>NC_090444.1:1412847091-1414189976 GCF_031143425.1 Pleurodeles waltl | reverse complement strand
AAACTGGTTTAAACCCTACCAAAGTACAGCTCCAGGAGCTTTTGGCAGAGTTTGCTAAACACAACCCCTCTGATGATACCTTCCCAGAGGGGGAAGCTAGTGATGTGGAGGAATTCCCACCCCCACTCCTAGTTAGGGAGACCAGGGTTTATCCAACCCTGTCTCCACAAGTGATAGTCAGAGATCCTGCTTCTCTCACATGAGAGTCCAGCAACTCTGGAAGCATTGAGGGCAGCCTCAATGAAGAGGACCTCCTGCTAGCCAGGATGGCCAAAAGATTGGCTTTGGAGAGACAGCTCCTAGCCATAGAAAGGGAAAGACGAGATGGGTTTTGGTCCCATCAATGGTGGCAGCAACATAAATAGGGTCAGAGATTCTCCTGACATGTTGAAAATCCAAAAGGGGATTGTAACTAAATATGAAGATGGTGATGACATCACCAAATGGTTCACAGCTTTTGAGAGGGCTTGTGCAACCAGAAAAGTAAACAGATCTCACTGGGGTGCTCTCCTTTGGGAAATGTTCACTGGAAAGTGTAGGAATAGACTCCTCAAACTCTCTGAAAAAGATGCAGAATCCTATGACCTCATGAAGGCTACCCTGATTGAGGGCTTTGGATTCTCAACTGAGGAGTACAGGATTAGGTTCAGGGGAGCTCAAAAATCCTCGAGCCAGACCTGGGTTGATTTCGTGGACTACTCCGTGAAAACACTGGATGGTTGGATTCATGGCAGTGGTGTAAATGGTTATGATGGGCTGTACAATGTATTTGTGAAAGAACACCTGTTAAGTGCTTTGTTTCAATGATAAACTGCATCAGCATCTGGTAGACCTAGGACCAATTTCTCCCCAAGAATTGGGAAAGAAAGCGGACCATTGGGTCAAGACTAGGGTGACCAAGACTTCCACAGGGGGTGACCAAATGAAAGGGGTCACAAAGACTCCCCAGGGGAAGAGTGTTGAGACATCCAAGGGAAAAAGTAAGTCTTCTTTAGGGCCCAAAAACCTGCTCGGGAGGGAGGGTCCAGAGCCTCTTCACAATCCAATTTTGGGAACAAGGGTAAAAACTTTGTACCCAAAAAGGCCTGGTGTCACAGCTGTAATCAGCAAGGACACCAAACTGGACACAAGGCCTGTACCAAGAAAGGTTCCACTTTTAACTCTACTCCAGCTAACACTGGAATGGCCAGTCTCCAAGTGGGATCAACAGTGTGCCCAAAGCAAATCAGGGTTCACAATGAAGCTACATTAGTCTCTGAGAGTGGGGTGGACTTAGCCACACTGGCTGCCTGGCCCCCTAATATGCAAAAATACAGGCAGCAGCTCTTAATTAATGGGACAAGCGTAGAAGACCTGAGGGATACAGGTGCCAGTGTCACCATGGTGACAGAGAAACTGGTTTCCCCTGGTCAATACCTGGCTTGACAAACTTATCCAGTCACCAACGCTGACAATCAGACTAAAGTACATCCCATGGTTATGGTAACTTTAGAGTGGGGAGGGGTCAATGGCCTGAAACAGGTGGTGGTCTCCTCAAATATCCCTGTAGACTGTTTGCTTGGAAATGACCTGGATTCCTCAACATGGGCTGAGGTAGAACTCAAAACCCATGCAACCATGCTGGGTATCCCTGAACTGGTGTGGGTCAAGACAAGGGCACAGTGCAAGGCTCAGGGTGAAAAAGTGGTGTTGGAGACTGGAAAAGGGGCCCAACCCTCCAAGAGAAAAGGAAAGAAGACTGGGGAACCAGCTTCAACACAACAAGAAAAAGAGAACCTCTCTTCTCAGGAAGAAGTTCTGCCCTCTGAGGGAACTGAGCCCATGGAGTTAGAACCTTATCAGGTTGAGCTCCTAGGCCCAGGGGGACCCACAAGGGAACAGTTGTGTAAGGGGCAAGAAACCTGTCCCTCTCTTGAGGGCCTTAGGCAGCGAGCTGCTGAAGAGTCCAAAAGGAAAAATAACAGGAACACAGAGCCTATTGGGAAGATAGACTCCTTTACACTGAGGCAAGAGATCCCAAACCTGGTGCCACTAGGAGAGTGGTAGTGCCTCAGGAGTTTAGGGAGTTCATTCTGACCTTACCTCATGATATTCCTCTTGCTGGGCATTTGAGACAGACCAAGACTTGGGAGAGATTAGTCAACCATTTCTATTGGCCCAACATGTCCCAGAAGGTAAAGGAGTTTTGTGTCTCCTGTGCCACCTGTCAAGCCAGTGGTAAGACAGGTGGGCACACAAAGGCCCCCCTCATTCCACTTCCAGTGGTGGGGGTCCCCTTTGGAAGAGTGGGAGTGGACATAGTGGGTCCACTTGAACCTCCCACAGCCTCAGGGAACCAATACATACTAGTAGTAGTGGATCATGCTACTAGATACCCTGAAGCAATTCCCCTTAGGTCAACCACTGCCCCTGCAGTAGCCAAAGCACTCATTGGTATTTGTACCAGAGTGGGATTTCCTAAGGAGGTGGTGTCCGACAGGGGTACCAACTTCATGTCAGCATACCTGAAGCATATGTGGAATGAGTGTGGGGTGACTTACAAATTCATCACACCATACCATCCACAAACCAATGATCTTGTAGAAAGATTTAACAAGACATTGAAAGGATTGATCATGGGGCTCCCTGAAAAACTCACAAGGAGATGGGATGTCCTCTTGCCAGGTCTGCTTTTCCCCTACAGAGAGGTGCCTCAGAAGGTAGTAGGGTTTCCCCCTTTGAACTTCTGTTGGGCCATCCTGTAAGGGGACCACTAGCTCTTGTAAAAGAAGGCTGGGAGAGACCTCTTCATGAGCCTAAACAAGATATAGTGGACTATGTACTAGTCCCACGTTCGAGGATGGCAGAGTACATGGAAAAGGCAAGTAAAAACCTTGAGGCCAGCCAACAACTCTAGAAGTTTTGGTATGACCAAAAGGCTGCTATGCCCAGGGCAGAAAGTCTGGGTTCTGGAGCCTGTAGCTCCCAGGGCACTTCAGGACCGATGGAGTGGCCCTTACCCAGTGCTAGAGAAGAAGAGTCAGGTCACCTACCTGGTAGACCTAGGCACTAGCAGGACCCCCAAAAGGGTGATCCATGTGAACCGCCTCAAACTCTTCCATGACAGGGCAGATATGAATCTGTTGATGGTAACAGATGAGGACCAGGAAGCGGAGAGTGAACCTCTCCCTGATCTCCTCTCCACAGACCCTAAAGATGGTTCAGTAGATGGAGTGATCTATTCAGACCCCCTCTCTGGCCAACAGCAATCTCACTGTAGGAAGGTCCTGCAACAGTTTGCTGACCTCTTTTCCCTAACCCCTGGTCAGACACACCTGTGTACCCATGATGTGGACACAGGAGACTGCATGCCTGTCAAAAACAACATTTTCAGACAGTCTGACCAAGTTAAGGAAAGCATCAAAGTGGAAGTCCACAAGATGCTGGAATTGGGAGTCATTGAGCACTCTGACAGCCCCTGGTCTAGTCCAGTGGTCTTAGCCGCCAAACCTCACACAAAAGATGGAAAGAGAGAGATGAGGTTCTGTGTGGACTACAGAGGACTTAATTCTGTCACCAAGACAGATGCCCATCCCATTCCAAGGGCAGATGAATTGATTGATAAGCTAGGTGCTGCCAGATACTTAAGTACCTTTGACTTGACAGCAGGGTACTGGCAAATCAAAATGGCACCAGGAGCAAAAGTAAAGACAGCATTCTCCACACCTGATGGGCATTATCAGTTTACTGTTATGCCCTTTGGCTTAAAGAATGCCCCTGCCACCTTCCAAAAGGTTGGTGAATCAAGTCCTTGCTGGCTTGGAGTCCTTTAGTGCAGCTTATCTTGACGATATTGCTGTCTTTAGCTCCAGCTGGCAGGATCACCTGGTCCACCTGAAGAAGGTTTTGAAGGCTCTGCAAGCAGCAGGCCTCTCTATGAAAGAATCCAAATGTCAGATAGGGCAGGGAACTGTGGTTTACTTGGGACATCTTGCAGGTGGAGGCCAAGTTCAGCCACTCCAGCCCAAGATCCAGACTATTCTGGACTGGGCAGCTCCAAAAACCCAGACTCAAGTCAGGGCATTCCTTAGCTTGACTGGGTACTACAGGAGGTTTGTGAAGGGATATGGATCCATAGTGACACCCCTCACAGAACTTGCCTCCAAGAAAATGCCTAAGAAGGTAAAATGGACTATAGAATGCCAACAGGCCTTTGACACCCTGAAACAAGCTATGTGCACAACACCAGTTCTCAAAGCTCCAGATTACTCCAAGCAGTTCATTGTGCAGACTGATGCCTCTGAACATGGGATAGGGGCAGTTGTCCCAAACAAATGATGGCCTTGACCAGCCTGTTGGTGGCATTAGCAGGAGGTTACTCCCCAGGGAGCAGCGGTGGAGTGCCCTTGAGAGGGAGGCCTTTGCTGTGGTTTGGTCCCTGAAGAAGCTGAGACCATACCTCTTTGGTACTCACTTTGTAGTTCAGACTGACCACAGACCTCTCAGATGTCTAATGCAAATGAAGGGTGAAAATCCAAAACTGTTGAGGTGGTTCATCTCCCTACAGGGAATGGACTTTATAGTGGAACACAGACCTGGGGCTACCCATGCCAATGCAGATGACCTTTCCAGGTTCTTCCACTTAGAAAATGAAGACTCTTGGGAAAGGTTAGTCTCATCCTCTTTCGTTGAGGTGGGTGGGGGTGACAGTTGTGTAAGCTGCGCTGCTGGTGTGGTAATTTGGGGGTTGCTCTGAACCCCCAACGGTGGACTACCTTGGACCCAACTTTGAACCCTGTAGGTGGTTTACTTACCTGCAAATCTAACAAACACTTACCTCCCCCAGGAACTGTTGAATTTTGCACTAAGTGTCCAGTTTTAAAATAGCTTATTGCCATTTGTGTGAAAACTGTATATGCTATTTGGCTAATTCAAAGTTCCTAAAGTTCCTAAGTGAAATATCTTACATTTAAAGTATTGTTTGTAAATCTTGAAACCGTGATTCTTAAAATAAACTAAGAAAATATATTTCTCTATATAAAAACCTATTGGTCTGGAATTGTCTGAGTGTGTGTTTCTCATTTATTACCTGTGTGTGTACAAGAAATGCTTAACACTACCCTCTGATAACCCTACTGCTCGACCACACTACCACAAAATAGAGCATCAGAATTATCTCTTTTTGCCACTATCTTACCTCTAAGGGGAATCCTTGGTCTCTGTGCATGCTATTTCTTACTTTGAAATAGTACATACAGAGCCAACTTCCTACACAGATGAAGCACTTTATTTGCTGCATCAAGGTGAATCTTCACATTTCCAGTCAGGCTGGTATTTCAGATTTCACGGTCCAAGCAGATAAGCCACAAGGAATATCAGAGGTGGTCGATACTTTTTGTTCAAGGATCTTTGATGCATGTAATCTCTAGAGGCCAACTGGCCTTTGCCAGTTTTGCTTAGGATCAAGTGGATACGGACTCTTACCAAAGAAACATAACAGCCCCTTTGAGGAAAGATGGTAAAGAAGCTAGCTGGCATAATGGTTGTAAATTACTATAATGGTGATACTCAATTGATAAAGCATACAGTTGGCCCCAGAAAAACACGTTTTTTGCATATGAAAAAGTATAATAATGAAAAACGTCTATACGAAGCAACATTTTCTGATTAGCAAGTGTAGCAACTATAGTGAAGGCTGGGTTAGAGTTTCCACCCAGATGGCATTTAGTTTGGTGCCATTCCACAAATCCATACAAGATACAAAATCCACCCTCACAACAACTACACACAATTAAATCTAACCTGGCATTGGAGGAAAGAGAAGGGGGGGGGGTGGCTTTACCCAAGTGTCCTCACTTAGAAATTGGCCTTTAATACAAAAAAATATTAAAAACAAAGATATCTGGGCTGTTGGTCTGCAAATTGTTAGGGAACTCATGGTTCACAGGCAAACCGTAGACACATTTAAGTTTAAGATTACCTTTTGAATGGATTAAAGAGCTTTTGTCCAGGTTTTATCTGCGTCGGGCCCACGAACCAAAGTTGCCAATGGCTGGCCAAAGAGAAAAATCTATTGTGACTACCCTTCAAGAACACAGGGCCAAGTCAGTCCCTGTGTTCAGGATCAACATTTTAATACGCCAAAACTGCCTCCTGGTTCAGATGGGGGTGGGGATCCTAAAGGAAGATTCTTCAGATGAACAAAAAAATAATTCATGTTGTCTTAGGCCTTGCAGTCCTGACCCAGTCTACTAACCCCCATTAGGGACCTGCGATCCATGTTAATCATGATTTGTAAGAGTTACAGGCTGCAGAGCCAGTCAAATTGCAAATTTCAGTGCTTTTCCTGTATCTAAAGTATAACTGCACTGTAACTGTTTTGGTAGGTGAATTTGAGTACGGCAGACCCCACTGGAGGCAAGGAGAGGTGTTGAGTGAGTATGAACAAGCAGAGGCTACTGGGCCTCAGCTATGGGCCTAAGGTAATTGGTCCAGCTTAGGTAGGGTGACTAGTAGTGCTTAGCAGAGGGTGGCAGAGGGGCATGAGGTTACTAGAGCCTTGTTGTATAGTTCTTGCAACCGGGTGGCCTACAGTGATGCATACGTCTTGTAGAATTCAGCTGGTTAGCCGTGAGGCCCAGTGGGTTTTTACCTGTGGCAAGTGCTCGTATGGCCTCCCAGATCTGGAAGGCTTGTCAAGTCCTGTTCTGGAGTGACCAGAGGTACAGTCACAATGGAGACAAAGGAAGCTATGTCTCCCTCAGGTGCAGGATACAGACTGATATAGTGCTGGGTCAGTTCGTTGTGTATTTCATGCTGGGTGTGGAGTAGAGCACCGGACTTGGATCACAGTTCCTGTATAGGGTGCCTCCACTGGTCTTGGCATACTTGCCATGCCAGTATTGATTAGGCCCGATCAGCCCCTGCATGTGTTCTAGCTGAGACCGCCTTGTAGTTGAGTCACTGCAGCCTCTCCATTAATGCAGCATGTTCGTGTTCTGCTGCTCAGGGAGGGGCTTTTGCTTGCTGTGCATTGACTGGGCTTCACAGTGTAAGAGTTCGAGCCGCGAATTGTCCCCATCAAGCTGGCAGCTCATGTTCTAACTGATGCCCTAACAGTGGCCCTTAATTAACACCTTGAATGCATCCCATTCAATTAGTCTGGATGTTGCAGTGTCCATGTTAATTTCAAAACAGCAATGGCAGTGTTGGGGTGGAGGGATGGCAGCTAAGTTTCAGATGTTGCAGTTTATGATCCGAGTGGGTGCAACCTAGTGATTACTTAGCAGTTCTGTGTTTAAAAAAAAAAAAAAAAAAGATATAATAGGTTGTTGCCAAGCGACAGTGCATGAGCACTGCCTGCAGGCTCTACCTAAAAAAGGCTAGTCACAACTACAAAACACTGTACCCTACCACCGCTGTTCTAAACGATAATCAGTGACAGAAAGTAGTCAGTCACTCGTTTGCACCCCTCCAGATAAGAGCGGGCCCAAGACCCAACTCAAGTGAGGGACAGGCTAAGTCCTTCGCACACCAACTAGATTAGCATGGCCCTGGGGGCAACATCAGAAAGTAAGGTACTCTGTTGTGCACTTAGGGCAGGGAAAACAACTGTACATAATGTAGGGGGGGGCATTCTCATTTCAACTATATACAACTGAGTGTGAATGCGAGTACACACACACCTATATGACAAACAGTTCCATTTAAGCCTGAGTTTTCATGAAAACAACTTCTGTTTTGCTAAACAGCAGATAGTATACATTGTCACATTTATCAAAATACGTCTCAGGAGTGGTATATAACTCCCATGGCAATCTCTGCTCTCCATATTACATGAAAAGATGATGAATGGAAACATAACAAATGAGGTCTTGCAAATTCTTACACTCTTTGATGGCTGAATGGGGTGAGTTCTGGGGTGTCAAAAAGGGGCTCAAACAACCCCTCCATTAAAAAAAAAAAAAAAAAAAAAAGTTCAGAGATAAATAGAAAATAAAACAAAGGGGGCGGGTCAACCCCTCGCTTGCCTGGGATAAAGATAGACCCTCCTTACAACTTTAGTGCTAAACATCTGCTTGTATTGGGAGTCTGATGTCCATGATGTATTGGTCATACAACAAGGCTGTTGAAAAGTGGCCCTCTCTCAAGGGTCACCTAAGATGTTGCCTTCCTCCTCTTTTTCTGACCTCGTTTTTGTTGGATTTAGGACTCTGGGCACTTTACCACTGCTACCCAGTCGTAAAGTGCATGTGCTCTCTCTCTAAAATATGGTAAAATTGGCTCATACCCAATTGGCATATTTAATTTACCTAGATGTCCCTAGTAAAGCGCACTGTTTGTGTCCAGGGCCTGTAAATTAAATGCTACTAGTGGGCCTGAAGCACTGATTTGGTCACCCAAATAAGTAGCCCCTTAACTGTGTCTTAGGCCTGCTATTGCAAGGCCTGTGTGTGCAGTTTCACTGCCACTTCGACTTGGCATTTAAAACTCCCTGCCAAGCCTTAAACTCCCTCCTTTTATAACATATAGGTCACCACTAAGGTAGACCCTAGGAAGCCCATAGGGCAGGATTCTATGTAAGGAAAAGGCAAGACATGTACCGGTAAATTTTATACGTCCTGGTATAAAAAATAAATAAAAAAATATATATCAATGTCTTTCTTCACTATTTTTAAGTGTGCTCCTCTCATAAGCCAGCACTGGAAATTCCCTTAAATACTTTTATGTGGTGATTTCTGATCTGAATGGAGTGGTATTCTCATGTTTGGTATGGGTGTAATGGTAGTGAGAAATTCTGCTTAGTGGTGAAGGCACATGTGGGTATATAAACCTGAAATTGTGACCACCCCACCCCCTAACAGGGCTCGAAAGATCCACTCAACCACTCCCATGGGTGAGTCTTATTTGATTGGTCTAGCTATTTTTCAACTTTACTCACCCCTTCTGACAAGTTGACATTGAACAGGTGTTCTGTTCAGTTGAGAAGTGGAGGGGCAACAAAAGATGCCTTTAAATCTTGTTCTTATGTCACATTTGCTCTGTGTTCACATACAGAGGTCAAAAGTCAGTTTTTCATCAAATTAATTTTCCTTCGGACTGCACAGTTCCATGCCTTTGTAAGGTGAACTGTGTGACCTGCTGCTTAGAATGTAAAATAAAAGGATATGGGGGGGGACAGGTTTTTCCTAGCACACAACATTTAAATGACTAAGTCAACTGTGCAAACATTTCAATATATATTTCAGTAGCTGTGAAAGCCCTTCTTTTATATTTGTGTGATGAAATAATATTTTAATAGGATGAAAACAAATCAGAATAATGTACATATTGATGTGCAAATGATATATTTTCTGAAACCCAATTTTCACTGATTGTTAATACACTATATAGTTTTACCAGTAAAGCTGCCAAGTTAGTGGAGATGTTTTTGGACATTTCTTGGAAAGTTACTGTGTGTAGATGACAATGTTACCACAGCATGGTTTAGTAACATATTTGAGTGTTTAAACAAACTGAGTAACACTCCTGCCCCGATGGCAATGTTGTTCGTAAACTAAAATAAGTCCTAGGTTATGTGGGCTGGACCTCATGGGTATGTGGGTTAGATTCTTGTGATGCATGCAGCAAACAGTTTACTTAAATCAAGCAAAAGAGGATTTTTGCACTGCAGAAATGCTGAGCTCACATATCTGAAGGTGCAATCATATGTGAGAATTAAGAAAAAGGCGACTCTGTAAACTATTTGCCTAGATCACACAACTTGAGATCCATTTATGGGTCAAGTACATTAAAGTTAGGTCGATTAGATTATTTAAGTTACTCGACCTGCAGGTATAGTAACATTTTTTATGATTTTTTGAGCACTGCCCTAAAAATCAGGCACTTCAGGACCTACATCTGGTCCCTGTCAGAAGGACTGCCGTCCTGCCCAAAGGGCTCATCTGAAGTGGTCTCCTTCACCCAGACTCTGCCGGAAGGACTTCGCTTGCCTCCTGTTAAGTAATCCACTGTGCCGGAAAACCGATGCAACACCGGGTGGGGGGTGGTGAAAGAAGGGAGAGGAGAGAAGACAAAAAAACAAACAAACCCACACTACACACACCCGATGCAGCATCTGTCTTGCAGCTGGGGGGGGGGGGGGGGGGGGGGGGGAGAGGGGTATAAACAGGCTCCAGTGCCTGTGTCATCATCGCAGCGCATTTTGGCTTTTCCACACATCGTCCCTGTGCATCAAAATCTCCCCGCACTGCAGTAAGGAGCCAAGGCTCCGCACCTGGAAATCGCTGCATTATCTTGCCCGCGAATAAAGCATGGATGCATCACCTCCGCCGTGCCGGAAAAAAGAAAAAAAAAAAAAAAAAAAAAAAAAAACCACACACATGCTGCATCGCTTTACTTTCCGATGCATCAAATCCTTTGCGTTGCTTTTGTTGACACATACCAGGTACTTTATAATTAAAAAGATACAACCCTGGATTCCCACGGATTAAGACTTACCTAGACCACTTTTGTAAAAGAAAAAAGAATCTTTGACTTGTGCATATTTGATTCCCGTCATATCTTATTCAGATAAATGATTTCTAGTTTCCATAACTGGTGTGGAGTACTTTTTGTGGCATTTTCACTGTACGAGTTATTGTATAAATACTTTACACATCGCCTTCTAAGTCGAGCCTGTCTGCTCTGTGCCAAGCTACCGGAGGGTGAGCACAAGATAATTTGTGTTGTGACTAACCAAGATGAGGACTGTGGTCGCTACTTGGACAGGGTGCATACCTCTGCCAACTAGAGACCCAATTTCTAACACAGGCCCTGTTGCCAATCCAGCAATTCATGGATTAACCACCCCCACTTTAAGCTTGCCCCCTTTCTGAATCCCCCCCAAATATCCGTCCTTTCTCATTGAACCAGCAGATCCTCGCAATACAGACTTTATTACCATTAAAGCCTTTAAGGCAAAAATAGAGGACCTCAAAAGGCAATGCGCTTGTTGACTGGGAGTTAGTGCAGCTCTTGTAAAAGGAAACAGTAGTGACGAGTGAGACAAAGAAGGTGCCTCAGCATTCTGGACCAGCTGGAGCTCATTAATAAATTAAATGGAGGCCAAGATACTAATATGTGCCATATTTCAAGAATGAATGAGTCCCTGGTCCACAGTTTTCTGGGAGTCAAAATGAAGATTTAACACGTTCAACTGGGGTCCACTTTTTTGAACTTGGCTAGAGAAGGACAAAGCAGAGCTAAAGTGAAATTCCAAGTTGAAAGAGTCTTGGAATCTAGAGACAACCAAGAGCTGGAGACCACCATGCTAGACTCCATATAAACCATGGACCTCACAAAACGAGCACTATATTTCTCTCAGAATTTAGCTCAAGATAGTTTTAATTAATTGCCTGAGAACAGATAAGAAATTGCGAAAGCCAGCTCAAAGCTTTTAATAGTATACATCAACTGTCAAAAGGACGGACTACAAGTTATCTGAGGCAGACAGATCAAGGCAGCCCCCCCCCCATCCTGATAAATCCCCATCTTGACCTAGACTGGAACAGAAAGTCATACAGATTCAGTGCTGCAAAGGAGTCAAAACACTGATTGTGAAGGCACAGAAGCAGGTGTCGATATGGAACGCTTGTTAAGTGTTGATGTTTTTCCAAGAATTTTGCTTGGAAAGCAAGGAGTGAAATAGGGCGAATTGGTTTCAGAGATGGATACTTTGCAGAAGATGTGAAAAAACAGGAATGTCTGCATATGAATTTCTATGAATCAAAGTAAGTCAGAGGTAAAGTGGAGAGTCAGCTTTCACAACAAGTACTAAAGCACAAGTTTTGGAAGAAGTGAGCAAAGACCAATCAAACAGCTTGGCTGGTAGACTGATGGATGGGTCAGCAGAGACTGCAGACAGAGTTTGTATATATTTTTTATTTATTTTTTTTAAATCTAATGAAATCAGACCTTGGGACAATTAGGCCCAACCTTCTGCAGCACAAGCAAGCCTTTATTGCTAGGGTGTGCAGTCTAAAGAAATGTTGAAAGCTAGACTGCACTACTGATATTGGTTCCATTATAAAAATGTGTTGGCAAGTTAAAAATTAGGCTATGTACAACGCTCCCAGAATGCTCCGATTAGCTACAACTATGTGCAGAGACTTTAAAGGACGAGTGATGAATCTTTGTTTTCAAAGTAAGTGTTCACAAAAAAAAAATGCAACTAGGAATTTGTTTTTTTTTTAAACTACTGTGAAATATTAGGTACCATTTCTTTGAACATCACTTAGAAAGATGTATGGATACATGCTAGTATTTTCAAAAATACACATAATGGGGCAAAAAATAAATCAGTTTAACCAGGTTCGGCAAGATTATGGGAAACATGAAAATAAACACGCACTGGCAAAAACCACTAGATCGACATTGGTATTCAGCCTTTTGTTTTTTTTTTGTTTTTTTCCAGTGCTTTGTTTTGACATGGTTTTTGTGGGACCTGCCAGGCCAATACCATTATCACAAACATTGGCAAAAATATGTTTTGGTTTTAAAACGCACACATTACCATAGTAGTCCTTGGAACTGAGCAAAACCATGCTGTGTTCCGATATACTCCTTGTGGAGTAGTACAATGCGGTCACTCACAGTAAGAGCAGCAGACATATAGACTGAACTTAAATAAAAACAAAAAGGTCTCTGTCAACGCGAGGTCTTAAAGTTAGTCACAGAAGTGCACCCATGATATATGTCCTTGCATTAATGTAGATTTATGGCTTAATTGTAATTAGAACAAAGATGGAATTTGAAATTGGGAGATTTAAAAAAAATTAAGTTGCCATCCTCAGATTTATTCTAGATGATGGGTTGCCTTTATTGAATTTGGAAAAGCTCAAACCTTCCCAAAAACATTTAAATTGTATTTTTTTTTTAAATATTTGTTTGTGAATTAAATTATTTCACAATGTGTATATAGCTGTATGCTTCAAATCATCGCAGTTTAGCAGATGTGCTACACTCACAAAAAAAAAAAAAAAAAACAACTAGTGGGGCAAATCATTCCTCAGTCAGTTACTTAATTGAAAGCCAGGGGTCTTTAGTCTTGTGATACAGATGCTGGAAGAGCTGTCTTGAGACCCAACAAGTGGAATCTGAATTCAAGGGTAACTATAAACTTTAATAAAAACACACTAAAAGAAAAATGCCCAGTGACCCCACCTCTGCATCATGGATTGTACAGGAAATCCCCCTAAAACACCACGAGAGACCCTGCAAAAAACAGAAAGAATACAAATATTGTTTGGTTTGAATATATCCAATCTTAAGTATTTTCAACCCATAAAATCTGGAGGGTAAGAGTGGCAGGGCACTGTGCTTCCTTACAAGTGGAATGTGGAGCATGGTATGTTTCCTTAGTGTGAAAGTTCACACTATTGCAGAGGAATACAAAGATCTTGAAAGAATAAAAGAGGGGAAAAAATGAAATAATCAAAAAACCCACACACAACACCATAAACATGTTGTCCAATGCGAGTGTGGTGTTCATTGGCCTATTTAGAAGATTAAGGAATTGGTGTCTCGGAGGAAGGCTTCAGGCGAGCCTGTCATGATTAGACAACAACATGCATTGATCTTCTGTTTGCATTACTCTGCCATTTATTTCTTGAAAATGCAACACGTGTATAGTGGATTCCTTGCAGGTAGAACGGGATCTCAAGCAGGTACTCGCGCATATAGGCAAGAACTTAAAAATACGTTTTTTTGTTAGCAGTAGTCAGGTAACCAGACTCAGTATTTAATTACGCAAGTTGTAGATTTATCGCATGAATCATCCATAAACCAGCTAGCTACCGCTCCTATTACTCGTTAACTTGATGTTCATCCTTGACCCTTTTTACAGCACTTAGCTGCCTTTTATGAAACGTTTGCGCCTTAGAAATAAAAACATACACAGATCGTAGATTACAGGCTACTGTACAGAACGACCCATTTAGGAACTGTATCCATTCTGCTAAAGCCCACTGTAATTGCCAATCTAGCCACCCAATTGATAACTACTTCTGTGACCAGAAGCTAGGCTGAACAGAGCAAGAAAGCATTAAAAAAAAAAAATAATAAAAAAAAAAAAAAACACACACAGCAGATTACAAGCCCACAGCACTACTGATAAATGTTCTGGTAAACATGAATTGTAAAGCAGCTGCCAAGGCTATTCTCAGTGCTTTTTGGAAGCAATGTATTTATTGGTGTCCTTCGGGGACGAGTAATAATTTTGATTATACTGGGCTGGAAAGATTTTTGGGGCTTTTTTGTATAGTGGATATCTTGTATTCTATATCTTGACAGTACTAGCAACTCGGATGGAACTAAAGAGCACAAATGACAATTTCTTAATGTACAAACGCCTGTACTCAGTGTCATCTCTTCAATGTTACTACCACTGCCGCTTTCCACTCACTCATTGCTGTCCTGCCAATTTAAAATACTAAAAGGAAATACACTTTAAAACAGGCACTGCCAAAGCCTGTAGGTTTGGTTTATTAATGCACCTTTAAGCCAAAACTTAAAATCCATGGGCGTTCATAACCACCTTCCTCTCTCATCCGTGCTGCTGCCATGGAAAGGGGAAAAAATAAGTAAATTACCTAGGTACCAAATATATGGCAGCGAGGTAAATAAAGTGATCACAGCTGCGTGGATGCCAAGGACTTTTTGTAGCACACACATTCTGCTCAATCTGCTCAAATTAAGTGTTATCCTTTTAAAACGTGTTCACTATCCAACAGATAAACAACCATAGATGTCTCGAGGAGCAAGGCGCAGGTGTAGTGCAATTTCCGTATGCTTAATCTCCGACACTTTCCACTTAATCTGTTCCTAGGAAAATGTATATATACGACTTCCTCTATGGGTACTTCAAAGATAAATGTGCTGTAAGGGTACTCAAAGGGGAAAAGCACATTTACCCTTAAAGTACCCACAGAGGAAGCCAAAAACTAAAAAGCCACTATATGCTGGACTTACCAGTTAAGAATACTGGTTGATGCTGAGCTAGAGCACAAACAAAGTTCGCAGTCACATAATATAAAAGTGAAAACCTGATACAGTTGATGGAATCCACACAAACTGCCGTTAGGCGAGACATGATTACAATAAATGAGAGCAAAGGCTCCATTCGCGAGGCTTGGGGAGGAGGTGCGCGGGTATATTACTATTGGAGATCAAATGTGTTACTTGTATTTTAATATTGCAGTCTACAGCCTTTTCACGCACAATAATAAAGCTAACCACATAAAGGTAAATTGGAGCTAAAGAAACAATAAGCGAAAACTATGTATCCTTACTAAAGCTAGGCGACTACAAAAGGCACATTTATATTAAGCCACCAAAGGAAATAATAAAATTCTAAAACTTGAGTGATATGTTTTAACACTATGTATGCTACTCACCTCAGCTGCCTCCTTCTCGAACTTCTCGATTGTCCTTTTGTCGATACCACCACACTTGTAGATTAAGTGGCCAGTAGTGGTGGACTTGCCAGAGTCGACATGCCCAATGACAACGATGTTGATGTGCGTCTTCTCCTTGCCCATGATGACAGCTTAGGTAAGAAGTCACCTGCGGTAAACAAAGTGAGAGTCAACGAGGGCGGGGACTTACTAATTGCAGCTATGACTCACAACCTTCCATTTTGTCGACAGGTTCGGTCGGACAGAATAAGCCGCCATCTTCGATGGCGCCCCGAAGGTACAAAGTGCGCAGCACCGTCAGGTGTTAGAACTTCCCCACTATGCATTACCGTTAACAACTCACCACGATAAAGCCACACAAAAATGGACGTTAACACACCAGCTGGTTGGGAAACGCAAATCAAATAGCGGAAAAGCATGACAGGTACCCCTGATACTCGCGCCAGTGGCGTTCATCTCTGCACCGTCCGCTACCCTCTTCTTCAACATTTCGTCATTTTACAACGCCGAGACGCACCTATACTTCACAGTACATCCTGAACCCAGAGACCGAGGGAAGTAATTGGTAAAGCCCCTACACCACCTATATCTGCAGACCTGACAAATAACCGGTCACCCCGCCCCTAAATATCCGGTTTTGGAGCCCTGACAGAACATCTGCCATGCTTGCTGACAAGGTATCCATTCCCTCAAAGTAACGGCCACCTCCCCGCCCCTCCTCACCTGCAAAACGAATACGGCTCCGGTACGGGAAAGTCTGCGCGAGATCGCAGCCTGCCTTATAAAGCCTTGCGCCGGGCGGGTCCCGCCGCTGACGTCATGCTCCGCCGAATGTTCCCGAGCTTGGGAGCGGGGGCATCTGACAGAGCCGGGAGTAGGGGACACCGGGGAGGAGCGAGGGACGACAAGTGATGGGAACAGAAGGTGTGCGACCATCAGGGCCTCACAAGGACAAAAGCCCCCTCTAACAACTTTGTAACGCAGGCTGATTTTTGCAAGAACTTACCCATCGACGCTCCGATTCTTTGCTGTTCATGGACGCTCCTACAAGTCTCGAAGCCTCAATCGCCATTTTGCTTAAGGTAGCAGAAAGGGTCCGGTTTGGTGAAGGAGCGATTGGGATACGCGCACACCCCTAAAATAGCCGCTGTCAAAATCCAACTCGCCACCAACCGCGAAAGCGCACCACTGACAGGATGAAGTATTTTCCTAGTAAATTAGGCGGTCACTACAAGATCTCCACCGACACATGCAGGACCCACAGCGCCTCTTCTGACTAGGCCCGTCCACTTTTCCTCAATTGTGAAAACGGTAACATTTTATATCAACCCGCATAAACCACCCTTTCCCACTACCGACGTGACGTCCTTGTCCTCCGTTTGAGATTACCAATCCTAGTCTACCCCAGTGCTAAAACATAATTACAAATATGTAATTTATTTTGGTGCTCGTGTGAAGAGTTGCCACTTGGCAGTTTATTTAGGGAAGGGACGTCTTGGCGTATTCGTTTGCCACCCATATCTTGTGACATTTATTTTTTTAAGCAAACGGCGAAGAAAATTACACGAAGAGACGCTCCTTTAACCGATGCAGGAGACATTGACTACCTCAGCCCGCCAAACAACTTTTTGAGTCCTCCACCCATGACAGACCAATAGGGAAGGACAGGTTGCATTAAAGTCACAAACGGAGCACTGGCGCGACAGCAACACATGCTGAAACTGACTTACGCGTGACTGCAACTGGCACATACTTGGCTCGTTGGGAGACGTCCTTAGCTTAGCCATCATACTCAGACAAGTAAGCGCCGAGACGTGTTCTCCGAAGCTGGCCATCTCATACTAACTTCACACAGGAAAGGAGTCCTTATCTAGCCATGAAGAATGTACTGCTTGTCTGTCCCCGCCCTCACCCGACCTAGACCCCACCCCTTAAATTCCTTCATATACTTGCAGGCTGTAAAATCCTAGATTCGATGGCATGATCAAGGCTGGAAAGGGAAACGATAACCAGGGACAGCATGCTTTCATGTTGCTTATCTATATGCAGAGAACAAATAAACCAGATTCTAGTTAGTCGCATACTGCTGCATGCATCATAATAAAAAATGGGATCTATTTTTTTGAAACTAGAATAAACTCAAGATCTTCTTGAGCCTTGTATTATATCTTTATTGTTTTAAAATGTTTTCAATTCCATTGACATTATGTCTAAATATGCTTTGGTATGTGACGTACCAAAACATTTTTAATGAAATAACCCTGGGCCTCTATACATTTCAGGCGGGTGCCCTTGCTCAGGTGGCTGATGTAAGCCTACGATTCTACGACAAAAAAAAGTAAAATACACGTTATTAGTAAAACTGTATGTCTGTGTGAATGTAATGGTCTTTTCAATTGCACATGTGTTATCTGTAATGGCAGTGTGCTACCACACCATGAGTACTCCACTCTACTCTGCACCACTCCACGCCACTGCACTTTATGCCACTTCATACTACGTCTCTCTAACATGTACCACTCTACGCCAATGCACTATTTGACTCTCTACACCACTGCACTTTTTGCCACTGCGCTCTACACCTCTCCAGTCTAGGCCACACAGATCTACTCTACACAGCTGTACTCTTCATCACTCTATGCCACTGCACTTTACCCTGTAACATTCTACTCTATACCCCTACTCTATACGCCAAACCATTGTACGCCACTCTACACCACTGTCCTCCTATGCCACTGCACTGTACACCACTTTATGCCATTAAACGCTATCCCACTCTATGCAACTCCACTCTGCACTGCACCACTCCACTAAGTCTCTGCACTTTACACCACTCTACTCTTAACCACTGCACTTCATGCCAATGCACGCTATACAACTGCACTCCGTCACTGCATTCTACATCACTGCACTCTACGCCACTGTAATCCACTCTACACCACTGTACATTGGCATTTTACTCTGCAACATTGCACTCTCCACCACTGCACTACTCCACTGTATACTACTGCATTATGGCACTATACTCTACAGCACTCTATGCCGCTCAGCTCTACTCTGCGCTCTACGCCACTTGAATCTGCGCCACTGCTCCCTGCATCACTCAACTCTACAGCACTCCACTGTGCACCACTCTTCTCTGCACCACTGTACTCCATTATGGACCACTCTAATCTGCACCCCTGCATTCTACGATGCTGCATTGTACGCCACTGAATTCAGTGCCACTGTACTCTGCCGTTATACTCTACAACACACTAAGCCAATGCACTGTATACCAGTCCACTCTGCGCCACTCCAGTGTATGCCATGTCAATGCATGACACTCCTTACACTTCCACTCTTTGCCGTTCCACTCTGACACTTCATGCCACTCTCCTCTGTGCCACTAACTTTTAGCCATACTGAACAGCAGCCATGCTGGTGAACAACATGACTTGAACACATTGGCAAAGCCAGTAGCTCTTGCATAGGCGACACCTAGTGGCTTTACCAACGCTTGTGTAATACTGATAGCACTACATGTAGCATTAGTGCTGCCGTGAGAGGATGTTGACTCGTTTGCATGGAGGCATGGCCATATGCAACTGAGGGAATCTCTTTACCTCTGGGACAACATCTATAACATGCCAAATGCAAACAGGCCCTTAGGAGGCACACTGACACTGCACCACAAAAACGTCACACTCTTGTCAGTGCACCCCCTGAAGGCAGCAAGTTATAGTCACTCACTGCATCTGACTTCAGGAGATTTATCTCTCTTCTTTAAAGTGCAGGCAGATTTGAAGCAGCTGCTCTATATCCCCCCGGGGGGCGCATTCATTGTAATAAGGTGCACTGTCTCTGTTTGCACCCAGCGCACCTTTAAACAGGTTCACTGGCTGCAATCAGAGACAGTGCGCCATTTCCCATAATATGGCCCACAGGGTGGAATGTAGTTAATTCATGCTAGTTCCCAAAAGAAAGGAGGGGTTTAAATCAACAAGTCTAGGAACTCCTGTCTCACTGAGCTTTTAGCAGCTCAGAGTCAAGAAAGATTTGCAGTGTGCAGTTGCTTTGTTTGAAGAGATTTCCCAAAGGGCCTATCATCTGTAAAATGGCAGACAGACAAAGAGTTGGTGAGACTCATGTGGACTCTCCCCAGAACACACAAGATATGGAAAACAAGCATTGGCAAAAACCAATAGGTCTTGCCTTTGGGATCTGGTGACTTGAGAGTTGCTTTTGGCGGCGCCATAAAGTGTCAGGACACACTGAAGCATCATAATAAAAGCAATGGTGGTTGCATTATTTCACTGGCACATGTGCGTCAGAATGCATTCTAGTCCCATTGGATTTATGTGGGTGCCGTTCCTTTTTTTATTTACCAATTTAAGATAGTGGTACGTGTTGTAATCATAAATGTTTTTGTTAGGGCCAAGGTCAATTAAAAAAAAAAAAAAAAAAAGGACAGTGCATGCATGGGGGTAACTGAGAAGCGGGTTGCGGGGAGAGAATAACGCAGAGGCTGAGCTCAAAACGGAGAAGACACCACAGAGGCACACAGGTGTGAGAGAGAGCATAGGGTGGGATCACATGAAAACATTGCAGTGCAGAGCTGGAATATTGAGAGAAGCACATAAGGGAAGACAGCTGGAAAAAAATACATGCACTAAAGGAGTGCTTAAACGAACCAAAAATGAGATAGGGCAGTGCATAGGGAAAAGCAGACAAATGAGAGAGCAACATTGAGTGGAGGGAGGAGTTCAGGAGGGAAACAGCTGGAAAACACATGCACTGTCACAGAGTGTTTAAAAAAAAAAAAGTAATTTTTAAAAGTGTGTTAGTGAAGAGGTTATGCTCCAAGGGGAGGGTCAAACAGAAGATGGAGATCTAAGCCCACTGAGATCACAATAGGGTTTTTGCAACCAGACAGCCAAAGCTGTCTGGTAGGCTTGACTTAAAGTTTTCTGCATGTGGACATGTAGGCTATTCATGTACTTAATGAATGTGAAATTTATATTGTGACATTTCTTCATAGATGTTGTGAGTTGGTACCATCCACCAGGATTTTTTGCTTTTTTCTTCACCTGTTTTTTTTTTTTCCTTTACTGTTGGTAAGTCTTACTACTAAGTCCCACCAGTAAGTTCACGGTGAGACTCTTCAAATGGCTCAACACCTGGAAAAGTGCTACCCACACCCTAGTCACAATCAAGCATGACCATGGGAACATACTCTATGCCAGGATCAATAATGAACTCATCAGAAGGCTTGTAGTATATAGTACATAGACAGTAATGTAGTATTGGTCATGGCCTTGTTCTTAAATGTGTTTGTTTTCAATTGTACTTCTGGTTCTGCGCTCAAGAGTAGAATGGTGACATGTTTATGCAACGTTAGAGCCAGTTGCTGCGATCCCCTGAACTGTTAGGCGCTCCTGGTCGTGGGTGCATCTA
Source organism: Pleurodeles waltl (assembly GCF_031143425.1). Classification (NCBI taxonomy): domain Eukaryota; kingdom Metazoa; phylum Chordata; class Amphibia; order Caudata; family Salamandridae; genus Pleurodeles; species Pleurodeles waltl. Next base: position 1,414,169,106 of record NC_090444.1, on the reverse strand, counting down.
TAGCCTATGATGTCGGGATGGAGAAATGAAGAAACAACACAATTCTGGTTGACAGCATGGTATGGGTTTTTATCAAATATGGCCTTGAGGATAGATCAGCTCTGTGACTGAATTCACACTCAAACTGAAGCATTACAGACACTTTCTTATATAGACTCAAACAACACTGTAAGTTTTTATCGCTTGGCATGCATATTAATTAAAGTGCTTGCTTAGTCCTTTGTTATCTCTACTAATTTCAGCACAAAGCTACGGATACATTTTTGCTAATAAGCACAGTGCCTTCTATTCTCACGCTCTGAAGCATATCAGCATGCCCTCCCTACGTACCCGCTAGTCTGCAAAATACATTCTTTCTCAGAAATGTGTAGACAATGTGGCCTATGATTCATGCTGTAACCTTCTATTTTAGCTGTTACTAATTATTGTATTTATGACAACTCGTCTCTGCCTTTCACCCAGTCCCTCACTCTGTCTCTGCTCTCTATTCTGACATCGTAAACAGCCTAGGCCTGTGTTTGTCTTTGACCACATACAATTCTGCACTTTTTCCTGCTGATCACACTTACAATAAAGCTTTTTAAAGCCCCTCTACTCCTCATCCAAACTTAACAATTTGGCAATGAGGAGAAAACACTGACGAAGATACACTCATCAACCAGGATTCCTCAGTGCTGTTGATGAGCCGGAGGTGTTCGTGTTTGGCAGAGAGAGAAAAAGGAGGACCACAAAATTGGTTGTTTCTACAAGTTCCGGTACAGTGGCAGCTGCATGTGGGGCTTGCCGCATGTTTGCTGAGTTTGACAACTCTTAGGCCTTTAGTTTTGGTGCAGGCAGGTGTGAGCTCAGGCGCAGGCAAATAGGGGTGCAGGCAATGTGAGCCCTGTAGTGCACAGTACAGGTGGAACACTGAAGACCATGCTCCTCATCACACGCACTGTTAGCACATCAAGGAAGACTATTGGGTGCATTTGCTTGGCACGTGCTTTGACCGCATGCGCAAGGTCACATCCAATTGAAAGTAAGTCTTATTCAGGACTACTCATCTGAAACGCTTTGAGAAAGTAATATCTGAGAATTCAGATTGAAAGGTACTGTTACACATATTGTTTATTTGTGATTCTGTATTAAACATAGGTGGTTACCTGAAAGAAAAGAAATCCAGGAATAAGGTATAATAAAAAATATGACAGCGGCACAACAAGTAGCCCAACCACCCCCATTGCTACAGCAACCTGGAAAACCAATTAATTGGTGTCAATGGCTAAGGATTTTTGAAAATTATCTTGTAGCCATAGGCGCTGTGAAATTTGCACCTGAATGCAAAGTGGCTATTTTAATCAGTTGATTTGAGTTTGCAGCACAACAGGTCTTTGACAACTTGCCAATTATCACTCCACCATATAGAGATTCAGGCTACAAGGATGAATGGGACTAATATAAGGAGGCAGTGGCACAACTTGCCAAACAGTATGCTGGGGAACCAAGCATAACGCTGGAAAGGCACAATTTCTTCAGGAGGAAGCAGAGTGCAAGGTGAAGGAGTAGAAGAGTATGTGTCAGCACTGAGGGTATTAGCTGCAACTTGTGAATTTGGTGCAAGTAGTGACACATACATTAGAGACCAATTTGTGTTCTGCTGCTACTAAAGAAAATCAAGAGATTTCTCAGTTGCAGAACCCCAGCATTAATTGAGAAAACTAATTTGGCAAAAGGCATAGAGCGTTCCATGCTTTCTACAAAGGCAATTCATGAGGATCGTTCTACAAATGCTCTAACCATGGCTGGGGATGAGTTTTGTAACTGTTAACTGATAACTGTTGTAAATGCAAGTAGCAAGACATGGAAACAACCCAATAAGAAAACTGATAGTGTATGTTTAAGGTGTGGTTTGAAGAGTCACATTGGAAATAGCACTTACTGCCATGCTATTAGAAAACGATGTTTGCTGTGCAAGAAAATAGGTGATTTCCAGGTGGTATGCAAAGTGGTGAAAATTGCCAAGAATCAACAGTGTAGAAATTTCAGAAAATGCAGATACATGTGCTGAAAGAATGAGTAATGTTATATTAACTATTGAGTGCTATGTCATGATTGGTGATGTGAATCTGCAGGTTATGGCTGATTCTGGCTGTCCAATTACAATTCTGGCATATATAACATCCTATGAAACATGGGGTGGTAAGGCTACACTTGTGCAAACAGATATGAACCGCAAGCCCTTTGATGAGAAAGACGTAGACATGTTTGGGTATTTTATGTGAAGAGTGGAATGTTTGGGACGACACACCATCACCAAGGTATATGTAGCCATCAAAGGGGGGAATATTGGGTGGCAGATTTGGCTAGAAAGGGGTTGTACATGAAACTAGGAGCTGAGAATCCTGTGGTGTTGTGTGACATCCTGATAACTAATATGGGAGAAAATGTGTACTTTGCAGAAGTTGAAAAGGATTCACACTGCAGAAATAGAGAACATTTTGAATCAATACACCAATGTGTATAGGAAAAGAGTAGGCACGGTCAAAGGGTTTAAGCATCACATCCGTCTCAAACCAAAGGCTCAACCAGTAGTTCATAAAGTCTGTCCTTTACCTCTGAGTTTGAAGGACAAACTTAAGTTAGTGTTGGAAAACTTATGAGTCATCACGTCCTGCAATTTATCCCAGTGGGCTTCAGCAGTTGTTGTTGCAAGGAAAAGATTTGATGAAGTCCGACTTTGCACTGACTTATGTTCACTAAATAAAAACATACTCATTGATTGCCATCCTCTCCCTAAGAATCAGGAGTTGTCAGCCAGTTTAGATGGGGCAAGTTGTTTTTCCATCCTAGACTTGCGTTCAGCATACCATCAGATACCACTCACAATCAGGTTGCAGGAGTTGACCGTATTCGTGACTCCGTTCGGAGCTTACAAATACCTAAAATTGCTCTTTGGTCTAGGTTCTGAAGCTAGCACCTTCCATAAACTTATGAACAATCTTTTTGGAGAGATGCAAGGAGTTCAAACGTATCAGGACAACATATTAGTCTTTGCTGATGGCTGAAAAATGCATAATGAAACCTTAAAGTATTGTTTGAAGCTGCCATGACAATTAGATGTGATAAATGTAAATTTTGCACACAGGAACTTGAATATTTAGGACACGTGATTTTGTTTTGTTGGCATTAAACCAACATTTTCCTTGGTAAAGGCCATATGAGATGCTGCTCCGCCGAAAGGCAGGGATGCACTTCCCTCCTTCTTAGGTCCAGCAGAATATTATGCTTGATTTGTGCATAGGTATGCTGAAACTGTAGAACCTTTGAGAGCATTATCGAGGAAGGGGGGAAATGCACATGGATGGATTATTTGGATAAGACCTTTGAAAGTGTAAAACAATTTATTGAAGAGGCTTCAGCCTTGAGCCCATTTCAAGACAATTATAAATGTTTAATTACTGTTGATGCCAGTTTATCTGGTTTGCTTACCGTTCTTGGGTAATGGGTCACAGGTAAAGAGCGAACAATTGTTTTTGCATCCAGGATGCTGAGGCAAGCTGATATTCACTACAGTACCATAGAGCGTGACGCTCTTGCTCGTGTCTGGGCCATACAGAAATTCACGACTTACATATGGAGAGGTGAAATTCCCAGACACCCAAACCTTGAATGTATATTCTCCATGGTGGTAGTACAAATAAAGCCTCTGCAAAGACTAATAAGCTTGCTCTCCACGTTATATAATTTTGAAATTAAGCATTTTCCTTGGGAGGGGGGGAGCTTTAGGGCTGATTGCCTGTCAAGAATGGCATTAAAAGATGAAAGGAAAGATGATGAAGTAGACTACACTGAATGTGTGGTGGCAGCAGTGGACACTGTTGTGGAGTGTGCTCCCATAACTGAACAAACTTGGCAAAATGCTTATTCTGGTGATGTAAAACTGTCGACTAAGGGATTTATAATTAATGAGTAGGAATAGAAGAATTGAACGGTTTTCCTCAAGTGGTAACTGAACTGTCTGTAGTGAATGATATGTTGATGTGCCACAATTTAATTGCTCCACGTAAAAGTTTAAGAAAGGATGTTGTCCTTGCAGCTCATTAAGGGCATTTGGGTATTACTAAGACATGCAAACAGCTTAAACAATACTACTAGTGACCATCCATGGATGTGCAAGTGAAGTTTATAATTCATTATTGTGCTGAATGTCTTCTTTCTGATAAACATTGGAGAACTATTGAGACCCCACTTCGTCCCATTCCCTTCCCAGACAACCCATGGGATAAAATTGGTCTAGATTTCCTGGGGCCATATGAGACATTAGCCAGTAACAGCAGGTATTTGATTTTGTTAATAGTCACTCTAGATGAAATACCGCTAAAACAAAAATCGTGATTTTTGGTCATAGAACAAAAAAAGCTTCAACTGGAATGGAACCTAGATCCTTTAAGGATAGAGTCAGCAAGTAAGTACAATTACCTTGGAGTCTGGATATCGTACACAGGCAGAAACATGCACCAGGTCTCCTCACTGGTAGATAAAGCAGGGAGAACGGCCTACGCCCTCTCTAATTTATACCACGGGCTATAATCTCCCACTGCTGAGGCTATCCGTAGAGTTATCAAGGTAGAGTTAGTGCCTATAATTGCGTATCCTGGGAGGCTAACTGCGACACTGGGGCAATGCCATCTAAATGCCTACAAGAAAATATTCCAGTTCCCCAGATTTTCACGACACAGTACTTTCCGCCTAGAGTTTTACTTGATGAAGAATGACGTAGAGTGCAAAATGGATATAATTAAATTTCATCATCGAGTGACGAGGGCAGAACCAGAGTCTCTGTGTGGGGCGCTGAAAGCAATCTTTATAGAGAATTCTAGCAACTGGGCAAATTATCGGAGGAGCGCCCAGGCCAGCTTAAATATGGTTTTAAATTACTTGGAAGATCCCCTAATAACAACCGCCCTGCTGAAAAGGTAATTAAAAGTACAAGGGACGAGGGTCTCAAGGGACGCTGATATTTTGTGTATTGGGAACATTAGAAGAGCAGAGGGCCTCGCTGACCCACATGAGGCCACACACTGCGAACCAGATGTGACTATTGGAACCCATGCGTTCAGAAGCATACTGCAGATGCGGCTTCTAACTTTTCTGGTATGGGAATACAGATCCCATTGGAAGTCATCGACCAGCATCCAGAAACAATGCAGGTTGTGTCAATACCACATGGAATTTCTGCTGCTCTGGCCTATTACAACAAAGACACATGCTCCTAAGACCCTTATTCTGTCAGCACGGACTGAGAACATGTAACAAGGTGCTGACATATTTGTACACAGCAGAGGCGATGATGGAACTAGCCTGTTTTAGCAAATTCTTATCAGAAGCAGGTAGGGCCCTATGGGATGCACAGGGTCCTCAGGGGTCAGCATTTGTCAGCAAATAGGATCCCAACCAGTAAGTACAAAGGGCATGGGAGGCTGCATAGACTAATTGGATGCCCAGAGAAAAACTGGCTATTATGATTACAGCCCTAAAAGCAAATGTTCATAATAAATGGCTTGGTTTTACACATTACACTTTAGATTCCATGTATTTTTTATTATCCTGCAAAGTACAAGATTAAAGTACACATGGCAGCCGAACTGCTTCGTCAGTGTTATTGTTATTTTACATTCACTGTTTTTATAGAATAACCTAGTCCCCAATACTGCAGGCCATTACAATCCAGTATTATTGGGAACTCAATATACCCTGTAGCAGTGCCCCCGAAGCTAAGTTAATTGACTGTTTAATAACTTTAGTTGGTGTTGTGCCCATTAAATGAGGCCTGTCTGCGACTGTCATATCTAAAATGCTTTGGGGACCACACACTTGTCAGGGTGGACACATCTTTAGTGAATTTTTACCTGAAAGTGCTCATTTTATCTGATATATGCATTTTGGGTTTTTTAAAAGTAATTATGCAATGAGGTGATTCATTCATTCTAAGTGGATTTATCAGCTTTTTTGTAATGCTTCCAGCACTGAGAATGTCATAAAATGTTTAGAAGGTGTTTATGTTAGAAGATTCCTCAAAGACAATAGTCACGGATAAAGGCACACATTTCCTATCACATCGCATGTGGACATATTTTAATTTCCATGATGTACAACAACTTAAGGTACCTCTATATTCTCCGTATTGCAATGGTCTAGTTGTGGTAGCAAACAGAATAGTGAAAGAGGGCATCCAAACAGCTTTATCTTCAGGACAAAATATTCAAGATTTCGTAAATTCAACGCTATGGAGCTACAATACTACACCAGATACTAACACAGGTTTGGCTCCAATGACATTAGTCAGAGGCAGGAAAGTGCATATAAATGTATTCCGAGATTGGTTGAGTTGCAAAGGCAATGTGCAAAAATCTATGTAAGGTGACAAAGTACATTTTCACATAATACAGAAGCAAAATGCAATGAAACAATATTTTGTGGTAGGGAAAAGTTTCAAAAATATGAGCTTGCAAGAAGAGTGCCGAAAGTTATGTCATACTTTTCATCACATGTTCAAATTAATAAAGTAGGCAAAGGTTAAGTTCTTGATAACAAGGGATGGTGGAACAAAACGAATTTATGGGAGCTTTCTCCTACATTGCTACTAAAGCGCGGGACGACTTGCTGCTTCACATCCGAAGCTCCTAACTTCTTGAATTCTACAAGAAGTTGAAGACCTGTTTTTCCAATTAGTCACTCTACGCCTAGCTGGCTATTCCTATACCTGTCCAGCGCCAAGGTAGTCTTCCAGGTGAATGTGTGCTAAACAGATCAGCATAACATAACCTAACATGACACTTGTGGACTGCATCTGAGGACACTACCATTGTGCTCAGTCGGATAACTGCACACAGGTAGCCTACCTGTAGCAGCTTTAAACTGTTTATTTGACTTGACAAAATAACTCTTTTTGACAGACCTAAACCTTCATTTTAAAGGTTAATAAGTAACCCCTAAGCAGACCTTTTGATCCATAGGACAGGGTGCAAGGTATTTACAAGATATGGGAATGCCTGGAACCGACTGCAACTGTGTGTAACCTGCAGGACAGGCAAGAGTCAATGGGGCCTGTGAATGGAGGCAGGAAAGTGTTCTGCTGACTGGTAGTGGAGGGCTGCGCAAGATACCCCCACCAGGAGTAGTGCAACACTAAGGCCCTCATTACAACTTCGGCGGTCTTTTAAAAAGACCGCCGAAGCTGCGGGTGCCAGTATACCACCAGTGCTGGCGGTATATCTGGCTCCCTATTATGACATTTCCACTGGGCCAGTGGAAAAGTCACATCAACATTGCAGCTGGCTCGTAATTTGGGCAGTGAAATGCGTGATCGGGCTGGCCTGGGTGCTCCTGAACTGCCCATGCTGAGTGCATGGGCAGTGCAGTGGCCCCCAGGGGCACCCTGAGTCCCCCTTACCACCAGCCTCTCCATGGCAGTGTTTACCACCGTGGACAGGCTGGCGGATGGGGATTCCGCCTGGCGGTATGTTGGAGGGGCAGGGGGTATGGCCGTGGCTAATGCACCACATTCATAATAGGTGGTGGAACACCGCCAGCCTGTTGGCGGTGTTACAGCCAGCCACCAGGGTCGTATTGAGGCCCTAAGTGCCAGGTGAGGAGAAGACTAGCGCTGTGACCTCTACCTGTATTAACGTTGTGAACTTGAACTGTTTTGTATTCAGACTGCCTATGTATCTTTGATATATGTAATGCTCCCACTGTAATGACAGCATGTTTCTGTTGTAAGCTTTGAAAAAACTAAGTTTAAAAAAGCGTGCCCATTGGAGGCCAGGGGACCTGTTGAAAATGCTGAAGCTAGCGCTCACCACCAGGAATAAAATTAGGCAAGGACAGCAAAAACCGGCCCAACGGGGACAGAGTTATGCTGGTTCAGCTCACTGATTGTATATCATCTTGTGTGATTGCCTTGTTGAATGACTGAATTGTGTAAAGATGTAGACCTGTGAAAAAGCATGCACTCACTAAATAATATCCTATTGTGGATTCAAACTTAGGGTTTTATTTCTGCACGGTACAGCTAGTTTGTCCTGGCCACATATTTGATAATAATTGGTAGTGATTATTGTGATGATGGACCTAATTATTTAATCCAGAACTGTGTTGTTGCACGATATGTAATTCAAAGCCCACGCACATATTTTATCAATGGTATTCAGGTCTACTTGCCCTCAGAAGGATGAATACCTGACATGGGATTGTCGGTAATGAAGTGTATGATTAGCAGAATATATACAAACCATAAGGCACATTTACTCACCAAATTGTGTTAACAGGTTTTCAGACCAAGAATTTACTAGACCCATGCAGATGTCTTAAATAGATGCACAAAACCGATAAAACTAAAAATGTCTTCAACTTGCACTGCCTGTGTTAGGCTGGCAGCGCCTGACTTCACATATTGCAAACACTTGCAGCAATGAAAAGCGATCTAAGCCCAGCAGGACTCTAGACAAGCTATGCTGAACAACAGAAAGGAGGACAGAGGTGCCGGGATACCAAGTGCCAGGCGCTCAACCTTTTTGCATCTCCAGTAATTTGAATTATTTGTGTTCTACTGTGGGTTGATAACAGTTTTTTATTATAGCTTGAAATGTCACAGTTTGCTGTTTCTGACTGCTAACTAGTAACTAGATTTTCTTTTTTCTAAATTGATGGTACTCAGCTGTTGACATTGAAAAGGTGTGAAAAGCAAAGTTGGCTTTTTCAACAGTTTCACTTTTGACTTGCAAAGCACAACAGATGTCAGCAATGAGCACTTAGCTCATCAAGCTACTGGTGGTTAGAAGCCAGTGTCAATGTAGGAGCTCTTTACATTTTTTATTAGTATCTCGAGCTCCACCCTCTCAGGTCAGAGAAATCTGAAACACAGTCTCATTAAGCAGACATTTATTTCCTCAATTTTAATGAGTCTTGGCTTATATGTACACCTATGTAGCACCCAAGCACCCATATGCCCACAAAAATGCGCCTCATGCTCATGAACTTTACTAAGGGATCGCCATGGGGTCGCACTTGAGACCCTTGTGACCCTTGGTGCCATCTTTGCAGTCTCTAATTCAGAGGTCGCAAGACAGAATGGAAACAGATTGTATTAATCCCTTTTGAAACGTCCTATCTGTTTTCTACGATTTACGAATGTTTGGCCTATTCTCGACCTCCAGCAGCTGCCTATTTATTACATATATACAGTGGATTGGCAACGGGTGGGAATTTTTCTTCCAGGGGCCTGTCACAAAGGATGTGGCAGAGGATGGCAAGGAGAAATCAAAGTCAACCTGTCTGAGACTGCCTCCAAATTCAAGCAAAGCAATGCCTCCAAATGGTGTGTAATAACTTTGAAGGTGTTTTTTTTTTACATAAAGGAATACCTAAAAGTTGAGCAGATGTGGGTGCAGCGTTTCACGGGAGGTTTCTCTCCCGCTCAGCGAGGGAGTGAACTTTCAGCTGTTTAGAGCCAGCAATATTGCCAAGGTAAAAAATAAATGAACTTCTAAGTGAAAAATGAAAAAGGGGGGCATGTCCAACCAAAATGGCCGAGTGGACATCAGCCACAGGAGCTCAGCTGCAAGCAATGTGCAATCAAAGTGTGTGGACCCTCTGGGAAACACCAGATACAAAGAACCCCTTCCCTTACAGCATGGGCTCAAGATATGCCACGAGAAATCATTGCAGGGGCCGGAAGCATTCGCTGACAGCGGATCCTAGGAACGATAGAGACCGCATGCCACACCGGCAGGGGCCTGCACCCAACGGAAACCTGACAGCTGTTAAACATCTGCAGTGACACGTGGGGCTTGCCCGATAGCATGGAGCTCAACTTCATATGAGAACCGCATAAGCTGTATGAGGCTAGCGGCCCCTGAGTGCGATGCATAGACTGAGAGGGGAGAAGAAGCACCTGAGATCAGCTTGTGGTCGCCGTCCCCGAACCTGCGTGGCAGAGTAGGGGGGCATCTTACCTGTTAACAGGGAGCCCCACTCCATATAAGAACCACATAGGGAGCACAAGGGAAGGGCCCCCCGAGGGCAAAGTGTAGCACCCAGGCTGAGGGGCCTTGAGATCTGTCTGGGGTCTCCTTCCCTGAACCCGCACGGCAGCAGTAGGAGCGATGGAAGGTGGCGTCCCTTGAAACAATCAAGCCATTTGCCAAAAGGATGGCAGAACTTCAGTGAGGCACCCCATAGTTACTGAGCTTCGGGCGCCCGGCAGAGAAAGAGAGAAATAACTGTGACTGATCCCCTTAACACTTGCCTGACTTCAAGATACCGGCACCAATACCTTACTACTGGGATTGTACCGCAGTGGGTGTGACCTTCTAAATTAGCCTTAAGTGACACATAGTAGGGCAGTGACATTTACTACCCTCAGAGGTCGACTCAGATCTTTTGATTGAGATAGGAGTAATATCATCAAATCAAACATTATGAACCAATAGTAAGAAACAAAAACATACAATAAAGAGTTAGTAATTTACACACACCTATGTGGCCATGTATCACCACACTAATTTAGTAAAGTTTTAAACATGTATTGCCCTTATATTAACAATACTAAAGTCAGGTAAAGCAAAACCAGATGATAATACAGAAACAACAAAATCAGTCATAGTCAATTAATAAACATTCAATTCATTAATTGGGTTGAACATCCTTGCTACCAAATTCTAATTGCAAAAGCATGTGTGAGGCTGGTGTTTGTCACATGCAAAAATAAAAAATAAGACAAAAACGAATTTGGAAAACATCTAAACTATGGCACCAGCAGAAATGTGGTTGGATTTCAAAGGGAAAAACCTGCAAAGAAAACAAATGCACATTGATTATACCTCTCCTACGAGTGAGAGCAGTTAGCAGAGTCCCGGTCAGCAGAGCACAGGAACAGCAGGTCTTCAGGAATTAGCATCAGGAATATGAAAAGAACAGCATTTCAGTAGGGTTGGACCTAAGGTATCTGAACTGCTAGAACCATAAACATATAAGTCTGATCTTCACTACAACTAATTCACACTCAAATTCTCTACAACTGAACTTAACAGCGCTTATTCACTCCCTCTTAACTGAACTACATCATCTGGAACTTTGCTAAATTAAAGTTACTAGGTAGGCTGCTATTGGACAAGACTATGAGGTGTGATAATGAGCAACCAATTGAATGCTCCAATTTCTAGCTTTCTCCACTTTTCCTCGAAATAGGCTCAAGTTGACACTCTTCTCCGGACTAGTTTCTTCAAACTATTAACAATGTAGAAAACAACACAGAACATGACATTTTAACATTATTTCCTACCAGAAACTTATTGTTAAAACTGTCAATAGTTATGACAAGGAAGTACAGAATGAACAGAGTGAAAAAAGAAGTAGGTTTTCACTGTGAGCTTTCAATGGGATAGCTAATAAACAATGTTTGTAAAGAATTTTTAATGAAGTCAGCATAACATTTTAACATTATACTGTGGAAAAATACTAAAGCGTAAGCCTTTTGATTAAAGCTAATACATGAAGAATATAACAATTTCAGTATTCAAACCATATAAGTCTTCTAAGTAGTAATTTATGACTCTTAATTAATATCATGTATTTCAAATCATATTTAGTACATTATTTAATCAGTCAATAATTTCAAATCATTAGTTTTATTCAATATTAATTATCATTACAAATTATTATTATTCATCTTAATATGTTTTCAAAGATATTTATTATTTCACATAGAACTCAAGATGGTGGACACCACGTTAACTATATTTTAAACATGCACGTTTTACATTTCTAGCATAAGTTTCTCTAATTCATCCTTTTAACCCCTTCGCTGCCTGGCCTTTTCCCCCTCCTGTGCCGAGCCTTTTTTTGGCTATTTGGAGCAGTTCGCGCTTAGGCCCTCATAACTTTTTGTTCACGTAAGCTACCCACGCCAAATTTGCGTCCTTTTTTTCCAACATCCTAGGGATTCTAGAGGTACCCAGACTTTGTGGGTTCCCCAGAAGGAGGCCAAGAAATTAGCCAAAAAACAGTGAAAATTTCGTTTTTTTTAAAAAAAATTGGAAAAATGGTCTGCAGAAGAAGGCTTGTGGTTTTTTCCCTGAAAAGGGCATCAACAAAGGGTTTGCGGTGATAAAATCACCAGCTTCCCAGCTTTCAGGAACAGGCAGACTTGAATCAGAAAACCCAATTTTTCAACACAATTTTGGCATTTTACTGGGACATACCCCATTTTTAAGAATTTTTGTGCTTTCAGCCTCCTTCCAGTCAGTGACAGAAATGGGCATGAAACCAATGCTGGATCCCAGAAACCGCAACATTTCTGAAAAGTAGACAAAATTCTGAATTCAGCAAGGGGTAATTTGTGTAGATCCTACAAGGGTTTCCTACAGAAAATAACAACTGAAAAAGAAAAATATTGAAATTGAGGTGAAAAAAACATCAATTTTTCTCTAAGTTTTACTCTGTAATTTTTTCTGCAATGTCAGATTTTCGAAAGCAATATACCGTTACGTCTGCTGGACTCTTCTGGTTGCGGGGATATATAGGGCTTGTAGGTTCATCAAGAACTCTAGGTACCCAGAGCCAATAAATGACCTGCACCCTGCAGTGGGTTTTCATTCTATGCCGGGTATACAGCAATTCATTTGCTGAAATATAAAGAGTAAAAAATAGCTATCAAGAAAACCTTTGTATTTCCAAAATGGGCACAAGATAAGGTGTTGAGAAGCAGTGGTTATTTGCACATCTCTGAATTCCGGGGTGCCCATACTAGCATGTGAATTACAGGGCATTTCTCAAATAGATGTCTTTTTTACACACTGTCTTACATTTGGAAGGGAAAAATGTAGAGAAAGACAAGGGGCAATAACACTTGTTTTGCTATTCTATGTTCCCCCAAGTCTCCCGATAAAAATGATACCTCACTTGTGTGGGTAGGCCTAGCGCCCGCGACAGGATATGCCCCAAAACACAACGTGGACACATCACAGAAAACAGACCTGTTTTTAGCAAAGTGCCTACCTGTAGATTTTGGCCTCTAGCTCAGCCGCCACCTAGGGAAACCTACCAAACCTGTGCATTTCTGAAAACTAGAGACCTAGGGGAATCCAAGATGGGGTGACTTGTGTGGCTGGGACCAGGTTCTGTTACCCAGAATCCTTTGCAAACCTCAAAATTTGGCTAAAAAAACACATGTTCCTCACATTTCTGTGGCAGAAAGTTCTGGAATCTGAGAGGAGCCACAAATTTCCTTCCACCCAGCGTTCCCCCACGTCTCCCGATAAAAATGATACCTCACTTGTGTGGGTAGGCCTAGCGCCCACGACAGGAAACGCCCCAAAGCGCAACATGGACACAGCCAAATTTTTGAAGGAAAACAGAGGTGTTTTTTGCAAAGTGCCTAACTGTAGATTTTGGCCTGTAGCTCAGCCGCCACCTAGGGAAACCTACCAAACCTGTGCATTTCTGAAAACTAGAGACCTAGGAGAATCCAAGATGGGGTGACTTGTGTGGCTGGGACCAGGTTCTGTTACCCAGAATCCTTTGCAAACCTCAAAATGTGGCTAAAAAAACACATGTTCCTCACATTTCTGTGGCAGAAAGTTCTGGAATCTGAGAGGAGCCACACATTTCCTTCCACCCAGTGTTCCCCCACGTCTCCCGATAAAAATGATACCTCACTTGTGTGGGTAGGCCTAGCGCCCGCGACAGGAAACGCCCCAAAGCGCAACGTGGACACATCACAGAAAACAGACCTGTTTTTAGCAAAGTGCCTACCTGTAGATTTTGGCCTGTAGCTCAGCTGCCACCTAGGGAAACCTACCAAACCTGTGCATTTCTGAAAACTAGAGACCTAGGGGAATCCAAGATGGGGTGACTTGTGTGGCTGGGACCAGGTTCTGTTACCCAGAATCCTTTGCAAACCTCAAAATTTGGCTAAAAAAACACATGTTCCTCACATTTCTGTGGCAGAAAGTTCTGGAATCTGAGAGGAGCCACACATTTCCTTCCACCCAGTATTCCCCCACGTCTCCCGATAAAAATGATACCTCACTTGTGTGGGTAGGCCTAGCGCCCGCGACAGGAAACGCCCCAAAGCGCAACGTGGACACATCACAGAAAACAGACCTGTTTTTAGCAAAGTGCCTACCTGTAGATTTTGGCCTGTAGCTCAGCTGCCACCTAGGGAAACCTACCAAACCTGTGCATTTCTGAAAACTAGAGACCTAGGGGAATCCAAGATGGGGTGACTTGTGTGGCTGGGACCAGGTTCTGTTACCCAGAATCCTTTGCAAACCTCAAAATTTGGCTAAAAAAACACATGTTCCTCACATTTCTGTGGCAGAAAGTTCTGGAATCTGAGAGGAGCCACACATTTCCTTCCACCCAGCGTTCCCCCACGTCTCCCGATAAAAATGATACCTCACTTGTGTGGGTAGGCCTAGCGCCCGCGACAGGAAACCCCCCAAAGCGCAACATGGACAAAGCCAAATTTTTGAAGGAAAACAGAGGTGTTTTTTACAAAGTGCCTAACTGTAGATTTTGGCCTGTAGCTCAGCCGCCACCTAGGGAAACCTACCAAACCTGTGCATTTCTGAAAACTAGAGACCTAGGGGAATCCAAGATGGGGTGACTTGTGTGGCTGGGACCAGGTTCTGTTACCCAGAATCCTTTGCAAACCTCAAAATGTGGCTAAAAAAACACATGTTCCTCACATTTCTGTGGCAGAAAGTTCTGGAATCTGAGAGGAGCCACACATTTCCTTCCACCCAGTGTTCCCCCACGTCTCCCGATAAAAATGATACCTCACTTGTGTGGGTAGGCCTAGCGCCCGCGACAGGAAACGCCCCAAAGCGCAACGTGGACACATCACAGAAAACAGACCTGTTTTTAGCAAAGTGCCTACCTGTAGATTTTGGCCTGTAGCTCAGCCGCCACCTAGGGAAACCTACCAAACCTGTGCATTTCTGAAAACTAGAGACCTAGGGGAATCCAAGATGGGGTGACTTGTGTGGCTCGGACCAGGTTCTGTTACCCAGAATCCTTTGCAAACCTCAAAATTTGGCTAATAAAACACATGTTCCTCACATTTCTGTGGCAGAAAGTTCTAGAATCTGAGAGGAGCCACAAATTTCCTTCCACCCAGCGTTCCCCCACATCTCCCGATAAAAATGATACCTCACTTGTGTGGGTAGGCCTAGCGCCCGCGACAGGAAACGCCCCAAAGCGCAACGTGGACACAGCCAAATTTTTGAAGGAAAACAGAGGTGTTTTTTGCAAAGTACCTAACTGTAGATTTTGGCCTGTAGCTCAGCCGCCACCTAGGGAAACCTACCAAACCTGTGCATTTCTGAAAACTAGAGACCTAGGGGAATCCAAGATGGGGTGACTTGTGTGGCTGGGACCAGGTTCTGTTACCCAGAATCCTTTGCAAACCTCAAAATTTGGCTAAAAAAACACATGTTCCTCACATTTCTGTGGCAGAAAGTTCTGGAATCTGAGAGATGCCACACATTTCCTTCCACCCAGCGTTCCCCCACGTCTCCCGATAAAAATGATACCTCACTTGTGTGGGTAGGCCTAGCGCCCGCGACAGGAAACGCCCCAAAGCGCAACGTGGACACATCACAGAAAACAGACCTGTTTTTAGCAAAGTGCCTACCTGTAGATTTTGGCCTGTAGCTCAGCTGCCACCTAGGGAAACCTACCAAACCTGTGCATTTCTGAAAACTAGAGACCTAGGGGAATCCAAGATGGGGTGACTTGTGTGGCTGGGACCAGGTTCTGTTACCCAGAATCCTTTGCAAACCTCAAAATTTGGCTAAAAAAACACATGTTCCTCACATTTCTGTGGCAGAAAGTTCTAGAATCTGAGAGGAGCCACAAATTTCCTTCCACCCAGCGTTCCCCCACATCTCCCGATAAAAATGATACCTCACTTGTGTGGGTAGGCCTAGCGCCCGCGACAGGAAACGCCCCAAAGCGCAACGTGGACACAGCCAAATTTTTGAAGGAAAACAGAGGTGTTTTTTGCAAAGTGCCTACCTGTAGATTTTGGCCTGTAGCTCAGCCGCCACCTAGGGAAACCTACCAAACCTGTGCATTTCTGAAAACTAGACCCCTAGGGGAATCCAAGATGGGGTGACTTGTGTGGCTGGGACCAGGTTCTGTTACCCAGAATCCTTTGCAAACCTCAAAATGTGGCTAAAAAAACACATGTTCCTCACATTTCTGTGGCAGAAAGTTCTGGAATCTGAGAGGAGCCACACATTTCCTTCCACCCAGTGTTCCCCCACGTCTCCCGATAAAAATGATACCTCACTTGTGTGGGTAGGCCTAGCGCCCGCGACAGGAAACGCCCCAAAGCGCAACGTGGACACATCACAGAAAACAGACCTGTTTTTAGCAAAGTACCTACCTGTAGATTTTGGCCTGTAGCTCAGCCGCCACCTAGGGAAACCTACCAAACCTGTGCATTTCTGAAAACTAGAGACCTAGGGGAATCCAAGATGGGGTGACTTGTGTGGCTCGGACCAGGTTCTGTTACCCAGAATCCTTTGCAAACCTCAAAATGTGGCTAAAAAAACACATGTTCCTCACATTTCTGTGGCAGAAAGTTCTAGAATCTGAGAGGAGCCACAAATTTCCTTCCACCCAGCGTTCCCCCACATCTCCCGATAAAAATGATACCTCACTTGTGTGGGTAGGCCTAGCGCTCGCGACAGGAAATGGCCCAAAACACAACGTGGACACATCACATTTTTTCATAGAAAACAGTGCCTACGTGTGGATTTTGGCCTCTAGCTCAGCCGGCACCTGGGGAAACCTAGCAAACCAGCGCATTTTTGAAAACTAGAGACCTAGGGGAATCCAAGATGGGGTGATTTGCGGGGCTCTGACCAGGTTCTGTTACCCAGAATCCTTTGCAAACATCAAAATCTGGCCAAAAAACACTTTTTCCTCTCATTTCGGTGACAGAAAGTTCTGGAATCTGAGAGGAGCCACAAATTTCCTTCCACCCAGCGTTCCCCTAAGTCTCTCCATAAAAATGGTACCTCACTTGTGTGGGTAGGCCTAGCGTCCACGAAAGGAAATGGCCCAAAACACAACGTGGACACAACATATTTTTTCACAGAAAACAGAGGTGTTTTTTGCAAAGTGCCTACATGTGGATTTTGGCCTCTAGCTCAGCCGGCCCCAGGGGGGGGGATAATGCCCTAAAATAAATTTGACCCCCCACCCCCCCAAACCCCCCTGCCCAGGTGCGACCCTTGCCTACGGGGTCGCTACCCCTGCGTGACATTGGTGCCAAAAAACAAATTCCCGGTGCCTAGTGGTTTCTGCCCCCTTGGGGGCAGATTGACCTAAAATCGACCAATCTGCCCCCAAAGGGGGCAGAAATGCTCTAAATACAGTTTGCCCCCCAGGGAAGCGACCCTTGTCTGATGGGTCGCTCCCCATCTCTAAAAAAACAAACAAACAAAAAACAAAACAAAAAAAAAAAAACATTTGCCCTGGCGCCTAGAGGTTTCTGCCCCCGGGGGGGCAGAAATGGCCTAAAATAAATTTGCCCCCCCCAAACAACCTCGGAGCGACCCTTGCCTACTGGGTCGCTCCCCCTGCGTGACATTGGCGCCAAAAAACGAATCCCCGGTGCCTAGTAGTTGCAGATTGACCTAAAATCGACCAATCTGCCCCCAAGGGGGGCAGAAATGGTCTAAACACAGTTTGCCCCCCAGGGGAGCGACCCTTGTCTGATGGGTCGCTCCCCATCTCTAAAAAAACAAACAAACTAAAAAAAAAACACTAAAAAAAATTTTGCCCTGGCAACAAGAGGTTTCTGCCCCCCCTGGGGGCAGATCGGCCTAATAATAGGCCGATCTGCCCCCAGGGGGGACAGAAATGGCCTAAAATAAATTTGCCCCCCGAACACCCCCCCCGTTCCCCCCCCCCCAGAGCGACCCTTGCCTACGGGGTCGCTCCCCCTGCGTGACATTGGCGCCAAAAAACAAATCCCCGGTGCCTAGTGGTTTCTGCCCCCTTGGGGCAGATTGGCCTAAAATCGACCAATCTGCCCCCAAGGGGGGCAGAAATGGTCTAAACACAGTTTGCCCCCCAGGGGAGCGACCCTTGTCTGATGGGTCGCTCCCCATCTCTAAAAAAACAAAAAACAAAAAATTGCCCTGGCGCCTACAGGTTTCTGCCCCCCCTGGGGGCAGATCGGCCTAATAATAGGCCGCACTGCCCCCAGGGGGGGCAGAAAAGGCCTAAAATAAATTTGCCCCCCGAACACCCACCCCCCACCCCCCGGAGCGACCCTTGCCTACGGGGTCGCTCCCCTTGCGTGACATTGGCGCCAAAAAACAAATCCCCGGTGCCTAGTGGTTTCTGCCCCCTTGGCAATCCGGCTTTTGAAACCTGTGAGAGACTTCAAAGGGAAGGAAATACATTTCCTTCCCTTTGAAGCCTCTCGGGGCCTCCCCCATGGGATTGAAAAAGAAATGCAAAAGCATTTCTTTTTCAATCGCGCTGGAAGCTCTGATTCCAGCGCGATGGGGGAGACCCTGTGACTAATCAGCACGCGCTCGCGCGCTGACGTCACAGGGGGGGGTTGGGGGTGGAAGGGGAAGGGCTTCCCCTTCCATCCCTGACTTGGGGGGGTGGGGGGGAACGCCTCAGAGGGAGCGCTAGCGCTCCCTCTGGGCTCTGTGCACAGGACGTAATGGTTACGTCCTGGGCACAGCAGCACTGTGCCTCAGGACGTAACCATTACGTCCTGGGCACAGAAGGGGTTAATACACATTATTTATACAATTTGTCTACTCAAATTTTATTAATAATACTTGCTCTCTAACAACGCTAATTAGGCAACTCCAAATGGTCTCCTCACAAGCTGTCCAGACACATCCCACTAGCTCAAATCCCCAGGCTACATCTTCAGCTTCACCCCTGCCTCACTTTAAGATGGAGATCCACCTCTTTATTGCTTGTTGATGTACAAGTGTCGCCCACATTGCTCAAAGGCTGATGAACTCGGGGACAATATTTCACCACCTCAAACCTCGCATGTAATATAGTGGTGCCTCACCAGGCAGAGGGATTTATGCCCCCTATACAAAGTGGACAGGATGGAAGACCATGTGTTCTGAAAATCATGCCCCTATAATAAAAGCCACGACCGAACAAGCGTCTTGTGGAAAATGTTGATGATAGACCTTTGTGAATTACAGCAGTGGAAGACACCTACCCCACAGGACCGACGTGCGTCCATCCTGGTCACCATCCTTTAGTAATCACAGAGACACACATCACTGTTTTTGTACTACACCACCAGTGCTCTTGCACAGTGAACCCCAGTCACTAGCAGGCTGTAGGAGGCTGGACTGGCACCGCTGCCACCAATGTAGGAGGCTGGACTGGCTTGTAGTGAGTACCAAGGGGTACTTGCACCTTGCACCAGGCCCAGTTATCCCTTATTAGTGTATAGGGTGTCTAGCAGCTTAGGCTGATAGATAATGGTAGCTTAGCAGAGCAGCTTAGGCTGAACTAGGAGACGTGTGAAGCTACTACAGTACCACTTAGTGTCATATGCACAATATCATAAGAAAACACAATACACAGTTATACTAAAAATAAAGGTACTTTATTTTTATGACAATATGCCAAAGTATCTTAGAGTGTACCCTCAGTGAGAGGATAGGAAATATACACAAGATATATATACACAATAGCAAAAATATGCAGTATAGTCTTAGAAAACAGTGCAAACAATGTATAGTTACAATAGGATGCAATGGGGAAACATAGGGATAGGGGCAACACAAACCATATACTCCAAAAGTGGAATGCGAACCACGAATGGACCCCAAACCTATGTGACCTTGTAGAGGGTCGCTGGGACTATTAGACAATAGTGAGAGTTAGCAAAATAACCCTCCCCAAGACCCTGAAAAGTGAGTGCAAAGTGCACTAAAGTTCCCCTAAGGACAAAAGAGTTGTGTTAGAGGAATAATGCAGGAAAGACACAAACCAGCAATGCAACAACTGTGGATTTCCAATCTAGGGTACCTGTGGAACAAGGGGACCAAGTCCAAAAGTCACAAGCAAGTCGGAGATGGGCAGATGCCCAGGAAATGCCAGCTGCGGGTGCAAAGAGGCTTCGACTGGACAGAAGAAGCTGAGGTTTCTGCAGGAACGAAAAGGGCTAGAGGCTTCCCCTTTGGTGACGGGTCCCTCTCGCCTTGGAGAGTCGTGCAGAAGTGTTTTCCCGCCAGAAGGACGCCAACAAGCCTTGCTACACGCAAATCGTGCGTTTGGCGTTTTTGGACGCTGCTGGGGCCCAGGAGGGACCAGGAGGTCGCAAATTGAACCTGCAGAGAGAGGGGACGTCGAGCAAGACAAAGAGCCCTCACTGAAGCAGGTAGCACCCGGAGAAGTGCCAGAAACAGGCACTACAAGGATGCGTGAAACGGTGCTTGCCGAAGTTGCACAAAGGAGTCCCACGTCGCCGGAGACCAACTTAGAAAGTCGTGCAATGCAGGTTAGAGTGCCGTGGACCCAGGCTTGGCTGTGCACGAAGGATTTCCGCCGGAAGTGCACAGGGGCCGGAGTAGCTGCAAAGTCGCGGTTCCCAGCAATGCAGCCCAGCGAGGTGAGGCAAGGACTTACCTCCACCAAACTTGGGCTGAAGAGTCACTGGACTGTGGGGGTCACTTGGACAGCGTCGCTGGCTTCGAGGGACCTCGCTCGTCGTGCTGAGAGGAGACCCAAGGGGACCGGTAATGCAGCTTTTTGGTGCCTGCGGGTTGCAGGGGGAAGATTCCGTCGACCCACGGGAGATTTCTTCGGAGCTTCTGGTGCAGAGAGGAGGCAGGCTACCCCCACAGCATGCACAAGCAGGAAAACAGTCGAGAAGGCGGCAGGATCAGCGTTACAGAGTTGCAGTAGTCGTCTTTGCTACTATGTTGCAGGTTTGCAGGCTTCCAGCGCGGTCAGCGGTCGTTTCCTTATCAGAAGGTGAAGAGGGAGATGCAGAGGAACTCGGCTGAGCTCGTGCATTCGTTATCTGAAGTTTCCCCAGAGACAGAGACCCTAAATAGCCAGAAAAGAGGGTTTGGCTACCTAGGAGAGAGGAAAGGCTACTAACACCTGAAGGAGCCTATCAGCAGGAGTCTCTGACGTCACCTGGTGGCACTGGCCACTCAGAGCAGTCCAGTGTGCCAGCAGCACCTCTGTTTCCAAGATGGCAGAGGTCTGGAGCACACTGGAGGAGCTCTGGACACCTCCCAGGGGAGGTGCAGGTCAGGGGAGTGGTCACTCCCCTTTCCTTTGTCCAGTTTCGCGCCAGAGCAGGGGCTAAGGGGTCCCTGAACCGGTGTAGACTGGCTTATGCAGAATTGGGCACATCTGTGCCCAACAAAGCATTTCCAGAGGCTGGGGGAGGCTACTCCTCCCCTGCCTTCACACCATTTTCCAAAGGGAGAGGGTGTCACACCCTCTCTCAGAGGAAGTTCTTTGTTCTGCCATCCTGGGCCAGGCCTGGCTGGACCCAGGAGGGCAGCTGCCTGTCTGAGGGGTTGGCAGCAGCAGCAGCTGCAGTGAAACCCCAGGAAGGGCAGTTTGGCAGTACCAGGGTCTGTGCTACAGACCACTGGGATCATGGGATTGTGCCAACTATGCCAGGATGGTATAGAGGGGGCAATTCCATGATCATAGACATGTTACATGGCCATATTCGGAGTTACCATGGTGAAGCTACATATAGGTAGTGACCTATGTGTAGTGCACGCGTGTAATGGTGTCCCCGCACTCACAAAGTTCAGGGAATTGGCTCTGAACAATGTGGGGGCACCTTGGCTAGTGCCAGGGTGCCCTCACACTAAGTAACTTTGCACCTAACCTTTACCAGGTAAAGGTTAGACATATAGGTGACTTATAAGTTACTTAAGTGCAGTGTAAAATGGCTGTGAAATAACGTGGACGTTATTTCACTCAGGCTGCAGTGGCAGGCCTGTGTAAGAATTGTCAGAGCTCCCTATGGGTGGCAAAAGAAATGCTTGCAGCCCATAGGGATCTCCTGGAACCCCAATACCCTGGGTACCTCAGTACCATATACTAGGGAATTATAAGGGTGTTCCAGTAAGCCAATGTAAATTGGTAAAAATGGTCACTAGCCTGTTAGTGACAATTTGAAAGTAATGAGAGAGCATAACCACTGAGGTTCTGGTTAGCAGAGCCTCAGTGAGACAGTTAGGCACCACACAGGGAACATATACATGCACACCTATGAGCACTGGGGCCCTGTGTGACAGGGTCCCAGTGACACATACATATAGGCCACAAACCTATGAGCACTGGGGTCCTGACCAGCAGGATCCCAGTGACACATAACAACCATACTGAAAACATAGTGTTTTCACTATGAGCACTGAGGCCTGGCTATCAGGATCCCAGTGAGACAGTGAAAACAGTGACAAACATCCTGACATACACTCACAAACAGGCCAAAAGTGGGGGGTAACAAGGCTAGAAAGAGGCTACCTTCTCACACAACCCCCCCCCAAACGAAGGACAATAAGGCTAACCTTGGCCAGTTGAGACTTTATTGTCTAAGTGGTGATAAGTAGAGAGTAGCTCTGCAATAGACTGGTTACTCCCTTTATCATCCACTATATGGTTACTTCCCTGTGGGGATGTAAACCACCCTGTTTGAAGTTTTTTAGCTAGGCAACAATGTGAAGATGTATTTTCAGAGTTTCTATCAGTAAGTTTTAGTTTAGAGCAGTGGGAATTGTCCACTGAACCTATTTGTAGTGATGGAAATGCCAGACAGGGATGCTGTCTCAGTAAAGCCATAGCTGGGCAAAAACTTTGTCCATATGGCTGGAAGAGAGAACAGGGATGCTGTTTCTCTTGGGTTGGGGCAGGGCAGGGATGCTGTCCTATCAGCTCCACACTAGGGCAGGGATGCTGTCCTAAGTGTTGTGAGGCAGTGCAGGGTTTCTGCACTAAAGTTTCTCTGGGAGGGTTGGAGGGATGCTCCATGTTACCTAAAATGGTGCTCTTTTTCTCACCAATGTTAGTTATCCCACAGAGAGGTACTTCCACCTCAGGGAGTACAGTTTTGCCAACTGATGATTCCCTTGGAACAGGTGCCACCCCAGGAGAGGTTTCTCCCACCACAGGAATAGTATCCTGAATGGTAGGGTGGTTAGGGGATACTGTGATACCCTTTTTACCTGTTGATGGAGAGGGATCCTGAGTTTTCAGGCCTTCTCTCCTTTGCTTTTTCATTTCACTTGAAATGAGAGGGAACAATTCCTCAGGGATGCCCAGCATGGCTGCATGGGCATAAAACTCTACATCAGCCCAACCTGAGGCCTCTAGGTCATTACCTAAGAGACAGTCTACAGGTAAGCTAGGTGATACCACCACCTGCTTAGGGCCAGTAACTCCACCCCAACTAAACTGAATTATAGCTAAGGGAAGAAACTTAGTGGAGTTATGGACATCAATAATCTTATACTGTTGTCCAATGATGTGTTGTTCAGGAGGCACTAGGTTTTCAGTCACCAAAGTGAAACTGGCACCTGTGTCCCTGTAGGCCAAGGCCTCAACACCATTTATTGAAACTGTCTGCCTGTACTTATCCATTGTAAGGGGACAAGCAGCCAGTGTGGCAAGGCCAATGCCACTAGGTGTGACAGAAACTGTCTTGGGACTGATTACATCAGTTTCCACTATGGACCCATAAGTGAACCCAACTACACCCTTTGCTTGACTGTTGCCAGCAGTCCCACCACTAGTACCACTACTGCTAGGGGCACTAGAGCTTGATGTATTAGTGGTGGTAGGCTCAGGGGATTTACCTGGACAGGACTTATCCCCTGGCCTATGGCCTCTGTTTTTACACACAAAGCACCAAGGCTTTTTAATGTGTGCAGGTTGGGAAGAAGAGGAAGAATTTGTTTTATCCCCACCCTCTGAAGAGTGTTTAAGATTTGAAGTGGGATCTTTGGTTTTACCCTTATCCCCATGCTTATCTTGAGATTTTTCACCATCTTTCTTCTTATTGCCATCTTTGTCACCCCCTGTATGAACTTTTCTGTTCACCCTTGTTCTGACCCATTTGTCTGCCTTCTTTCCCAATTCTTGGGGAGAGGTCAGATCAGAGTCTACCAGGTACTGGTGCAACAAATCAGACACACAATTATTAAGTATATGCTCTCTCAGGATTGTGTTATACAGGCTTTCATAATCAGTAACTTTACTGCCATGTAACCACCCTCCAAGGCCTTCACTGAATGGTCAATGAAATCAACCCAGTCTTGTGAAGACTCCTTTTTGGTCTCTCTGAACTTTATCCTGTACTGTTCAGTGGTTAAGCCATAACCATCCAGGAGTGCATTCTTAAGAACTGTAAAATTATTGGCATCATTTTCTTTCACAGTAAGGAGCCTATCCCTACCTTTTCCACTAAATGATAGCCATAGGATAGCAGCCCACTGCTTTTGAGGGACATCCTGTACAGCACAGGCCCTCTCAAGTGCAGCAAACCACTTGTTAATGTCATCCCCCTCCTTATAAGGGGGAACTATCTTGTGCAGATTCCTGGAATCATGCTCTTTTGCAGGATGACTATGGGGAATACTGCTGCTGCCACCATGGGTATCTAAACCCAACTTCTGTCTTTCCTTCTCTAATTCTAAAGACTGTCTATCCAAATCCAGCTGTTGCTTCTTGAGCTTCAGTCTGGTTTGTTCCACTCTCAATCTATTGAGCTCCCTTTCTAACAATCTGTCATCAGGGTGGGTGGGAGGGACATTTCTAGATACAGAGGTATGATGGGAATGAACAGAAGGAGACCTGTCCCTTACAGAGGGCACCCTAACAGCTTGGCTACCAGTATAATGTGAGAGCACACCATTAGTATGATGTGATTCAACCTCTGTACCAACTATGCTAGACTGTCTAGTAATGGGCAGGCTGAGAAGTTTCTTTCCTGAATCTTTTCCTGGGGGAGTCCCTGGATCAGATTGAGAACCATTAGCTACTTTTTCACCAGATTGGGCACTTATGGCCTTATCCTGTACTCTAAGCATGTTAATTAACAGTTCTAAGGAAGGATTCTTCCCTACACTCAAACCTCTCTCTATGCAGAGACTCCTTGCTCCTTTCCAGCTAAGGTGATCATATGCAAGTTTGGACAGTTCAACATTTTTGCCTGTGCCAGACATTTTTTAGAGAGAGTTAAAGTGATAGAAAAAGAAAAAAAGTTTTCAGAACTTTTTGGAAAGACAGAAAAAACCTTTTAAACTTTTAAGAACTTTTTGAAAGTTTTAGAAGTACTTTTCAGCACTTAGAAAAGAGTGAAAAGAGGAAATGCAAAACGTTTTGGCTATGTGTATATACACTGACCTTGTTTTGTATATTTTTCTCTTATGAAAAGTACAATGACAAGAGTGGTAAGTAGTCTCAAGCACTTATCCCACCACTGCACAACCAATGTAGGAGGCTGGACTGGCTTGTAGTGAGTACCAAGGGGTACTTGCACCTTGCACCAGGCCCAGTTATCCCTTATTAGTGTATAGGGTGTCTAGCAGCTTAGGCTGATAGATAATGGTAGCTTAGCAGAGCAGCTTAGGCTGAACTAGGAGACGTGTGAAGCTACTACAGTACCACTTAGTGTCATATGCACAATATCATAAGAAAACACAATACACAGTTATACTAAAAATAAAGGTACTTTATTTTTATGACAATATGCCAAAGTATCTTAGAGTGTACCCTCAGTGAGAGGATAGGAAATATACACAAGATATATATACACAATAGCAAAAATATGCAGTATAGTCTTAGAAAACAGTGCAAACAATGTATAGTTACAATAGGATGCAATGGGGAAACATAGGGATAGGGGCAACACAAACCATATACTCCAAAAGTGGAATGCGAACCACGAATGGACCCCAAACCTATGTGACCTTGTAGAGGGTCGCTGGGACTATTAGACAATAGTGAGAGTTAGCAAAATAACCCTCCCCAAGACCCTGAAAAGTGAGTGCAAAGTGCACTAAAGTTCCCCTAAGGACAAAAGAGTCGTGTTAGAGGAATAATGCAGGAAAGACACAAACCAGCAATGCAAAAACTGTGGATTTCCAATCTAGGGTACCTGTGGAACAAGGGGACCAAGTCCAAAAGTCACAAGCAAGTCGGAGATGGGCAGATGCCCAGGAAAAGCCAGCTGCGGGTGCAAAGAGGCTTCGACTGGACAGAAGAAGCTGAGGTTTCTGCAGGAACGAAAAGGGCTAGAGGCTTCCCCTTTGGTGGACGGATCCCTCTCGCCTTGGAGAGTCGTGCAGAAGTGTTTTCCCGCCGGAAGGACGCCAACAAGCCTTGCTACACGCAAATCGTGCATTTGGCGTTTTTGGACGCTGCTGGGGCCCAGGAGGGACCAGGAGGTCGCAAATTGGACCTGCAGAGAGAGGGGACGTCGAGCAAGACAAAGAGCCCTCACTGAAGCAGGTAGCACCCGGAGAAGTGCCAGAAACAGGCACTACGAGGATGCGTGAAACGGTGCTCGCCAAAGTTGCACAAAGGAGTCCCACGTCGCCGGAGACCAACTTAGAAAGTCGTGCAATGCAGGTTAGAGTGCCGTGGACCCAGGCTTGGCTGTGCACGAAGGATTTCCGCCGGAAGTGCACAGGGGCCGGAGTAGCTGCAAAGTCGCGGTTCCCAGCAATGCAGCCCAGCGAGGTGAGGCAAGGACTTACCTCCACCAAACTTGGGCTGAAGAGTCACTGGACTGTGGGGGTCACTTGGACAGCGTCGCTGGCTTCGAGGGACCTCGCTCGTCGTGCTGAGAGGAGACCCAAGGGACCGGTAATGCAGCTTTTTGGTGCCTGCGGTTGCAGGGGGAAGATTCCGTCGACCCACGGGAGATTTCTTCGGAGCTTCTGGTGCAGAGAGGAGGCAGGCTACCCCCACAGCATGCACAAGCAGGAAAACAGTCGAGAAGGCGGCAGGATCAGCGTTACAGAGTTGCAGTAGTCGTCTTTGCTACTATGTTGCAGGTTTGCAGGCTTCCAGCGCGGTCAGCGGTCGTTTCCTTATCAGAAGGTGAAGAGGGAGATGCAGAGGAACTCGGCTGAGCTCGTGCATTCGTTATCTGAAGTTTCCCCAGAGACAGAGACCCTAAATAGCCAGAAAAGAGGGTTTGGCTACCTAGGAGAGAGGAAAGGCTACTAACACCTGAAGGAGCCTATCAGCAGGAGTCTCTGACGTCACCTGGTGGCACTGGCCACTCAGAGCAGTCCAGTGTGCTAGCAGCACCTCTGTTTCCAAGATGGCAGAGGTCTGGAGCACACTGGAGGAGCTCTGGACACCTCCCAGGGGAGGTGCAGGTCAGGGGAGTGGTCACTCCCCTTTCCTTTGTCCAGTTTCGCGCCAGAGCAGGGGCTAAGGGGTCCCTGAACCGGTGTAGACTGGCTTATGCAGAATTGGGCACATCTGTGCCCAACAAAGCATTTCCAGAGGCTGGGGGAGGCTACTCCTCCCCTGCCTTCACACCATTTTCCAAAGGGAGAGGGTGTCACACCCTCTCTCAGAGGAAGTTCTTTGTTCTGCCATCCTGGGCCAGGCCTGCCTGTCTGAGGGGTTGGCAGCAGCAGCAGCTGCAGTGAAACCCCAGGAAGGGCAGTTTGGCAGTACCAGGGTCTGTGCTACAGACCACTGGGATCATGGGATTGTGCCAACTATGCCAGGATGGTATAGAGGGGGCAATTCCATGATCATAGACATGTTACATGGCCATATTCGGAGTTACCATGGTGAAGCTACATATAGGTAGTGACCTATATGTAGTGCACGCGTGTAATGGTGTCCCCGCACTCACAAAGTTCAGGGAATTGGCTCTGAACAATGTGGGGGCACCTTGGCTAGTGCCAGGGTGCCCTCACACTAAGTAACTTTGCACCTAACCTTTACCAGGTAAAGGTTAGACATATAGGTGACTTTTAAGTAACTTAAGTGCAGTGTAAAATGGCTGTGAAATAACGTGGACGTTATTTCACTCAGGCTGCAGTGGCAGGCCTGTGTAAGAATTGTCAGAGCTCCCTATGGGTGGCAAAAGAAATGCTGCAGCCCATAGGGATCTCCTGGAACCCCAATACCCTGGGTACCTCAGTACCATATACTAGGGAATTATAAGGGTGTTCCAGTAAGCCAATGTAAATTGGTAAAAATGGTCACTAGCCTGTTAGTGACAATTTGAAAGTAATGAGAGAGCATAACCACTGAGGTTCTGGTTAGCAGAGCCTCAGTGAGACAGTTAGGCACCACACAGGGAACATATACATGCACACCTATGAGCACTGGGGCCCTGTGTGACAGGGTCCCAGTGACACATACATATAGGCCACAAACCTATGAGCACTGGGGTCCTGACCAGCAGGATCCCAGTGACACATAACAACCATACTGAAAACATAGTGTTTTCACTATGAGCACTGAGGCCTGGCTATCAGGATCCCAGTGAGACAGTGAAAACAGTGACAAACATCCTGACATACACTCACAAACAGGCCAAAAGTGGGGGTAACAAGGCTAGAAAGAGGCTACCTTCTCACACAGGCTGAGTAGAACATTTGGTGACTGTGGGCTCCAGCTGCCTTATGCCACCAAAAAAGATTCAGACAAATAGAGTCTCAAGCTACTTCCCACCGACAGAAACAAGTGACATTCCCTCTGACTCTGCAGGTGGGCACACCACAGCGCTCATGAAGGAAGACCTCATCTCCTCCCTTAAAGAATTTAAGCAAGAACATTGGGAGGAATTGAAAGCTGATAAGAACGCACCTTTAGAGCTCCTCAAATCAGAAATCAATGCCAGGTATACCACGTTCTAACAAGATATTGACTCTGTGTACACCCGCACATTAGACCTGGAGGCCAGAGCCAAAGAACTAGACAAACGAGTGAGCCTGGTAGGGGAAGCCTCCGACAGCCTTCATGTTCAACTCCAAGATTTACTACTAAAATGTGAAGATCTAGAGAACAGATCAAGACGTGAGAAAATACGCATCTGCAACTTGGAAGAAAGAGCAGAGGGCCCTGACCTTAAGACTTCTGTGACGTGTCTCTTCGCAGAGGTGCTTGGGGAGAACCACTTGGCGATTACAATAGACATGGTCCACGAGTGGGCCCCCAGGCTGTCGGAGAATGTCGGTGCTCTCGAGATATACTGGTGAAACTACATTCCTTTAACATGAAAGAGGCAATTCTTCAAGCAGCACGGAAGACGGATAAAATATCTTTCCAGGGCACCACATGTTCTCTTTTCCATGATAGAGCTCCGGCCACGCTGGCCTGTAGACATCAACTACAGCCCGTCAAAGACAAACTAAGGCAAGACAACATCGGAAACAGATGGACTTTCCCATTTGGATTGTCATTTGAACATCAGAAAAAGACTAATCACGTTACAGATCTCTCAACTTCTGCGTCAGACTTGGGTATCCCACTTTCGTACACCCAACAACAGGAGGAAAATGCAGACTCTTGGACCAGGAGCTCATCCGGAAATGTGGAGAAGAGTCTATGGCTTCCCCAGCAACACCCAGGACCCCAGAGGAAACGCTGAGGGACTACAGTTTCTTACTTCTCGTCAACAAATTACATCCATCCTAGGAAGAACCTTCTTGCAGAAGTAGAACTCAGGGACTTGCTTCAAAACTTAACTAGGCTATGCTTGCACAACCTACTCATCTGTCTCCTGTCTAGAGATTGATGAGATTACAGAAAACAAAGTCAAGATGATAAGAACATAGAAACTCCATTGCCTGGGGTGACTAGAATGCTCTCCCCACGCACTTTGATCATAAGCTACTGTTAAAGACTTGCATTAGCGGCAGTTGACCCGATGTCTAACAAGCATTCTATCCTAGCTAATACTCTTCTAGAATGGGTAATCGTTGTCCCACTAATTATTTCTATATGTCTATTTGTTTAGTTTTATGGTTCAGGGAGATCATGGTGTCACAAGTGGGGGGGATGCCCAGTGGCTCTTGGTGGGTTGGGGTGAGTGAGGGAGAGGGGTAGGCAAGAAAGTATCTTAGTGAATCATGCTACAGACTGGACATTCTTAGTCTCCAATGGTGATCACCTCACTCTCTTGGAAAGTTATAGGCCTCAACTCCCCTGCCAAATGTCAAAGTGTGGAAATATGTGCTGTAGTAGCATTGCAGAAGACCCACCTTAAACTGGGTGAAGACCACAGACTACAACATAAAGCATACCCCCTTATATACAAATCCTCCACAGCCACAAAACAAAGGAGTGCTCCTCTTCTTCCACTCCTCATTAGGCTTTACCTCAGAATATTATAAAGCTGATAGAGAGGGGAGGATTGTTATGGTAAAGGGCCACCATGCATGGTGACAGTGCAGGTTTGCCTCGGTATATGTCCCCAATGTTAAACAAATAACCTTCTTACAGACACTTTTGGACTTATTAGGAGGCTTTGCAGAGGGATAAATGATTATGCTAGATAACTTGAATCTCATGTGGGACCCCGACATGAATAGCACACACCCTCACAGATCTCCTACAGGGACCTTCACCAAAACCCTGAGACAAGATATAAGAGCAGCGGGGTCATTACTTCCCTCCACTAGGAACTACACATTTATGTTCCCATACACACCACACATATTCCAAAATGGACTATGGCTTTATCAGTCAGTCGATTGCAACTGCGTTTCTGACTGCCACCTTTCTTCCAATCTCGCTCCTGTGCAGCTCATCATAGATTGGGGGCCAGCACCTTGGGGGCTGTTGTTTTCCCCCTTCCCTAGCCCAGGATCGGCTCCTAAGACACAAAACCATCAGGAAATTTTTTCAATTAAATCCTTCTCAAGATATGAGCCCTGCTACCACCTGGGGTGCATTTAAGGCATCCACCAGGGGGAAGTGCATCGCCCTCATCACAACACTTAACAAACAAAGAACTACAGAACGAATGAAATCAAGGCTGAGCTTCAAAAAACTGAGCAGGCACATAAACAACAACCAACACTGCAATTACAAAGGTAAGTCACAATGCTCAGAGGGAAACTTAACACAATATACACGATTAGGGCAGAATTCACTCTCATACACTTCAAATGCACACCTTATGAACAAAGTAGTAAAGTGAATCCCCAGTTGGCATGATCAGGACTTTTAGGGGCCTCACGGACCCCCCTTCGTTCCACTGGAGGCTACCATCTTGGGAAAGTTAGCGGTCTAGTGCTGCACACTTTAGCATGCCTAGATGCAAGAGCTGCTGCACATTTAAACTTCCACGTGGGCATTCAAGATTCAGACCCCGGGGAGGTGAGCATTAGGTACAGAGCTGGAGTGTCACTTAGAGGAAGTAAGTGCCTTTTGAACATTCTGGCTCCACAGATAAGGTAAGATGACTCGATTCTAAAACTTTGCCAAATCTTTAGAGTGTGACTACAAGCGCACCTCCTTTCCAGAGGAGCTATGATATGAGAATCCAAATACTACAGAGTAGGTTACGCATGCACCACATGTGTGCTGTTTGGTGTGTTTCACGTGTGTAAGGAAACGGCTCCCTGTGCACTTACCCCCCACTTTTTGCCTGATACTGATGCTGACTTGACTGAGAAGTGTGACGGGACCCTGCTAACCAGGGTTCTTTCACCTAAAAGGTACCATTGTTTCCACAATTGGCACACCCCTGGCACACAGATAAGTCCCTTGTAAAATGTACCAGTGGTACAAAGGGCCCTGTGACCAGGGAAGGTCCCTAAGGGCTGCAACATATGTTGTGCCACCCTAAGGGACCCCTCACCTAACACATGCACACTGCCATTGCAGATTGTGTGTGTTTTGTTGGGGAGAAAAAGGCAAAGTCGGCATGGCATTCCCCTCAGGATGCCATGCACACTAAATGCTGCCTGTGGCATTGGTAAGTCACCCCTCTAGCATTCCTTACAGCCCTAAGGCAGGGTGCATTATACCACGGGTGAGGGCATAGCTGCATGAGCAATATGCCCCTACAGTGTCTAAGTCTATTCTTAGACATTGTAAGTACAGTGTGGTCATACTAAGTATATGGTCTGGGAGTTTGTCAAAAACGAACTCCAAGCTCTATAATGGCTACACTGAATACTGGGAAGTTTGGCATCAAACTTCTCAGAATAATAAACCCACACTGATGCCAGTGTTGGATTTATTAAAAAATGCACAAGATGCCCCCTGTATTTTACCCAATCCTTCAGTGCAGGACTGACTGGTCTGTGCTAGCCTGCTGCTGAGAGATGAGTTTTGACTCCCTAGGGGGAGAGCCTTTGAGCTCTCTGAGGCCGGAAACAAAGCCTGCACTGGGTGGAGATGCTTAACACTTCCCCCCTGCAGGAACTGTAACACCTGGCAGTGAGCCTTAAAGGCTCAAGCTTCGTGTTACAGTGCCTCAGGGCACTCCAGCTAGTGGAGATGCCTGACCCCTGGACACAGCTCCCACTTTTGGCGACAAGTCTAGGGGAGATAATGAGAAAAACAAAGAGGAGTCACCCACCAGTCAGGACAGCCCCTAAGGTGTCCTGAGCTGAGGTGACCCCTGCCTTTAGAAATCCTCCATCTTGATTTTGGAGGATTCGCCCAATAGGAATAGGGATGTGCCCTCCTCCTCACAGGGAGGAGGCACAAAGAGAGTGTAGCCACCCTCAAGGACAGGAGCCATTGGCTACTGCCCTCCCAGACCTAAACACAACCCTACATTCAGTATTTAGGGGCTCCCCAGATCCCAGGAAATCAGATTGCTGCCACCTTAACAAGAAGAAGGACTGCTGACCTGAAGCCCTGCAGTGAAGACAGAGACGACAACTGCTTTGGCCCCAGCCCTACCGGCCTGTCTCCCAACTTCGAAGAAAACTGCAATAGCAACGCATCCAACAGGGACCAGCGACCTCTGAAGCCTCAGAGGACTGCCCTGCAACCAAGGACCAAGAAACTCCTGTGAACAGCGGCCCTGTTCAACAACCTGCAACTTTCTTGCAACAAAGAAACAACTTTAAAGACTTCACGTTTCCCGCCGGAAGCGTGAGACTTTCCACTCTGCACCCGACGCCCCCGGTTCGACCTGCGGAAAACCAACACTTCCGGGAGGACTCCCCGGTGACTGCGAGCCCGTGAGTAGCCAGAGACGACCCCCTGAGCCCCCACAGCGACGCCTGCAGAGGAAATCCAGAGGCTCCCCCTGACCGCGACTGCCTGTAACAAGGGACCCGACGCCTGGAACCAACACTGCACCCGCAGCCCCCAGGACCCGAAGGAACCGAACTTCAGTGCAGGAGCGACCCCAGGCTACCCTCTGCCTAGCCCAGGTGGTGGCTACCCCGAGGAGCCCCCCTATGCCTGCCTGCATCGTTGAAGTGACCCCCGGGTCCCTCCATTACTTCCAATCTAAAACCCGACACCTGTTTGCACACTGCACCCGGCCGCCCCTGTGCTGCTGAGGGTATACTTTCTGTGCCGTCTTGTGTCCCCCCCGGTGCCCTACAAAACCCCCCCGGGTACTTACCTGCTGGCAGACTGGAACCGGGGCACCCCTGTTCTCCATTGAAGCATATGTGTTTTGGGCACCTCTTTGACCTCTGCACCTAACTGGCCCGAGCTGCTGGTGTGGTAACATTGGGGTTGCCTTGAACCCCCAATGGTGGGCTGCCTATGCCACAAACTTGAGACTTGTAAGTGTTTTACTTACCTCCAAAACTAACCTTTAATTACCTCCCCCAGGAACTGTTGATTTTTGCACTGTGTCCACTTTGAAAATAGCTTATTGCCATTTTTACAAAGACTGTACATGATATTGTTTTCATTCAAAGTTCCTAAAGTATCTAAGTGAAGTACCTTACATTTAAAGTATTAACTGTAAATCGTGAACCTGTGGTGCTAAATATAAACTAAGAAAATATATTTTTCAATGCAAAATCCTATTGGCCTGTAGTAAGTCTTTGATTGTGTGTTCCTCATTTATTGCCTGTGTGTGTACAACAAATACAAACACTACCCTCTGATAAGCCTACTGCTCGACCACACTACCACAAAATAGATCATTAGAATGATCTATTTTTGCCACCATCTTACCTCTAAGGGGAACCCTTGGACTCTGTGCACACTGTTTCTTACTTTGAAATAATATATACAGAGCCAACGTCCTACATTGGTGGCAGCGGCGGGATCTAAGACTTTGCATTTGCTGGACTACTCATACCTGATCACATGACTAAATTAAAAAAATTGTCATTAGAAACTGATTTTTGAATTTGAGCTATTTTTCTAATTTTTTAAAAGTCCTGCTAAGGCCTTGTATAAGTCCCTGTTAGCATTTCTTTTAGAGTTTAAAAGTTTTGTAAAAGTTTGGATTAAGTTCTATAGATAGTTTTAGATTCTTAAAAAGTATCACAACTTTTAGAGAAATAGGTGGTCATTACAACCATGGCAGTCGGTGTTAAAGCGGCGGTAAGACCCCCAACAGGCCGGCGGAAAAAAAATTGGAATCACGACTGAGGCGGAAACCGCCAACAAAGACAGCCACTTTAACACTCCGACAGCCACGGCGGTACAAACAAACAGCTTGGCGGTCACCGCCAACAGACAGGCGGAGGACAATGTACCGCCCACAGTATCACAACCTATCAATCCGCCACCTTTTCCGGGGCAGATTCACTGCGAACAAAAACACAGTGGAAACAGGACTTCGAAGGGAAAACGCTCACCTCTACACACCCCACGAGGAATCAGGACGCCATGGAACCCGAGCTCCACATCCTGCCAGCCCTTATGTTCTTGCTCCTCTACCAGGAACACGAATGCCGGCGGTGAAAACAACGGTGAGTACTGCACCTACGACACAGGGGAGGGGGGAGAGAAAAAACAGGGACACACACATGCAACACTGTCGGGAAAAATATATATTCACATGTATGTACCTATAGATATGATACTTTAGTTCCAATTCTTTCCTCCATTATCTGAATCCCAGTAAGACTTCCCTACTGACCTCTCTGACACCTATGCCAGTTGTACAAACAAACCTCTCCAAGCCAAGTTGTTAAGTTTAGCTCGGTCTCGCACTTTTAGTTCAGCCAGTCAGCAACCCAGCCCCTTTCCTTTAGGGACCACCTGTTGTCTGTTCACGTGTTCATGCTCACACTGCATTATGTATATTTTACACTATGGACCTTAAGTTGTGTGTATGCAGCATTTCTTTTGTGCCCATGTTTGGACTGTGTCCCCTTTTGGGGTTGTGCTGTGACAGCACTTATTAACATATATAAGTGCCTGACTTATATGCTTCAGGGCAGAAGATGCCAGCTTGTAAGACGTTACACTGGGATGTGCGTCTGCCTTCTGCCTTGGCATGCCAATAAACCTTGGTACCTCATGAAAGCATTTCATCTGTTCCGGAGCCTTGCCTGGTGTTTGTTTTTTCTTTGCGTCACTCTGAGGAGGGTTGAAGAATAGTTTCCTAACAAATGGCGTCAGAAGTGGGATGTGTGAAATGCCACCACGGGTAAGTTAATTGAATGCCTGTTGTTGTGGCCTTTCAACGCTTAGCTAAGAGTTAAACTGGGGATTGATATAAATAAAAATATAGCTGGCTATTTAATAGGTGACTGAGGAGTAACTAAGTTATCCGTATCATTACATTAAATGATAGTGGCAAATTTGTGCGGCGAATTGTAATTCCACGCAGGAGAACCTGGCCAGACTGAAGATTATTTTTTTCTTAAATAGGTGACTGAGGAGTAACAAAGTTATCCGTATCATTGCGTTAAATGATAGTGGCAAATTCGTACGGCGAATTGTAATTCCACGCAGGAGATCCTGAACAGAAAGAAGAGAATTTTGTTTTTGTTTAATGGGAATCCCAGAGAGAAAATAAATTAATTAATTATTTAGAAACCCTCCAGGAGTGTAGCTTGGGAAGCATTTGATCGTCTGGCGCCGGAACACAGGAAATGATTTTGAAATGTGCACAAACAAATAGTCTGTCATTGATCAATGGCTGTGTTTGAATTATGTGTTGTTTAAGTGTAACTGTGCCACTATGTTTCATTGCAATTTTTTTGAATTCCATGTAAAGTAGAGCAGCACTGCATTAGACAAGAAAAATGTTTTATGTTGTGCCTCTAAATTGTCAACAGCTCCTGTTTTCTCTATCTCTCTGTCTATCAACCACAGCATAACAATTGTTTTTCCCTGTTTAACAATTTATTTGCAGGATACAACCATTGTGTTTATTTTTTCCAGATTGTAAAATTGAGAGGGAAGGGCACAATGGGCAGCAGCAAGTCTAAAGGAAATGTAATGGTGGTAAGCCCTAGAATGCTGAAAAAGACTACAAAGTTGTTTAAACAGATGACAGGCGAGAAATGTTTTGACCAGATAGCCCCATAGAGCAAGGTAAGAAGGACACAGACTGTCTAACAAATGTAAAGTAGTTTGCGTGCTAATGTGGACAGAGAGAGGAAAAGCAGAGTGCAGCTGTAACAAAGCCTGGGTATTAAACACAGGCTGCATGCACACAAAACTGTAACAGCAGACAAATATCTACATTTTAGGAGTGACATTTATAACATAGTGATGATAAAACTAACTTTAATAGTAAAAGAGCACTCAATTTAAGAGGAGTAAACCTCACAGTAGTGAAAGAAAGAAAAAAAAAAAAAAAAAAACGAATTTGTGCGTGACACCACCAGGACATATAAACTTAAAAGTACATGCCCCACCAACCTAGCGCCTACCTTAGGGGAGACTTATATGTAGCAAAAAGGGATTTTTAAGGATTGTCAAACAGTTTTAAATGCTAGGTCAAAGTAGCAGTAAACTGCGCCCACAGGCTGCAGTGGCAGGCCTGAGACAGGTTTTGAAAGGCTACATCTGTGGGTGGCACAACCAGTACTACCGCCCACTAGTAGCATTTAATTTACTGGCCTTGGGCACTTGGTAAACTTTAAAAAAAAAAAAAAAAAAAAAAAAAGACCTTTCAAATATATTTGTGGTTGGATGGGAAATAATTACTTATTTCTAAAGGATAAAATAAACATTTCTAGGATTCAGTAAGGGATCATGTTCGCAGCAATAAAGAGATCAACCTAAAATGTAAATTCTGAATAAACACTTATTACAGTGTGAAGCCACAGCTTGAAGACCTTAAAACATATGGCCAACTACCACAATGTTTGCTCAACATACACACATGTAAATTATTCTTAAAATTAATTTTACTAAAATCGTTTTTGCATTTTCATGATGTTTATTATGAATAATATCACTACTGTAAATATGAGCTATGTAACTAATTCACATACATTTTTGCACCCCTTTCTTCTCATGGTGTACTACAATGTAAGGCAACAGAAAGGCTAAGGCACATCATTAGAATTGCATTATTCTGTCCACATAATGATTTTAAATAGTCTTTTTCATAAGTATTCTGTTATAACATCTTATTAAGAAGCAGTTAATGTTTTGCATTTCAAGCACACTTTTAAGGTGCTGCTACTTTTCTGTGTCATTCTTCTCACAGCTTTAAAATATCTTAAGTACAAAATAGGATAATTGTGAGCTCTAACAATGCCAATATTTCTGTATCTTAGAGACAAAATTAAAATGTGAGCTTTAGTTTCAATGTGGCCTCCTGGCTGCACTGTTTTTCAAGTACCCCAGCTCCTGGACTGGTTTTTGCACAGGATTTCTATGTGCATACTGGCATTCTAAATTTTCTTGAGCCATTTATTTGGAAGGTTACCTTTCCCTACTAATGTTAATTGGTGGTAGAGAGTGCATGGCACAGAAATACAAAAACAGCATAGTTTAAATCTTACCTTTCCATAGACTGAAAATGTGGATGTTAAGCAGTCATGCTTCTGGCCGTGCAGAGCTCTGATGGGACTCTCACAGAGGACAAACACTAAAACACTAAACAGCAGTTGTTAACTGTGCTGGGACAGGGGATGTGAATTTACGACAGCAGGTTCAAGTGTCAGATGCTAAGCTTCTGTAATTAGCCCTGACTTTCACTGCTGTTACCCACAAAAAAAAACTCAAGGGTAGCTTTGATTATTTCCTCAAAGTTATGCAAATAAGTAATGACAAATGTGGCAGTCCTATTTTACACCAGATTTGTAGCAGTACACTGATTAAACTGGTTTTATCTAAATGATTTGAAAGGGACACATGCACACGCGTAGCTTGGCAAACTGCTGGAGGGTCTACATTAGACTGTGAAAGCATGACTGCAGGTCATCACCATATTTTAAATATGAGATACATATGTATATATACATGTACATTTTTAATTGTACTAATGCAATTTGTACATTTAGTATATACCACTTGTAATAATATTAAAGAAAATGAAAAGGGTGAGCTAGTTTGGAGGACTGGCTACTTCTTTTCAGCAGTTTTGCTTCTATTTCTTATGGTTTGCAACAGATGCTTTGTGTAGGGAGGCTTGCAGCTTTGTCCTCATTTGAGACGGCTCTCTTCCACACACGTGCAAACAGTGCAGTGTCATGTTAGCCCTCAACACACTGAATGAGCACAATTTCCTAAAAGTAAAAAAAAAAAAAAAAAAGAAAAAGCCACACTGGAGTGCAACTTGTTCTAAATAGGTACTACAGACCAAAGAAAAAGTATATAATGTATGCTTGTAATTTTGAAGAGTAGGTTAAGAATAACTTAATTTCCTACATTTTCTAACTATTCCATGGTAGGAGAACCCACTTCGAGTAATATACAGACCAGAACATACTAGGTAAAAAGAGCTAATATATAAAGGAAAGTCCTTCTGCTTAGTAAAAAGAGGGTCAAATTGATGCTGAATACATGTAAACTGTTTTAGAATATCATCATTAGTAATTTAAATACATTTAATAAATGGAAGAATTTTGCAGAGTGGTAGCAATACATTTCTGGCTTAAAGGAAGAATTGCAGATTCTATTAAGGACAGGGCAGAGTTTTTGCTGTTTTCTTGAGGAATAGTACCTTTGTAGGAGATATGCAAGGTAGGACTTACATTATTGAATAAAATTATCAAGGGGCACAGTATAGATAAGATGGAGGGCAAGGATACCAGCAAGGAGACTAGAGTAGGGATCAGTGTTATTCTTTCCCATGCCAAGAGGCTTACAGAAGAAACAGCACCGCATGAGGAACGCTTTCCAGAGAAAACAAGTAGGAACATAGGATGACGCAGAGAGAGAGATGACCCATGCAGTGGAAAACCGATGAACCCGGTGCTTTATGATGGAGGTATCTGACACATCTGAAGAGAATACAATGTTTCCAACTAAGGTAGGAGATAAAATGGTTGATTTCTTAATTTCAATATGGATGTGCCCCACCAATTAGCTGGGGGTATACCTCATCTGCCACAATTTCTGCAACAGTATATGCTTTAAAGAAATGGGATTTACTTACAAGCACCTGAGCGCAGGTTAGAATTGATTAACACAGCGCAAACTGCAGCAGTGAGCATTGACCTAGGATCACAGGAAGAGAAATTCCTATAGGGCCAGCTTCAGAACAACACGTCTATAGCTGTAGCACCAGGATTCTACCCTACAAATTTGGGCCCCATGGTAACTAAGAATTTTACATTTCCTTTGGGAGTTGTGACTGTGTTGGGAGATGGAGAAGGATGGTGTTGAATGTTACGTAAGCTCAGAAATGACAGGGCTGTAGTTTTTGACAAGCTTGAAAGGATTATGACTTTACAGCTCACAGAAAACAAGGTCCTAGAACAACTGAACTCAGAGGTTTGGGCAAACACCAAAATGAGGCAGGATAATTAAAAACACACCCTCCCCACAAAGTAACGCTTAAGGAAAATGCAGAACTACCTTATGTGCGTAGCCCCTGTAATAGTCCAATAATTCCATTGCCCAAGGGCAACACTGGGCAATATAGATTCATACAAGATTTATGTCAGATAAACTACATCGTGGTTCCCTTAGCACCTGTTGTGCCTGACACCAATACTTTATTATCTTCTATACTTGCAGAAGCAGAGTACGTTTCAGTTAAGTCTTGCAAGTCTGTTTTTCAGTATTACGGTCAATCCAGAGAGTGAGTACCTCTTTGCCTTCACAGTAAACAATACCCAGTTCAATTTCACAAAGACTGGCCCAAGGCTTCACAGAGAGTCTATGCACAGGCAGTAAAGAGAGACCTGGACAGCCTACACCCGAAGGGCAACAGTGTAATCTTGCAGTACCCTGGTGATGTCCTTGTAGCATCTCCATCACTTGAGGCTTGTGAAACAGACACTAGCTCTGCTGAACCACCTCCAGGAGAGAGGACACAAAGCTTCATTGTCAAAATTTCAGTGCTGCCAAAAAGAAGTGACTTACCTTGGTTATGTGTTATCCAAAGGTACACGCTGCATATCACCTGACAGGATAAAAATGATTCAAAGCATGAATGGCAGAATGATGTCCTTCCTGGGGATGATGAACTACTGCGCCAGCGGATCCCTGAGTACAGATCATATGATGCATTCTTGAGGAAATGCACACTACAGGATGCACCCAACAACGTTGTATGGACTAATGAACTTGCAGAATGTTTCAAGAAACTGAAAGGGACATTGTGTACTGCACCAGCATTGGGGCTCCCTGATTACAAACTACCCTTCCATCGCTATGTGTCAGAGCGAAATGGCAGTGCAAATGGTGTACTGACACAGCAGCATGGCTCTGGAAAAAGACGTTTGGTGTATTACTCTGTGACTTTGCCTTCTGCAGTGACTGAGCATCCAGCCTATTTGAGAGAAGTGGCGGCGGCCGCTGTGATGGTAAAGAGGGCGGCTCCCATTGTGATGGACTACCCTTATTTTGTTTATGTGCCACATTTGGTACAGTTGTTGTTGTCATCAGCAGCAACACAGCATTTTTGGGAAGCCAGGCACACAGGTTATGAGGTCACGTTGTTGTCTAACACTAATATTACATTTAAAAAATGCCCCCTGTTAATTTGGCAACATTATTACCTGCCATAGGTGATTGTGATGAGACCCCTGACCGTGATTGTGTTGAGGTTGTAGGAACATGCACCACACCCAGACCAGATTTACAACAGACACCTTTAGAAAAGGCAGACTATGAGTGGTACACTGATGGTTCCTCCAGTAGACTAACAGACACCGATTACAGAGCAGGGTATGCGATAACAACAGTAG
Source organism: Pleurodeles waltl (assembly GCF_031143425.1). Lineage (NCBI taxonomy): Eukaryota > Metazoa > Chordata > Amphibia > Caudata > Salamandridae > Pleurodeles > Pleurodeles waltl. The sequence continues at coordinate 1,414,127,830 of NC_090444.1, read as the reverse complement.
ACACCATAATTGAAAGTGCAACTCTGCCCCCTGGCACATCTGCCCAGCAAGCTGAGCTGTATGCTGTAACAAGAGCATGCATCCTAGCCGATGGGAAAAGTGTTAACATTTATACTGACTCACGTTATGCCTTTGGAGTTGTCCACGATTTTGGCCAGCTGTGGCAGTATCGTGGTTTCATAACAGCAGCAGGGCGCCCCATCCAAAATGGCCTTTTAGTAAAGAATTTGTTAAAAGCAATACTACTACCCAACAGCATAGCAGTCATAAAATGCGAGGCACATACAGGGGCTAACACCAAGATAGCCAGAGGAAACGCCAAGGCTGACACAGCAGCAAGAGAAAGCATGTTACAGCCAATACAAATGGTGCCCCTAATGGCAAAAAGCATTCCTAAAATTCAGCTTATTCAGAGACAGTTGTTACTAGCTGATGTAAAGGAAGCACAATGGTCTGCAGCACTAGCTGAGGAAAAAGTGTGGACTGATGCTGGGTGTTTGCAAAATGATGAGGGATTGTGGGACCACCAGGATGGGAGACCTGTGGCTCCACGTAGTATGTTCCTTCCCCTTGCAAGGCTTGCTCATGGACCCACTCACATGGCACAAGGGGGGATGAATGAGCTAATTAGACAGGAATGGTTTGCACCAGGGATAACAGCCTTCACTGCACAATTCTGCTCCCAATGTCTTGTCTGTGCCCAGCATACTAAAGGCCGGTCCCCTGCTACACATGATCACTTACCAGTACCACAGGGGCCGTTTACCAATGTCCAAAAAGACTTTGCCTATATGCCCCCAGTGAATGGATTCAAATATTTGCTGGTGTGTGTGGATCAATTTTCAAAATGGGTGGAGGCGTTTCCCACAAGGAAGAATGATGCGGCAACTGTGGTGTGATGCTTGATGAAAGTTATCATACCCCGATTTGGGGTCCCCCAGGGCATTAATAGCAACAGAGGGGGTGAATTTGTGGCTGCAGTGGTGCAAAAGATGTGTGAATGTTTGGGAATAGAGTGGAAACTGCATGCCCCTAACCACCCCCAAAGTTCAGAACAGGTGGAGAGGATGAACTCCACTATAAAAAATAGATTAGCAAAAACAACTGATGCAACAGGCCTGAAATGGCCTGATGCTCTGCGTTTAGTGCTGCATGCCATAAGGGCAACTCCATCTAGGACAACCCTTTTGTCCCCCCATGAGGTACTGATGGGGCGGCCTATGTCTCTGGGGTTGAGGTTGCCTCTCCCAGCATCTCAAGCAGCACTGCTGTGGACAGATGAAAACATTTCTGACTATGCTATAAAATTGTCATCAGTCTTGAGGCATCACCATCTCCAGGTGAAGGAAGCTTTGCCCCATCCGTCCTCAGAGCCCACACATCCTTTTAAAGCTGGAGACATAGTCATGGTGAGAAAAATAAAAGATGTTTCTCTTAGTTCTAGGTGGACTGGACCACACCTTGTTCTCCTGGTGACGCGGACGGCGGTGAAGGTACAGGGACGTCCTGAGTGGATTCACGGCACTAGGTGCTGATCCGCACCAACAACAACCAAGACCGACGTGCCTGCAACAGATGAGCATCTGCAACCTGTGCAGCAGCGCAACATAAAAGGAAAGGGGGAGACAGACCAGACCATTCCTAAGAACCACACTGAGAGGTCCTCATCAAGTGTCAGGTGACACCAACTGATGCAGTTGAGGGAAGCACATAACGTAGTCTCGAAGAAAGGTGATAGTCACACTTGAAGAAAAATAGACTGAAGAGGACACCGCAGGGCAGGTCCATGAAGCGGCCCCTGAACAAAACGACTGCAGACCATTAGGAGAAGCAGAGGACAGCACACTGCGTGCCATTGCTTCACTGACAATTAGAGAAAGTAGATTCGAACTGATTAACAGAAAGACTTCATATCTATATCTATAACTTTTGCCGTGCTCCAGCAATTCCGTAGTAAAAGCAGCTATTCAATTTCTGTAGTTAAAGTTCTTCCTCCCACAGAGCAGGAGCTAGCCCACAGATATCTTAGAATACAACAAGCTGTAGAGGAAGCACATAAAGAAATGTTTGATTTAATGGCTATAGACCCATAACACATGAATGCATTGGATACTAGCATATCATTTTGTCTATGTTTAAATAATGAATACCTCATAGGTGTATACCTAGATGACAATATATGTGTTTCATCTAAACAAAATGTGTAATGCCATCCGAAGATATGTATTTAATTGATACGTTATTACTATGCTTCTGCAATGTATATATATATATTTTTGCAATCAAGTATGATATTACTATCAAAAAGGAGAGATTGTCGGGAAAAATATATATTCACATGTATGTACCTATAGATATGATACTTTAGTTCCAATTCTTTCCTCCATTATCTGAATCCCAGTAAGACTTCCCTACTGACCTCTCTGACACCTATGCCAGTTGTACGAACAAACCTCTCCAAGCCAAGTTGTTAAGTTTAGCTCGGTCTCGCACTTTTAGTTCAGCCAGTCAGCAACCCAGACCCTTTCCTTTAGGGACCACCTGTTGTCTGTTCACGTGTTCATGCTCACACTGCATTATGTATATTTTACACTATGGACCTTAAGTTGTGTGTATGCAGCATTTCTTTTGTGCCCATGTTTGGACTGTGTCCCCTTTTGGGGTTGTGCTGTGACAGCACTTATTAACATATATAAGTGCCTGACTTATATGCTTCAGGGCAGAAGATGCCAGCTTGTAAGACGTTACACTGGGATGTGCGTCTGCCTTCTGCCTTGGCATGCCAATAAACCTTGGTACCTCATGAAAGCATTTCATCTGTTCCGGAGCCTTGCCTGGTGTTTGTGTTTTCTTTGCGTCACTCTGAGGAGGGTTAAAGAATAGTTTCCTAACAAACACCCCCACCCCCACCCTCACCCACTACAACACACACACCAATACAGCATGTTACATTACACTTACACCCTCCAAACCCCCGGGAAGAATGCAAGGACAAAATGAAATGAGTTGAATGATTGTAATATATTCAAATACATTACGCAAAAAAAAAAATATATATATACAGTATAAACAAAATATACACCAAGAATAGTAGTCCAGGTAGTGCTCCATTGAAGTCCGTGGAACACTGGGCACACACGGTACGGGCGAGGCCCACACCCAATCCCCGAAATGACGGAGAGAACACTGCAGGGGCATCAGATAGCAATAAAACAGGCACCTCAGGGGGAAGGGAAATGCCTCAGCCGGTTGAGTGCACGATGCCAAATCCACGAGGGGGCCACAAGCCCACTGTTTCATCCTGGGGAGTGCAAAGCCACAGTCTCTCAAGTCTCTACAGTGGGTGGGTTGCCCACTGTTCCATCCTGGGGAGTGCAAAGCCACAGTCTCTCAAGTCTCTACAGTGGGTGGGTTGCCCACTGTTCCATCCTGGGGAGTGCAAAGCCACAGTCTCTCTAGTCTCTACAGTGGGTGGTTTGCCCAATGTTCCATCCTGGGGAGTGCAAAGCCACAGTCTCTCAAGTCTCTACAGTGGGTGGTTTGCCCAATGTTTCATCCTAGGGAGTGCAAAGCCACAGTCTCTCATGTCTCTACAGTGGGTGGGTTGCCCACTGCTTTATCCTGGGGAGTGCAAAGCCACAGCCTCTCAAGTGGATAACAGTCTCCACTGGTTCTGGAGGGGACTTTGTGCCCAGAGTGCTTCATCCTGCCAAGGACAGAAGTAGTGGATGTTTGTCTCCACTGGTTCTGGAGGGGGCTTTGTGCCCATGTGCTTCATCCTGCCAAGGACAGAGGTAGTGGATGTTTGTCTCCACTGGTTCTGGAGGGGGCTTTGTGGCCAGAGTGCTTCATCCTTCTTGTGACGGACTGAGTAGCGTCAGTGCCCTTGGTGCTCATGGGCCAGCGGTGCATGTTGCGGTGGTGTCATTGGCAGCGGTGCTTGTTGCAGCGGTGCCGTGTTCGGCGGTGCCTGTGGCGGCTGTGCCCTGTTCAGCGGTGCTTGTGGCAGAGGGGTCATTTGCAGTGACTCAGCTTCTGGCGGTCATGTCTGGCCCAGCGGGCTGGTGCTGGCGGTCCTTCATGGCCCAGTGGAGCTGGTGCTGGCGGTCCTGTCCTGGGCAGCAGGGCTGGTGCTGGTGGTCCTGTCCTGGGCAGCAGGGCTGGTGCTGGCAGTCCTGTCCTGGGCAGCAGGGCTGGTGCTGGCAGTCCTGTCCTGGGCAGCAGGGCTGGTGCTGGCAGTCCTGTCCTGGGCAGCAGGGCGGGTGCTGCGGTGGCCTCCTGGGCAGCAGGGCTGGTGCTGGCGGTGCCCTCCTGGGCAGCGGGGATGATGGCGGTGGCCTCCTGGGCAGCGGGGATGATGGCGGTCTTCTCCGCCGTGCTGCTCTTCCCAGACTTGCTGACTTTCTTGTGGGCCTTCCCCACCTTGGAAGGTGTCGCAGCTGACTCCACACTCCCACCTGTACCCCTGGGAGCGGCTTTGGTGGCAGGAGTCTTCCCCCTCTCCCGCCGGGCACTGGCCAACTTTTGATGCTTGACAGGTGGGGGACTGTCCGTGTTGTGTCTCCGTGCCACACTGGCTGCCCTGATGGCTGGTGCACTCCAGATTCCGGTGACTACAGGCACCACTGATCCCGGAGATGTTGTGGCTGAGGTGCTAGGTTGGGACCTGGAGAGTCGGGCCCTAGGAGACGGACGGGGTGGGGGACGTGAGGGAAAGAGGTCAAGAATGGCCAGGAACACTGGGACGGGTAGCTGGAGGGGGTTTGGAAGTGGAGGAAGGGGTTGTGGTTGTAGGAGGTGTTCGTTTGGTGACTTTGGGTGAAGGTGCATGCGCTGGAGGCTGTCGTGAGGTGGATGGCTGATGGGCGAGTGTGTGCCTGCGTTTGTGTATCTTGGGAGGGGGCGTCACAGACACACTGGGAGAGGACACAGGGGACGTGTGAATCACGTGAGCGGGGTGTGGTGGTATGTGTGCTGGTGATGGAAGTAGTGGCTGTAGATGTAGTGCATGAAGGTGTGAGTGGAGATGAGACAGGGAGGGGGAAGGAGACTAGGAGGAGGAGGACACAGTGGAGGCAGTGGATGTTGGTGTGTCTGCATGTGTGTGATGCTTGCGTGAGTGCCTGTGGGATGTGTGGTGCTTATGTTTGCCAGAGCTTCCCTTGTGTGTTGAGGTGTATGCATGCTGGTCTGAAGGTGTGCTTGGGATAGGCTGAGGTACAGGGGATTGGGTCTGGGTGGAGGAAGTGGGAGGGGGGGAGGCTAAAGACAGGGACAATGGCTGCCATCAGTGCTGAGGCCAGAGTCTGAAAAGCTCGCTGAAGGGCCGCCTGACCAGAATCAATGCCCTCCAGGAATGCATTTGTTTGTTGCAACTGCCTTTCTACACCCTGGATGGCATTCAAAATGGTAGACTGCCCAACAGTGAGGGACCTGAGGAGGTCAATGGGCTCCTCACTGAGGGCAGCAGGGGTGACTGGAGCAGGGCCTGAGGTGCCTGGGGCGAAGGTGATGCCCACCCTCCTGGGTGAGCGGGCACGGGGCAAAGGCTGAGGGGCTGCTGGGAGGGCGGTGCTGGTGGGGGGGTGGCGGCTGTACCTGTAGATGGGGTGGGGGCTGTACCTGTAGATGCGAGGGGCACAGATGTTGCCTCCACCACAAGGGAGCTCCCATCAGAGGACGAGTCCGTGTCACTGGTGTCAGCTCCTGTCCCCGCCGTGGAGCTCCCCTCACCCTCCGTCCCACTGGTGAACTCCGAGTCCGTAGTGTCACCCTCCAGGGCCATGTGGGATGCAGCTCCCTCCTGCTCCGGTGCCACTGCTCCTCTGCCTGATGATGCTAATGCACACAAGAACAGGGAGACCACAAAAAGGGGGGGGATGACAGAAGAAAGACATGTTGAGTGCATGCATTACCGCTACCGTTGGCGGACACGACAGACACAGAAGCCCCCTGCACTACGCCATGCACTTGGGGTCCACTGTTCAATCCCTGGGACATGGCCTACAAGGCTATGGCCGACATCTGCACACATGGATGACACAGGAGCCTGACTAGGTGAACTTGGCACTGTACACAGGCGGGGTGGGGTAGGGTGCCACAGGGTCTGTCAGAACAAGGGGACCTAACTATCACACTCGCCCTGGCCTAGGGAAACCCACAGTCCACCTCCCCCACCCAGACACCTCCACTGCGCGCTGAATCAGCTAAATGGGAGTGTACTTACCCCCTTGTAGCTGCTGTGATGCCCTCAAGCGCCCATTCAAGCACGTAACGGCCTTGTTGACGACAACGACATAAACTATTCCGGCACGCATGCCACAGCAGCGTTCGCTGTTAAGAACAATGTAACCGCCGTTAGAAAGCACCTGGAAAGTGTTTTTAATTACTGGGACTGGAACTCCCTTCAGATAACAAGCTAAGTTAGCAATCGAAGCGTTACACGCTCCGTGCAAGGACAGCTGTTTACAAACCATGGAATGGCTAACAGAAGCTTCGCATTCGCTACCGCTAAGAAAAACCTCCCGCAAACCATTAACACATCTGTACTGAAAAGGAAGCTCCCACACCTCGTGTATGTAACTGTCACTCAATAGTTCATATCTACCCACCGGAATGTGCTTCAAACAAGAAGTAAATTGCAGAGTGGAGATAGGCAAATTAATAACCCCATGAATCAACCACTCAGCTGACGGAATTTCAGCCACCGTAAAAGGCAGTTTCTGAAATTTTTCAATATTTAACATAACATACGTTGCTTCGTTCTTAGCCATCAATTGTTGTTGACGAGTTAAATTAAAGGAGATAAAGATCTCTCTGGCACGAATGTGCTGCCATGGAACGCGACCCGCCTTCAAGGTCTGAAGAGTCCAACCCAGCTGCATGATAGATCGTGTCTGACTCTGCCCATGATATAAAGAAGACATGTCTGATTTTATAATGTCAATAGCAGAAGAGACAATGCTGTCAATCGTGTAAACACGGTCAGAAAGGGTATGCATGCCATTATCAACAACAGACAAAGTCTGCAGCAGATTTTCTTGATCAATCTGTCTCAACCGAGCTGCAGCCTCCTGCTGGGAAAGTTTCCAAAACTCATTATACACTTCGTATAAGAACCTTTTTCTCCGGGGCACCTTGGGACCTGATAAGAAATCTTGTAAATCAGTACCATTAGACAGTAACTGGAGGTGTGACTTAACTGCTCCCAGCGTGGAGTACTTCAACCATTGTTGACAAAGTTTCCCCACACTGTAAGTAGTTATTATATCAGCATGTTCTGGTGAAATATAACAAGGGTCTGCCCTACTAGTCCTGAACCCCCCAGAAGAGGTAACAAAACGTTGATGACACTGATTAGTGTCTACAGGCCACAATAACCACCCGCCCGGATATAACGATGAAGCGTTAAGCGTACCATTCTGGACCCAATGCGTAAATTCACTAAAAGTAGCATTCACATAGTGCTGCCAGTTATTTAATTTAGAAGGGACAGGTATACTAGGCAAAGTCAATTCTCTAATCGACGCCAAGCCCAAACAACTAGTCTGTTGTACTGTGTCATTGAGGAAAATCATTTGCACAGGGATAATGCATGCTCGAAATAATGTATCTCTGCCTTGCATCTGCCAATTTTTCGTACCCCAAACACTTTTCAAGTCAACAGTCTTCAACCAGTATTCATATCCTTCGACCGAAAGTTGAGAAACAAACAAATTAGAATATAGTAATTTAGTATCGGTCAACAAAATTTGCTTATTAGAATACGGTGTCACTTTAAAATAGTAAGACTTAGCATTTTGCTGATCATGCCCAGAAAAATATGCAAATTTATCATTATACGTTTTCGAACTCCCTTGTGGAGGAGTCGAGCAATGTTCCCATTGTAAATAATTAAAGATGGACTTAGGGCTACTCGCTTTGTGAATAAAGTGGTGTCCATAATGGGTGTAGCAAAACATATCACCATGATTATCTCTAAATTGGTAAGCATCTTCATCGTCATAGACAGTATAATATTGCAAATCTTTTAGCATAGAATCTACTGTCTTCACATCCCAATCATCAGAAACAATGCCTGGAATAACAATATCATTCATTGATAACTTAAGGACATACGGTATTTGAATCAATTCATTGGGACCATATATATCAAACATTACTTTATCCCACACGATCCCATCCGGAATTGGTATTGCAGAAATGTTCACATTGGACAAGTCTCTTCGAACCATATGAGACGAAAAATGTGGTCTCAACACAGTCTCCACGTGCTCAATGTCTGATCGATCAGGAAGAAAATGACCATGTATTACTAGAAAAAAAGTAACCACAAATCCCAACCATAAAAAAAGAGTCATTACAGCCATAAAAAGCCACAAATAGTTCCAAGGAATAACAAAATATGTACGTTTAAGCCAACTGAGTAGCTTACGTGGACCTCGGATTGAAGACAGCGAAGACGAAGAGCTGGATACAGTCGCATCCGCGTCGTTGAAGCAGCCAGAGGCAGTTCTTGCAAAAGGTGCAACAGTGAACAAGGAAGCTGATGGAGGTTCTCTCCTAGGTACGCTATAAATCACATGTTCAGAAACATCAGTAGAACGTACAGCAACTTGAGCAAAAGAATCGATATCAATCGTTCACTGTGGAACAATCGCCAGATCATCTTCCACCCTCCCCAAGCTCGGAGAGGAAACAGGGTCGGTGCAAATCACCTGCAGCGGGACTTCTTCCCCAGTAGTGAGAGGGATGCCGGAACTACTGGGTGTCCCTCTTGGTCTGCTGTGCAGAATCGGCCACATGTTGTAACTTGACATTATCAATGGAAACAAAACGATTTCCTTTGGCCCCTTGCAGCGGCGGCAAAATCACAGTTCTCGTGCCGCTCACCCCCAACACCGGGACAGGTGCTCGATAAGAAGGACCAAATTCTTTCTTTACTGCGACCTTTTCATGCACTAGATCCCCAATCCTGGGTATCCAACCAGTAGGTGTTACTGGCTCATCCTTAATTCCAGAGGAGGCAGAACTCGCAGAAGAGTTATCTTCACGAAATTGTTGTAAATCCTGCAAAACAGCGACACAATCATTTATGTCAAAGGGCGTATCTGCCGCCTCCACACCAGGACCATCTAGATCAGGAACATACATTCGTGTTCCGAACAGGCACTCATATGAAGTACGACCCCCCAGTGACCTTCTAGGCAAGTTATTAAGTGCTCTCTGTACTCCATACAGTTGGGCTAGCCAACTACGACCCGTACCTATAACCCTGGCTGTTAAGGATTGCTTTAAATCACGATTTAAACGCTCCACGATAGAATTTCCCTCGGGATGAAATGGAGACGAGAATTGGAGTTGGACCCCCAACGAAGCCATGGTGTCCCTGAATGCCTTAGAGGCAAAAGCAGGGCCCTGGTCCGAATGAAAAGCTGCAACTGCAAATGTATCGACAAAGATACGCAAATCTTTAATAACAGTCCGAGCGTCAGCCGAGCGCTGTGGCCAGACCCACACAAATCTGGAGCACGAATCTACAGCAACCAATATGTATTTGTATGCACTATCTGGTGTCAGCGGACCACAATGGTCCAAGTACACACACTGTAATGGTCTATTTGAAATCAGAAGAGGCGTCTGCTGCGGGCGTCTAGCCGACGATGCTTTAATTTGTTGACAGACGTCACAACAAAGGACATACTGCTTTGTCTCCTTATAGAGACCAGGCCACCAATAACGGGCCTGTAAAAGGAATCGTGGCAGCCACACCAGCATGCGCAGATGCCACCCCTTCATGTGCTGCAGAAATTAATCGAGGTCTCTCAATCTTATTCGGTAACTCACGTACACCAACGCCTGGAATATTAACAACAGCATTTAGTGCACCACTCAAGCAGTAACTATATTTAGAAGGGAATCCTTTAGGAAATGGCGTGCCATCAGCCGTAGCTTTTATGGCAGCCGAAATCTCTATGTCTGGTTTTGAACTCGAACGAGTCACTGCGGCTCCAGTGGCGATAGCCACTGCCGACTTTGCAGCCTCATCAGCCAAAGTATTCCCAGCAACGTGTATTCCAACGCGCTGGTGTCCACGTGTATGTACAACATGGACTTTAGGAAGCGTTTCTTTCAGACCCGCAACCTTACCCCACAACAATTTATGTTTAATGGTGTTGCCTTTAGAATCTCTGAACCCATTCATTTTCCAATAGTGCAGATATTCATTGAAGGATTGCACACAGTAGTAGGAGTCACAGACCAGCAAGGTCAATATCGCCGGCTCTGCATGCTCCAACGCCAACAAAAGAGCTTTGAGCTCAGCCAGCTGCGCCGCGCAATCTCCCAAGGTTTTAGTATAAGTATGTCGGGGGCAGAAGACTTCCCCCTCCATAGTCCCGCTCACCACCGCACATGCAGCAGAATACTGCTGTTTAGTCCCAACCGCCGGTTGCGCAGAGCCATCGGTATACATGACCACTTCATATTGGTCAATAGGCAATGTGCCAGCAGGAACTGGGTACTCTATTTCATATTGAAGAAATTCTTGAGTCTGCAGCTTAGGGTCAAATATGTAATCCACATCAGTGGCCGTCAAAGACGTAGCCCATTGTATCCACCGCGGGTGTAAAGCTTTCGAATTAGGAACACTCGCTTTTGTAACAGCCTCTAAGGCCGGAATTGGGGAAACGACAATAATGCGTTGGCCCTGGGCTAGCGGTCTTTCTTTGATCACAGCCATCTGTACTGCAGTGAGAATTTTCTCAGTCTGTGCAAAACGTTGTTCTGCAGCAGAATACAAGTGGGACTTGTATGCTATTGGGACTGTCTCCCCTTCATTAAAGGTGACATACGTAAATCCAACAGCCCCAGGAATCACCCTGATGACCAAATGAGTTTTATTGTCCCGTGTGTGTAAATGTTTAACCGCTAAGAGATCATTCTGCAACTCTCGCAGTATGTGTGTATGCTCAATCGTCCAAAATCTACTTGAAAAATTCGGGCGAATCAGTTCATATAAAGGTTTTATACGTGTAGCATAATCAGGAATGTAAGTTCTGCCAAAATTCAGAAACCCCAGTAATGACTGGAGCTTCCGAACTGTATTAGGAGGCTGCAATAAAGCACATTTCTCCAAAAAATGTGGCGCCAGGCTCTTGCCCTCACTCAATAACTCATATCCCAGGAAAATAACACTGAGGAAGGCAATCTTCGATTTCTTAAAATTAAACTTAGAGCCAATATCAGCAAAAACCACAACAATGCGCGATACGCGTCTGAGATGTTGTAGAATCTCATCGTCCGTCAAATAAATGTCATCAACATATGATAACGCCTCAGGGTCCAACTCGTGCAGAAGTTCAGTCACACAAGCCGAAAATAGTCCTGGGCTATTCTTATACCCCTGAGGTAAACGACAAAACTTTTTCTGAGAGCCAAACGCACTAAAACTGGTATAGTCCCGACTTTCGGGTGCTATATTCTGGCAGAAAAATCCATTCGAGATATCCAAGGTTGTTTTGTATTTTTTACGCACTATATTATTCATAAGCGCAGCGCTATGTGAATTCTGTATGGCATATGTGCATGTAGGACTATTCAAATTTCTGTAATCCACCACTATCCTATAGGAATGGTCCGGTTTAGCAACCGGAAATAAGGGATTATTCATCGGCGAGACACAAGGCTCAATCACACCTTGGTACTCCAATTGTGTAAGAATTTTCCTAACCGATGCCCTTGCCTCAAATTTAATAGGATATTGCGGCTGAGGTTCGCCTTTAATTGGAATGACATGATAAGGTGATTGTTTATCCCACCCCACATTATTCCTATATAGGGTGGGGGCTTGTGCTAGAGCCCATGATTTACAATAGGACTCCGCTAGTTCTCTCGGAACAAGCGGTGAAAAGGAAGGCACAATAACCTCCTCCCCAACCGGACAGTCGCGAACAAAGTCAGGTGGCCAATCTTGTTTAGCCAACAGGACATCATATGATTTCACCACATGGTCCCAAAAGATGGCGTGTACAATGCGGTCAATGTCCCCTTCTAATCGTAGAGTCACAAGATATACTTGATCAGGATCAGAGACTCGCATATCCGCCGTCTCGACTTGTATGAAGTCATCAGTTGCTTTTGCCTCCAGATGCTCTAGAAGACTCCGGCGAACTATTGTGACCTCTGCCGCGCTGTCTAACAGCGCTAACGCCCATGTCTTGTTCGTCAAGAGAACTCTCTTCTTGAGCGGCATGTCTAACTGAGACTGCTGCCACTTTCTTCTTTTTAAATTGCTGTTTTTGTTGCAGCGGTTTCTCTTCTTGTTTAATAGAAACCTCCGCTGAGCGTTGTGAATCCTGTCTCGGTTTCACGTACTCCGTCCTCCGCTCTGACCGCCCACCTCTCTCACTTCTTTTCTCCGAGGAGTCCTGAAAGGAACGAGATTGGCGCGTATCAGTATATTGATATCTATCAGGCGTCTTCAAAGTATCCCTATTCCTGAGATTATACTTATTTTGTGGGGTCTCCGGTTGCGGAGACTGCCCACCATCTTTCTTAGGTGTTTGCTGTTTCTTATCCCAGCGCTTTTTCGCACCCTCAGGTTGCTGTTGCTTAGAATTATCCTTGTTATTTTTACCCTGCAATTGTGGCTTCTGCGGTCGAGCCCCTAGGCTATCACGACCAATACTAGAATATGTTTCAGCTATTATTCTCGGAAGTTCCCGCTCCTGATTAATCTGCGGAACGTCCCGAAGACGCATTCGCACTGCTAGTGCTACAGCCTCCCCCTTGAGATTACTCAAAATAATAGAAGAAACCGCATCAAAATTACCCATCAATTGCATGCCTAAATCTGAGGCAGGGGCAGCCCCATATTCATCCTAAATTTGTTTAAGCACCTCCGGCAAATTAGCCAAAGTCGGTGTACCGTGTGCTGTAGTATAGAGTGCGGCAAACACCGTGCCCCAAGTATTACAAAGATCCACTGTAGGAACCATCCCATACGGCAAACACATCGTCAAAATTCTATGCTTATCCTGAGGTCCCGTATGGGGAAATACTGCTTCCAGCGTATAAATTTTTTGCGCCAGCCAAAACGGAGTCTCCTCACATTTAGCTGGTACTTTGCCCATCACTGAGTGTACAGTGGCCGGATTGATCCCCCGTACCACCGCATGTGGGTGTGCTGGAGCAGCACGCGCTGCATTAGTATTTAATGTCTGCATCACAAACTGAACTAATCATCTGTATGTTGCAGTTAATTCCATATATAAACGACGCACTTCAGCCACTGCCACATTTGCCACTCCAGGATATGGTGTATATGTAGCCAATAAAGGCCAGGTCGGACCATCATTACTTAACGGACCTAACCTTACTGGTGTTACTGAGTGTGGGAGGGCGCCATCAAACCAATTATGGTGTTCTTGATAAGATAAAGGTATTTCTAAGTATGCATAAGCCCTGTATTGTCCAGGGACACTTGCAACAGTATATTTGTGAAAAGTATTTGTACCCCCATCAGCTGCTGGAAATACGACCCAAGAATAAAAAAGTTCAGTTCTATAGGCTGCATGGGCGTCCACCACAAAAGTGACCGGACCCCCCTGGACCGTCAGTCCATGTGCTATCAGATGACCCGTGAGCGGAAATCGCATATTAAGCGGTATATTCACTACAACTGGATTTGCCATTAGTATAACAAAAAATAGCTCTAGGACAGAGAAGGCACACCAATATCGGGGTTTTTCCTTTCAAAGTTTAAGCTTGAACAACCAACCACTAAGTAACAGGATGTACCCAACCTGTGGTGGCGGAAACCCTCAGCCCCACGGACGTCTCCGTATACGGAACCGAGGAGTCAAAATATATACGAGACCGAGAGAGTCAGTCGGACCCAAACATTAGAGCCAGACCAAACGTTGGCGGATGTGCTTTCTATTACTCTAAAGCTTCTAAAACATTAAACAAATACCGTTATCAGAATTACCAATATCAAACATTCATCTTAATATAACTAAAGCCTAAATTGCCAATAGCAGACTCACTTTTCCCATATTTCCAGAATCTTTTATAAAACAAATACTGTACTTTTATGGCAAAATACAGCATGTAATTTGTGCAAGTCCTTGATTTACTGTTTGCCTTGCTGTTAATGGTTTCCACGGTTCGATTCTTAAAAGTTCCATAAAAAAAATGTTTGCTTCACAAAGTTCCGCAAAGTATTCTTGTAACAAAGAGTTTGAATCACAATGTTCTTGGAAGGTATCTTGTTTCAAATTGTCTATACACGAATCCAGAAATTGTTGTCAAAGTTCTTTCAGGTAATAAAAGTTTTGCACTTACTTGTTGCTGGCAAGAGATACTGATCAGTCTAACCTTGTCTTCTTTCTCTTTTGCAGGTTGCTTCTAGGAGAGAGGCTGAGGCAAGGAGGAACCGGAAACCGGAAGAAGGAAGAGCCAGCAGCTGCGCCCATTGAAGCCAATGAAAGTCTGTAGAGAGCAGGAGTGCCAGCGCCGAGGGATCTGTCCTCAGGTAAGCGGGAGGTAGACGAGCACAAGCACTGGGTGAGGCTCGGGGGCTGCCTTTTATAGACAGGGCTGGGTGTGGTCCTCACATGCTGCACATGTTCTTGAAAGGTGTGCAGAGCTGGGTGTGGTTTGAAGAGCTGGGTGTGGTCCTCACATGCTGCACATGTTCTTGAAAGGTGTGCAGAGTTTCAGTTATTATGCAAATGAGTTAAATTAACACATGGCCTAGAGAGGAGTGTTTTAAAGAAGCCTTGGTAAAAGCAAGGCCCAATGTGTAAACAAAACAGCACATTAAACAACATACACAGAAGCCTGGGGGGGAGGGGGAAGGTGAGATAACAAGAAAGGCTTTCAATAGTAAGTTTAAAAGGGAGCTATTACAGAACCCACTAGTGCAGTGAGAGGGGACATGCTCTTTGCTGTGCACAAACCCTAACAGTGGGTGACCGTGTACCCCAGTGATTGCATTCCTGTGTGGGACCTTGTGTGATGGTGGGCTGGGGGGGTGTATGGGTATGTGCAGTGGCCATGCTTTGGTGATGGGTGTCCATGCTTTGTTATTGCATGCAGGGCTTGGTGTTGGGATGTGTGGTTTGTGATATTGGGACATTTGTGAGGAGTTGGAGTGATGGGGGTGAGGATAAGGGTGGGGGTATGTGATAGCATGCAGGTAGGGTGGGGGATGTAATAGTTAAGATTTGACTTACCAGAGTCCATTCCTCCATCTACTCCTGCGAGGCCCTCAGGATGCAAAATCGCCAAGACCTGCTCCTCCAGTGTTGTTAGTTGTGGGGGAGTAGGTGGGGGTCCACCGCCAGTCCGCTGACCGCAAGGTGGTGTCTTGAGACCACAGAACGCACCTTCCCCCGTAGGTCATTCCACCTCTACCTGATGTCATCCCGATTTCTTGGTGCTGTCCCACTGCGTTGACCCGGTCTACTATTCTGCGCCATAGCTCCATCTTCCTAGCTATGGAGGCGTGCTGCACCTGTGCTCCGAATAGCTGTGGCTCTACCCGGACGATTTCCTCCACCATGACCCTGAGCTCCACCTCAGAGAACCTGGGGTGTCTTTGCTGTGCCATGGGGTGGTGTGGGTGATGTGTGGAGTGGTGTGTGGAGTGATAAGTGTGGTGATATTTAGTGGTGTGTTGTGTGAGGTGCATGGAAGTTCTGTGGGGGATGGTATTGTGTGCCTGTGGATGCTTGGTAGTTGTTTGTGGTGTCTCTCTCTGGCCTTCTTTCGGTGATTCTGGTCGTAGGGGTTTGTGGGTGATGTGGGTGTGTGTTTTATATTGTATTGAGTGTGTGGGAGTGGTGTGTGTATGTGTATCAGGTGTGTGTATTTGGAATTGTCCAATGTGGTTGTGTTTTGTAAGAGTGTGTGTATTTTGAGCGCGGCGGTGTGCACCGCCAATGGAATACCGCGGTTGAAAGACCGCCGCGTGGATTCCTGTGTTGTGATAGTGTGGGCGTATTTCTGTTGGCGTGACGGTGGAGGTTTTGATTTCGCCAGTTTATCACTGACCTTTGGTGTGGCGGACTTGTGTGGGTGTCTGAATTTTGGCGGATTCCGAGCTGCGGGTCATAATAGCTGTTCCAGATTTCCACGGCCGCGACGGTGTGTTGGCGGTCTTCTGCACGGCGGTAAGCAGCTTTTAAAGCCAATGTTGTAATGACCGCCATAATGTCTAGCACAGATGAGATGGTGGTGGAACTCAACCTCACCCCTTACCTACATCTAAAGATGTCAGAGTTAAGGTCTCTCTGTAAGCTACAAAAAATAAAAACTGGGTCCAACCCTACCAATGTAAAGCTCCAGGAGCTTTTGGCAGAGTTCAAAAGGGACCACCCCTCTGAGGATAATCCTTCAGAGGGGGAAATTAGTGAACAGGAGGATGACTTCCCCCCTCCTGTCCTAAATAGGGAGAACAGGGTCCCTCAAACCCTGACTCCTCAAATCCTAGTCAGAGAGACTGGTTCTTCCATAGGAGAGTCCAGTACCTCTGAAAGCATTGAGGGCAGCCTCAATGAAGAGGACCTCCTGTTAGCCAGGATGGCCAAAAGATTGGCTTTGGAGAAGCAGCTCCTAGCCATAGAAAGGGAAAGAAAAGAGATGGGTTTAGCTCCCATCAGTGGTGGCAGCAACATAAATAGGGTCAGAGAGAATTCTGACATCCTAAAAATCCCCAAAGGGATTGTAACAAAATATGAAGATGGTGATGATATCACCAAGTGGTTCACAGCTTTTGAGAGGGCTTGTGCAACCAGAAAAGTAAACAGATCTCACTGGGGAGCTCTCCTTTGGGAAATGTTCACTGGAAAGTGTAGGGGTAGACTCCTCACAGTCTCTGGTAAAGATATAGAATCTTATGAACTAATGAAGGCTACCCTGATTGAGGGCTTTGGATTCTCCACTGAGGAGTACAGGATTAGGTTCAGGGGGGCTCAAAAACCCCCGAGCCAGACCTGGGTTGACTACTCAGTGAAAACACTGGATGGTTGGGTAACTGGAAATGAAGTGCATGACTATGTTGGGCTTTATCATTTGTTTATGAAGGAACACATTTTAAGTAACTGCTTCAAAGAAAAGTTGCATCAGTATCTGGTAGACCCAGGTCCAATTTCTCCCCAAGAATTGGGAAAGACGGCAGACCACTGGGTCAAGACTAGGGTTAACAAAACTTCCACTGGGGGTGACCAAAAGAAAGGGGTTACAAAGCCTCCCCAGGAGAAAGTGGGTGACACTAGAAATAAAGAAAAAGAGTTCTCTGTAGGCCCCCAAAAACCAGACCAGGTGGGTGGGTCTCAAGACACAACCCAAAACAAAGGTGGGTACCCGGGTAAGAACTGGGATGCCACTAAGGCATGGTGCCAAAACTGTAGAGAGACAGGGCACCACACCAAGGACACTTCTTGTCCCAAAAACAAACCCCCTAGCAAAGTCCCAGTGGTGACCAGTGTAGCCATTGGGGATGACGCCTCAGATGAGGAGGTCTTCATAGCCTTCAACTGGGAAAAGGGCCCAACAGGTGAGCTGGAGATTCCAGAGTGAAGTAGACACTTCCACAACCTACTGGTGAATGGAATCCCAGCAACTGCCCTGAGAGACACTTGCCCAAGGCGGACCCCAAGGACCTCAAGAACTTCTGGCCCATCTCCCTGCTCCCTTTCCCGGCAAAAGTGACCGAGAAGATTGTCAACAAACAGCTGACCCGCTACCTCGAAGTCAACAACATCCTGGACCCTTCCCAATCCAGTTTTCGCAGTAACCACAGCACCGAGACCGCCCTCATCGCCGCCACTGACGACATCCGGACCCTGATGGACAAAGGAGAAACAACCGCCCTCATCCTCCTGGACCTATCAGCAGCCTTTGACACGGTCTGCCACCGCACCCTATCAGCACGCCTCCATGACGTCCGGTATCCATGAGAAGGCACTGGACTGGACCACATCCTTCCTCTCCGGCAGAACCCAGAGCATCCGCCTCCCACCCTTCTGCTCCAAAAGCACCGAGATCATCTGCGGCGTCCCACAGGGATCCTCGCTCAGCCCGACACTGTTCAATATCTACATGGCCCCCCTCGCCCACGTTGCACGACAACACAACCTCAACATCATCTCCTATGCCGACGACACTCAGCTGATCATATCCCTCACTGAAGATCCCCACACCGCCAAAGCTAACCTCCACCGAGGAATGAAGGCCGTAGCCGACTGGATGAAGGATAGCAGACTGAAGCTGAACTCTGACAAGACGTAGGTCCTCATTCTCGGACCCACCCCATCAGCCTGGGACGACTCTTGGTGGCCCACGCCACTAGGCACAGCCCCGGAACCCACGGACCACGCACGCAACCTGGGGGTCATCCTCGACTCCACTCTCTCCATGACCAGGCAAGTCAACGCCGTCTCCGCGTCCTGCTTCAACACCCTCCGTATGCTCCGCAGGATCTTCAAATGGATCCCCCTCGACACGAGAAAAAACGTTACCCAGGCCCTCATCACCAACAGACTCGACTACGGGAACGCCCTCTACTCAGGAATTACAAACAAGCTCCTGAGACGACTCCAACGCATCCAGAACGCCTCGGCCCGACTCATCCTCGATGTCCCCCGCCGCAGCCACATCACACTCCACCTGAGAGGCCTGCACTGGCTCCCCGTCAACAAAAGGATCACCTTCAAGCTCCTGAACCATGCACACAAAGCACTGCACAGCACCGGACCCACCTACCTCAACAACCGACTCAGCTTCCTCACCCCCACCCGAAGCCTACGCTCAGCCAACCTCCCCCTCGCCACAGTCCCCCGCATCCGAAAAACCACAGCCGGCGGCAGATCCTTCTCCTACCTCGCCGCCAAGACCTGGAACACTCTCCCCACCATCCTACAACAGACCCAGGACCTGCTGGCCTTCAGAAGACTCCTCAAGACCTGGCTCGTCGACCAGAAGCACCCCCCCCCCTCCCCAGCGCCTTGAGACCCTTGCAGGTATGTAGCGCGCTTTACGAATGCAGTGATTGATTGATTGATTGACTATTGTGCATGACAGGCTGGTGTTCTCTAACCAGTACATCCCAGGTGAGACTGCCAGAGTAAGAGTTAGCCCAGACAGGGTCACTGATAGGCCTGTGGCTTTTGTGCCCATAGAAGTGGGTGGGACTTTTAGCTGGAGAAGGGTGGTAGTCAGTACATACCTCCCCCTTGATTGTCTCTTTGGAAATAACTACCCAGAGGTTAATCAGAGCCCAAGAGAGGAACTGGTCCTGTGCCAGTCCTCTCCCAAGGATTCTGGAGGTGCTACCCCTGCAGTAACTACAAGTAGGCCCCAGAAGAAAAAGAAAAGAAAACAGTGTAGGAAAGGTGGACAACCTTTAGCCAAGGTTCCAGCAAGCCAAGGAGATGCTGCTCCAGTAGGGGGAGAACTCCAAAAGTGGCACTGGTAAAGTACAACCTGACCCACAAGAAGTCCTGGCTAGTCAGGCAACTGTTAAACCTGAGTGGGTGGCTCCTCAGTTAACAGAAGAAAGAGTGGAAGAAGGGTGTTTACTACAAGATGTAGTAACCCCCCACTCTAACACAGCAGACAGGCACCCTGAACCCAAAGAAGCCTGTAACTTAGTTCCTTCCCTTATAGGTGAAGAGCTAAAGGTGTGGTTCTGGGCACTGACAGCTGTCAGTGGCCTCTGCTGGGTGTTAGCCTTTATGGCTGCACTATCCTTGGCATGGTGGTCTGACCCCATGCCAAATAGCAAGTTAGGCCCCCTGACCCTGTTGGTCATGGTGGGGTTACTCCAGCTCTGGATAACCTCTTTGGGTAGGCTAGGGGTGACCCTGGCTAAGATAAGATTAGCAGAGGTGGATACCTCTAACCCCAAAATAGGGAGAATGGGGGAAGACAAGAGGCAATTCAGATTAGGTCCGATCACTGTGGAAGTGGGTCAGTTCCCCAGAGGGAATGACCTGGACAGGAGGATGTAAGGCAGAGTAGGCCCTGCAACAAACCAGCCTATTTCCCCTACTGTTCCTCGCCTGACAGACTAGGAAGACTCTCCCAGCTTTGGCTGAGTATCCTGGCCTGTGGGCTGGGGGGGGGGGGGGGCCTTGTGTAAGGAAATGGCTCCCTGTTGCAGTTACCCCCCACCTTTTGCCTGATACTGATGCTGACTTGACTGAGAAGTGTGCTGGGACCCTGCTAACCAGGCCCCAGCACCAGTGTTCTTTCACCTAAAATGTACCATTGTTTCCACAATTGGCACACCCCTGGCACACAGATAAGTCCCCTGTAAAAGGTACCAGTGGTACCAAGGGCCATGTGACCAGGAAGGTCCCTAAGGGCTGCAGCATATGTTGTGCAACCCTAAGGGACCCCTCACCTAACACATGCACACTGCCATTGCAGATTGTGTGTGTTTTGTTGGGGAGAAAAAGGCAAAGTCGACATGGCATTCCCCTCAGGATGCCATGCACACTAAATGCTGCCTGTGGCATAGGTAAGTCACCCCTCTAGCATTCCTTACAGCCCTAAGGCAGGGTGCATTATACCACGGGTGAGGGCATAGCTGCATGAGCAATATGCCCTACAGTGTCTAAGTCTATTCTTAGACATTGTAAGTACAGTGTGGCCATACTAAGTATATGGTCTGGGAGTTTGTCAAAAAACGGACTCCAAGCTCTATAATGGCTACACTGAATACTGGGAAGTTTGGCATCAAACGTCTCAGAATAATAAACCCACACTGATGCCAGTGTTGGATTTATTAAAAAATGCACACAGAGGGCATCTTAGAAATGCCATCTGTATTTTACCCAATCCTTCAGTGCAGGACTGACTGGTCTGTGCCAGCCTGCTGCCGAGAGACGAGTTTCTGACCCCCTGGGTGAGAGCCTTTGTGCTCTCAGAGGCCAGAAACAAAGCCTGCACTGGGTGGCGATGCTTAACACCTCCCCCCTGCAGGAACTGTAACACATAGCAGTGAGCCTTAAATGCTCAAGCTTCGTGTTACACTGCACCAGGGCACTCCAGCTAGTGGAGATTCCCGCCCCCTGGACAGAGCCCCCACATTTGGCGGCAAGTCCAGGGGAGATAATGAGAAAAACAAGGAGGAGTCACCCACCAGTCAGGACAGCCCCTAAGGTGTGCTGAGGTGACCCCTGCCTTTAGAAATCCTCTATCTTGATTTTGGAGGTTCCCCCAATAGGAATAGGGATGGGCCCCCCCCTCCCCACATGGAGGAGGCACAAAGAGGGTGTAGCCACCCTCAAGGACAGTAGCCATTGGCTACTGCCCTCCAAGACCTAAACACAGACCTAAACACACCCCTAAATTCAGTATTTAGGGGTTCACCAGATCCCGGGAAATCAGATTCCTGCAACCTTAAGAAGAAGAAGGCCTTCTGTGAAGACAGAGACGACAACTGCTTTGGCCCCAGCCATACCGGCCTGTCTCCCAACTTCGAAGAAAACTGCAATAGCAACGCATCCAACAGGGATCAGCGACCTCTGAAGCCTCAGAGGACTGTCCTGCAACCAAGGACCAAGAAACTCCTGTGAACAGCGGCCCTGTTCAACAACCCGCAACTTTCTTGCAACAAAGAAACAACTTTAAAGACTTCACGTTTCCAGCTGGAAGCGTGAGACTTTCCACTCTGTACCCGACGCCCCCGGCTCGACCTGTGGAAAATCAACACTTCAGGGAGGACTCCCCGGCGACTGCGAGGCCGTGAGTAGCCAGAGACGACCCCCCTGAGCCCCCACAGCAACGCCTGCAGAGGAAATCCAGAGGCTCCACCTGACCGCGACTGCCTGTAACAAGGGACCCAACGCCTGGAACCAACACTGCACCCGCTGCCCCCAGGACCCCAAAGGAACTGAACTCCAGTGCAGGAGCGACCCCCAGGCAACCCTCTGCCTAGCCCAGGTGGTGGCTACCCCGAGGAGCCCCCCTGTGCCGGCCTACATCGTTGAAGTGACCCCCGGGTCCCTCCATTACTTCCTATCTAAAACCCAACGCCTGTTTGCACACTGCACCCGGCCGCCCCTGTGCCGCTGAGGGTGTACTTTCTGTGCCTTCTTGTGTCCCCACCCCGGTGCCCTACAAAACCCCTCTTGTCTGCCCCACGAGGACGCGGGTACTTACCTGCTGGCAGACTGGAACTGGGGCACCCCTGTTCTCCATTGAAGCCTATGTGTTTTGGGCACCTCTTTGACCTCTGCACCTGCCCGGCCTGAGCTGCTGGTTTGGTTACTTTGGGGTTGCCTTGAACCCCCAACGGTGGGCTGCCTATGCCCCAAACTTGAGACTTGTAAGTGTTTTACTTACCTCCAAAACTAACCTTTACTTACCTACCCCAGGAACTGTTGATTTTTGCACTGCCAAACTGCCATTTTTACAAAGACTGTACATGATATTGTTTTCATTCAAAGTTCCTAAAGTATCTAAGTGAAGTACCTTACATTTAAAGTATTAACTGTAAATCTTGAACCTGTGGTTCTAAATATAAACTAAGAAAATATATTTTTCAATACAAAAACCTATTGGCCTGGAGTAAGTCTATGAGTGTGTGTTCCTCATTTATTGCCTGTGTGTGTACAACAAATACTTAACACTACCCTCTGATAAGCCTACTGCTCGACCACACTACCACAAAATAGATCATTAGAATTATCTATTTTTGCCACCATCTTACCTCTAAGGGGAACCCTTGGACTCTGTGCGCACTACTTCTTACTTTGAAATAGTATATAAAGAGCCAACTTCCTACAACATGTTTACATGTATAAAAGTTTTAAATGTAGTATGTATTGTACTGTTGATTGTGAGAGTACTTTAGTCTCTCAGTCCTGATATTCGCAAGTGTTGTTTCCCACGAGTGGGGTGCAGTTTGCAAATAGGTGGCACCACACCCACAAACAACATATATAGCTGCCCATTACAAATAGGGGCTATGATAACTGTGCCTCTCTTGTATTTCCACAGGTATCAATGACGGACACCATAAACAATATGACTTATGACACAACATTTGTAAGGTGAATTGCACCATATCACAGAGCATGTATTATTTATGCTTTCATTAGAGGTAGTCAAACAAGGAGTGGCACCAGGGATTCCACCTTGGTCCTGAAGAGGATCCTTGGGCTATGGCTCAGAAACATGTAGAATAGGAAGTCAGGAACATTACATCCTCCACTTCCGCAGCCCCTTTTTAATCATACCGTCTCCAAGAGATCTATCAGATCATTAGAATTACTAGGAGACAGGTGTTTTTAACTCACCCAAGACCCCACCACTACTATCCATCCTGTGATTCATATTGACTAGACTACATCAGTGCTCCCACGTATCCCGTAGGTCGTAGCATTCCCCGCTCAGTAGCGGAACAGGAAGAAACCCAATGATGAAGCATACCACCAAGGGGTAACCCTGGTGGGTGAGGGCTGCTCTAACAGGAAAATCATTTTTCTGGTCCATCCTGTGGTAGTTCTTTAGCTGGGCCTCTCTTATATTGTTATATAGGCTATATCAAGGACAGACACAGCCCCATCACCTCCTTCTCCCTCTTTGTTTTTGTATATCTAGGCAGCACAGAGACGCAGGATTTTGTTTGCGAATAGATTTACTACACCAAAACATGAAGGACCTTCAGCACACATGGCAGAAATCACAGGGCTTACTTTCTCGGCTGAAGAAGTAGAAAGAATGTTAGCTTCAGTATCCCCACTTGGTGACACACCAATATCGGAGAATATGGGAGACAGTAAGGACTGGGACATACTCAACACTCTGAAAAGGAATTGAGTCAAAACCATGATCCATGGGATCATGATGACAGAGTACCTCAGAGCAAATCAGCCCCACAAGGTCTCACAGTAAAAAATTAACCTTTCATTTTCCAACATGACAAAACTTTTAAAAAAGTCTGGTCACGTATATCTTGGCATTGTACCTGGAAATGGTTGACTCTCACCATTAATACGGCAACACGACTATCGGAGGAGCTAAAGGGTGAGATTCTGACCATAGAGGTTCGCCTAAAATCATACCTGTCCACAGGGTCCCTTAAAAAAATGCCTTGAGGACTTAAATCAAACAATAAGTGAATATGAGGTATACCTTAAACAAACAAAATATGAAAAACTTAAGAAGGAAGTAAGCAGGTTTTTGTACGAAAAAGTATACCCCTGTATCAGAGAAGACTATGGCCCTCATCATGACATTGACGGTAAATCCTGCTTACTGCCGCGGTGACAGCTGCCAACATACTGCTGCGGTTGCGGATATCCGTTCGCCATATTATGACACACACACCAATCCAACAGAATTCTGCCACATACACAAATCTGCCAGCCCAAAGGTCAGTGCTAAAATGGCGGTACCAACACCCAGACCGTTATGCCAACCAAAGAACGCCCACCACATCATGAACCACGAATCACCATGGTGGACATTCAACGGCGGTAAACCATTGGCGGTACATACCAGTGCACTCAGAATGGGCACCCAAATACTAAACTACACAACATTGGCTAATAGCAGATGCACACACACCCATAGCACTATAAAACACACACCCACATCACCCACAACCTTTTACAAATACAAATTGTTGCCACCAGACTGACACGAAGACCACTGCAACATCTAGACACACACCCATACAACCCTCACACACCCCACTTCGCACACCCAACCACAGTACCAAACACCCACACACACACACCACACAACACCCATGTCCCCACAAAGGCTCCCCCGTTTCACAGATAAGGAGTTGTGGGTCAGTGTGAAGGAAATAGTCAGTGTAGAGCCACAGCTGTTTGGAGCACAAGTACAGCAAATATCCATTGCCAGGAAGATGGAGCTATGGCGGAGGTCGTGGACAGGGTGAACGCCGTGGGACAACATCCACGTACAAGGGACGACATCAGGAAAGGTGGAACAACCTACGGGGGAAGGCACGTTCTGTGGCAGCAAGACACCAGCTTGCCATACAGAGGACTAGCGGTGGACCCAAACTTCCTCCCCCACAGCTCACAGCGTGGAGGAGCAAGTCTTAGCATTACTGCACCCTGAGGGACTCGCTGGAGTTGCTGGAGGACTGGACACTGATGAGTCAACATTTACTACTTATCACCCCCTGCATGCCATCTCACACCCTCACCCTCACTCCCATCACTGCACCCCATCCCACACAGTGCACCTACACAGATGACTAACCCCAATGTCAAGCCCTGCATTCTATACCAATGCATGGACAGCCCTCCCAGCCCTGCATGTACACCCATCACCAAAGCATGCACAGCATGGAAAACTAACAACCCCACAATACATCACCATACACAAACAAAGGTGGCAGGGCAACAGCAATGACAGAAGGGAAGCTGGGTATGTACAGTATGTCACAGACATGATGCATAATACACAACTTACATCCCTACAGGTGCCCCAGCCAATCTCAGCAGAGAGGAGGTGCCACGACTAACCAGCCCCCCAACAGAAGATGCCCCCAGTGATGACAGTAACTCTGGACTTCAGCATCTGGATGAACTACCTGGCGCATCAGGGACCACTGGTCAGTCGGTCACCCCAGCCCACTCATCCACAGAACCTCCCCCATCAGTATCCAGCACCACAGCAGCCACCCAGCGTCACCACACCCTTGTCCCCAGGACATATCAATCAGCAGTGTGCCCACCTGTACAGGGACCCCAGTCCACACCTCATACCCAAGACAATCAGGAACCTGGGGTCAGTGGCAGTGGGCACACCGTTCAGGGAACACAGGCACAGGGCAACAGGGACAATGGGAGGACCACTGTGTGCCAGGGGGAGGACATGTGCAGGGAACCGACTCTCCAAGAGGCACTCACCAATGACTTGGTGGCCTACCAACAATCCCAGGACACAATGGGCCAGATCCTTCACAACATGCAGGAGAACAAGGGGCTGCAGTAGGAACACCATCAGGACATCAGGGAGGACTTGCAGGCTCTCAACACCACCATGATCGCCATAGCAGGGGTGCTGGCATCATGGCCAACATCATGAGGGAATGGACAGCACACCAGTGGGCCCCTACAATTAGAAAAGCCCTCCACTTCCGCTGCAGCTAGAGGGCAGGAGGCCTCGCCACAGGACCAACAGGCCACCACCACCCCTCCCCCTACAGAATGTGAACCACCCCGCAAACATTCCCAGCGACCCAGACAAAAGCCAGAGACACTTGCCAAGACCACAGCCAGGAAATGAGACTCTCCTGATTGTGTCCCACCCTGCCACCTTGTCCACGTTGAACTGCGTTTGCTCCCCTTCCTCTGGCCCCTTGGACACTAGACCTGTGCTACAAACAGACTGGAACAATACCCTGGACTTTCCTCTACAATCATCCCATTCCATTGCACTACATTCAGTTATGTGCACTACAATAAACACCCTTGAACACAATTTGAGTGACTCTGTTTTACGTGTTGAAAATGTGCATTTATGGGAATCGTCACATCTAGTGCAAATGATCTGGACACTGTGATAGCATACAAATAATGATCTGTAGCTATCTGCAGTTATCACATCAGGACACTGTTAACATATCACCAACACCTGCAGAAGGACAAGCCATAGGTGACAGTAAGTTGAGATGCAAAGGATGTGAATGCCTTCATGCTACAGCCACACAGAAAACATCAACAGTCAGAGTAATGGTCAGTTGAACTGTCTCACCTGTGTGTCATTGGAAGTATTGACGTATAACTGAAGTTCTGTTGTCCACATCCTATCCTCTGCCTCCTCGTTCTCACTGTCCTCAGGATCCACTGGTGCCACAGGAGCATCTCCAGTCACCTCCTGCAGAAAAGGCACATGTCGCCTGAGGGGCAGGTTGTGCAACATGCAGCATTCCACTACTATCTGGTAGACCTTCTCGGGTGAGTAGGACAGGGATCCACCTGTCAGATGCAGGCATCTGAACGTGGCCTTCAGGAGGCCAAAGGTCTTCTCGATTATTCTCTGGGTTCACCCAGGTACATCATTATGACGGTTCTCAGCCCCTGTCCTGGCATTCATCACAGGGGTCAGGAGCCATGATAGGTCTGGGTAGCCAGAGTCACCTGCAAATAGTGAGGGAAAACATTTAGCCTTACACAATCCTATGGGGATAACACTTGAAGCCATACACTGACATACAGTGGGTGGGGACTCTGGCTCACCTATTAGCCACACCCTGTACATCTGTAGTTGGGCCATCAGATTTGGGATGCTGCTATTCCTGGGAACGAAGGCGTCCTGCACCGACCCAGGATACTTGGCAGTGACATGGCAGATGTACTGGTCCGCCAGGCACACTATTTGCACATTCAGTTAGTGGAAACTCTTGCAATTCCTGAACACCTGTTCATTCTGGCGGGGGGACAAACGCAATATGTGTACCGTCAATCGCCCCAATAATATTGGGTATATGTCCCATTGTATAAAATCCGGCCTTAACAGTGGCCATGTGTTTCACCAAGGCAGACAATACCATTCCAGCACGATTGAGAACATTGGCTGCGACATTCCTGCTGCCAAGCCCACTTGTCACTTGTCTAGAACCAGTTGCCAGGAGTTGGAGCACAGAGAGAACCCGCACAAGAGGAGGGATCCCAGCAGGATGACAGATAGTTGATATCAGGTCAGGCTCCAATTCTGCACACAGCTCTGTGATTGTGGCCCTGTCCAGTCTATAGGTTAGTATAATGTTAGTATAATGTGCCCGTCCTCCAGTGTAGCCAAGTCCACAAGAGGTCTGTACAGGGGTTTGTCTCCTCCTCCTACTCATCTACAGTGGTAGGTATCTAAGGGACACAAGAGTGAGTAGGCCGTCAAAATTTGAACAATGGAACCACCACCTCAGTGTGCATACAGCATTAATGTGATGGGACAGTGGGAATGGTAATGTATGTGCAATTTTTGGCAATGACGCAGTTATGGAAGATCTGAATGTAGTCCACCACCATGAAATGGCGACCGCCTGTCCTGTATCTAGGGACAGGTGGAAGTGAGGTAACTCTGCCAACATTGGGCGTGGTGGCGGAAGGCGGTCTTGCACCTCTGTGCAATTCCTCATTGGCTAATATGGGTCTTTATGGAGTACAGTGGCCAATGGGGATCAGCGTCGGCGGTAACGGTGTACACCACCGCGGACGTGACTGACATTTTCTATCTATAACCTCACTTGATTCCTGACTTTCCACAGGAGAACACCTTCACTGCGTGTGCTACTTTGACGTGTCTGGAACCTACCATGGCCTGTGTGATCGGGGAAAGGGCCCCTGCCTTCACTTCAGAGGAGTTGGAGCGCTTGACGAATAGAGTCCTACCCACATATGGACAGCTGTATGGGCCTTATGTGCGACAAGCTGGGTTGTATGTGT
The DNA here is from genome assembly GCF_031143425.1 of Pleurodeles waltl. Classification (NCBI taxonomy): domain Eukaryota; kingdom Metazoa; phylum Chordata; class Amphibia; order Caudata; family Salamandridae; genus Pleurodeles; species Pleurodeles waltl. The sequence continues at coordinate 1,414,099,385 of NC_090444.1, read as the reverse complement.
AATGGTGTGCTCCTGTCTGCATTCCCTCTGCAGGTCAGCGCCCATCAAAAGAAGGGATTGTGGTGTGCCATCCGCAAGGATGGCGGACCCTGGGGGTCTACAGCTGGCGGAGTACCCACTGCAGGAAACGGTGAGAGGACCTGAGACGCTGGGCACAGAAGACCACGGAAGCCCAGCTGGGGATGGCCTCCCAACAAAGAACGGGTGCCCATTGGAACCTGATCCCTCTGGTGGCCTGCATACTGACAGTGGCCTACCCAGACCAGCACCATGTTCCCAGTAGCCCCTCAGCAAGCTGCCCGTGCCCGGTCACCCAGGAGTGTGGGAATCTCCTTCACCCAAGCACCTCACGCCCTGCCCCAGTGAGCCCTGCTGCTCTGAGTGAGGAGGCTATTGAGCTCCTGAGATCCATCTCTGTAGGGCAGTCAACCATTGTGAATGCCATCCAGGGGCATCCACGTGGATTGGCGGCCCAACAGAGATCAATTCAGGCTCTGCCCTCCTCTCTGATGACAGCCATTGTCCCTGTTCCTACCATCCCCCCTCCAACTACCACTTCCCAGTCTCCTCAACCCCAACCCATCCATGCACACATACAGATGAGCATGCACACAAGACATCAAACAAGAGTGGCACAAACACAGGCACCACACTTCAGTTCATAAGCACTCACACAAACAACAGACAGTTGCACACACATCCACTGTCTCCCCCTCCTCCTCCGCCTCCCTCGCAGTCACATCCATACTCACACCTGCATGCACTGCCACAACAGCCACCACCAGCATCACCACACCAAACAGCTCCTCACTAGCAGATACCTCCACAAATCCAAGCACAAGTCCCCTCTGTCCTCTCCCACCCTGTCTGTTCCCTCCCTTCGTAAAGGGCAAAAATGCAGGCCTCAGACACCCAACAGCCATCCACCTCACATCAGCACACTGCCCATGCACCTGCACCCAAGTCCAGCAGACATATCCCTCCAACAACCACTCCCTCAACCTCCACTCTCATCCCTCCTCCCTCATCCCACCCCCACCATCCATAAGAAGCTTTCCCATTACCAACTTGACCTCTTCCCTCCTCCCTCCTCCTCCCCCTCCCCATCCTGACTGTAAGAGCAGGGTCCCAACAACCCAGCCCAGCACCTCAGCCAAACAGTCCACGGGGACAGTGGAGGAACCTCCTAGTCGTGGAGGCAAGACAGGAAGGATCCCACTCTACCAGCAAGGAAAGGGAAGGATCCCACTCCACCAGCCAGGAAAGGGAAGGATCCCACTCCACCAGCCAGGAAAGGGAAGGATCCCACTCCACCAGCCAGGAGGGTAAGGTTCCCACTCAACCACCAATGCAAGAAAAGGTTCCCACTCAACCACCAATGACAAGCAAGAAGCCCCCCCTTCCAGCTGGGACACAGCTGCCCTCACCTCCAGCATAGGCTGCCCAGGTGACACTTGCCCCAGCAGAGACAATGCAGCCCTCACCTCCAGCAGAGGCTACCCAGGTGGCACGTCCCCCAGCAGAGACCATGCAGCCCTCACCTCCAGCTGAAACACAGCAGCCCTCACCTCCAGCCGAGGGCATGTAGGCCACCCTCCAGGGACTGTTGTACAAGCACCCCCCTCCAGGATCAGTGGGAAAGTTTCCCACCTCAGTGACTGTGACCTTGCACTCCTCAGCATTGGGAAATGGGCATGGAGCCCCCTCCTGAACCAGTGGGCAAATTCCTGACTTCCGTTGAGATGCCTCCCACCTCCTTTCCCCCTGAGGTGCCTGTCCACTTCTGTGATGATGCCCCTGCACATTTTTGTGCGTAGTTAGTCCTGATCAAGTTAGGGCCTGGTATGTTCCCTTGTGGCTATGTGGGCCTTATGTACTTTGGACTGGGCATTGGCCCTTTCTGGACAATTATTTATGTCTATTTGTTCAAAGTTGGTTCATATGGTAGCTTTTGCCTTGCAAATATATTTTCAGACCTCTAGTCCTTGTATTATTATGCTGTGTGGTGTGTGCCATTGGTTTACGTCTGCAGCTGGTTGTGTGGATGGTGGGTGTTGTGCGTGTGTGTGACACTCTCTTTGAAGTTCCTGTTCCATTGCGGCATTGAGCTTCTATGTGTCTCTGTTGGTGATTTTTTGGCCTTCTGTGCTGTGTTTCTGCCAGGCTTTAAGTGGCATTGGTACCACCCCGGAAATCACGGTGGTATGCTGTGTCAAAATGTGCTGGGCGTTCCCTTGTCTTCCGCCTGGGTGTTGATGGCTACCGCCGTGGTGCATGGTGTTTCGGTCCTGGCAGATGGTGTGGTACAATGGCTGTCTATGGGAGTTATCACTGCCATGGTCCTTTGACCCTGCTTGCAGGTAGGTCGCTCTCCGCTTTGCCCTCCGCGCCACCACCTTTTGCCTTTCACTCTTTGCTTCTTTCCCCCGCCGCTGCGTCCCCTGCGGCCTCTCCCACCTCCCCCCTCATTCTCTCACCGTTTTTTACTTCCCTTTTCCCGCCGCTGCGTCCCCTGCGGCGCCTCCCCCCTCGTTCTCTCACCGTTTCTTTTCCCCTTTTCCCGCCGCTGCGTCCCCTGCGGCCCCACCCCCCAGCCCTCTCATAGGACGAACCCTGCCGCCTCCCAGCTGCCACTCCCAACCTCCCCTCCTCTTATGGCAGCCGCGGCGCGCTAGCAGGGAGCAACCTTTGACCCTGCTTGCAGGTAGGTCGCTCCCCGCTTTGCCCTCCACGCCACCACCTTTTGCCTTTCACTCGAAGCTTCTTTCCCCTGCCGCTGCGTCCCATGCGGCCCCTCCCGCCTCCCCCCTCATTCTCTCACTGTTTTTTTCTTCCCTTTTGCCGCCGCTGCGTCCCCTGCGGCCCTTCCCGCCTCCCCCCTCGTTCTCTCACCGTTTCTTTTCCCCTTTTTCCGCCGCTGCGTCCCCTGCGGCCCCAGCCCTCTCATAGGACGAACCCTCCCGCCTCCCAGCTGCCACTCCCACCCTCCCCTCCTCTTATGGCAGCCGCAGCGCGCTAGCAGGGAGCAACCTTTGACCGTGCTTGCAGGTAGGTTGCTCCCCGCTTTGCCCTCCGCGCCACCACCTTTTGCCTTTCACTCTTTGCTTCTTTCCCCTGCCGCTGCGTCCCCTGCAGCCCCTCTCCTCCCCCCTCGTTCTCTCACCGGTTTTTTCTTCCCTTTTCCCGCCGCTGCGTCCCCTGCGGCCCCTCCAGCCTCGCCCCTCGTTCTCTCACCGTTTTTTCTTCCCTTTTCCCGCCGCTGCATCCCCTGTGGCCCCTCCCACCGCCCCCCTTGTTCTCTCACCGTTTCTTTTCCCCTTTTCCCGCCGCTGCATCCCCTGCAGCCCCACCCCCCAGCCCTCTCATAGGACAAACCCTCCCGCCTCCCAGCTGCCACTCCCACCCTCCCCTCCTCTTATGGCAGCCGCGACGCGCTAGCAGGGAGCAACCTTTGACCCTGCTTGCAGGTAGGTCGCTCCCCGCTTTGCCCTCCGCACCACCACTTTTTGCCTTTCACTCTTTGCTTCTTTCCCCCTCCGATGCGTCCCCTCCACCTCCCCCCTCATTCTCTCACCGTTTTTTTCTTCTGTTTTCCCGCTGCTGCATCCCCTGCGGCCCCTCCCGCCTCCCCCCTCGTTCTCTCACCATTTTTTTCTTCCTTTTTCCCGCCTCTGCATCCCCTGCAGCCCCGGCCCTCTCATAGGACGAACCCTCCTGCCTCCCAGCTGCCACTCCCACTCCCACCCTCCCCTCCTCTTATGGCAGCCGCGGCGCAGGCAAGCCCGTCTGCGCCCGTCCGCGCCTGGACCGCACCCAGCGCCACTCCCCCTGGTCCGTGAGACCCCTGCGCCTCCAGACGCCGCTACACGGCCAACCAACTCAACGCCCTCAACCCCGGCAGCACCACAGCATGCTCCCAGTCCTCACCAAGGAACACCCACGGACCCTTTGCATGCCGGGCCTGCAAATTCACCTGCGACAGAACAAGGAAACCTACAAAGACCGGAACAAACCACCTCCACTGCATACTCCTCAGCACCCGCTCTGCACGCAAGCACGCCATCGAGCTCTGGGACCTGCTCGACTCCACCGCCCCAGACATAGCCTTCCTGACCGAAACCTGGTGGAACAACTCCTCGGCGCCTGACATCGCAATAGCCATCCCGGACGGCTACAAGATCATCCGTAGGGACCGCAACAACAGAATCGGAGGAGGCATAGCCATCGCCCACAAATCCTCCCTCAAAGTCGACACCCACACCGACGACTCCCTCAAGACCACCGAACACCTACACTTCCGCATCCACACTGACCACAACACCACTCTCAGAGGAACGCTCATCTATAGACCCCCGGACCACGAGCACCATTCAGCGAATCCCTCGCCGACCTCACCAGCACCCACGCACTCACCTCAACGGATTACATCCTCCTCGGAGACCTAAATTTCCACCTAGAGAACAACAACGACACCACCTCCACTACTCTGATCGCCAACCACGGCCTCAGACAACTCGTCAATACACCAACCCACAGAGCCGGCCACGCGCTTGATCCCATCTTCTCCTCAAACGCCCACATCACCTTCAACCATACCACCGTACTCCACTGGACCGACCACCACTGCATCCACTTTACCTACAAAAAACACCCCGCCGATGCTGGAACAAAGTTACGGAAGACCAGCTTACTAACGCCCTCGTCCAGAACCCATCCCCCGACTCCACTGACCCAGACACTGCCGCCAACAACCTCACCCTGTGGATCAACGACTGCGCCAACACCCTCACGCCACTCAAAAAACCCACCAACAACCAAGCCAGAAGAAAAGCCACCTGGTTCACCGACGAGCTGCTAAATTCCAAATGCGACTGCCGGAAGCTAAAAAAGGAATGGCTCCTCAAACGCACACCTGACAGCCTCACAGCCCACAAGGACGCCACCCGCAAGCACCACCAACTCATCAGACAAGCCAAACGATCCCACTTCAAATACCGCCTGGACAACAACGCACACGACAGCAAAGAGCTCTTCAGCATTGGGAAAGAACTCTCCAACTCCAGCGCCAACGTCAACGCCATCCCTCCATCCCAAGAACTCTGCAACGCACTGTCCACCTTCTTCCACCAGAAGATCATCGACATCCACAACAGTTTTGACGCCACTCCCACGCCAGACCCCACCCCCGAACACTCCACCTGTGCAAACAACCTGACCTCCTGGACCAACGTGAGCGACACAGAGACACGCAGGATCATGAACTCCATCCACTCAGGATCTCCGTCAGACCCTTGCCCCCACCACGTATACAACAAAGCCGACGGCACCATCGCCCCCCCAACTACGGAAGGTCATCAACATCTCCGTTGAAACAGCAACATTCCCCGAAAAATGGAAACACGCCGAAATCCGCGCCCTCCCCAAGAAACCCAAAGCAGACCCCAACGACCTCAAGAACTTCTGACCCATCTCCCTGCTCCCCTTTCCAGCAAAGGTGATTGAAAAAAATCGTCAACGCACAACTAACCAGCCACCTCGAAGACAACGGCATCCTAGACCCCTCCCAGTCTGGCTTCAGACGAAACCACAGCACCGAAACCGCCCTTCTCACCGCCACAGACGACATCAGACGCCAAATGGACAATGGCAAAACATCAGCCCTCATCCTCCTGGACCTATCTGCCGCCTTCGACACAGTCTGCCACCGCACCCTGGAATCACGCCTCCACGAAACCGGAATTCAAGGAAAAGCCCTCGACTGGATCGGCTCATTCCTCTCTGGCAGAACCCAGAGAGTCCGCCTCCCCCCCTTCCGCTCCGAAGCCACCGACATCATCTGTGGTGTCCCCCAAGGCTCATCCCTCAGCCCGACGCTGTTCAACATCTACATGGCCCCCCTCGCACAAGTGGCCCGACAACACAACCTCAACATCCTCACCTACGCCGACAACACCCAGCTCATCCTCTCACTCAGCAAAGACCCGCGCACCGTCAAAACCAACCTCCACGAGGGGATGAAATCCATCGCCGAATGGATGAGAATCAGCCGTCTGAAACTGAACTCGGACAAGACAGAGGTCCTCATCCTCGGATCCACCCCCTCCGCCTGGGACGACTCCTGGTGGCCCACCACACTAGGAACCCCACCGACACCGACCAACCACGCTCGCAACCTGGGCTTCATCCTCGACTCCTCCCTCACCTTGTCTAAACAGGTCAACGCAGTTTCCTCCTCCTGCTACAACACACTCCGCATGCTCCGCAGAATCTACAAGTGGATACCGACAGAAACAAGAAGAACAGTGACACAGGCCCTCGTCAGCAGCAGGCTGGACTATGGCAAAAGACCTACTACGCCTCCAATGCATCCAAAACGCCTCCGCCCGACTGATCCTCAATGTACCCCGCCACAGCCACATCTCCCACTCCCACTACCTGAGAAACCTTCACTGGCTCCCCGTGGACAAAAGGATCACTTTCAAGCTTCTTACCCACGCTCACAAAGCGCTCCACGACACCGGACCAGCCTACCTAAACAACAGACAGCTTCTACACCCCCACCGTCAGCTCCGCTCCTCCAACCTCACCCTCGCTGTCGTCCCCCGCATCCGAAGAAAGACCTCCAGCGGCAGATCCTTCTCATACCTCGCCACCAAAACCTGGAACAACCTCCCCACCAACCTGCGACAAACTCAAGACCTACTCACCTTCAGAAGACTCCTCAAGACCTGGCTCTTCGACCAGTAACACCAGCCCCCACACACCCCCCCAGCGCCTTGAAACCCTCAAGGGTACGTAGTGCGCTTTATAAATCCAATGATTGATTGATTGATTGATTGATGGTCATAATTTTGCGTTAATTACAGCCAGCCTGTCACCGCCAATGTCATAATGACCACCTATGTCTCCTCAGGAAGGAATCCTGGGTACAATACGGACTCTGACTCATCAGATTCAGGCTCCAGTAATTCTGACGGCAACATGAAACGACAGTTTCAGGGGAGGTGGAATAACAGAAGAAGCAGGAAAGCTGGTTTTAGAACAGGGGGAGGGTGGGGCACCTACTCTATGTATCCAGACCCATATGCATTAGGCCCCCCAACGCCCCAAATGTATCCTCCTCATTTTGAACATTGAGAACCCCAGGGTGACCAATTTCCACAGTATTGCCCTCCTTTTTTAGGAAGTGGCCAGAGACGCCAAAGGGGCAAATCAACAGACAACCCCAGGTCCAATGGGCATCCAACCAAGATCAAGGGAGGATGACAACACAGAACATGACAAAAGAGAGTTCACCGTGTCTGGACAATCAAGCAGGCCCAAGCAGTCACACAGTCTAGTAGTAAATCTCAGTGACATGCCATTGACTGATGCACAGATACCCGTCCTTGAGGATGGTTTAATTTTGTCCCAACGGTCCTCTTGGACAAAATCTGATTGTGCATTGAAGTAAATGATTTCATTAGGAAGCTCAAGCTAAGATCCTTTTTTGAAGGTCAGCCACCAGCAGACAATTTAGCACTGGGGGACACAGGTCTACGCAAAAAAATCATCCTTCAAACCGCCCAACACTTCTATCTCAATAGAAATCCTTGCCTTTGAAAAAGTGGTTCTGAAGGATATCACTGAGATTAATCCTAACACTTTGAAGGTGTTCCATAACACAACCAAGAATGAGAAAAAAGCCTTACAGGAACTAGCTAACAACAACAACAACATAGTAATAAAACCAGCAGAAAAGGGAGGCGCTATCGTAATCCAGACCTTGGAAAACTCTCGTAAAATATGTTTAAGACTATTGGTTGACACATGTAACTACAAAAAACTCAGGGAGGACTCTACTGATTTCCTAAAGACAATGATCAACAGCATGGAGGAGCAAGCTTTAGCACACAATTTGATTTCCAAAGAGGAGAATTTTTCCTAATTAATAAAAATCGAGTAACTCCTTATTTCTACACTATCCCCAAAATTCACAAAAACCTTGAATCACCTCCTGGTAGACCCCTTGTATCAGGTATTAATTCTATTTTGGAAGCTCTGTCCCGTTTTGCAGATGAATTTTTAAGACCCATAGTCCGAAACACAGATACCTACCTTAAAGGTACAAAGGACGTACTTTTTCTTTTGAAAGACAGGTCTTTTGATCCAGCAAATGAGATACTAATAGGACTGGATGTGAAAAGCCCATACACGAGTCTTCCTCACCCCGACACATTACACATAATTGAAGAGGTTATCTCTAACTTAGATTGGGACTACCAAACACCATAGAATGTGGTTATGGAATACTGTTTCTGGGCCCTAACCTTTGTTTGCATTTGAGAAAAATTTGAACCTACAGAAACACGGGACCAGCATGGGAAGCACCTTCGCTCCGAGTCTGGCCAGTCTCTATGTCCCTCATCTAGAGAAAGAGGGAATCCTTAACCCCACCAATCCATACAGAGACAACATAGTATTGTGGAAAAGATATATTGATGACATATTGGTTCTCGAGAAAGGGGATGAGACACAAGTGGTGACAAGTGGTAACATTTTTAGAGTGGTTAAACAGACAGGACCAGTTCTTGAAATTCACTCACACACTGAGCAAGGGACATTTGGTCTTCCTAGATTTAAACATTACGGCCAACAATGGTGCTCTTAAAACAACCACCCATGAAAAACCAACAGCCAAAAACTGTTTACTCCTGTTTGATAGTGCTCACCCCTGCCATTTGAGAGAGAACCTACTGTTTGGGCAATTTCCCAGAATGAGAAGGAATTGCTCAGATAAATCAGATTCCAAAAAACAAGCCCAGAGTCTAGCATCTAAACTGGAGGCTAGGAAATACCCCCAAGAATAATCAACTGAGCCATGAAGCGACCTTGCAATAACAACACACGAGAAACCTTTCTGGACACCCCTCCCCAAAAAGAGAAGGAGGAAAGACCAATATGTATCACAACATTTAACATAGCCTCTAATCAAGTAAGCAAGATCATCAACAAACATTGGCACATCCTCAGTAGTGGCTCACTAAATATTCCCAAACCAGTGTTTTCACATAAACAGGGAAAGAGTCTTAGAGACGTGCTTGTACACACCCGCCCACGCCATCTTCGTAGTAAACCAGGAGAGATCAACTACCTACCACTACCCAATTGACATTATCCATGTGGGAACTGTAGTGTATGCCATCTAACAAAGGACACTAAACAGGTCACCTTTAACGACAGCACAACATGGAACATTAGAGATTTCTCTAATCGTAACACGCAGCAAGCAGTATACATGACCACTTGTCCATGCAACCTACATTAAGTGGGGATGACCACTTGCAAGGTTAAGTCTCGCATCTGCAAACACCAGAGTAACTTGAGATGTGGACAGGCTATGACTAAAATGTCCATTCATTTCAAAGAGATACCACACAGTGGAGGATTAGAAGTGGATTATCCTAGAGCACCAAAAAGAGATTAATTGTGAGTCTACACTGTTCGAAAAAGAACAACGATGGGTTTATAAACTACGCACACACCAATTTGACCTCAATGAGAACATGCCTTGGAGCCGACCAAGTATTAACATCAGATTAATCATTAGTCGGATATACATCTCCTGAAATGAATGGTACAGCTAGGCAGCTCAAAAGGTCCTATGCCCATCTCATTCCTTTACATTCCACAGTGTCACAAAGAGCAAACACTCAACAATAAACATAAGCCACTCGCATATACGTCACCATCATACTAAGAAGGGAACGAGTAACCCTTTGTTAAACACAAAAAAAGAAACTCCCAAATTATCAAAACGATATAGGAATCCCCAGTTCTGCCTCTGTAAGCCTACATGAAGCCCCAATGACCTCTGTGCGATTACAGGCACCCACAATGGATACTTACTTTTAGGGTCCTCGCAGACCCTCCTTCGTTCCACAGGAGGCCGCCATCTTGGGGAAGTTAGCGGTCTAGTGCTGCACACTTTAGCATGCCAAGATGCAGGAGCTGCTGCACATTTAAACTTTGCTCATATGTGAGCATTCAAGTTTCAGACACCAGGGAGGTGAGCATTTGTTACAGAGCAGGAGTGTCGCTTTGAGGAAGTAAGTACCTTTTGAACATTGTTTGCATGGCGGTACAGATAGGGTAAGATAAATCGATTTTAGAACTTTGCCAAATCTTTAGAGTTTGACTACAGGCACACACTCCTCCCGGAGGAGCTATGATATGAAAATCCAAATACTAATGAGTAGGTTACGCATGCACCATGTGTGTGCTGTTTGGTGTGTTTCACGTGTTTATATGTTTAAAAGATTTAAATGTAGTATGTCTTGTACTGTTGATTGTGAGAGTACTTTAATCTCTCAGTCCTGATATTCACGAGTGCCATTTCCCACAAGTGGGGTGCAGTTTGCAAATGTGTGACACCACACCCACAAACAACGTATATAGTAGCCTATTACATATGGGGGCTATAATATCTATGCCTCTCTTTTATTTACACAGGTATCAATGACGGACACCATAAACGATAGGCATCATCTTATGACACCACATTTGTAAGGTGAAATGCACCATATCACAGAGCATGTATTATTTATGCTTTCATTTGAGATAGTCAAACAAGGAGTGGCACCAGACAGTCCACCTTGGTCCTGAAAAGGAGCCTAGGGGAAAGGCTCTGAAAGATGTAGACTAGAAAGTCAGGTACGTTACACCCCCAACTTCCGCAGCCCCTTTTTAATCATACCACTTCCAAGAGATCTATTAAATCATTGGAATTACTCGGAGACAGGTATTTTAAACTCACCCAAGACCCCACCCCTTCTATCCCTCCTGTGATTCACATTGACAAGACTACATCAGTGCTCCCACGTATCCCGTAGGTCTTAGCATGCTCGCTCCGTAGCGGAACGAGAAGAAACCCAATGATGAAGCATGCCACCAAGGGGTAACCCTGGTGGGTGAGGGTTCTTCTAACAGAAAAATCATTTTTCCTGTCCATCCTGTGGTAGTTCTTCAGCTGGGCCTCTTTTGTAATGTTATATAGGCTATAAGGAGAACAGACCCAGCCCCACAGCCTCCTTCTCCCTCTTTGTTTTTGTGAATGAAGTGCTTGGACAGAAAGAGTTGCCAACCTTTCCCTCCCCTTACACTCCGATCCACTTTAACCCAGAATTCCTCCCAGCATTACACTCCGGACCCTTTGATAAATGGAGGGAGGGGGAAATGCTTCATCATAGCTGACCTGTTCCATGGGTGGGACATTCTCACTTTTGAACACTGACAAAGAGATTTCCATCTTCCCCCGTTTTGTGAAAAGGGCGGGAACCTCTAAAGGTTGTATATCCTTTCTTTACTCTCTACTTCTGTCCATGATTCCCTCCCCAAAACCCAGATATAAACGTTTTTGGGAACAGGTCCTTGAAAGAGATATCTCAGAGATCAGTTGGAGTAGACGTTGGAGGGATATACCGCTATTTAACCACTCCATGGGCATGAGAGAGGTCCATAACAAGTAAGTTTTCAATTAGTTTCTCTATCCCACAAAACTTTAAAAAATATTTCCTACTGCATCAGATCTATGTTGGAGGGGGTGTGGCATACTCAGTGACTTTCGTCATATAGGTGGGACTGCCCAACTATACATCCATTCTGGACTGAAATATTATCTTAAATTAAAGAGATTCTGGGATACCCATTAGTTAATAACCCCAAATTTGCGTTACTGGGACTGCGAGATGATAACCTCTCTCTCACAATGAAAGCACCATCTCTCTCACAATGGCATGCAAGATCGTGGCAGGCCGTCACTATGGAACGAATGGCGAACATATTTTGGGATGATTATAAAATTGTTGAATACATTTGGGATCTCCTGGTGGTGTATCTTTCCAGAGGTCTGCCTTTATGCGTCTTCCCCCCAACACTCCAGAACTACGTGTTTTTCAATTTTAGGTTAAATAAGAAATGAGGCAACATGATGCAAGGAGCTGGCCCCTTGGCTGGTTGGGCCTGGTGGCCCCCTCTACTGCCACAATACACTCCTATTTGTGTATTTATATGCTTATGCTTTTGACTCCCACATATACCAACTTGTTCTTTAGGTCCCCCGCCCTGTCTTCTTCGGGGGAGTTGTTCTTTGTTTGGGGATGAGGGGGAGAAGGGAGATAAATTAGGCAACAGCTTATAAAACTGACAACAGTGATCATATCCGTTGAGCTGAAGGAGCAACATTCTTCAATGGTTGGGAACTGTATATTACATTAGCAGATATGGAATGTAGTGAGATTTTAAATATTCGCTACTATCAATGTTACGATATATATAAAATTATTAAAGAGAATTTTGACCAAAAAAAAAACGAAAATAGAACAGTGTAGGAGTGCTTCAGAAAGGCAGGAGATAATGCGTTTAAAAAAACCGGGCACTCTCCTGACCCAGGTTTTAACATTTCTCTTTCTAAATCAGATGATTGCAAATAGATTAATTTTTGTTTTCCATGTTTCTGTTTTCCCATGTAGAAGTGTTTTAGCAGTAGTCCTGTCCAAGCAAGTCACTGCTGCTCTGAATTTGAGGAATCTAAAACTCAGTTAATACAAACAAACCTATCTGTCTAAATTAAAGTTAGAGTCTGGGTAGTCAAATTAAACACTCAGGAAGATTTGACAAATGGAAGGGTTCCATTGCCACTAGAAATGCACAATTTACAACTTCTGCTAATAAATCAGTTAAGAGAGGTCCCTGCTCTCCTCCTCCCTCGCCAAGCTTTCTGTAGAGTTGTTTTTAAATGTTAGCCGTTCTGACCAATGAAACTCTTAGTGCCTCAAAGAAACATTGGTAAACTGGGTAACTAATTTTCACAAGTGCTTGTGCAAAACCCCTTAATAAAGTTGTAATTACATTCTATTCGGCTTTGCTAATGATACTTGTTCAATGAGCCTTTAAATACAACATCTGTCACACATTCAAGGAAGAAAACACTCATCATAAAAAACATGCATCCCGTGCTTGAAAATGTCACCATATTGCATAACGATTCCTCAATTTTGTGGAGATAGATAGGCCACTAGGCTCTTCTTTCATATTAATGCTATTATTTGGGGCCATGTCCCACAAAACCAATAGTCCTGGCTACGCACTGACGTAAATAATTTCATTCTGTTTGTGTCTGACTGCGTGAGTGTGTATGTAATGTGTAGTATTCGTGCATATGTGTGTATGTCTGACAAGCCTATATGTTTAACATATATAGCTGTACAAGAGTGAGTGTGAGTGTGTTAGATACAGGCTAGAATTTATTTTTGCTATTCTGGTACACATCCTGTTTCTCCTGTTAAAAATATAAACGAGCATTTGCAATGCAATGGGTCTCGCGTTTGCTCGAGTTAGCGCTGTTAATATTCCTAACTGGACTTTTCTTGCCACTTAAATTGAAAATGAAAAGTAAAACAGTTGACATAAGCAAGCTGATTCAAAGCTCCACAGCAACCAGATGCACAAAGGAGAGACACAAAAGGAAAAATAAGTTTGCTTGCAAACGTGTTGGCAGCCATGCAATTATCCATGTAACATGGTCCATGTCCAAGACGGTTACCAAACCACCCCAAACAGGGACAAACATAAAGCATTTACCAATGATAACAAAGGATTTTTGAAAGGCTGCCCCCGAATAAATGAAAGTGATGGGTGTGGTTAAAAGCCCACAGATAGAATTCAACAGGACAGAGCACTTGTGCACTTAACCTAAAAACTACAAATGACAGAATAAAAGGGAAAAAGAACTTGGAATTAATTAACTATTTACACATTTGCAACTGTGTGTGTTAAGAACGTGCTAATATTAGATTTGTGTTTTTATGTGCCTCATTTTGGATTAGGAAGGTATGGTTGGCTATTCTGAGTTTGTAACAAATTAGTTGTTTTGAAAATGTACCTTGCTGTGTGTCTAGACCAGTTTGTCTAGGTGTCTGTTTATGGCAAGTACATCTTTGACTATGTGTTCTAAGAATGTGTGTTGGGCTGTGTCTGTGTTAGGAATCTGCTTTGGCATGTTACATGTGTTGTGTCAAGAATGTGTGTCTGGTTATGTGTTTAAAGAATAGTGGTTGTGACCGTGTGAGGAACAAGCGTGGGTTATCTGTAGCGTTATGAGTTTTAGCAGAGGTTCAAGGTTAGTGGAGTCCAGAAATACAGAGGTAAGGGTACTGGGTCGGGCATGTGAGTGTAAGAGTAATCGGTTTATTCAGATGAGAGAAGAATCATTGCAAATAGGTTAGTGCCCACATATGAAAGAGCACAATGCTACATGCAAGCAGATGACATGGGGCTAGCTCAGTGCTTAATTTGTAAATAAAAAGGTGCCGGTGCCCAAAGCCCTCCTCTTAAACACGCGGCTGCTGCAATTGAATGTACAAACACGGAATACTGAGGCAGGGTAATCCTGAAGACATCTCGGACCTCTTCAATCTATTTACATCCACTCCCTGCCCCTTCTGCTCACTCTTGCAGCTTTCTGCTTTCTCTCATTGTAACGCTTTTTCGTTTTTCTCTTTCTCCGTCTTTCCCAAACTTGTCTTTAGCTTGCAGTAAATGCTTGAGGAAGAAGACTGAGCCCCGGCCCGCAAAAATAAGTGCCGGTGCTCAGCACCGGAAATGGTAAGCACAAATTAAGCACTGGGCTAGCTGCATATTAATAAATTAGGTGCCTATGGTCGACATAGACTAGGTCAGCATCAAATACTTTAGGTTTATAATTGAAGTGAAGGCAACTCCGGTAATGCCATCATGGGCAAAGATGATGTGACATCGCCTTCTGTGATGTCACGGGAGTCAAAGGGCATATTAAATCACTTCCTGTGGTGTCAAGTGGGGACTAAAGGGCATATGGCGTCTCTTCGGCTACATCTAGCAATTTAGTGAATCGATGTCCATGCCTTTTTTGGCATGTTTTTGCTGGCCCAACTTGTACTGAAGCTCGTAGAGCTAAACGGTTTCCTTTGCTCTGCTTTTCCCATCTGGCTCACCCACCTTTAGTGCTTTCAAATGTGTAGGAAAAAAACAAAAGAAACACCTCCACACTACGACAGGACTGGTACGAGAATGACCGAATATGAACATAATTCCAGGAATGGCAGAGGGCAACTGATAAGAATAAAATGAGTTTGTACTGTGAAACGTTTTTAAAGCTAAATGCGAGGCTAATTTCTATTTGTGAATGGGTACACTGTCGCTCTTATAAAAACGTGATTGGCAAATATGTTTCAGAATGATTTAAAGTGTTCGATACACTGACACTCCGAAGCAACAACACATGCAGGAAAAGATCCGTGAGAGCAGCAGTTCCTTACAATGACATTAGAAGATCCCGTCAGTTTTGGCTTTAGAGATGAGAGCATAAACGTGTTTAAAGGACCTCCGGCTGTGGCCAGCGCCTGGAGCTGCCATGAGGGCTTATCATTAATTTACATATTTTGTTTTATTGTAGTATCCTACTTACTGCAGACTGGCTTCTCAGTGCATTATTTACTGGTAGAGCTTGATAAAGGTTTATATCCTAAAATACAAAGCTTGGATCATGTAGCATAACAACCAGACTTACATAGGCCAGATAAGCTATATGGTTGACACAGCCTCCTTTGAGTAGAGTCAATTGAAAGTTGTGTTTGAGCAGTGGTGTGATTTACCGATATTACCAAAGGGGTAAAGATGACATAGGCCTGTTGTCATCCTATTGAGATCACAGGATGTCAATGGCTCTATTTGAAAACCTGATTTTACATCATGTTAATAAACTGCGGTTAATTAATTGTAATAAATT
Source organism: Pleurodeles waltl (assembly GCF_031143425.1). Classification (NCBI taxonomy): domain Eukaryota; kingdom Metazoa; phylum Chordata; class Amphibia; order Caudata; family Salamandridae; genus Pleurodeles; species Pleurodeles waltl. The sequence continues at coordinate 1,414,083,580 of NC_090444.1, read as the reverse complement.
CCTAAAAACAAGCTTTGACAAAGCCAATAAGTCTCACATACGCAAGAGCTATTGGCTTTGTCAATGTGTTTAAGCCATGTTGTACAGCAGCGTGGCTAAATGTTAGTAAAAAAAAAGCACTATGACTCACCCAGCAATGGCTGAGTCTTGGTGCTTTTTTCTGGTGGTAGGGCCTGGGAGGAGGGGCAAGCAACAACAGATGTCAGAAGTCAGGAGATGTGGCAAGCAACAGAGCGGGGAGGAGTGGATATGTGAAGCAACAACAGGGCAGGGGAATGGGGAAGCAATGATGGGTGGTCTGGGGACCGGTCACGCAACAACCTCAGAGGAGGGATGGGTCAAGCAACAACAGGGTAGGGGGACAGGGCAAGCATCAACAACTGGGCAAGCAAGAACTTGGAGCAGGATGAGTGGGGGAGACAGCCTACAAACACACATACTCTTATGACATGCTGCAAGTAAAAAAAAAAAAAAAAAAAGTACTTCTAAAAAAGCATATGCAATGTAAGGACATTGCACTAGACCAGGAAGCATTACTCGTGGCACGCTTCAGAGACGGGACAACTATATAAAAAGGAATTTAAGCCAACACATGCTGACCAAAGAAAATCAAGCAACTGAGAGTGATTATGAGGCCAACTAATTGTAAGCAATAGCCAGACTCTAAGCCCCTGTTAGCAGCAACACGAGCACCGAAGCCCACAAGCGGCCATGTTGCCATGCGACAGAGCATGACGGGAGCTCCACGTGACTTCCCCTTGTTGTCAGTATTGCTTCATTTCATACCATGTCATTAGTGGGACTTTCACTGTTTGAAAACCTATACAATATGCTTTTTTTTGGATGTGGGCCAGAGGTTTTGGCCTATTATTCAGGGGCAGACATCATGCTGGTCCACTGTCTGACTTTGTATTTAGAGATTTCACAGACCTTTTGCTCGCTTTACTCAAGGCATACTCAATGACAGCCTGTTATCTGACCCTATACTCAGACTTTTTTCTTAACATACAATATATATATTGATGCTAATTTGAACTGTCTAACCATGATCTACAAATGGATACCCACCGAAACCAGAAGAACAGTCACCCAAGCCCTCGTAAGCAGCAAACTGGATTACGGCAATGCCCTCTATGCAGGAACCACAGCCAAACTCCAGAAGAGGCTGCAACGTATCCAGAACGCCTCCACGCGCCTCATCGTGGACATCCCACTGCCACATCAGAGACCACCTGAGAAACCTGTACTGGCTCCCAGTCAACAAGAGAATCACCTTCAAACTCCTCACCCATGCTCACAAAGCACTGCACAACAACAGACCAGAATACCTCAACAGACGGCTCTCCTTCTACACCCCGACCATGCATCTCCGCTTCGCCGACCTCGCCCTTGCAACCGTCCCACGCATCCGCAGAGCTACAACCGGCGGTAGATCATTCTCGCACCTCACCACCAAAACGTGGAACACTCTTCCCACCCACCTGCGCCAGACCAAAGACCTCCTTACCTTCAGGAAACCTCTCAAGACCTGGCTGTTCGAGCAGTAGCAGCACCAATTCTCAGCACCTTGAGACCCTCACGGGTGAGTAGTGCACTTTAAAAATTCCTGATTGATTGATTGACACAAAGAATCTAATATGTTTGCAAACAAGGAGTCCTCTCCTGACAACCTTATGCCAACTATACAGAAGAAGACATCTATAGAAGCCCCATTAGAGACTCTACAGAACCAGACTCTAGTTGAACTCTCATCCCCGGAGGCTATAAATAGCTCTGGATACAGGCACCAGCCCTTTGAGCAGATAGTAGAGCCAAGCAGCAAGAATTCTCAAGTAGGTGAAAGTGAGAGTGCAAAAAGTAAATCTAGTCATCCCATATTTACGGTTCTTAATTCAAGATCCATGGGGTACGAGAGGACCTCCTTGGAAACCTTGCTGCAGTCTCAGGAGTCCATTTCAGGAAATCAGGGGCAGCACTATCAACATCACGATAGTAATCCTGGCTCAATTCCTACACAGGTTTCAGAGAGGTCCAATGAGATATCCTTTCAGGCCATACGTAATCTTGACGAGGTTCAAGCTATTAAAGTAAAAATAGATAGGGATAATTCCTCAAGGTCACGGTTTCCTACCTCATCTCAGGAAGTCCATCTCATGGTATCAACTGTCCAGCCTCTGACATCTCAGTCTACGTCACAGAGTCTGCCCAATTCAAGTCCACCCTGTTGCTTATTTCCACCTCCACTGCCTTCATTACTCGAGGCAATGCTTACAGAGATATTAAAAGAACTACAGGATATGAAGATATCTCAAGAAGAAGCTCACAAAGAAACTAATGAGCATTTGGATCAAATTAACAACAGTATTCTACAACTTTTTTCCCGTATATCCCAGTGGAGCAACGGGTCTCTGATCTTGAAGATTCTAATGTCAAACATGATAATGTAATCTCAAAGGTTCAGGCGGAGCTGGAGGAACTCCAGTTTAAGTTGGATGACTTTCCAATCTGGAATTGGATGACTTTCCAATCTAAAATTTGTAGGTGTACCCGAAGATTGTCTGGCTAGGACCCCAGTGAATAAAATGATCTCTGAGGTCATTTTCAAACATATCTTACCGGATAAGGTCTCTGGTACCTTTGACCTAACAATCATGTGTGCACATCGGGTCCCGGCCACGCGATCCTTTAATCCCAAACATCCACGTACAATCCTAGTTAACTTTTGGTATTTCAGCATCAAAGAAGACATTCTATTGCATGCTATTAGGACGAAAAGCTACACAACAACAGATAATTTTTAATTTCGAGTTTTTTCAGATACGTCCTTTCAGGCCGCCAGGCGGAGGCGAGAATTCATAGGGATGATCAATGTCTTTAAAAGGCAAGGAGCGTCTGCTGGTCTTGTGCAACAATCCAATTTCAAAGTTATTTATAAGGGACAAAGTCATGTTTTCCATTCAGCTGGACATCCTAGAGATTTTTTGCAGTCTATCCAAAAGAAGGATCCTTGATCCTTAATTCTGACCCATGACTCATGAATTATCTTTTGATGTTGAAAGCTTGAAAGGAATTTTTGCTAGAATTAATGCAACCTACTCACTATGTGTTGCTGCTACCCTTATGACGCAACTAGTAGTACCACACCACTGCACTCTACTTTAGGGGAAGGGGTGGGCGGGGCCAAGATGGGGGTGGGGTGGGATTGGATCCCCTAGGGTAGGAGCTCACTGGGGGAGATGGAGCCTATGAGGGTTTGGACTGCCAGGGGTGAGGGGAGAGGGGTGTTCTGGGGCACCTTAGGGTGTTGGGTAGAGATTTGCACACTAGGGTGGGGGAAAATATCAGGTGATATATGCAAGGTTGAGGGAACACTCAGTCTAGAGCTGTTACGTTGAGGAAAGATGACATGCTAGGGATAGGGCCGGTCCAGGATAGCGAGGTCAGCACTGTGAACCCACAGGCTACTGTTTTAATAAGCTAGTTAAGCAAGCTTGCAATCTAAATAGGGCCAATTATCAGGTAAAGCTTCATGCCATACTTAAATGGTTAAGGTCATCGCAATCCCAGATATTCCTTCTGCAGGTGACTCATTTAAATGTTCAGGGAAAAATGTGTAAGTTTCACAAATTTATTGCTCAGTCTTTTTTTTGTATCTTCTAATGCCACCATTCAAGAGCGACCATTTTAGCCACACATGAATTTCCCATGGTGGTATATCAGGTTCATAAAGATCCACAGGCAATATGGCTTATAATTAGTACACTAGTTACCATTCAGGGTATACACTTTGTGATCCCAATTGAAGATTAAATAAACTCCTTTCAGGGCTCATACAATGTTTTGATTACACTTCCTGGCCCGCTCATTGTAGGAGGAGATTTTAATATCATACCCAGTGCCCAGATTGATACTTCACGTAAGAATAAGTCACAGAACAAACCCAGAACATCTTGCTTTCTGGGTAAATTAATTTGTGACTTGGTGTTAGTAGATGTCTGGTGGGAAGATCAATCTCAGGGAATAGAATTTACCTGCTTCCCTAAAAAGGTCAATACAGCCTCTAGGCTAGACTATATCCTAGCTTCTTTTCTGTGGGTCAGGCGTGGCTCGACTATTCTGTCCAATCCCTTTTCTGATCATTCAGTTCCCCAGATCAGTGTAGTTATGCCAGGAGAGTGTGCCGATTGCACTCAATGGTGTTTTGACAAGTCCCCTTTGGCAGATGAAGGGTGGGTTGTGACTCTTAAGACTTTGGTTATCAAGTTCTTGGATGATAATAAAGGGTCCGCCTCCTTATTCAACATCTGTGAAGCTTGTAAAGCTTATATAAGGGGTGAAACGTTATCCTATAAATCTCATCCGTCCAAACTACCTACGGAGAAAGCCCCTGAGCTCCAATAGGAGCTTGATCAAGCAACAAGGATCCATCAGGCAACTCATGATCCAGAGGAAGCCTTCAGACTAAAAGAGGCCCAAGATAAACTGAGGGATTTTTTTATAACCCACAAAATAGTTAATCAGCACACATGCTTTCAGCAACAATATGAAAAGAACAAACATGTGGTGTGGGCGTCTTGCCTGGTCCGTAAAAAAGGTCTAACAGTAATTTTGTCAAGTCTATATTCGATGAGAATCAGGGGATACTCATTAATCACTCCAAGGATGTAGAGTAGGTTTTTCTATCCCATTGCTCAAAACTTTATGCTTCCACACTTCCAACTAATGTGGGAGAGATGAATCAATATTTAAGCACACTTAAGCTATCAATCTTAAGCGGGGAGCCACAGGCTATATTACTAGCACCCATCACAATGTCGGAAGTAAAGGAAACAATTCTTGCTGCACCCAATGGGAAAGCCTGTGGGGAAGATGACCTCCCGGCCCAGAATTACAAAACTTTGATAGGTCAAATAGCGGAGTTTTTGTTCACTCTTTTTAGTGATATGCTCAATGGGGCAGATGTACCGGCCTCCTTTACAAGGGTCGTCATTGTTAGATTCATAAAAAAGGGTAAATCACCTGAGAAACCAGACTCCTACCGCCCGATCAGCCTATTAAATCATGACTATAAACTTCTGACAAAGATTTTGGCAGGCAGAATCTCGTCTGTGGCCCAAGGGGTAATCCATGAGGATCAGTGTGGGTTTCTTCCAGGCAGACTTATATCAAGTAATGCCAACTTTCTAGTACATGCCATGGACTACTTCTCACAAAATAATATCTGGGCAGCTATTCTAATGCTCGATGCAGAGAAAACATTTGATTTAGTTCAATGGAAGGTTATGTTTTCGATCCTGGATATGTTAAATTTCCCTATGCAGTTTATCCAGGTACTTCGTAATTTGTTTCCTAGGGCTCAAGCCAAGATCTTAGTCAATACACGCATAGCAGGGACTCTGCAAGTTTGTCGGGGTACGTGCTAGGGTTGTCCTCCCCCTCCAGGGATCTTTACACTTTTTATTGAACCCCTGGCATTTGTTCTTCGCCAAGACATCTACCTCTTCCCCAAGCACCCAAACTGAAACTCTTTGCCAATGATATGATTCTCTATCTTCTAGCCGAGCCCTCAACTATAGAAAGGGCTTTTGTGAAAATCAAGTTTTTTTCGGATCTTGGTGGGTACAGGATAAACCATACCAATTCTGAAGTTTTCTTGTTGAATGCTACTGACTCTATTCTTCCTTCTGCAATGCGGGCACAGTTTCAGCTCTCTTACCCTATTAGGTATTTGGGTGTCTGTGTATCTCATCATTTTTCCGATCTTTATCAGCTTAATTACATATCACCCCTAAATAAAGGGCAAGGTCTATTGCAGAAATGGCAAGTTTGTTCATTGACAATCATTAGGCGGATGGCACTTGTGAAAATGATGATTCCTCCTCTCTTCCTGTTTAGTTTTTCTAATGTAATTATTAAAGTTCCTCACATTTTTTTTAAAGATCTAGATATGATGCTCCGTCAGTTTATATGGGCAAACAAAAAACCTTGCATACAGCTTGATATGTTATCCCTAGCGGTTGATGAAGATGGGTTAGCCCTACCCCATTTCAGTAAATATTATGAGGCTGCTTTCCTGAATTGAGCTATAAGACCTGCTTCATCGCTTAACCATAACCACTATCTTAAACAAATGCTAGCAGAAAGTAGTACACAGCTTCCCCATTTTCTCAGGATACTACGACTTCCCAAAAGTACCTTCTTTCTTTTGTTGCATGGTTACCCCCATTTTCTGCCTGATGTCAGTGTGCTTGTCTGTGTCTACTGGTATCCTGGAATCAGGACCCCAGTAGCTATGCTCCCTCCCTACTTAGTGGTTGTTGGATACTGTTAACACAGTATTTCATCTACAATTGGCATAATGGTGCCCCCTTATAAGTCCCTAGTTGGAAGGCAGAACAAAAGATTTCCTTTGGGAGAGGGGTGTTTCACCCTCCCCCTTTGGAAAAAGGTGTTACAGGCTTGGGAAAGGTAGCCCCCCATGCCACTGGAAATGCTTTGAAGGGCACATTGGTTCCCTCTTTGCATAATCCAGTCTACATTGGTTCAGGGACCCCCAGTCCCTGCTCTGGTGCGAAACTGGACAAAGGAAAGGGGAGTGACCACGCCCCTGTCCATCACCACTCCTGGGGAGGTGCTCAGAGCTCCTCCAGAGGGTCCCTGGGTTTTGCAATCTTGGATTCAAGGTTGGCAGGAAACTCTGAGAGCATCTGAGTGGCAGGTGCCAGCAGGTGACGTCACAGCCTTCCCCTCATAGGTGCTTACCTGGCTAGCTAACCAATCCCCCTTTCGGGGCTATTTAGGGTTTCTTCTTTTGGTGGATCCTAAGATTCGGATTGCAACTCCAGCAGGAATCCTCTGCATCCTCCATTTCAACTTCTCACTGAGGAAACTGCATCTGGACCCTCCAGGAACTCTACAAACTGCAACAAAGAAGCAAGACGCCTTCTGCAACATTGTATCTTCAGTTCCTGCCAGCAACTGCTTCCTGGCCATGCATCCTCTGAGGACAGCCCATTTTCAGCCTGCACCAGAAGAGCGAAGGAATCTCCATCGGGGTGAAGAAGTCACTCTCCTGCTTCAGTGAGCACCGACTGCAACGACGACCGGCTGTGTGGATCCCCTCTCCTGCAGAGCTGCATGGATCCTGCATTATGGGTGGTAGACTGAAGTGGTCCCGACAGTCCTCACGTCCAACTGTCCAACTTTGGTGGAGGTAAGAGCTTGCCTCCCCACGCAAGACAGTACCCCGTCCCCCGTGCACTGCATGTTTTGCAGCTTCCAAGGCTTGTTGGTATCCTTCCACGAAGTTCTTCATGTATCTTGCAGCTCTGGCCACCAGCACTCTATCCTGCGATGCACAGCTTCCTGAGTGGTTCTCCGGCGGTGTGGGAGCCTTTGTCGTAGTGCTGCATGGGCCTTTTTTGCACCTTCCTTATCCCCGTGCTCACTACACTTGCCTGGGTGGGAGACCGACTTCCGCATTCCACTTTCTTAGTATATGGTTTGTGCTCTCCCAGGCCCATTTCTAGCTATTGTGATTTTCTAACTGTCTTTATACCTATTTCTGCATACTAGTGTAAATAATTTGTGTATTACTTACCTCCTAAAGGAGTATAGTCTCTATGGTATTTTTGGTATTTGTGTCACCAAAATAAAGTACCTTTATTTTTGTAACACTGAGTATCTTCTTTCATGTGTGTGAGTACTGTGTGACTACGGTGGTATTGCATGAGCTTTGCATGTCTGCTAGATAAGCCTTGGCTGCTCATCCACAGCTACCTCTAGAGAGCCTGGCTTCTAGACACTGCCTACACTACACTAATAAGGGATAACTGCACCTGGTATAAGGTGTAAATACCATAGGTACCTACTACACACTAGACCAACCTCCTACGCATACTAGGTACAAAGTCCCTATAGTAGTCCGCTTCAGGGTCTTGCAGTTCCATGAAAAATATCAAGCCCCCAGTTTTCACCCAGCAATCTTGCTCTGTGATGCAGGGATATTGGGCCGCAAGTTGAACCCTGGTCAGATCAGAAGGTGGGAACAGTTGGGCTTTGTCAGGTTTTCAGACTTTTTATTAGGTGACCAAATTAAGACATGGGTTCAATGTCAAGCGGATGGAGTATTTATTCCAGACGTTCTTAGATTTTCTCATCTTCAAATCCAACATTTTCTTCACACAGTCGAGAAAATAACAGACCCATCCGTTTCCACAATTGCTCAGGCTTTCTATGAGAAAAAACAGCAGGAAACAGGTAATTGGTTTTTGAGTTCCCAGTCTTCGTCAGGAATTATCTCCTGCTTTTTGATGAAGGTTGAAAAGGCAACAGAATGTAAGATAGATCTACAGCTGTGGAGGAACTATAATAATCTATTTTGCAAGACAATAAGGGGTGCCAACTTCACAAAAATGGCATTTTACTTTAAATAGATGCTGTATTACACTCCAGCTCGAATAAGGGACACATTTCTGGCAGCATCTGGGCTTTGTCCGTGCTGTAGGTGTAATCAGGGGGACTGGCTGCACCTATGTTTTACATGTCCAAAGCTTGCAGAATACTGGTAGAAAATATTTTAGGGGATTAACTCCGAGGTTCGGATAGTTCTTGCCCCAGATCCCGCTGGAGCACTGTTCGGTATCTCCAGTCATGCTAGCTAACCAACTCATTCAAAGCAAATTCTGTTTATCGCTTTCATGATTGCTAAATCATGAATTCTTCAGACATGGAAGTTATCATTACCACCATCCTATGTGACTTGGGAGAGTAAAATAAAAATCATAGGTTCTAAGGAACAATTATATGCCCAATGTATTGGTGCAATACGAACGTTCAAGGGCATCTGGGGAACGAGTATGGATCAACCTTTAAAATAAAGAGTCGTAGCATTGTCTAATTGGGCAATGGTAATGCAGCTATATACATTGACTACATATATCAAATTGATTTTTCTTTAGTTAGGACTAAGTTATCCTTGTGTCATATGAATGATGAATTACTTTGTATTTTGATATCGATTGATTTATATTTCTATTCTTTCCTTTTTGTATGTACCTGCAAAAATTGAGTAAATACAAATATATAAACAATAAAATAAAATAATGACAACAACCAATAGACATTTATAAGAGCATGATACATAAAATGCGACACTGCAGGAAATGCCTTCAGAATGCCTAATTAATGCTAACAATTAACTTAAAACCAAAAGAATGATACTACAGTTTTGGACCCATTAGAATCATTCATAAGAACAGGAAAAGTCCTTGACTTGTTGCAAGAGTGAGAGCAGTTAGAACATAGCTTCCTCCTAAAATACAGAACATGTACATTTAGTTTTAGCACTGCACCACAGAATAGAACCAACTTCTGCTATTTTCTCTTAATTGGAAAGTACACCAACAGGCCAATAAAACAGCATTTCTTTTCATAGTTTTAAAAATGCATTCCAGTATAGGAAGTCTGAGGCCCAGTGATATCAATGACAGGTCTGGTTATGCTCACCTAAAGCACAGGCAAATTAACAGTCATTTTAATGAATACATCTGAAAAATGTCCCCCATCTGAAATTACCACAAACAATACTACAGTACTGTACAATAAATCATTCATCACTTTTTGTTTCTTCATTTCCCATTTTCCCAGAGCTTTCAACTCATTGTACACCTTTGATTCGATGTTTTCAAGTTCAGTTTCTTCTCTCTTTGTCTTTCTGGTCATCGTCTTTCCACCATCAGTCTCTACCAAAGCTTGAGCTTCATGCAACACATTGGTTATGTTATTAATATATTCATTGCTTTGCATGCTGTTATCAGGCCCAAACGTGCAACATTGCTGGACCTTTATTACTAAGGCACACACTACCTTCTTTTGCAAGCAAAATAGCCAAAGCCATTTTATTTTGAATGACCATTGTACAAATAGCTATCATCTCTTCATGTGTCTAAGTTGATACACCCGAAGTATTAGTAGCCAATCAATCTAATAATATGGACATCAGTCTAATTTTCACATCATTCAGAGTAACAACAATAGGAGAAATCAAGACACTAGATATATTTATATAGATAGATAGATAGATAGATAGATAGATAGATAGATAGATAGATAGATAGATAGATATGCACTTGACCAAGTCCACATTTTACTCTTTCAAAACTCACTTTATTCTTCTCATTCATCTCATCCACATGATGCCCTATCGGAAAGACTAACGCTAAATAAAAATAACCTACCTAGTTACTTGGAATGTGTTAGAAAGAGGGTCTCTAGTTGGCAGTCAGTTTACACTCTGTCCAAGTAGGGACCCTCCCTCTAGCCAGGGTAAGGGAGTGAAACACCTAAGATAACCCCCTGCTCACCCCCTTCGTAGCTTGGCACATGCAGCCAGGCTTATCTCAGAGGCAATCTGTAAATATTTTGTACAAACACACACAGTAACACAGTGCAAACACCACAGAAGTACTCCATAGCAGTTTAGAAAAATAATCAATATTTATCTAAATCAAACAAGACCAAAACGACAAAAATCCAATATACACAAGAAAATATATTACTTTTTAAAGTCCAGGTGTGGGAGGATGAAATCTTTGATGTCCCTGAGACTTCACAACAGGAGGCGTTGTGTTCAAACACAAGGAACTCAGTTCAAGCCCTTAAAGAACCTTGGAAAGTAGGATGTAGAAAGCAAAGTCCAGTCCTTTTACTCCCAGGGCAGAAGTAGAAGCAGAAGGACAGCACAGCAGAGCAACAGGCAGAGTGGCAAGTCCTCCTCAAGCATCCAGCTCTTCTCCCTGGCAGAATGTCCCCAGTCCAGAAGTATTCTGAAGTTGTGGGGTCAGCAATCCAGTACTTATACTCATTCCTGCCTTTGAAGTAGGCAAACTTCAAAGGAAAGTCTTTGGGTGCACAAGACCCTGCCTCTCCCTGCTCTGCCCCCAGACACACTCCTGGGGTTGGAAACTGTATTGCTTAAGGACAGGCACAGCCCTATTCAGGTGCAAGTGTCAGCTCCTCCCTCCACTCCAGGCGAGGAAGATCCATCAGGATATGCAGGACACACCTCAGCTCCCTTTGTGTAACTGTCTAGAGGGAATTCACAAAGAGCCCAACTGTCAGACTGACCCAGACATGTATTTCACAGCCAGGCAGGCACAGAATGGTTAAGCAAGAAAATGCCCACTTTGTAAAAGTGGCATTTTCAATCTTACAATCTGAAAACCAACTTCACAAAAAAATGTATTTTTAAATTGTGAGTTCAAAGACCCCAAACTCCTCATCTCAATCTGCTCCCAATGGGAAACTGCACTTAAAAGATAGTTCAAGGCAATCCCCATGTACTCTATGGGAGAAAGATGCCTAGTAATAGTGAAAACACACTTTACCAGTATTTCACTATCGAGACATGTAAAACACACTAGTACATATACTACCTTTTAAATACACTGCACCCTACCCAAGGGGTTGCCTTGGACCTACCTTAACGGTGACTTACATGTAGTAAAAGGGAAGGTTTGGGCCTGGCAAGTGGGTGCACTTGCCAGGTCAAACTGGCAATTAAAATTGTACAGAAAGACACACAGGGGATCAAGAGGAAGCAGATACGGGGACATAGAATAAAGGGTTAATTATTTTTGTTAACAGAAGCAAAAACCCGGATTCCAGCCAATTAATGAAAAAACTAATCATGGTCCTTCTCGAACTCCACCAATAAATCCTGTCCAATCGAATTGATACATAAACACTATATGATTTTCCGTAGCTCAAGGTGAGCTGGAAATATGTAAACCCCTCTGTAACAGAAGTCAGAAAGTAGTTACAAATATAGCAATTAATAATTACTTTCTTGATATCATAATATTCTGTAAGCAGATTAACATAAGTATGTACCCACAAATTGCAACAGGAACAATCTCTATGATCTAATCCAATATAGTGTGTAATATTACTAATGTATAAATGATTTTTATCTTCCAAAGCATACACAGCAGAAGTATCTCAACTCACTAATACACTACCTAAAACTAGTGAAATGAGAATTGTAAAAAACAATTTTAAAACCAAGCACAATTTCTTGCAACTAGTCGTCTTTTTTCTATAAAAAACAAAAAACAAAAAAACTGAAAAAAGCTACACCTCTGACCAAGGGACAAAATGTCAAAATATGTTATAAAAAGTTAGAAATTCTGATGCAAGTTTTTCCACTTCTCAAAGTTGATCAGTATAAGCAGATACAGGCATATATTGGAAGAGTTGGTTTTATAAAGTGCAATGCAGATACCAGGAATTCTGATAGTATGGCCAATTAGAATTTCATGTGGAGACAAGCCAGTAGTATTGTAGGGTGTGTTCCTCATACTCTACAGTACAAAGGGAAGGGAATCAGGCTATTTTAATGGCTTGGATGCACTTACTTTAGGTAGGTTTGCTTTCAGGGTACCATTGGCTGTCTCCACAATTCCTAATGGTTCTGGGTGATAGCCACAATAGAACGTCTGTTGCACCTTCAGTGCCATGACCTCATTCCTAAAAGAAGTCCCCCTATCTGATACTTAAAAAGTTGGCAAACGTAAGGGAATTAAGGGATTAACTCCCTTAATAAATGCTTGGCTACAGTGAGTGTGTCACATCTCCTGCTTGTCTAGGTTTTGACCCAGACAATTGTAATATATGTACCTCAGACCACTGCATAGGGGCATTCCAACAAAATCTATCTATGATCTTGTAAAGGGACCGTCTGCTATTCCTATGTGACTGATTGTCATTATTGTTTTTCAGGCCAACATTTAACTACTGACAAGTTATGCATCTTTGACTCAAATTTTTTCTGATGGCTCTAAAATGAGGATCAAACCAATACTTTTTAAATGTTGTCAGCATACCATTACACCTCACATGTAGTCTCATGAAAATATCTTGCCATAATAACATGCAATCAGGTGATACAATCCTCTCATCACTTGACAGAGTTCACTTTTGTCATTTGAACATCCTGCTTTTCCTCTTCTTTTCTTTTAATCTTCTGGCACCTTACTCTGCAATTTCCTCAATTCCTTGAGTGTTTGAGCTGCCATAGACTAGAAGTGATTGAACCTTTCCTTTTCACATTTTGCTGTTTTATTAGTCCCCAGTGTCCCTGACACAATAGCACAGTACTTCCCTTGAAGTAATTTCCTACTGCTACCATGTCATTGCTGCTCTTGTGTGTGGCATATTTCACAATAGCAACTTTCTTTGGGAACTGCAGAGCTTCTAACAAATCTAGAATATGTAGGCCAGGCATCTCTAATCAGTTCCCTAGCTACCAGTAGCTGTCAGGCTCATTGTGGCCCTGAGTTCATTTTTAAGTAAGCACAGGGTCACATGTTTTCTTTTAAAGTTAAGGGAAAGCTGTGTTTATTTTACATTATTATCATCAGGCTGCAGATAGCAGGGCCTGATAAAAATCATTGATGGAGTCAGATTTATGATGCAGGGCAGAGAGGTGAAGAATTGAAGACTAAAGTATTAACTCTTAAATAAAAGTCCTTTTCAACTCATTATTGGAGGTGAGAACAAAATTAAGTTTCTCAATACTTTTAAATAGTAGAAAATGAAAATGAAAGTTTACCTTATAATTAAGATAACTTTTCATTTTAATTTTCCCAATTATTTTTCAAAGTGTTGCATTTACAAACTGCAGGGCTCTTGCTCCTAGTGGCCAGTCGAATATTGTGCCATACTCATGAATGAAAAATACAGTAATTTTTCAAATGGAAGAAATTTAAAGTGCAGAAAAATGTTCCACATTATAAATATGTTTGCACTTTAAATTTCTCCCATTTGTAATTGCAATAAATTCTGCTACTTGTGCTGAAATTATATTACACAAGTATGATGCTTCCACAATAACCGCTATTGCTCAAACTGCATATGCTGTTCAAAGAGTTCCATAATGGTCCTACAGGCAAAAACCGTCCACAAATAAAATCAAATCAGCCAGTTCGAGTGGTACATCTTGAATATCTGGTCTTGGGCTGATGCACAGTTTTGTCACCTTAATGCAATCGTGGTCATTCTCATTAAGTTCTCCATCCGCTTCCTCTCTTGGCAGTGTAAAAGGGGTTACAGAATTCACAATTATGCAGTGTTCAATTGAATTTGTTTTTCTGCTGCCAGTATAATCTGCTCATACTGTTTGCAAGATGCCGAGTATGAGTCCGCAATGTTCAAATGAATGTGGAACTAGCACAAAAGTGTGCATCCTATCATGATCAACTCACTTTGTACAATTGATAAGGAAGTAGACACATTCACCATGCACAAGGGAAGCACACTGGCCGCTCCATCTACTGTAGCAGAAAAAAAAGCAATGACCCATTTCACCCTCCCATCCATGCTGCTGTGAGAGGGTTCAAAGAATAACTCATCTCTTTCATGACAGAATAAAAATATTTATTTTAATTTGGCATTCCCAGAGCAGGGGTGCTACACAAGCTGTGTCTGAACTCCAGGAAGGCTTGCAAACATTCATTGTCCCAAGGCACTGAGTTCCTTACATTACTGTGTATCAACCACTGTAAAAGCTTTGCAGTAAGGGAAAAGTTTGGAATCCACAGACAACAGTAACTAACCATCCCTAGAAACATCCTCACTTCTCTCTGTGTTGTTGGAAGATTCATTTTCAGAACCACAGACATACATTGCCTGGATACCTTCTTACTCCTTTCTTAATCTGATATTCAAAATAAATCACTTCTTTCTAAATCTGCTGCAATTTTGCAGGGAACACTGTATGCCCATTCCGCCTGGTGGTTTAGCAAAGCAACTGTATACGGTTTACAAGCCTCTTTTGGTTTGGCTGTGGCCAACACGTCAACTATGTACTGAGCTAGCACTAAGGCCAGGTCAAATTTAGACTTTTCAGATCCTTCTTCAGGACATGGGAGAAGATTGAAGGACTTTTTGTATAGCCATGTGGGAACCTACACCAAAACAAAGGGGCATATAAACAAGCCCCTACTGCCACCTTGCGCTGCCTTAGTGTCATTTTTGTTTAACGCTTAGGCGCCACTTTACAATCCCCTGCTGCCACATTATGCCTGCTTCAGGCATAATATATTCAAGTGGGGGGCGTTCTGACACAGGGAGGTCCGAAAAAATGGCACAGTGAAATTTACATTTTTAACACCTGCTCAGAGTAGGCGTTAAACAGACTTAATCAATGGGCCTCCCTGTGCTTTGCTGCACTAGCATCAACTTTTTGGACACTAGTGCAGTAAAGTGCAACAATAAAGTAAAAAATGTTGACGCTATTGTTCTAACGACTGCCATGGTGCACCGTATTATAAATACGGCATAACCATGGTGTCGTTAGGTGGGACAGGGGCGAAGCAAGAAAAGTGGTGCATCAGGACTCATGCGCCACTTTCTTGTAAATATGCCCCAAAAATTCTACTGCGAAATGTGAATGCAAAAAGACTTTGAATATTCTCATAAAGAGGGATTTAAAAAAACGCTTGACACAAATCTATCACTGGCCTTCTGTGGGAATCTGAACAATATTACTGCAGGATTCAGTACCAGGGGACAGCAAGGAATTACTATATCAGTGATAATGTCCTGCACTGTCCTCCACTTTCCGCTAGGCTTATTTATTTCCGTGATCGTAGAGTTACATGAGCTCCATAACTCTTCTTTTAGAATGCCCTGCTCAATCATATTATCAATAACTGGTGCAATTCCCTCCTCTGGTTCACAAGTAAGCTTGTACGGAGGAGTGCTTTGATACATTACATTCGGTTTTACAGTCATCTGCACTGGCTCTAATTTATTTTCCTGAAAAATCCCAAACCCCATTGTTCACAGTATGTCTTCAATCTGGAGGTAAGTCTTCCTCTATAAATTTAGGAACATTTTAGCTCTTGGGATTTTATTTTAAAATCAAAGTATTCATCCTTTGTCCGAATAATGACTCCATCCAGTTCACAGAAAATTTGTCAATTCAGTCTGCAGAGAATATCTCGCATTAACAAATTAACTGGACTATTCTCGCTACTTATACATTTGTGGTCACTGACATTATATAACCAATTTTTACCAAGACATATTGTTTATTTGAAATGCCTACAAATTGGACTTCTTTTCTTGAGAGGGGCGGGTTGGCAACCGTTAAATGTCTAACTATGGAACGGGTAACACCTGTATCGATCAAAATGATACCTGGTAGCCATTTACTTCTTCTTACACAAAAGGTGCCATTCTGATCTACCTCTAGGCTGTGCAAAGCATACAATCCTCCTCTCCCATCAGGCACTGTCATTATGTTAAACTCGGTCCTATAGAAACTCTGAGTGTACCTGCAAATTGTGAAAAATCATCATTAATCTCTCAAGGTTTTGGTTGAAAGCTGAAATTCTATTGGAAATCCTGCATATTATTCTGCATTGGTTTTTGCATAAGTGAAGATTACGGTATATTCCCATTGAATTGCTGTGGATTCAGTGTGGGCTGCATAAAGCTGGTAGATCTGGGGCAGCTGACTGTACCATCACATTCAGTGGAATCAGATCCATTGTCTGCTGCATTTGGGAAACCACTAGCGATTCATTTTGAAACCTATTTGGACTAAACGCACAATCTTGTTTCCAGTGACCATCTTCCCACAGATGTGGCCTGGGCCACTTCTCATCTGTGCATTATTCACAATATGACAAGCATGCTAGTAAACCGTTCACCTTAGGCATGAGGACCACCATTTCCATTTGTGCAAATTGAGCACCATTTCCTTGTGCATTAACACCAGCACCTGCACCAAAGCCAGACCCAGACACCTGGAGTCTACCTTGACAACCTTTCTGAAACTACTTTGTATGAGCCACCACCAATATCTCCTTTGTCATTTTCTACTTACCATTCCAATAATTACTACAATACTGTAGGCAAGCCAGAATCACATCTAAAGATTTAGCATGCCAACTCGTCATACTTTGTTGAATATGAAAAACTAGTCTCTGAATGCAATCCCAACACAAAAGCTGAAACGACTCAGGAAATGCCTTCTTTCATGGGATCTTCAACTCTACTGTAGTGTCGGTAAATCTGCATCAGTCTCTCATAATATGCGTGCACCGATTCACCTGAATCTTGCGTCACTATCATAATCTTTTACCAATTTACTTGCTTCTGGGGAACTTTTGTCTTCAAATGATTGCTAACTTGTTTATACTTCTCCTTAGTAATTGGAAAAGACTTGTTGTGAGGGACTTCTCTCTGCAGTTCTTCTGTGGGCCACTGCACTATGGTATTACACTCAGTTCACAAATCTAGAGGCACAATCATTTAAAACAAAGCATCCAAATCTGTGCAAAGCACTTTTGAAACCATCACAAACCATTCTAATCTGTATTCCACTTCTTAGACTACTCTCTAAGCTTCTGGAAATGCTTTGTGAATCTGTAGAGAACATTTATTGATCAGTTTACATGCACATACGGTCCTCCCTGCACTTTTGTCAAATGAAACCTTTTCACAACAACCATATCATGCTCAGAATCAGTTATAATCTCATTCTTCTTCTTTCTACTCTTTTTCCCATAGAGTTATCAGGTGGTTTAGCCCATTCTTCTAAAACTATGCCGTATTTATACTTTTTTTGCGCCGCATTTGCGTCGTTTTTTGACGCAAAAACGGCGCAAACTTGCAAAATGCCATTGTATTTTGTAGGTTTGCGCCGTTTTGCGTCAAAAAGCGGCGCAAATGCGGCGCTAAAAAAAGTATAAATACGGGCCATATGTCACAATCTCACAATTGATAATTGTCTCTAATTATTCCATCGGAGTATCTTACAGTGGGAAATGTCTTTAATTTGTAGACATTCAAAAATTCTCTTATGGCTTAAGTCCACTTTAAATTCTGCAGCAAATTACTTTCATTTCTCAAATGCTTTCTGAGCATTTTTTCTTGATTCTGCACCAAAATATGCCATTAGTACTTATTTCACTTTGAAAGTTTGCCTTCATTAATTCCTATTTCTGCAGTTGATTCCAAGTCTCCTCCGAGACTAAAAGTATTAATTTTCACCTGTCTCATTTCACTATGTGAGGGTGAAATGGGCACTGTCTCATCTCTTCTGACACTTGCCTCTCCTGCGCCTATCTCCGGCACACGTTGTTCAACATGTACCTCATTACTCGGAGGTAGTTTTGCCTGTCGACAATTTGCCCATAAACCTTTGCTCTCTGACACTATCATTATTTTCCATCTCTTTCTTATTTACATTTTTGTCATCTTTTGTTTTCTTTTTACCTGGTTCTTCAATAATCACAGGAAAACTAACAATAACTACGTCCTTGCTTTCTTTTGGAAACCTAATCTTACATCCATTGGCAGCCTTACCAATTTGCCCTTTTAACATTTTCTTATGTGCGGTCTCTTTTGCCGGGTATTCCGACTCGTTCAAGGTATCACATTTCATGGGTCCAGACTGTGGCTTCACCTCAAATATGGCACACCTAAAATTCTCAAGCTGTTTCACTTCAAATGTACCTAACATAGGAACCTATAACTGTTTGTTATCAGCAGTGATTCAATTACATTCTTTAAGCTATAGAAATGTATATAACGGATGGTCCATAAGTATCTAGGGGTAGGGGGTAACAATCGGAGTTGGAGAATTTCCTCCGTTAACCTAATAATACTAATTCAAACCAATCACAACACAACTTCAAAACAAGACTTGAAACGTAATGCATAAACCAAAAACAAATACCTTGTCTGCCTACCGGGATAAAGGATGGAAAACCAAACTCACCACAATGAAGGGAGAACACTTTAAGCCCTTTCAGTCCTACGAAGATAAGCTCTCGACCAGAGGTAACCTGCCTTTGAGTCAACATGACTATTCTCCATGCACAAAGAAATAAACAACACTACCCTAATTAGTTCATATCCACCAAGACTATTAAGGATTTCATAGGACTTTGATCTATAGGACTTTAATCTATAGCTCAACCTGATACCACATGCCTTTTCAGCAGAAAACCTTAATCTCAAGATCTTATATTTGCGTAAATCCATACACCTTATACATGAATCCAATAACTTTAGCACATAAATAACATGAAGTCATAATATTTCTTCATCAAAAGCACGATTCAGAGCAGCTTCAGCAATTTTTTCAAACATTACAATGCAATGCAAGTTTTAAAGCTTGCACAACATAAAATGCAAAACAGCATTGACATAACACAATGCAATTTGCAAGTGGTGCAAAACGAGTACTCTCCTCAAACCACGTGCCGCAAGAGAAAACAAATATTTTGTCACAATCCTCAAAACAAAACTCACTATGAAAACCAACCCATTTCACAAAAGCTCTACTTAAACTTACATAGTGGAATTGCTGACAGCTTCAACAGGTCAGGTATATTAGCATAATCCATGCGATTCCAGGATTCCTTAACTCTGACAATTTTTTGGGCGCAAATTTTTAATTAAATTTTGCACTGACTTTGCCCTAGCTTTGCACTGATTTGATTAATTGCCTTCATTTTCCACCACAAATATATCAACGCTTTGCACAAATAAATTATCAAAAGGCCAATTTGCAGGATTGAGGGCCATGTGAGTCCCAAAGGACGAGGGCCTAAGGCAAAGAAAGAAAACCTAGGTAGGACAATAATTGAAGTAAAACCATGAATGTTTATTCAAAAGCAAGAATCATTACAGAAGGCAAAAAGGAGATGCGTGGCCCATGTTAGGTCTCCATTTCATGTTCACTTTTGTAACTTGGCATTCTTTTCTTTTTTTTAATAAAGAAGCTTTATTGTTTTCCAGAAAGATTTACATGAACATTTGCAAGCCAAGTGATACACATTATTGCTTAGCGTCCTACTATGTGCATAAAACTTACTTCGGATTTAATAGGATCACCTGAGTTGGATTAAAACAATGCAAAAGGAACAAACCAAAGAGAAAAGGTGTGAGAGTTAAATAAAGGGAAAATAGTGTCTCCTGTCCACGGGTGCTTCATAATGTGGGTTGCAAATGTTTGGGGCATTTTTGGCGCCCATCGGCCAGTCTCGTTCACGGGTCTACCCTATGGTAATCGAACCCTCTCAGTTGTGTGTGGCAGGGCTCCTCTGGACCCAATACGCGACTGAACAGGGGGTCCAGGTCAGTGAGTATTTGGGTCTGTCAGTGGAATTGGCGTTTCAAATGTAAATTGGTATCTTTTGTAATCTAGTCGTCTCTTAAGGCCTCCCATCCCCCCCAAGTCTTATCGTATTTGCTCGGGCACCCCCTCGCCTCATACACCACTCTCTCTTGTTGTGCACACCAGTCCATCCCCCGTTTCCATTTATCTAGGGATGGAGCTCCCTCTGTCATCCATTTGGTCATAATATCCCTTTTGGCAACCAGACATTCATTCTTCCCAAATCTGTGTCTCCCGCCACCCCCAGTAGGAACAGGAGCGGTTCGGGAATTAAATCAGTTTGCAGGGCCCCAGAGATTTGTGCTGCAACCGCCTTCCAGTAGTTCTCTATGATCGGGCATAACCATATCATGTGGTAGAAGTCCGCTTCCGGCTGGGAGCATCTTGGGCAGGCAGCCGTGGAGCAGAGGCCCGCCTCGCACAGTCTCTTGGGTGTCATGTATACAGCGTGTAAAAAGTAGAATTGTATCAAACGGAGCCTGGAGGATATAGTTAGGGTACCAGGGGCTGCCAAGGCATCATTCCAGTCTACCTCCTCAGTTCTTCCCACCCACCCCTCCCACTTGTTGCAAAGTCTGGTCATTGGGCTAAGAGTGTTGGAAATCAGCGAGCGGTATATTTGTGAAATTCCTCCCTTGCCCAGGTTGCCCATTAGTACCTTTGCCTCCATTGGTGAATGGTCTGGTATGGGCGTGTCAGTACGCATGTGTGTCGTTAGAGCATGACAGATCTGGAGGTATCTGTAGAGCTGCGATTTGTTCATGGAGAAGGCGCTCTACAGGCCCTCAAAGGATCTCATGTGTGAACCCTCCCAGACATCCCCAAGTGTGGAGATTCTGATTTCTTCCCATTTCTGGAATTCCTGCAGTTTCTTGTCCCCAGCCAGGAGATTACCGTGCCACAACGGGGTCTGACCGGTGATTCGTTTCCACCAACCGGTAATCCTCTGAGCCTCTCTCCATCCCAGGAGCGTCACCTTAGTTACCTCCGGGGTGGAGTTGGGAATTGGACATCCATAGAGGGCATTGAATACTCACTCGTATTTCAGCGTGCCAAGCTCAAGTCTATAGGCCGGATCCGACCAGCCCCCTCCAACCCAGTCGTTCACCACAATAAGTTTCGTCGCAAGGTGGTAGTAGTATAAGTTTGACATCGCGAGACCCCCCCTCGCACATGCTTCCCTGGCATGTAGCGAGTGTCAGTCGCGGGCGGGCGCTTTTCCATAGAAATTGGCGGATCATTGAATCCAGGTTTTTAAACCATTTCTTGGGGATTCGGAATGGGAAGTTCTGCAGCAGATAGAGAAATTTGGGGAGAACCATCATTTTGAAGAGAGTGACTCTACCAAGTAAGTTAATGGGCAAGGTTTGCCAACGCTGGAGGTCGGTTTTAGCTTTAGTTACGAGTGGTGCCACATTGAGTTCCCATGCTAACTCTGGTACAAGGGAGACTGAGATCCCCAGATATTTTAAACTGTTTCGTCGAATGGGGATGGTCTGCTGCCAATCAATGCAGTCCCTTTCAGGGTGCAACGGGACAAGTAGGGACTTCCGTGGTTTAGAGTGAGGCCAGATGCCTCAGAGAAAAGATCAAGTATCTGCAGAATACGCGGACCGCTCGTGGCTGGGTTCGCAATGTATAAGAGAACATCGTCTGCATAGAGTGCCATGCGGTCCTCTGAGCCAGAGGGCCAGGACCATCCATCAATCAGAGGGTCCTCTCTGAGCAGTTTGGCGAGCGGTTCTATCACTAGCGCGAAGAGGAGTGGGGATAGGGGACAACCCTGATGCGTGCCTCGCCCTATGTGAAAAGGGTCCGACACGGTTCCATTCACTTGTACTCTGGCCGTCGGTTGTGAGTACAGAAGTTTCACGAGTCTCCTAAATCTGGGGCCAATCCAGTTTCCCTCCAGGACCTGATATAGGTATGACCAATCCACTGTGTCAAACGCCTTCTCGAAATCAAGGAGGAGAAGAGCTTTCGATTAGTCGGCTAGGGTATCACTGTGTGCCAGGGCCAGGTGTAGGCGTCTAATGCAGTGTCTGGTGCTTCTGGTTGGCATGAAGCCACATTGGTCCGGGTGGATCAGTGCTGAGAGGGCTGGTTTTAGCTTGCTGCGAGGATCGAGGAGAGTATCTTAACTTCGATATTTAAAAGGGAGATGGGACTATAATCCGCACAGTTTCCCGATGGTGGCTGGGTTTTGGGGATCACAGCAATTGTGGCTTGGTCAATACCTATTGGAAAATGGCCCCTGCTCGCGGCCTCCTCATACATGTTAAGGAGGTGTTGCCCTATTGTGTCGCTGCAGTTTTCATATAACTCTGTTGGTAGGCCGTCTGGGCCAGGGGTCTTACCTGAAGCTAGTGCGGTTATTGCGGTAGTCACCTCCTTCAGAGTTAGTGGCTCATCGAGCGCATCTTTGACTGTGAGTGACACTTTGGGAAGGGTAATTTCGTCGAGGAGGGGGGAGTCCCTCTCCGTTTGGGTCCGTGGGTGTTCTTTGTACAGGTGTGCATAGTAAGCTGCAAAGCTTTGTGCAATGTCCCTAGGGGTTCTGGAGAGCCCTCCGGACCCGTCTGAGATCTCAGGTATAATTCTG
This sequence comes from Pleurodeles waltl, assembly GCF_031143425.1. Taxonomy (NCBI): domain Eukaryota; kingdom Metazoa; phylum Chordata; class Amphibia; order Caudata; family Salamandridae; genus Pleurodeles; species Pleurodeles waltl. The sequence continues at coordinate 1,414,060,781 of NC_090444.1, read as the reverse complement.
TTGGCCAGTGGACGCGTGGCCAGCCAGTGCAGGAGTTTCCCACTTTTGTCCCCCCATCCATATACTCGGGCGATGGAGGCCCTCCACATGAGCTTGGCTGATTCTAAGGTGAGGGCTTTGACCTCTTCGCACATTTTCAGGAGCTGGTGAAGGCCCTGGGCCGAGGGAGAGGCCAGGTGCCTGCGTTCGTGGTGCAATGTCCGCGATTCTAGTTCGGCTATTTGGGAGATACAGGCTTGTTTCCTCACTCGGATGAGATGTTTGGCGTGGCCTCTCATTGTTGCCTTACATGCTGCCCAAACCGTGCCCGGCGACTGCACTGAGCCTACATTGTCCTCAAAGTATTGTATCAATCAGGTTCTCACTGCCTCTTTGTAATCCTCCTCCTGTAGGTACCAGGCATTCAGCCTCCAAGTGGGTCTGTTGGTCGGGTCGGCATTGCCCAGGTGTGCCTGTATAGGTGCGTGGTCGGACACCCCGTGCGGGAAGATCTCAACTCCTGTAACATTAACTATGTCTAGCGCTGGGGCGAATAGGAGGTCTATTCTGGCATGTGACCCATGTGCCGCCAACGTGCTTGTGTATTGCTTAGTGTTGGGGTGCCAGGTTCGCCATATGTCACACAAGCCAAGGCTATCCGCCCAATCTCTGAGCGTCGACGCTCTGGACGAGCTGCCGGCCGTTTTATTTCCTGATACATATAGCTCAGGGTGTAGTACTGCATTAAAGTCCCCTCCTATTAACGTGGTACCCTGGGGAAGGTCTGCTATAATCTGTTTGAGGGAGGCCAGAAAGGTCTCCAGTCCCGCCGGGGGGGCATATACACTCACTAGATTTATGGGTCTCCCATGTATCAGCCCAGCCACCATTATGTATCTACCCTGTGGGTCGGCGCGCATGGCTGTTATTGTGATTGGCAGTGAGCGGTGAAGCAGTATAGCCACACCCCTGGAGCCTCTAGAGAAGCCCGCGTGATGGACTCTGTCATATCCTCCTCTGGCCAGCATGGGGCATCTGGTCCCGTGGAGATGAGTCTCTTGTAGCATAATCACAGCGGGGGCATGCCTGCGCAGGCTACTATATATCGCTGATTTCTTAATTTTGTCCAGGAGGCCGTTTACATTCCAGGACAGAATTTTAATCATTGGGTGCGGCACGTGAACGGGGCGAATTGTGTGTAAGCTGGGCTACACCACAGGGGCACCCCTCCAGGTATTTCGTGACGTGGGACAGGAAAGAAGAGGAAAGGAAGGAAAAAGGAAAAAAAGGAACTCTCACGGGTCAAGAAACCTAAGCATACATTAACTTGTAACTGTGGTATAAACATAACTCCTCCCAACTCCCCCCCACCCCATACTTCCACCCAAGAAGCATCTGTCGCCCTAACACCCATTCTAACCAGTTTTATCTACTAAACCTGGCGATAGTGTGGAGTGATGGACCCCTCCTGAAACACGGATCTCTTGCAATGTTTGTTTAGAAGAGAAGGTTAGCCATAGTGCCCCCTTTGGGCTTCAGAACTTAGTTTTACAAGTATTCAGTATGTACTCGGAGAGTCCCTATCAAGTGCCCTTCCAGTAGGGCTCCGCAGTCCGGCTACGGCCAAGCAGTTTCCTCAGCCCAGCACCTGGGACAGGCCTGGGTCACCTTCGCTAGTCCCTTGGTTGGTGTCTCTCCCTTCCGGCATGATTCCCGTCGCTGCCTCCGTGTTCGACTCTGGTGCGACCTCCTGACCTCCACCCATCTGGGCCGCAGGTTCTGCTCTGCCTCGACCTCTGGCTCTGGCACGTCTTTGGCTTCTCTTCCTCTCCCTTCGGGGGAGCACGCGGTCCTCGGCCGAGGCCTCTACCCGTTCCCTAGGCTCTCTGCTGGGCCTCAGAGCCTCCTCTGTCAGCCAAGTCCATGCCTCCTCCGGTGAGTCGAAGAAGTGGGCTTTCCCGTTTAGGATGACCTTCAAGCATGCGGGGAACAACAGCATGTAAGAGAGCTGCATGGCTCTTAGTTTCTGCTTGACCCCCTCGTAAGACCGGCGTCTGTTCTGTACCTCGCGGGTGTAATCCGGGAACACCAGGATTTTGTGATTGTCCCAAAGGAGATCAGTCATGTGCCTGGCTTCTGCAAGAACTCTGTCTCGGTCTCTGAAGTTCATAAAGCGAGCTATCATCAGCCGGCGCGGGCCCCCGGGGGGTGGCCGGGGGGCCAGCGACCTGTGTGCCCTTTCAATCGGCGACGGCGGCGACAGCAACTGGTCTGGCATCCAGGATTTGATCCAGCTGTCCAAGAACTTGACTGCTTTGTTCTCTTCCACTACCTCTGGAAATCCCACAAAACGCAGGTTGTTCCTCCTGGAGCGATTTTCAGCGTCCTCGGCCCTTCGATGGAGTTCGCCGGTTCAGGTTTGCAGTTGGGCCACTTTAATTTTAAGCTCAGCAAGGTCATCCTCCGTCTGTGAGACCCTCGTTTCAACATCTGTTATGCGGCCCACTGCATTCCTGAGGTCTTGTCTAATGAGGCCCATATCCACACGGACCTCTCCTATCTTGAACTCCACCGCCAGTTGTGAGGACTGAATAGCCATTAGGATTGCGTTTACTCCATCCGGTGTGGAGGCTCCTGATAGCGCCGTGGTCTCTCCATGGGGGGGGCGCCGGGACGGTATACTGTTCTATTTTCTGCTGCGAGGCTGGGGGCTGCCTGGTGGCCCTGCCCTTTCCCATTCTGTCTCTGGCTCTCCCCCCGGTCCGGGGGTAGGTCTCTCAGGGGGTACCGGGGATCCCGTCGCAGGAGGAGGACGGGCGGAGAGATGGTCCCCGCTCCGGCCCGCTTCCGGTACGTGTCGCCGCCCGTGAAGTCCGCGGCCCACCTCACCTTGGCAATGGCTAGGTCGCTGTGTCAGCGTCAGGGACCCCGCTCGATGCCCCCACCGTGGCTGTAGTAGGGTTCTCGCTGGACTCAGCAGGGCCCCGGCTCCAGCCCAGCTTCTTCAAGTATTCATTCCCTACGGGTCAGGGAATTCCTTCCTCGGGCCCGGGCCTCTCCCTCAGATGGCCCGTGTGGGCAGGCCTCCCTTCTCCAGGCGTCTCCCCCACTGGACTGGGCTCTCCTTAATGTCCACAGGGGGACCAGCCGCTCGCCATCCGAGGGGCAAGGGCCCCGGCGGCAGCCCATGGCACGTGTGGCCCCTGCGGCGGATCCGCTCACCAACCTCCAGGCGCGGCCTCAAAGGCAAGGGAGCCCAGGATCCTCCGTCATCCGTGGCCCCAGGCACAGGCCAGGCCCCGCAGAGTCTTCTCCGCTGTCCCAGCGGTGGCCTGAACCCAGCCGCGGGGCCCAACCTCGGGTCCAGTGTTCCTCCGCCTCACCGGGCCCAGTCGCGGACACGGCCACCAGCGGCCGGCAGCATCCGGCTCTGCTCCTCCAGCCCCTGCCAGGGTGCGGCACGCCGTCCTGCAGCCGGCGCCCCTCCGCGCGGGGCCCGGAATACAGCACCCGGCCTTGACAGCCCCGGGTCCCGGCCCAGTTCCCCGCCTCGCCGAACCGCCTCGAGTCACACCGACTCTGCTCCTCTCCTGCCTCCGGGTCCGATCCTCTCCGGGGCGCCTCCCAGCGTCAGATTTCTTCCGGTCTTTCAGCCTCTGGTCCTGCAGTACCCACAGACCCACAAGGGGTCTCTTAGGTTGTCGCTACGGGTGCGGCACGGCTTGGCCTTCTGGGCGGATGACAGAGGGGTCCAGAGCAAACTTGGCATACTTTTCTAATGGTGACTTTTCACATAATTTCCTACTAACACAAGATTGTGCTGCTCACACCTGTATTCCTGGTAGGCATTGTGTCTCTGTAGTCTGCACATTCAGTCCAAGGACATGCAATCAGAAGACAATGCCTTTGTTTTCCTTTTCTGTGCTTGTTAGGAGACAATCCATTTCTGCTAAATAAACAAAAGTGGTAGGTCTGCACCTCTGACACAGTGCCATAGGGAGAGTTTTGTTATATATACAGTGTCCATGCTACACTCATTGAGAGTATCACTTCACTTCAGACGATCATGGAAACGCTGTAAACTGTGACTAAGATGCAGCCCTGCTGACTCTTACCTTCATCCTACAAGGGAAGATAACCTGCACACTGAGATCGGTTTCCTGACCAAGGAATGGGGATTGGCCTATCCCACCTGAACTGGCAGAAGGGTATTCCCGCTATGCTCTCTTTAGTATAGCATTAGATACAGATAGGAGTAAGACAGCATTAGTAACAATTAACGTGGATGAATTGTTTATATTGTTTACCATTTTAATAATGGTGATCACAGTAACGTCTCAAATTTCTAATTAGCCCAGCTTGTGCTTTCTTTAGAAGAGTACAATCATTTCAATAAATGTTTTGAAAATTAATTTTCCTATCTTTCTTGTGCTTACCTTGGGCATGCAAGAGTGATCAAATGAAAGGGTTAGATCTGTTTACACGGATTCCTTGGGAATTAGAGTGTCATGTTTGAAGTTGCCAATAATATCTATTCCCCTGGCCAGTTTAGTGGTTTTTGGATGTGGTACTGTGAGTTAGTCAACAATTACTGATTGTACGTGTAGACTGAGGCCCATATTTACAAGGTGCTTGCACCGTCCCTGTGTCATTTTTTGACACAGCGACGGCGCAGTCACTGCTCCATATTTACAAAGAGACGCATTCGAAAAAATGCGTCACTTTTCTCCCCCATGCATCATTTTTAACATGTGCGATAGCCGGTTAGGTCAGGTTAAGTCATTCATATGCAAGGTAGGGGTTCCCACTTAAAACCAATGCAGAACTGAAGCATCCATTTTTGCAAGATTTTGGGAAAATGACGCATCACAAGGAAATTACATGCAGACTTGAAAATGCATCAAAATTCCTGTGCAATGGAAACCCAGAGGTAAAAATGATGCATTGGTGGCAGTACATAAGCTGAACATGCACAAAACACTCTAGCAAACTCAATCACACCATGGAGCTACTACTACTCCAGCTTGAAGCACAAAGACAAAGAGGGGCACCACAACCTCCACCACCACAGAGGCAGCGCAGGAGAAGGGAGAGGATCTACCAGCAAAGGACTACCCTCAGTAATCTTAGGGAGGAGGAAGTCATCACCTATTATAGGCTCAAGAGGAACTCCATTGTCCAGCTCCTGCACCAGACTGCACCAAGGCTGCAGATAACATCACAGAGGTGCACCAACATCACTCTGCAGGCTTAGCTGATGGCTGTATGGCACATAGTGGTGACTGGCCCATTCCACCCGCAGTATCACAGCCATCACTTTCTGCATTCCTCCCCTCCGTCCTCAATGCCATCATAAACCTCACACTCCAGTACCTCATGTTCCCCAACACAAACCAGAAACAACTGGAAAACAAGCAGGGTTTCTATGCCATTGCTGGTTTTCCACATGTGTTGGGGGCAATGGACTGCACCCGTGTGCAACTGGTTCCTCCTGCCGCTACAGCCCACCTGTACTGAAACTGGAAGCACACATATTCAATCAATGTGCAGGGAATAGTGGACCATCTGGGGATGTTCCTCAATGTGCTTGCAAAGGACCCGGAGAGCGCGCATGATGCCTGCATCTTCAGGCACTCAATCATCAATGTGCACTTCCAGAACAGGATATATGGGAATGGCCTACAGGTTGGTAAGCACATCTCAAGCACATTACCAAACTCATGATACTAAATCATGTTGCACAATTTAGATATATTTGGGTCGGATGAGTGAGACAGTGCTTACGTAGAAAGTGTGTGCCTCATACTTGCAAACGGACTTATTTTGCATGTGCAGTATAACCCTATAACTCGTACATGTACAGACCTTGAAAACTACTGTTGCTGTCATTTACAAGCAGCCAGTACTGCTGGGGTGTCCATTTCCATTATGCTCGGCTGAGACAAAATATTCCAATCATACATATGAGGCCATGCAAAGTCACCCTGTGTGCCTTGGCATTGCCTCAGATATATAAACAAAGGCACAGTGGTGTAACAATAGCCCCTGCTGCCCCTATGGTGTAGGGCCCCCCAGGCACTGTGCATGGGCCCTTGGCCTTATAGCTACTGAATGGGTTTGAGGTTGGGGGCAGGGCTTGCACGACTAGTGTACTGAGTTTAGTGTGGGGGCTGTGTGTGAAAATAAATAATGGGTTTAGAGGCATTGAACTTGCTTGTGCATCTAGCAGTTTTCAGGCAACAATACAGATGTCATGATAAGTGGTGATTAATGTTACTGCTGGTGATAGATCCAAATTTTGTTTAGTGGCAGTTTTTACTCATCATAAAGTAGTACAGAGGGATAATGTGCCTGCTGCAAAGAACATGTACCATGCAGATCATAAAAATGTGAATGAACTATGAGTAGCGCTTCAAAAAAGAAATGTATGTCCAACAGGGGCTCTGGAGAGGCGAGAGGCACTGTTGGAGAGTGGTAGTGAGGGAATTTGTGAAGAGGGAGGTTTTGGTGGGGGAGGAGGGAGCGCGCAAAAAAGACTATCGCCCCAGGCACGACAAGCACTAAAGTCGGCCCTGTGTGGGGGGGCCCCCTTCATGTATTTTGTAGGGAGGCCCACCTCAAGTTTCATTACACCGCTGCAAAGGCAAGGCAGTGCAAAGTGTTGCATTACCTTACTCTGCATCATGTGCCACATGGGCCTCATGTTGAGGTCATCCATGCAACACCTAATACATCAGTTCCATTTCCAGATGTGCAAGGAAACGGTGATCTGCACAATATCCCCATTTATATGTCTCCCCAAGGGAGGTATAACACGGACAACTTAATTTCATTTATATCTTGTTACTCTGGATATGTGTGCTGCATTTTGCAGTACACATTCAAAGGTGATCATTACGATCTCGGCGGGTTTCCCTGCCAAGATCTGCGCTGAAGGTCGACAGAAGACTGCCAGCGCGAAGAATCCCCCGTCGGCCACATAATGAACATCCAGCTGGAAACAGGGCCTGAACATTGCCGCCGGCTCCAAATGGAGCCGGCGGCAATGTGGCAGTGCGGCGGGTGCAGCAGCACCCGTTGCGCATTTCACTGCCCGTAATTCAGGCACTGAAATGCGCGACGTGGCTGTGCATGGGCGCCCCTGCACTGCCCATGCCACTGCATGGGCAGTGCAGGGGCCCCAAAGGGGGACCCGAGACACTCATTCCGCCAGCCTTTCCCTGGTGGTGTAAACCGCCAGGGAAAGGCTGGTGGAATTTGACTCATTATCCGGATGGCAGCGCTGCCCTGTTGGATCTGAAACGCCACCACCGCCAGGCTGCCTGGTGGCGAGAGCCTGCCAGTGGCGGCGTTTCAACTGTGGCAGTTCAGCCACGTTCGTAATATGGCAGTCTGGACCACCAATCCGTTGGCGGCAATTACCGCCACCGCTGACATGGTGGTCCAGACTGCCACGTTCATTATGAGGGCCAAAATGTCATGAGTATACCTTGTTTATCCATATGCGGGAAAGTTTATCAATGGCATTATAACAAGTGAGTCCAAAATGCAGACACACCAGCACCATGATGCAAGTGGGCATGTATTCCCACCATTCACCATTCTGTGATAATGTGATGGCAGAGGAAACACAAATGTGCTGTATGTCATTGATATAACACATTTATGACCTTTCCAGTTAATGCAGGGCAGTGAAGCTAAGTGACTCCCTGTGCTGCCCTGTGGCAGCAACCTGGAAATGATGCCGTGTGTGTGCTTTCAAAAGTTGGAGAGATCCTCAGCAATGCAACTACATCTAAAATAATGTGTAACAATGCTGTGTTCAAGGAAGAGACTCCATTTTTGATATTTCAGTGTCCACAAGTAACGTCCATGGTCATGAGCCATGTTAAGTATACAATACCTTGGAAAAATTATGAGGAAAAATAAATATATCATACCCAGCCCATGTGCACCCTGGCAAAGTAACTCTTTCATCGTAATAACTCACCTGCCATTCTATGTATGAATAATTTTATGATCCAAAAACCAGATTCAACTGTCAGGCAAGGCTTCCCAATGTGCAGCAAGGTAGTCCCTTTTGCACAATTGCACAAAGTTTAGTTCATACAGCAGGTACCCACACATTCATTATGTCTACATTTTGCCTGCCTTGGTGCAATGCTGTCCATTCTCTGCAAGTTCAGATGGCAAACACACACCAATGCATCATGTAGAAAAATACTTGCCAACACTGTCCTCAATAAGTGAGGCAGGGTAGTGCTGAGAGTCTCACAGATGCATTGCATAGCGCAAAAGTCAAAACAATCCCTCATGTTTGGTACTGTCAACACAGTAGACCCAGTGCACTTCCATGTGTAAACAATCACATAGCATAATGACATGCATTTAGAAACCCTCCATGGCAGTAGCTTATGTATGACATTGAGTACTACTGTCACATCCAAATATGTGTGCATAAATGGGATAACATCATCAGCATTTGTCAAATTTTGGTCATTACGGCATGAATTATGCCATTATATGCCAACATAACTTAAAACTGAAAAAATAAATTGAAGCGTGATAGAAGTGTCAGCTCTATTGCTACCTTACCATCCAAAGGATAGCAGACCTGCCATCAGCATGGCATTGGCACTCACAATTTAGAGAAACAGTAAGTGTAACACCAAGGCCTCTACACTTGTATGCGTAGTACAGTGTCAGTCATACAAAAAATGTAAGTGCATGTACGTCAATCAATGTCATGACACCTCCATCACTGTGTGAAAAGTTAATGAATCAATCAGGAAATAAAAAACAGTATGTAAATGATTGTGAGCACAACACACATCATGAGCATCAACCTATTGTTCCCCTCCTGTCTTTAACAGCTGTCCAAGGATATGGGCTGCAGCCGTGGGTCATAACCCTTTATGCACATCAACAGATAGAGACACAGCACAACTTCAACAATGCCCCCAGCAGTACCTTGGTCCATTGTTGAGTGGGTTTGTGAAATCTCATTTCCGGTGCCTCGATTTGTCCGGAGGAAGATTGCTGTACACCCCCCAGATGGTCTGCAAAATCATCATGGTCTGTAGCATTCTGCACAACATCTGTGTGTGGACCAGTGTGCTCTGAAATGATGAAAATGTGGAGCAGGAAGGCCCGGATGAAGGGGAAGAAGGAGGCCAACAGCCGAATGTGTCCCTAAGTGCTGGGTCATGCAGAAGAGAGAAGATTGTAAGTAACTGAATCACAGAGGCCTGAGAAAAAACAAGCCACAAATGCGGATTTGTACAACTTGCAATGTGTAAGCATTCTTCATTCCAAGGTACTGCAAAGCACAACAACTGCATTTTTTAAGTCCTAGTCATTGGCATGCAACAAAGGTATGTAGCAATATGTAACAAACAGGGCTGGATTATATAATGTAATTCAAAAATAGAGAGCTGTGGCAAATGTGGCTCTGTTGGGAATACAGACCGCAAAAATCTCTTATAATGTGCCAAAGTCAGAACTGCTCTTCATAATGTGGTATGTAGCATTGCAAATAACGTCAGGCAACACAAGTCTATTAAACATTGGCTTAAAGGTAATTATTCTCTTAATACTATGTGTATGTTGTTCAGCTACCCATTTATACTGCCACATACTTGGTAAGGATAGTAGAGTGAACTCATAGTCTGATAGATGTCATTTGAGGCACTTAGGGCTATATTTTCAAACTGTTGATGCAGGGCAGCACCACAAGCCTTCTATCCACAAGAAACAATGCATTCCTGTTCTTGTCCTCTGCACTGATGCACAATGGGTTGCCATGCACCAACGCAGACACCCTTGTGCAAGGGTGCCTGCGTTGCGGGGATGATTGTTTATGTGAAGAAAAGGACACCTTTCTGCACAAAAACAATCACAAGAGGAGTTTTACTTTTAAGCATGGAGAAATAAAGGTATTCCTCCTAGTTGGGCCTCCCTAATGCCTCCCCAGGGGAAGCTGAGGCTTTTGACACATTCCGAGGTGTACAAAACCTTAGAAATCTGGGAATGTGTCAAATGCCATGTGGTCCGTGGTAACACCCACTGCTAAACCCATGGATGTCGCAGGGTGAGCCAATGCAGCAAATTATGCTGCGTTGACTCAGCCTGTATCTACAACGCCAAAAAAAGCCATGGTGGCTTTACATGGCCTTGTAAATATGGCCCAGCAGTGTATGCAGCCAGACTGTCACTAAAAGTGACGATCCAGATTCATAAAGGCCCTTGTAAATTTGGTCAGTAGTATGTGCATGGGCTTACAGTTGACATATGATTTAACAATGTATCCAGGTAAATATGAACTACATTCTGACATATCACAACACACATAGCGCTTGTAAACAGAAAAACATGGCGGTACAACATCATCTGTCTACTGCTAATGCTGCCATGTCAGCCTCACTATGCGATTATGGAAATAGACCAAGCATGGATGACACATACCATGTTCCTGTGTTGCACACAGATGCAAACAATTGGTCAACTCCTCTGACAAGGTCATGTTTGAACATCAAAACACAACACAAAGAGTATGATCATGTAACCTTTACACAGAAGAAAGGATGAAATGCAAGCTAATACTACTCAAGGAACCATGCACTGATGCCAGAGTGCCAGAATGTGACAATAAATGCACTGCTTAACAATTATTATCAATGCGTGCCCACATCCGAAGGATAAGATAGCTCTCACTATTTCCACATATGGACATGCCAGCCAAAAACAAATGGATCCTTCCTTGGAAAAACTCAGACTCCTTTATTGCCAGCCAAGCTGGACTAGTCAACACAAAACCAATGCTAAAGCTATGTAAATACAAATATTGCATAATGGTACTGTGCCCATGAAACACATATCCATCCTGACTCAGATTCATATTGCAGATGTGTGTGTATCATGACATGACATGATGGTTGATCAACATGACTGTATGGATCTTTTTGGTATGCACATATCAACATGGACCTCAAGTGGCACACGCATCTCTAATATATCCTTGAGGGCATGCCAATTCATCTTGTGTGGCTCATCTTGGGCATATTGATATCATGTAAATCAATCAGTATTTGTAAAGCGCGGCTACTCACCCGTGAGGGTCTCAAGGTGCTGGGGGGATGGGAGGGGCCTCATCTGAAGAGCCACGTCTTGAGGATCTTCCTGAAGATGGTGAGCGACGGGCTTTGTCTGAGGTGCAAGGGGAGGTTGTTCTAGCTCTTTGCAGCAGTATATGTAAAGGATCTTCCTTCAGCTGTGGTTTTGCAGACACAAGGGATGGTGGCCAGGGCCATCTGGGCAGGGTGGAGGGATCTGGCAGGGGTGTGGAAAGAGATGCAGTGGTTCAGGTAGGCTGTTCCTGCACTGTGTATGGCCTTGTACATATCAATAGGCTGCCTTGATGAATTCTGTTGTGTGTGTTCTTTGTGATTTGCATGGTGTTTTGATAGCCAAGACACAGGGTTATACAGGAAGACTCAAGTAATTTAAAGTAGGAAAACATGGAGTAGCAGAATAGACTTATTTCTTGATCCAATGTGATGTAAACGTCCATCCAAGTCACCTATGCACATTCATGTACACAAAACATACATGCCTTTTTTCTTGGTGTGTACCATGTGTGCTCCATGTTGGAGGACACATGTAAATCTGTAGACAAACTTTTCCTAAAGATTCACCTTGTTATGAGTATTCTGGGGATGTGTAAAGGTTAGTGTTGTAAAGTGCCCTTTTTGGATGGTCACACCTCGGTTTTTGCAGCTGGATGGTGTCATTTTTTATCTTAAAGTGCACTGAGGCCTGATAATCAGAGCCCCGTGCCTATTTCTTTAAATTGTATTGTGATTGTTAACCCCAATTGGCAAAGATGTTACCACCCCTGTAACTCCCTAGTAAATGGTTCCAGTGGCACCAAGGGCAGGGATTGTAAATGGGTAATCAGGTATGCAGCACTGATTGTGCCACCCTACTTGACCTCATCAATAGCAAAGCCTGCAGAGCTGCCATATCAGTCTGCGCCGGCAGCTTGTGTGCTGAAGTTCGACTCTGCCCACACCAGGTGCAGGTAGAGTCCCTTCACTGCCCATAGCACAGGTCAGTCCCCCCTTAAGAAGGCCTCCTAAAGTCCAGGAGGCAGGTTGCACTGTGTTATGGGTGTGAACATAGCTGTGCACGCATTTATGACCCTGTGTTAGCATTTAAAACATAATACTACCGCAAGTGACCGGTGGTCCATAGGAGAACACGGGCTGGCACCCAGGCAGACCCCAGATGTCTAGCTCCATGATGTGCCAACAGAATTCCCCTGTGTTTAGTATCGAACACTGTTTTTTTTTATCCCTGACCACAATTATCATACCCAGGATTACCTTGCATTTACCCAGGTGGTGTCCTCAGAGGATGCCCACCGAGTTCCAGGTTTCTCCTGCCTTGGCAGGCTTCCCCAAGTGTTTGCCACCAAGACAGAGTTCTGACCCATGCTGGGAAGTATGTGCCACTCCCAGAGGTCTGAAAGAAGGCCTGTGCATCAAGAAGGTTGCACCTCAGCCCTGCCAGGATGGCTAGTGATTAAACCCATCATGGTGCTGAGCTTTGAAGGCTGCACTGCTGCTGTTGGACAAAGGATTTTGTCCACCACTTGAGAAGTAAGTCTTCACCTGGCCGAGGCCCCTTCTGAGGTGAGGAGGTGGGAAAATTAGCTGGTCAGGAGGCGGACACTCCCCTCAGGCTGATCACACCTCTAGGGTGGGCTGGCTGGAGTGGACTTTGTCAAATGGCCTGTGCCGCCTTGAAAAGGCTTAAGAATAGTGGGTTCTGGGTAGTTTAGTGACGCACTCCCACCAGATGTGGTCACCTCAGGGGCAGGTTAGTGACAGGACTACATGCCCATTGACCACTGGTCCTCACTCCCCTTAATGCCCCTAAATGTAAGAATTAAGGGGCACCCCTGACACCAGAACCCCAGAGCTGCTGTGAAACCCAACTTCAAGAAAAGGCACGACTCCACAAAGAAGAGGTGCAGAAGATGCACTTGTGATAGCCACTCTGCACACCGCTGGAGTTTGAATCACCCAGGATGAGGGACTGGTTCCAAAAGCATAGGTGAACCCTCTACAACCGGACCCCTTCACCAGGACTCCCCTAGAACCAAAGAAACTAGTCCCCTGACGATGGCAGGACCAGACTGTGTTTTTGACAGCCACTGAAGTACTGTCCACCGGGCCCCAAAGCACAGCTGCCCAAAAGTAACTGGTTGGAACCTTCAGAGAACAGCAGACCAGGCCCTCTGCGAGGCTCAGCTTAATGCATTCTTCACCTGGTCCTCTGGAAGAAGATTTCTCAAACTGCTGTGCTTGCTGGCACCAAGGCTTGTTGTAGGTCAGCCTGAATACTACCTGCTTTACGCTCTAGGCCCAAGGAAACATTGTCACCATGTTCCATTGTGGCTCCATTGTCCAGTCTTTGCATCTCCTTGCAGCCTGCGCTGGCACGTATGGTAATTCCAGCACCCACAGATCCTCTTCAGCACTACGGACAGCCAGGGGCACCTCTGCACCAAAGTCTCCCAAGTCTTTCAAAGCTTCACTGCCTGGTGATTTCTGATCTGACACCTGCTCCCTGCTAAAAAAACAAAGGACTCTGCTGAACTCAACCTGCAAGCTACCTTTTGCAAAGGTGCCACTCCAACACTGCATGTCCCGTTCAGCATCAAGGACAGCCAGTACCACTCTGCATCCCGGCCCCATGAGCTAGGTAAAATTGTACAGACTGTTGTTGCTTGGTTGCTTGGTCTGAGGGCCCGCAAGACCTGAACCCCAGGTGGGTTTCACTGAACTCACCCTACAAGTGACTGATTGCATACTGTGTTTTTGCCCATTGACCAAAATGATAGTGACCAGGAGGTCACTTACAGCTATGCAGGAGTGCTTTGTATTGCACAACCAGCATGAATGACAGTTCTGTGCACCACAACACTCAAGAAAGGTACTTGCCTGTGGGGTGAATTTATCAATATTAACAGCATAATGACATGAAATGTAGAACATTACAGCCTCAATTGGTTACCAGCATGCATCAACATTGCACCACAATTATTACACATCCATTAGCCAACTGAACTAAACTTAACACAAAAGCCAGGGAAGGGACAAACTGACACCCCCTTGCGTGTGTCTCAGTAACATTATTACTCATCTGCCTCTAGTGCTGCAATACATCACATTTCATTCTGAAATGCAATCCACATAGTGAACATAGCCATTATCATGCATCCACCCATGTCTATCAGGCAATAACTGATTATACAAGGCCTGTAACCCAGGGATTGCAATGTTACCAATGAATCACGGAGTATGGTGTGACCATGAGAGCAATATGTCTGAGACATTGTCATTGACTACTCACATGTGTGTGGTATTATGTAGCACATATGGGTAAAATGAGGAAACTGAATCTGTTGTCTTAAGTGATAGGATGGGTCCCTTCCTCCACATTAACAATTGTACAAACAACACAGAAACCCTTGCACCATGCTGCAAGGGTGCATGTGCTGGTGCCAGTCTGCCTGCTCAGCACCTGCACAAGGAGACCTAGCAGAATTGCTATTTATTTATGTTCAAGGTGGATTCCTGACCTCTCCATCACACAAAACGCAGGCCATCAACTTGTTTAGCTTCACTGCATAGTGTCAATGATTAGCCTGCAAAGGCAGCTATGCTAGCCCAGGAAATTGAAGCTTGGTGTGCCACGCATAGTGCAAAATATCGTTGTCATTAAAATATTGCTCCGTATTACACTTTACTGTGCAGTCACCAGGGCAATGCAACTTTGACCCAACCCTGGCCTTAGTTCAAATTGAAAATTGTGTGCATTTTCAAAGTTAATGCAGGATGCACCTCTTGCAAGTTGTGTGGTTTGACAATTATAAAAAATGTCCAACATATGTATGGGCATACTTTAAAACACCCCATGCGCCACTGGTGCATCATATTTTGTGACGCACATGCAATGCATAGTGCATGCCTATATCTACGAGTCCATGCATAGGCACTTTGCGTGGCTTTTCAAGACCTCATACATACGGTCTAAGGAAATGCAGTGTGTTGCCTTACACTGTGTCAGGGAGGCGTGCCATGAGCTTTTCAAAGGGTGTTCCCATGCAACAACCATTGCTTCTAAAGCATTCCCAGATTTGCAGGAAAATGTAAACCAGGGATTGCATCACAATCTTATGCCCACGCAGGTGAGGCGTAACAAGTAAAGATAGCTAGATATCTTCGTGATCCAGCCCTGCTACGTGTGCTGCATTCTAAAGCACACATAAAAAGTGGACTAAGGGCATTAAATATGAGGTTTTGGCACAGGACAGCACTACAAGGATACTTGATGCGCTGACCTGCTTCAAAAGAAAAGGACAGTCATGCGCTGTATCTATGAGATACGGTGCATTACTATACTTCTCCCCGGCACTAATGAACAATGGACTGGCATGTGCCAACATAGGCACCCTTGCACCATGGTACAAGGGTGTCTGCGTTATGCAGCCAATTATGCCCCAGTGCAGGGGGAAAGTACAGAAACGTATCATAACATGTAGATACAGCCCATTTCTGCCCTTTCCCTGTGGTGCAGGGAAGCACAGCTAGGTTCTTGCTGTGCTGCCCTGCGCTACAGGGCTTGTAGATAAGCCTTTTATTGGGTTTACAGAGATGCAATTACTCCCACATATGTGCACACTCAGGGCCTCATTTACAAGCGACTTGATCTTCCGTTGTGTCACTTTTTTTGATGCACCAGCGGTGCAGGCTGCAGGCCCATATCTACAAGGCCACACAAAGCCACTTTGCGTGGCTTTACATGGCCTTGTAAATATCGATTAAGGCAATGTAAGTTCCTGCGTTGCCTTACTCTGCGCCAAAGAGGCGGTCCATGGGTGTTGTGGTGGGTGTTCCCAAACAACACCCATGGATTTTGACACATTCCCAGATTTACAAGGTTTGGTAAACCTGGGAATACGTCAAAAGCCTACGTCTCCCCAGAGGAAATACCTTTATTTCTCCTCGTTTTTTCCTTTTTAGAGGAAAAAGCCTCTCATGATTGTTTTTGTGCAGGAAGGTGTCCCTTTTCTTGCGCAGGGTCGCACTGCAAAAATCTTGCCGTGCTGCCCTGCGTCAAAATAAAAGTACAGCAGTTCACCATATCTATCACATATGAAGCCTTCCTGACCTTTTCACCTACACTAGTGCACAATGGCTTGCCATTAGCAAACCCAACCATTCTTACATCATGGTGTAAGTATGCCAGCATTGTTAACAAGAATGTATTTGGACAGAAAAGGACACCTTCCTGCACAAAGACATTTAAAGGAGTTGTTTGACTTTTGCAATCTGTGCATTGTAATGCAGCACACGCACACACAGACCTGAAAACCATTAAGATAGATTTTGATTCTCCTCCTAGTAATGCCTCCCCTGGGTATGGCACCCAGTGATAAGGCATTACATGCTCCACATTGTTTGTGAATCCTGATAAGGTGTAGAAAAACATATCTGTTGTGTGGGTCAGCAAATGCATTGTTAAAGGTATGACTCCTTGATGAAGAATAGGGATACACTGTGCTTTGCACTGCCTTGTCTCACTCCATACCTCTGTCTGCAATTCAAGTCATGCAGGGTATTGCCTCATAGACATGACTGAAAGTGATAAGCCACTAGAGTGCTTGTCATAATTGACACTTCAATTGTTCATACCTCTTGTAAATGAGTCCAGATGTCTATTGCTGTCGACAGCACTCACATGTAAATTTGTCACAATGTATGAAAGGCTGTAATAGACACATCCGAAAGTATCTCATACATGTTGGTGTTTATTTTCAAAATATCAACTTTCGAGCTGCACAGGACATATGTGGAAATCTCTGTTACTGTGCAGCACTGACAAGTACTGGTATCAGCTTTGTTAGGGAACTAGAATTACCACTGTATGCTGTGTAAAGCAAGGTTATGGACATGAAAAGATATGAGAAAGGCACAGGAATTGTAATACCTTGCAGAGTGTTGTATACAAGTTATTTAGGTGTGCAGAGCCGCGAAAGTGACCTACTCTGTGGACATTTTGGAGTAGTGAGGTATTTCAACTCTTACCACAAACTGGCCACCAGATGAATGTTGTGGTACATCCAATGTGTGTCAACTACAATCTGCCTTACCAATATATGTAGTTAAGACATGTGAAGTGTGCATTTGAAATAATTACAAACTAAACACTTACATAGCCAATTGCTATTCATATGTACTGTGCTTCACTTGCCCACAGTGTATGTGTTCAACAATCACAGTGCAATGTTTAATGTTATGTTTTGTAGGTGGACCCGAGCCATACAACATTGGAGAGATTGAAAGCTTCAAGGACCCGGAGATTACCAGTGAGTTTCATCCTGAATGGTTATTGTGTAAAGCAATTGTGTATGATGTAGGATGTTCTGTGCAATGCCAGATTCAATGTTCATCCCTAACACAAAGGACCATATTTACAAGCGGTCTGCGTCACTGGTGCGTCACGTTTTGTGACGCTCAGGCAGCGCAGGCTGCAGACCCATATCTACAAGACCACGAAAAGCTTGCTTGACATGGCCTTATAGATTTGGAGTAAGGCAAGGCAGTGCAAGTCACTGCATTACATTACTCTGCGTCAGGGAGGCTTGTCCATGGGTGTTGCATGGGTTATCCCATGCAACACCCATCTGGTTTGACTTATTCCCAGATTTACAAGGTTTCTTAAATCTGGTAATGCCTCAAAAGTCTACACTTCCCCAGGGGTGGTGTAACAGGAAGAAATAACATTATTTCTCCCCATTTTTTCCTTTTTCTATGTGTACTATATTCTGCTGCACACATAGAAGTAGAAATTGCCTCCATTGATTGTTTTTGTGCAGGAAGGTGTCCTGTCCTGCACAAACACAATCATCCCCACAACACCGACACCCTTGCACCATGGTACAAGGGTGCCTGCATTGCAGCATGACAGCAATTTGTGCACCAGCGCATAGGGCAAGGACATGATGTGCAGTATCTCATAGATATGGCGCATTCCTGCCCTTTTGTTTTGACACAGGGCACTGCAGCAAGATGGCTTGTGATGCTGCCCTGTGCCAAAAATTTGTAAATTTGGCCCAAAGTAAGCATATATCATATGAAGGTTATATTTGAAAGCTACATTTGATTTTATGCTTATGCAGTTCCATCAGACTATTGTCAGAGTGAATATATTGCCAATATTTGATGGACAACATGATAGATGGGCTGAGATAGGAGCAATGGCCAAAATGGCATATTCAGTGAATGTGTATGTTTATGTGAACATGGCTGGGAATGGAACACTTCCAAATGCATGTAAGATGCCCAATTCTAACGTAGCATGCTCTGTCCAACTTGTTTGGAAAGGCCACACAGGAGGGGATGAATGACACAACAGCAAGGACAGGAATTGTATAGGCTATCTTTAACAGAACATGGAAAGCCAGTCAGGATGGCTTAATGTTTGCTATTAAAAATGGCACTGCTGTGTGTACCACAGGCCCGTCAGGAAAAGTTAGGTCCTGGCATGACAGAGGGTCTTTACAATAAGCCCCTAAGTGTATCAAACACAGGTGTCACCAATTCACACATGGTGAGGAATTTGAAGCCCCCCATCATGTTGTGTAATTTAGCATATTCCACGGTGGGTACATAAACATACCTTTGCCCTATCTTCTTATCCTAATGCCAAGGTGAGTCTGATCAGAAACATGCCTGCACAGCATAGTAATCCAACATACCATTGCCCAATCAACCTTCAGAATGTGTTGCACGTGATCATTTTCACTATTTGTATCAATCAGGAACACACTTTGGACAGCAATAGCTATTTAGACCACAGGATACCTGAGCAGATGAGATGTTAAGCATGCATGCACACATCCATCAAATGGACGTGCTGATGTGCAGCAAGATGATATTTATATCTGACATGTATGGACAGACACTAGGCTGTTAGAGGGACACATGCTATTACATTGGCTGCATGTTATGAGCCATGACATACTCCACCATGGGATTTCGGGAGTTAACATAGGGTATGTTTTTGACCTGTCTGTGTGATATGAGTTATCTATCCACCCTCCATTCTGAGATATCATACCTGGCCCATGTTAACTCTATGTAGCAATGTGTCCAGACATGTCCATGCAATATCAGGTACCCAATGTTGTCACACAATATCTGTACTTTGCAGACATTGCTCCTCTTACTTTTATGCCAATGGAATCCATGCAATTGTAGGATGCAGAAGGGACACTAATTATCAGTAATTATGCATAGGTACTTTGACTTTATTAAATTTGTTGAAGGGAAATATTATGTGAATGTATGCTCACTATCATCTTTGGGTTCTTTTTTAAAGAATAGGAAATTCCACATGCGATGTTTTCAACAGAAATTTAGTTTTTAATGTTCATCAGCCTAGTTCCTAGTGACCCTTGGCCTGAAAGTTTTTCATTCTGCTTCCACAGACAACATGACCCCAGAGCACAAAAGGCAACACTACATTTGAGCGGAACACTTCAGCCACATCCAGCTTGTGGAAAAAGGCTTTAAGGCAATGAAAACAAAATATGCTGAGGAGGTCGACTCTGGAAAATGGTGCATCACACAAAAAGGGATAAGGTGAAAAAATTCAGGGCTGACAGTGCAGACCAGGAGGGATCAGCGGAACCCATTGCCAGCACCACACAAATCCAGCCAACTAGACCAGCATTGCAACCAGCTACAAGTACAGAACAGATGAGCTCATTTGAACACATGATTTTCAAAGATGTATCACACCTGTAGTACAGGGTAGCTGGACTTGACTATAAAATGGACTCTATGATCCAGCTGTTGCAAGAAATAAAGCAGGCTGTCCAAAAACCTTCTCCACCATAAAGAACAGCAGGAACCATGTGTGCCCTTCCCCATGTAAATAGCTATTTTAGTTAATGTTTGCGTAGCTTAGTATAGGGTTAGTTAGTGTAGATGTAGTGTAGACTTAGTATCTCATAGTTTATAGGTTGGCAGGGCTCAATTGGAACGGGTATGGGTGTTATGGGATGTTGGATGGGGGAGTTGATGTGTTGTATATGTGTTTATAAAATAATTTTGTTTTTTAAAAAACTATAAAAAATACAAAACATATATATTTGTTTAGGCTTATGTGTAGGTAGTTTTTGTATTGGTGTAGTGCACGCTGTTTCTGTTTGTAGATGTGTTGTAAGGTGGGTGGGGGGGTTGATGCTTAGCCTGTTGCATTATATGTTTAGAGTAAGCTAAATTAAGTTAAGCTAGTTTTTTGATGTTTTTAGAATAAGTTAGTGTAGATTATATAGCTTAGTTTAGAATAATTATAGTGTAGTTTCAGTATGTTAAGGTAGCGTAGGTAGTTTTTTAAATATAAGATATGTTAAATTTTACATAAAATCTGTTTTAAATCAACATAAGAGTCTAGCTCATGTTTTCAGTATAGGTGTTAATGTATGTGCCTACATAATGGTAAGTATATGCATTTGGATTTGTTTGCACTGTTTTTTAGACATGTGTGACTTGAGAAAATGCATATGGACAGAAATCAGTCAGGTTCGGCCTGGAATGACCTTATGATTGGTAAAAAAATGCGTGCTAAGTAAGTGGCACTGTTAATGTGAAAGGGGAGACAGGCTAAACCGTGTTTCGTTACTTTGCTTCTGTGTGTGTGTGTGTGTGTCTGTCTCATGCCACATGCATTGCGGGATACTTTGATTGTGAACCATTGTCAACTATCTGGGCACTCCATGGTCACACACTATTTGACAGGACATTAATCACTGATGCTTCCCTCATTTGCGTGTCACAGCAGTGTAGTTTCTGGCCTAGTGTCCATACATAGACTCCCTACCAGGACAGTGACTTATTTCACCCTCTACATTGACAACATGTGACATGTTTCATTTCATGTTTGGGACATTGGGTGACTACAAACTAGTCTACAGACACAGAGTTCACATGACTGACTTCCCTCAGACGGTGGTGTTTTGTCCATGGCACGGTTACACCTGTGTCCTTTAGAGAGTTTGTTTCATTTTGAACTCATTCAATACACCAGGTTCTATTTACTACATACGCCTACAGACATACAACACACAGATTTGATTCCGTACATTTATTTACATGTGCAACATTGTTTCAATCACAGGCACAGTTGTTACAGGAACTCCCCAAAACTATTTTTTGCCATTGAATGTCCAATCAGAGACCTTGGGTGAACCCCTGCATGTGTCATGGGGAGTAGAGGAATGGTTCAGTGATGAGGAGAATGAACAATTTGCCATTAGGGAAGGCCACATTGACAGTACAGACGTAGTTGAGCTCAACAGATGGGACAACAAATTGAGATCATTACCAGTTGTGAAGTTTACTGGCATGGTCATAAACACTGGGCAAAGGAGAAAGTGGCATCTTGGCAACCTTATGTTGGAAATCGGTGAAGCCCATACCCTCTTCCTCTGATATGTGTGTGTTGCTTCCTGTGAGCGTGGTGTTGTAGGTGCTGGAGGTGATGGCAAGGGAGGCACACACACATTGGGGGCAGAAGACGTGGCTCCACAGTCCGCGGCAGCATTTCTCTCTGCCAAGAGGCAAGACTGCAGTGCACTGAGAATGACCTGCTGGTTTGACAACACAGCACCAAGTTTACAGTGCTGGGTACCCATAGTGACGATGTATGTATTCTACTTCCTTTCCATAGACTCCAGGATCTTACGTATAGCCCCCAGCTGTGAGGCGACCTCTCTGGTACCACTTTAGCAGGGCAGTTGTTCCTGCCTCTGCCTCATGACACCAGCGATATCAGCCAGGAACTGTTGAAGTCCACAGAGCGGAGTGAGGGTGCCTCATTTAGCAGACGAGGTGTCGTTATTTGGACTGAGGCACCTATGGACTGCCTCTAAGGTGCCAGCCATGGTCTCCATCCCCACACACATCACATCTAGCATCTACCACTGTGCTCCTACCACCCAACGTTGAAAATCTACTTGAGGGTCCTTAAAGGCCAGGGCTGGGGATGGGGTAGTAGGTTGTGGTTGTTGTGTGCTGGGTGGATCCACAGGGGACCCCGCAACACAGTTTGCTCTTCTCGCAACCGGTGATGGTGTATCAAGGGAGCCCAGGATTCCAAGGAGGGTGTCTTGATTAAAGGTGAGCAAGCTTTCATCCTCATCCAGGTTGTCATCACAGACAGGCAGCTGCTCAGGAGGTGTAAATACATCCTCTGCAAAGAGAGAGAGAGCAATGCTAAGGGTGTCCTTTGTGAGATGTTGCCATAGCTGAACTGTTTGACTATCTGATTTGGTAATATTTGACTTTCACAACAACATTTTTGTCTAGGATATATATTACACAAAGTCTTGGAGTACACGTTGCACTGTAATTGCCTTTCAAATGACAGTATCTCTGCATTATCACCACAACCACTGTGTGACCAAGCCGATTTGTATGCTCGTATCACATATTGCAACATTGTTACACAGGTCACTAGGCCTATTATTCCTGGACATACATAAAGACATGTTGTCCACATCTGTCATGTTTGTTTGCATTGGTTGACATGATGCCTATAGTGTTTGTGTTCAGACATATGGACCCCAATACTTTTCAGATTCTACCTATTTCCTAGGGTGGCTGTAGTCCCTGTGCCAGTATTCATCTCACTGATCTGTGCATGTGATTTGGCTCTCCTCATGATGTTGTTTTGATCCAGCAATCTGGGTTTTACACTGTACACTATAAGACTCTGCCTTGTTGTGCTGTCTATAATGCACATCAAGTATTAATGTGTTCAAGGGTTACATTTGTTACATGTATCCTGCACAACCCTACATGCATTAGAAAAGTGATAGACTGGAAAAATGTTTGTGTACATTTACTTCCCATGAAGTACCTATTTCTGTCTCCACTTTTATAAGACTTGCATAAACTTTTGGACCCATCATTGTTGACAATAGGCACTATGTATACATTCATTGGCTATAGTGAATGTCACACTAGGAATTTTGGTAGCACTGGCAGTCATCAAAGTTAATACTTGGTGTATTTGAGTTTCAGCATAGGGTGACACATTCTTCAACTGAAGTCTATTAACTTCGACATTTACATGCTTCCTCTACAACCTGTAAGTTTGGAACAGGGACAATACTTACTGCCACACCGTGATGTCCCCCAGGTCAGTCATTGACTCTCATGTGCCTACAACACCAACAATATTTGTGACCATGTGCTAAATACTGACATGATTCATCCTCCTCAGCTTAATAGGAAGTGCCCATTGATGCCTGTAGGTTGTTCAAGCTTGAATGTTTTAAAAGAATTACCCCACTATAGTTTTACCATTCTTTGAATTCCAGTCATTAAACATGGTGCAACAAATACATCTTCCTGTCAATTGTAGACAGGCAGTAACTGCTCATTTAACTACACATCGGCTTGTCAGTGACAGGGGAGCTGTTCCCTTTGTGGTTGAGGCACATGAAGCTTATAAATGTGAAGTTTTATATTCCTGGGTTACCTTTCCTGCAGTCGATGCTAGTAAACAGACATTACACACATACAGTGAGGTAGCGATTCTAGCTACATACAGACCTTATCAATAGTTAGAAATACCATTAACATACCAGGAACATCAAATCTAGTTCCAAGGCGCCGTCCCACACACATTACATGTAAAACTGGGTCCTCTCAGCAATGATGGGGCAACTCTGCCAACTTTAGCCAGCTATACACCATATGCAAATATAGGAACATTAAATAATGTAGAAATGCGTGGCTTTTATACACATTTAGTAAGAGTGTAACAACATCTAATGCAGTTTGTGATGCATACCATAACTATTGTCCCAACAAGGGCTGTTTAAGCTGGGCAGCCACAGCTAGCTGTGCCAATTGGTCCAGTTACTATTAATGCTATCATGAATAACGTTCCCACCAAACAGGAGATAATTCTGTTTTGGATTGGATAAAAACAAACCAGCCTGAAGCAGTGTTTCCCCATATGGGACCCCAAGATAAATTTAGAATTCTCACTATGTATCTTCCACTTGGTATGGTTCCCCCAGTTGAAGATTGCACTACCTGGGCTACTGTCTTCGCTGCCATATATACCATAACACATGGTACCCCACTAATTGCTGTTTTGCCTGAAGTCCTAAAGCAAATTCAAAATGAACATGGGCAGCCCCTGCCCTGGATTTGGGGATGAAATTAATTGGCAATGTTGCCATGGTGTCATCAATGAATTTAAGTAATATTAAAGGGGAGCCAGCTTATTGGCGATGTGCCAGCATCTTGCATTGGTCCCTCCTACAGATCGGAATGCGAGCTACCTAAAATTATTTCTGGGACCTATGCTTCTATAGGTCATGACAATTTGGGAACCAGGCCTGGTCAGCCACACTTTAAAACAAAATCTGAAACAGATACCAACAAGCAGACACCTGAGTCTTCTAAAAAACCTTGGATAAACATAAAAAGGATAAACAAAAACACAGAGTGGAGCTCCACAACAGCAGTCCACTAAGAAACATTACAATTTACTTAACCGTGATACAATTAAACAGCCTGATAGGTGTCAGTATCATGATAGATGTCCAGAAAGTCAGAGAGGCAAACACAGAAAGCAAGAGTACATGAAACCGAAAAAGGACTTACAACGCTCCTAAGATCTCATCATAAAAAAAGGGAGAGAAAAACCCAATTTAAAAAGAAGAAAGTGGCAGGAATTTGTGCTTAATAAGCCAAAAATAATCAGGATGCTTTTTCTAATCAAGATGTGGGTGAAAACACTGCTCAACAACACAGTAGAGGTCACAATAGTTCGCCAGACTTTAAGAGTTTCTGGCAGCGAGACCGACTAATGATTTTATACAAGTTAAAACTCCGGATCAGCGACAAAGCCCTCCTGATAAACTTTATGATTTAGATATCCAAATCAAGGGTGACATACTGCATACTACTAAAGTAATATTCTGGCAGGACTTGTCTTAATGCTTATTACATGATATTGGCTGAGGTAGATTGGCTGCCTGAGTTTGTTAGAAAAGTAACACAGAGGATGAAATATTACTATCCTTTTCTGTTCTTGTTCCTGAGGAAGTTAAAGAAGCATACACTGCAGAATGGGATCTTACACAAGCTCAGCATTTTACCACAGTTAATTTTGTATAGTGTAAGGCTGCTATGCGGTTGTTAAGTTTGGTCTTAGTAATGATTATGTATGCATTTGTTTATTTTTAAATACAAAATTGATGTTTTTATTTGTATATTATGTACTTTTATGACCCTAGTTGATTGAATTAAGTGAAACTGAAACTATAAACGGAAACTGATACACATTTGGCCAGAGTGGATCACATTGTCCTAGGATATGCAGACCACAGCTATAAATTCAATTTTCCAAAATCTAAAACTGCCTATTTTAGTGTCCTGTTTTTAGGATATGAATTATCAAATGAAGGCAGAAGCCTTATACCACACTTCTTAGAGAAGTATGCCCTCTTACAACCAGCAAACACCTTAAAAAAGCTGCAATCACTTTTAAGCTTTCTAGACCTTGGTAGCACATACATACCAGATTATGCACATGTCAAACCGTTGAACCATTTAATTTGACTTGATTTTTCAGACACATATTGGACTATAAAACATACTACTATTCTCAGAACATTGCAAACAGACATGCCTGCTTCCAAACACTTACACATTTGGGTTAACACCACTAATTTAGTTATCCGCATAACTGCAGGTTCTACTGGTTCATCTATAATGAAGGTGAAACTGTACCGATTGCATATAAATCACATTGATATTCTAGTGTACAAATATGTTTTGCATCAAAAGAAAAAATACTGACTGCAGTTCAAACAGCTGTCGTAAAGGAACGTCCATTGACTCGGGGGAAACGCATAATTATGGTTTCTCCCATTTTAGCCTTAGAGGCTGTTACAAAAGCAAGTGTTGCTAATGCCGATTAATAGAGTGGGCCACTTCCTTGACAGCTACTGAGGTAGATTGTTTTTGAAAAACAAATAGAGGTTCTGTTCCTATGGGAAAATAACAAAATAGAAGGTTAGAACTTGAGAAATTGAGAGTATCCCTATAATCAAGAATTGGTGCTCTCTGTAGGGAACTGGGTTATGGTTGCTGTACTCCATGAACACTTTTTGCCTGGTTTTTAGATGCAACTTAGACTGAAGTGCACTGAGTTCCTACTAACCAGGTCCCCAGTGCTAGTGTTCCTTTGCTAAAACAAAGACACCTGGGGCCAGAGGTAGCAAGCCGTTTGCATGTCGCAAACTGTGAAAAACGCAGTTTGCGCCGTGCAAACTGCCTCCCGCGATGCTCATTCCCAATTTGGGAATGCGACTCGCAAATAGGAAGGGATGTTTCCTTCATATTTGTGACTCGCATCGCAATTCAGACTTGCTTTGTGACCGTGAATGCGGTTGCAAAGCAACTCGCAGTTACCACCAGTGTCACACTGGTGGTAACTCATTCGCAAAAGGGAAGGGGTCCCCATAGGATCCCTTCCCCTTTGTGAATGTCGACAAAAATATTTTTTCAGAGCAGGCAGTGGTCGTATGGACCACTGCCTACTCTGAAAAAACGAAACCAAATGGTTTCGGTATTTTTTTCATTTTGCAACTCGTTTTCCTTTAAGGAAAACGGGCTGCAAAATGAAAAAAAAAAACTGCTTTACTTAAAAAGCAGTCACAGACATGGAGGGGTCTGCTGTCTTCAGCAGGCCACCATCCCTGTGAGTGCAGGGACTCGCTATGGGGTCGCAAAAAGCGACCCACCTCATTAATATTAATGAGGTGGGTCTTTGCGACCCCATAGCGAGTTGCAGAAGGTGTCTGTGACACCATTCTGCATATGCTTTTGTGAGTCTGAAATTGCGAGTCGCACCAACTCGCAATTTCAGACTCGCAAAAGCATATCTTGCTACATCTGGCCCCTGGTCACTTGATCCATAAGTGATGAGGCCCTTAAGCCCACTATAAGCCCCTAGTAAATGGTATCCTGGTACCTAGGGCATGGGTACTGAAGAGGCCCCCTCAGAGCTGCAGCACAACTTGTGCCACTCTGAGGGAGCCAGCACCAACCTTATGCAGACTGCCATTGCAGGTTGCGTGACAAGGTGCTCCCAAAATTGAAAACATGACATGTCACACAGTATGTGTGCCATGCCCCCTAACACTGAATGCAATATATGTAAGTCACCCCTCTAGCAGGCCATACAGCCCTAAGGCAGGGTGCATTATATTACAGGTGAGGGAATATAAGCATGAGCAAATATGCCCCTACTATGTCTTTGTCAATTGCTAGATATAGTAAATTTACAGGGAAGACACTTTAAATGCATGTGTTGGACACTGGTCACTACGAGTTCCCCCAGCTACATGATGGCTTACCTGAAACCTGGGATTTTGGTATCAAACAACTCCTAATAACCCCCACTGCTGATTCCAGTGATGGACTTATTAAGAAATGCACACAGAGGGCATCTTAGAGGTGCCCCCTGAAAACCTACCAGATACTGTTGTGTTGACAGACTAGTCCTGACCAGTTCAGCCACCACAGACATGTTTCTGGACCCCCACGGTGAGAACCAGTGATCTAGAGGCCCAGAGACAAAAGGCTGCACTGGGCAGAGGTGTTACCTCCACCCCCAGGTAGGATGGACATTCCAGGGCGGGGAGCTTTAAGGGCCTTGCTACCTTTGAAATGCAGACCAGGTCGTTCCAGATGGTGGAGAAGACCACCCCCCACTGCCCTGACCCCACTTTTAGTGGCAGCACAGGTAGGAAAGTTGGTTAAATTAAGAGGAGTGCCCACTTCATGGCAGTCCCACTCCTAAAGTGGATGAGCTGAAGTGGACACTACTTTTTAGATTCCTCAATCTAGTTTGGAAGGAATTAAACCACTAGGGTTAGGGATGTGCCCACTTTCCAGCAGAAGTGGTCATAAGAAGGGTGTAGTCACCATAAAGGAGGTCAGCCCATTGGCTACCGCCTGGCACTCCCTGTAAGGCCCCTAAATTGAGTATTTAGTTGGCACTCCTGAACCCTAGAACTCTGATTCCCGACAATGTAAGAAGAACTGGATACTACAGAGTCACATCAGCAGAAAAGACTGCAGATACAAACTGACTTGGCACCAGCCCTACTGGCCTGTCTGTAGCCCTCGACGATCCAGCGCCAAAAGATGACCCCTCCTGCATCCAAACGACCTTTGAAGGTTTGGGAGGACTGCCTGTCTTTGACAAAGATCAAGATCTACAGAGAACAGTGGGCGTGTTCAAGAAGAACCCAACTTTAAAAGAAAAGAACTCTGCCCTGAGGAACCGCAAAGCCTCCTCCGGACCCACCTGTGCACCTGAAGCCCACCGACAAGTCCAAGTGGCCCACTGGTCCTGCCAAGGTTCCTTAGCAATTCTTAGCCTGAGTCCACAGTGGGTTGACCCCTGCTGAACTCTGCCTCTAAGCCTGCAGCCTCAAATGAAAGACTCCCCCTGACCGCGACCTGCCTGGTAAGCTGTTCCTGATGACAAAGGACACCCCTGCACCTGGAGCCCCTGGGTCTTGAGGAGCTGGACCGTCGGTGTCCTTACATCCCCTAGCATCAGAACTTACCTGGGCAGCTGTGTGGTTTCTTCATTCAGCCTCCTAGCCTGAGCCTTTTTCCAATACTGATCTCCCCCATTGACTTGCCTGGGGCATCCAACGCTATGTTGGCACTCTGCATCTAGTTCCTCCTGTCCCGCTGAGGATGAAAGTTTGGTGCTGCCTTGTGGCCCCCACTTGTGCTTACCTCAACCCCAGGAGATCCACCCCTGACACAACTTTACTCACCTGTGAGCAGCTCATCTTTGGTTACTCCTAGTCTCTATTGCTTAACATTGGGCACTCAACGCTGTGTTGGCACTCCCTCGTGCCGCTGAGAGTGTGAGTATGGTGCTGCCTTGTGGTCCCCCTTGTACTTGCCTCAACCCCAAGAGATCGACCACGGACACTGCTTCACTTACCCATGAGCAGTGCATGTTCATTCACCCCAGAGTCTCCTTTGGTTAACATGGGGCACCCGACTCCAAATTTGACCTTTGCTCCTGGCCGCCCCTGTGCCGCTGTGTGTGCACTCTTGGTGCTGATTTGAACCTTGCCTGGTGTTGACCTAAAGTCCTGAAGATGCCTGGTGTTGACCTAAAGTCCTGAAGACTGGATTTGTAAGTTGGGTATTTACCCGCAAAACAACATTCTGGTTTTCCTTCTATAGGTTAACATTGTTGAACTGAAAAATTGCACTGTGTTGATTTTAGTAACTGCAAAGTATTGATCTTTCAACAACTGCTTACCTTTGGTTCAAAGCACATATAGAAGCACATTTTATTTTTCTAAATTGTCCTTGGATTTATTCAGTGAGTGTGTGTCTCATTAATTGCCTTTGAGTATAACAATTGCCTAACTACGACTCCTTAATGAGCCTAACTGCTCACCCACACTACTGCAAATAAAGCATTAGTCCTATCTACTTTTGCCTCTGCAATACCAAATGGGGATCCACTGGACTCGCTGCACAGTGTACTTCATTTTAGTGCACAATATAAAGAGTCAGCTTCCTCCACCCTAACACACCCAAATGGGTGGCATGCTTCATCATAGGGCTAGTTCCTCATCAGGCTGGTGCTGCAATGCCCCACGGGCCCTGTGGGAGAGCGATTTCTCGGCGATCTTTTTATTTTTTGCTATAATGATGGATGTGTGTGTGAGAGTGTGTTTTGTGTAGGGTACAGTGAATGTAAAATAGGAGCGAGGTATCAAGTGAGTTAAAACTGTTGAAGGGGTACCTAAATTATTTTTATATAGTGGTCCCTTGGTAGAGATAAAAAGAGGAAAGAGTTCTACCCTGTGGGCTTAATATACCCAAGAAGCCCTAATGAGATTCATGTAGGGTCGCTCATATTGGTCCATCCAGATCCTTGGCGCTTCTTCGGGACCAGAAAAATCCCTACACTACACCTAGATGGGATATGTAGTAATTGGTGTTCCCAAACAGATAAAATACCTCACGGTGGTATGGTCCAACCTGGAAGATAAATAGAACAAATGAACAATACATTTTCTGTGGCACCTCAGAGAATATGGTAGGTTAACATTTCCTTATAATACAGGTAATTCTCAAGTGTCCTCACACTACATGCTGTAAGCGCAGAAAGTTGCTATCAAGTGACCAGTGCTTGTACATACACACAGCAGGCCATGCAGGTGACCATGTGTACAAACTGAAAAAAACACATGACAGTACAAACAGACAATATATAACATCAATGACCAAAGGGTAGAAATATACTAATAGGTGAGGGCTTGGGTCCTACCATGTTGGATATATCCGTTAGGGCCCTTAGGTCATACGCAGAGTCCCCCGCTCTGAATAGTAGAGTCAAAATCAAAACGGAACCCTTTAGTTGCATGGGGCTGTATTTCTTAGCATAAGATAAAGCACTCACTTGGTCATGCACAGAGAGCACTAGTGACCTACTCCAACTCTACTTGTCTGGAAGGAAATTCAGAAGGTATTTCCCGTAATTTGAATCAGGTGTGAGCTCGAACACCAACATGACGCAAGCCGCCATGTTGGAGGAGTCCATCATTATGAGTGCGGTCATACAGAGATGGCAGGAGGTCTGGCTCATGTGCAGCTAGAACCGCACATGCGCGAAGACACGTGTGTTGGTTCTAAAATGGGGAAATCTAAAGAAAACTGCATCGGAGGCACCGGTCACCATCTTAAAAGTCTATTAGTGAAAATGAATTCCATGTGCCACCAAAAATGATGTACTTGGAGAGTTTATTTCTGTAAAAATGCCACATGGAATGATGTATATGTGAGAAAAGGTTAAAAAGTCTGAAATGGATGTTATAACAGGGCAGTGCCATGGTTCACATTTAAAGAAACTACAACCCTAACTTGTGGGTGTCCACAAGAAAGGGATCCCATATGAGGGATGATTGATCTACGCGACTCCATGAGTTCGAAGTATTGGTGTATGAGCCCAAATTACTGTTACAAGTGTTTTAGATCCTATAAGGAGGGTAACCCCTCACCTGCGTTGAGTTAGGGGTATCTCAAAGGACTATAGGGATCTAGTGGTGTGGGCCCTCTCTGAGGAGCATCAGAGAGAGTGGGGTGTAAGATCCATTGTTTTTATTTATATGAATAATGGAAAACTGAAAATAATGTAATAGAGGGTATCATTTCACACTGGAACCCATTAATCGGTGTTGGCAGATAATATATTGCTCCAGAAGACTAAAGCCACCCTAGAGAAACAGTACAGTAAAACCTATGTGTGGAAAGGGTGAATTTCAGCTGACAGAGGTGTGCTCACATCTCACGCCATATAATATCATCATTTAGGCCATGAATATGAGTAGAGAGGCGAAGACCCATTGTTGTTCCTTTCTAAACAATGATAATCTTCCCCATCCATCCTTTAATTCTAAAATGGCCCATTTCAGATCATAAGGAGTATGACTGAAAATGAAATAAGCATTGGAATAGCCAATAGGTCTCCCCTTTTGGATGTGAATGCAGGTGTACTATTTGTTTTGTGGTTGTAATTGGTATGCATTAGTATGAAAAATTAAAGTATAATGATATGCATGTTTGCATATGTAATTATAAGCTTTGTGTTTGGTGTAGTTCATATTGTTTAATATTTAACTAATGCAAATAAAGGGGTCTTTTTTTCTTTAAGCTTTTTATTTTTTATTGTATTTTTATTTTTTCTAATGGAACTATTTGTAAGGAGTAAACATTTTTTACATTAAAATTTACAATAAACACATTTTTACATGCTATAATTTTTTAAACTGTGTCAATTTGCTTTACAATGTCCTTCATACATCCATTGCAAAAAAATATTTCCAACGTTGTTGTTCATCATCCAGGTTTTCCAGTGTATTAATGTTTCATTTTTGTTGTCAATAGATTGGAAGTTTTTATTATTTTCAATTTGCGTTGTTAATATTGTTACTATTTTTGTAGTATTCTCAATTCCATATATGTGTATGCTTAATTGTTCTTCCAGTGATTGTATTTGCTGTGAATAAAATAGAAAAAAAATAGAAAAAAGTTTTGTTTTTATATATAAATACATATACAATTGCATATAGTAATTTGGTAAATGGGTTTTAACAGTATTATACTGTATGAAAAAGTTTAAATTATAAAATACTATGTTTTGCACAGTGAAATGCTGTGAGAGTACCAAGATGCATTATCTTAAGTTTTTTGGAGGTACCGTCTCCTGTTCGACCTCCTAATAGATAAAACCATGTGAATTATATAAAGTAAGTTTTGCATTTTTCTATATTGTTTGATATGGCTGAAGGCCACATAGGAGAAGGATTTTAGAGAGCTGGGAGTTGATTAGTGGTTTGAGTATATATTGAGTTTTTGAAAAGTGGTAATATTAACTAGCTTTTGTTTATTTCAGTTAAAGATAATACATAGTTTATCCTACTTTAGACTATTATTACACTGAATGGGGATAGCTGACAGTTGTTTATGATTGAGGGATTGTGGGTTTGATGGAATTTAGTTTGATTCTGGGTCTGTCCTGAAAGTTAGTGCCTTTGTGTGGGAGTGATACGAATAATGCCCCCAAGTTAGATTTTCCACTAGAAGCCATATGGTACCTTTTTGATATTCTAGATGATGATAAATGGCCCAGGTATTAGTTTTGTTTGCTGTTACTGGTAGTGGTAGTTGCCAAATGTATATTGTGTGGATTTGAAGAGTTGCTTACTTCACTACCTCCATTTAATTTTTTGTAATAGA
The DNA here is from genome assembly GCF_031143425.1 of Pleurodeles waltl. NCBI lineage: Eukaryota > Metazoa > Chordata > Amphibia > Caudata > Salamandridae > Pleurodeles > Pleurodeles waltl. The sequence goes on along the minus strand of NC_090444.1, from coordinate 1,414,027,851 downwards.
TTTATTTTTTCAGTATGGTGGAACCTTACACTTTACTTTTGCAGAGACTGTTTTCCCAATTGGGAGGACTTGTGGGTGGTTGTTGCAGCTATCTGGGCATGTAACTGGATTGTCATATTGATAACTTGATCTATCTAATTAAATATCTTAGCAATTATGTTGGGGGACACTGTTAGCTAAGTGTTTTTCTATGCCTTGTAATGCTAACATTTATTTTCTTGCAGTTTCTTGCTTGATCTTACCTGACGTACGCTGTATTTCATTGTGTTCAATATTGTTTCTTCATTAAACTCAATGAAAGTCACATGGGATATTTTAATAGAATCTTCAGGTTTTTTTTAAAATTGTATAGCGTCTCTCCACAATGTAATTCTCACAGTGATGTTCTTTATTGTTATTAATTTTAGTTGTTTCATATGTTGACCTCCAATTAATATTTTTTTAATCTTTTCTTCCTGTAAAATATAAAATTGTAAATGTCTAAATTTTTTATGTGTTGAAATTGCCTTGTTATTGGGTGTATGGGTGTCAAATTCTCAGAAATTGCTGTATGATACAAGTGTTTGTTTTCTTTCCTTATAATTTTGCCAATATTTTCTTTATCAAATGCTATCCAAACTATAAATGCTGTATTGTTCATAGGTTCTACCAATTCTACTATTCCAGGAGCTCCATTAGTTAAACCCTTGCTAACAAAAACATTACAAGTTAGATCATAGACTAGTTTTAAAGCTATAAGTAAGGTATACACAAGTCTCATGTTTTTTTGTTGGACTTGTTGGTAACTGTTTTAAATTTGTTTGCTTTTCTTATTCTGTGAAGAATGAACTAACTGCATCAGTTGCTATTGTTGTAAAAACTGGACAATGTTGTACGTGTTGCTGCAAAAATGTATTATTTATGTCATTACTCAATGACATATGGTTTAGCAACTAAGCAAATGGCAGGTCTTTTAGTTAGTACTTAATGGTCCATATGAATGTTATGAATTTTCAAATATAAATGTGTCAAAAACTGGTTTTAATAAAAGGCTCCTTTGTTAAAAATTAGATGCCTCCAAATGGTTGATTGGATTCCTTTTTTTCTTGTAATCTGTTATATATAAAATGTAACATATTTGTTCAACCATAGAAATGACATCAATTATTAGTACTTTAAGATGCATTAGTTGATTTTGAAGAGCACGCCTGTGTTCATGAGTTAGTGGTTTATAAGTTAAAGATTATGACACTGCTATTTTAAATATGCTATGTACTGTTTTCCCATTAATACTGTGTGCTCCTTTACCTTTTGGTACTGTAAGCAATATATAATTGTTGTCTGGATTTTCACATGCCTGAGTATTTTAATAACGTAATAATGTTTGATAAAGTGCTGTCGTAAGAAAGCTTTTTCCAATTCCTGCCCAACCACTACAGAATGTGAAGCACGCGGTTTCTGTAATATAATTGATAATAAACAAAGTTTAGTTGTTTTGCTGTTACATTTTGCATGATGTCTTCGTATTTGTCATTTGGTAAGAGAAAATTAGTTAGAGTTTCTCCTTCAGCATTGCCTCGAATACCTAAATCTAATGACAAGCATTATAGAATTTGTTGTTTGATATATTGTTGATCACTTGATGTTGCCTCAGATGCTATTGTGTTGTGTGTGGTATTAGTTTTGGTGATAGTAGAGGTGTCAATGTTGTTTAATTGTTAATGTTAATATTTAAATTATAATTTATTTCATTATGTTTATTATATTTGTCATGATGTTTATCAACTATGTGTTTAACTTGAAGATATCTTTCAAGGTATGTTTTGCTGTTTAAGATGATTTTATTTTCTTGTCTCCATAGATAGTATAGCATTAGTAATTCTGGGTAACAATTTTCAGAATCATTGTGTTTGTTAAATCTGCAGTAACGTAATGTTCTTAATTTTGCAAATAATTAAGGTGTCAGTTGCTTCCATGTGTATATTGTCATTTTTGTTGTCTAAGTTGTTTATTTAAATTTCTTCCTCATCAAAGCTGTAGAAATCGGTTTCAGTGGGCAAATTTTCATTGTCATTTTGAGTTTTTGTTTGCTTACTTTTGTTCTTATGATTATACATCAAAGCTTAATCTGCTAATATACATTGTTCTAAAGTTTTTGGCTGCTTGCTATATTTTAATATGATATGATCAAATTGTGTGTTAGTTGATGTATTTGGTAATGAATTTATAGTTTCTCGGTCTCTCATGAAATTTGTTTTTTTTTCTGGAGGGTTAGTATTAATAAATACAAATGACCCTGAACGTTTGAGTAATGAAATACGAAGAATGAGGTAAGTAGCTTTCTGTGCACTTACATCTGTACAGTTTAGGAATTTGATGCCTATTTGCTTAAGTTGTTCTTTTATATTACCATTGTAATATACTTATTTTACTGCTTGTGCAATTATTTTACTCACGCCTCTTTGTGATTTACTGATATACGAAATCATGTAAAAAGCATAAGCATCTAACATAAGCTGTAAATCAATGCTTGCTTTCCAAGATTGCAAGATAATTGAATTATAGTTATTATTAAAGAATTCTGCTGGGTTTCTCTTTAATTTTTGTTAGTTTTTTCTTACATTGATCTTATACATGTAATATATTGCTGTTTAATCAAATGTATAATTTGTCAAAAGTTCTCAAAATCGAAAGTATGACAATTTAGTGTATTCATAGTTTCATGAATGTTGTGAATCTGGTCTTACAACTGTTAATCTGTTTCATCAAATGGTAAAGATTCAAGGATCATAGTTTCTGGCAGTGGACATTTCGGATATTGATAGTTGAATGTTCTTTTGTTGGCAGATTTAGGTGTGTGCATGCATTTGTGGTGGTTTTAAATGTGCTTTTTGGGGCTCTTATGATTTAGCACATGTGATATATTTATCAATGAATTGAATTACTTCTTCTTGGTTTGTTTGCCCATACTGTGGAGCATTTTCAATCCATAATCTCCTGATTGAATTTCTACCTTGTAAAAGTAGTCAATTAATATGCCAATGGGGTTACTTTCATGCATTAAAATGCAATTAAATAATTTCTAAACTTGAAAGTCAAAATGTCTTGCACATGTAATTGGATCGTGTTGTATTAATTTACACTTAGTTTTCAAAAGCATATTTTTAAGCTCTTTTTCTGTGTATTCATTCAGTTTTTGTAGTCTTAGTAGCATATTTATTAAATGCTGCCATTCTGTGTCTGCTACAGATAAAGTTAAGAAAAATGTTGTATTCCAATTTGTCTTTTCATAGCAAAAAGATATTTTTTGCAATGTTGCCAATATGGTGGAGAACTGCAAATAGTTTTCAGTATTTTATATCCCTTGTTGTACTTTAAGATGATTTCTAAATTATATTTTATATCTTTTGCAGTAATAAATTTCCTGTTGTTAAAACATTTTCATAGTGATATGTTAATTTTACCTTGAATTTGTTTTATGTGTCATTTTTTTTAGTTTAAAGAAAATATTAGTGATAGATTTTGCTATTCTTCTGTTACAGCTCCTTATGTCCCATTGACATATTCTATTGTAATGTACAAGTATGTGTCTATGTTTATTAGTAGGTCTTTGTTCTCCACAAAAAAGTGTTGGAAAAGCTAAAAATTCTGAATCTTTTTCTTCATATGAACCTCTAGGGGGGCTATTCTGACCACTCGGTTCCCTGGGTCGATATTAGTGAATTAGGAAACCAGCAGAGTTGCCCCCAATGGCGTCTGGATAGATCCCTGTTGGCAGACGAAGATTGGGTAGCAAAGCTCAAAACATCGGTCTCTGAATTTTTAGAAGTGAATAAGAAGCCAGCCTCTCTTTTTAGTATTTGGGGAGCCACTAAAGCTTATATCCGAGAAGAGGCAATTTCCTTAAAGGCCCACCTAGGGAAAGCAGCTCGTGAAAGAAGCAATCTACTTCAAAGGGAGCTAGAGCAGGCATTAAAAAAGAATCAGTTACTACCCAGTTCGGGCACGGAATTAATATTGCGAAGGGCTCAGGCCAAATTAAGGGATTTCTATCTGCCGTGGGAGATACTTAATAGGCACACCAGTTTTCAGAGGCAATATGAAGAAAGCAAGCATGCAGGTAGATTTGTGGCCTGGTCAGTCAAGAAGAGATCCAACTCCAATTTAATAAAAGCTATTTTTGATGAGGAGCTGGGAGTGCCGGTTAGTCGCCCTGAAGCGATAGAAAAAGCATTTCTCTTGCATTATTGTAAACTGTATACTGAGACGAAGCAAGTGAATATTGTGCAAATCAAACAGTATCTAGATGCAGTGATACTGCCAGGCTTAGACATAGGGGCACAGAATGTACTAACATCCCTTATTACTCTTAATGAAGTGGTAGAGGCAATCAGGGGAGCTCCCAATGCAAAAGCACCAGGAGAAGATGGTCTACCTGTGGAGGTTTACAAAATATGGTCAAATCGCCAAAATATTAGCAGAACTATTTAATGAAATATTAGAAGGAGCTGAGGGCCCCCTAGAATTTTCAAGAGCAGTAGTTGTCAGTTTTATTAAAAAGGACAAACCACCGGAATATCCGGGTTCATATCGCCCTATTAGCCTATTAAATCAGGACTACAAACTGTTCACCAAAATACTTGTCGTTCGTAGGGCTCAGGTACCACAAGGGTTAATACACGAGGATCAATGTGGATTTCTACCAGGGAGGCTATTATCCACTAACACTAACTTTTTGAAAAGGCAATAGACTATCTGTCCCACAATCTGTATCTGGTGGCGATCATAATGCTTGATGCTGAAAAGGCATTCGATTTAGTTCAATGGGAAGCGCTGTTTATGGTGTTAGGCAAGTTTGGCTTCCCGACAAAGTATCCAAGCATTACGCAGGCTATACACAGGGGCCCAAGCCAAGATTTTGGTTAACACACAAATAGCAGGTCTGGTACAGATATCACAGGGCACGCGACAAGGCTGTCCTCTGTCCCCCGTGCTGTTTGCACTTTTTATCAAGCTATTGGCTGCAGCAATTTGACAGGTTCTATGTATACGGGCTCTGCTCCCTCCAGCGCCCAAGGTGAAGTTATTCGCTGATGATATGATTCTGTACCTTCATGTGGATTCACACAACATTAATAGAGCTTTTTCGGACTGGGGGGTATAAAATCTATCGGTCTAAATCAGAGGAGAGGCTCTCTTGTACAATATAGAAACATCAGACCTACCAAAGGATATTCCGGTAGTACCTTCGTCTTATAGTCCCATCAGGTCTTTAGGTATATATGTGTCCAGGGACTCAGCAGATTTGTTCCAGTTGAATTACACAAGGGTTTTTAAAAAGATTCAAGGATTACTTTTGCAGTGGCAGGAATCCACCATGATGATTATAGGAAGGACCAAACTGATTAAAATGATGATTCTTCCGTTGTTAGTTTTTGTTTTCTCTAGTGTAGTTCTGAGAGTTCCCAAAAAGGTTTTTCACAAGTTGGATCCACTAATCTGACAGCATATATGGAACCACAAGAAACCTCGAATACAGTTAGGCAAACTTACTTTTTCAGTGGAAGATGGGGGTCTGGCACTCCCCAATTTTCAAACTTATTATGAGGCTACAATATTGGATTCGGCGTCAAGGGCTGCGCAAAAGCCAAATCTTAATTTCTACCTTAATTAGATGCTGGTAGAAACAAATACGCAGCTTTCTCAATTTCTTAAAATTCCCCATTTACCAAAACGGGTAAGATATAAATTACCAGGAATGCTGCAGTTTAGTATTCTTCAAATACAGGCAAAGTACCAAATTCATAGGACCTACCCAATAATCGAAGTTAGGGATGTATGGATGATAGGCTTAGAACTTAATCGATGAGACGTCCAGGAATGGGAGGAAGTAGGGATCAGGACCCTAGCGGATTTGTATACAGGGGACCATATCAAAACATGGGCACAATGTGTAAAGGGACAAAGGGACATCCCAGAAAATTTAAAATTTTCTTACTGTCAAATGCAACATTTCTTACAAACAACGGAAAAAGCAATAGATAGCCCCATTGGAGCTATTGGTCAGGCTGTCTATAAAAATCAAGTAGGCATTGGCAGATGGTATGAGACACTTCAGGGAGGGCACTCAAACAAGGCAATCTCCCAACTTTTTGTTAGATTAGAAAGTATTGCGGGATGTAAAATAGGGATACAGCAATGGCGAAAACACAACGAGCTATCTCATAAAACACTCAGAGGGGCAAATTAAAAAAAATTGCTTTGTGCTCCAAATGGTTGCTTTATTATATCCCCGCTAGAATCAAGGAAAGGCACCAGGAGGCATCAGGTTGGTGTCCACGTTGCCAAAAGACCCAAGGGGAGTGGCTCCACATGGGCTTTGCATGGCAGGATATTGGGAGGAGATTTTCCAAAAGATCAGTACCATGATATCGTACGAGCTAGCCCCTAGCCCATTAGTGGCATTATGGAGTATTATGCAAAGCACAAATTTGCTTATTTCTTCTAGACAAATAATATTTGTGGGCACTTTGATTGCCAAATCACTGATTCTCCAGGCGTGGAAATCACAAGTGCCCCCTACGTATGCAGCATGGGAGGCAAAAATGGAGGCAACTTGGGAAAAAAAAATTGTATGCCCAACGGACTGGAACATGGCGAAGATACCAGGGTATATGGGGGAAGATGTATAATTCAGAGCAGGAGTAGGCTTGCGGGGGGAAGTTGGAATCCAGCTACGAGATTCTCCTCCGGGATTTAGTGGTTTGGATGCTTCGGATACAAGGGTATTGGAAAGTATGTACGTTTCCAAAATCGATTTATAGACAATACTACAAGGATAAGTATTGCTGTACTTTGTAAGATTTATGCTCGATCGATTTATTCTTGAAAGGGAACATTCCAGAGTGTGACTTTTATGTCCAGTGTACTCATATATTTGACTGTTCTGAGTTCTTCTCTCTGCTTATCAGTTCTCTCCCTGTGAAAAGCATCAAACTCTGAGGTCTTATTCACTTGACAAAAGCCAATGCAGAACTGTAGATGGATCTGTTGAATTTTGTTCCAGAGCAATTGTGAATAACCAATTACTATGTGAGGGTTCAATGATGTCTAGTTGGTGCATAGTTTCCAGTTTTTGTTCTAGGTCTTTCCTTCTGGTTGCTAGAATTCTGCATGCATTTATTCTCAATGTGATCCTGGTAATCTCTTTTTTAGTTCTGATGGAATGTTCAAATTGATTTTTTTCCTTCTAATCTGAAAATTAAGATTTTCCAACTAATCGGAACCCCATGAACCATAAGAACTGGACTCCTCCCTTCTTTGACTGTAGAAGGTTTAGATGTGACACCCAAAAGAGACAGCTCTTTCAATTTCCAGCACATTAATAAGGTATATCTGTTTCTGTGTCTTTCTGATCAGCTGAACTATTTTACACGTGACTTTTCCCAATGCTTCAAGAATGGTATAAGGGTCATGCCATTGGGCCAATAACTTGTTTCTAAAACTGGGAATTAGAACAAGAACTTTGTCTCCAGGATATTGGACTGATAAGCGGTCTCTTAGTCACATGTTTTTGTCGCTAGTTTTGAGTGCCTCACTTGTTGTACAATGTGACTTAGCCAGATGGCTTGGAGACGATCTTGTAATGCCAGGAGATACTCCAAGGAGAGGTGCATTCTCTTCCCCATCCCACATAAGATCCAAGATGTCCTGATTAGAATGTAAAGTTGGATCCCAGATCAGTGTTAATTTATTCAGGAATTCAACTCTGTAGAACAAGGGAATAAAAAAATCACATGCATGCAGCTGAAATTTCTCTTAAGGAAAATGTATCCTCATAGCATGTTGCATAATCCACAATAACTAGACTGTACCTGTGTCCTCTTCCAGACCAGATTAATCAGTCCGGGCAGTAGAATCCATTACAATGTGTTGTACTGTATCTGAATCACTTGAAGAGCTAGTAATGGAGCTTGGAATACACGTTTAAGATATTTTAGTTGACATATGGGCCACATCTTGCAATAGTGTACTATTTATGCATATGTACCAGACCAAATGTTTGCTAGATGTTCTGCTGTGTATTTTCCTTTTCTTTGATATCTTCTTGTCACGTGACTGGGAGCCAATTGTAAGGCGGTTTCCAGAATACTCTAGAAATTAACGGAGTTCTCCCTATACCTACTCCATCTGGTAATATATAAGGCAGACTAATCCTCTAGTTATTTTGAAAATAAAGAATTATGGATTTGGACTGGAGTCATTCTGCTCCTTGGCCCATAGAAAAGCACATTTAAGGGATTCAGCTTGATTTTGCTTATGATGAAAAGTTATTTGTTTTTTCTAAGTTTCAATCTACCTGCTTGGCTTCTTTTTGCATGGTCAGGGCATATGCAGTCTGTTCTTTATTTCTTTGCTTTTCATTTATATGTTTTGATTTTTGGAATATTTGATGCAATTTTGTCCGTAGTAAAAAGAGCTTCATGTATCTAATCACTCATCTCTTTTAGTCTGTAGAACAACAACAACAAAAATAGGGAATATTTGCACCCAAAATGACTGCTTCAGGTAGACGGGGGTAATATGACCACTGCCACAGGAAGGTTTGGTCAGCAATTACCATCTGGACTACCTTTATAGGGTAAGCTTTTGTATCTCAATGAATACATGAAAAACGTATCAGGTCTCCTGCTCTTCTGGGGTACATAATTCAGTACTTACTATGTCTAGGTACTCAATATTCACTCGCCCTTGAGGGTTTTTACCATTTACACTTACTTCATGCAGATATGGATGTGAGCTTCTCCATAAGCAGCATGCACCAGTTTAGTCTACATTGACTCCGTTTGCCTTTATAAGGGCAATTTCGAACAATATTTCCACAGTCGCCCAGTCATAATTCATCTTTGGTAATGTGTATACAGTAGTACAGCTAGTGAGGATTTTCTGTGTGTTTCAGATGTAAACTTTGAAACTGTAAACAATACCATATCAATCTACCATAGACAGGGCTAGGTACACATACTGCTCAGCACCAGGATAGCCTCGCAGGTGATAGTGCACTTTACAAATACACATAACAACATAACATGAGACTCCTCATCAAAACCCACACTGTCCAATATCACCTGCTTCACCTCAGCATAATCTGGATTACTATTTGAACTGACTGTCTAGTGAGCCAACTCATAGTCCCGTTTTAATAGGGAAGCAATATAATTATTCCATGTTTCCTGAGAACAGGCAGTATTTTCAGAGACACGCTCAAACATAGTAAAAAAAAAAATCTAGATAATCTCCTGTATATACCTTTGGAGAACTGAGGTAGGATGTTGGCATGTACTGCAGTGACATATGGCAAATGTCCTCTGGTGTTTTTCTTGAGAAACCATTTGATGCCCCGTGGGGCTCGAAAACAATTATGTCAGCTTGAACTTGTTGCTGCTGAAGTGTTAGTCCCAGCATTTGCTGTCCTGTTAACTTCTATAGCAAATGCTTCATTACATCTCAATAGGTTCTGATCCCTCCTGACATCAAACTTGTCACACAGCACTTTTCGTTCACGTTTTAATGACAAGGAAGTCAGAACAGGAATCAAAAGAAATTATGGTTTCTTGCACTGTAAATATAAACAATTTATCTGGGAGTCTGTTATTACATTATAATCTAAATTTCATCTAAAAGATCAATGAATGAAGAGCAGTCCTTTTTTCCACGTAGGTATCATCATCTATGGTGCAATCATTGAAAGGGAGGTCCAGCACTCCCTGATAAACAGATAAGGGACATGTCAAATCCTTCCTTGGTATGCCATTCCCTGCTCCCTCCCACAGCGCTGTCTCTGCCCCTTGCCTCCTAACTCCCTTTCTGTGACTAAAATAACACTTGCCTGAGAAGTGTGATAAAGGACAGGTCAAACCTTACCCCTGTATGTCAGGTGCTTCCCCACTCTATTGTTCTCGCTGGACTTTATATAAGGGAACCATAGAGTTTTAGTGCCACCCGACCTCCTCTGCTTTTCTCACAGGTGTCGGGAAAGTTTGATAGAGCCTGGAGGTAAATGCCTACCCCAGTTGAACTTCAGGTAAGAGTGTTTACTGTCAATGATCAAGCTTCTTTGGGGAGATTTCAAATCAAGGTTTGGGTTCGCTCCTGATGCCACCCGTAAAAGGAGCCAACACATGCTGCAGTGTCTGTTCCCCAGCTCAGGAAAAATGCGTGTTGTGCAAAGCTCTGCAGACACCAGCACTTGCATACAACCCATTCAGTGTCTCACTGAGTGCTGGAAAACAGGTTTCCATGGTTGTGGCTCTTTTCAATCTTCGGGTGGACTTATATCACAGAGAGGTTCTATTAACCATGGCTCCAGTCTGTGATATCCCAGAACCCAGCTGAATATCAATGGATGTCATTCAATAATTTTGAAGACTAGAGGACATATAGGAGTCCACCACTCGGCCAAGCATTTCCAGACCCTATGCCTAGTTATAGGGTCCAAAGACAAACCCCTCCCCCCCCCCACAAAAAGTGAAAAGTCAAACATTTTCCACTATGCCTGGGCCCTTCCCAAGGCCATGAAGGTGTTAAACTTCAAGAGTTCTTTCAGGACTGGGGCCGCAAAAAGGCTCTCCTCGGCAATTGGGTCAGGCTTTGTACTCATAGTGAACCAATGGGAGCTCAGAATCAAGAGCCAGATGGAAGTTCAAGGACTCTTCCATCATAGAATAAGGATCTGCACACATCTGTGGTGGGGTGCTTCATCATAGGTTTCTCTCCTCATTCGGGACATAACATCTGCCTTAATGGGCTTACCCAGTAGGGAGCTCGGGTAAGAAATAGAAAGTTGGGATCCTAATTATGTTTATATACAAATGTCTAGCGCTTACCACACTAATATATTCTGGATTCTATTGATAAGATTAAAAAGAAGAAGAAAGAGGTTTGTAGTTACTATTGTACCTACATTTAAAAGCTCTCATTCTTGTGCTTACATATTGTGATCCTCCTTTAAAAGTAAAGTGGTGTGCACATAGTGCTGGCAGTGGTGTGGGGATTTTCGGGCTGTGTTTACTTTTCACCCACCGCTCTCCGTGCCTTTCTGTGTGCATTAGTCTCGGACGGAGGGGGTGTGGGTGTGCGCGTGGGAGCGCATAATCATGGTAGCACAAAGCTATTTGTTTTTTAAAAATCATTGTTAAAAGAATATTAACAGCCTGTGGTCTGCTAATGTTATTAAAATTTCAGCAAAGAGCAAGAGGGGGAGGGTGAAAAGCAAAATGGTACGAACACGGAAAATGAGCGGCGACGCAACATCGCAGCACAAAACCAGGACCAAAGCAGAGACATTCTTATGAGGTACTGCAAGGAGAAAAAAAAAGCAAATACCAAAAGCATCAGCAGAACACTCCTGAAAAAAAGGAAGCTGTACTTAGTCAATTGGTCCAGGGATCAGGGAAACTAGCAGACATAGAATCCAAAGTGAAGCCAGCATGGTCTGACCAAATACGAGCCAGCAAACAGGACTAACAATGAAACCTATGAATGATAAGCAACAGGCAGTTTCTAAGCACCCTATATGTAAACATAAAAATGATATTGTTACTCAATTAGCTGGGCTTCCCTCCACATCTCTGGTTGTATTCTAGTACATACATAAATCATACACACATAAGGTGCAGTTTTAGCTGCTGCAATTAAAAGAGGATTAACTAACAAAAATGTAGGAAAAAGTAGCAATGACGATATCTGCATACATTATTTCTCAACCATTCATCACTAGACAGCAAAATCCCAGCAATCTTGACATAAAAACAAATGGTCGTCAAGTCATTTGTTTACTAGACCATGACACCCTCTCCTGGTGTAGTCATTGTTCTGAATGTCAATGCTTCCTTGCCTTTTATAAGTTTCACCTTGGCCATGTACTTCATTGCCTATTATCTCATTGCTCTGTAACAGGCCTGTTCATGTTTCCTATCCTTGCGATGTGGTGTGCATAGGGTGCTGTCGGTGGTGTGGGGATTTCCCAGCTATGTTTACTTTTCATCCCCCACTCTGCGTGCCTTTCTGTGTGCATCAGTCTCGGAGGGGGGTTGAGGAGGAGCTCATAGTCATGGAGAGATGCTTCTTAGCAGAGACAGAGGGAGGGAGGGCTGAGTAAGGGTAGTGAGGAGGAGGGTGAAGAGCGAGGAAGTGTTTGAGGTAAGATAATGGGAGCAAAAGATACTGACACAGAGGATGATGAACAACTGCCACGCAAAAAGAAAGGGGGACATTGGTAGTGAGATAGAAGAAAAGTTGTCTTTTACTTGACTTCTGTGTTCTGCTCCCTGAGGTACCACAACAGTGGGATCACATGAACTGAGCCACAATCTTTCAGTGCTGCTGATTGAGAGTCACCAAGTGGAATAGGGGTACAAATCGTCTTAAAAAAGATATTAGTGCTATTATAAAACCAATGTTGAAGTTATTGTGAATTTCAATATAGTTTGTACAATTTACCATAGAACATCTACAGGAGTGAGGAAACTAAGGCAGGCTACACTGTTTTATTGATGGGTTCTCACAACATATCTTTGGATCCTTCACCAGTGCATTTGGAGTGCTGGACATAATTGAAAAAAGTACCTGCAAAAGGACAAGTAGCTAGCAGGTGGAAACTAGTCAGTATCCACCGGAGGTGATCGGAAGCTATACTTCGTCGAAACTCCAGCGAAGGCGTGGACAGCATAGCAAAGCAGGAAGTCACAGTAGATGACATGCTGTCCAATCAGAAGGTGGTACCACTGAGCAACGACGGAATAAGCCAAAGGTAAGTTCATGTAAGTATGGTCCTGGTTCAAAGCCCCTTTTAAGATTTTCATTTGTTAACAAAAGACTCCGTAAGCACAGCGCACAAGTGAGTGCCATGCAGGTGAAACCACAAGAGGGAGTATACTCACAATCAAGGTTGCCCAGAAATGCATCATTCCTAGTAGAAATAAAGAAAGAAAATATTCTATGTTATTCATATTGATTCAAACAGGCCAATACCAATGGCACATAGGCATTTGTTAAGTAACAAAAATCATAGTACACCCATGTAAGGCACTGCAAAATACATGTGGTGAAAGCACATCTAAAATTAATAATTCTGAAGAAATTGATTCAGTCTTACCCTGGATATAAAGCGTATCTGCCCCATAGGAGGAGAGGAAGTACATTTCCTTAGTCAAACATTAATCACAAAAAATGCGGATACGTAATGCCTGTAAGTGCAAACTGGTGCAGCAGAGCCCTTCACAAGTCATCATCTGCAGGGGTCACCAGGGCTGAACCTCCTGCATGGTGGCTGCAGGGCTCATCTTATGCATGTAGTGATTATAGCCACGTCATTTGTGCTGCCTTTGGGAACTTCCAAGAGGAAAGCAAATGCAGTGAACATGACTGCCCACCATCTTCTGAGGGAACGGTAGTCATGGTGTTCCTTTTATGAATGAGATTTATGGAGCGCTGATCATAGAGCTGTGACCCCAGATATGGTTCGATAATCCTTTCAATAATAAATGAAAACATTTGACTTACATTTCAAAAGACCTCTTACCTAGGTCTGAGGATAGGGCTTTGGGTGAGGTTACTTTAGAGGCCCTGAGAAGCATTCTGCTGGAACCGGATTTGTTGGGGTGCGTTCAGGAGATTAATATGATCATTCAGAGATGGCTAGGGACGACAGCTGTACAGGTAGCTCCTTCAAGAAGAAATATGCAGACTAGTAGGGCCTGTTCGGCACATTGGTTCTCTGTGGACCTACCGCAGGAAAGAGCCACCTGTGAGAAATTGGAGAGGAATTGGCAGAAACACTATCTGGACGTAGATAAGGCTATTCATAGAGATGCGTTACGCAAATATCACAAAAATATTCAGAGAGCCTGTTGCTCCTTTTGTATGAAATTCATTGAACAAGCTGACAATGACAGTAAGGAGTTCTTTAAAATTGTGTCTTTGTTTACCGATCGCTTCTTCCCCTCCTTTTGAGCCTAGCCAAGAACTATGTACCCGCTTGAGTGACTTTTTTGAGGACAAGATAAAAAACATTCAAACTAATATTTCTAGCTTTAAAACCCTCATCTGACCTTGTGGATTTGGAAAAGGCAGTTATGCTGCCCGCTGGGCATTTGTCATCATTTTCTGTCCCAACTATGGATGATGTTGTATCTGCCTTCTCCAAATGCAAATTTTGTCTCTCCTTCCGATCCCATCCCCCATGGATGGCTGAAGGCAAATGCTGATATTATTTGCCCTGTTTATCACGATCTGTTCTGCTGTTCTCTTCAGATGGGAACTTTCCCAGGGGGAGGAAACAAGCAAATGTTGTCTCCATTCTTAAAAAGGCCAATGCAGACCAGGTTCCTTGGTTAACTTTAGACCAATCTCCTTACTCTCTGCTGCTGCTAAAATCTCAGAAAAACTGGTGAACTAATAGTCAACCATCTTTTTAGAAGAGAATGATCTACTACATCCCTCCCAGTTAGGGTTTAGAGAATGTCACAGTATAGAGGCAGCATTACTGGAGGTGTCTGTGTCTATTAGATTCAACTTAGTCTTTGGACTCAATGTTTCCTTGGTGCTTCTTGACCTGTCCACAGTGTTTTCCAGGATTATGATTTAATTTTTTGTGACTTTGTTAGGTGTCAACCGTGTTTTCAATAGTGTTGTGTAGTTGAGGACAATCTGAATGGTATAATGGTGTTAAGGTCAGTTATTAGCAAGCTGTGGAAATATTTGTTATGCATTATAATGGGGTGCAGGCAGTGAAGTAGGAAGCTGAAATTGTCAAGTAGGTACATCACATTTCTTCTGAGGTCTTCTGAGTTTCAAAGAAGTTTCATAGAATTGGAGTTCCAAGGGCGAAGAGGAGGACGATTTAGATGATGTGATGATCTGTCCATGTGGTGGTCTGATTTTCAGCCACCAGGATGAGGCTTTGAGGGGCAAATATTACATTATGCATGCCTGGCTTTATGTATAGTACAGGAGACATAGGGTGATGACTTCACGAGTCAAGAGAAGAGAGTTGATGTGGTGCAGTTCAGGAAGTCACTCACTATGCAGAGGTTGTGTTTTTTTTAAAGATTTTTAAGATTATCTTAGAAATGGAGTCCAGGAAATCATTGGCAAAAAAGAGTAGTATGCAGGAGGTCTTTAGATCAACAAGCGTGAGCATTTGGTGATATAGAGCATAGGATGAGTAAGGCTTCATTGTGACACAGTTACATTTTGGATGGGTGTGGTGGGAAGTGAGTTCTTGAACACAATGCTAGACCCCGTCTGATCTTCTCAGCAGAGCAAGTAATGATCCAGATTTAGGGCCTGATTACGAGTTTGGCGGTCCGACCACCCGACTGGCATGTTGGCAGACCTAAAAAGACCACTGTGTCGGCAGTGCACAGACTGCCGTATTATAATGTATACATGCGGAACCACCGTCCACCAAGCCAAAGAGGTGACTGCCAGCCGCGCAACTGTCTGCTATCTTGGCGTTCCGTACTCCAGCGCCGTCAGCCCCGCAGCCAAACGGCGAGCCTATTACAAATACACAGTCAATCTGATGGACCCCATGCGGTGGTCAGCCATCGGGAGGCGACCACGCGGTATACGTTTAACAAAGGAACAGACAAAAGCCCATTGGATGAATTAAAAAACAACACAGCTGACAATCCTGGGCCCAGTGGACACACCTGCAAAGCACATTATAAAACACACCCCTTCACAGACCATGATCCTTTGCATTTCCACTGCAACTGAGAAGAGATTACTGAACAGAGAGGTAAGACACCCCTTTTTTCACTCTCCCTAAAAACACTTTCACAAACTTTTCTCCATTTACTTCACATATCACTTTCCTTTTGTAATTAACTCCCTATCACCCACGTTAGTTACCCACTATCTCACGTCTCAAAACTCCCCATTTTTCAGAGGATGATTTTGAGTCAGGGTGGATGAAATCATAAGAGTAGAGCCACAATTGTTTGGAGCCCAAGTGCAGCACAATCCTCTCAGTAGGAAAATGGAATTGTGGCAAAGGATTGTCAACAGAGTGAATGATGTAGGCACCACCTTGTGCACAAAGGAGGACATTAGGAAGATGTGGAATGACCTGAGAGGCAAGGTGCGTTCCCTGGCCTCCAGGCAACACATGAAGATTGACGGTGGCCCTTCCAGTGCCTCATTACAACTCTTTACCTGGGAGGAGACGGTCCCGGCCATCCTGCATCCTGAGGGCTTGACAGGAATACCTGGGGGAGTGGAGTCTTGTAAGTTACAACTCAAAAACTGTTGCTGAACTGTAATGTCATGCATGCTCACAGCTCAGTTTTTGCCACTGTGTCGTTCATTGACTTTAACAACATTCAATAACCAAAGTATCTGAGATGTAAGACTGTCAATGTGTATTGTTGGACCTAATATCACAGCTACCAAGGTCCATCACATGCTATACGTTGGAACAGTGCCTCTATATCCTCTATATATATATGTGTGTGTGTATGTGGATATATATATATATATATATATCTATAGATATATACATATATCTATATATATATATCTATATATATATATATATATATAAAAAATAATACTCAACAGATGGAGCAATATCCACCAGACGGCTGCACTGATCCTTTGATCGTCTCCAAATCGTAAGGACGAAGTAAAATTCAAAGTTCAGAGTTGAATTTCATCAATTTTATTCCATATAATGGTGTCACAGTTTCCTGCACAGAATGTCAACGCGTTTTGGCAAATGCCTTCTGCTGGAATGCTATATATCTCAAAAAGCATCCCAGGCCTCATAGTTTGTCTCAAGATGTAAATGTATGCTCCAACCTAAAAGCAGTCTGGTAACAGATATGGAATACCCAACATTCGTCAAGTGGTGGAGAGTAGAGAGAGTGACTGACTGCAACTCCCGGAAGCCCTGTTTCTCTAACTCCAACCACCAGCCCAGTGTTCACTTGCCCAAATACACCTGTCTTTTACCTCTAAAATGAAGGTTACTCACCTGGGAGAATACCATTTGTCAAGTGATGGGAAGTAGAGGGAGTTACTTGACTGCAAAGCACAATAGGCCCTGTTTCTCTATCTCCAACCACCT
Source organism: Pleurodeles waltl (assembly GCF_031143425.1). Classification (NCBI taxonomy): domain Eukaryota; kingdom Metazoa; phylum Chordata; class Amphibia; order Caudata; family Salamandridae; genus Pleurodeles; species Pleurodeles waltl. The sequence continues at coordinate 1,414,010,738 of NC_090444.1, read as the reverse complement.
GCTCAGTGTTCACTTGCCCAAATACATCTGTATGTGAACTCTCAAATGAAGTTTACTCAACTGGGACGGTGCATTATATAGATAATGCATAATTCAGAGATGTGTCAGTCTACATAGCTCAATTTTGAACCGGCATCTCAAGAATAAATGATTGAGGACAGAAATGACACCTTACCAAGTGTGTACCCCAAGTATTCCTAAGGCCATAAGCCGCATCAGCAGAATGGTAGCAGCAGCAAACACATTGACACAGCACTGTACACTTGACTACAGATACAAAGTTGTGTGTTTGCCTGTATCACACCCAACTAGGCTTCCAAATGGTCAAATGCACATGTTGCCTCTCCATTGTGTTAGCTTCCCTGTTGGTAAGATGTAATTTTCATTCCCTCATCCAAAGTGTAACTTATCAGCACATCTAATGAGCTGCTTGAGTCTAATAGTTTAGGCAAGCTTCACACGTCATGTCAAATACTCCAAAACCATTATAGCATGGCACAATTGGCTAACCTACCACTTAAGAGTGTCCCATTTCTCTAATTTCTGTAACTCAAAACCTTTCAAGGTAAATGTCACACTACAAAAAATAAAAATGTACCCTCTTACTCAACTGATCTTGCTGGCACTGCCCCTGGGCAGACCTAGTCCACCGACCAGACTCACACTCCACCCCTGGATGAAACCCTCATTGATGACAAAGCTCCTGGACTTGTGGACATGGAGGACAGTCCTGGCACATCTGGACAACCTGGTCAGGCAGCAACAGTGAGTCACTGTGCCGTCACAGCACCTCCCAACCTGTGTACTTATCAGTGTTCCAACCATATTGTGTCCCCCCAGTCCTGGATCCTGAGGTGCTGACGCTGCGGGTTCAGGACCCAGTTGAAGAGGGCACACCATGCCAAGGGCACAGGCTCATGGGGGCAGGGTGTATGGGAGGGATACTATGGGCCAGCGAAGTGAGACAACTGGGGCTGCTGTCAACCAGGATACCATCAGTCACATCTTGGGTGTCTATCAGGAGTCCCAAGGCGTGATGGGCCAGGTTTTTACTGAACCCGGGGAAATGAAGCAGCTTCACAGGGACATGATCCAAAGAATGGATGACCACAACTGAAACATAGGCACCCTAATAGGGGTGCTGAGGGACATACACACAACCCTGATCAGTGCTTTCCAACCACCATCCACCCCTTCCTGTGGTCCAAATAACGCAAGGCCAAGTACATCTGCAGCAGCCACAGGAAAGGAGGGCCTGCCAGAATTACAACCACCTTCAGACACCCCTGCCTCTGCAGCAGCTGATCCCCCCCCCCTCACAAGCGGGGATGTCCAGACAAGAATCCAGGAGGTGCGGATGGCAAGACAACCACCACTGCTAGCAAGAAATCTCAACCTTAATGTTCTCCTTTTTGTGTTACCAGATACTCTGTGGATTGATCCCAAACCCCATTCCAGTTCCAATGGGAGGAGTACTCTAGACTTCCAAGGGTGTGGCATCTACTCCAATGATTTAATTCACCATGACTGACCCCTTCTCTGGATATGTTTTTTTTTTCTGTCGAAATTATTTTTCATCTGGTACCAACACATTGTCATAAAATTTACATTAAGCTATGTAGATATGCAAGATCATGTGAACCATACAATGACGATACATGTTACTTGTGCAAGCATGGATCTGTTGCATCTACAATGTGTCCAGCTCAGGATTACAACCATTACACACCAACACATACATGCAAGAGTCTTGTTTCAGAAGAGGTTGTATTACATTGTTCAGCACATAGGGTGTGAAGATATCAGAGACACAGAAATTCAGACATGACCATAGGCATGACTGTGTAGACCACAAAATATACTGGTGCAGACCTCGAGAACATTGTAGGAATATACATATCAGACACTGACCTGTGAAATAGGCAAACACTGATATGGGTGATGTGATCAGCTGGAGCCATATCCTCTAGCTCTCATATCTCTAGCCTGCCTCGTAAAATGCAACACCTAGACAGATGGCAGTACAACTGTCCCTGATCACAGGAGCATTACAATCCTGTGCTATGCATCTGGTGGTATGACACAAACAAATGTCAGTAATGTGCCACAGGCACTTTGGCCTACAATGATGAAACACATTAACAGCTACAAGCAGTTCAGACAAAAAGAGTGTGTAGCAAATGTGAAGGGGAACTGAAGTGATTTTGGCCAACAACATTTCTAATGACCACACGATGACACACATGAAGTATCATAGCCATCACACAACAACTAACAAGTCCACTGGAGTCTTCTGCACTTCCATCCTATCACTGTGCAAGCTGTCTTGACACAGGTCTTCTAGACCCAAAGTCCACTTTGTATGTCTCAACAGCACGATATACCTGCCATTGTCACAACTCTGAAATGCCCAAATTAAGATCTCATGGTAAAGGTACCTGAACAAAGAAACAAAACACGAAGTATAGTTATAAAACCATACATATGACACAAGTCACATAGCAAATGTCTGGAGAACAAAGTCCATTTAAATAATCTGCCACAAATAAAATAATATTATCAAAATGTGAATGTGTCAAAGCTTCCTCACAAACACCCTTTGGCAGATTTTGCCTGAGCATCAGCACCCTAACTATTTCTAATAATAAACTCCACACATTATCACAACTACAGTTCATTGTTCAGTCAAAGTCATGACATCTCATGACATACTTACACTCAAGAGAAAAAGCTGTCAATGGGATATTGTCACAAGTCAGCTCCTTCCTCTTCACCACTATCATCTTTATTTGACATTTCAGGATTCACACCCGGCGGCACTGCAGCCTCCCCCTCCTCTGAGATGTAAGGGATATTCCTTCCGCAGGGTGATGTTATGGAGCATGCAACATGCCACAGTGATCTGACACACCTTTCTGGGTGAGTAGAGGAGTGCTCCTCCAGTCTTGTCCAGACAGCGAGATCTGGCCTTCAGGAGCCCAAAAGCCCACTTCACTACCCGCCTTGTTCTTCCATGGGCCTCATTGAAGCGGACTCCCCCTGGCATTGTTGGATTCCTCAGCAGTGTCAACAACAAAGTATGCTTGGGATATGCGGAGTCTCCTGTTTTAGAATGAGACATGATTGCCACAATGAGTCACTAGCTTCATGATTGTAGCACCTGACATTGCACACCCAAATCAGCACAGATGTGACTTACCAACCAGCCAGGTGCTCTCTGGTTGCATTTGTGATATCAGCTGGCGTATGGTGCTGTTCCGTATTACAAAAGAATCATGGGCTGAACCTGGAAAATTGGCACAGACATTTGAGATGTAGAGATTAGACAAGCAGACAACTTGCATGTTGATAAAATGGAAGTGCTTCCTGTTGTGATGAACTTGTTCACTGGCCTTCAGTGGCACAAATGCAACATGGGTGCCATTAATGACACCCACCATATGTGGGAGTCGACCAAAACCATAAAAGTCAGATTTCACACTGGCTAAATCCTCACATCTGGGGAACATGATATAGCTGTCAATGTGTTTCATCATTGCTGATAGAATATCTCTTAACATACCACTGAACATGGGTTGGAACATTCCACCAGATATGGCCACTGTATATTGGAAGGACCCTGTTACCAGGAAGTTTAATACTGCCATGACTTTAACAATGGGTGGCATTCATGTTGGATTGGTGTTTTCAGGCATCAGATCTGGCTCATACTGACAACGTAAATCCACAATAGTTTGCCTATTGAGATTGAACTGTTTGATGTGATGTTCTTCCATTGTATGAAGATCTGGCAATGGACGGTATACTGGTGCTTGTGGCCTCCTCCCTCTCCCAGGGTACCTATTTGTGCAATCAAATGAACTGGAGCATTGGTCACTGTGTCCACACCAACATACGTGATGAATAGGTCCAAAATCTTGTGAGAAAGCATTACTGTATGGAAATACATTACACCCATTACACACCAAAGCTGTCTACTACTCAAGGGTCGAATGTGAGTCCCATGGTTGTGTACACATGTGTCAACAACATGGATTTGGGCATCACCCAACTACCTGCTCCTCGTGTGTCCCTCGAAATTTAACAGTCTGTTCCGACCTCAAAAAATATCGTCACCGCAGGTGGACAGTGCACCACCATAATATCCCACCTATGACCAGCAACACACTACACTGGTGAATGTGTAGGAGAACCTACACAACAAGGCTGCTTTAGATTGTTTGTGATGATCAGACACATATATTGATGTAGTGACACATTTAACTGGCCCCAATACAGTATTTACAACCGACAAAATGGTGGATGCCTGACTTAGTTCACTGGACATTACGAACCGCCCGAGGCTGGCAGCAGAAGTTGACCGCATAGTGGGCGGTCTCAACCGCAGCAGACACAGCCATAGGCTGACGTTGGTGACTGTCATGGTCACAGGCCAATGGCTGTGGCCGTCAGCTGCGATGACCACATATGTGGCGTACATGTATGCTGCATTTTGCTAAATCACTCTCTTAACTCCTGACACTGCTGCCATCAACACCTCCGTCACTTCAGCTGCTGTGTGCCGCCTCATGGACAATCATGCCATGCCAAGCAGGTGAAGGAACCCCTGCCTTCTTTCCTGAGGTGCTGGAGAGGCTCGTTGAGGAGGTCTTCCCCTGCATGGTCAGCTCTATGGCTCAACAGAGGAACAGATAAGGACCTCAAAGGCATATTTGACTCTGTTCAACACCATCCTTTCCTTCTTCAGAGGCTACAATGTGCCTCTGAGGGCCAATGAGTCTTTTCTGGTATCTGTTGTCACATTTTGTATTACATACATGGAATGTACATGGCGCTGGGAGTGGAAACAAGTACTCTATGTATTTCAAATTACCACTGTGTAGTGTGATAAGCCCTAGATCCTCCTTCTGTTGCATTCATATATCTAGGCAAGGAGACTTTACAGCAGACAATGACATAGCTTTGTAAATGATGTTTGTAAATGTAAAACAACATGTATGTGCATTACAGCATGAGCTGTGTTTGTATATTGTTTGAGTCATATGAGGATCTTTTTAGCAATGTATATGGTCCCACAGATCACTCAGCCCATATTTGGCCTCGCCAGACTGTTGTATGAGAACCATATGAAACCAGCGGACGAAGCAATTAAATACAATAAATACACAAGGGGGCACAAAAATGAAACCAGCGTACTAGGCAATACAATACACTACCAAAGAAGAAGTAAACCATAAAGGACAATACGAGGAAGTTATTGCATGGGGACAGGGGACACAGAGAGGAACAAGAGGCAGCAGATGAAGGGCAGCGCTAGGACCAGTACAACAGCTACAAGACAATAGTCTTGAGATGGCAGCTGGGCACAGGCAGAGTGCAGGCAGCGAGGAGACCAGGAGTCAGGACCTGCTCAGTTGGGTCACTCAGCGACTGCCATTAAGTAGGTCCTGGAGGGTGGGGAGCAGAGGGTGGCTGGCGGGAGAGGGAATGGTGGAAAAGTGAGGTGGGGGTTGGGAGCACTGACGAAGCAGCGAGCAGTGGGCAGACACTGACAATAATACAGACAGGTATAATATTAGCGGACTAAGCAGTACAATACAATACCAAAAAAGGGGCACAAAACACGCGGACTAAGCAATATAATACAATACAAGAGGGGGCACAAAAACAAAACCAGCGGACTAGGCAACACAATATGCTACCAAAAAGGGGACAAACAATACAGTACAATAGAGGGCGCAAGTGGACAATATAAGGAAGCTACCATGCGAGAGCGGGGGGACCCTCTGATTTACAATAGTAACTATTGCTCACACACCAGGCATTCTGATTGACTTGCCTGATTCCAAGTTTCTATCTTTGGTACTGATAACGAGCTTCCCTTATTTAAAAGCTTTCCCTTCTTTACTTTCTGAAAAAGAAGACAAGTACAAAATAAAAATATTTTAGGTCTACATTCTGTTCTTTACTTCAAATATTGTCAATGAACACTATTAATGTTAACTTGTTACTTGACGTCGCCATTAATACATGTACACTAACGTTTGCTCCGAAATGAATACAGTTAAACTTTCAGATTTCTAGTTGAGTCATGAATTGTAACTATGGAGCTGTGCTGTTCTTTGTCTGCGCGGATCAGAGGAGGAGACAAATGGTCCGAACGGCTTCCCCTGATGAAGGATGAACTCACAGGACAGCATTTAGAGTGACTAAGCGAGCTCTGCTGAGTTAGGGCATGTTTCAGAAACAATAGCTTTCAATTGGTGATTTCCACTATTTCCCAATCTTGCATGGCCTACAAAAGGTTTTTCAATGCATCGGATAAAATCAAGCATATGTAGTTTTATCCGAGCTAAAGCATTAGGGTATCATATTGAACAAAACTATTTCCTATCATATCCTTTTAAAAAAAAAAATATTGAATATGCTCCTCTTCTGGAAAAAAACAAGCTGTAGGACTCGACCGCTTAGCTACTTTCACGTTTTAAGGAAATACCAATGATTCCTATCTCAGTGCAATTGAGTATCTTTCATGAAAGCCCCACAGAACAGTTTAGCAATGCACATTTTCTGTCTTTAGCCACAGGACCACATTATTCCAGCACTGAGCAATGTGCACTGACTGCCTAAAGCTAGGGACCTCAGATCCAATTCTCGTTGCCTAAAACGGTGATATAAAGTCGACAAGACTATTAATTATGGTATTATGTTTATGTTAATTTCATATAAATAACTTTATGTAAAGGGTATTTATTTTGACTGCCCTTTCGGTACCCAGGTAGATGGTGATTTTATTTTCTTTCTTTTAAGTTGGTGTTATACAGTGGTTAGGTGTAATTGTAACATTGTCCCTGCATGCAATTTGAGGTGTTGGTTAGGTGATGATCACCAGTAAAACAGCCACGGCATGTTTTTTTTTAAAAATGTTACGTTTTTATTGCAGGCATACGGTAACCATGTATAGGTGCCAGAATGTTCACTTTTTTAATTGTATTTTTGTACCATAACATGTAATAAAAACATAACCATTACAACTGCGTGCCAACGCTAAAAATATATGTGTTTGGCTATATAGGAGCACGCCTCCTGCCAAACCTCTGTTTTGACTTGAGGCCTGAAAATCCTCGCCCAGTTTCTGCCTTTCACCTTGTTGTAACAGTTAGCACATTATTGCCTAGTTCTCAAAATTCCTTTGATGACAGAAATGCACTCAGGTAGGTTTATATTTACATAACAGTAAATATTCAACTTTCATGGAATTGGAAAATAATTCTAGCAGTACTCTTGAAATGTTGTGAGTATCACCAATTCACAGGAGTTCTCACCTGTACCTATTTATGCATATAGCAATGCAAATGTGGGTGTTACTGGTTTCGGAAATGTTACATTAATGCAATTTACTAGTCTCCAAACTACTCACTGTCATCCACTTTCCTACTCGTCTTCCCGTCTCTACCCTGCTCTTCTCTCATTTCCTTCAGCCATTTAATGTTCTGTTCTCTATCCCTTCCTTAGTCTCTCTCTTGTACTTGTCTATACTCTTTGTGAGTGTGACATTTAAAATTCTTATTTAGATTCTGTTAACTAGCGATTAATGAATTCTATGATCTTGCATTTATTTAAGAATCTGTATTTTGAACTTTTATGGCATTTTATGCATAATTTCTCTGTAGCGCAATTGATCTATTCCTTCAGTAAAAATCCACATCTTGCTCCATTTTTAGCTTAGAACTCAATTCTTTACACTTCCAATATTTATCTCTGTTTAACTCTGCTAAATTGTGTTATTTTGGTGAGGAATGTAGTCTCTAACCCCTAGAGCAACTGGAAATGCTGGAGCATTTTGGGGTGTTTAAATGCAATTCAGGTGATTATTGGGATTCGTGTCCAACACGTATTTTAAGGCTGGACAACATTCACAAAGCCAAGAGACCTTTTCTGCTTGCAAATGGTTTACCACTACAGCTGGATTTCATTCAACAAACGTTATTCCTTCCAACTCTGTACCGCTATTTGGAAGGGGCGCCTAAACACAACCCTTCCAAATACAGATTTGGTATGTGATTACAATCCAAAATTGTGATTCAGTAACATATTACCGAATGACAATTTGGGTATATGATTAGAAAAAGGGCCATTTTGTAGTCGGAAATGGTCCACTTTTGAGAATCAGACCATGTGTAATTACAAAAAGCTTTAGTACAACGGGCCCTTAACTACTTACTCAGCCATATGCTAAATAGGGGAAACGCCGTGAACGACGACTCCGTAACAACGAAGTGGTGGTTACCGAAAGTGGAACAACGCTTTCCTTAACCACAACTTTGTTGTTTTGTGCCCTAACCACGCATGTGATGAACAACGCACATGTGTGGTTAAGGCACAGAACAAGGGAGTCGGCGATGAGTCAGGTAAGTGGGGCGGGGGTTTGGGGTTTTAGTATTAGGGGCAGGGTGGGTGGTCGGGGTATTTTTAGTTTTGGGGGCGGGGTGGGGGGTTGGGGTTTTAGGGGCGGGGGTGGGGGGTCGTGGTATTTTTAGTTTTAGGGGTAGGGCGGGTGGGGGGTTGTGGTTGTGGTTTTAGTTTTACAGGCGGGGTGGGGGGTTGGGGTATTTTTAGTTTTAGGGGCGGGAGTTGGGGTTGGGGGTTTTAGTTTTAGGGGCGGGGTATTTTTAGTTTTAGCTTTAGGGGAGGGGGTGTTGGGGCGGTTTAGGTATAGGGCGGGGGAAGCATTATTTAGTTTTAGGGGCGAGGGTGGGGGGGTCAGGGTATTTTTAGTTTTAGGGGTGGGGGGCCAGGCGGTTTAGGTTTGGGGGAGGGGTATTTTTAGTTTTAGGGGCAGGGTGGGGGGTCAGGTATTTTTTGTATTTGGGGTGGAGGGTCGGGGTGGTTTAGGTTTTTAGGGGTGCGGTGGGGGATTAGGCTTGTTTAGGTTTTAGGGGTTGGGGTGGTTTTAGGGGCAGGGTGAGGGGTTGCAGTAATTTTAGGGGTGGGGGTTGGGGTGGTTTTAGGTTTTAGGGGTGGGGTGGGGGGCTCGGGATAGTTTTTGGGTCGGGGTGTTGGGGTGGTTTTAGAGGTGGGGGTTGGGGTAGTTTAGTTTTTAGGGATGGGGTGGGGTTGGGGTTGTTTTAAGAGTGGGGGTTGGGGTGGTTTTAGGTTTTAGGGGTGGGTTGGGGGGTCGGGTAATTTTAGGGGTGGGGGGCTATGGGGGTTTAGGTTTTAGGGGCGGGGTGGGGGGCTCGGGGTAGTTTTAGGGGTGGGGTGGATTTAGGTTTAAGGGGTGGGGGTACTTTAGGTTTCAGGGACGGGGTGGGGGTTGGGGATGTTTTAGGGGCAGGGTGGGGGGTTGCAGTAATTTTAGGGACGAGGTGGGATGTTGGGGTAGTTTTAGGGCCAAGGGTGGGGGGTTGGTGTGGTTTTAGGGAAGGGGTTGGGGGTGTCGCAGTAATTTTTAGGGGTGGGGGAGGGGGTCATCGGGGAAGCATGCAGGAACCATGCATGCCTATCACTAATGCCTTTACCAGGAATACCTTTACAATGAAAAATCATTGTTAAGGCATTCGTGGTAAAGGCATTAGTGGTAACAACGCGGTCGTTGTTCCGACCTCGTTGTTGAGGCATGCGTTCCAGCATGTGTTATTCCGACATACATTTGCTAGATAGCAAACACTACACATTAGTGGTCAAATTGTCAAGAAACTTTCTATTATTTACCTGTCTTCTGGCTAGATAGTAGATATTATATACACTTTGGTCAGTGGCCATGCAAATAATAAATAAACTAAACACATTATTTAATTGTTTACTGGCTAAATACCAGACATTACATACTACTAGGCCAGCAACTATAAAAATAACAAAGAAACTGCACTATTTACCCATTTTTTGGCTAAATAGAAGACACCGTATACTATATGGATCGTGGTCATGCAATTAGCTAATATTAGTACCAAATCAAGGAATGTGGTTACTGCTTTGTCTGTTTAGGGCATTCAGAGATAACCCGGTTTCCATTTTCAATAATCTTGGTATACCGGTATTTCACAAGAGGATCTCTGTAAATTTCATTCAAATCTTGGGACAGTGCAGAGTAATCCCACAGTATGTGAGCAAAATCAACTTCTTGGCAGTGATATCGTGTGCAACACGAGGAGGCAGTGGAGAATATTTTATTTATCTTGACTATTGTTAAATAGGCTTTGTGCAGAATACAGAACTGTATTAACTTGAACCTCCTATTAAGGGAAACTTTATGTGGATATTGGATAATCGAGTCCCATCCTTTGTCATTCTAAGCCAGGCCTATATCTGTGTCCCATTTGTTCCCAAGTTATGATAGCGCATTACCAGCTGGCGGCAGCTGAGCTCTCTATAGCCATCATACTAATTTTCGTTTGTCATTCATGAAGTGAACAGCTTGGAGCAGCTCAGAGTTGGGGGCTCTCAGGGAGTATCTGACATTTTTCACATAATAAAGAAGTCACTTCGCCAGACCCTATAAGTTGCCCTTTCTGCAACCCATAATTTGTAGCTAGTGTTTGGAAGGCAAGCAAATTGCCCTCTTCTAACAGATCTTCCACATTTGTGATGCTTACTTTGGACCAATGAGTTAAGGCTCTGTGTGTAAGCCAGCTTGTGCTTCCAGGGTTTCACAGCTGTGCGTCCCAAACAGGACCACGTGTCGCAGCTGATGACAGGAAATGAGCCTGGGCCAAGGCACGGACACCATCTCGTTCTCCGTGTTCCCTGGGTTGGCCCTGCCTTCCGGGAGTCACACTAGTCATTCTTAGGATTCGCTGCTGCAGCAGTATAAAAGCTGCACTATGGACTCCCCCTTTTGCCTGTAATAATTATTATTACCTGCGAATACTTACCCCATGTCCTGGTCTCTTTGGCTCCGTTTCTATTTTTCACGCTGCTGCATTTCTGGAGTCTGTGTTTCCAGCGGTAGAGGCTCCTCAGGTTGGTATTTTCCTGCTGCTGTCCTTTTTTTGTTGCTTCGTGCTCTTCGTGCAATCCTGAAACCTGCGGGAGACAAAAGAATTAGAAAGGCTTACCAGCAGCTAACTGCTCCGCCAAGTTGGTAAGGTGCTATTATCTTACTTGTTGTGGGACACTTACTCATCATCCAGTGCTGTGACTTCATAAACCCCTTGAATGTAATAAACAATCTCTACAAAAGAAGGAAAAAAATGATTAGTTGTTTGTCCACTAAATTACAGCAATTGAGAACTATCAAGACAATTGTTTCTCAGAAACCTTTTTGTTATTTTGATGCTGGTTTGGCACATTACCTCATCACTTCTCACATGGATTCTTGTATTTGCAAGGCATTGATGGAATGATGCAATTATGTTTTATTTTCGTTTCGATCAGTCTCGTGTCCTTGTTATTGTTACAGTAAATAGTAAGTGGGGGCTATAGTGGGTTTGTAATTGTGGTAGTAGGTTGAATCCTTATTCAATATTCTGTGTTTGTTTTTTCCTACGATTTACATTGGGTCCCCAGGCTTCCAGTGACTAGGTTTTAGCAGTAAAGTGGGAGGTATTAGGTAAGAGCAAGACACCACCAGTTAATGTTTTATGTATATAATTATATACATGCTGTAGAGACAAAGGTTCGAAAAACCTATTAGTATTATTGTACATACTCAGCCACCCTAGAACACTGAAGGAATCTGCGTGTGCAAAGAATTCAATACAGTCTCCTTGAAGGAACCCAAGGACATCATCTTCTATTGTTTTTCTCCACTTTCCCTTTGTACTTTTTTCATCTGCAGTTATATCTGTTTCTCAGGTGTCTGTAGGGCTCTGGTGGCATAGGGGATTAGCTTTTGGCATTAACATCTCGCTTCCACCAGATTGTAAAGCCATAAACAGAATTGGCTGTACCCAGACGTTACACAGGGAGACCACGGAGGACAGGTGCATACAGGCCTTTGAACATGAAAGGGAAATGCCACGCCTTAAAAACTTGATTGCTGTGTGCATAAAGCTTGAACAAGTAATCAGGGCATTTACCTTGGAGGCAAAATAACATCTGCAGGGTGCTGTCCGTAAGCTAGCTGAGTTTATTTTGGTTTCTGTCAGAGAGCATCTAGAGGCCCATTGAAGTTGGGTCGCCAGGTAGTACTTCTCGAAGTTTGGGACTCTCAAGCCTCCCACTTCAGTGGGTAGCTTGCCCATAGATAGAGCCACACGACATCTCCTGATGGACCAAATCAGTTCTAGCAACTGGCCCAACAGTTTAAAGAATGAACGTGGTAGAACCAAGGGCAGGTTGACAAAATATTATGCCAATCAGGCTGTTATACTATTTTCGCTATCGCTGCTGACCCATCACCAACAGGGGTAATGTGGATCAAAATGTTATCTGCAACCTGAGTGATCGAATTGCTGCCCCCAGGTTACCTTCTCGGAGTGGTAGGTGTACACTGCCAATTATTAAAATGTATCAGTCACTATTGCTATCTCAAGTCTAACTGAGGATGTTGGGGGATAAAGTGGGAAAATAAATGACTTGCCCCAGCTGAGATTTACTCCAGATATTTATTAAACTATATACTAAACTAATGCATTTTCAATTATGGACAGGTTGGCCAATACATCTTTGACATATATCAGCATTTTGTCTGCGTAAATCAAAACATTGTAGTTGGACCCACTGATCAGAGACCCCATTTCCCCCTCTCCATCTCATAACCATTCGGTTAACGCTCAGTCACCAATGCAAACAAGAGTGGTGATAGGAGGCATCAATGAAGTGTTCCCAACAAGTGCTGAATACGGCTGATATAGTGCCTCCATCTTTTACTCTAGCCATTGATTCTGTGTACAATACATTCGCCCACAGTTTACTCCCAGACCAAAACTCTTCAGTGTGTTCTGCAAATAACACTAATTCAATGAATCATCTCTAAATCTAAGGTCAAACAAACAGGGCGAGGTGAAGGTTGTGGAACTTGTTCAATTGTTATTAAAACTTGTCTGATGGAAGATGTGCTTGGCCCTGGAATAAACCTGCTGTGATCTGTATTTGTTAATTTAAGCTAGGAAGTTCAGGGAAAATTCTATTGGCTAATAGGCTAGTATTTTGTTATGGTCTGAGTCAAGAATCTACAAGGCCCTGTACGAGGCAATATTTACTGTGTCAAGTCCAGGCTTCGGTAATGAGTTTATAAAAGTTTCTCTAATGCTGGCAGGCAACTCTCCCTTTTCATGAACACAAGTGTACAGTGCTACTAAGTTGGGGGCCAGGTGAGAGGCCAACATGGAATAGTGTTAAGTGGGAATATTGTCTGCGCCAAGGGGTCAGAAGACTGGACAGATCATGCAAAGGCCTCCCTAATGTGTTGTTGTGCTGGATGCTTCCCTCATCTCCTGAAGGTGTGGTGACAGTCTGGGGAATCACATTTGGTCAAGGAAATCCTCGATCAGATCTGTAGGAGTATCTCCCATGACAGCATATAAAGTTTTGTAATAGTTATAAAGCGCATCATTAATTGCTTCTTGTGGGTATACCATCTGCCTATGATTATTCTTGATACATGTGATTGTAGTAAGGGAGAGGTGAAATCATTTGTATCAGCAGCTTACTTGCCTTGTCCTCTTCAGAATTTGATCTAGGTATGTATGTAGCATAATCTAAACATATGAGTCTAGAACTTTAAGTCTTTGGGCTGTTTCTTGCCGCTGTGTGTATTGTGCTGGTTGGGGTTCTAGCTTGCATATAGCCTTGTCTCGCTTTTGAAGTTTCACTAGTGCTTGGAATGCTCTGTCATTTTCATTTGGATACTTATAACCCTACTGATAATTTTAAACACCTCCCATTCTAATAATGGACAGAATGTTGTCCCCTCATTGTAGTGGAACACGTTTTCTATGTGTGTCTCCAGGGTGTGTCTAAATACTACATTCTCCAGCATCACCTCCTGCATATGCCATGTAGGGAAAGGGACTAAAATCCTTTCCATGGAAACACTGCTTACGGTGAATTATGATCAGAAATCACTTTTGCCTTATAGTCGGTGTGCTGGAACAGTTTGTAGATACTGTAAATACTATGTGGTCTAATACTGTGACTATGTTTTGTGTTGCTGAATAAAAAGAATAATCCCTGTTTGAGGGGTTCCTATCTTTCCAGATGTCTACAAGTGACCAATGTGTCAGCCATCGTGTCAGTTTCCTACCATTAAGTGTCGCTGGCATTTCGTAGAAGTATGAGATAGATCTATCCAATGTGTAATCAAGAACATTGTTGAAGTCTCTACCTAAACTCCATGGGGGCAGAATGCCCATGCTGCTAAACATCTAGTCAACTTGGGCCAAAAACTTGATTACTCTGTAGCTGGAGCATATATGCTGCCTAGGGCTTTCTGGGTTCCTTCTAGCTTCCCTTTGACCAGGACATATATACTTTTACCGTGTAGATGGGTCTCTTCCACCTCAAATGGGACTCGTTCTCCAAATCAACACTCCACAGGCATATGTTGAGTATGCAGCACTATAAAATTGTCCTCCCGATCTGCACTGCAGCTTAGCTTCCTCAGGTGAGTTAGATGTGTTTCTTAAAGACACACAAAGGATGGAGGAGAGAAAAGGCAAGGCTGTTCCTTCTGGGTCTTCAAGCACCACCTGTTCATTAACAAAGTCAAACTCAATTAAAGCGTCAAAAACAGGATAAACATTTTCATACATCGCCCAAATACCATCCCTTTAGTATCTGTCACTTGTGCATCTCCGAGTAGGCAGTCATTGTCAGGAACCAGTGTATGTACATATTGATGGGTGCCAATACTACACTAATTATGTCTCTTTAAAATTGTGATTGGCTACATCATCAGCCTCCCCGCACTGATAGCTTTATAACAAGCCATCTGCAGTCTGTGAAGAAATGACCAGAGAGGGGGGAGCTTTTTGGGACCTTATGCACTGATACCTCCGCTACAATTATTATGAATTTTTGGCAATATGGATCATAGATCACGATGCGCCCCCACCATGTTGTCACCATAATCAAAGCTTCCCTCTGTCATTAGTGCATTCACTTGTA
Organism: Pleurodeles waltl; assembly: GCF_031143425.1. Classification (NCBI taxonomy): domain Eukaryota; kingdom Metazoa; phylum Chordata; class Amphibia; order Caudata; family Salamandridae; genus Pleurodeles; species Pleurodeles waltl. The sequence continues at coordinate 1,413,995,687 of NC_090444.1, read as the reverse complement.
GGAGGGATTTTTTCCACTCAAGAAGATGTCTAGGTCAGTTGTTCTGCCTTTGACATTTGGGATGAGCGTCTAAAGCTTCTTCTGCATGTATCCTTTTAGAATTTGATTAGTTTGAGCAGTACTGTTCAATCTAGTTCCCTAAGTGTCGAGTTCTGTGAAGAAATGAAAACTTTGGTTGTCTACTATTCTCAAATTAGCTGGGAACAAATCAATGAATTTCAGTTTTTTCTTGACATGCATGAAAAGTCTCTTTTTTGCAGGACTGCATGTGTGTAATCCAGAAGTATTGCATTTTCAGCACTGACGTATCCTGCAGAACGGATGCTTCTGCATGTCAATAAAATAATTGAATTTGACCTGCTTTCCACAAACCCTTATTTTTGAGGACTAGTAACAATTTTGGACTTGGGTGCTATGGTATTCTTCTCATATACTGTATATGTCCTATTTTTCATGCAGCTTGTAGGACTACAACTTTGCCTCTAAAATTAAGTATTGCTATGATTATAGGTCTTGGCGCAGTGCTAGGTGGGGCGTGTCATGCCAGTACTCCATGTGTTTGTGTGAAGTGAGGTGATAGCTCTTGTGATGAGACTTCTTTCTGCAGCCAAGTAGCTACATATAATCTAGGATTGCAACCCTCTGTGCACTCGGCCATTCCCTCAATGAAAAAAAGTATTTCGTAGCACTCTTCCTTCAGCATCTTCTGCCATGCCCTCCAAATGCATGGCTTGTTCAGTTAAGTCCTGAAGTTGTTTTGAATACCTGAAGGTGTAATGACAGCAAGAGCACTTCATTATTGTGTACTTTGTCTCAGGATGTCCAGCTCTGCGGCAGCCAGATCAACCTTGTTTTCAAAAGCAGAGCATGTGTCAGTTATAGCTTCTAGGATTAAATCAAATTTATCTTGATTAGCGGTGTCCCTGGTCCACACTATCTACAAGACCTCCTGTTCCATCTTGGTAACAGAGATGCATTTAACATGACTGCAGGAAGTGTCTTGCTGCATTACACTGCTGGAGCTATGCAGTCTTCCCTTCCTGTCAGCAGCACATTATCATTCCATAGAATACGTCAGGAAAAAGGTAAAGAGTTTGAGGATGCACAGAGGATTCTATAGCATTGATTCCTAGTATGCCTCGCTAACTGTATGTCAGTAGCCCCAGGCTGTCAAATTAGTGATTTCTGCTATAGCAAGTCATGGCCTGACTCACTCAGCCATGCAATATCACAAAATAAAATGATGGATGGAGTGTTAAAACTTTTCAAACACTCATCCCAGTCACAGATCTGAGTTTAATCCATCGTTATTTTGCTTGCCACGTCAACCCAGTTTGGACCCAGCTATATGCAAATCAGTCTTGACCCTGCTCCCAATGAGAGCAGTCCAGCCGGAACTGCCAAGCCAGGTCCTCCCTCAACAGGATTCAAGCATCCTGGGACCGGTTTCAGGGTATCACCCTTCATCAGCCAGGTTAGCTTGAATCCAGTAGTGCAGCAAGCAAGGGACCCACGTCTGGGCATAACCTAGCCATTTAAGGCGCACAAGGCAATATCACAAAATAAAATGATTGACGGAGTGTTGAAGCTTTTCAAACACTCACCTCCAGTCTCAGATCTGGGTATAATCCATTGTTAGTTTGATTGCACGTCACCCAAGTTCGGACTCAGCTATAGGGAAATCAGTCTTGACCCTGCTTCCAATAAGAGCAGTCCAGCCCGAACTCAGCCATGCAGCATCTGTTCAGTTGTGATCCTCAAACGTGGGGACAGCATGTGCAGCCAATGCAATTCCAGCAAGGAAAACAGCCTTTACCCCAATGGCCGAACCACGCGTTGCATTACAACACAGCCGTTACAACTAATGCATCTTTACCACGCATGTCATTACAACAACATGCTTTAGGCAAAGTTGCGTTGAACTTTAAAGTGATACGCTTTCCTTTCTGTTATGCACACTTGAGTTGCAATAGTGATTTATACTGTTTCAGTGTCCAGCACTTTGCCTAAGGCATGTCGTAACAATATGCAAGGAATGCGTGGTAAATATGTATTCATTGTAAAGACTGTGGAGTCACGGCATGCATGGTAAATGCATGCTTTGTTCTGACATACAAACTTCTAGCAATCCAAGGTTTAAGCTTAGTCAACTCAGTGCCACACTAAATGATGTTTGAGCTTGCCAGGATATTAACAAGCCAACGCAGGGATAAGGTGGGGGGGAGCCCAAGCGTGTTCCTGGTATCGTCTGCACAAGGTCAGATAACAAAGGTGGCTGCTTTGCCACAAGGGGAGATATATGTAACTAGCCAGAGTTTGTAAGTAGCAGGCTATTAACTTACGGCACCTTCTCATCATGTCAGAAGTGTTCACTGTATCCCTCATTCACTGTGTTTTGGGAATTGCTCGCAATCAGTGAGTGCTACCTGTAGTCAAAAAAGGATAGGGGAGTCTGTCCTCTTACTACAGGTGGTTGCTGCTCTGCTTCTCTTCAGGTAGCCAAAAGGTGCTTCGGACAGAGCATGCACAGATCCTCCCGGCCATGCTGCCACCATTCCTTGCAATCAGCGGCAACCCACCATTCAGCCAGGGAACAGGCCTCTATGATGCACTGACCATTCTTCTTGAGCAGGTGCCCGCCGGTCTGTTAGTCAGCTGTGGGATCCACTAGTCAGTTCCCTCTTGTGTAAAAGACTCCCTGGGACACTGCTTCCTGCCCACTGGCACTCTCTCAACAGGTGGTAAAGAGTGTTTCTACGTAGACCAGATTTGAGAAGATCAGCTAAAACGAGGCACAGTAGAGGGGACCCGTTATCTGTGCCACTCCCTGCCCAGGCCATCAATTTGACAACCAACTATCTGTCTCAACTGTAGTGCTAATACAGGGCCCAGGGTGGCTTATCGGTTAGGTTTGGGGCACTTTACAGTGTCAGATATTATAAGCAGTGTCCATAGCCTTAAAGTTCAGCTGCCCCACGTTGGCAAGCAAGCCAAGGCCACAATGTATTATGCTTTTTACATAACGCATGATTTGGCCAGTGGCTGTGCAAATTGCAAAGCAGCATGTTATTATTCACCTGGCAGCCTGCTAAATTGCAGATAGTATGCAAGATTAGGCCAATGGCCATCTGTATAGCAGGGAAGCATTGCAATTTACCCAAGTGCTGTCTAAAATGTTGAACTTATGGATTAATATGTTTACTGCATTTATCACCAGATAGAACTGTAAACAAAGAATTAACTACATTTCTACCCATCTACTTATGCAAGTTACTGCTAACAACCATTGATGAAAACGTTTGAATAATTCCAAGTTAATTTGGCATTCATGGTACAGACCACCACTTATTTATACCAAATACCAAGCTGCTGTGGCTTGGCAAGCCCACTATGGAGCTTTCACTTTCTTCACAAATGTTCCTGCTGTTTATCTGGAGAGGTGGCTAATGATAGACAATCAAATCCTTTTCAAAGCCAAATGCGCTTCTAGAGCTATGTGCTAACTTGTACTCACAAAGTCATGAGGAAGCATCAGAGCCAAATATAGTATTGTCAAATGGCTATATGTTACCATGACATATTTGTTCTGCTCTGAGTTTCATGTAACAAATCATTACATTCTGGAATTTGCAATTCTGGTTCAGTACAATTAAACAAAACAGATTAATACACCTGCAAACAATACTTAATCTATTCCTATTAGTCTTTCATCAAATTGTTCCGTTTTAGTCTTCACCACCTCAATTACATCTTCTATAAATTCAGGGTCAGATTAAGAAATTGGCGGTCTGAGGACCGCCAGACCTGGGGTGGCTGTTGGATGGCTACACTCCTAGTAGTCTGACCGCCAGATTACGATCCCGGTGGTGGGACCCCGAGGAAACCACCGCCAGGATCATAGGCCCCAACAGGTTGGCAGCATTCAGGTTCGTGGTTAGCTATGGTGGTGCAGAGTTCGGCACCGCCATGCTGATCACTACACCACTTTTCACCAGCGTTTTCATGGCAGGGTCCCCACCATGAAAAGGCTGATGGAAATAGAGTATTGGGGGCCCCCGTGCCAGCACCCTTGGAATGCGCACTGTTTGCTATGTAGACAATGTGCATTCTGAGTGTTCTGGTTCCCTTAAGGGAGCCGAGGCCAATGCTGCAGCACTGTTTTTGCTCGGCTGACTGACGAAAACGCCATAATACGAGGTTTCCGCCGGTCAGCCTGGTGTAAACAGTGTAATACAACGGGGTGAGGCAGTCGGGTTGACGACGGCCTCATCCCCACGGGTTTGGTGGTCCGACGGTCGGACCACCAAACTTGTAATCATTTCCATAGACTTTGCACCCACAGCACTGTGCAGTTATTGAATCCAATAGTGTTTTCTCCCCAGCAGTAGGAAGCACATCTTGTCTTAGAACTTCCCTTCAGCATTTCCCAGCGCCCAACCTTGAGACATGGGAAAATCATGCAAGGCCTTGTTTGCCTCCAGTTCCCTTTCTTCTGCCCACTGCACTCTAGAATTTCCGAGGCAGAATTCAAGTTATGCTTTATAAGGATTTTGGAATCAAACCAACATTTTAACAGGGTAAATTCAAGTAACTATTCCTAAGTTATAACTGCTTTTGTGATTACTGTTGCACAAGCTGATGAATAAACTGTTTTGGTGCTAAAATGATATCCTTCAATTAGGTGTATGTGTTGGTGTTAAACAAATCAGATGAGCTGAAGAGTATTTTAAAAATTGTGGGGGGCCCTAGCCACAAAGGTAAATCTACACATGGAAATGTGTTCTTACACTTTGTAGTAACCTTACTACTTTTGGCTATTTAGCATTTCAGAGTCTTTCATATCTCCAACTACTGAAACAGGGGGTAGAGCCAACTTTACAAGTGTAAAGTTACTACAGCCAAAAATTACCAAAAACTGTAGTAAATGTACGCCAGCTCCGACCTGGAGTAATTCCAGTGCCCAGCACGGCCAACCACACCGACAGTGCTTCAACCTCCCATAGAAACTAATGGTTGCAGGGACTTAAAATGGAACCCCATAGGACGTAATGTTAAAATACATTCATTCATGTAGACTTTTTAAAAATTATATAAATGTAACAATGTTTAAAAAAATATATAAATATATATACATATATATATATATATATATAGACATATATAACAAATGTTATGTTAAAATATGTCAATAACTGTTTTTCATTTAATAAACGTAATTGTAATAAAATATAATTAAATTGAGTGAAATAATTAAATAATGTTTTGTAATGTTTAATACATAGTATGTAAACATACATAATTTACTTTACTTGGGATTTTTTGAATACATCCTTTAAAAAACAATTTAATATATTTAAATTAATTAAATACTTAGCTAAAAATTAAGTTAATCAGGTAAAGTTACGATTAGTGACTTTTCACACACAGGTGGAGTTCTCCACTATCTGGGCAGAGCTCTTCCTGTGCTACTGGAAAGGGAAAATTCCAAAAGTTTATTAGACTTTCAAACAATGACTAAAAAACCTGTGTACTAAGTAATAATGTAAATTAATACTATATATTTATTTTAAATGCAGAATAAAATAAAACATGCTGCAGCACTATTACCTTTGTTTTGAACTGAATGTTTAATGGATTTGAATATATTAAATTAACATTTAAGATTTATTAAGAAAACAATCCCACCTAAAATAAAATGTTTATACTTCACTTTCATGTATTAAAAATACATCAAGTTATGTATATAATTAATTTAAATCATTTAATAATTTAGAAGGTAGTTATATGCATTTTTGAATTCAAAATGTTTAAAAAAATGTTATCTTAAAATAATATTTCCTATTTGTATACTTCTTATAATGAAATTACATTTATATAGATTGTTTTAAAGTTCAAAATAGATTATTTTATTTTAACATTATTACCTATGGGGGTCCCAGCCTTAATTATTTTCTATGGTAGGTTGTTGCAATGCAAGTGGTTGGCCATGTGTGGTGCTGGACTTACTACAGGTCTCATCTTAAAAAAACTAACTACAGTATTTGGCCCTTTTGGCTGTAGTAACTTTAGAAGAGCTATTTGTGAATAGCAAATGGCTTACTTATTTATGGGTGGGTGTCTGTCCCTTCCCAAACTCTTCCTTAGCCCTTTTCCTATTTAGTAATAAGAATTCACCATCTTCTAACCATTCTCATGCTTCATCCCATATTTGCCACTAAGTTGTAAACTTACATGGGCGAGGCTCTCCCTGTAGAACAGATAGGAGAGGTGGAAATGTCCAGTTACAGGTTTGTGAACTGCAATTTAGGGTAAGTAGTACTATTGTAAGATTAATTTGCCTACTACAAAATGCAGTTTGCGAATCAGGCCCTTTCATTGAAAGATTCAGTACAAGAATTGGAGTTTCTAGTCAACAAATGCCCACAAATGCCATAATGGGTTAGTTTTCCTGGCAAAAGTTGGTGTCTCCAATTGTGTTTTGGGGTCTTGTCACAGATGATATGTCCACCCAAACAAGTGGGGTACTGTTTTTATGCAGGTAACATGGAATTCTTTAACATTTGTTGTACTCAATTCAATTCATTAGGGACATGTTAGCCAGTGTGCAAGAAAGAACACATTTTGCAAAATGCCATCTGAATCAAACAATAGTTTGGGTAACTGCAAAACAGAGTTGCTCAAATAACCACTATTCATACCCTCAATATCTTGAGCACTGAGTCCATTTGTTTCTTTCATAGCCATTTTTAGTCGGTACACAAAATAATCATTATAAGCTGCGTCTCAGTTGTTGGCTCTTAGTATTATTTGTTTTTGAGCACCAACAACAGCTATATATCCCATTTTTTGCACATTGTATATTACTTTCCTGAGCCTGCCACCAGGACAAAGAAAGACAGGTGAAAACATTGTCACTTATTCCTATTTTTTCCAACTTATTATGATTTTTTTTAATGTCAAGGACTAGATTCTTTGTAAAAACCATGAGCGATCTCCAAAAATTATGTCTTGCTGAATTTGGAATTTTGTCTAGTTTTCAGAAATGTATAGCCCATGGTTTCACACCTGTTTCAACCACAAACTGCAAGCAGAATAAAATAATAAAAAGAGAAAAAAATCTACTACCACTTACAAAAAAAGCAGACTGTGGTAAAAAAAGATTTTTAATTTACAGCTCTGTTTGTTCCTGAAAGCTGGGTAGTTGTGATTTTAGCACAAACTTTTTGTTGATGTCATTTTAAGAAAACAAATGCTTTCTCACACAGCACTTTCTCCTCATTTTTTTAAAACCACTATATTCTGGCTATTTTCTCAGTTCCTTCTATGGGAATGCACAAACCCTAGGCACCTTCAGAATCCCCAAACATGTGGAAAAAAGGATGCAAATTTGTTCTGCATACCTTTTGTGAAAAAAAGTTATGAAAGCTGAAGCCTGAAGTGCCCCAAACAACAAAAAAGGGATTAGCACTTTGGTGGGAAAAGCCACAGCAGTTAAGTCATTAAGGTCACGCTAAGGCTTGATAAAGAGAGCATGGGACAACAAAGTTGTCAACACATTCAGAAAATGCATAACAATAGGATATGTGAACAGCAAGGGCGAACCCGGCAAACAGAAAAGCAGAAAGTGCAAACTGATAACCATTGATAGTGCGCTCAGCAAAGCACTGGTGGGCCAAGGAAGACCTAAAGGGAAACACATCAGACAAGTATGTTTGGAGGAACTTTCTCCTTAGTACCCCCAAGGAATGAAACAGGACCAACATTCAAAATAAACAGATTTGGGAGCGGGACCATGAGCTGATAAGTCTTCTACCCCTGCAGGCTATGAAACCGTGACCTACAAAATACACAAATATATTGTAAAATACAAAGCGTCAGTACATTAATATGACTATACAAGTTAAGGAACCTCACAATTAGAATGTAATTCACTGACATGATAAAAGTGAAAAATAATTAAAACTAACTGCATCCAACAAGACTTGAAGCCTATCATACAGTGCTGTAAATACTGTATATGCATAATCCTAGTGCTACCTACCACACATTGAAAAGTACTAAATGAAATTGCAAACCGATTACTTAATGTGTTTCTTAGAAACCACTATATAACACCATAATAGTAATCAACGGAACACACAGTTACGTTATAAAATACAAAGCATGAATACATGAATGTTGGCAGCTTAAATTAAAGAAAACTATCCATTGCAATAGAATTGACAACCCAAATACCTCTCTAAAACGGTAAATTGTGCCAAAAGTAATAGAAATCCAGTTCCGCCCAGCATTCAGTCATTTATCAAAAGACGTTATTTCAACAACTACATAGCAACTTACCAATTAACCATAAACGCTGCAGCGTGACAAACAATAGTCTACGATGTAGCAACAAACACTGTAGCATAACAAATTATATTATGTGATGTAGCAACCTGTCACCAGCAAACAGGCACCCTTAAACACTACATTTCCCGCTACTAAAAATTTAGACTGTTGGTTGCAATTAAATTGACCAATCATTCATGTTCCCATGAATTATTTAAAATCAATCGGTATATGGTAATAAAATCCCAGTCAATGCCACTTCCTAAGTATACATAACTAACAATACCAGTAAATTGCCAATAAGTAAATTGAAATGAAAATATCAATATAAATAACAGATAGACCAGTGGGACACTTGTTCACCGTACAGAATCGAACTCTAAAGAAATGCCTAAAAATGCTTCTCACACTAAACATCATCCATCTAACACTCCATTCTCCAAAACCTGGTGCCATTCAGTTTGCGCTCAATTCTGAAAAGACTGTCCACATATAGTTCATTCTTACCTTGGTAGTTGTTTCTTGTTGTCTTCGATATATCCTATTGTTCGTGATTGGTCTCTTCAGATGTCTTTTTTAGAAGACTATCTGAACATATTTTCTGTTTAAAAAGTATTGCAAGATGAGGTTTGAATACATGCATTTACCATCTTTTCATATATGTATAATTGGTTTGGACATTATACTAAAAAAAATTAGAGATACAAAACTAGGGAGAATTATGTGGCCCAGTGCATCAATCTCCCTACATGAACCTATAACTGAAATAAGATGCACTGTTCCAAAATAAAGGACTCTATTCTCCAATTAGGGTAGGGAGTCTTTTTAGTCACCACATGTATTAGTTTTACAGGAACAGTTGCTCTCATTCACTATTGGGTGACATGCTTCATCATCGGGCCTGCAGGGCCTGATGGGTCCTACTAGAGGGCTGTTTGCCAGAGATCTTTTTAGGAAAGAATGCCTGTAGTGAGTGGATGTGAGAGGGGCTGGGAAAACTGCTACAACTGGCTAAAGGTGCTCAGGAAATCTATCTTTAATACAACCCGACACCCCTGCCAAGGTTAAAACCAAAAAAAAGGGGGGAAGAACAGAAAACAATGATCTGGTTCCCTACCAACAACTAAATGTATGTCTACCACTCTAATTAGAGATTTAGATATTATGGAACTGTGCATGGGTATTCCCTACACTACAGAACTGCTAGTCATCGTCAACATGTTTCTCGCCTAATACAGTCACACTGATCAGATGGCGATTCTTCAGGACCTGTTTGTTGTGCCTCACCCTCACTAAGAGAGTAAGAACTCTCTTAGTGAGGGTGAGGCACAACAAACAGGTACAACAAACAAACTCTACTCCTATTGCCTATGTAAGAAAGAACTGAAATTTTACGTTGGAATCCTAAACCTCTGAATGTTGAGACCCTCCTGGGTCAGGTACATGTCGTCTTCGACTTCGGGGAGCTTGAACGACGGGGTAGGTCAGACTGATCATGGCGCTCTTAAGTTAAATTGTCTTTATAGAAGAGCAGCCAGCATCCATGCGATCCCCACGGGGCCATGTACCTGACCTAGGAGGGCTACTGTTCCTGTAAGACTAATGCATGTGGTGACTAAAAAGATCTCCTATCCTAACTGGTTGAATGGAGTCCTTTCTTTTGGAACAGTGCATCTTATTTCAGTAACTGGTTTGAGCTTCTATGTTTTCTTAAGTTTATTTATTTTAACATACCTGAGAAGCATTTGTGGCACAAAATACTTGTTGGCTGATGGTGTTTTTGTTATTTTCTGCTCTACCATATTAAGTAAAGTTATTCCCAGTTAGAAAGAAAGTTCCCAGTTGGAAAGAAAGTAAAGATTTTTTGGAAACATCCCACGTGTAAAGCAGTGTTGTTCTCAGATCACATTCAGTCAATTTTCCATATGGACACTTATGTGGTTGAGGGACCAGAGATCTGGGACATTTAGTGCCAATCATATTTGCTGATACCCTCTAATGTGATGTCTGAATATATGTGTGAGTAGAAATCAGGCCCCCGCTTTTGATATTGTCAATGATCCCAAAGAAGATGTAATGAGTGATGTAATATGTAGGGTAATTAGTAGTGCATGGCGTGGGTACAAGTTACCTTAGGGTACTAGTTATAGTTACTTAAGATAACTATAACTGGTTACTTTCAGTGGGTTTTCAAGTTTAAAACTGAACATTTCACCTAAGTAGAATGTTACTTTAACCATTGTTTTTTTCAGTGAATTTCTAGTTTATTTTTTTAACGTAAAGTAATATAGAAAAAACATACGTTAATAAAACCCCTCACAGTGCATTTTTAAGAGGAGGGAGGCCACGTGACCCCCCCCCGAGCCCAACATGTCCTGGGACCTCATCTACCAGGGCCATATACATTTTAAAGGGGAGGGGGCCATGTTGTCCACCCTCCACCAGCCTCCTTAGGCCCTGGGAACCCCATCACCCAGGGACAGTAACTAAAACTAAAGGGAAGGGCATGCATCTCACCTCCCCAGGACGATTTTAGCCCCAAGGACCCCATCCCCAAATGCATTTTTCTGAAAGGGGGCACATGGTCGGCTACTCTGTATGATTATGGCCCAGATGACCCCATCCTCCAGGTCCCAGCACTATATTTGCACACGACCCCCCTCCCTTGGCCGATTTCAGCCCCTGGACCCCATAAACCAGGGCGTGGCCAAATATGAAAAGGGGGAGGGATGCCACATGCCCCCCCTCCCTGAGCCAATTTTGGGCCCGGAGACCTCATCCTCCAGGGCCTGTCCAAATATGCAAAGGTGATGGGGGCCCTTCACCCCCCCCCCCCACCCCACCCCAGGCCAACTGCAGCAACAGGGACCTCATCCTCCAGGGCCCAGCCAACAAAGGGTGGTTTCCTGGTTCCCACCCAGGGACCCCAAGTCAATATTGTTAGGGGTTGTGGGGGAGCCTCAAGTACCCACAGCTCCACTCTGCTCCCTGCATCCAGTGGGAACCAGCATTGTTCCAGGGACAGGTAAAGCATGCTGCTCCCTGTGGGAAGCAGCAGCAATCTTTAGATCTGTTTCCCTGCCGCTTTAGTGTGGGCAAGCAAAGAGTTCATGCTGCAAGCAGACTTCGTGTTTGCTGCCGCTTGGCTGGAAATTTAAATTTCTCCAGCCGAGCGAGAGCAAACACAGGTTTCTTTGCCAAAGCTAGTGTGGGCAGGGAAACCGCAATGCCCCAGGGATGGGCACACTGTGACATAGCACATTGGCCAGTCCTGGGGAATATGGTGCTTTGTAGATGCGGCTGGTCCCCATGGGATGGAGTTCCAGGGGGCTGAAATTGGCCCTGGGATTGGGGGGTGAACACCCCTTCCCTTATGAAAAGTGGCCAGGCCTCAGGGGATTGGGTCCCCAGGGCCAAAATCACCTGAGGGAGAGGGGCTCTGTGCCCTCCTCTCCATTTATTATGCGGCTGAACCCCTGGGGATGGGGTCCCCAGGGTCAAAATCTGCCAGGGAGGGAGCCACACATGCCCTCCTCCCCCAGATTATAAATAGCCTCCATAGGACCTTCAAGAATTAGCACTGTTCCTCTTTTAAAAAAAAATAAAAAATTGCCACGGATCCTATACAAAAAAATATTTAAAAAAAAAGGAAAAAAAAAAAGCTTTTGGCCCCAGGGACCCCACCACCAGAGGAAACCCCAAAACCAGGCCTAGGGGATGAGGGTTTTCCTACCTTATCCCCTTGTGTCTATTTTTTTTTTTTAGGACTAGGAACCAAGTTTGAGTCCCACGATGGCTGCCACCACTTTCTGGTTGAAGTGGTGGCAGTCGATCAGATCTAAGTTTGAGATCTGTTGGGATCCACCCATCCCCTGATATACAAACTTTGTTTTCCATTAATTACTCTAAAAATACTCAACAGATTTACACCAAAACGCAAAAGCACCCTTTCTGGGCTTAAATCTAGCTTTCTGCCATATTTGGTGTAAATCTGTTCAGTGGTTTAGGCTGTAGCTGTTTCTAAATTTCCTAAAGGAAAATGAATGGAGAAACACACTTTGGAGCCTCCCCTTTCTTCTCAACCGCCATATGACAGATGACTACAAACGTTTCCAAGTGGAAACTGGGCAAAGAGAATTTTGGTTTGGCAAGTTTTGTGGAGATTCGTCAAAAGATGCCAAAGTTATTAGCAACACAAAAAATGCATTTCATATGGAAACATGATTCTAACTATAACTACTGACCACCACTAGCTTATATATATATATATATATATATATATATAAATATATATATATATATATATATATTCTATAAAAAAAACCAAGGTTTACAGGGACTTTATAGTTAGGTTCACGTATTGCCCACACAAAACCATAGAAAATTTAGCAGATAAAGTTATACTGTTAGTTATTCTTTTGTTAACAAACTATAGCACGTACCCTAAAGTTACTTTCAACCAAGAGTTATAGTTTCTTCAGATAAGTATAACTATAAGTATAACTATAACTGCTGAATTTCTACTGTTTTGTGTAGGTAAAACCTGAACCTAACTATAATATTAGAAACCTTTGGTTTGTTTGAGAGAACTTCTATGTTTTTTTTAACGTAAAGTAGTATACAAATACTGTGCCTTTGCAGTGCGCCAAAGTTAATTGCAGGGCTTGGCCTGTTGCCAGGCCCTGCAGCCAACTCCCCCAGATGCACCCATCCCCACACTGCACACAGCCAAAGGCCTTGCAGGGCTATGGTATGAGAGGGTTTTTTTCCCCATTGAGCTTCAGATCCACAGGTACCCATGGATCCCCTGCAGGTACCCTCGGACCAATGGAGGATGCTCATCCCTAGAGCATCTTGGTGTGGCAATTTGTTTTAAATGAGGCCAGGTGCCAAGAATGTTTGTGCAAAGTATGTCACCTGTACACTTTGCAGAAAATAGTTTTTGCCGGGTAGCAAAACTAAACAATACAGCAGGCGTACCACAGGTGCCGTGAGGACCTTTTGAACCCGAGTTGGTTTGCCCTGTTTTTAGCTACGCTTTACATTTCACATTTACACGTTGTACCTACACTGCCTTTAGCATGGCTTTTTAGGGATGACCTGTTACATATTTTTATCAGCTTGCTTTCATTCTAAGAATATAAGGAACAAGCTGCTCGTTTAGTTAGCATTTACATGACCAGTAATCAGTACTTTCTGTCCAAAGCTAGGAACACTATACTCAAATCCTAGTTTGGGCTACCATTCAGGAGACAACTTCTAACACCTAGACACAGGATTGCATCAGGACTGTACTTCCAACACAGTATGGTTTATTATATAAACAATTCACTGACCAGAAAGGGGCTGAGGGCATTTCAGACATGACCATCCTGGGATGCATGATATATTTGACATGTAGCTCTGCTCGTGCTAATCTACCAGCTTCCCGAGAGGATTGCAAACTACGCAGCAGTCCGACTCTTGATGCAATCTCCTAGTATGGGACTAAGGCTAATTCTTTAGATTGGGCCATGCATAAGGGTACACCCGCTATGGTCTTGAGTATAGTTTTAGGGTTAGGTAGGCCTTTAGAATTACTAGTACTGCCTTTACCGTGGTTGGATTATTCACTGTCTTTACCATGTTTGTAATGCTGGTCACTTTGCTTTGTTTGATCTGCCTAATAGCAGCTCAACAGCTCATTCCTTCTATGCAAGATTATGATTGTTTCAATAAATGTACTGAAGACTTTGCTCGTATATCTTTTGTGTTTCACCTGGGCATGCATAATGAAAGGGTAAGTTCTGTTTCCACGACTTCCTCAAGGAGTCAGAGTGTCATGTTCAGGTTGCCATAATCAGCTTCTCCAGTAGGTTTAGGGGTCCGGATGAGGCACTGTGAACTAGCAAGGAATTGGGGCCAACAGTTTCTGACAGTGTTGACAGAATTATTCTCTCACATTCCGAAGTTCTGATGTCCTAATACACAGTCCTATAATCTTAGTAAAACCCATATAACATGGCACCATCAATGTATTTAGGTCAGGTACTTATTTAACAGGTCTCTCCTGAGTAGTTTCTCTTGTGTGTCCAGGATGCCCTATTCACCATAATACGGAGACGTCTGTTGTGTTAGGGATCATATCTCTTCAGCGGTATAGGAAGCACCTATATTTGTCTGTAGTTTGTTCAAGCTTGAACCATTAAAAGGATACCCCATTTTGGATAGCCCAAAAACGAATCAGCTTGAAGCACTGTGTTCCCATAAGGAACACCTAGATAAACACAGAATTCTCACAATGTGCTTGCCACTTAGGATGGTACCCTCTTTTGATGACTGTGTCACATGGGGTACAGTCTTTGCTGCAATATATACACCATAACTCATGTAACAGCATCCCTTGTTGTTTTACCAGATGTGTTTAAAACAGACGCAAAATGAGTACGGGGCAGTCTCTACTCTCGATTTGGAGATGAACTTAATTGACAATATGCCAATGTTCTCTCTCAAGTTCCTTTTGTGGATCAGGAGCATGAAGTAAACAAATTATTTCCGAAATCTATACATCGATAGGCCATGACAATCTGGGTGGCAGACCAAATAAGCAGCATTTTAAAGGTACTTCTGAAAATGATAATACTAAGCAAGAGTCTTCTAAAAAAAACCCTGGGACAAACAAAGATCAATTAAAGATAAAATCAAGTCACAGGGAGAATCTTCACAACCAGAGAGCTTTGAAAAATGTTCCAATTTATGTAACCATGATAATTGGAAGCAGCTTGAAAAGTATCCATATAATGATACACGCCCTTCTGGTTACTTTCAGGACTAATCCAACAAATGGTCCAAGAGAGTGTGGCAGTCAGAGCTCAGACAAGAAGAGTGCGTGAAACCAAAGAAGGACTCACAATTCTCATCTGACATCATCATAAAAAAGAAAGAGAATCTTCCACAACGAAAACCACAATTCAAATAAATGTAGTTGCAGGAATTTTGTCGAAATATGCCACATATACTGAGAACATTACTGTGGAACAAGACATGGACTGTGACTTTGCTAGAAATCATGGCAAAGGTCACAATAGTTCACCCAAATCTTCAAGGGTTTCTGGATGTGAAATCTACTAACAACTACACCAAAGTTGAACCCTAGACATGTGAGTCGCCCATCCTGATAGAGCTTATAAACTAAACATACAAATTGAGGTGAACATAATGCACACAATTAAAGTAATTTTCTGGAAAAACCCAACCCATAGCTATGATTAGGCCTGACGTAGCTCATGGAGTTATGCTATGCTGAATTCCATGGATCGGGCCAAATACTCTGCATGTCAGGGTTTGTCTTTGGCTTACCGTCCAGGCCGAGGGAGATGGCGTGCGGCCTCGGTTCTTGCAAGACCGGCTCTGGCCAAGGTAGGGGTGACCCCTTCCGGTAGCCAAGGTACTGCTGACAGTAATATGCCACCACAGTCCGTGAGCTCCAGAAGGAGTCCCAGAGGAAAAACCACATAGGGAAAAATCCTCCAGACAGGAACTCCCTGAAACAAAAGCAGGACACCAGAAATATCAGAGCTTTGATGCCAGGAATAACTCAGGAAGAACAGAGGACAAAACAGGAGCAAAAACTGGATTCCGCATAGAAGACCAGCCGGAGCGTGACCACCACAGGAGAAGTGTTGCAACCCAAAGAGAAGAGAAATCTATCCCCCTATATACCTCTTGACAGGAAGTGACAAACAGAAAGAGGACAAATGGCTATCTTGGATTGGGAAGGGGTTATAGAACTAGATAAGAAAAGCACCATAGTAAGAAGGGAATCAGATGCATGCAGGGAACTAGAAAAGAGAAAGGTATGCTGGGAGAGAAAGGAAAAAATGGCTACCAGAAGAAAGAGGAAAACGAGAAGGCCATGTAATGGGCACCTGGTGAGTGGAAGGCCGAGGGGGGGCCCACGGGCGCCCCATATTAACATCCGCGCCGCGCACAAGGCGGGGCGAGGACCCAAGCCCAATCCTGGGCCCCCGCAGAGAGGACGGCGCAAAGTCGGAAAAAAGGGCCGCAGCAGGCCCCGCGCCCTGTACAATGGACCGCGGCCCCTGCCGCGACTCGATCGGGCGGAGCCGTGGGCCCCCGTGATGTGAAACTGCAAGCTTCTGCAACTCCGCCGGCAGGCGGAACTTTCCAACATGCCCGTTCAAAATATGTTTTTGATATTTACGAGCGCAATGCGCATTGTCACAGTGAAAACAGTATGAGAACAGCACCACCTGGTTTGCATGTGTGTGGCTATTTTGTTTTCTTCTGTTTTTGTGCACGGTGCTGGGCTGATGGTAATCCACACCTCATTTTCCTTAATTGTATCAGTGTGTCTATGCCTAGTTTATGTTTTTTTCATTTATTTGTGTTTTTCATGATTTTTGATTTGTTTTTGCTCTTCCCTTTGCTTCTTCCTTCCTTCCTTCCTTCTCCTATTTCTTACCTTTTTTCCACCCAGCACCATGCAGAGCAGAGTGGCAGACAGAATGGCAGCACCAGTGCAGATGCTAGCAGCACCCCTTGCGGTCGTCGGCGCCCCATTTTGTCATAGGTGGAGGTGGCAGCACTTGTGTTTTTGTGCAGCGTCACCACCCCTCTATGCTGGCAGCAGGCAGCAAGCCTGGGACAGGGTAAGCCCAGTGCGAGCGTTGACTGCTCTGGGGGAGGGTGCATTGGTGTGTGTGTGTGTCAGCACGCTAGGTTCCAGCGCACCCAGCAGTAGTTGATGCATCATAAGATAGACATATTGGAGTGCAAGCAGGACCTGCTCAACCTGCTAAGCATCAAGGTTTGGTAAGCTATTAATTATTTATTTGGTGTGGGTGTTCTACAATGATTTGTTTTCAAATAGCAGTGCTGACACTCAGAGTTAAGTTAAGTTTGCGTTACAACAAATATTATGTGATCCGTTTTGAGCGAGCCAGGTGCTCAACACTACCTTATTGTATTTGTTGGTGCTCACTTGGGCTGAATATTTAAGTGTCCAGACACTAAGATAGTGGCAATAGAAGCAAGACATATCATTAAGCTAGCTCTTCTCAGTGCCTTTCTTTATGTAGCTTATAGAGTTCCAATCACAATCTCCCGCTGATGTGTAGTAAGCATCTATGCATTGAAAAGGGAGACTGAGTTAGCCCATCAAAGGTTGTTGAGAAGTAAAGATCATTTGTTGCAATGTATTAGTAGTTTCCAATGTAATTTAGGACATTTGGATTAGGGCTTAGGTTTTTTTAATTAATAGGTCTACTCGATACTATTACTATAGGCGATCTGATTTAGAAAAGTACAATGTTATTCTATTTGTCTGTCAAAATATTTTTGGGGAGATTAACTGCACCACTAATCTATTTTTTTAATCTTCTTTATTTCTTACCTCAGCACCCAAAGGCAAGAACAGGGCTTTGGAGGTGGGTCGGAGAGACATGGGTGATACCACCAGTGCGATAATAGCTGGTGAATCTGCTGGCCCCAGTAAGTCCTCCTGTTTAATTCTTATTATTTCCCTACATTTTACCTCTCCCCATTTAGAATATTTTTTCCTTTTTATTACTGTGCTTGTCTCCTTTTTTCCTACTCATCTTCATTCTAAGGTATGTTAAATTTGTGTTATCCCTGCATTATTCTGTTTTTTTTCTATATTTCATTTTCCTGTAGCTGACTTTCTCCTGTCTGTACTAGTCTGTAGCTTTTTTCTGCTTTGTTAGTAAACTTAGACTTCCCGCTCCCCATATATATTTGAAGACTGGTGCTATAAGACTAAGAGGACAGATGTTAGTACAGGTACTCTACTGTTAAGACTGCATGCCCAAGTCAGCTTTTCTAGGCATGTTTGTTGAGAAAGTTTTCTTTTTCTTGCTCATATTCAAACAGTAAAACAAGAGAAAGTGACTATGGTCATGGTGGACCCCCCTCTTGTTGTGTTGTGTGTATTATTCAATCATACAGTAGGATATCATACCAGCAGTGTCACTGACAGTGCAGCATGGCTGGAACGTAGTATGAGGACTGTCCTATTGCATTTGCCAACCATGGCCTCACCATATGCCTTGATAGACCAATTATTCCACTCCTTCACTGCGCTTCAGTGACTTAGCTCTGCCTCTTCATTAAGAAACGTTTGGAGTTTATTTTGACTAGACAACATGTCTTTTCTAACAGAGTTACCAACAAAATTCCTAAAGTGAATGATAGAACACGGTAGTGATCTATTGTGGCTGTATTTTGTTGAATTTGTTTTTAAAAATAACAAGGGGAGGTGTATCTGGCATATAAAATGTGGAATGTTTTTTTCCAGCCGCACCAACCACCGATGCCAGGACCACCGGCAGCACCAGTCCACCAGACACAGCAGCAGTTGGAGGGGAGAACCAGTGTCAGCAGGGACGGGGGTTGGTAAGTCATAACTTGCAAAATCCTTCAGTCAGGAGACATGGCTCAGAGTCAGGAGTTGGAGTGGACAAGGTTAAATGTTTACGCAAGACAACACAAGGTCTGAATGATGAATTTGACTAATGATGTGTGGATGGGTAAATGGGGACGGTGTGGGCTATTGCTCAGGTAATAGAAGATCCTGCAGTGAGTTGGTGTCACTTTTACCACATCCACCCCACCAAGTGTGTGATCCATTTATGGTGTAAAATTAAGTTACACCTCAATAAATCACATGGCCCGGGAGAAGAGGGTTAGGGGTTCAATGAATGGAAGGGAAAGGGGATTTGGGGAAAGGTGTGATAAAGAAACAATACACAACAGTATTCATCAGAGCACTGAGCAGCACACCATAATCAATCTATTGTGAATGGAATTGAAGGAATGAGTATGACACAGTTCAGTTAAATGCATTGTGAACAGTCCTGTTCCAGAGACCCAAGATAGTATATAGCTAAATGTTCTGTCATCTATATTTTAAAAATATAAATTATGGAGGAGTGAAGAGAACCCACCCGGTTCTAAAGAACTATGACTGTTAAAAGAAAAAAAAACATACTGTATTGCCAAAGTGGGCAGTGCATCTGCATTCTTCTTGGGGTGTCAGTCACTCTTGGGTGCCTGGTTGAACCTGTCCGGTAGGTAAGCAGCAGTGTTGAAGTTTTGCCTTTTGTTTGTGCAGGAGAGGAGAAGGCCTGAGAACTGAAAAACAGAAACTGTATTGTAAAGTCAAGGAGAAGGACAGAAGGAAGGTAAGCTTAATGAGGAGTAAGGAGTATACCAAGAAGACTCAGAGGCAGAGCAAGAACATAAGAAGGGTTTCACGTTTGAGCCAGCAATGTAGCACTGTTGCAGTTTGAATTAGTATGGACAAAGACATTAGCATTTATTGTGGTTGGTTACTTAGGTAATAAGTAATAACAATTTATCCAACCATTTTAAAGTCAAACAACATCACCAGAACATACAATTTCATTTTCAATCTGGATAACACAACATACAGATATAGCTTGTTGCTTTATTTGCATTTATTCTAAAGGAGACACCTGTGGCAGTCAGGGAGGTGCGTAGGCAAATGGATTCATACTTAAAAACATGAAGGCTAGTGTGCACCTATGGCAGGAAAGGTGGTCCAGGGGGAAATGGAATAATTATAAAAAAATGAATGATGCTGGTGTGTGTGCAGTGCACCTACACTATGGCGGGCAGGTGGACAAGGGGGAAATGGCATGATACTTAAATAATTAATGCCATTGTGCAGATCTGCGCCTATGGCAGTCAGGGGGTGGATGAATTGATTTGAGACAAAATGCAACAAAAAAATTAAACAAAAAATAAAAAACAATTAAAATAAAAAAAATAAAAAAAAATAAAGAAAATGAATTGCTGATGTTTTTACTACGAAGAAGTATGGGAAACCTATTGGGAGGCAAGAATGTGCAGATGAAAGATGCAAACAAATGCTTGTAATATAAAGGGCTATTCATCATAATCATATTAATAAAAGATATATACTACAATAATCCTCAAGCATATTATTAAACTGATATCACATGCAAGCCTATGGTAAAAGGACCCTGGGTGGATGCACAAAATGGCCTCCAGCCACATGGTCAAACACCAACAGAAAGTAATGAGGCATAAAGAACAAAGAACAAATGGAAGCCTTTGGCAAAATCACAGTAGCTGCCAGTACAAAATGTCTGCCAGCCACATGTTCAAACAACAGCAGTGAGAAAGGAGGCATAAAGAATACAAAACAGATGTAAGCCTAGAGTAAAATTACACTGACTGGCCCCACGAAATAGCCACCAGCACCATGGTCAAACAACAACAGTGAGCAAGGAGGCATGGGGAACAAAGAACAGATCCACGCCTATAGCAATGCACATTGGCAGAATACACAAAATGGCCTCTGGCCACATGGTCAAACAACAACAACGAGCAAGGAGGCATGGAGAAAAAAGAACACATGCAAGCCTATGCAAAAGAACACTGGCTGAGTACACAAAATGGCCTCTGGCCACATGGTCAAACAACAACAGCGATCAAGGAGGCATGGAGAACAAAGAACAGATGCAAGCCTATGGCAAATGCACACTGGCAGAATACACAAAATGGCCTCTGGCCACATGGTCAAACAGCAACATTAAGCAAGGAGGCATGGAGCACAAAGAACACATGCAAGCCTATGCAAAAACACACTTGCTGAAAACAAAAACTTACGTCTGGCCACATGGTCAAACAAACAACAACAGGCAATGCGGCTTGGATAACAAAAAAACACATGTAAACCTATAGCAAAAGCACACTGGCTAGGTGCACAAAATGGCCACCAGCCACATGGTTAAACAACAGAAGCAAGCAAGGAGGTATGGAGAACAAAGAATATATGCAAGCCTATGGCAAAAGCAAACTGGGAGGCTGCATAACATGGCCACCAGCCACATGGTCAAACAACTATGACGATCAAGGAGGCATGGAGAACAAAAAAAAACACATTTAGGCTTATGGACATAGGCTTCACAAAATGGCCCCTGGCTTCAGGACATGCAGAACAAAGACAAATGGTGGCCTATGGCAAACACATACACACTCACCAGACAAAGGAGTCATGGTAACACTGAAGACAATACTACCATTAATTCAGCAATGCCAATCATGAAAATTAAATAAGCTATAAAAATTTCACAACACACACTTCCTCCTATGACATATTAGCTCCACATATTAGCTCACATATATACACTTTTTACAGAAAACAAACATGAAATCCAAAGCATTACCAACATTTTTAATTTAATCTAATGCCATCCCTGCCCTAAATGATGTTTTAACTAAAACAACATATACCACAGAAACAGTTCTTTCAAGTATTGAAGACTAGTGCTGGGCCTCCTAGCTGAATGGCCCGTTGACAGACTAGGCCATAAATTAATATTGCAAATATAACAAACATGGAGAAAAGGTAATGAACTGTGCATAGTTTTTCCTTTACAACAGGTGAAAAATTAAATGCAAAAAAATAACTAGGCCCCTACAGAAACTCCAGGTCACCCACCGCAATGAAATTTAAAAATGAAATAAAAGTACAAAGAAATACTGGTGCATCCCCAAGTAAAGAAACAACAACCTTATACAATAGTTTTTGGACATACTTATGTGATATCACAAAAACAAAGTCCTTAAATCCAAAGGTATTTGTACAGCACACAAAGAGAGTGATCCCTTCACCTCAAAATCAAAGTGAAAAGTGACCAGGAGATGGACAAAGTACTGGGGGGGCTGCTGGACAGCAACAGGAAGTTGGAGTATGGGGCACTTACTTCCTGTTGGAAAAAATGATTAAAAAAAGGGTTTTCACACAAAAACAACTTGAAGGGACCGTTGGAGTTGAAAATCCACTCGAAAACATATTTTCAAGTCAAGTTAGGTACTTTTTGAGTAGAGAATCTGCTTGAGATTCACCCACGGTCGCACACGAGCAGCACTATGAAAACACCGTCGCAGCTGAAAGCCACACGAGCGGATGCAAAATCTTGCACGCGCTCGCGGCCTGAAAATATCATGGTAAGAGTGGCAAAAACAATTCTTACACGCGCTAACAGTAAAAAAGTTCAGCCATGTGCTCGATGGCAGTATTTTCAGAACTACACGTAAAGCAGAGTGCCCGAATTCTGCAAGCTCCACGAACAGAGTAGATTTTTCCACACGGGCCTAGTTATGATATCCTTTTGGCTGCAAAAGATTGGCCTCCGGAGTTTGCTAGAACCCTTCCACAAGGGGAAGATGTGATTTTACCTTCTTTCTCGGTTTTGGTTCTTGATCAAGTAAAGCAAGTATACACTGCAGAATGGGCACTTGCACAAGTCCCTGCACTATATTGGAACCATGTGGGCTGGGATAAGGACTCGCCTTATCATGTAAAACCCATAACGTCCAGCCCGCAACTGCGACCCCAATACCCAATAAAGAGTGAACATGAATCAAACATGAAGCAAAAGCTCCAGTGAGAGAAATTCTCTCACAACTTGAGTACCAGAGAGTAATCGAACACTGTGTATCTCCCATGAACAACCGCTTTCTCTCAGTAGCTAAGCCAGATCATTCATATAGAATAGTCTTAGATTACAGACACTTAAAAAGTCACACACGCACATGTGCAATTCACCCAGTACAGCATTAATTAACAACATTGTCAGTAAAAACTACAAAACAACCCTGGATATTTCAAATGGTTCTCCTAACAAAATATAGAACTTGAAAGCAGGGATCTAAATGCTTTTTTCATGCTCATCTCTCAGCACCATTTGTTGACGGCTCTCCCAAGCTTATAACAATAATCCAGGGCTGTTCTCTGCCTGTGTAACATCAATATTACATGATACTGATTCAGATGCACTGTCCTATGTCGACATATATCTGACAAACAATGACTTAAACACCCATTTAGCCAGAGTAAATTGCATTGTTTTGGGATTTGTAGAACATGTCTACCAATTCAATTTTAAGAAAACAAAAATTGCCTTTCTCAGTGTCCTATTTCTAGAATATAAGTTGCCTAATGAAAGGAAAACCCTGGCACCACACATCCTGGAGAAGTGTGCTCAGTTACAACCACCAAACACCATAAAAAAACTATAATCTTTGTTAGGCTTTTTCAAATTTGGTAGAACATACATACCAGATTATGCACAATGTATAAAACCATTATATGATCTAATTCACCCAGATTTCTTAAAGCAAACACTAGACAACACACAGAAATACTCAGACCACTTCAGACTAACATGCTTGAAGCACAACACTCATACAAATGGAAACAAAACAGATCTGGCCATCCATATTGTTAGAAATAGGGTCTTTGGTTGGCAGTCAGGTTACCCCCTGTCCAAGCAAGGACCCTCATTCTCATCAGGGTAAAAGAGAATCACCCTCAGCTAACCCTCGCTCACCCCCTTGGTAGCTTGGCACGAGCAGGCAGGATTAACTTCAGAGTTCTAGGTGTAAAGTATTTGTACCAACACACAGTAACTTAATGAAAACAGTACAAAATGACACAACACAGGTTTAGAAAAATAGAAAATATTTATCTAAACAAAATAAGGCCAAAACAACAAAAATCCACCATACACAAGTCAAGGTATTAATTCAAATGCAAAAAGAGTCTTCATGTTCTTTTGAACACAACTCTAACGCTGTTAGCGTGAAAATGTACCTGGGTCGCGTCAAAAAACCGGCACGGGCGAGTGTGCATTGAAAAAAGTAAGTGGTGTGTCGATTCCTCACCCGCAAGCGAGGACGTGGTCGTCTCTCCTTCTCCGGTCCGATTGGGTGTGTTGTTTCTTTCTTTCGATCTGGACAAAACACGTCATGTCCAGGCAGGCTTGCGTTGTTTTTCCGCACCCAGCGATGTTGTGTTGTTGCAGCCTCCGTCAGCAATGCCGACCATCGTTTCTCTAGCCGCGTGTGTCGATTTCACAGCCGCGCTGCATCAATCTCAGCCGCAGAGCCGGCGTTGCGTCGTTTCTTTAGCCGCTCTCGGAGGTTGCGTCGGAAATTTCCCTGCACGGAGATCTGTGCATGGATTTCCACCCTTGGTCCACCAGGTTCACCTGACAAGGCCCCAGGAACTGGATAGGGCACCACTTGGCAGGGCAGGAGTCTCAGCAGACGCTCCAGGTGCTGGCAGAGAGAAGTCTTTGCTGTCCCTGAGACTTCAACAACAGGAGGCAAGCTCAGTTTCAAGCCCTTGGAGAGTTCTTCACAAGCAGGAAGGCACACAAAGTCCAGTCTTTGTCCTCTTGCACAGGCAGAAGCAGCAACTGCGGGATAGCTCCACAAAGCACAGTCACAGGCAGGGCAGCTCTTCTTCCTTAGCTTTTCAGCTCTTCTCCTGGCAGAGGTTCCTCTTGGTTTCCAGAAGTGATCTAAAATCTCTGGTTTTGGGTGCCCTTCCTATACCCATTTTGCCCTTTGAAGTAGGCGTACTTCAAAGAAACAGTCTCTATTGTTTGTGATATCCTGCCTTGGACAGGCTAGACCCCAGGCACACACCAGGTGGTTGGAGACTACATTGTGTGAGGGCAGTCACAGCCCTTTCAGGTATGAGTGACTACTTCTCCCCTCCCTCATAGCACAAATTGCTCATCAGGATATGCAGGCTACACCCCAGCTCCCTTTGTGTTGCTGTCTAGAGAGAGGTACAAACAGCCCAACTGTCAAACTGACCCAGACAGGGAATCCTCAAACAGGCAGAGTCTCAGACTGTTTAAGCAAGAAAATGCTCACTTTCTAAAAGTGGCATTTTCAAACACACAGGGGGTTATTCTAACTTTGGAGGAGTGTTAATCCGTCCCAAAAGTGACGGTAAAGTGACGGATATACCACCAGCCGTATTACGAGTTCCATAGGATATAATGGACTCGTAATATGGCTGGTGGTAAATCCGTCACTTTTCCGTCACTTTTGGGACGGATTAACACCTCCTCCAAAGTTAGAATAACCCCCACAATCTTAAAATGAACTTTACTAAAAGATGTATTTTTAAATTGTGAGCTCAGAGACCACAAACTTCACATGTCTATCCGCTCCCAAAGGGAATCTACACTTTAATCACATTTAAAGGCAGCCCCATGTTTACCTATGAGAGAGAAAGGCCTTGCAACAGTGAAAAACGAATTTAGCAATATTTCACTGTTAGAACATATAAAATACATTAGTATATGTCCTACCTTAAACATACTCTGCACCCTGCCCATGGGGCTACCTAGGGCCTACCTTAGGGTGCCTTACATGTCAGAAAAGGGAAGGTTTAGGCCTGGCAAGTGGGTACACTTGCCAAGTCGAATTGGCCGTTCAAAACTGCACACACAGACACTGCAGTGGCAGATCTGAGCCATGCTTACAGAGTTACTAATGTGGGTGGCACAACCAGTGCTGCAGGTCCACTAGTAGCATTTAATTTACAGGCCCTGGGAACCTCTAGTGCACTGTACTAGGGACTTACCAGTAAATCAAATATGCCAATCATGGATGAACCAATTACATACATTTTGTATAGGAGCACTTGCACTGAAAAGTCTATACCTAGTGCTATTGGCTGTACATCCGTCACATTCAATGAAGGTGACACAGTGCAGATCGCATATAAATCACATTTATATTCCAATGCTGACATAAGTTTTACTTTCTCTGAAAAAATACTGATTGAAGTTCAGATGTCATTAAAGAAAAGCCCATTGGCTCAGGGAAAACACATCACTGTTGTTGCTCCTGGCCCAGCCTTAGAGGCTGTCGCAAATACTAGCGTTTCAAATGCAAAAGTCTTACATCCCATATGGATACAATGGGCCACTTCCTTGACTGCCACTGAGGTAGATTATGTGTTTAACCTTAAATTACAAACTCACAAATTTCTCCAGTATGAACTGTAATACCCCATGCCCACTAATATTTTGCCTCTTGATCAGTATAAACACATCATATATACACTGATGGCTCAGCGCAGCCTGTTATAGGCACAAAACACCAATACTTTGCAGCTTGTGCAGCTGTTTATGGAGTAATGAGGGATGGAGAGTTCCACCCTCAGCAAACTTTCACGCAATCTCTAGGGGATTGCATGGCACAACAAGCTGGAGTTAAAGCTTTGATTCTGGCACTGGAACATACGGATCTTGAATTCCCAACTCTTATAGTGTGTGATTCATATTACTGTGTTGAGTCCTTTAATGAAAACTTGCATTACTGCCACCAAAATGGATTCAGAGACTTTATGGGAAATACTATCAAGCACACAGTATTTTGGGGAAAGATGTCAGAACTTAAAAACAGGCTGTCACCAACTCATGTACTGAAAATACTGAGCCATCAACGTGTTAGAATACACGCTGTAGGGAATTCATGGCGGATGAAGCAGTAAAATTTGCAGTTATTATTGCTACTTTTGCTGCGATTACTTGTTCTCACATGAGGGTAGATGAAAAACTTCTGGCTGCCGTAAATGCTTCGGCTAACAGTACCCCTTTACCAAAAGCATACCTGGCAAAATATTCCTACCACTTTAGTGCCCAAAACATCCCCTTCGTAACTATTCCAGGGTGGGTGATCCCCAAAGAAGACCACAGGCTAGAATTAATTAAAGCAGCTCATGAGAGGGGTAGCATCTGCCCATGCTGGTGTGGGGGTTACAGTTTCTTTCCTGCAAGAATCCTATTGGTGTCATGGTCTTTACAACCAGACAAAGCAGCATGTCCTTACCTGTGAAATTTGTCAACAGATTAAAGTTTCACTATTAAATGTCCACCACAGATACCCCTCCTAGTTTCAAATAACCCATTTTAGTGAATACCTAGACCATTGCGGCCCCTTAAATTCAGATGGTGCATTCAAATATATCCTAACTGCTGTAGATCCCCACTCAGGATTTCTCCAGTCATGGCCACAGTGATCGGCTGTTGCTTGCACTGTTATTAAAGATTTGCAATTCATCATCTAGACATATACAGTAGCTACATTGCACTTGGACCAGGGCCCTGCCTTTGCCTCGAAAGCATAAAGGGACACTATGGGAACCCTGGGTTTATCTGTGCATTATTCTTCTCCATTTCATCCCAAGGGACATTTGATATTGGAGAGGAAAAAAACAAGACTTAAAACAATCCTTAACAGCTAGAGCATTTGGATGCACCACCGTTATGGAGTCCAAAGAACATTAAATAATCTGCCTAGAAGATCTTTGGGTGGCCAAACCCCATATGAAGAACTGTTTGGCATCTATATGCATGTCCCAGAGCTTGATGGCCCTGATGCAGTGGTGGCAGAAACAAATGTCTAACTGTCTAAGAGGAACTCCAAGACTTCTGAGCTGACCATTCTACTTCATATGCTGCTAGATTGAGAGCTACACCAGCAGCTACTAGCCGGATACTGAAAGTTGGGGATCTAGTTCGAGAAAAGGATGTGGTGAAGAAAGAATCTGGCCAATCATACTGTGCACGGGGCCAGTCCTTGCAACTCAAGGTACCAGAACTGTGATTTTGCCACTGCTTGCTGGTTGTAATTATAATTGCTTTGTCTCCATTGATCAAGTACAATTGCATCATGTGGCCGATCCTACACTGTAGGTCACAAGGACTCCTGGGTAGTTTCCTAACCCCTCTCACTACCATACAGGAAATATATCTTCAAGAATTGAACACCACCAACATGGTTTCCCCTAGGTTATAGAAGGCAGAGAATGAACATTTGTCAATTTCAGTTACTGCTACAAACACAAGAAACACACCAGATGCAAGTCTACAGTTTTTTACTACTTATCAAAGCAACAGAGTTGTTTGTGATGAACCAACTTTAGAGACATCTACTAGTTCTCTTTCACAGGTTGAGGCTCCTGTTTTCGCACAAATTGCTTTTGGGCTTTGGGGACATTGACCGCTTTTCTTTAGATTTTTCTCACACTTCACTTCATGGTGTACATGCCTTTCTGCACTGGTTGAAACACACTTATCTGATCCATCCATGGTCCTATTAGCCACAAATAGGACCATGATCAATACATGGTCCTATTTGTGGCTTATACTTGCACTGTTTGCTCTTTTCTTGTAGAGTGGATTTGTGACTGCTCCTCTTGCTTATTAATGAGCATTAGCTTCGAAAATGCTCTGCTGATGGGCTGGTAGATGAGGTACTGAAGCTTCACTTGTCTTCTAATAAAGTACAAAGAGACCTGTCCTAGTTAACATTTCTATTGTTTCAGTTCTAGTTCCTGATAGGATTGTTTAGGATAAGGTTCCATATGATATTGTGGTCCTACAGAGACTATTCAAATTCCATACGTTTTTAAAGTTGCGATGGACAATGTGATAACACCTGGTACTGAGTCTGATGATTGGGATGTGAACACAGTTTCTTCAGTGTGTTCTGAGCTTGAATATTATACTGTATTTGAAAGTGAGGACATGTACATGAACTCAACAAATTATGGTGAAATGTTTTGTTCCATCACTATACACACAATTAGCTAGTACTCCATATACAGTTTTTAATTATACACAATAGCAACATTGCCCAACTCCACCGGCAGGGCGTTCCAAAACACATTTAGATAAGTTTACACATTTTTCTGGACATCATACTTTAAAGGCTATGATTATTGGAAAGAAGCAACTGATTCAAAATCAGTTTGGGGAACAAAAGATTAGCAGGTTCAGGACATGTATCTAATACCATTACAGATGATTTTTCTGAATGACCACGCAGACTACTTGCCTAGGCCTAAAAAAAAAAAAATTAATCTGCCCAGAATCCCTTCAGTTGCATTATTTGACAATTGGCAAAGTGGTAAATTACACAGAAGAACAGCTCAATGGTATGGTTCAGAATAGTATGTTTAATTTGATGATTTCAAGTCCCAAGGGGTGGTTATTGTGGCCAATGGACACAAATGGTTGTCATGCATGCTTTCTAAACTCCTCACAGGTTTTTAAAGCAAGCAGACTTGGCCCTTGTTATATACAGACATAACATACAGAGATTGTCATTACTTACAGCGTAGGGAAATTATGTTAGCAGTGTTTGCAGCATTCCACTCTATTAGCTGTAAAAGAGCACCCCTCTCTGATGATATGGAGTTACACGACTTCTTCTTAGGTCCTAGTTCACTACGCTCCAAAAGATTTTGGTATGCCATTTACAATGAAATTTGGAAGCTTTCGCAAATGAAAGCTGCAGCTTGTTTAAAGCAAACACATCAGGCTGATTTGGAGAAAGCAATGGCTGTTGTTGATTGCTGGATGAATACATTGTCCACTCATATTTAGACACTAAACAACATTGTGTCTAATGCATTTGACATCGTACAGAATGACAGGTCTTTTTAACAACATGGACAGAATCAGCTTAGATCTATAATGCAGATGAGTTGTACATTAAGGGATCTAAAATCGTACTGTGTGCTTTGGCAGGACGTGAACTAAAAAGAGTTGTTTTTGCCTTTCAAGTTAACTCACAAACAGCAGATTATGGCAAAGGAAGACACAGCATATATAGGGGGTCATTCTGACTCCCGCCGGGCGCGGTCACCGCGCGCCCGGCGGGAGCCGCCAAAATACCGTACCGCGGTCGGAAGACCGCGGTGGGTATTTTGAGGTTTCCCCTGGGCTGGCGGGCGGCCTCCAAAAGGCCGCCCGCCAGCCCAGGGGAAACCGTCCTTCCCACGATGAAGCCGGCTCGTAATCGAGCCGGCGGAGTGGGAAGGTGCGACGGGTGCTGTTGCACCCGTCGCGTATTTAACTGTCTGCCAAGCAGACAGTGAAATACTCGTAGGGGCCCTCTTACGGGGGCCCCTGCAGTGCCCATGCCATTGGCATGGGCACTGCAGGGGCCCCCAGGGGCCCCACGACCCCCCCTACCGCCATCCGGTTCCCGGCGGGCGGACCGCCGGGAACTGGATGGCGGTAGGGGGGGTCGGAATCCCCTCGGCGGCGCAGCTAGCTGCGCCGCCTTGGAGGATTCATACGGGCGGCGGCACACTGGCGGGAGACCGCCAGTGTTGCCGGTCTGACCGCGGCTTTACCGCCGCGGTCAGAATGCCCTGCGGGGCACCGCCGGCCTGTCGGCGGTGCTCCCGCCGACCCTGGCCCCGGCGGTCTAAGACCGCCGGGGTCAGAATCACCCCCATAATGTTTAATATAGAAAAGTTAGAAAAGCTGCCTTTCACGGTGGCCAAAACACCATCAGCGGCATGGCCAATACATGGTGTTATCTCTTTGCCTATTTCCAAGTTTCATTTTACATCATGTTTGAATAAATTTCCAATAGGCAGATTTGAGGCATTAGGGGAGAGTTTTACATGAAGTGTGAGAATTGTCTTTCAATAACAAATGTAAGAGCCAGCGAAAAGGACGTTTTTCTTAGTAGTGGTGATTGCAAAACTTCTATAAGTCACTCAATGATTTGTAAACAAGTGACATTGCATGGGATATGTAATGTGTCCGTGGCCAATGTGGCATTTTACTTGAAGAGTGTTCCTGTCTCCCAGATCTGCCAAGTGTTTCAGTTACTTTCTAAAGGAAGCTACAGATACTGACTGATCAAGGCTGTTGTGGGAGGAGAGCAAGAGTTCCATATGTGGTTTCTGTTTCTAAAATAGAGACTTGCTGTGGAAACGCACTTCCCCCCATGCATGAGATTAGGGTAGCAAGCTTGTGGCCTTCCATTCCTAGCTCCAATGTTAACTTCGACAAGCTAAACAGACTCAAGAACTATTGTTCAAGAAACACGTGGTGCTTACATCTGCCCGAGAAATATTTGAATTGCAAGTTGCAAGGTCATTCTCTGAAATACAGTCACTTTTAAATACCAACTATTCAAGACACTTCGGTGAACTTGTGAGACACATTTTTAATGCTTCCAACCCTGTGTTGTCCACTTCTTTAAAGCGACTGAGACTGGGTTTGTTAGCAACTTCCAGACTGTTTATACAGTCTCCGTTCTTGAGCCTATTTGGAGGCATACAACTTGTGTTGTTCTTATTTGGAGGTATTTTGCCACAATGGATGTCCCATCTCGAAGCATAACCCTATTGGTGGAACTAGCGTCTTTTGGCCAGTTTTCTTCTATTCTATGCAGCTGGTGCTCTGCTGTTTTTTGTGCCCTTTTGAGTGTGCACTGGAGGTGTATCTCGCAACACAATTGGTACTATCTATGAACATGAATCTGATAATGTTCTAGTTGACGGCTCATTTAAAGAGTTGTCCTATGAGACTACGATTGCTTCAGGATGCTTTTTATGAACCATCATATTTGTATATGGATGCTATGGCTCCATGATTCCCTTATTTTGGCTCACCCGCTGCAGGCATTGAACAGGATGCTGTTTTCTTAGTGGCAGCTGAGGCAGTTGATCACATCTGTTCCTTTGACTTAATCACGGAGGCTTTAATGGTTCTGTTCTCTGTGAATGCAGGATTCATCTTGGATTCCTTTGCCACTCACAATATAGGTGACATCATGGACACCTCCATTAACTTTTAAACGTTGGCCTTTGTTTTTATGCAAATTGTCACATTTTAATTGGCTAATTTTTTATGTTTTGTTTGCTCTGCTTGTTGGCGTGAACATTTTATTCAATTTATTTAGAATATTTTTCACGGGCAAAGTAAGGATGTTTCTGAGGATCTTTTGGTCCCAAGTTTTGGTCCCAAGTTGGTTCACCCTTTTTTAGCTTCATTTTATAATTTACATTTACATTTTTTAGCTGCACAGCCTTTAGCATATCTTTTTAGGAATGACCTGTTACACACTTTCATCAACTTGCTTTTATTCTAGGAATATAAGGAATGAGCGGCTTGTTTAGTTAGCCTTTGTACAGCATGTAATCAGTAGTTTCTGTCTAAGGCTAGGAATACTGTACACGATATCATAGTTTGTTTTACCTGTTCAAGAAACAGCTTCTACCATCAAGACACAGCACTGCATGAGGACTGTGCTTCCAACACAGTATGGTTTATTATATAAACAACGCACTGACTCAGAAGGGGCAGAAGGCATTCCAAAAATGACCATCCTGGGGCTCATGCAGTGTTCGACATGGAGCTCTGCTGGCATTAATCTAGCAGTTTCCCAAGAGTATTGCCATCTATACTGCAGGCCGACTACTGATAAAATCTCCAGGTATGGGGCTAACGCTAATCCTTTAGATAGGGCCAGACATAAAGGTACACCCACAGTGCTCTTGAGTATAGTTTTAGGGTTAGGTGGGAACCTCTAGAATTTCTAGAATCGCCTTTACCATGGTTCTGTTATTCATTGTCTTCACCATGTTTGTAAAGCTGGTGACTATATGTTTCAACTGGGCATCCATGAGTAATACCATGAAAGGGCAAGATCAGTTTCCACTACTTCCTTGAGGAGTCAGTGTCATGTTCAGGTTGCCGTAATCACCCTCACCCTTGTAGTTTCCTAGGTCTGGATGGGGCACTGTGAGCGAACCAGAAATTGGGGCCAACAGTTTCTGACGGTATGGATGGACTTATTCTCCCACATTTCAAAGTCCTGTTGTCCTAAATGCAGTTCTATTATCTTAGTCAAAACCGTATAACACAGGCATGCAGAGACACCTGAATTCTATGTATCCACAAAGGCTTATAGGGGCTTCAACATCATTCGCTCCAGGAGATACTGTGCCTGTGCAAGTTCTAAGTGCACAGGCAGATAATAACCCTACTTTTTTTTTTTAAAAGCACTATTTTGCTGCTTGTGCAAGCAGATAATTTTTTCTTCAGAGACAAGCAGGTGTGCTCAGGATAAGCTTGTCCAAGAGCACAAGTGCCCCCCTCCCCAGGCAGTAGTTTTGTCTTTTTAAATACTTTTTGTAAATGTTCCTCTGTTTTATTTTTAAGGCAATGCTGTTGGGATTTTATTTCACACCTCAAGTTGTAGGTTTTTGTTCAATTATTTTAGAAAAATGTTAAATACCAAAAAAAAAAAAAAATTGGGGAAAACACAAACATTTTTTAAGTTGTTGAAACCTGTTAACAAAAATAGCTATTTTCAGAGCTACTCTATAGTTTAATGATCTATGTTGTTTGTACTGTTTCCCTTTATTTCTTTCTTACAAACTATAATGAGAATAGTGCGGGAGCCCCTAAATGCTTGCACTCACCACATAATTCACCAGCTCTTGCAAGAGTCTCGCAAGATCGTAACGTTTTTAAGATTAAGAATTAACCATCTAATCATCACAGTACTTACCTGTTTCACACTTCCCCTCAAAAACAATGACCACAATATGCATTCCAACTAATGAAGTCTATTCAGAACTTATCTATGTCTTTTTACTATTCACGATCCAGCGAGAACCCTGCAATATTGTAAAAATTAGTTAAAAAGAATATACATTTTTCTCCACAGTAGTTATCCCTTTAGCACCTCCACTCTAAATCTAGGGGGACAGCATGCCTTTCTTTTGCCTGCTTATATAGTTGTTTATTTCATTTCTATAACACCTCTAATTTTTCACAGTAAACAGTAATGACAACCATTTTGTTTCTAACATTCCAACGCCCATCCAATCAGAGTACTCATGAGACGCGTGGGAGCCTCTCACTCCTGTGAGAGCATGAAGGTTCACAGGAAAAACAGTCCTTTTGATCAATCACAAGCCTCCATTTTAAATATTTTTAATGTGCCCTACTGCGAGACCCCTGAAGGGCTCTCACAAGCCCAACTGTCCAAATATACAATTACTTTTTACCCTCAATTTCTCAAAAACAACTGAATGGATATACACAAAAAGCACAATCTGCAGACCAAGATCTAGCTTCCTGCCGAATTTGGTGTAATTCTGTTCAGCAGTTTTTGCTGTAGCATTGTTTAAACAAGTCTATGGAAAATGTATGGGGATTTTACACTTTGGGAACACCCTTTTCTCTCAGATCCCGCTTGAAGGCTCACCCCAAAACTTTCCAGGGAAGAGCTGATATGAACCTTTTTTGGAAAGTTTTGTGAAAATGCTGGACCCGTTGCATTGCAAATGCTTTCTTAATTTGGCATCAGCCATCGGTTTTACAATTATGTGGTGCAATTTGTATTTCCCCTCTGAAGTTGAACCACTGACACAAAATATAATACCTTGAGTACTAAAACACATCTTTCTTATGCTAGCTGGTTTGTAAACTGCTACTGTCGACGCTAGTAAGTATCTATGATTTTGAAATTGTTAGTGTGCCAGGCTCGAGGGAGGTCAGAAATCGTGATCAAAGGTTTGATGCAGGGTGCTGAAACGCCTCCTGTCAATTTGCCTCAATTTGCACACTAATGATACAAGTTCTCCCAATCTGTTTGGGGTCAACACATGTGTATTTTGGATATGCTTAGCGATCAGCACCAAGGGGTTCATCAGCTGTGCCAGCCCACTCTCCTCCCAGGGTACTGTACCGCCCTCCCTTAATTTCCCTGCAGGTTTCTGAAAAAGGGCCCATTGAATTCAAACCTTTCTACTGCTTTGCAAGCAGCCTATTGTGGCTCACAATGACTTTTAATGAATGAGAAAGGACGAGGAATGAGATGATTGGGCCTTGCTGGGCCACTTTTGATCAGCACCTTGCACATAGGAAAGCAACACAAACGGCCAATAGAGGGTCTTTCTTGCGCCATTAAGGTGTGTGTGTTTCAGCAAGGCTGTCCTGCTCAGTTGAGCGTGTGTCAGGAATAAGGCTGTGCGCGGTCCAGGATCCATCCTGACCTCTGCTTCGTGTCTTTGCGGCGCATCATGCACGCCGCTTGTCATCCCTGCTTGCTCCAGAAGTGGTCATCAGCGTCGCCTGTGGTAATGCTCATGTAGCTCATGCTCATGTAGCTCATGCTCATGTAGCTGCTGGGTCAGTACATTTGTGGACAAGATGCACTTATCAATGCCATTCTATGAATGGACTACAACTCCCAAGTTTTTAGAGGCGGGTGTGGCAGGCCTATAAAGCCCAGCCACACCCAAGCACATTGCTCACTATTTTGAAGACTTTGGTGCAGTCGGACCTCGTGGGGAGTTCCTCTGAAGAAAGCGGATTTCCTGCATGGCAGAGTGGCAGCATGTCAGAGTATTCTTGTTTCCATGGTGAATTCAAAAACGAGTAGGTCGTACTCGTATTGGTAAGGTCTTGACGAGCAAAACGCTTTAGACCAAAAGTAATGCACTCCTGGCACGACGATCAAAGCGCTTCAGACCAAACGAGTAAAGCGTCCTTGGCACGACAATCATAGCGCTTCAGGCCACATGAGTAAAGCGCCCCTTAGCACCACGAGCAAAGTACTTCAGGCTAAACGAGTAAAGTGCCCTTGGCACGACAACCAAAGCGCTTCAGGCTAAACGAGTAAAGCTCCCTTTGCATGATAATCAAATCGCTTCAGGGCACACGAGGAAAGCACCTTTGGCACGACAATCAAAGTGCTTCAGGCCACAGGAGTAAAACGCCCTTGGTACGATAATCAAAGAGCTTCAGGCCACATGAGGAAAGCACCCTTGGCACGACAATCAAAGTATTTCAGGCCACATGAGTAAAGCGCCCTTTGCACGACAATCAAAGCGCTTCAGGCCACACAAAGAAAGCGCCCCTTAGCACCACGAGCAAAGTACTTCAGGCTAAACGAGTAAAGTGCCCTTGGCACGACAACCAAAGCGCTTCAGGCTAAACGAGTAAAGCTCCCTTTGCATGATAATCAAATCGCTTCAGGGCACACGAGGAAAGCGCCCTTGGCACGACAATCAAAGCACTTCAGGCCACACGAGTAAAGCACCCTTGGCACGACAATCAAAGTGCTTCAGGCAAAACAAGAAGAAGCGCCCCTGGCCTAATGAGTAAAGCGCTTCATGAATGATGATCAAAGCGCTTCAAGTTCAATTAGTAAAACTTTTCAGGCCTCAGTTGCAAATGTGAAAACGCTTGAGAAAAGCAAGCTGTATTTCCATTGTTTTTTGGGAAATACAATATGTGAGATACACATTTAAATATTTGTGCATTTCTAGACTGAGATAAAACATTTATGTTATGAAAGCATAATTGTTGCATGGTTAATTTTCAGAGCATGATCATAGTCCAAAGCTCTTGCCATCTTTAGGTACAGAGACTGCAATTCGTTCTTGTTCCATGATTCAAAGAAGGGGCTACGCCCAGTTCACAAAGGGTCTCAATCCGATATCACGGAGACACCTTTGTTTCAGAGTCTATTAGTGAGTTTATACTGTTATGAAAGAGTATATGCATGTTTTTCCTAACCATTTTTCTTTCAGATCTCTCTCCCTGCAGTTCCCTACTCTAATTCCCTTCCCCCGCCTGGCTTCATCAATACTCTGCGCTCTGATAGCTTTCTGAGTTGGTGATGCCGGGAGGTGGGCCTTTTGGTCAGCAGCGTGCAGATCCCAAGGAAAGGGCACTGTGACAGCGTGTCGCTGCTAACAGCTCCAGGGAAAAAGGCTCCATTGAGAATAGGCTTCCGCTTTTATCAGCGTATGTGTAAAACACATGGTGCGGAGGCCCACAATGTAAATTAGACAAATGTGACCTTGCTGTGCCTGCCCATTTGATTATAGATTGAAGCAACAGATCTTGCGCCACTAGGGAGACACCTGTAAGGCCTGCTTTTGGCCCAAGCTAAGCTGTGCCTTCTTTTGCTAACAATAATTATTGGGTGCAGTTGTGTGAGTAGAGAGGCTCCTATAGGCTCGAAAAATGGTCAACTGCAGTTCTGATGTCAGCAGCTTTTATATATCAGCGGCCTCATTTAGTTAATAAGCTCCATAAATAAATGTTGCACCCATATAGTGTCACATATTGGTTTTGCTAGGATTTGAATTTGTGACTCACGACCTGTAAACCACAGCAATTATCATCCCTAACATTTAACTCATAAGCAATCCTGCTGCCTCAGAATCCTGCATGAAGCGATTAAAGGGCAATTTTACTACTGGTTTACTTTCCACGCTAGCTCGTTCACACACGATCTTTATGCTTCATGACAGCTGGGGAAATTAGTGAAGTCATTTTGTTTATGTGGCTACAGACTACTAAACTAGCCACAGTTGATTGCTATGGATTATAAAGGCACTTTCATTACCAATAATGATATTGAAAAAGAGGCATTTGCCACTTCACGTGACAGGTACAACAGAGAGGATGGAAATCAGTGCTACTCGTGGCGTGTAATTATAGGGAGAGTTACTGATGGGGCACCATATGGCTATAGCGTGTCAGCATAATTGAAAAGGGCTTTTCATTCCTCAGCAACAAATGTAGACTGAGTCAACGTGGCTAGGGGTAAATATGCTACTTGAAAACGGGAGCAGCTCGCACAACAAAATTGAACTTAGGTGCTTAACAAATCAATTTACAAGACTACTGTCATCTTCGTAAAGGTTTTTTGTGAATATGGAATTTCAGCCAGTATAGTAATGTGGGCGTGAGTGTGTTTCTAGTAGGGGAAGAGAGAGAGAATGCCTCCTGATAAAATGTTTAAATAAAAAAATAATCTCTAGGGAGACAAAAAAGTTAATTGTTTAATTGTTAAAATGGACATTTTCGTCAAATCTTCGGCATTGTACAAATTCTGCTACCTTAATCTCATACAAGCGAATACTTCAGTAAGTCTAAGGCGTGCATGCATTTCCAGGATGGCTTCAAATAATTTTTGTGACCCTTGAATAGTCTGAAACTTAGGGCCTCATTTACGTGGACCTAGTGGCACCCTGTGCCAGTAGAGCAACAATTTTTTGACTCTCCTGTGGCGCAGTGTGCCAACCCCTATTTACAAGGCCACACAAAGGCTTTTCATGGCCTTGTAAATATGGACCCCTTTCATGCATAAAACTATGTGAAAGGGGTGTTTCTTGGGTGTTGCATGGTGTGTTCCCAAACAACAGCCATGGAACCCAATGGAATCTGATGCATTCCCAGATTTACAAGTCTGGGAATGCGTCAGACTCCTATGCCACTCCAGTGGTGGCATAAAAGTGACACAACATACCTTTTGTTCTCCCTGTGTTTTTTAAGGTTGAGTACAGCAGCGTGCAAGCACTGCTTTTCCAATGAGTTGGTAAGTATCTGGGCTTTTAACCACGCCAAAGCACACACCCATCACTATCACACATTCATGGGCTTGCCTTTCAAAAATCATTTATTTTCGTTGGTAACTACTTTGCATTTGTCCATCATTAGGGTGGGTCTGTTACTGTCTTGGCCATAGACCCTGTTACATGGATAATTGCACTTTTGTCAATAACTTTGACTGCGAGCAAACTTCTTTTTCCTTTTGTCTCTCTCTTTGTGCTCACGGCGGCACTTTGAATCGGCTCGCTTATGTCAACTGTTTTACTTTTTATTTTCAGTTTGTGTGGCAAGAAAAGTCCAGTTAGGAATTTACAACGCTAATAGCTCTACCTTGAGCAAACGCAAGACCCATTGCATTGCAAATGCTTGTTTGTTTTGCTAATAACTTTGGTGCCGCTTGAGGAATCTTCACTACATTTTTCAAAACCTATATTTTGCTCAGTTCAGCTTCTTTCTTGAAAGTTTCGGGGTGCTCTGTCAAGTGGGGGCTGAAAAAAAGGGGGGAGTCCCAAAACATATTTTTCTCATTCGTTTTTTACATAGGACCATTAGACACGCTTACAGCCTGAACCCCTGAATGGAAGTATACCAAATTTAGCACAAAGGTAGATTCTGTTGGGTTGATCACACTTTTTGTGATTTGGTGTGAATGGTTTGTTTCAGTACTTCAGGAGAAATTTGCGGTAAAAAATAAAGAAATACATGGACACCGATCCTCGCGGATCCACGTGCCACAGGGTGAATCTGATTGGCTGCCCGCAACCTCAGAGAAATGTTGCAGCTGCCATTTTCTTTTGTTGGTAAATGGTCCCAGGGGCTGAAATGTGGAGGACAATTGATTGGTTGATATAGTTGTGGTGATGGGACAAATAATGGCTTTGAAATGCAGAAATTTGATTTGTTTTATGCTTCAAGAGATCTGCAGATCCACCTGTGGGTGATGAGGTGAGCATGGTCTCAAACTTAATGCTTGACTTTGTGCATTTGCGAATGCAACACATATTAAAGACTGATTATGATGTGCTCTTTGGAGTAAAGCATTTGATTGTTTTTGGTGAATTACTACAACTTATCCTGTGAAAGGGCAACCTATATTTAAGACTCTATCATATGAAGAAACTTATAGTTATTTAGGAAGCATTGGAAATGTAAACATTTGGTTACATTTCCAATACAAGGAACTGATTAGAAACATGTGTTAATCATATGATAAGCAATATGGAAGTATTTTGAAGGATATTACAGTAGGAATACTGTCAAAAAAAGGAAAACATTGTCTGGAACTTGAAGATTTATAAAGAACATATTTCCTTCGAAAAAATGATACATACAGTTATACATGTAGGGACACTCTTATCCATACACTAACACACTAATGCATTCAGTGGCACACCCAGGCACACACTGATGCATACACTAACATACCCAGGTACACAGACACATACACTGACACACTCAGATACAGACTCATCCATATCTTAACACACCTGTGCAGATATTCATATATAGTCAGACAGCCATGTTCAAATAAATGCACACAGTCACACACATATGGATAGACTGATGCATTCACTGACATACACAGGCATAGATGCAGACAAACACAGATGTGGGCACATACACATAGAGTATAATATACATGTACACATATATACGTATATGGAAAAAACTAAGACACAGCTATTCTTTCAGAAAATGCAATGGTTCTAACAAGAACCTTTTTTTCCCCAAATTTTATAAAACTCATTTTTTTTTTTAATGAAAAGTAGCTTTAACATGAAAGAGTGAACAACAGAACTAAGAAGCAATGTGCTTCATTTTGAAAAAACTGCAAAACTAAGTTCCAATAAAAAAAAGAAAAGCTAGCAATGGTAGCTGCCAATAGCATGAAATATTCCAGGCACAGATGAAACCTTTGCAACCAGCAAAACATGGCATTTAGAACAGGATGTTATTGCTTGTGCAAGGTATGGAGAAACAGATAGGACAGTAATTGTTTCTGGAGACTGCCCCCCCAGCACTGGTTGAAGCTGATGCAGTTTCTCTCTCACACAGGATTCTATTGTAGTATCTTTCATGGATTGTCTTGATGTGCTTCCACATGGAACTTGTTCCATGTGAATACTTCTTGTCAGTCCCATGTGAAAGTTGTTTCCCGCAGATGGTAGAGGTGACATATTTTGCTGTAATTTTTTTCTCACCAGGAGTTATAGTAAAATATCTCCACACCTAACTTTCTTTCTTTGGAGGAGATGCAGATTCCTCCTCCTCCATGCTGGGATCTTCTTCCTGTACTGCTGCTGCAGAGGTTGAAGACATTTTTCTACAATAAAGTTAGCTTGCAAAACACCCAAATCAGGAGCTCCTCAGTACAGGACTGCTTTCTCCTAAGAGTGTAAAGCAGAATGAACACAGTAGGGCAGAGGTCTCCAAACTTTTTAATGCCACGCCCCCCCAGTTGAAAAATAAAAATCATTGGGCCCCCCTCAGATTTTTTCACAATTATTTTATAAACATGGCAATGTTTAAATATGTCGAAACCTATTTAAACAATGCAGTTAAGTACTGTTACCTTTTTAAAACTACATTAACATGCTTCTGCTTAAAACAAAGGCCTGTTATCTGTATAATATTTATTTTGGCCAGAGTCTGGGGCCCCCCCTGGGATCACTTCAGGCCCCCCTAGGGGGGCCCGCCCCCCAGTTTGAAGACCTCTGCAGTAGGGTGTGGCTGGAACTGTTATAGGGTGAGGTCCATAAATAACCAATGAAAACATAGTATTCCTCTTTCATCATCGAGTGGATTTGCGGCTCCCTTCATGAATTCACGGATCCCGACACTACCTAAAATCATGTATTTAAATATAAAATGAATGTACAACAAATCATATCTACTTAGGTAAAGGTGGACGATGATTCCAATTTAAAAAAGACCTATCTTTGTAGAGTAGAACTAACCTTATAAAAAAATCGCGAGATCCGTGGTTCTACTCCGATCATGTGATTGGACTAAAAACAATGAGTAACGCCCTCTATCTTTTCAGCACCACAGATCTGCAGAGCCAGAAAACTATTTTAAAAGAATAATAACATTAATAATATTAATAATAATAGTAATTATAATAATAATAAAAATAATAACTAATGAAACAAAACAGGGGAATGAAAAAATAGGCAGCAGTATTAAAGTTAGTTAATGTTAGTGAAAAAAAATTCAAACCATACAAAATCACTCGAATTCAAAGCTTACAGGTATGTTTTAGTTAGGAAATACAATTAAAGAAAACATACAAATTCACTAAAAAAATAAATGTTACAGGGATGTTACAGTTATGAGATAAAATTGAAAAAACATAGAAATTCACTGAAAAAAACAAAGGTTACAGGGACGTTATTGTAAGGCTCACATTTCATACGTACACCAGTGAAATCCAGCAGTTATAGTTATCTCAGCTAACTATAGCTTGCGCTCCCATAATGCACTGCTCATGACCTCACATATTACATTACTCATGACATGGTCAGTGACATGACTGATGACATCTCAA
The DNA here is from genome assembly GCF_031143425.1 of Pleurodeles waltl. NCBI lineage: Eukaryota > Metazoa > Chordata > Amphibia > Caudata > Salamandridae > Pleurodeles > Pleurodeles waltl. The sequence continues at coordinate 1,413,953,759 of NC_090444.1, read as the reverse complement.
ATGTTAGCAGTGATGACATCATCCACAGAACTACTCACCCACTCGTAGACCCATACAAACTCTCATACATCCACACACAGCTACTCACATACTCATTCACAGACCCTTAAAGCTCCTGACACGCACCCACTCAGTTACTCACACAGCTACATACACAACTACTCACCCATCCACACAGTATTGTGCCAGCTAATCAGACACTCATAGAGCTACTCACACACCCACTCACAGCCCCATATACCCACTCTCATATCCAGTTATACACCCATGCAACCACTCACTTACCCATTAACACACCCACTCCTGCATACATACAACCACTCACACACCCACACACTCAGTCACACAATGTCTTAAACAACCACTCATTTACCGATTTAGTCACTAACACTACCATTCACTTACCCATACAACCACACACTCACCTCAGCAGGCAGTCACACACCCATTCACTCATCTATGCAGCCACTCACACACCCACTCACTCAAACACCAACTCACACCTCCACTCACTGTCCCATACCATCGCTGACACAGCCACTAACTTATTCATCCAGCCATTCACTCATCCATACAATCACTGACTCACCAGCTTACTCACCAACACTGTGACACCCAGTCACTGACTCATAAAAGCACTCACACACCCTCTCACTCAGTTGTACAGCACTCACACACCCAGTCACTCAAGCAAATGCAGCAACTCACACGGTCACTTACTGACCCATATAGCTACTTACACATCCCCTCACTCTCCCATGCAGCAAGGGCCAGATGTATCAAAGTCCCAATTTGCATTTCCTAAATAGCGAATTTCAAGAAATCGCTATGTGAGAAATGCAAAATGGTACGTAAGAAAATAACAAATCCCTAGTAGCGATTTCTTGAAATTCGCAATTGCAATTAGGGAATCGCTATTAGTGAATAGGACTCTTCACAATTAGTGAATCAAGACATTTTGTTTTTGCAAATGGTGCGAATTGCAAGATTCCACCGTTTGCGAATGCAATATTGCCTTTCACGATGATTGGAAGGCATTGCAGTGCAATTTTTGGGTAATCACAATTTTTAGCAATTCCTTAAAATTGTGACTCCGAATAGGGAATCCCAATTTGCGATTCCCTAAATAGGAAATCGCAAATAGGGAACACCTATTTGTGATCACCTATGCACATGTATCATGCATTTCCTAAATCTGAACTGGGCATTTAGGAAATGGAATTACCACCAACTTCAAGTTGGTGGCAACCATGTGCAATTTAATAAAATGCATTGAAATGCATTTTTAAAGTGCCATGTAGGGTTGCAGGGGATTGGCTGCACGGCCTGGCCGAAGGCTGTGTGCGGCGGCGGTTGGAATAAGATATAGTAATTAAAATTAATTTACGTTAGAAAAACCATAGAAATTCACTGAAAAATCCAAAGGTTACAGTTATAGTTAGGTTCTGATTTTACTCGCATAAAACCATAGAAATTCAGCAGTTATACTTAGAGTTCTTTCAAGTAACTATAACTCTCACCTTCCCCATTCACAGCTAATTATTCCACATATTATGTCATTGATGAAATTTTGTATGGCATCTTTGATATCACTGCAACATTTGCAATAACATTATTGATAAGAAAACTTTGCACGGACAGGGCGTGAATTATAGTTATAGTAGGGCACAAGTTATATTTACTTGACTATAACGTCTCTGTAACCTTTGTTTTTTCAATGAATATACATATATATATATTTTTTATATATGTATATATATATATATATATATATGTATATATATATATATATATATACACACACACACACACACTCTCACACCAGCAATTTATCCTCTTCAAAGCCTCTCACCTCAATGAACTACGATGTGGAAGTTGCAGCTGATCAGCTAACCTTACTGTGTGATCCTGGCAAGAACCCACTGCCTGTGATAATTTTCAATAAAAAGTCACACACTTTTTGTGTTAAAAATCAAAGGACCTGGTCTAGATGGGTAAAACATGGTAAACCAAGACATACATGTTTGCTTTATGCTTTTAATCAATCTGAAGTTCTTTTCAATTTAGTACAATCTATGACCACCTCTAAATTTCTTATGTCTCAAAACTCAGTGATGATTTTAATTATAGCTTCCTGTTTAAAATGGAAACTATATAATGGAGCTTGACTATGGGGGTCATTCTGACCTCGGCGGTAAAAGCCACTTACCGCCGGTCAGAAGGCCGCCACAATACCGCCGCGGCCGCGGTCAGCCGCCACGGACATTCTGACCCACAACTGCAAAACCTCCAAAAATCCGCCCTCCACTGCAGTCCGCCACATCAGCGGCCAGCGGTAAACTGGAGAAGACCAAACCTCCACCGCCACGCCAACAGAAATACGCCCATCCCATTATGACCCGCAAATCCAGGCGGCGGTCATTCAACCGCGGTATTCCATTGGCGGTACACACCGCCGCGGTCAAAATACACACACCTTTACAAACCCCTACCACATTGGACAATTTGAAAGGCAGACACCTGAAACACATACACACACCACTCCCACACATCCAATACCATATAAAACACACACCCACATCACCCACAAACCCCTACCAACAAAAACCAGAGACGAAGGAGAGAGAGACACATCAGAGAATAGATAGCCAGACACACAGAGGCACACCACAACATCACACACACCACATAGAAGCACAAAGCACCACACACCAACACACACATCATTACATACACCACCCCACACCTCATACACACCATCCCATGGCACCACAAAGGCACCCACGCTTTTCGGACCAAGAACTCCGGGTCATGGTGGAGGAGATCATAAGAGTGGAACCCCAGCTCTTCGGCTCACAGGTTCAGCACACCACCATAGCAAGGAAGGCGGAGCTCTGGCAGCGGATCGTGGACAGGGTCAACGCGGTGGGACAGCATCCCAGAAATCGAGAGGACATCCGCAAACGATGGAACGACCTAAGGGGGAAGGTGCGCTCGATGGTCTCGCGACACAACATCGCAGTGCAGAAGACTGGCGGGGGACCCCCACCCACTCCACCCGAATTCACAACATGGGAGCAAGAGGTACTAAACATCCTGCATCCTGATGGCCTCGCTGGAGTACACGGAGGAATGGACTCTGGTAAGTACAAGGCCAACCACTTCACCCCCCCCCCAGCATGCTAACCCCCACCCTCACCCCCAACCCCCCAGCACACATCCTCCCTGAGAATGTCTCCCCAGCACAACCCACCCAACACCAACCCCTGCATGCCATCCCCAAACTATGGACACCCATCACCTAAGCATGACCACTGCACATACCCATCCCCCCCCACAAAACACCCTCACAACACCTCCCCCAAGGGAATGCCAGCACTGGGGGACAAGGTCACCCATAAAACGCAAGCTAATGCACACACAGAAACAATAACCATACCCTCTTACCCCATGCAGGACCCGAACGACAACACACCGGTCAGGAGGGACCAGAAATGTCCATCCCACCCCCGGAACAGGCCCCTAGTGATGACAGCAGCTCTGTCGACCTGGAACCTGACGACCAGCCCGGACCATCGGGGACCTCTGGGCAGTCGGTTACCCTCACCCAGACACAGGCCACTGCAGACCCAACCCCCTCTGGGAACAACAGCACAGCTCCCACCCAGCGGGCCCATGCCTCTGTCTCTAGGACAGGTCAAGCAGCGGTGTGTCTACCACTACAGGGCCCCCAGGGTAACCCACCAACCCAACAACAACAGGGACCTGGGGGCAGTGGGAGTGGGCACACCGTCCAGGGGACAGAGGCCCAGGGAAACAGGGCAACTCGGAGGGCTGCTGTGCGACAGGGGGGGGAGGAGAGGCCCAGGGAACCCACTCTCCAAGAGGCCCTCACCACCATCATGGCAGCCTACCACCACTCACAAGAGACGATGGCGACGGTACTGGCCAGGTTCCAGGAGATCCAGGCACAGCAGGAGCAACGCTACATGGGGTTCAGCGACCAACTCAGCAACATCTCAACCGCTATGGGGAGCATAGTCCAGGCCCTGAACCGTATAGAGGACACGTTTCGGGACCATGTGGCATCACACAGGGCCCCTGTCACTAGCCAGGAACAGGAACAGCCTACCACCTCCGCCGGCGCTAGTGGACAGGAGGCCCCACCACAACGACAGCCCACCAGAACCCCACCTCCTGCTGAACAACAACCGCCCCGCAAAAGGAGCCTGAGATCAAAAAAACCGACAGAGTAGGATGTCAAGTCCCCCGCCAGCATCACATACCCCCTGAAGTCCTCCCACTGTTCCACATTGCCACCCTGTCAAACCTTGAACTGCCCCTGCTCCATCCTGCCACAGGCATATGGACAATGCACCTGTGAGACTGAGAACTGGACTCCGCCATGGACATTACTCCACCCCCACCCATCACTGTTTCACTATCATGTACCAATATCTATGCACTAATAATAAATCACACATTGCACTGAAATCAATCAGGACTCAGCCTGTCTTATTTACAAATGTATGACACATTACATATCAATTACGTATTATTAACATTGTGAATTACACATACCGAGGTAACTTAGCATTAGTCCATGGGCCAACCAAGCCGAGGTCACGCAGTGGCTCATACAGCACAGAAAAGGGAAGGGAAAATCAAACATCATGTTTATAGTTCTGGGGGGAAATCGACAAAGTTGAGATGCAGGAGGCTTTCAGGAAATGTAAAATGGCATGGGTGATTATTACCTGTGTGCTACTGGAAATACTGTTCTATTACTCTGTCCCTGTTGTCTGTGTCGTCCTCTGAGTCTTCCTCCTCTTCACTCTCCGCAGGCTCCACAGCTGCTTCAACACCACCATCTGCACCATCCTCCTGCAGGAAAGGAACCTGACGTCGCAATGCCAGATTGTGAAGCATACAGCAGGCCACGATGATGTGGCACACCTTCTTTGGTGAGTACATCAGGGATCCCCCTGTCATATGCAGGCACCTAAACCTGGCCTTCAGGAGGCCAAAGGTCCTTTCGATGATCCTCCTAGTTCGCCCATGGGCCTCATTGTACCGTTCCTCTGCCCTGGTCCGGGGATTCCTCACTGGGGTCAGTAGCCAAGGCAGGTTGGGGTAACCAGAGTCACCTATTAGCCACACACGTTGTCTCTGTAGCTGCTCCATCACATAGGGGATGCTGCTATTTCGCATCACATACGCGTCATGCACTGACCCTGGGAACTTGGCATTTACATGGGAGATGTACTGGTCAGCCAAACAGACCACCTGGACATTCATCGAATGATAACTTTTTCTGTTTCTGTACACCTGCTCATCGTCTTTTGGGGGTACCAAAGCCACATGGGTCCCATCAATGGCACCAATGATGTTGGGGATATGTCCAAGGGCATAGAAATCACCCTTCACTGTAGGCAAGTCACCCTCCTCTGGGAAAATGATGTAGCTCCGCATGAGTTTCATCAGGGCAGACAACACTCTGCTCAAAATCTTTGAAAACATAGGCTGAGACATTCCAGATGACATGGCCACTGTTGTCTGGAATGACCCAGTTGCCAAAAAATGGAGGACTGACAAAACCTGCACCAGAGGGGGAATCCCTGTGGGTTGGCGGATGGGGGACATCAGGGCTGGCTCCAGCTGGGCACACAGTTCATGGATAGTGGCATGGTCAAGTCTGTATCGAAGTATTATATGGCGTTCTTCCATTGTCGACAGGTCCACCAGCGGTCGGTACACGCGAGGATTCGTCCTTCTCCTCGCAAGTCCCAGCGGACGGTGCCTAGGAAGGACAACATGGAGCACAGAGTCAGGCAAACCACAGGTACATACAGACAGCTTGCACAGTTAAAGAATGGCAATGGGTTGAAAGGCGTGTATGTGTGGCAATGCAAGGCCTAGGCCTGTGTGTCGCAGTCAAAATTAAGCCATGTAGGCCCTTGAAATGGCGGCTGCCTGACCTGTGAAGTGGGACAATGGGATGTGAGGTCAATGCGCTGGCGGGGCACACCGTGGCGGTAGGCGGTCGAAGACCGCGGCGCAAAGCCGCATTGGTTAACATTGAACCCTATGGGTTTCAGGAGCCAATGACGATGTGCGCCGGCAGTCGGGTACGCACCGCCGCGGTACGCACCGCCGCGGGCGTGACCGCCATTTCCTAGCTGATTGATCACTCGAGACCTGATCATTCACAGGAGAGGACCTATACTGCAAGTGCTGCTGTGACCTCGGTCTGGAAGTGACAATGGCTGCTGCGACTGGGGAAAGGGCCCCTGCCTTCACGTCTGAAGAGTTGGAGAAGCTCGTGGATGGGGTCCTCCCCCAGTATGCGCTACTCTACGGTCCTCCAGACCAACAAGTGAGTACACCGGGTGCACATGGAATGGGCTATGCCTGTGTGGATTGGGGTGGATGTAAGTTGGTGGGTTGGGGGGCGAATGAGGAGTGCAACGCCCGACAGATGAGAGCATGTGCCATATGGCAAAGTTGGTGGGGGGGGGCCAATCACATCTAACATGCAGGTCATTGATGATTTCCTCCTTTCCACCCTGTACATGTCAAATAGGTCAGCGCCCATCAGAAGATCGAGATTTGGCGTGCCATCGCCAAGGAAGTCCGGAACTTGGGGGTCCACAACAGACGGGGCACCCACTGCCGCAAGAGGTGGGAGGACATCCGCCGCGGAACAAGGAAGACCGCAGAAACACTGCTGGGGATGGCCTCCCAACCTAGGAGGGGTGCCAGTCGCACCATGACCCCCCTGATGTCCCGGATCCTGGCGGTGGCCTACCCTGAATTGGATGGGCGCTTTAAGACATCACAGCAGACACAAGGGGGTGAGTATCAGCACATTCTCCTATCTTTCTGCGCAGTGGAGGCGTCTGGGTGGGGGAGGAGGGCTGTGGGTGACATTAGGCCAGGGCGCTTTCTGTAGTGTAGTCCTCTCCCTTAGGCATGGCCCTGTGCCCCCGGCCCCCACCTCTGTAGGGTGACAAGTACAGCCATTGAAGGTCCAGCATCACCCATGTGCGCGTTTGACGTCTCTTGGCCTGTTGTCCTAGTCAGTAGTACTGAGTAGTGTACCCCGAATGCGCGGCTTAGTGCATGAGGCTCCTGTGTCTGTCCTCTCCGCCAACGGTGTTGACATTGCATGCACTCAACCTGGTCTTCTTTTTTCTCCCCCCACCCTTTCTCTTCATCTTCTTGTGCATGTGTGCATTAGCATCATCAGGCGGAGGAGATTTGGCATCGGAGCACGAGGGAGCTGCAGGACACAAGGCCCCGGTGGGCCCAGGAACAAACACCGAGGGCACCAGTGATCCGGAGGGCGAGGGGAGCACCACGACGGGGACCGCTGGTGAGAGCAGCGACAGCGACACGTCCTCGGATGGGAGCTCCCTAGCGGTGGCGGCAACATCCGGGCCCCCCGCCTCTACAGGTACAGCCGCCACCCAGCGCACCAGCCCCGCCCTCCCAGCAGCCCCTCAGCCTACGCTCCGTGCCCGCTCGCCCAGGAAGGCGCGCGTCTCCTTCGCCCCAGGCACCTCAGCCCCTGCCCCTGTTGCCCCTGCTGCCCTCAGTGCGGAGCTCATTGACCTGGTGAGGACGCTCATTGTTGGGCAGACGACCCTTTTGAATGCCATCCAGGGTGTGCAAAGGGAGGTGCAACAGAGCAATGCGTACCTGGAGGGCATTCATTCGGGTCAGGCTGCCCATCAACGAGCGTTCACTGCTCTGGCCTCAGCACTGACGGCAGCCATTGTCCCTGTTTCCAGCCTCCCTCTTCTTACTGCCTCCAGCCTGTCTCTGTCTCCTGTTCCTCAGCCTATCCCATCCACACCATCAGACCAGCCTGCACACACCTCAACACCCAAGAGCAGCTCATCCAGACACAAGCACCACAGATCCCACAAACACTCACCCAAGCAACACCCAGATGTAGACATTCCAACAGTCACAACCACCTCTGTGTACCCCTCCTCCTCGTCTCCCTCCTCCCTCCCGTGACGTCTACACTCACACCTGCATGCACCCCAACATCAGCCAGTGCTTCCATCACCACCTCACCCTCCAGTACAGTCCACACTCGTGCAGTCACCACCCCCACTGCCATGTACACGTCCCCTGTGTCCTCTCCCACTGTGTCTGTCACCCCCTCTTCCAAGACACACAAACGCAGGCAGCCACCCACCCAACAGACATTCACCTCACGACAGCCTACAGCACCAGCACCTTCACCCAATGACAGCACACCTGACTCTCCTACAACCACATCGTCTTCCTCCACTCCCATCACCACTTCTCCTACCCTTTACCTTGGACCTAAAAAGCTTTTCATGGCTAATCTTTACCTCTTTCCCTCCGATGAGCTCCCCCCTCCATCTGCAAAGAGTCCCAAGAGCACTGCAGCCACCACCAGCCCAGCTTCGAGTGTCACTGTTGTGCATGGGATCTGGAGTCCACCCTTTGCCAGCAGTGACACATCGATCAGCAGCAAGGACACGTCCAGCCCCCCCCCCCCGGCAAGAGGACCCGCAAAAACAAGGGCCGCCGTGCAAGGATTGACAGGGCTGCCCCCAAGGAGCAATGTGCGGCCACTTCACCAGCCACACCATCTAGGGGAGGCAAGGGCCCGAGAGCCCCATCAAAGGAGCGGAAGGGCAGCAGGAGCGCGGAGAAGGTGGACCCCACATGTCACATCCCAGCTGGGAAGGAGGACACTAAGGAGGCCAGGAGTCCGTCCCCGAAGGGTCCAGAAACGTCACGGTCCGAGGGCGACTGAGCAGGGAGTCCAGGCCAGGTCTGGCTCCCTTGACCTGCTGGATGAGCACCGCTGAACAGGGCCCGCCGTGGAGAAGAGCACCGCTGAACAGGGCCCGCGGTGCAGAAGAGCACCGCTGAACAGGGCCCGCGGTGCAGAAGAGCACCGCTGAACAGGGCCCGCCGTGGAGAGGAGCACCGCTGAACAGGGCCCGCCGTGGAGAAGAGCACCGCTGAACAGGGCCCGCGGTGCAGAAGAGCACCGCTGAACAGGGCCCGCGGTGCAGAAGAGCACCGCTGAACAGGGCCCGCCGTGGAGAGGAGCACCGCTGAACAGGGCCCGCGGTGCAGAAGAGCACCGCTGAACAGGGCCCGCCGTGGAGAGGAGCACCGCTGAACAGGGCCCGCGGTGCAGAAGAGCACCGCTGAACAGGGCCCGCCGTGGAGAGGAGCACCGCTGAACAGGGCCCGCGGTGCAGAAGAGCACCGCTGAACAGGGCCCGCCGTGGAGAGGAGCACCGCTGAACAGGGCCCGCGGTGCAGAAGAGCACCGCTGAACAGGGCCCGCCGTGGAGAGGAGCACCGCTGAACAGGGCCCGCCGTGGAGAGGAGCACCGCTGAACAGGGCCCGCCGTGGAGAAGAGCACTGCTGAACAGGGCCCGCCGTGGAGAGGAGCACCGCTGAACAGGGCCCGCCGTGGAGAAGAGCACCGCTGAACAGGGCCCGCGGTGCAGAAGAGCACCGCTGAACAGGGCCCGCGATGCAGAAGAGCACCGCTGAACAGGGCCCGCCGTGGAGAGGAGCACCGCTGAACAGGGCCCGCGGTGCAGAAGAGCACCGCTGAACAGGGCCCGCCGTGGAGAGGAGCACCGCTGAACAGGGCCCGCGGTGCAGAAGAGCACCGCTGAACAGGGCCCGCCGTGGAGAGGACCACCGCTGAACAGGGCCCGCGGTGCAGAAGAGCACCGCTGAACAGGGCCCGCCGTGGAGAGGAGCACCGCTGAACAGGGCCCGCCGTGGAGAGGAGCACTGCTGAACAGGGCCCGCCGTGGAGAAGAGCACTGCTGAACAGGGCCCGCCGTGGAGAGGAGCACCGCTGAACAGGGCCCGCCGTGGAGAAGAGCACCGCTGAACAGGGCCCGCGGTGCAGAAGAGCACCGCTGAACAGGGCCCGCGATGCAGAAGAGCACCGCTGAACAGGGCCCGCCGTGGAGAGGAGCACCGCTGAACAGGGCCCGCGGTGCAGAAGAGCACCGCTGAACAGGGCCCGCCCACTCCCCAGGATGGTACAGTGGGCAGCCCACCCACTGTAGAGACATTGAGAGACTGTGGGCTTGCACTCCCCAGGATGGTACAGTGGGCAGCCCACCCACTGTAGAGACATTGAGAGACTGTGGCTTTGCACTCCCCAGGATGGTACAGTGGGCAGCCCACCCACTGTAGAGACATTGAGAGACTCTGGCTTTGCACTCCCCAGGATGGTACAGTGGGCAGCCCACCCACTGTAGAGACATTGAGAGACTGTGGCTTTGCACTCCCCAGGATGGTACAGTGGGCAGCCCACCCACTGTAGAGACATTGGGAGACTGTGGCTTTGGACTCCCCAGGATGGTACAGTGGGCAGCCCACCCACTGTAGAGACATTGAGAGACTGTGGCTTTGCACTCCCCAGGATGGTACAGTGGGCAGCCCACCCACTGTAGAGACATTGAGAGACTGTGGCTTTGCACTCCCCAGGATGGTACAGTGGGCATGGTGGCTCCTCGTGGATCTGGCGTCGTGGACTCATGTGGCTGTGGTGCCCCCCCCTTCCCTTCCCCCTGAGGTGCCTGTAGTTTTTACATCTGATGCCCCTGCAGTGTTCTCTCCAAAGGACTCAGGTCTCCTGTGTGGGCTTTGCCCTTGTTTCTCAAAACTTTGCCCCACGGACATGATGAATTCGTAGGATGTGCAGGACTTGTTACTTCAGTTATACACTGATGTGTATATCATTTGTTTTCTTGTAAATATCTTTCATGGTTGTACGATAATTTTCAGGAGCTTTTTGGTACATAAATATTTATTCCAAATTTGATTATGTCATAGCATTTTTCAGGGGTGTTTGGGTGGTGTCACTGTGACTTGTTGCTCTGCATTGGTGTGTACATAGTTGGGGGGAGGGGGGTCGCATATGTGTGTGCCCGTAACCTTTCGTCCTCCCCCCTCCCGTGTGTCGTAGGTGCAGTACTCACCGTTGTCGTCTGCGCCGGACTTCGTACTCGTGGTAGATGAGAAGGTAGACGAGAGCAGGTAGGATGTTTAATTCGGATTCCATGCTGTCCTCCTTCCTCCTGGAGTGCGTAGTGGTGTGCGTTTTCCCGTTCGTAGTCTGTTTCCGCCGTGTTTTTATCGGCGGTGCTCCCGCCCCGGAAAAGGTGGCGGATTGGTGAGTTGTGATAGTGTGGGCGGTACATTGTCTGCCGCCTGGCTGTTGGCGGTGACCGCCGCGCTGTTTGTTTGTACCGCCGTGGCGGGCGGAGTGTTAAAGTGGCTGTCTGTGTTGGCGGTTCCCGCCAGGGTCAGAATTCCATTGTTTTGACCGCCAGCCTGTTGGCGGGTTGGCCGCCGCTTTAACACCGACCGCCAGGGTTAGAATCACCCCCTATGACTGCTAAGTATGTAGCACTGGCACAAGAACAGAATCTGTCTCTCAGGATAGGGTCCTCTTGAGTTTTCTCCAGCAAATGCGGTAGCTGTGTTAAATCAAATAACGAAACTCAAGCCCACTTACTTCATCCTTGATCTAGCATCTGCTTGGTTTCTAAGGCGTAAGCTGTAACACTTACCTGAGTGATTGCGACACTGACCATCCTATCATTTGAAGAACGTTTTGAATCCTACTCCTGGAAAATCAGGTCAATGTCACCTATCCCAAACTTATGCAATCATGGACCTGATCACAAGTGACAATGTAAGATGTGATCAAATCTGACACCAGTGCGTCCGGAATTTATGGACTGCTATAAGTATTGCCTATTCTGATATTTTGCATAATAACATGCAGATCTAGTGCACCAAACTTGCATGTTCTGGTAACTTTAGCAAAGTTTGTGAACATTATCGCATCCAGTTATTACTGATTGTGATAAGTACTACACCACCTAGTACTGTAATATAAGGGGCCACGTTTAATTAAACCCTTTAATTCCAATGTCCTGTTGAACTTTTATCAAATTCCCTGTTATAGTCAAGTTCATTTAAATGTTGCAAGTTTGCCAGCTGCAGTTCCTGGAATCTCACATTAAATCTTTGGTGAAAGTCCTGCATGGAAAGCAAAGAGATCTTTTAGGATTCCGACACAATGTCTCAAAGTTTGTTAATGACAGTTGGTAGCACTTCTACTTTCGATAAACCGCTTGGTGGAATTTAATATGGTGAGCTGACTTGGGAGGAGCTGGGGATTGCAGCATCTACTTTTTGTGGCCCCGTCCCTCGACTTGAGCAAGGCTGCTGAGCTGTATGAGGCGGAGATGCTCTGGCCCAGCCTGGTGTGGCTCATCCAGACTAGAAGCCAGATGGTCTCATTTTCCTAAGGTCATAAAAGACATATTTCAATAGCTTACTTAGCATATGACTGATTTGCATCCTCCCCTCCCTAGTACCTCCACTATCCCAATTGCTCAGAATCTAGCCACCTGCTTACTCACTGGTCCCTTCGGCAACACAAAAAGATGATGGATGGAGTGCTAAACAATGCAAACACTCACTCCCAGTCACAGATCTGGGTTTAATCCATTGTTCTTTTGCTCACCATGCCACCCCAGTTTGGACCCAACCATATGCAAATCAGTCTTGACCCTGTTCCTCATGGGAACAGTCCAGCCCGAACTGCCAAGCCAGGTCCTCACTGGACCGGAAACAAGCATCCTGGGACCGGTTTCAGGGTTTCACCCTTCATCAGCCAGGCTAGCTTGAATCCAGTGGCACAGTGAGCAAGGGACCCACGTCTGGGCATACCCTTCCCACTTAGGTCAGCTTTAGCAACACACTGGTCACTGGACACTGGTCCCTCCAAGAGGTTAAACTGTACTCCTTCTACTCCCCAGTCCATGGTCTTTATGTCCACCTGGATAGGACAGTATGTTCAGCTGATCTATGGCCATCCATCTCCTCATCAGACTATCTAGGCAGAACAGTCTTGGACCACAAACCCTTAATGCTCAGTCTGTCCTGGGGCAGGGTACACTCCCCTAATCCCACCAGGTTACTACAATAATTAATGCTGGAGGACCGGGCATTCGGGGCTCCCTAGCAAACCATATCATGGACTACTCTGAACACAGTGAGGAGTCCACCTCCTAACCAGCTAGGAAACAAGAGGCCTTCAAATTGGTCATCAGGAGGATGTGCATCCACATGACCTTGGGTGAACAGAGTGTCATACACTGAGACTTGACCAGCTTTGAAAAACAATCTTTAGATATTGAGTGGAGCGTGGTTAACAACCCTCCCCTCTGTCCTCAACTCCTCTGGCTTTGGGAAGAAGAGGTGGGGCTGGAGGAGCAGCTTCAATGCTTAGGTTATAAAGAGCATACTGTCTGCACCCACTCAGAAGGTGACAAATTTGGATGCCTCTTGGTATAGCTCGTCAATAGCGTGTCACAGCAGCAGCAAACAACACTCCATGGCCCAAATGAGACACCCCTTTGCTCCCAACATGACATACACAAGGCGTCCGTGGCATTCTTTTGAGCCTTTTACTGCCGTTGCCTAAAGGCTTCCCCAGAAAATATCCAGGCTTTCTTAGGGGCAATTACCCTTCCCCACCTGATTCCAGCACAATGACAAGAGATAGACATGCCCATCCTGGTCCAAAACAAGCCAAGACACCTGGACTGATGGCCTGCCAGTGGAGTTTTATAAGACTTTCAAAACCTCGTAGGTGACCTTGTATGAAATGCCACTTGATTCCGTGTTCCTTCTGGCTTCCCTCCACAAAGCTGCACTTGTTTCCTTGTTAAAACTCACGCAGGACCTCATTAACCAGCTATCATATAATTTAACTGTGATCCTGAACACCAAGTATAAAATATTCAGTAAGAATTAGCTGGCTCTATACGAGTGCCCCTTCGCCTGATCAACGTAGATCAAAACGTTTTGTGCCCGGCTGTAACAGCACTGAACACCAGGAGATTTTACCACATTCTGGAGGCCATGCAATAGCACTGGCCCTGTGCCGAAGCCTTGATCCTGGCTTTGGAGAAGTGGTTCAATTCTCTGAGCTGGACATACCTGTTTGAACTCCTGTCAAATTTGGGGACCATGCCTGCACCATCTGTCTGTTTTGCCTATTGTATTCATATCCCTTCGTCCAGGTCAGTCTGGATGACCTTACGTCGGAACTGCTGCCATTGGGCAGGGTACGTGACAAGGCTGCCCTCTCACCCTAGTTATTCTCAAACGAGGAGGGAGGGTGCTACTTGGGAGGATCACCCTGTTGGACATAATCCATGCAATCTCCCTTTACAAGGACGAAGTCTTATTCAACATCAAAGACTTTACCGAGGATGTCTTGGGATTTCGGACTTCCTGTCAACTTGTGCAGCGCTTTCTGGTCTCCGGGGGAATTGGGACATCATGCTTGTCCCCCTTGGCCCTGGTGGTGGTGCGAGTGGACTTGCAGTGGCAATCTGGATCGCATAGCTGGTAACCTTACGGCAGGAGTGACATCCCTCCCTCCCAGGTGGTGTTTGGCTAACGCCTCTCCTGTATTCACTGGGTCACAGCACCAAAATGGTGATGCTCCCTCGATTTCTATAGTATGATGCCAATCTTCCACTGGTACTCTCTTGCAAATTTTTTTTTTTTAGACCTCAGTAGCTTACCTGTTAAGCTCATCTGGCACAACTCTCACTGTAGAAAAGCCGCTCCCGAACTGCAGCTCCTATTGGATTCCGGGGATCTGGGAATCTTTAATTTCAACCTCAATTATCTGGCAGCTCAGCTGCAATGGCCAATCCATGGTATAGCCTTCTTTGAACTTACCGGTCCCTGGGACCCTCCAATGTCGAGTAAGAGGGCTTTAACAGTACTGGTTCCCTGGAGATTGCCACCCAATCAACGCTACTCCCCTGCTACAGGTGGCACTGAAAAAACCTTGCAAGAGACTTCCGAATCATCAGGAGCTCCCCACCCTATGTGTACTAGGGCCTCCAGGTGGCACAGGAACACTTGACAATGCGGGAGCTGCGCTACTGGGCCCAGGCAGGAATATACACATTGGGTGACCTCTTCCAGAAGGGCTAACTCTTAACCTTTGCAGACCTTGTCGAACCAGCAACCCACCTGAGGGATTAATTCATTACCTACGGCTGAGTGTGTCGGGCCCTGGGCACACTTGGAATGCAAGCTGATTCAGGACCAGCTACTAATTAACTCACTAACATCTTACATACAATGAGGACAGAGCCAAGACTTATTCCTTGGTTACATAAGGCCCTTGTAGCTTATCCCCAGATTTTCCTGCAACCTCTTAGTGACAAATGGGAGGCAGAGATAGGCAGAGTCCCACGCAATAAAGAATGGTCCAGGGTCCTTGAATATCTCAGCAGTCTTGCAGAAGTTGATCCAGTTCCATACACTTCATACCGCCTATCTCTCCCCAGCAAAGATATACAGAATCTTATCCAATGCCAAGGACACATGAGCCCACTGCAATGCCCCAGTGGTGAATTTCAAGCATGTCCTATAGGATTGCCCCAGACTAAGGACATCATAGACAAAAGACTGCTGACGGTCCGCCGTCATCACCATGAATCATTCCGTGTTGATGGTGCCATAGGCTAAAGTAGATGGCGGCGGGATGACCATTCCTTTTACCGGTGAGCTGATCACAATGTGCAATCCGCTGACCCAACTGTGGTGGCTAAACCTCCACACCTGAGCTGGTGGATTGACAGCTATATCAACACGAAACCCACCTTTTGAATGCTTTCCACATATCCAGTTGCTGTGAATCCGCTGCAAACCAGTCTTCCCATTGGTCCTGGGCCAGTTTCAAGATGGAAATCAAACCAGTTGCTGCAGGAACAAAAGGTAAGCCATGGGCACTCCTGTTGCCCTCAGACTTGTAAGTGTATAGCAACACTGGACTCGTACATCCCTCAAAATGTTTATAAATACCGCCATACTGATACATAATGTAGAAGTATGTAATGTTGAAGTATGAAAAAGTCTCAACAATCATAAATAGGAATGTGTCCGCATAGGTGTATGCAATAATGTACCGAAACACTGAAAGTGACAATTGGAAAAATGAACCCCACATTTCACCCAAAAACCCATTCTAATGTAGCAGAAACACTACAGCATGATACATGTGGTTTCACGCAATACTGGTGAGCTGCAAACATGTCAGAGATGTACGAAGGTCACATGTCTCCTTGGTGTATGCAACATATCGCAAACACATGATCTAATGAAAATGTAACTTGCCGATGCATGTGTAATGCATATCATTGACATATGGCGAAATAAACACACATGCATTTTTCTGGTCACAATAACAGAAACAATTTTTGTGGAAGTGTCCAGTAACATCATGAATGCTTGCACCAAAATTAATATGTCCATCGCAAATGTATGACACTAATGCATGCATTTAAAATAATAACTAAAATACACAACCTGTGCTTCTCACTGCTACAAATAAGAGGAAGTGCATGCCCACACATTAGCAGAAATAATATCATTTGGATTTGTAAGGGGTTGGTTTGGATTTGTAAGGGGTAGGTTGGGATTTGGAAGAGGTAGGTTGGGATGTGGAAGGGGTGGGTTGGGAAGTGGAAGGGGTGGGCTGGGATTTGGAAGGGGTGGGTTGGGATTTGGAAGGGGTGGGTTGGGATTTGGAAGGGGTGCATGGGGATTTGGTAGGGGTCAGGGCCCGGGAAAGAGGAAGCTATCCTTAGGGAAATGGGAAGGGTGTTCAGGACTGGGTTGGGTTTGGAAGGTAGAGGGAGTGGCCATGTCTGTTGTGCATGTGTCTGTTGCATCTGTAAATTTGCATTTTTTTTTACTGTTGGTCTCTTGGGTGGGTGAGTGTCGGTGTTTGTGCTGAGCATGTGTGTGTGTGGATTTGTCTGCTGTGGCTGTGGTGTGTGTTGCTGTGGTGTCTGTGCATGCATGTGTGGTGGTGGGTGTGAGTACTGGTGCCGTGTATGTGGTGTGTGTTTGTGTGTTGGGGGTGTGGGGGGGTGCAATGACTGAGGGTGTGCTGGTGGTGTCTGTGAGTGTTGATGTAGTGGTGGGTGTCGTGTCAGTGTGTGTGTGTGTGTGTGTGTTGTGTAGTGGTGGGTGTAGTGACTGGGGTGTGACTGTGGTGGGGAGTGTTGTGGCTGTGCTTATGTTTCTTGCCATGTTTATGTTGGGATGTGCTGCATGTGGCTGTTGTTGTGGGGGCGTGCATTTGTTTGCATTTGCTTTAGACAGGGCTGGATTGAGGGATTTTGGATGTGAAAGGGGTGAAGCTGGGGTGGGTGGGAGGCTGAGGCCAATGAGGAGGCCAGACCCTGGAATGGCCACTGTAGGCCAGATAGGGCACCATTAATGCCATCCAGGTAAGCCAGCATCTAGGTGTTCTGGCCAGCATTTGATGGTATTCAATAGTGTGATCTAGCCTACAGTGATCATTCTTCATAGATCCACGGCCTCCTCATTGAGCGCAGCTTGGGACACTGGGGCAGGGGCAGAGGTGCCTGTAGCAAAGGTGACGCCACCCCCTTTAGGGGGTCGGCTACAGCCAAGTGGGAGGGGGGCAAAAGGGAAGGTAGAGCTGGGAATACATTGGGCAGACAAAGATATAGGTGTCACAGTCGCTCCAGGGGGCACCCCAACTAGGGACTGGTCTTCATTGGAGGCCTCAGAGTAAGATGTTGAATCACTCATGGCCTCTTGGCCAGTTCCCTCACCCTCAGTGCCACTGGGCCTGATCTCAGCACCCAATCCCCAGTGACCAGCTTCATCCACGCCAATGTGGCTGATGTCACCTTCGCCTTGCTGAAAAACAAGAAAGAACAGTTATAATATATCAGTGAGAATAAAATTGGACATCAATGTTCATTACACAACATTTGCTACAAGTTCAGTTAACACCCAACTCTGCTCCCATATCATGTATGCCTTTGTCACTTGTACACTTATAGTTCACTTCATAAAAAAAGGGTTCCAACAGCATGAGTGAACACATAGGCCTCGCTAAATCTCTGAACCACTGAAGCCGAAGGCTAATATTGATTCCCTTCTCCCTTTTTGGATGGAATTTGCCTTCCTGAAATGGGACACCATAACATCTATCTGATGTAGCCTTTCACAAGCAAATGTCCCTTTCATGATCATATTGCTCACCATCACCAAAGTGCCCTCTGGGCAACTCTAAGGACTCCAAAATGTTGTCTGTGGGATGCACAAATCTCTCACCAATGTGGACACATTCCTGACTGTTTTCTAGAAGATATTTTTGTAAAGAAATTAATGTTGCCATTCACAAACTGACTTACATGCCCAATTATGATGGGATAAGGACTCAGGTCCACCAGTTACTGTCAATATAAAGTATTATAATTTTGCTGGGGAAACTTCTGTAAAACATGTGTCAGGAAAGGAAGGAATTCACTGTACACAGAATATCCAAACTGTAAGTGCAGATGCACATTCTCACATTGTCATAGCATCAACTTAGCAATGTTAAGTCACAAATATCAGCTGCTTTACAAATTGTGCCGTTTGCCACAGTCACCAGTGAGGAGGCCTATATCCACTACACATGTGTGACATACCATCACATCTACACCAATCATGAGCTGGGGCGTTTATTTAAACTGTTGCTCATGTCATTGTGTAAATGTTGGTAGTACCTTGTGTGCATGCAGCCATGTGTCTGCCCACAACAGTAATTGCCTTGGGAGGAGAAATCTAGTGCCATGAGACAGCACAAAGCAACACAACACAAACAGCATCAGACACAGTCTGACCAACTTACATCTCCAGAAATCATCATGGACTATGGATGTTTATCTTCCTCGCAGTTGTAGGCTTAAAACATGGCTGGAAAGTTAAGAGGTTAAACCACAACAATATCTCAAAACAATTACTTACCCCATTGTTGCTGCTGTTGGGCCCTCAACTGCCCATCCAGCTCCGGGTAAGACACTGCAAGGATATGGGCCATTAAAGGGGGGGGGGGGGGGGATGTCAGGGTGCAGTGCACCCGCCAGGATCACTGGGAGGACTGGCTTTCAGGAGATTTTCTAGTTGCTCTCCACAGATCCTCCCCCCTCTTTCAACAATGCAGGCTGCACCGGTTGTAGACTCACAGGGTCCGTACCTTCTATGCAATGGTCTTCCAGATATCCTGCTTTAGATGTATAGATGACATAAAAGAACAGGAAAAGGCAATTCAGGGTCAGAGGTGGGTAGCACTGCAGTGACCTCATGTATTCCGAATGAACACATACATTTACAAAACTGTTGCAATTTCTTTGTCAACAAAACAGTCATAGATAGTGGGGAAAAACTGATTTGCAGGGATCTCATGTGCACCATCAATACTTGCTACATCCTCATGCTACCTACTCAGGCTTACAACATCAACTTGGCAAGAACTGTGCAACCAATTCTGTTGTGAGAGTCACCCATTATCACCCACAATCCTTGTGAGCCATGGTAGGCCAAACCACCGGTACAATCCTTGCACATAATCATACTCACATCTTATATTGGCTTCCTGCCTAAACTCCCAAGAGTCAGAACATATTGTCTACATCACATACACTGACTGAGGGGAACAGAGGAGGGTTGCTTTGTGTCAATGAGAACACGGATTTGTGGGACGTTTGGACATGTGTAGATTCTAATAGGAGAGACTGGGATTGATGAGGGTGAGCCACTGTCATCTGAACTTGATGCACCTAACATAAGTGTATCTATATGTGGCTTCATGACAGGTTGAAATCATACAGAGCTAAATTATCAACAATATGTGCTAGTCTCCCATGTAATAGAACGGCATCAGACAACTTAAAACCCCAAACTTTTCAAAGCTAATCACTGTCATTTTGACATTGGCTGTATGGTGTTGGTTGGAAGTGTGTGAGAGGAAATGGGATTTGTGTGATACAAAGACACATATTGCAGATTCTACTGTCAGGTGGCTTAACACTGTCACGCACAGTAGATTCATACATTGGTCACAACAATCTGTCCCACATACATCATTCTGTCAACTCAAAGTACAACCACATCACCAAAAGGGAACCAAATATCCTGTGAACCATAAAGGAAGAGGTTACTAAGTCAGACATTCCCAAACAGACATATACCTGTTCCTCTGTGGTCCCATAGAGTTGGATTTACAGGGACAGAACCTCCCTGGTAAGGAGCTCCAGCTCCTCAGGGGAGAAGGCATCCTCTTGTTTAAGACAAAAAGAACAAAGTTGGCTAGTCCTTGGGTCTCGAGCAGTCTGTTAACAGATGTAGGAGGCTGGTCTGGTTGGTAGTGGGCACCAAAGGTACTTACACTTTAAACCAGGTCCAGTTATCCCTTATTAGTGAAATGTAGTCAGTGTCTAGAAGCTAGTCTCTCTAGGGGTAGTGTGGATGAGCAGCCAAGACCTAGCTAAGAGACATGCCAAGCTCATGCAATACCACTGTGGTCACACAGTACTCACACACATGAGAAAAAATACTCAGTGTTACAAAAAGTAAAGGTACTTTATTTTGGTGACACAAATGCCAAAAATACCATAGAGACTATACTCGCTTAGGAGGTAAGTAGTACACAAATGATATACACTAATATGCAGAAATAGCTGTAACAACAGTTAGAAAACAGTGCAAAAAGTAAAAATCACAATAGTTAGAAATGGGCCTGGGGGAACACAAACCATAAACTAAGAAAGTGAATTGCGAAAGTCGGTTTCCCACCTGGGCAATTGTAGTGTGTAGAAGGGCGCTGGGAGCATTAGAAAACACCAAAGGTCAATCAATCAGTGCTCGTAAAGCGCAACTACTCACCTGTTAGGGTCTCAAGACCTTGGGGGAGGAGTAGCGTATACCGGTGAGGTGGTTATTAGAAAAGCCATGTCTTCAGTTCCTTCGTAAAGCTGAGAAGGGACGTGGTTTGTCTGATGTGGAGGGGAAAGGCATTCCAGGCAGTAGCTGTGAGGTAGGAAAAGGAGCGTCCTCCTGTTCTGTTTTCCTGATGCGGGTGCTTCTGCAAGAGAGAGCTGGGCTGAGCGTAGGGCCCTGTGGGGTACATGGAGGTTGAGTTGCTGGTTCAGGTATACTGGCCTGGTGTTGTGGAGGGCTTTGTGTGCATGGGTGAGGATCTTGAAGGTGATTCTTTTTCTATGGGAAGCCAGTGCAGTTTACGTAGGTGTTGTGAGATATGGCAGTGTCGAGGTAGGTCAAGTATCAGGCTGGTGGCAGCGTTCTGGATGTTTTGTAGCTAGCGGGTGAGTTTCTTATTGATTCTGCCGTACTGGTGCATTGCTGTAGTCGAGTCTGATAGTGATCAGGGCATGTGTGATGGTCCTTCTGTGTTTGAGGGGGATCCACTTGAAGGACTTGCGTAGGAGGCGGAGGGTGCGGAAGCAGGTGGAGCTGACTGAGTTGATTTGCTGGTTCATGCTGACGTGAGAGTCCAGAATGATTCTGAGGTTGCAGGCTTGGCGGGTTTTCGAGGGTGGGTGGCCACTAGGAGTCATTCCATGCATTGGGTTGAGGGCACATGATGAGTACTTCTGCCTTGTTTGCATTGAGTTGACGGCAGCTGTTTCTCATCTAGTTGCCTTCGTGGAAGTTGTGTCTGGCTTTGTCGGGTTCGTTGGAGAGGGAGAGGATGAGTTGGGTGTTGTCAGTGTAGGAGATGATGTTGATTCTGTAGCTTCTGATGAGGTTGGCTAGCGGGCCATGGAGACGTTAAACAATGTAGGGCTGAGGGAGGATCCCTGGGCTCTCCGCAGGTGATGGGTGTGGGGTCTGCGAGGAAGGGGGCAAGTCTTACTCGTTGAGTTCTGCTGGGGATGAAGGATTGGATCCTGGTGAGGGCCATGTCTCTGATGCCAGCTTCGTGGAGTCTTCTTATCGGGGTGTGATGGGAGACTGTGTTGAAGGCAACCGAGAGGTTTAGTAGGATGAGTGCCACCGTCTCTCCCTTATCAAGCAGGGAGTGGATGTTGTCTGTTGATGCCAGGAGGGCTGTTTCGGTGCTATGGTTTTTCCAGAATCCAGACTGGGAGATGTCGAGGATGTTGGGGTTTTCTATAAATGTAGCCAGTTGGCTGTTGACTCCTATAAACAGCTGTTGACTGCAGTTGGCTGTTGACTGCAGTCAACGGCCAAAGGTAAGTAATAGAACCCACCCCAGAGCCCAGGAAATCAGGAGTAAATCACAGTAACTTTCCTAGAACACTCAAAAACATGAGAAAGAAGATTATGCAAGAACCAGAAGAGAATGCAATTCACCAACGATGGACTCCTGGACCTGAAAACATGTGGAAGAAAGGGACCAAGTCCAAGAAGCACTGAAGAGTCCAGGGAGAACAGGAGCCCCTGCTAACCTGGATGAAGGTGCAGGAGAGGAACCACCAGTGAGGAACAACAGCCAGTATTGCACCCAAGAAGACAGATGCAGGTTCCTGGTGGGTGCAGAAGATGTCCCAAGCCGGATGGATGAATGGAGTTGGGTTTGCATCACTGGATTCCACCAACAAGCCTTGACACAAGCAAAGCTCGCGGTTAGTGGAAAATGGCGCTGCCCAGCACCAGAAGGAACCTGGTGGACTCTACCCAGCAGGGGGAGTCAGAGGTGGCTCTCAGCAACTCAGAGAGCCCTCAGAAGACCAGGCAGCGTGCACAGGAATCCCACAGCACGGGGACAAAGAAGGTGGAAAGGGATGCCCATGCAGCACTAGACAAAGGGATCTTACGTCACCGGAGAACCACGCAGGAAGCTGAGCATCACAGGATAGTGTGCTGGAGGCTGGAGCTGCATTGTGCATGAAGAACTTTGTGGAAGTATGCAAACAAGCCTTCGCAACTGCAAAACATGTGGTGCAAGGGGGTACTGTCTTGCGTGGGGAGGCAAGCTCTTACCTCCACCAAAGCTGAACAGTAGGAGGTCAGGACCGTTGGGACCACTTCAGTCCACCACCCGTGATGCTGGATCCATGCACTTCATTAGGAGAGGGGACCCAAGCCACTGTTCGTCATTGCAGAGGGGTGCCTGCTAAAGGAGGGAAGTGGCTCCTTCACTTTAAGGGAGATTCCTATGTTCTTCGTGGGCAGGCTGAGGACAGGCAGTCCTCGGAGAATGCACAACCTGGGAACTGTTGCAGATGCTGGCAGGAGCTGAAGATACAATTTGCAGAAGTCATCTTTGCTTCTTTGTTGCAGTTTGTAAAGTTCCTGGAGGGACCAGATGCAGTTTCTTCGGTAAAAAGGTGAAATAAAGGATGCAGAGGATTCCTGCTGGAGTCTTGCAATCCGAAAGGGGGATTTGTCAGCTACACAAGTAAGCACCTATCAGGGAAGGGCTCTGACGTCACCTGCTGGCACTGGCCACTCAGAAGCTCCCAGAGTTCCCTGACAACTTGGAATCCAAGATGGCAAAATCTAGGGACCATCTGGAGGAGCTCTGAGCACACCCCTGAGATGGTGATGGACAGGGGAGTGGTCCTGTCACGTAGCCTTGGAACTATATGTCCATACACCCTTTCACACAAGCTGCAATGGCAGTCCTGTAGAAGCCTTTGCATGGGCTCCCTGTGGGTGGCAAAAGAAATGCTTTAGCCCATAGGGATCCCCTGTAACCCCAATGCCCTGGGTACCTAGGTACCATATATAAGGGACTTATGAGGGGTCACCAGTATGCCAATTATGAGCGGAATACTGTGTTAACAGTATCCAACAACCACATTTAGAGGGAGAGAGCATAACTACTGGGGTCCTGGTTAGTAGGATCCCGGTAGACATCAAACACACTGACAAAGAGGCCAAAAATGGGGGTAACCATGATAGAAAGAGGCTACTTTCCTACAACAGAGACAAAAAAGCAAAGTTTTGGAAAGGAATTTTGGGAAAGGTTACAATGTGATAGACAAAGAAAACTATAAACTAGCATTGACAGAATACAATGCTGATATTGAAACTGCAAAATCACAATCCTTTGAGGTAAAAATAATGGAATCCGGGAATAGGTCAAGGGAAATTTTTAACATAATCAAAAAATGGCTCATGCCTTCTTCTGCCTCTCAAACCCACTCACCTTCCACTGTTTTGGTGTGGAGAGCGTGCCTCCTATTTTCAGTTAACAATTCTAACCATTCAAGCAAGTCTTCTCTCATCTTTCCTTTTGACTGAGAGGACTTTGAATGATATTCAATGAATTAGACCACTGCCTTTGGAAGCACCCCTTCTCTAGTTTTGAACCTATCTCTTTGAACAACTCTTTAAGGCATTATCCACTCTGAAATCAGGCTCTCGTTTGGATCCATGTCCATCCAGAGTGTGCGGGTTAGCAGTGCCTTCAATTAATCCCTTTTGTAAATCAGGTACTAAACTCTTGACTTGATTCAGATAAGGCTCCTAGGGCCATATGTACGAAAGCTTTTTCCCATAGACACAGAATGGGTGAAATCCTTTGGTACATCTGTCCCCTAGTAGCTGGAAACAAGCTAAACCCCTTCCTCTTTTAAAGAAACCCTCGGCAGAGCCATAGGTTACAGCACTTTATAGACCTATCTCCTTGCTCCTAGGTTTTTCCATGATTCTGGAAAAACATGTTAACTCACAACTTTCCAGCTTTCTTGAATCTAATAAATTGCTACATTCTAGTCAGTCTGGGTTTAGGATCAGATATAGCACTGAAACAGCGCGCACTGGATGGAGGAGGAAAGGCTGTGCTGATAATGCCAGACCTATTGGCAGCCTTTGATGCGGATCCCCATGCCTGCCTCCTGAAGCGTCTCTCATCCGTGGGTATTTCGGGTCAAGCCTTGAATTGGCTGTCACCCTTTCTAGAGGGGCGCAGTCAGTAGATTTGGATTCCACCTTTCTTATTTGAGTCTCAAGATTTGTCAGGTGGGGTCCCACAGGGGTGGGCATTGAGAGCTCCACACTCATTATATAGATCTGACCCCTCTTGCCAGGCTTGCAGAATCCTTAGGTGCTAAGGTTATTTCCTATGCTGATGATATGCAGCTTTTGTTCTCTCGTGATAAGGACAGTGAGTTCCCTATGAATCACATCAAAAGCTGCCTGACATCAGTATTTCACTGGATGGTAAAACATCAGCTCAAGTGTAATGCAGAGAAGACAGAAATCCTTGTGTTCGGTGATCTGCCATCCAACTGCTGGTTTCCTTTTGGTCTCTTCCAGGCCTTCAGAGTGACACTATCAAGAACCTTGGAGTGAAATTTGATGATCAGTTATCCTTTAGGCCACAAATTAAGGCTGTGATAGGCACATCCTTTAGGACACTGCATCCTTTAAGAATGTTTTTTACATCTTCTGTCTTTCTCTGCAAAAACATCAGTCATCCAGGCGGTGATAACATCTAGGCTTGATTACGGCACTGCACTTTACCTGGGATTGCCTGAGTATCTTCTGGAGAAACTTCAGATGGTATTGAATGTGGCAGCTCACCTCCTTCTCCACCTGCTGGTGAGATTGCACATCTCTCTATACCTACATGAGCTGCACTGGCTCCAGTTAGGAAAATAATTATGTTCAAAGCGCTGGTACTGACACAAGCAGCCCTTCATCTATCTGGGGCCAAATACCGGAGATTTAGATTTTGTTTTCATAACCCCTCTCGGAACTTGGTGTGAGCTAATAAATTATTGGCAGTGATTCCAAGAGTGCAGAAGTCCAGAATTAATGGTAGATCTGCTGTTTTCCTGGGGCAATGGCTCGGAACAAGCTGCGCTAGAACTGCAAACCTTGCCCTCTCAATCAGCTTTTAAGAAACAACTGAAAACATGGCTCTTTAATTTAATTGGTGCTAACTATCGAATGCCTCCTGACTTGTTGGCTTGTGCTCCGGGACACTCTATTGAGTAGCCGTGCCCAACATAAGTCTTCCTATTCATTCATTCAATTATTCAAGGCAGAGGCCCTGTCACCTGCGTTGCCGGCATCCTGGCTTCCAGAAGTCAGTAACAGCAGCAAAAATTGAGGAGGTCTTGATGGCTGCAATTTTAGGAGGCAAGTGAATTTTTTTACACCACATGGGGCACACGTACATGGACGTGATCCGTGATGGAGACAGACACAGCCATTGGTTTTTGTCACTCACATTAGCTTATGGCATGTACCATCATGGAGGTTCCTACCTACTACGCGGTCAATGTCTGCTGACAGCCGTCAGCTATGCAATGTCCTGGTGGCAAAGTCAGGCAGCCACCATTTTGGGGTGTTTATCAGCACATTTTACAATTGTATATTCCTCACCAGCACTCAAAATAAAGGCTAGTGCATTTCTAACCGTCAGATACAAACAACAATTTTCTGGGCAAGATATGACACGTAAAAATGTGTACCATGACTGAGTTTGTCAACTATAGTGCCGTGGGGTTAGCACTAACCCCGTTGACGGTATTCAAAAAAGAAAATGAAAAACATATAGGTGCAAATAAAACAGATCAAATGTATTATTTGCACATAATGATGAAATATCATAAATGCGTATAATATACATATTAGTGGGCCATATATTTGATGTCAGAGTGTACATGTATCACCTAATGACATTTTTGCTGTTAACCAATAGTAAAATGTGCTTTGACAGTAATAGTATGGTGTGAGCATTTCATCTGACATTTTCTTTTCCATACATACAGACACCCGAACCCAATCATGGGTAGGAGGTGACAGACCAAGGTGTCCTGAGCCTTTCCAGACCTTGCCACCATGTAAGAAAAGGACATAATCAAGCTATATTGTCTAAGTAGGCAAACTATCCTGGATTTGTGCCAGCAGTTGGAGCCTGCCTCACAATATGACTCCAACACCCATAACACCAACAGTCACAATCATGGCACTACTGCATTTTGTAGCCCATGACACCTTTCAATACACTGTGGCAGTATCTGGGGGAATGTCCCAGCCAACTTTCAGTGGTGTGCTGCAAGAAGTCCTTGCTTCCTTGATTAAGAACATGAACAGCTACATCCAGTTTCCACATCCACAGGATTTAGCCACCGTGAAGGGAGAATTTTATGCTTTGGGTGAAATACATGTGGTTGGTGCAATAGATGGCACGCATATTGCCTTGGTGCCACCCAAAAAACACATAACAGGTCTACAGCAATCAGAAGAACTTCCATTCCATCAATGTGCAAGTTGTCTGCTTGGCAGACTGATACATCACAAGTGTGTGCCCTCTTCCCCGGGTCAACACATGATTCATTCATACTACGCAAAAGCAAAATACCCATGCAGATGTCACAACTTGGACCAGAGAGGGCAAGTTGGTAAGTACAACATTACTTATAGATATTTTGCCTGACTCCTAGTTTAGGAAGGGACAATGGTTTGATCTGAAAGTAATCTGTTGATGTGTTGTTTCTGTGTAGGAGACACAGCGTATTCTAACAGACTGTGGTTATTGGCACCGCTGAGGAATCCAACAATGAGGCCCATGGAAGAACACAGAGGCCAGCAGAGCGGACTTTAGGTCTCCTGAAGGGTAGGTTTAGGTGCCTGGACAAGACTGATGGAGCCTTCCTCTACTCACCCGATAAGATGTATGTTAGAAATGGGGTCTCTGGTTGGCAGACAGTTTGCACTCTGTCCAAGTAGGGACCCTAACTCTAGTCAGGGCAATAGAGATACACACTCAAGATAACCCCTGCTCACCCCCTTGGAAGCTTGGCACAAGCAGTCAGGCTTATCTAAAAGGCAATGTGTAAAGTATTTGTACTAACACACACAGTAATACAGTGAAAACAATACAAAATGGACTCCACACCAGTTTAGAAAAATACCCAAGATGTATTTACATCAAACAAGACCAAAACAACAGAAATCCAACATACACAAGTCAAGATATGAATTTTCAAAAGAATGCCTTGTTTATGTCAAGAATAAAGCTGCACGGGCAAGCGTGCATAGAAAAAGTCAGCGATGCGTAGTTCCTTACTCACAAGTGAGGCTGTGCGTCGTTTCATCTTCAGTTGGGTAGGCAATGCGTAGTTTTTCTCTCCCGCAAGTGAGCGATGCATTGATTTTCGGACGGGGCATCTTGGATCCGCGCAGACTTCCAATGATTTTTGACGCCCAGCAATGATGCGTGAGAAATCCGGTCACACAGTGTCAGAAAACCACACTGCATGGGGTTTATGTCATTAGCAGTGGCAAGCAGGTGTTACGTCGTTTCTCAAGCAGCAATTGGAGATTCTTCACAACAGAAATATACCACAAAGTCCAGTCTTTGTCCTCTCTCAGGCAGAAGCAGCAACTGCAGACCAACCCAGCAAAGCACAGTTACAGGCAAAGGGGTAGTACTCCTCCTCCAACTCTTCTCCTTGACAGAGGTGCCTCTTGAATCCAGAAGTAATTTACAAATATGGGGTTTTGGGTCCACTATTTATACCCTTTTCTGCCTTTGAAGTTAGCAAACCTCAAAGTAAAGTCTCTGTTGTTCACAAGCTAATGCCTTTCCCAGGCCTGGCTCCAGACTCACACCAGGGGGTTGGAGACTGCATTGCGTGAGGGCAGGCACAGCCCATTCAGGTGTAAGTGACCACTCCTCCCTCCACTCTAGCTCAGATGGCCCATCAGGATATGCAGGCTACACCCCAGCTCCTTTTGTGTCACTGTCTAGAGGGGATCCACAAACAGCCCAACTGTGAGTCTGACCGTGACAGGGAATACACAAGCAGGCAGAGTTACAGAATGGTTTAAGCAAGAAAATGCTCACTTTCTAAAAGTGGCATTTTCAAAACGACAATTTTAAAACCACCTTTACCAAAAGATGTATTTTTAAATTGTGAGTTCAGAGACACCAAACTCCACATGTCTATCAGCTTTCAAAGGGAAAATGCACTTAAAAGAAATTTAACAGCATCCCCCATGTTAACCTATGAGAGAAATAGGCCGTGCAACAGTAAAACCCAAATTTGGAAGTATTGGAAATCATACCAGTACATGTCCCACCTAGGGTCTAACTTAGGGGTGCCTTACATGTATAAAAAGGGAAGGTTTAGGCCTGGCAAGTGGGTACACTTGCAAGGTCGAATTAGCAGTTCAAAACTGCACACTCAGACACTGCAGTGGCAGGTTTGAGCCATGTTTACAGGGCTACTCATGTGAGTGGCACAACCAGTGCTGCAGGCCCAGTAGTAGCATCTGATTTACAGGCCTCTAGTGCACTTTACTAGGGACTTACCAGTAAATCAAATATGCCAATTATGGAAAAGCCAATTACACATACAATTTACACAGACAGCCCTTGCACTCTAGCACAGGTCAGCAGGGGTAAAGTGCCCAGAGTACCAAAAACAGCAAAACCAGAGTCCAGCACACAGTCAAAACATGGGAAGCAGAGACAAAAAAAAGACAGGGGCGGGGGGCATGCCAAGGATGCCATGTCTAACAGTGTACCAAATCAGGTTGCCTGCAGCATTCTCCATAACATCGCCCTGAGGGAGGGATCCCTATAATTGGAGAGGAGGGTGACCACGATGAGCCCCTGGGTGAGGATGTTGAAATGCCCTATGAAGATGACAGTGGTGAAGAAGGAGTTGACTTTAGTCAACATGTGATTTTCCACTTCTTCACCTGAATGTACATTTACCCTTTATAAGGTGTATGCTCCAGTGTCAGTACAACTTGGTCCCTAGGGTACATATCTGCTGTTATGGTACTTTTATTTAGGGCTGGTCAGTGCAAGAAGGGTCAAGGCAAAGATGCTAGTGGATCAGTGTTTCCCCACATTGGGTTATGTGGTCACCAAAATAGTTGAAAAGTGCTTATGCTAAGTATGTGTGTCCTCATGACTTGTCAATTGAGTTAAATATTCTATGTGTTAAACTTGATTTTCCATTGCTATTCTGTATCAAGGTCCTTCACCATGTCATCTTCATTTGGACATTTCAACATTGTGACATTTTCAGTGATATGTTGCTGCTTGGAAATAAATAGTGACATGTGCTGATCCTGGGAAGGACACCGACTTGGGATTTACAAACCTTTTCCACAGACAACTTGCACTCTGATGGCATGGACGTTAAGAGGATTGTATCTGACCTGTTTCCTGGTGATGCTGCCATCAAGGCAATCAGTGTCACCTGAGTTGCTCAAACCATGTGTCTATGTGAAGCCCTAGCATACTGTTCCCCCTTCACATTGGCTACATTTTAAATTTTTGGACATTGGAGGTAGGTGTTTCATCATTTGTAATAGGATGTTCTGTTAGCACACCACCGAATGGTGAATGTGTCATCGCACCAGATACTTGTACAGGTCATGTGGCCAAATGTTGTCACTGCCATGATGTGGATAATTGATGCTATCGATCTAGGATTCTAGGATTCTTGTTGTCAGGACAGGACGTATGGCTCCAACTGAGGCCATGCATCAGTGATAGTTTGCCTATTTATTCAATGTTGACATTGAACAATCCCCTCCCTCCATGGTATCAAGGTATTGGAGCCTATAGCCCCAATTGGCAGTGACTTTGGAGTCAAGACTGTTTTTTGTTGCCCAGACTCCATTTCTACAAGGACTTGTTTCCAAACGCTGTATGTTCCACATACATTCTCAATAGAGTTTGTTATCTTTGAATACATTTTTTGACACTTTCCCTTTTTTTAATTGCAACTTTTTTCTACAAAATTATTGTGCATAGTGTTCCCAACATGATGTTGGTATATGGACATGGCAATGGAAAGGCAACAAATAACCCAACATGAGTCTTATACTCAGTGCCCATTACATGTATTGTGTAGAAACACAAATAAGTGTGAAGTCAATAAAATAAGTAGTTTTCAACAAAAAGAGTCTGTCATGGTGGATAGAAGCATGGTAGTAGAGCCAAAAACATTTTGGAGTCCAATGTCCAAACTACTACATTCTTCATAAAAGCTAAATGTCTCCATGGAACAGTCCACAGGCTGAATTGTAGACACAGAGGGGGAGATTACGTTCGGTGGCTCTTGGAGGTGGTGCTGTTGGTTTTACCATCCTCTGCTGCTGGTCCAGATGGTTTTCCCCGCCGGAGAGAAGGGTGGACACATGTGCAGGGACTGTGGGGTAGGATTAGGCTTGTCCTGAGGCAGGGCATCCCTGTTTGTTGCTGGCAGATATGCAGGTTGCCCAGATGCAGAGAGACCACAGACAGGGACAGATAGACTAGGGTAAACCCCTGTGCATGAGCGGGTAGATGTCATACATAACCCCAGTCAAGGAGCCAACAGTGGAATTGATGCTCTAGAGTCCACATTGTTCTCCATCTGCACCTGCTTCAGGTCCCGGATCTCAGTTAGGACCTGGCCCATCACGTCTTGGGACAGTAGGCATGATCCCAAGACTTGGTCAAGGGTGGTCTGGCTAACCAAAAGCCCAGTAGCCTCCATTGGCTGGCCCACAGATTCCCTTTTATGACTCATACCCCCACTGGTCTGAGCCCTTGAGGTGTGCCCCAAACCACTGGTTCCTGGTAGCGATGTTGCCAGGATTCCTGGTGGCTGAACAGGAGCCAGGAATGGGGGCACAAGATGGGTGTGTTGACTCTTGTTGCATAGGTAGTGAAGGTGTCCTCCTGCTGAGGTGGTCTTGCAGCAGTAGTGGGAGGTGTTGATGTGGACTGGGTCTGACTTACTGGTGTGGTATGGCCAGAAAGATCAGATGGGCCAGCTTGCTCCTCATCATACTGACTTGCCGCATTGGGGTCCTCAATGAAGACTTGCTCCTGGACTGGAGTGAAGGTCTACTGTCTGCCAGATGATAGTTCACTGGTCCGACTGGTTGTACTTGTGAATAATACAGAGGATATGTGAATTAAATATTGTTTGTGTTTTTCATATGTCTTTATTTGCATGAGGGCCAACCTAAAACCTAGAAAGGGAGAGATTGACAGATTAGGCCTTTGTGTGATTTTCAGTGTTTAACCCATGCAACCTGATTTACACTGATGGAAACTCCAGTCCTGACCTTGTAGAAATGTCCTGAAATGAAAAAGTGCAAGTTCAGATTTGTGGGTTACAAGTGCCAAACATTTGAGCCAACACAGTGGGGAGGGTACACCGGAGTCCTGTACCATTCCAAGGCCTAGCAGGATGCAAAACATTGGACACACAATGGTTCATAACGCACATGATACTGCAATTGAACATCATATGAACAGTAAAATTTTACTTGTGTGTGGATACTAATTCTGTCTTGCATGCCACTACAAATTTTCTTATGTTTTGGATTCAGAAAACAATTACTTATGTAAGTGTGAAAATGCTTTATTCGGTATGAAAATAATCAACCATATAGATAAATAGACAACACATCGTATAAAAACAAAATACAATCAACTACCATATACATCCCCTCATCTTCTACTAGACAAATATACATAAATAAAGAATATAATCCAGAATTCCTTAAAAAATAAAAAAATTAAATAAGTCAATCAAGTTAAAAATCTAAAAACATTTAAAAATACTAGATTATTCCGCCAGGTTCTAGCTCACTTAAGAAAAGACCCAAGCCCCCGCCACACCAGCGCATCAGAGGCCATGCGCAGCCACAGAAAAGCTGGGCGATATTGCACATAACCCCTCGGCCTCAACAAGGGAAATAAAAAACGCCACCTGAAGGGCGCATAAAAAACGCAGAACAAGGTAAAGTGAATCAGAGTCTGCAGAGACACTCCATCACAGGGGCAAAGTTTTACAGATTTTTCATCATACTTACCTAACGGAAAGCATAAATTATGTGTGATAACCCGTAGACGGAATCGTGAGATAAGAGTCCTTTTCCTCACATTTTTAATCTCCAGGAGATAGGGCTCGGGGCCCACCCCCATCTTCAGCATAATAAAATCCCTTACAGTTTTGTTTGCAAAGTCCACCTCCTCCCTTTTAGCCCCCAAGATTTTTTCGAAACTTTTCCTTAGCTCAACGTTTGTCATGTCTGGTCAAACCCTCAGGAGCTCCAAACATATCCGGCCGCCCCAATATGTAGGATACTTTTCTTATATGCATTAGCCAGGGAATTTTCTTCACATGATCACAGGCTAAACAGCCCCTCAGGATCTATCTGTTGAAAGAGGCACATTCATTTGTCCGAATAGAGATCCATAACAAAAAGGGCGCGAGCTGGATGGTATCTTGTACAAACTCAAGATCTAATTCAATATGCAGACAGAAGCCAGAGATATTTTGACCAACTCCTATCAACCTTCTGCAAAATCGATTTTCCTCTACTACAGGTGCCCTATTATCCATATACCCCTAGAGTGAAGCCCCATTCAGCAGGACTGGGAAAAATGTACGCCTATAAACTTCAAGCAGGTGCTTGATGGATTTACTTCCTACCCTTGCAGCAAAGTCAAAGGTGGCACCAACTGTAGCATTAAAAAGCGCCCCTCTCCTAGAAATACAAGTTTTCCATGAGCCTTTATCATGAAAATGTACCCCTAAATAGGGGGAAATCCTGAACCTTGCTGATTACTTGATCTTTAATCTTCAGCTCCCCCACCCTACTAAGAGGCTTCCCAAAGACCATAAAATGTGTTTTCTTGCAGATTATCTCAAGATCTAGGGCTGTCATAAAAGATTCATAAGCTCTAAATGCTTCCTGAAGGTGGCCATTCATAGTACGGGCCATAAGCACTGCATCATCAGCATAGATCATTACCGGGATACTCTTACCATTGACTTTGGGAGCATCCCTACACTGTTCCACTAAGAAATCAAACAATCCATTGGTATACAAAAGAAAGAGTGTGGGGGCCAGGACACATCCCTGGTGCACACCCCTATTTGGCTCAAAAGCATCCGAACATTCCCCATTGGACCCCACCCTCACATTTGCATTAGTTCCTAAGTGTAGGTACTGTAGCAGCCCCACAATTTGGGGATCCATACCTAACCGGATTAACCTCTCCCACAGCTTACTCCGATTTACCTTATCAAAGGCACAGCTAAGATCCATGAATGCAAGATAGAGGGTGCCTTTCCTGGCTTGTGTGTATTTCCCAATCACCATCAACAAGTTTAGCTCCTGGATAACAAGTCCTTACCTAAAGCCGTACTGTACCCGGCTCAAAATTTCATTTTCAGTCATCCAAACCTCAGTACGCCTTAAAATAATCCGCCCCAAAATTTTGGCAGATGAATCAAAAAAGGAAATAGGGTGATATGACTTGGGATTCCTACGGTCCCACTTTTTGTACACAGGAATAATACAAGCTGATCTCCGTGAAGCAGGAATTCCCACACTGACTGCTGCATTAAGGACATTTAACAAAATGGGCACCCATAACTGAGGACAAGATTTATAGAGATCCATAGGAATTGAATCCGGGCCTGGAGCTTTATTGCTAGCACTACCATGAAGCACCTCCCTAACCTCATGGAGTGTAAACCTGATAGCTAAGTTGGGGAAATCATCAAGCTGTATACCCCGCATATTTCCAAAAGGCATCCCCTGAAATAAATTACAAAAATGATTCACCCAAACCTCAGGGGCAGTATTACATCCCAGGCCCTCAGATGTTTCTGAGTCAAAAAGACCCCTATTTATAACGTTCCAAAACAAACCAGGGTTCTTGAGCTTCACTGCACGTTCCAATTTCTCCCAGGCTAACTCCTTGAGCTTCTGATTTCTTGCCCTCAGAACACTTTTATACATTGCCCTCACAGCTCTAACACGGTTCATATCCCTTGGGTACTCCTTTAAGACCTTTCTCTGAGTTTTCTTGGCGTCATAGCAGGACTTACTGAACCGTCCACCCTTATCCTCGCAGGGGACTGGGCAGCTAGGATGAAGCAGTCTTTAAAAGCTTCGTTCACTCTAAGCATTGCGGACATAACTTCCCCTGGACTAGAAGTCTCTGCCAGAAGTATATGTGTAATCAAATTTAGGCTGTCACTCACCACCCTAACTACGACTTTTTAGATATTTACCTAATTCCAACCAACTCTCCTGCCCTGGTCTTTTATCCTCAACAGAGCTGGCCCTACCCAACCTGGTTTATATAGAGCCTCTGGAAAGTTTAAGAGGACCATTAGGGGGTTATGATTACTAAAGTGCTTCTCCACCACCTCCCCACCTATGACCAAATCATTTAGAGGTGGGGACACAAAAATATAATCAATAGTTGTACCAGCCCCTCTGCCTACAAAGGTTGGAAACTGATGAGTGCCCACCACTTCAAAGTCACAAATATTCAAAAGGCCCTTCAGTATCTGGAGAACTGAGAAGAGGACCCTGATTTGGCAAACCACATCCCAGATAGCATTGTAAAAATTAACCAAGAGAACGTTAAATTTATTATGGAAATCTACCCAGACAATCAGGATACCCTGATGATTACAGTTCATTTGGAAGGCTTTCGCTGTTTTGGTGAATCGGATAAGGGTAACCAAGCCACCTTCAGGGCGGCATCCGTGGGGCCGAACTGCCGGGACTGCAAATCTATAGTAACCATCCCAGGGTGCCAACCCATCTGATCAGGTTTCTTGGAGCATGAGAACATCATAATGCACCAAACACTTAATCCATGCCTGGTCTAATAGCTTAGTATCATACCCTGCGATATTCCATGAGATAAGGCAGCACTTTGTGGTCTTCCCACCCTGGACCTCCCTAGTCATAACAGCATTGGGGGATACTGCCAAACTCTTTGCCTGTCTCCTTGCATAGCGTCAATCCACCCCCTCCAAATCAGGAGAACAAATAATATAATTTCTCCAACTAGAAAACTGTGGGACATTCTGGCAGAGATGGGAATTCCTATGATTCCTAGATGGAGACTCAGCTCCCTGCTGCATATGATTATAAATATAACTTAAAGGGACCATGCCAATCTTACCCTCTCTCTGGGAAACCATACTTTGTATAGAGAGGAGCCGTTGGGCCAGTCCAGGATATTTACAGTTTATAATAATACAGTCTACGTTTCTCTCTTTTACTTGGGGCCCAACCCAATTAATTCTTCTGACAAACCAGATATCCCTAAGGTCCTTACAAGCAAAATCACAGTTTTTACTCAGCCAATGGCCAGTCTTATATTTCAATTGGTCCTAGATTCGCTAGGGCCTGGAGCAAGAACAGGGACGACATCTGTCATCACCACCACATAAGGGGCACAGGCCGGAGGGAGCTCAAAACAAACCAGTGGGGATCTTTTCTTCATTGAAGGCCGAGTTTGTATACTGTCATTGTATTTCATTGTATCCCATTCTCCACAGATACACTAACAGATTGCCTACCACCTCTTGGCCTGATTTCCTCCCTCGCACCTGTCAATGGAGCAGAAGATACAGCCGGAACTGTCTCTGCACAAAAACCCTGTGCCCCTAGATTTGTAATGTTAACAGGCTGCTGTATAGCTCTCTCCAGTGCTCTGAGAGCACCCTCATGTAGACGCTCCCCCTCACACAGTTGGTATTGGCAGTTAGGATCCGGGGGACCGCGTGTGACCGGGCTGAACTTCGCCTGCTCACACAGCCGATAGACCGCTTTTTCAAGCACCAACAGGTTCGCCAAAACTAGAGACAGACTGACCTCAATCAACTCCTTGAATTTCAGCAATAGATTATCTACTCCTTCACCTGGGTGCTGGCTAAAGTCAATTCCATCTAACGGGCCCCTGGAATTTACAGTCAGAGACGATTTCAGTTTATTTCCGGCTTTCTTCTGTGCCTTTTTCTTTTTCTGGGGAGGGTGGGGGGGGGGGGGGGCTAAAGCTATCCAGGGGGCAAAGTGGAGGAGTGACCATCAAAAGCCTTTTGATTTTCCTCGAGGGCCCACTCCCACCACAGGCCTCCGTTTTTGCAAGAAAGGGGATTACAGAGGCAGCACACTGCTAACTCCCGAAAAGAGCCACTTCATCTTCCAAAGTACCCAAAGCATCACTTGCTACAGAAGCTTGAAGCCAGTCACCCATTTCTAGAGAGAGCCTCCTCTCCGCGCGGTCAATCTCCTTGGTCACAACCCCAACAGCTATAGCAAGAAAGGAGTCCATGGTTGTGTTTGAGCTTCCCTGCCCTCCGCCACCACTTTGGGCCCCAGTTTGCAGGCCCCTTCTCCTGCCCATCCTCACAGTACACAGTGGATAGCTTTTTGACAGGACAGCAGGACAACAACTGACACATAGAAGTAGGAATGATACGTTTTACCAAGGGAGGGAGCCAAAAGGCTCTAAAGCATGAGACAAAAGCCTTTGCAGGTAAAAGAATGTCAGAGCACTAAACTCACACTCACCCTCTAAGCGTGATTTAAAGAGGGGTGGCCCAGCATGGCCTCTGTCGGTCGCTGACGGGCAAAGGACGTCCAGTGCAGCGTTGAAAAGTTCATTGCTTTAAGCGCTCACCAGGGGACTTGGCTCCTCCCCCTACCTCCGTTCCTCTGGGATTCAGAGTCCCTTGGCAAAATACTTCAATGCGCGTCCCACACAGCGCTGAAAAGTTCAGCGCTTTAGGCGCTCACCGGGGGGCTTGGCTCCTCCCCCTGCCTCCGTTCCTCTGGGACTGGGAGTCCCTTGGCAGAATACTTGAATGTGCTTCTGCGACCACCTACAGGGCCCTCCGTCTAGGTGGAGCTGGCTCAGAACTCAGCAGCACAGCCCATGTGTGCGTGTGCGGTGTGTCCATATGAATTAGTCCGCGTGCTGCACTGTGCACAAATAGGTACATCTGTGTTGCTACGGTTGTTTGGAGCATTCGAACGGTCTACCTTAAAGGCAGTACTCCATTAGTGATTAGGGAGATATACATAGGTCTGAGGTACCAATCTGCTCTCCATCAGAGATTCCAGTCAAGCCTTCAGGATGTAGGATTTGCAAGACCTTCTCCACCCAGGGAAAGAGTTGTAAGCAGGGGAGAGGAGAACCACCACCAGTCCTCTGCCTCTCGAGGTTATGCTTAGAGGCCAGTGAACAAACCTTACCCACAGGTCATTCCACCTCTTCCTAATCTCTGCAGGTTGTTAGCCACTGCCTTCACACTGTCAACTATTCTGGACCACATATGCCTTCTCTGGGAAAAGGTAATTGTGGCTCTACTCTAATGATCTCTTCCATCATGACAGACAATTCTCCCTCTGTGAAACTTGGATTTCTTCTTCCTGCCATTGTGAAATTATTCTTAACAAAGCTAGTGCTAAAAAAAAAAGGGTGCTGTAGAAAAATACATTTTTAAAAAAAGACACAGAGGGAGAGGTAAACAGAATCAAAAAACCTGTCTCCTATGTTGTGGATTTTGCTGACTGTCTGGACTTCTGCAGTGGAATGGCAAAGGATGATAGTTTGAAATGGATTGTGTTTTACAGTGCGTTTTGCAGGTGTTCACAATTGTCCAATTTGCAACAGGACACCATAC
The DNA here is from genome assembly GCF_031143425.1 of Pleurodeles waltl. Lineage (NCBI taxonomy): Eukaryota > Metazoa > Chordata > Amphibia > Caudata > Salamandridae > Pleurodeles > Pleurodeles waltl. The sequence continues at coordinate 1,413,915,404 of NC_090444.1, read as the reverse complement.
TACATGGGTACCATTTTGTAGGGTCCCGCCACGGACTCCTGCTGTTATGGGCCCGCAGCTGACACACCGCCAGCATGACTATGGGATCTAAATAGGCCTGGTCGGATACCACTGTTGAAATGGCAATGGAGTGCTAATCATCGGTATTGGAGTCCGCCGCGTCGGCTGCAGGACGCAGCTGACACAATGAAGTACACTCCGCCATGGCGGTCTTTGGTTTAGCTGTAATACATCTAAATACGCTGGCCAGGTGACCGCCAATGTGACGGTCTCCTCAGGCCCACCTCCCACATGGCGTGGCGGTAGAAACACCGACATCTAAATCACGCCCTAAGTCTCTACTAGACCAACGCTGCCCCAACACATCCAGCCATTACAGGCATGCATGGCCTAGACACCTGGGAAATGAGAGCGGTGGGCCTATATAAATTGTCCAAAAAAACAGGACCATCTTCTGTTTCCCAGATGTAGCTCTAAATATAGCGAAACACACCATCACCATGCATTCGAAGGCTCCCACGCTTAGTGGCACAGGAATTTGTTTCAGTGAGGCAGTGGCTATGTGCATGGAGGAGGTGCCTAGGCCCATTCCCCCCCACCCGCTTCCCTGCGACTCGTCCTTCAACCAATTCTTGGTCCTTTCGGACCTGACTCCTCATCTTAAGGCTACCAGCTCGCTCTCTTTGCTCACTTTTGTCCTGGTTTGTTTCACCCTAGCAGCTTCTGCCCTTTAAGCTCTTCTCTCTTGGTCATAACACTCTTTGAGCCTGTTTTCACTTTCTCTCCACTCTCATACCTCTATTTCTGTCCCTTTCTCTCTTTTGTGCCTTTTCTTTTGTGCACTCTTTGCATTTGTGCCTTTTCTCTTGTGTGCCTTTTCTGTTTTGTGCTTTTTTCTCTTTCATGTCTTCTTAGCTTTTGAGCCTATTCTCTATTGTGCATTTTTCTCTTTTGTGCCTTTGCTTTTCTGCACATTTCTCTTTCGTGCATTTTTCTGTTCAGCAATCTTTCTCTACCTCTCTCCTCTGTTCAGGCCTTCTCCATCAAGCTTCCTGGAGCACCCATTCTGCCCATTTTTATCACCTCCGCTGCTCCAGTTCTTAGAAGGCCCACCCACTACCCCCCACGCTCCTCCCCACTCCCAGCACTAACTTAATGATGGCCGCTGAGAGATTGTGTAGTGGGTACGTACAACAGACATTTCAAACGCAAGACCTTCTTTGTCTGGACCATGCTTTGTGCCAGGAATCCTGGTCTGATCACCCCAGAGATATTATGCATCCCTCTTTTGGTCATTCAACCCAGTACGTCACTCTCTCCTGCTGCCATGCCACACCACAAGGTTTTAGCGGATACTGGCTCCTGGGATTGGGAAGTGTACAGTGTCCTTTGTAGTCACACACACTGATGTTACGATATTATAAAGGTAATGGTTGGTAATAGTCAAAATTAGACCCTTATCAGATCCTTTTTTAAGGCAGGGCTTCTGCTCCATGGTATAAGTGCTCATCTCTCTAGACCATTCATTATGTCTCAGGCACTCGTAATAATTCCCACTGAGTTACTGGTAGTAACCACTGATGCCAGATGATCATACAGGCACGCTTACCGAATCTATTTATATCAAGTGGATGAGGTACATAGGGCCAGATGTATCAAAGGTTTTTACCCATTCTGCGTCTATGGGAAAACGTGTTCATACATATGGCCCATTGTTCCTAACAAGCTCAGGCATACATGATAGTTAGGAAAATATTGATACCACTTTTGTGAAATCAGAGTAGCATGCGCTGGCATAGTGATTATGTATGTGGGTATTTTTCACTCAGTAAGAATTATTACTCTGGTGGAATTCTCACAGCATTTGTTGCGGCTAACATGTGCATGTGGTCCGGATTCCATATGTGGCTACCATGTTTATGAATACTTGGTAGTGTGATTCTAATATAAAGAAATGTTGCACTGGTAAAATCATACTGTAGTTCTTGTCATTTTATTCTCTACAGATGATCACGATTTAATATGTGGCCACCCTGTTCATACTAATTACATTTGGAATGTAGGCGGCTATTTACTCAACAGTGCAGTTAGAACTATCATGCGGAAACTTAATTGCACCATTAGTAGCAGAATCGCTGCCTCAGAACAAGGATCCGATAAGGGTTCCATTTTGACTGTTACCAAACATTATATTCATAATATTATACTACAACGGACAGCGTCTTCTTCCCAGACCAGGAGCCGGTATCCCCTAAGATCTAGGGTAAGAGATAGTATTATCTTTCAAGAGGTAGCAGCTGCACTCAGATATAATTTTTCTAAACAATGGTTTTCAACTTGTAAAGAATTGCACTTGTAGATATAATTACTCCAAAGCTAATGCATATGCGTTGTATGTGCACAGATGTTTCCACTTATCACGTGTTGTTTTGCAGTAACCTGTAGTGAATTGTCACTGGCTTGTCCACAGCACATTTTGAAATAATCATCTCATATAGGGAAGCTCTAAGTTTTCCAAAAGATTCCTGTTTTATATTTTATCTCTAATTTGTTCTAAATTTTCAACAGGTTAATATACCATAATCTACACTCTGGTAGAACTCACCTGGTTGCTGATGTTTAAAAAGACAAGATCACTCTGTATTTAGAGTGCCTGAGTTAGCTAGGGATCCACAGCCCTGAAGAATGCCCCAGACCTCCTAAGGCTACCTGATAGGGCAGAAACATGTTGGCTAAATGAGACCGGTTGATCCATTGATCACGAAAATACCATCTCAACTCTATTTTTTAGATATACCTGAGGAACCCATTATTGAGGGTGACGCACCGGGACACCTCAAGGTATTTTTAATCAATCTGGATCCCACTTTTGTCCAGTAGTTTTTTTTAGAACTCCCTCTTGTCAGGGACCGTCAGGAGGTTGAGTCCACCCTAGTGGCATTGCCGATGATGAAGCAACTATGTGTGTGAGGCTTTCACTTCCATAACAATGATCTTCCCTCGAGTAGTGCCTTGACAATAGTCCCGTGATGCCCCTACTTTGGTCACAGACTTGTTTACCTATGCCAGGAAACAGTCAACTGATTTTGCTCATCAGCTACTGTTCCTGGTGTGATTGAGTGGGTGTGACTAGGGAGGACATACAGTGGTCTTACCTCCCCCTCTCTCTTGGGTGTTGAAACACCATTGGTTTCACCCAGCTTGTCCAAGGACCCCCAACAGCTTGTCTAAGGACTCCACACACACTGCAGGACACACACTGGACATCATCTTCACCACCAGCGACAACATCAAATACAATGTCACCACAGACTCACATGGACCGACCACTCTATCATTCACTTTCAGATCAACACACCGCAAGTTAATGCACCCACCAGCACCAGCCTACCAAGCTGCAGTTGGGGAAATATCTCTAAAACAGACTGGTTCAGTGGCCTCAGCACAAATCAGCCTAACCACACAGACGACCTCAACAAGGACATCTCAAATTTCAACAACTGGATCAGGAACTGCACAGGCTCGCTTGCACCCAACAAACCCAACAATCAAAGTAGATCCAACAAGCAAGCCAGCTGGTACACAAAGGACCTCTGAGAATGAAAATAACACTGCAGGCTGCTAGAAAGGAAATGGAGAACCAGCCACAAAACCTCAGACAGATCCACCTACAAGGCTGCTCTCAGATGCTACCACCAGCAACTACGAGACATAAAAAAACCTGCACTAGCTCAACGCATTGAAGTAAGCTCCAACAGCTGCAAGGTGCTCGTCTTTATCATAAAAGACTTCACCACACCTTCCACATCTGTGAACAACATCCCCCCCAAGAACTTTGCAACGACCTATCAAACTTCTTCCACAGCAAAATCACTAACATCTACAGCAACTTTGTACATCAGCCTGACACTGGTGAACTCAGTGCCAAACCACCCACCACCAACCAAGACCTCCAACTGACCGAATGAACACACCTCACCAGAGACAGCACAGCGATAATCATGCAGACCTTTGACCCAAGGGCCCCCACGGATCTGTGAGATCCATTTTATATCAGGGTCCATTTTGTGACACTCAATAGGAGCAAGACTGCAGAAGGTGCTCAGGCCTCTTGGCCTGTAACTGAACTTGAACTGTTTGTACTTTTGCTGTAAACACAAGGCCTTGAGAAATGACCAAGTCACAAGTGTACGTGACAAGCTGTACCTATGATTCTCTTGATGATTTCATAAATGGACGCCCATGTATTGCTAAGGTCCATAGTCGGCTTAATGATAGGACAATTGAGTGGAAAAAACACTACTGTTTTGCTGAGCAACTAGCTTTCATTGGCGGTGTATCATTTATGCACTATTTATTGTAATCTACAAAAACATGTTAACTTCTTTATGTTGAGCAGGTCCACGTGACACCTGGTTCCTCGCAGCTGTCGAATACAAAGATACCATGGAAATCTGACTGCCTCATGTATTTTTTATTAATTTCTGACTTTCTTATATTTGGTGGAGAATGCTGTGGACGTCAATCACGATTTTGCTAGAGAAAGACAGCAGTCGAAGGACAGCAATACATTGATGGGAGTGGACAGCTGGCAGCTGTCTTTGATGCCACGATAAAGGACTTGGTTTCTTTTCTGCAAAGATTTCTACCTGTTCTCCACCTCACCACAGATTATTTTCTCCCAGCCTTACACTTTCATTGTTTCCTGTTGTTTAAAATGGCAGTTTATTTCTAACTGCAGCTTTAGTGAAGGATCTTTTCTTTTCAGTTCCTGTTTTGCTATGTGTAAACATTGCAGTGGTTTATGTATTGATTTACTGAAGTGTTAATGTGATTACACAAAGCTTCTCTTACTATTTTAAACCCTCATGCAAAAGGACTTTGGTGGATATTTGTGAAGTGGCCACACAGTCGCTATTGTCTATATGTTCCTATTTCTTTGTTGCCCACTGTACAGTATATAGGTTGTCACCACATAGGGAAGTACATGCATGTCTCACTAACTAGGGCACCGGGTTGTATATATTGTTATGGGGTGAAAAGAGGGGGTAGCTTTAGCAAGTAGAAGGGTAACCAGTTGTAAATAAGTTATGTGGTCACATGAGGGGGTGTCAAACGGTAACATGAGTTGATGGAAAGGCATTCTTTTATGAGTATGATGGAGAAAACTTTCAATTAAGTAGTAAATGTCAGAAAGTGATCCGCTTAAACAGCGCTGGGCAAGAGACTCCACTGACAGTGCACTGACTAGGAGTCACATAGTACAGAGATGCAGAAAAATGTGTTCGTGAGCAGTGTCCAAAGCGTTCTGTGTTAAGGGTACCAAGGTGTAAATACTGTTTAAGTTAGACACAGATAAGGTTTGGGTATACCAGGACTTTAAAACATCAGAATGACTAACAAAGACATGTGGTTGTACTTACGGACAATACAAAGCTAAATATGAATTGACAGTTACATAGTTATTGATTTATGACTATAGTGTGGATTGATTTTATGCATTTTTTTAAACATAGGAGGAGGTGCTCAGGTAGAGCACCAGCCTGGGGACAGTTTAAAATACATGTGGATGAAACAGTGGGGTGAAAGGAGGTCCATCATTCTATGTGTTGGTTGCTGATGTATCAGAGTGATTCTTGAATTTTTCTAAGCCGGGGTTGAGCAGCCACACTAAGGGTTGTCTGGGTCCCTGACTCCAGAAACCTTCTTTCCAACCTGTTTTCTGTTGTACTACCTAACTTTTGGGTGGCAAGGATGTAGATCGCTCTTTGAAAATCACACACCCCTAGCGATTACTTTTCTTTTTTGGGAGCAAGAGTGCAGGTCTTTTCAAAGACCGACACTTCTAGCATCTGTTTTTTACATCTATACTTCCTATTTGTGAAGAATGAATGTGTGTCACCTGGTGGACTACAAGTACGTGTCATGTTAGGCAATGTCTTACTATTTTTGTTTGACTTGCTGTTGTGTTGTATCTGGCTAATAACATTGCACAGCACTTCTTTGTCCCTCTATTTTTATCATGTGTATTTTGCCATTTTCATTATTGGGTACTGATGGGTGAGCCAAGGGAATAGTTCTGAGGACTGTCTTGCACCTTGATACGAATGTGATTGTTTAAGTTGCATCGTGAGTTAGCTGCTGGTTGATTAATATTGGCTCATTTTCCTAAAACATGGCATGCTGTTCATATGACTAATAGAGGTTCTAAAACCGTAAAAGAATGTGATAAAAAGAAATGAAATTGCAACACTGATCTATTCTCTCAATATTTCACATGCACAGAGTTGGTAAGACAAGAAGAGAGGTGATTTGGTGGCACCAAAGGGATCACCCCCTACTGCTAGAATGCCAAAACTAAAATGCAGCAAATGTGTTTTCTCAATTAGCTCATAACCTGTGATTTCCAGCCTATAATGCATTAGGATACATTGTACAACATACATTTAGGATGCTTATGGTGTTTTGACAAATGCTCATCAAACTCTCTACAATATTATTCATTGATATTCCCAAGAAAGTGCAAAAGTTCCCTCCTGTGTGACACTATGGCCCTCATTCTGACCTTGGCGGGCGGCGGAGGCCGCCCGCCAAAGTCCCGCCGTCAGATTACCGTTCCGCGGTCGAAAGACCGCGGCGGTAATTCTGACTTTCCCGCTGGGCTGGCGGGCGGTCGCCTTCAGACCGCCCGCCAGCCCAGCGGGAAAGAGGCTTCCACGATGAAGCCGGCTCGGAATCGAGCCGGCGGAGTGGAAGCTGTGCGACGGGTGCAGTTGCACCCGTCGCGTATTTCACTGTCTGCGCAGCAGACAGTGAAATACATGTAGGGGCCCTCTTACGGGGGCCCCTGCAATGCCCATGCCAGTGGCATGGGCACTGCAGGGGCCCCCAGGGGCCCCGCGACCCCCCCTACCGCCATCCGGATCCCGGCGGTCGGACCGCCGGGATCTGGATGGCGGTAGGGGGGGTCGGAATCCCCGCGGCGGTGCAGCAAGCTGCGCCGCCGTGGAGGATTCAATGGGGCGGCGGTACACTGGCGGGAGCCCGCCAGTGGTGCCGGTCCGACCGCGGCTTTACCGCCGCGGTCGGAATCCCCATTGGAGCACCGCCGGCCTGTCGGCGGTGCTCCCGCGGTCCTCCGCCCTGGCGGTCTTTGACCGCCAGGGTCAGAATGAGGGCCATGGTCTTGTTTGGCCGCAACAATATGATGATCCTTACTTCCTATCTACCATGATGGCCTCTGAACTTAATTGTCACATTTTACATATGGCTACTAAAGAAAGTGGGAGGCTTACACATCAGTATAACTTATTGAAGGAGAAGAGGTTCACCATAATAAAAGGGACCAGAATGAGAGTGCAAAAGCTCTTTCTATACAAATTCTTACCAGTAAAGTCACAAATGATTGTGCAGAACTGTTAGATAAATTAACTGATTTACAACTTGAAATTTTACAATAGCCCCTATCTGTGAGTGAATTGTTGCTCCTCGTGCTTGACTGGGCAGACGAAGACTCTTCTCTTTTCCATGGTCTCTCTGACCACTAAATTAGAGTCTCAGGTATGTTGTTAGAAGCCTTAGAGACCAGAACATGCTTGTTAGTATTACTGGTCTTCTAATGTTTCACTTTACTGCAAGCCAGTGGTACACATGGGATTCCCAAAACTACTGTCTCACTTTCAACAGGCTGTAGCTCAAATACAAATGTTCAGGAAAGCTATTCGGGATCTTAATGACCAAGTACCTGGGCTTCTAATAAAATAATTACTAACTTCCCGGCACATTAGTACCAGATTTGAAAGATGACAAAAAAGAAAGTCAACTCACATTCCCGAAATGCTTTCCTTGCTTCAGTTCTTAATGGAAACAAGCGATATTTTCAATTTCAAAGACGGTGGGACAAATAGGGTTTGCATAATGCATTCACATTAATGTTAACATTTCCATAAAGTTAATTATTGCAATGTGTTTATCTGAAAAGCAAAAGAAAATTGTTGCTCATGCTTTATGATGTGTGAATGTGGTGCTGCAGTGAAATAGATAATTCACCTACTGACGATAGTAAGGGTGCCAAGTGTGAGCTCCTCATGAACCCCTCTTGCTTTCACAGTATGCAAGAGTCTAACCACACAACAACCACAGACTCTGGGGCTAGAGCCAAGTCTGGTGGCGCCCAAATCACCTGTATCTTTCTTAAAAGAACATCTGAGATTCACAACATTATGCTTTCAGAAAAGGGGAAGTGGCATCAGACACTAGTGATGCCTGCTGCGCCCAAGCCCTTCTAGCTTTGCTGCAACTATTCAGTGTGGCACAGTCAGCAATAGCAAGAACTACATGAGAGGGAAAAAAGCTATTTAAAGCGAGAGTGATATAGTGTCAAGATAATCTCACTAAGCAAGTGAGACAGAGAAAACAATAATAAGATGCAATCGTGTTCCAACCATATTTGCTATATACATGTATCACATTTGTTTCCTCTAAGAATTACCATTTGTTTAATGACTGTTTTAATTACAGGGAGTTCACTAATGCTATATGGGACGGAAGATCTCCATCAATTTGAGAGGAAAATTGTGCCTTCGATTATACTGTGTTTGGTTAGTTCATTGTGGTATAAAACATTTACTTACTACTGATCATATAGATGTAAGACGCAATAATTGCTATTAAAGGAACAGCATACAGGGTACATTTGTGCAGGATATGTTTCACAGTGTTGTCTTTTAAAACCAACAGCCTTGTTTTTATAAGAGAATGAAACTAAGGCAATTGATATTCAGCATTTCCGTTTGAAGTACGTGAAAGAGTTGTGAACCTTAATTGCAAAATGACTGGACGGTTTAGCAACACACAGTGAATGTCAGAGGGTCGGAGCGGTGTTGAAGAGAAGGAGTTCTGTGGTGGGATACAAGGTTAGTGGCAAGAGTTGTGGTAACGTTAACCATTTACGAGTGCAGTCACTTCAAAGTTAGGTTAACAGATTAAAGTAATTATATATGCTCAAGTGCAGTGGACATTTCACTAAATTCATAATAATTCTGATTCCTTTCTAAGATGGTTCTAGTCTACGAGATAAGCAAGGCTATCTAATTGCACATTTTGTTATTTACCTTATTCCAGTAAAGAAAGTACTGTTCTAGGATAACGTAGTTGTTGGACATGGAATTTATTCACACAAATTATTATATGCATTGGTAACATCCTGTAAAATGACTTTGGGTACAGGAACAGTAACCAATTGTGCATAAATTATCAGTGATTTTCAAAAGTGATTTCTGAATGTATGTCCTATATTAAAAAAACTGCAAGAGGACGTTTCCTTAAAGGAAAACGAGATGCATTTCAAAAACAAAAAATGAAAAGTTTTCTTTTCATTTTTTCAGAACAGGCAGTGGTCCATAAGACCACTGCCTGCTCTAAAAATATATTTTCACTGCCATTCACAAAGGGGAAGGGTCCCATGGGGACCCCTTCCCTTTTGCGAATGGGTTAGCACCAGTTTGAAACTGGGACTAACTGCGATTGTTTTGTGACCGCATTCACAGTCACAAAACAATCATACGAGCCATGGGACTGTGGCTCGCAATTAGGAAGGGAACACCCCTTAGTCCTAATTGCAACTCGCAAACCCTTTTTGCGATTCAGTAAATAAATTACTGAATCGCAAAAATGGGTCTGTACATCCCAAGTAGCATTTTCCACGTCGCAAACAGCCCAGTTCACTGTTTGCGACGTGGAAAATGCTTCGGACATCTGGCCCTTAGACTGTTCAGTGAACACAGATCAGGGAGATGCTAAAAGGGGCCCACATAGGCAAATAACTATCACCTCTTGCATAACTGTATAACAAGGGATACTAAACCAGAAGAAGTATCACTAATAAAACAGTATGACAGAATTCCTAGGATAGGAGTGAGGAATAGTAACCTGGGGGTTTTAGAGATACTAGAGAGCAAACATGGAATTCCCAAACTGACGATAGAACAAGAAAAAATAGCACCACTGTGCATCTGAGCTTTCCCATTCCTGACCCATCTCCTTTGCAAGTTCTTCTTCCAATTGTCAGAGGAAGAAAAGAAGAAATGCAATCTTATTGATTACTTGATGCACCTAACCCGAAAGAAACCTTTGGATAGAAATATATACCTGGGAGATAGTATATGCCAACATTACATACATTGACACACCTTCAGTCAGAAGGAAGGAAAGGCTGAAGGGATGTCTCCATAGGCATTTGGACATAAAGGGATGTACTTTGTATGTGGAAAATCAGCTTACCTATATCTGCCCTGGGGCTGGTATGGAACGTGTTCAACATTTACCTGAAGTAAGACCTGGCGAAAGCAAGGGAATGATGAGGCATGGGAGAATAGCAAACTGGGTTAGTAGCATACTCACAGGCCTAGGAATAATAATATCAACACTAGGGATATCTAATATTAGTCAAAGGATAAATGAGGTGGCAAGGTTGATTGATGATTTATCGGAAGACACATTAGCTGCCTTGGAAATATAACAGATGAAAAGCTGCAGTAAGAACCATACTTATACAGAACAAAATGTCATTAGATATCTTGCTAAGGAAGGCAGACTATGTCAGCTAGTGGGCCAGAAGTGCTGTGCCTGCATACTGGAAAACACAGACAACCTTAAACAGGCAATAGATAAGTGAGAAAGAAAGAAACATACCGAAAGATATTTATGGGATTCCATGGCTGCCTAGCTGGGTGAAGGGGGGACATGGATATTGGAAGCAATTTTGATGGGACCTGGTATATTGGCACTTCTTTGCATAATAATGACAGCTGTACCACAATGCATCCCAACTAACATGTGTGGGCCCAAGAAGCACAGAGCAGAGCTTCCCACTGAGCAGGAAACAAGGAACATGATGGCCACTGAATCTGAGTTAATGACACTGTTGAATATCAGCGGACGGAATGTGGAATCCATTTTATTTCAGGTTACATTTTATCAAACAAATAGGGGCAGGTTTGCAGAAAGTGCAAGGGGTGTTGGCCTCTAAGTGAACATGACCTGTCTGTACTTTTGCTGTACCCGCAAGGCCTTCCGAAATGACTAAGTCACAAGTGTACGTAACAAGCTGTTGCTATGCTCCTCTTGCTGATTTCATAAATTAATGCTCATGTATGACTAGGGACCACATTCTGATTAATGATTAGACAAATGAGTGGAAAAACCCCTACTGTTTGGCCAAGCAAATAGCTCGCATTGGCTGTGTATCATTTCTGCAATATGTATTGTGATAGTTAAAAAAAACTATCTTAACTTCTGTATTTTTAGTGAGTCCACATGACACCTGGCCCCTCTGTGATGCTATTAATTGGGGTTGACCAATGACTTTGTGTTTCACCACTGCACATATTAGTTGCTCAATGTTCGCCAGGAGCACGTTACATGTTGTATTCAGTGTAGCTGCCTTTTGGCTTTAACATGACATTAGACATTACATTTGGTATTTGGGTTAGCTGCCTATTGGCTTTAACATGGAGTTAGCCATTACATTCTGTATTCAGTTTAGCTGTCTATTGGCTTTGACATGGCATTAGACATTACATTTGGTATTTAGGTTAGCTGCCTATTGGCTTTAACGTGGAGTTAGACATTGCAGATGAGCTGTTTTTCCAAGCTGTGTTTTTCCACAGGATAGACCAAGCTGTGTTTTTCACACCAGACCCTAGCTGATAAGAGCGCATAGATTTTGTGTTTACCTCTCAATCCAGTCTGAGAACGGGTGAGGCTTGGAGAATTGGCCACTTTCCAAGTTTCTTCGGTTCTCACACTGAGTTTGGTTTTAAGGATGGCTCTGGACAACAGGAGAGTTATATATATTCTTCTTGACTTCAGACAGGAACGGACGTCAGTTGTCTGTCCCCGTTAGGGTGGAAAAATCTCTTTCTCGCAGTTGAACCGGAGTCATCAACTTGAAGCCCCAGAAAGATGAAGCAGTGATAGGCCCTACGGTGATGCAATTTTGACTTTTATGCTGTGCTTTGAAGTTATGCTATAATAAAATCACATGTATTTGCTGTGTGCATTGCAACTGAGAAGTACTTCGATATATTTTGCTTTGATTGCTATGACTACTTTTGAACGTGTGCTTCCAAGCTACAAATTTCATCTTTCAGGAACCTCGTGGTGAAGTAATAATAATAATAAATGCCTTCTTTAAACTAAGAAGTGCATTCCAGAGAGGTTTTGTAAGCTCAGGCATGAGATAAGAGAAAGAAAGCAGAACATTTTGGCGTTCGTCGTCAGTCTTGAGAGTCGGAGTAGGAGATTGGAAGTGCACTACTTAAAAGCATAATTTTTTTTTTTTGTTTAGAGAATTAAAGAAGCACGGCAGACCATGTCTGAAAATGCATGTGAAGTTAAACTGCCTTATGGTACTGTGAGAAACATGTTTTCTTGTTTATCAGGACTGTGTGAGTCTTGGGATGAGTGCTGTGATAAAGCATATATAGAAAATGTGCCTTTTGAAAGAAATTATGTTCCTTTTGTTCTTGACAGAAGGGTTTGGATACTTTTGTTTGCTTACAGAAAAATGCAGGTGAGATGTAGGCAGTTAGAACATGAAAATAAGAATTTACGTGAGCAAATTAGCCAGAACACATGGCAAGATAATGCTGAAATCTATGAAACTGCTGTTTTAGAAGAATCTGGCTTTTCCCATTCCAGTAATGAGAAGATTAAAAAAATGAGCCTAAGTGTGAGCAGAGCGCAGATCTGCAGAACACCCCACAGTTTTTGGCAGTTGAAGTGCATTCCTTAACAGATAACACTGAGAACAGAGCTCGGAATGTAATTTACAGACCGCTTTTGCAAAGTAAAATTAATTCGGACAAGGCAGAAGTACTGTCACAAAAGGTGCAGTTACTGGGAATTCAGTGGAACCCAGAAAATAGACAGATGTTGTCACAAGTAAAACAAACGATTTTAGAGTTTCTTACTATTTGCACTAAGCAAGAGACACCGAGTTTCATGAGCTTGTTTGATTTTTGGAAACAGTATAGCCCTCATCTGAGTGAAATATTAACACTTTGGTACAAAGTAACTAGGAAATAACATGAGCAGCTGCGCACTTTTGATTTGGCAAATTAAATAATTCAGACTTTAGGTTTCTGCGCAGTGCAAGAGGGAAACACTGATTTACATGTAAATCAGGGACAGGGGAAGACAAGAGTGCCCATGGAACTTTGGACATTAAATGAAAATGTAATTCTGAAACCTGAAATATCAAGCATGCAGTGGGTGATGAGTTCACCTAACTCTCACAGTATAGGACAGGCACAGGATGCTAGTAACATACACTGGATCTGGTACATGCAAGACATGGCTAGAGTCACTGCAGCCCTACATGAACAGGTGTCACAAGCCCCTTTTCAGGATGAAGAAAATGCAGGGAGTACCACAGGTAAAAGAGTCACCAATTAAATTGGGTGCACCATTTGAATTCGTGTCCCCTGAGGATAAAAAGCATGTTTGTTTGACTATTGATTCAGATTTGTACAATGTGTGTCAGACTTTAAGGCAAGAGCTGGTTGAGATGTGTCATTTTTACACTGATTCTTGGTTCACTGCCAATGGTTTAGCCGTTTGGTTTTCCACATGGCTTGTACATAACTGGTTCAATTCCCTTTCAGATGTTAAAGAGAAAAAGTCAGAGGCAGAAGTGTCCATCCAGAATTCTGATTTAGTGGGGATGGCTAAGTGGGTGCACCAGAAATGTGGACATCTGGGAGCAAAAGCCACTTACAGGTGGGCAGAGATTAGAGAGATGCACATTCCCCTAGATTTGATAAAAACTGTGATTTTGCAATGTCCTATTTGTCAGCACGCACAAGAGAGATCTGTCCCACAAACAGTCAAAGATCAGTTGGGGAGAGGAAAGTTACCAGGACAGATATGGCAAATTGGTCAGGTTTTATTAGGGGGGGTGATTGCTGCAGATTACCAAGGAGAAATCAAAATTATGCTGATAACTAGAAAATAATCTGATTTATTCATACAGATTACAGACAGAATTGCCCAATTTGTCAAAAGTGCAGTGAATGGAGGTTTGGTAAAGAAGGAGTCTGCCCCAGCCCTTCTGACAGTGCAAGGAAAGGGAAGCTGTGGTGCAGCAGATAAAAACCTCAGTGCTAAGGTGTGGGTTGAAGCCCCAAATGACCCTCCACAACCTGCAGAAATTATAACAAAGGGCCCAAAAAACGTCCTGCTGATTATAACACAAAGAAAGGAAGAGGAAGGGCACATTTCAGAGGTTATTTGCAAGAAAAGTCATACTTTTTTCTTTTGCAGATCCTACCACGACTCGCCACTGACCATGAGTGTGCTGTGTGGTCTCCCTTCGGGTGTGCGTGTGTGGGGTCGGGGGAGGGACCGAACCCCCAACCTGAACCTGATTGATTAAAGTACAAACCCCATGGATCCATTTTGCGCAACTGTCGCATTCAGTTTAAGTTCAACTTGTTTGATTACATTCTTCCACTGGAACTAAGCAACTGTGTTTTTTCGTATGGAACTCTGACTTTCGCAAACCTTTCAGGTGGACCGCGCACCTTTACATGAGTAGAACTCATGCTACATAAACTTGCTGTTTTAGAGACACTGTTCAATCAGTTATTATCCCAATCAGAGTATATAACTTTCAGTCTTTTCATTGTAGATGTATCTGATGTGAAAGGTTATGAAATCAATATGTTAATCCACTTCCATTGTTTTACAGCGATTGCTTTTATCATTCAAATCTGATTTGCTTATAAAAAAAATTTTGTGTTGATGTTTTTGTTTGAAATAAGAGGTATGTTAACAAAAATTCATTGGTCATAGGGTGAAGTGTGATGCTAATAATTGTGTTTGACCAATGACTTTGTGTTTCACCACTGCGCATATTAGTTGCTCAATGTTCACCAGGAGCACGTTACATGTTGTATTCAGTTTAGCTGCCTATTGGCTTTAACATGACATTAGACATTACATTTGGTATTTGCGTTAGCTGTCTATTGGCTTTAACATGGAGTTAGCCATTACATTCTGTATTCAGTTTAGCTGCCTATTGGCTTTGACATGGCATTAGACATTACATTTGGTATTTAGGTTAGCTGCCTATTGGCTTTAACGTGGAGTTAGACATTGCAGTTGAGACATTGCAGATGAGCTGTGTTTTTCCAAGCTGGGTTTTTCCACAGGATAGACCAAGCTGTGTTTTTCACACCAGACCCTAGCTGATAAGAGCGCGTAGATTTTGTGTTCACCTCTCAATCCAGTCTGAGAACGAGTGAGGCGTGGAGAATTGGCCACTCTCCAAGTTTCTTCGGTTCTCACACTGAGTTTGCTTTTAAGGATGGCTCTGGACAACAGGAGGGTTAGATATATTCTTCTTGACTTCAGATAGGAACGGACGTCAGTTGCCTGTCCTCGTTTGAGATGGAAAATCTCTTTCTCGCAGTTGAACCGGAGTCATCAATTTGAAGCCCCAGAAAGATGAAGCAGTGATAGGCCCTACGGTGATGCAATTTTGACTTTTATGCTTTGCGTTGAAGTTATGCTATAATATAATCACATTTATTTGCTGTGTGCATTGCAACTGAGAAGTACTTTGATATATTTTGTTTTCATTGCTGCAACTACTTTTGAATGTGTGCTTCCAATCTACTAATTTTGTCTTTTAGGAAACTCGTGGTGAAGTAATAACAATATGTCTTCTTTAAACTAAGAAGTGCATTCCAGGGAGGTTTTGTAAGCTCGGTCATAAGATAAGAGAAAGAAAGCAGAACACCCTCACAGCTGTTGGATAAGATACATTGGAAATCTCACTACCTCAAGTCTTTCATTAATTTTAGATTTTCACAAATCCATGCCCCCCCCACCTCCAACCTGGGAACATCACCAATCAGCACCACCCTCTCCCACATCATCAACAGTTCCACCACATTTGTGGATGACTGGAAATCCATAGGAGTCATCGCCCTTCTCAAAAAGTCATTAGCCGATTTGAGTGAACTTTGCACCTTCCAGCCAATATCCCTGCTCCTGTACCCAGCCAAAGTGATGGAGAGGGCCATCAACATGCATTTCCCAACCCCCCTCCAGTTTCACCACCCACTGGACAATCTCCAATTGGGTTTCAAAAAGACCCACAGCACCTAAACAGCACTCATTGTGGCCACCGACAACACCAGAACCACCCTGGACCATGGAGAAACAGTAGCCCTTGTCTGATTTGACCTGTAGGTGGCCTTTGACACAGTCTCCTGCTACACTCTGATAAGAAGACTCCATGACATAGGCATCCAGGAAAGAGTGTGAATGCCACCATTCATATCAGAGACCAAGAAACTGATCTGCAGAGTTGCTCAGGGATCATCCCTCAGCCCCACCCTCTTCAATGTCTACATGATGCCGCTGGCCGACATCAACTGATCCCAAGGCATCTCCATCATCTCATATGCCATTGACATCCAATGCATTCTCTTCCTAACGGACAAGAAAACCACATCCAGAACCAACTTGACAAACTACATCACCATGGTAGCAGACTGAATGAGAACAAACTGCTTGAAGCTCAATTCCCACAAGATAGATGCTCTGATCTTTGGAAAACAGAGCTCCCCATGGGACTCGACCAGGATCAACACCAACACCCACTGACCACACAAGAAACCTGGAGATCATCCTAGATGACAAACTCACCATGACGTTGCAAATAAGTGCAGTAAGCACCTCCTGTTTCCACATCCTATGCATGCTACAAAAGATTTTTAAATGACTGCCACCAAACACCAGCTGGGCTATCCCCAAGCACTCATCAAAAGCAGGCTCGACTACGGCAACACATTACACCGAATCTCCAACCAATTCCTACAAAGGCTCCAACCATCCAGAACACTGCTGTAAGACATACACTGGACCTCCCATGCTGTACTCACATTGCACCACACCTCAAGGAGCTCCACTGGCTATCCATTCAAAAACGCAGCCAATTCATAATCTTCACACACACACAAAGCCCTACACAACAGTGGAACAGCATGCTTCAACAGTCTCATACACTTCCACCAGCAGACTAGAAACCTATGCCCTACCTTACTTGCACTCACATACACAACAAGAAAACTGGTGTTCATTCGATCTCCTATATCCCACCCAAAACATGGAACAACTTCACTCAGCACACCAGGGCCTCCTCTTCGCTACTTAAATTCTGCAAAAAGCTGAACACCTGGCCTACTCACTTGTTCAGGCACCTGAAAACCCTCACGGGTGATTTGTGCGCTTTACAAATCTAAATAAGATAACAGGAGAGAGGCTCCACCATCATCCTATAGCTTCTGTATAGGGACTACTCCAGGAAAGGCTGGAAGCACCCATGAGAGCTTGACGTCCTCTCTCTGACATCCCCCCTTGCCAGTTCCCACTTTGGGCTAAACATAGTCCTGTAAAACATAGTCCTGTTTCCCTCTCCCCACTGGGCCCTGGGTAGCTGGCTTCTCAAGCATTACACCAGAAAGGTCACAGTTAGATGGCTTCTGCTGCCCAATGCACGATCGGGGGGGGGGGGGGGATGGCAATGCATATATTGCTGACTAGACCTGAAATCTTTTACCTTCTTAGAACCTTAATAAAAACTGATTTAAAAAAACAAGAAGCTACATAGAGAACATCATTGATGTGGTGTTCTTTAAACTTAGTTCTAAAGAGGAACAGCTCCTCTCAGTGCAGGCAGGTCTTATTGCGTCCTGTCATTTCAGATAAACTCTGATAGTAACTTGGCCTCCCACTGCGGAACCATCGAACACCAACCCGGAGCATCTCAACCGCATCCTCCTCAACATTCACTCCCTCCACAAACATGCTGTGGAACTCTGGGACCCACTGGACTCCTCTTGCCTGGACACCGCCTTCCTCACTGAAACTTGGACAAACCCAGCATCTGCACTGGTTATCGCCATCCCCAGTGACAACAAACTGCTCCTCAAAGACCGGCCTTCTCGCCCAGGCGGTGGCTTGGTCATCGTACACAAATCCTCCCACTGCTTGACAACCAATGCACTCCCCCCTCATGGAGCACCTCCATTTCCAAATACACGCCACATACAAGCCAACCTTTTGTGGTACCCCCATCTACCGGCCACCCGGCCACTGTCCAGCCTTTAGTGACTATCATCAACATAATTTCTCCTTAATCGCATGTTTCCTCGAACTACTTACTCCTCGGTGACTTCAACTACCACATTGACAACGGCAATGACACCATAACCTCTTCCCTGCTAGGCAACCTCGCAAAAACAGGACTAAAGCAAATGGTCACCTCGCCAACACACAATGGCGGACACACGCTCAATGACATTTTTTCCACCAGCAACAACATCACCATCGACAACACCTCCACACTTTACTGGACTGACCACCACTGCATCCATTTCACCATTATTTCACTGACTGTGCAACTCCACGCGCTACGAGCCCCAAGCAGAAAATGGAAGTGGATCACAGAGGAACAGCTCTCCAACACCCTCAGCAAGTCTCTCAAACCCCTCACCACATATGCTAACACCTCAGCTCTGTAAGCACATTGAGGACAAAAACATCCTGGACACCTCCCAATCATGCTTTAGGAGTAATCACAGCACGAAGACTGCCCTCTTCATCACCACAGATGACATCCACTTGCTCCTTGACCACGGCCACACAGCAGCCCTTATCCTTCTGGACCTATCTGCGGTCTTCAACACAGTCTCACACCTCACCCTCTGCTCCAGGCACCACGCAGCCAGCATCCACGGAAAGGCCCTACAATGGATATGTTCCTTCCTGTCTGGCAGAACACAGAGAGTGAGACTCCCGCCTTACCTATCAGAACCCACTGAGATCAGCTGCAGAGTTCCACAGGGCTCCTCCCTGAGCCCCGCATTCTTCAACATCTTCATGGGCCCGCTCGCATCCATCATCAGGGACCACGGATTCAACATTGTCTCCTACACCGACGAAACACAGCTGATCATCTCACTCAATGAAAACCCTACTACCTCCAAGAAGAATCTCCACAACGGGATGGAAGCCGTCACTGCCTGGACGAAGGACAGTTGCCTCAAGCTCAATTCTGTACAAGACTGAGATCCTCATCCTGGGACCACCCATATCAGCCTAAGGTGACTACTGGTGGCCATCGACCCTCGGCACCCCTCACCCCAACAAATCACGCACGCAACCTCAGCTTCACCCTGGACTCATCGCTCACCATGATCCACCAAGTCAACTCAGTTGCATCCTCCTGCTTGCACACTTACTTCTCCGGAAGATTTACAAATGGATCCCAAAGGACAGCCACAAAACCATAATCCATGCACTGGTTACCAGCAGACTCGACTATGGCAATGCCCTCTATGCCGGTACCACCCAGAAGAATGTGAAGAAACAACTGCATGTCCAAAACACCTCCGCCAGACTCATCCTGGACATCCCTCGCCACTAAAACATCTCCAATCACCTAAGTGACCTCCACTGGCTTCCTATTGGGAAAATAAATAACTTCAAGCTCCTTGTCCACGCTTACAAGGCCATCCACCTTCTACTCCCCCACTAGACCTCTTCACTCAACAAAAACTAGCCACCGTACCCCGCATACGAAAAATCCCTGCTGGTGGAAGATCCTTAGCCTACCTCACAGCAAAGAGTTGGAACACCCTGCACCTCAGGCAGTCACCATCACTACCTCAATTCAGGCAGGACCATAAGACCTGGATCTTCAAATGAAGCACAGAGGACAAACCCCTTAGCGCATTGAGACCATTAAGGGTGAGTAGTTGTGCTTTATACACCCTGATTTGATTTGACTTGGCCAGCTTTAAAGAGCTAATCAAGATATATGTTTTTTTATGTGCTGCAGCTTTTAGGTCAGCAGTGTCTAGAGATATGAGTGTATAATGCAAATTGTTGGACTTGAACCTTTCTGCAGAGTCATTCACAAAACTTTTGCCTTCACTCTTCTGAACCCGTTTTAGTTTTTTTTTAGTAGTCTACAGTGCTAAAGTGATGTGCTCTCCTTTAAAACATAGTAGAATTGGCTTATACCCACTTTGCATATTTAATTTACTTGTAAGCCCCTAGTAAAGCAGCACTACCTGTGCCTACAGTCTGTAATTAAATGTTTCTAGTAGGCCTGCAGCACTGATTGTGCCACCCACTTAAGTAGCCCTTCGAACATGTCTCAGGCCTGTCATTGCAGCATGTGTGTCTAGTTTTAAACTGCCTTTTTCAACTGGCAAAATAAACCTTCTCCTAGGCCCTCACCGACCTTCTGCATACATCTAAGTCACCCCTAGGGTGTGTTTGTAGACAGCCCAGAGGGAAGGGTACACTGCATTTAAAAAGTTGGACTTGTATGTTTCAGTTTTACAGGTCCTGATGGTGAACTCTTAAATTTGATTTTCACTAATGCAAGGCTCACCTTACCCATAGGATAACATTTGAGTTACCTTATTACATTTAATAAGTGATCACTTCCAAACTGGAACAGGTAACCAGTTCATGTTTTTTTTTTTTTAATTGTAATGATAAAAAACCCTCTTATGCTAAAGTTAGATTTTGAATTCCAATTTTGAGAATACCACTTTTACAAAGTTGAACTTTTCCTGCCTCAGCCATTTCGTACCTGCAGCCTGTATCTGGGTTACATGTTAGGGTGTAGTTGGCATTTGTTCTTTGTATATTCCTCCTAGACAGCCACACAAAATAGAGGCTTACGTGTGGCTGGATGTCCCATCACTAGCAGGATGGCGGGTTGGAGCTGGGCATAACCATACCTACACTTGAATATGCTGTGTCCTACCTCCGCACAAAGGGCTGCATAACCTCTGTATTTATTCTAGAGACTGGGCACGGGAGGCAGAAAATCAGTGCATTTTAAAGGGAAATATCTAGAAGCTTCTCCCACTTCAAAGCGGGCTATAAAAATTGGACCTCCAACACAGGGGTGGGGAAGTTAATGAAATATCCACTTGTCCATGGGACAGGATGCTTCTTAAATCTACTTGTCCTGTAAAAAATCTACTTGTCCCTTTGTACCATGAGGTGCAACGACAATTTATGGCAGCAATCTCTTCATGTAAGAGCTCTAATAATAGCTTCTCTGTTTATGACAGGGCTAATACTACAGTAGGACTTGAATACCAGCAATCTCAAGCCCTACTATAGCAGTTTTCTTATTTTGCCACCTTTCTTCAGATCTACAGACTGGGGCTGGAGGCAGCAGTATGCAATAGTTCCAGGGCTGGAATGCCTTTGGGTCGGTGCAAACCTACTAATTTGCATATTTTAAGGATTTTCACCAGCTCTTCTCTAATTTTTTCTATATTGAGAAAGGCTGGTAATTTACTCCTGACAAGGGCAGAAGTAGAAGTTCTTCCAGGGTTAGGAATAAAGTGGTTGAAGGGAAAGTGGATTGGTTATCGCTCAAAAGATTTTCGCATGCGCAAATCTACACATTTGCTCGTGCTAAAAATACATTTCACAAATATGTTCTTAGAGTATGATTTCCCAGCCTACTTCTGTAAATTCTTGTG
Organism: Pleurodeles waltl; assembly: GCF_031143425.1. Classification (NCBI taxonomy): domain Eukaryota; kingdom Metazoa; phylum Chordata; class Amphibia; order Caudata; family Salamandridae; genus Pleurodeles; species Pleurodeles waltl. The sequence continues at coordinate 1,413,893,814 of NC_090444.1, read as the reverse complement.
AATTCATGAAAGCCACTCATTCAAAGACATATACCATGGGTGCACTTTTGTAACTTTCTTTAAGAATTGGGCCCCTAATTAGGTCTGATGTTAGACATCACTTTTAAATTAAAATTCTATTTCTTTCTCTGCCTACCTATCGGATGGCTTTACAATGAGTGAATGCATTCTGCTGTTCAACAAGTAGCATATTGGCACAAAAAGTAGTTTTGTTCAGTTCCAAGAACTACTGCAGAAATGTGTGCTTTTTGAGGCCCCAAAACCTTTTTTTGCTTTTTGCCAATGTTTGGTACAATGGTGAAGGCTGGTAGCTCCCACAACAATAAGGTGTTACAAAAGCCATGGCAAAACAAGACATGCATTGACAAAACCAAAAGACTGACAACCAATGTCGGATCCATTGGCTTTGCTAAGTGATGCTTTAAAGAAATACTACCTAAAATTTCAAACTAATTTAGCAAAACTTTTTTTTCCTACTTGCATTTTTTTATTAACATTATTTTGCAAGCAAAGAATCATCAAAATATCAATCTTGCTTACATGTTTATGCAAACATTTGCATCTAATCAGAGAGCATTCTGGGAGCATAATACCTAGCTTCATATTGTTAAACTTTTCAAACCACTCAGTAGTGCAGTAGACCTTACAATGCTTATTTAGAGCGCACATAGTAAAAATAAAGGCTTTGCATTAATGAACCATAGATACAAGTTTGAACACCATTAACATATGGATACAAATATTATCTCAACTGCAGACAGTTGTCTTCCCTGTAAGTTGCCAGCCAATGAGTTTGTGCTGCTGGGGTTTGGGCCTACTTGTCCCAAAGACAAAATATACATAAATACTCATTACCTTTGACCCCATACAATATGCCCTGGGCGTTGGGCCTGCTGCCACCTGTGGAGACTCTGCCAGGAAGAAGGGACTGCTGTGCTGGTGAAACAAATGCTACTCTGGTGGACTGCTGCCCTACCAGACTACTGCCTTGCTGAACTGCTGACTTGCTGTGCTTCTACCTGATAACCAAAGATCCCCAGAGTTACTCCAAGGGCTAGTCTGCTGGCTTCCTGTCCAGAGCCACAGGGACATGACAGGCTCCCAACCACCTGAACCAGATCCAGCCAAAGCCAGCCCCTGACCCCAAGTGGAGCGCCTCAGGTCCTAGACCCATGGTGTTGCCTCCATAGAGCTGAATTTAAGTTTTAGGGATGTTTGGAATCGTGAACGGGCCTGTTGACAAGAAAACCTTGTTGCTCACACTGCTGGCCACATAAAGTTCAGCTAAAGCATTGACTGCTCACATGACTGCCACCAGGAAGCTCTGGCCCAACCATACACAACAATAGGATCTTCTCACAACAGGATTGTACGCAAAGTCAGGCTTGCTCTTCGTGCTACATCAACCACCGTCCACAGTGCTTCACTGCTCCTTGTCATTTTGGTCTTGATTTATTTATTAAGTTTCATTCTATTTTTCTGAATTGGTGTGGGATATTTCTTGTGTTATGTTTTCACTTTCTAACCATTTGAAATGATGCATAAATAAATTACACATTGCCTCTAAGTTACGCCTGACTGCTCTGTACCAAGTTTCTAGAGGGCTGAGCAGAGTTTAATTTGGGGTTTGTTTGTGCCTCACCCTGACAAGGATTATGGTTGCTGTTTGAGTAAGGGTTTCACTCCTCCCCCTGCTCCACCCAACCAGTAACCCAATTTCTCAATTTATCAGTCAGTCAGAAGTTTGGAAGATACAAAACTTTGGAGTTAGTCTTTTGAACCCAATGGAAACTATTGGATTAAAACAATTTAGGACCGAGTTTCAAGCTTTCTCTGGCTTGGTCCCAAAGAAATGGAATGTCATTCCAGTAGAGTTGCAGCTTTCATCTACTCAAATGCATTTTACAATACATTTTAAGATCTGTATATCCTGCAGATGTCCTATGGATAGAATGTGGTCTTGTTAACACTTTTATATTCACTAATGTTTAGTAGCATTTATTTTTCATAAATTTACTTAGACAAGCCTAGAACTTAATGCAATTCATGCTTTTAATGTGCTGTGCTCAGATATCTAGGGAAAAGTCATGATCAATGAAACTGAAAAATATAAATAAATAGTTTCCACTGTATTTATGCTTTCTATCTCTACTAGGTTGTAACAGGTAGGGCTACCACTAGTGGAACAGCAAGAGTCTTCACTTGATTTAAAAAGCAGATGGCCCCAAGCATGAGATTAATGTACCCCAGTATAAGTATGAACAGGATATTTAACCACTCCCCCTCAATGGTGACCATGACCGCAGAGAAGATAGTTACAAACTAATAAACAAATCAATGTAATATCGATATAATCACCAAGACAGCAATAGGTCAGGAGTGAAAAGAGAAAGCAGGCAATGGGTATCTTTCTGCCAGTGATCAGCACAATACTGGATTTGTGACACTTGATTTCTTCATAGCTGCAAATAATTTAAAATGGTAGTGCTTCTTCCTTGCTTTTAACATAGATAAAAAGAACGTTGAAGTGGTAAACATTTTAAAAAGTGGCATGGAGAAGTCATTTCCCAGATATTTCTCTCATCTTACCTGGAGAGAGGGTGTGTTAGGTACAGAACAAACCTGCTAGAGACTGTCATGCTTTTGACTTATTGTGAGTTGCTGCATCCTTCTACCAATCCCACATATGCACAGACAAGAAACCCACCCCCATATTTATAAGGCTTTACTTAAAGCTAGTTTCAGAGCAAATAATATGCAAAAGTAGCATTGAACATATATCAGTAGTGATCATGAACAAGCGGAATGTAAAATGTATAAACTCAGGTAACGTTACATGGTGATTGATCCCTTTATACCCAGTCCTAGCCAATAATCATATTTGCATCAAAAGTCTGCCACTGTATGTGGGGTAAGTATTTTGATGTTTATAGTTGCATACCTGAATTTTATTGACGTTTTCCAGTTCCTAGCATGTCTGCAAGACAGGTGAGATTGTGTCTATGTGGCCAAGTTTGTTATTGAGTAATGGCCTTGGCACAGTTCCACTAAGGCCTGCGGTGCTCCTTCTGGAATCTGAAACTCCTTGTTCACTTATTAAGAGAACTGTTAATGTTCATTTTTTTACCATTCTTAAATTTATTTTCGGATGTTACCCGTGTTAAGCATACTGCAAATGGAAAAGAAAAGCTTGTAAATTTATGTTAAACAACTTTAAGCCTTTCCCTTTAGAATATTTTCTGACATGATCCAGAGAATTTTCAAACAAAACACACCGCTAGGTGGAGCCATCCAACTCCATGACTGCCTCTCACCACCCTGGAATTGATGGAGCAGAGCTGCACATTGGTACCCCAACCGCCCTGGCATCAGTTTCTGTACTGTTCTCCTTTTGCACTCTCAGATTTTGAATAGACTGCAGGTGATAGTGATCCAAAAACTATCTTGAAACCTTTTTAACCGCACGGGTAGGTGGGAAGTGGTGAGGGATCAGAGGTTAGATAGAGTATCCACCAGAAAGAGTAATATTGAATGTATGTATTGTGTTCTTCTGTAGGATGCTTCTCATCTTTAGAACACATACACAAGCAGTACCTCCCCTGAGGAAAGGACTCAGCAGCCACAAAGTTTTGCAGGCTCACATGGGCCAAATGGCCCTCTCAGCAGACCTGTCTTTCAAGGCAGTAATGATTGGTAAACTTATACACTGATGCCCAGCTTGACAGATGTCCAAGACAGGATCTCCTCTTGCCAAGGCATTCCTGGCAGCCCTAGCTCTGGAAGAATGGGCCTACAAGCCTCCAGGGGCCTCCTTCCTGGTTGCGGGATAGCACTGTATGATCCAGCTCAACAGAGTCCTCCTCTCCACTGTCTTTCATTTACTAATACTGCCACTTCAACTCAATTCTCAGTGCGTTCAATACAGAAGTTTAAAATGTTCTTGGACTCAAGCTGATAAGTGCCACTTTTCCTCTTTCAAAGGAAGTGATGGAAATGAAATCACTGCTCAGGTCCCACGTGAAAAGGCAATTCCACTTTTGAAAGAAAAGCAGGCAGGGTCCTCAGCACCAATATGTTTGAAAAGAAGAGGAAGTACGTAAGTAGCACTGACAATTCACTGATGTGGCGCATGTAAGTGATAGCAATAATAAAAAAAACACCTTGATAGTCAAGAGCCAAAAGGAACAGCTGTGTATGGGTTTGAATGACTTCCACATGAGAAATGTGAGGGCCAAATTAAGGCCTCAATGAGGCATGATGAAAGGTTGGGGGTGTCCAAGCCTTTCAGGTCACACACCACAACAGGTTATTTGAAGAGAAAGACTCGTCTTGCAGACATAAAAATGCAGAAAGGGCTGACATGTAATCCTTAATTGTGCCCACTACAAAGCCATGCTGGGCCAATGACAACACGACTACCACATATGACAACTTGGCCTGCAAGGGATCAGGTGGTGGTCTGTACTCCAGTCTACAAACTTCTTCCAGTGCCCCAGATAAATGGATTAGTAAAAGGTGTATCTGGCTGCAATGGTAAATCAAAACTGCTCAGTTCTCGCCATTCAGTCTCCACTGATGGAGGTGTAGACTGTAAAGATTCGGGTGCAGAATACTTCTCTGTTGTGAAGACAAAGGGTCCTCTCAAAGGGGTAGTCAGATTCTGGCAAATGCTCAGGCTCTAGATGTCTAGGTACCACATTCTCCTGGCCGGCATCAACTGCAGGTGAATGAATCTCCTAATGAACCTGCTGATCCTGTCACAGGATCAGAGCCCAAACCTTTTCCTGATTCTTCCATTACCACATGGAGATTGTGTTGTCTGTGAGAACATGAAACAGTCTCCCTTTGATGATTGGTATAAAAGCTTTCAAGGCCAGCCAGACAGTTCAAAGCTCTAGAAGGTTGATGTCACAGGTAATAAAAGACCCCTATTTTCCTCCCCACTCCCTCCCATTGACCGGACATAAAGAATCCATCACAACTGTGAGCTCTGGTCGAAGTAAGGAGAGTGATCTGCTGCATGTTAGTTTGGTTTCCAGCTGCCACCACTTGAGATTCTGAGCCATCTCCAAACTGCCCCTCTAAACAATCTGTACCATCCATTAATTTGACTTAACTGATTGCTAACTGGAAAGGAAAAATCAGATCCTGCTACCCAACTGGCTGGTTGTGCCTACGGAAGGGCATATCAAAGCGGCTTGGTGCCACCACATCAGGAAAAGAGGAGGCAGAAGATTGCTTCCCCTGCTGATGGCTTTGACCACCACTGAGCCCCCCCTGGAGCCACAACAGGTCTAAGCTGGTGGTAAACTGGCTGAAAGGCTTGCTGCTATCTGTATCCCAGACATGCTGAGTAGCCTCTAAACGTCCTGTATTGTTCAAGAAATTGGTGGGCTAGTGAGAGCAACTCTAAGAAACGGGCCATAGGATGTCTGTCTTTAAATCTTTCAAAAGCTGAAACACCGTTTTTCCCAAAAAAGTCTAGAGGGAACAAAGGGTGCAAGTGGTTTGACTCATGAATATTAATTATTGCAGTAGATCACCGATTGTATGTAAGAGGATCCCAAAAGGCAAAATCCCCAGATATTTTCCATAGACTTCTTTCGGCATAGCTACAGCAAAAGCTGCTGAATGGAATTACACCAAATTCAGCAGGAAGCTAGATCTTGGCCCGCAGATTTAGCTTTTTGTAATTTATTGTAAATCCATTCAGTAGTTTTTGATAAATTAAGGGTAAAAAATAATTTAATATTTTGGCAGTTTGTCTCGCAAGAGTCTTGTAAGTCTCCTGCAAGAATGCAAAATAAACAAGCATTGGCAATGCCAACTGGTCTCGGCAATGCAAGAGCAATTGGCTTTGTCAATGGTAATGTGTTTTAGCTCTCTGTCATGCACCAGCTGGATATCGCACATACCACCTGAAGTGAGCTCAAATCCTGACTCTCACATCAGCAAGCACTGGCAAAGCCAATGCGTCTCGCCTATTTAAGACCTATTGGCTTTGTCGATGATTTTAGCCACTTAGCATAGCAGCGCTCAATAATGAGGACACTCAAGAGATGCAGACATGGTGACCACAAACTGCAGACTGAACAATTAGACAGTAACATAAGAGGGAACCCAGAGCCACACACTATCTTGAGTGATGGCAGATTTATGCAGTTTATCCATGACAATGTATGACCTTCCCTCAGACACATCATGATCACGGCAGCTGCAGCAAAGCTAAACACGGAAGTCACAAAGACTGTGTCAGTCTATCCACGCAGATTGCAGCTGGTAACATCTGTTGGTTCTCAAAATCGCCTGTCAACCAGTAATATAATTAGACTGGTAAACAGACAGAAAAATCATACATCTGCAGTTCTGAAAACCACAATAAATAATATTTTGTACGCCACTGACGTATTCATACACGTCATGCCAGTTACACGGCCATACACAATTCTTACGGTGCCCACTCTTAAAATCATCCTGTTAAACAACTGCATGTTAGAGACTTTCCGATAGTACACAACGCAGGTCATTGCAGCCATATCCCTTTTGCATTATTCTGGGGTTCATCCACGGCCTTTTCTGTAAAAGGATGGTGCAAAAATGTATCTTGAAACACGCAAGCAGCTGCAACACCGCAAAGTACAACCAAGCAGAACTAAGTTGCAAGACGTTAAAAACAAAATAATCCCGCAACTTTCTGTTTGTGTCTAACTTCTTAACTTCTTTCACCATGCCAGAGTGCTTTTTCTGGGCAAGCACAAAGTGCTCCGTCCATTCTGTAATCTCTCTTGAAACCACACGCATGCCACGTCAGTCACTTACATTGGTTTGTGGGCTTGCCTTTTAAAATCCGCCTGCTTTCATTAGTGAAAGGCATGCATATGTCATGCCTTTTCCGGTGTTTAGCCCACCTATCCAGCACTGGTAAAGTACCAAAAACATACAAGGCTCGATGTTTTCACCCTGGAGTCCGGACTACTTTATGCTGCATTTTACATAGCACGATCGTGCTGTGTTTTTTTTTCCTTACAACGCTAAGAACTCTAACTCGAACAAATGCGAGACCCGTTGCATTGAAAATGCTTGTTTCAGCAGGCTGTCTGGACCATCAGGCAACGATGACGGGGAGGAGCGTGGAGTCAGCAGCATGGATGAAAGATACTTTTCAGCATAAATGTATTCACTGCACTGAGGTCACAGTTGAAAAAAGAGAGAAACAAATGTAAAGCATTGGGATATATAAAGTGCCATGGTGCTATCAGCTAATGCTGTGCCTTAGCTTTTTTTTCTGGATGGCGGGTGGGACGATCCAGCTGCAACTACGGGAGCAGTGTGCTGGCAGCAACAGGGAGAAAGGGCAGTAGGAGGTGGAAAAAAACAACACTTTCCAACCAACACTCGGAGCTAATGAAAACAGCACTCCTGAAGAGGGCTTGCAAAGCGGGACAAGATAAGCAAAAAAAGCACGAGTGTCAGTAAATTTGCAAAAGTATATGAAACTGCAATAACATTTCAACACACAAGTGCTCCTAACGTGTGGTGAACTGGTCACCCATTTTATGAAGAAAAAAGTATTCCTGAAATTGACGATAAATGGCCACTGTGTAAGGTTAAAAATTAGTTTGGCTGTACGCTCGGGGAGGGCTAAGCATCGTAAGAGGCATGACGCATGCATGCCCTTCACGAATGGGTTGTCACAAAATAGAGCGACGATGGTGCCAGCAAATTGGGTGGCTGTGGGGAGTCTGAAGCCCGTGATGTAGATTACATCAGTCTCGGTTCGAGACGCAAATGCACGTCTAGAGCAGAGACCTAGAAATGGAGCCCTGTGATTTGTTGAGAGGCCCCATGAGCTTTTACACTCCCACAAGTCTCCCATGAGTCCAGCAAGGGCATTGATTGTCTGACTGCTGGAATTGTTTTAATGAAATGCCCGCCATTACTATTTAGTGTGAAATACTGGAGGTGTGGAAATGAAGTAAAAAAGCTATATAAGGGGAAGAAGAAGGGTTATGTTGTCCTCCTAGATTTAAAGTGGGGGTGTCAAAGGGATAACTAATGTGATAAAAATGAATGTACATTGTTTTTAACTAAAATACATCAGTACTCTCTACTGGTAGGAATGCATATTGTGGCACTTGTTATTGAAAGGGCATGTGTGAGAGGTATGTATTGTGATAAGTAGAAGGTTAATTCTTATGTTACATTCTTGTGAGACTCTTGCGGGATTGTGTAAAGTAGGAAGAAGTAGGTGAACTTTGAAAACACTGTAGTACACACACTGACTACTGTAGAAATGAGTCCTATGGAGATAGTGTTTATCAGAGACTAATATTTACACCCATCAGCTTGGTAAGAGTTGTGAGTAGAGTACAGTCTCTTCCCACACCCTACTATGCACACCCATTATGAAAAAGAGTGGTGTTAGCAGGGAGGACAGTCTTTGGATAGAGCATACTATGAACACTTGTCATCCAGGAGAGAGGTCTCTGTGGAGTGACCAGTCTCTGTCCACACACCCTACTATGCACACCCGTTGTCTGAGAGAGAGGTCTGACAAGAGAGGACAGTCCATCCACAGTCCCTACTATGCACACCTGTCATCTGAGAGACAGTTCTGATAGGAGAGCCCTGTCACTCCTAACTCCCTACTACACACAGCAGTCATCTGAGAGGAGGGTCTTGGAGGAGGAGCCAGTCCATCCAAACACTCTACTATGAACACATCATCTGAGAGAAATGTCTGACAGGAGAGGTCTGTTACTCCCTGTACACTCTACTACGCACATCTGTCATCTGAAAGAGGGATCTGACATTAGAGGCCTGTCACTCCACACAAACTACTATGCACACCCATCATCTGAGAGAGTGGTATGACAGGAGAGGCAGTCCATCTACACCCTACTACCCACACCAATCATCAGAGAGAGGTCTGACAGGAGAGAGCACTCCCTCCCCACACCCTACTGTCACGTAGGTTCTCATTATTCTAATGAGACTACTGGATTTGGGCGGCAGAATCACTTGTACTGCGGGAGACTGAGTCTGGACCCACACCAGGTGACACCTGTTGGCCTAATCTGGGTTTTGTTCTGGATAGCTAGCAGTGCCTCAGAGCCAAGAGCAGAGATAATTGGGCAACCGAGCGCATGACACAAATGACTCCACAGCGAAATCGTGGTCACTCGGACTCGTTTCTCTCGGTTACATTAGTCTCACAAATGCAAGGACAATCAGAGGCAGAGTATAGTTCAATAAGGTTTTATTGATTTAACTGCATCTTAGTTAATAAAGCATGTATTGCAATAACTAGGACGATGAAGCATGACAACATTAAAATTGTGACAAGGAGAGTAAACACAAAAATAACGCTACCATGTTGTCACTACGGTTTTTAAGAATAGTTCCTACCTAGACTATATTAGAGCACAGCATGTTAAGCTCTAATTCTGCCCTTCCGGTTCCCCTGGGAAGACATCATCCCTCATACCTGAGCAAGAGGCCTGTGGTCTACATAAGCAGCTGCAGCGAAGCACTCAGCAATCAGCATACAGTCGTGGTCATCTGGCTGGAATCTCCCTCTAACGTACATGGGTCAAAGTAGTGTTTTTATAATAAAACAGCTGATATTCCAAGAAAGGATCCCCACGTAAGTGTGTGTATGTTTCTGTGAACATTAGAGACAAAGGGGGTCATTACAAGATACCGCCCGCCAAGCGGTAACCGCCGTGCGGCCGCACTCCCGCGGACCCCATTACAACATCCCCGCTGGGCCGGTGGGCGCAAACCTAGTTTACGCCCGCCGGCCCAGCGGGGATGAGGCCGCAACATAGGAGCCGGCTGTTTTGCGGCTGTGCGACGGGTGCGCAGTAGCACCCGTCGCGCTTTTCACTGTCTGCTATGCAGACAGTGAAAAGCTGCACGGGGCCCTGTTAGGGGGGCCTGCACTGCCCAAGCCAGTGGCAGGGGCAGTGCAGGGGCCCCCAGGGGCCCCAGGACTCCCCTTACCGCCAGCTTCTTCCTGGCGGTGCAAACCGCCAGAAACAGGCTGGCGGTAGGGGAGTCATAATCCCCAGGGCAGCGCTGCTTGCAGCGCTGCCCTGGCATATTATCACCGCCGGGGCTAAAACGGCGGGAAACCGCCGGCCCCGGCGGTGCGACCGTGGCGCAACCACCGCGGTCGTAATACGGGTCTCCGTACCGCCAGCCTGTTGGCGGTACGGACGCCACATTACCCCTGGCGGTCAGCACTTTTACCAGCAACCTATGTTACTGCAGCCTTGAGAAAAGCAGAGTGAAAGAAATGTCTTGTTTAGGAACGCAGTGCTGGTCTACGCGAAGAACAGCTAGATAGAGGACAGCAATTTCCGTGTTGCTTGTTGTAATAAATGTAAGTAGAACTAATGCAAGATCATTTTCCACCCTCTCCAAGCTCTGAGAGGTGTCAGCGTTGCTGCTTAAGACTTGTAGAGGGACATCTTGACCAGCAGTGAAAGGGATTCGGGTACTACTGGTTGTTCCTCATGGTCTGGTGTGCAGGATCGGCCACATGGTGTAACTTGACATTATCGATGGAGACAAAGCGGTTTTCTTTAGATCCAGCCAGCGGTGGGAGAATAACCGTTCTGGTACAGTGTGTTCCCAAGACTCGGACCGGTGCACGATAGGAAGGACCAAACTCCTTTTTCACAGCAACTTTTTCCATGTACTAGATCCCCAACCTTTGGAATCCAACCAACAGATGTTATTGGTACATCCTTATTTCCTACGGAGGCAGCACCGGCGGAAGCGTTGTCACAGAACTGTTGCAATTCCTGCAAGACAGTGACACGTTCATTTATGTCAAAAGGTGTTTCTGCCATCTCCACGCCAGGACCATCAAGATTAAGAACATACATTTGACCTTCAAACAGGCACTCATATGACGTACGACCCCCCCAGGGAGCTTCTAGGCAGATTATTAAGGGCTCTCTGGAGTCCATACAGGTGATTAAGCCAACTATGACCTTTACCTAATACTCTGGCTGTTAAGAATTACTTTAAATCTCAGTTTTGTCACTCCACAGCACTATTTCCCTCAGGATGAAATGGAGACGAGTAATGGAGTTGGACCCCTAACGAAGCCATGGCGTGCCTGAATACCCATGAGGTGAAAGCAGGGCCCTGGTCCGAGTGGAAAGTCGCAACTGCATATGTGCTGATAAAGACTTGCAAATCTTTAATAACAGTCTGAACGTCAGCCGAGCATTGTGGCCACACCCATAGAAATCTGGAGCAGGAGTCAACAGCAACTAAAATGTATATGTATGCACTGTCCGGTATTAGGCGACCATAATGGTCCAAGTACACACATTGTCATGGTTTGTATTAAATTAGGAGGGGTGTCTGTGGTGGGCGTTGACGGTGGAACCCTTAATTTGTTGGCAGATATCACAACAAAGGACATACTGCTTTGTCTGTATATATAGATCTGGCCACCAATAACGAGCTTGCAATAATGATATTGTAGCTGCCACACCAGCATGGACAGAGGCAACCCCCTCATGCGCTGCTTTAATCAACTCTGGTCTTAGGTTTTTATTCGGAATTACCCAAACTCCCACGCCTGGTATTTTTACTTCTGCGTCTAAGAAACCTCCAATTCGGTAGGAATATTTAGCAGGAAATGCTTTTGGTAAAGGCGTTCCTTCAGCCATGGCTTTCACAGCAGCCCATATGTCATTGTCCGGTTTCGTCCTAGAACGAGTTACTGCAGCAACAGAAGCCATAGCTACTGCTGATTTGGCTGTTTCATTAGCTAGTGTATTTCCAGCAACATGTATTCCACTGCGGTGGTGTCCAAGTGTATGTACAACATGGACATTTGGTAGCGTTTTTTTCAGATCTGCTACTTTCCCCCCACAGAAGCCTGTGTTTGATGGTGTTACCTTTGGAATCTCCGAACCCATTCTGGCGCCAGCAATGAAGATATTCATTGAAGGACTGGACACAATAGTACGAATCACAGACAATCAGAGTTAGCTGTGCAGGATCCGTATGTTCCAGTGCCATCACCAGAGCCTTTAGCTCTGCTAGTTGTCAGTGCAATCCACTAGGGTTTGCATGAAGTTATGTTGTGGATAAAATGTATTACCCTCCATGTAGCAACATACGACTGCACAAGCAGCGGAGTATTGATTCTTTGTGCCTATTGCAGGTTGTTCTGAGCCATCGGTGTACATGACTCTTTGATATTGATCAAGAGGCAATGTATTTGCCGGAGCTGGGTATACTAGTTCATACTGCAAAAATTCTTGAGTTTGTAACTTTGGGTCGAAGATATAGTCAACGTCAGTGGCTGTCAGTGACGTTGCCCATTGGATCCAAAGTATGTAATGCTTTAGCGTTTGGAATGCTGGCTTTGGTAACAGCCTAGAGAACTGGGACTGGAGATACGACAATAATGCATTTCCCCTGGGCTAGTGATCTCTCTTTAATGACAGCCATCTGAACAGCAATGCGAATTTTCTCTGTGGGAGCACAGCGTTGTTGTGCTGCTGAATACAAATGTGAATTGTATGCAGTCAGCACTGTCTCACCCTCATTGAAAGTTACATAGGTGAAACCAATGGCACCAGCAATTACTCTGATGACCAGATGTTTTTTTTATTTTCCCTTGTGTGTAGGTGTTGTGCTGCAAGCTTGTCTGTTTGCAAAGCCCTGAGAATGCGTGTGTTTTCAACTGTCCACAATTTACTGGAAAAGTCCAGACGTATTAAGTCATAAGGGTTTAGGAATTTAGGAAACCCAATAGGGATTGGAGTTTTTTAATAGAATTTGGAGGTTGTAACTGTGCGCATTTTTCTAAGACTTGTGGTGCTAGACCCTTTCCTTCACTTGATAACTCATATCCCAGAAACAGGACGCTAAGGAAGGCTATTTTTGTTGTATTGAAATTGAATTTATAACTGAATTTGGAAAATCCCACAACAATGCGGGCTACCTGTCTTAGATGTTGCAGTAATTCATCACCTGTAAGGTAGATGTCATCTGCATAGGACAATGCCTCAGGGTCAATGTCGTGCAATATTGAAGTTACACGAGCCGCAAACAGTCCTGGACTGTTCTTCTACCCCTGTGGTAAACGATAGAACTTTTCTGGGAGCCTAGTGCGCTGAAACTTGTTAGGTCTCTACTCTCAGGCACTATATTTTGGGAGAAAAAAACCACTGGAAATGTCCAGTGTTGTTTTGTATTTTTTGCACACTATGTTGTTCATAAGTGCTATGCTGTGAGAGTTTTGTATAGCGTATATGCCTGTATGACTGTTTAAGTGTCTGTATTCTAAGACTATTCTGTACGAATTGTCCGGTTTAGCTACTGTGGATTCATTGGTGAGACACAGGGTTCAAATACGCCCTGGTGCGCTAGTTGTGTGAGGTTTTCCCTCACGGGTGCGTTAGCATCATGGTTTATTGGATACTGTAGTTGAGGTTGGGGTTGATTCTTAATTGGATTTACATGATGGGGGAATCTTTATCCCACCCTACGTGGTTGCGATATAACGCGGATGCCTGCGCCAATGCCCAATCAATGGCGTAGGATTCTGCGAGCTCATCAGGAACAAGGGGTGAGAAATAAGGTTTGATAACTTCTTCCCCATGTGGGCAGGTATGGACAAATTCAGGTGGCCAATCCTTTTCGGCGAGTAGAATATCATATATATTTACAACTCAGTCCTAAAAGATTGCGTTGAGTGTGCGTTCAATGTCTCCTTCTAACTGTAATGTTACTTTGTAAACCCTATCGGATGTGGAGACGCGCATGTCCGCAGTTTCAAGTTGTAAAAAGTCATTAGTTGCTTTCATCTCCAGATGTTTTTGAAGGTTCTGGCGAACTATTGTGACCTCTGATGCGCTGTTTAGCAGAACTAGTGCCCACTTCTTGTTCTTCAATAGAGCCCTCTTCTTGAGTGGCATGTCGAATCACAACTGCTGCCACTTTTTGCTTTTTAAATTCAGTCTTGTGTTGGGGAAGTTTCTCTTCTTTTTTGACAGAAACCTCTATAGAGCGTTGTGATTCCTGTCTCGGTTTCACATACTCAGTTCTTCGCTCTGACCGCCCACCTCTCTCACTGCGTTTTTCCGATGAGTCCTGAAAGGAATGAGATTGGAGTGTCTCTGTATATTCATATCTGTCAGGTGTTTTTATACTAACTCTGTTTCTGAGATCATATCTATTCTGTGGGGTCTTCGTATACAGAGATTCTCCCCCTTCTTTTTTTAGGTGTTTGTTGTTTTTTATCTCAGTGTTTTTTAGAACCCTCAGGAGCTTGCTTGGTACAATTTTTATTAGATTTACCTTGAAACTGTGGTTTTGGGGCCCTGGCCCCAAGACTATCTCAACCAATACTAGAGTAGGTTTCCGTGATAATCTTTGGCATCTCACGTTCTTGATCCTGTCAAGGAACTGCTTCCACTTTAAGGTTACTCTGAATAATGGAAGACACTGTGGCAAAATTGCCCATAAGTTGCATCCCCAAATCTAGGGCCGGGGCAGCCCCGTATTCATCTTGAATCTGTTTTAACACTTCCGGTAGATTGGCAAGTGTCAGTGTACTGTGTGCGGTAGTATAGATCGTGGCAAATACCGTGCCCCAAGTATTACTGTGGGAACCATCCCAAAATGCAAGCACATAGTTAATATTCTATGCTTATCCTGAGGTCGTGTATGGGGAAATACTGTTTCCAGTGCATTTATTTTTTGAGCAAACCAAAATGGAATCTCTTCTCGTTTGGTGGGTACTTTACCCATGATCGAATGTACAGTCGCAGCATTAATGCCTGGTGTTACTGCATGTGGTTGCGCTGGGGCAGCATGTGCTGGGATTGTATTTAATGTTTCCATTACAAACTTTACTAACTTTCTGTATATTTCCATAAGCTCAGTATTTAAGCGGCGGACTTCAGCTACCGTCAAGGTTGCTGCATCAGGGTGTGGTGATTATGTGGCCAATAAAGGCTAGGTAGGACCATCATTACTTAGAGGACCTAACCTAACATGTAAGATTGTATGTGGTAGGGCGCCATCAAGCCAATTATTATGTTCTTGATAAGATAGAGGTATTTCTAGATATGCATATGCTCTATATTGTGCATGTATGTTTGCAAGAGTATAGTGATGAAATGCATTTGTGTTCATATCAGCTGCTGGAAATGTGACCCAAGAGTACAAAATTTCTGTTCTATAGGCTGGATGAGCTTCAACAACAAATGTAACAGGACCCCCCTGGGCCATTAAGCCATGTGCCAATAAATGTGCAGTAAGGGGTGATCACATGTTGACTGCAATTGCTACCCGTTGCGGGTTTGCCATGATGAATTGAACATTTTATTCAGAGATAAGCACACCAAAAGGGGATTATCCTTTTAGGGGTGAAGCTTGAACAACCTACAGCGTTAGTTAGGTATTCCTTACTTAGCTGAGGAGGAAAATCCTCAATACCATGGACGTCTCTGTATATAGTACTGAGGTGTCTTTGCATGTGGTGAGAAAGAGATACTCAGGAGGACCTGAAAATTAGGGCCTGACCAAACGTTGGCAGCGCCATATCGCATAGGTTCTCATTATTCTAATGAGACTACTGGATTTGGGCAGCAGAAGCACTTGTACTGCGGGGGACTGCCACTGAACCCACAGCAGGTGACACCTGTCGGCCTAATCTGGGCTTTGTTCCGGCTAGCTAGCAATGCCTCATCTTCACCAAAGAGCAGGGATGATTGGGCAACTGAGCGCATGACACAAATGACTCCTCAGGGAAATTGTGGTCACTCAGATCTCATCCGTTTCGCTCAGTTGCATTAGTCTCACATACGCAATCAGAGGCAGAGTAAAGTTCAATAAGGTTTTATTGAAGTAACTGCATCTTAGATAATAAGGTATGTATTGCAATAACTAGGACGATGAAGCATGACAGGATTAAAATTGTGACAAGGAGAGTGAAAAACAAATATAACACTACCATGTTGTCACTACGGTTTTTAAGAATAGTTCCTACCCAGACTATGTTAGATCACAAGATGGTAAGCTCTAATTCTGCCCTTCTGGTTCCCTGGGAAGACATCATCCCTCATACCGGAGCAAGAGGCCTGTGGTCTACATAAGCAGCTGCAGCGAAGCACTCAGCAATCAGCATACAGCTGTGGTCATCTGGCTAGAAACTCCCTCAAACGTACATGGGTCAACGTAGTGTTTTTGTAATAAAACAGCTGATGTTCCAAGAAAGGATCCCCACGTAAGAGTGTGTCTGTTTCTGTGAACATTAGAGACAAAGCGTACCACTTTTGCCAGCAACCTATGTCACTGCAGCCTTGAGAAAAGCACAGAGTGAAAGAAATGTCTTGTTTAAGAATGCATACTGGCCTAGGGGAAGAACAGCTAGATAGAGAAAATAAAACAAGACCACAAATGTGGCTATTGTTAAAATAATATGAATAAAACATATCTAGGTTATGTTTAGGCCTAGTTTGCTAAAATAACATGTCTAAAATTATAGCTAAAATGGCTACACAACACCTACTATACACACCTGTCATTTGAGAGAGAGGTCTGTAAAGAGAAGCCCATCCATCCACACACCCTACTACTCAATGGCCTGGGAGCCAACCCGCCGCTGATGAGATGTCATGGGTGATTTCATAAGTAATGTCATGACTGACTGATGTCATATGTGAGGTCATAAGTAGTGCATGTCGGGGGCACAAGATATAGATAGTGCTACTAGCTATAACTGCTAAATTTCTGTCTTTTTTTGTTCAAAATGTTAAAGTTGTCAGTGAGAAATGCACTTAACTATAACATTACTTTGACCTATATATATATATATATATATACAGGGAGTGCAGAATTATTAGGCAAGTTGTATTTTTGAGGATTAATTTTATTATTGAACAACAACCATGTTCTCAATTAACCCAAAAAACTCATTAATATCAAAGCTGAATATTTTTGGAAGTAGTTTTTAGTTTGTTTTTAGTTTTAGCTATGTTAGGGGGATATCTGTGTGTGCAGGTGACTATTACTGTGCATAATTATTAGGCAACTTAACAAAAAACAAATATATACCCATTTCAATTATTTATTATTACCAGTGAAACCAATATAACATCTCAACATTCACAAATATACATGTCTGACATTCAAAAACAAAACAAAAACAAATCAGTGACCAATATAGCCACCTTTCTTTGCAAGGACACTCAAAAGCCTGCCATCCATGGATTCTGTCAGTGTTTTGATCTGTTCACCATCAACATTGCGTGCAGCAGCAACCACAGCCTCCCAGACACTGTTCAGAGAGGTGTACTGTTTTCCCTCCTTGTAAATCTCACATTTGATGATGGACCACAGGTTCTCAATGGGGTTCAGATCAGGTGAACAAGGAGGCCATGTCATTAGATTTCCTTCTTTTATACCCTTTCTTGCCAGCCACGCTGTGGAGTACTTGGACGCGTGTGATGGAGCATTGTCCTGCATGAAAATCATGTTTTTCTTGAAGGATGCAGACTTCTTCCTGTACCACTGCTTGAAGAAGGTGTCTACCAGGAACTGGCAGTAGGACTGGGAGTTGAGCTTGACTCCATCCTCAACCCGAAAAGGCCCCACAAGCTCATCTTTGATGATACCAGCCCAAACCAGTACTCCAACTCCACCTTGCTGGCGTCTGAGTCGGACTGGAGCTCTCTGCCCTTTACCAATCCAGCCACGGGCCCATCCATCTGGCCCATCAAGACTCACTCTCATTTCATCAGTCCATAAAACCTTAGAAAATCAGTCTTGAGATATTTCTTGGCCCAGTCTTGACGTTTCAGCTTGTGTGTCTTGTTCAGTGGTGGTCGTCTTTCAGCCTTTCTTACCTTGGCCATGTCTCTGAGTATTGCACACCTTGTGCTTTTGGGCACTCCAGTGATGTTGCAGCTCTGAAATATGGCCAAACTGGTGGCAAGTGGCATCGTGGCAGCTGCACGCTTGACTTTTCTCAGTTCATGGGCAGTTATTTTGCGCCTTGGTTTTTCCACACGCTTCTTGCGACCCTGTTGACTATTTTGAATGAAACGCTTGATTGTTCGATGATCACGCTTCAGAAGCTTTGCAATTTTAAGAGTGCTGCATCCCTCTGCAAGATATCTCACTATTTTTGACTTTTCTGAGCCTGTCAAGTCCTTCTTTTGACCCATTTTGCCAAAGGAAAGGAAGTTGCCTAATAATTATGCACACCTGATATAGGGTGGTGATGTCATTAGACCACACCCCTTCTCATTACAGAGATGCACAGCACCTAATATGCTTAATTGGTAGTAGGCTTTCGAGCCTATACAGCTTGGAGTAAGACAACATGCATAAAGAGGATGATGTGGTCAAAATACTCATTTGCCTAATAATTCTGCACTCCCTGTATATATATACAGTATATATATATTTATATATATATATAAATATATGGAAAATGACACCTACCCAGTGTACATCTGTTTGTGGCATGTTCCGCTGCAGATTCACATGCTATGCATAGGTCCTGCCATTTAGTGTTGGGCTCGGAGTGTTACAAGTTGTTTTTCTTCGAAGAAGTGTTTTCGAGTCACGGGATCGAGTGACTCCTCCTCTTCAGCTCCATTGCGCTTGGGCATCAACTCCATCTTAGGTTGTTTTCAAGCAGAGGGTAAGGTAGAAGTGATAGAGTATAAAGAAAAGAGATGTCCATGCAAATGGAATTGAAATATATATATATATATATATATATATATATATATATATATATATATATATATATATATATATATATATATATATATATATATATACACACACATATGTACAAATGTTTGTTGTAACTTAAACGGCTACAGGCTCCCGGGGAGGCGGGTGGGTGCATGTTAATCTGCAGCGGAACATGCCACGAACAGATGTACACTGGGTAAGTGACATTTTCCGTTAAATGGCATGTGTAGCTGCAGATACACATGCTATGCATAGAATACAACGCAGTTTTCCTCCCATAAGCGGTGGTCAGCCTGTAGGAGTTGAAGTCATTTGAAATAGTGTTCTTAGTACAGCCTGTCCTGCTGTTGCTTGTTGTGCTGCTAACACATCTACACAGTAATGCTTGGTAAATGTATGGGGTGTTGACCAAGTGGCTGCTTTACAAATCTCTGTCATTGGTATATATCCTAAAAAGGCCATTGTTGCACCTTTTTTCTGGTGGAATGTGCTTTTGGTGTTACTAATAGCTGTCTTTTGGCTTTTAGGTAACACGTTTGGATGCATTTTACTATCCATCTAGCTAGTCCTTGTTTTGAGATTGAATTTCCAGTATGTGGTTTTTGGAATGCCACAAATAACTGTTTAGTTTTCCTAAATGATTTTGTTCTGTCAATGTAATACATTACAGCTCTTTTAATGTCTAATGTATGCAGCACTCTTTCTGCTACTGAGTCTGGCTGTGGGAAGAAGACTGGAAGTTCCACTGTTTGATTGATATGAAACGGTGAGATCACTTTAGGTAGGAATTTTGGGTTTGTGTGAAGTACTACTTTATGTTTGTGTACTTGTATCAAGGGTTGTTCAATAGTGAATGCTTGTATTTCACTAACTCTTCGTAATGAAGTGATTGCAATGAGGAATGCTACTTTCCACGTTATATATTGAATCTGACACGAATGCATGGGTTCAAATGGTGGACCCATGAGTTGTGGGAGTACAATATTGAGATTCCATGAAGGCACTGGAGGTGTTCTTGGTGGTATGATACGTTTTAGCCCTTCCATGAAGGCTCTGATAACAGGGACTCTAAATAGAGACGTGTGTTGTATATTTTGTAAATACGCTAAAATAGCTGTGAGATGTATTTTGATGGATGAAAAAGCTAAATTTGCTTTTTGTAGATGAAGTAAATAACCTACAGTGTCTTGTATTGATGCGGAAAGAGATGTAATTTGTTTGGATTGACAGTAAAAGACAAACCTTTTCCATTTGTTTGCATAGCACTGCCTGGTAGTGGGTTTTCTTGCTTGTTTAATTACTTCCATACATTCTGGTGGACGATGTAGATATCCAAACTCTAAGACTTCAGGAGCCAAATTGCTAGATTGAATATTGCTGGATTTGGATGCCTGATTAGTTGTTTGTTTTGTGTCAACAGATCCGGTCTGTTTGGCAGTTTGATGTGTGGTACTAGTGACAGGTCTAACAATGTCGTATACCATGGTTGATGTGCCCACATTGGCGCTATAAGTATGAGTTTGAGTTTGTTTTGACGCAGTTTGTTGACCAGAAATGGTATGAGCGGGAGAGGGGGAAAAGCATAAGCAAATATCCCTGACCAGTTGATCCATAGAGCATTGCCCTTGGATAAAGGGTGTGGAAAACTGGATGGAAAGATTTGGCATTTTGCGTTTTCGCTGGTGGCGAATAGATCTATGTCTGGTATTCCCCATTGGTGAAAGTATTTTTGAAGTACTTGGGGGTGAATTTACCACTCGTGTGTTTGTTGATGATCTCGACTGAGAACATCTGCTAATTGATTGTGTGTCCCTGGAATGTATTGTGCTACAGGGTGAATGTTGTTGTGTATTGCCCAGTGCCAAATCTTTTGTGCTAGAAGGCATAGTTGTGATGAGTGAGTCTCTCCTTGTTTGTTTAGGTAGTACATTGTAGTCATGTTGTCTGTTTTGATGAGACTGTGTTTGTGAACGAGAAGAGGTTGAAAGGCTTTGAGTGCTAGAAATACGGCTAGCAATTCTAAGTGATTTATGTGAAGTTGTTTGTGTTTGTTGTCCCATTGTCCCTGAATGTTGTGATTGTTGAGGTGTGCTCCCCATCCAATCATTGATGCATCTGTTCTAAGTGTGGCTTGACGCACATGGTCTTGAAATGGCCGTCCTTTGTTTAAATTTGTGGAATTCCACCACTGAAGTGAGATGTGTGTTTGGCGGTCTATCAACACTAGATCTTGAAGTTGACCATGTGCCTGTGACCATTGTTTTGCAAGGCACTGTTGTAAGGGCCGCATGTTTAGTCTTGCATTCAGGACAATGGCGATGCATGATGCCATCATGCCCAACAGTTTCATGACAAACTTGACTGTGTACTGTTGGTTTGGCTGAATTTGTGGTGATATATTGTGGAATGATTGAACCCTTTGTGGACTTGGGCTTGCAAGTGCTGTTTAGGTATTTAATGTGGCTCCTAAATACTGTTGAACTTGCGCTGGCTGTAAGTGAGATTTTTGGTAGTTTATTGAGAACCCTAGCGTGTGTAGGGTCTGTATTACATAATGTGTATGGTGTTGACACTGTGTCTGGCTGTTGGATTTTATTAGCCAGTTGTCAAGATATGGGAAGACATGTATGTGTTGCCTTCTTATGTAGGCTGCGAGTACGGCAAGGCATTTTGTAAATACTCTGGGAGTCGTTGTTATCCCGAAAGGTAACACCTTGAACTGGTAATGTTTTCCTTGTATTACAAACCTGAGATATTTCCTGTGTGCTGGATGGATGGGTATGTGAAAATACACATCTTTGAGGTCCAATGTTGCCATAAAATCTTGTTGTTGTAACAGTGGGAGTACATCCTGTAGTGTTACCATGTGAAAGTGTTCTGATAGGATGTAAAGATTGAGGGTTCTGAGATCTAGTATTGGTCTCAATGTTCCGTCTTTTTTGGGAATAAGGAAATACAGGGAGTAAACCCCTGTTCCTATTTGATGATGTGGTACAAGCTCTATGGCTTGTTTGAGTAATAGTGACTGTACCTCTGTTTGCAACGTGGAAATGTGTTGGGAGGAGAGTTTGTGTGGTTTTGGAGGTATATCTGGAGGAATGTGTGCGAATTCTATGCAGTAACCATTTTGGATAATGGATAAGACCCAATTGACTGTTGTGATGGGTAACTAGTGTGTGTGGAACTTTTGCAGTCTTCTTCCCACAGGGCAAGTGTGGTGAGGGAAGATGTGGAGCAAGTCACTGTTCTGTGTGTGAGGTTTGCTTTGATGGTTGATATTTTCCCCTACCTCTGGGGAATTGGCCCCTGTAGGTTCCTCGAAACCCACCTCTTTGGTATTGAGGCTGGTAAGACGGTTTTAATTGTGAGGTAGATGGCTCAGATGTTTGGGCTCTAAAACGTCCCCTGTATTGAGGCTTTCGAAATGAGCCTCTGTACTGTGTAGAATAAAGAGCACCCATGGCTTTAGCAGCGTCAGAGTCCTTTCTCATTTTTTCAATGGCTGTATCAACCTGAGTGCCAAAAAGCTGGTTTTCATTAAATGGCATGTTAAGGCCAGCCTGCTGGATTTCTGGTTTAAACCTCGATGACCAAAGCCATGCATGTCTTCTACCTGTGACTGCAGTATTGATTGTTCTTGCTGCTGTGTCTGCGGAGTCTAGAGCTGACCTAATTTGATTATTTGTAATAGCCTGCCCTTCCTCAGCTATTTGCTGGGCTCTTTTTTGTTGATCCTTGGAGAGATGCTGGATGATATCTTTAATCTCGTCCCAGTGGGCCCTATCGTACCTAGCCAGTAGTGCTTGGGAGTTGACTATTCTCCATTGATTAGCCGCTTGTGATGCTACTCTTTTACCAGCAGCATCGAATTTCCTGCTTTATCTGGTGGGGGTGCATCACCAGACGACTGGGAGTTAGCCCTTTTCCTTGCTGCGCTGACAACTACGGAATCTGGAGGTAGCTGCTGGGTAATGAAAGCTGGGTCAGAAGGAGGCGGCTTATATTTCCTTTCTACCCTAAGAGTGATGACTCTTGCCTTAACTGGTTCTTGAAAAATCTGATGTGCATGTTTTAACATGCCAGGAAGCATGGGGAGAGACTGGTATGTAGTGGGAGTGGAGGATAACGTATTAAAGAGAAAATCATCCTCAAGAGGTTCTGTGTGCATGGCTACGTTATGGTATGACGCTGCCCTAGCTAGAACCTGAGTGTATGAGGTGCTATCCTCTAGGGGTGATGGTTTTGAAGGATTGCAGTCTGGACTGTTATCAGAAATGGGATCATCGTAAGGGTATCATGGGTCGACATTATCTTGGTGTGAATCTGCAAAGTGTACTGGAGACTGTGCAGTGGGGGTAGTAGGTGGAGTGACAGTCAGGTGAGAAGAATGAGGAGGAGACTGATGAGGTGAGAACTGAGGAGGTGGAGATTTTTGTTTGGGTTTTGGCACTTTAGCTGGTGGCTGATCAGTGTCCAATTGTCCTTGAAAGGCCAGCTTCCTCTTTGTTTTAAGTGGAGGTGCAGTTAGGATCTTGCCAGTGTCTTTATGAATCTGAATTCTGGCCTGCCTTTCATCAAATTCCTCCATTCGCGTGAGTTCCTCAGAAAATCTAGGGCTTTCTTTAAGGTGTTTGGAAAGTCCATGTTCCTCTGTATATATGGGTCTTTTCGGCTCCGAAGCCAGTTTCCTCGGGATCGAAAGGCCTGGAGTAGATGTTGGCCTCGGCTCCGAGAGGGATTTTGGAAGCTTCGACCTGATGGGTCGGTATTTGCCTATTTCGGAGCCTGTGCTTCGGCTGGAGTCCGAAGGCTTCGGTGACGTGGCCTATCTCGGTGCTGAAGTTGTTGGTTGGTCACCGGAAGTCTTTTTACAGGTGGAGCCATGGCCTTCGGCAGTGGCGTCCCCGAGGCCTTCTGTTTGGGCTTGGATTGGACAGGGGCAGGCGTACTCACTTGCTGTCCTGCCGTGACTGGTCTGTCATTGTCGGACTCTTGCTTGGAGTCGGACCCCAGAACAGAGACTGCGGTGTGCATAATCACCTCTTCTTCCACGTCGAGACATTCGGTGCTTCTCGATGCCATTTCCAACCTTCGCGCTTTTCGGCCTCATAGAGTCTTCTCTCTGAGCGGAAGGATCTGCAGGCCTCGCAAGTATCCACTCGGTGGTCTGAAGACAGACACAGGTTACAGACAAGATGTTGGTCCGTATAAGGGAACTTGGCGTGCCACTGAGGGCAGAAGCAAAACGGGGTCCGGTCCATGAGGCTTCGACGAGGCTTTGGTCGGCCCAACCAGGCCCGGGTTGGGCGCGGGTGCCCCGAAGGGCAAGTAAGGAGTTGGATCCGCCGGTACTGAAGTGTCGATGATAGATGGTACGTGATCGAAACAATACAGACGAATTAGAGAGTTTCTAGCACTTTTCCGACTCGAACTACCGGAGCAAAAAGAAACACGTCAGAACCCGATGCGGAAAGAAAACAATCTAAGATGGAGTGGATGCCCATGCGCAATGGAGCCGAAGAGGAGGAGTCACTCGATCCCGTGACTCGAAAACACTTCTTCGAAGAACAAAAACTTGTAACACTCCGAGCCCAACACTAGATGGCAGGACCTATGCATAGCATGTGTATCTGCAGCTACACATGCCATTGAACATATTTAAATATATATATATTATATCCTTGGTGGATACACAAAGGATAGCACTCGGAAAGCTCCTTCTGCAGTGTGAATTTATTTAGTGGACAACTAAGAATGCATTTTGGCACTACGTGCCTTTTTCAACCTGGGAGGGACCATCTTTGCTTCTCCATTTCCTCATCTGATATTTTTCCACCAATCATATTGTGCAAGTTTAAAACTTAATGCAGAGCTGAAACACAACTTTATCCAAACACAATCTATTAGTTGCGATATTTTAAATTACACAATTCATTAAGCTGCCACTTATACAATCAAAAGGTTGCACATGCAGGAATTCATAACTGTATTCAAATTTATCTCATTGTCTCCCTCTGTGCGCACCCCTCAAGCATCACTGTGTGCTGCTCAAAAATGATTCCTTAAATCCCTGCAGTTATAAAGCCAAAGTGGACAAACATTTATATATTTCTATTGTTATTGTTGCATCTCTTCAGAACTAAGGGTAAGTAAACAGGCATAAATATCATAATGGCAAACATTTCATTACTCATGTAATGAATAACATCCCAATTTTGCCAACAATCTCATTGTAACCTTATCAGGTCTCAACTATGCACTGCATAATCACTGTAAACGTAATATCCTGACAACACCTTTCACTCTAATTGTATACTGTCCTTAATTATTCCATTAATCTCTGCAGTTGAACATAAAGCCCAAGCTGGCAAACATAACAAGCTTCCCTGTCTAATAACGACACAAAGCAGAAGAAAAACCTTAGCTTCGGATCTGCAAAGATGAAGAAAAAGTGAACAAAAAATATGTTAAAACCTTTAATTGTGAAAATTACCATAACAATTACCTTTCATTAAAAACACAGTTAAAAACATATTCACTCAAAACGAGGTTCACATGTGCATTATCAAGCTAGTCTCATTTGATTGTCAGTCCAGTTAATCTCCTACTTGCAATGTGTCCACGTATGCTCCCCACAACAGTTGACAAAATAAATATTTAACCATTTAAACACTGACATGCATTTCTTCTCCAACATTCATCCCCCAGCTCTTTGCTGTCAAACATGATGATATATTTGGACTCCATGATTCTAAAGTTTTTTTCTCTTTTCCCTCCTCTCGCATTCTATTTCACACCATCAATAGCGGAGTACCCAAGATCCCAAGAAATTGCTTTCATGTACTTCATTTATATGCCTAGCGATGGGATATGTATTACCATTGTTCTTTATCGCACGTAAGTCCTGCAAAATGATTTTGTGTTCTTGGAGCGTTGTGCTCCCCACATATAACCTAGGGCACGTACATCTCAGAATATAAATCACATAATCACTCTTGTAATTGAAAAAGCCATGTTCTCTATGCACAACTTTACTGTTGATTTTTACTTTGTTCAGGTTCTCTCAATTTTTGTAGGCCTTACACTTCGTACATTTTTCAAATCCTTTTCCCTTCACTAGCCAAAGGTGTTCCTTAGTGTTTCTTACATCACTCCTTACCACAATATCTGTGGTAGATTTACTTCTTCTGAAAGTTAACATAGGTCTCTGTGGTAAATCATTGCCTGTAACCGGATCACTTCTAAGGAGCTGCTAGTGTTTAGTTAAAATTGCTCTCATTGTAGGGTAGGCATTGTTGCACGTTGTGATAAACGTGTGTTGTGTAGTCTTATTTCTTTTCTTGTGACTGTTATTGAAAATCAAATCCTCTCTTCTCAGGGGTTCAAATTTTTTGCTAGTTATTTTCAAAGTTTCCTGTTTATATCCTCTTTTTTTATTTCTAATGTCTTAGAACATTAGCATCTCATAAACTTAAACAAGTCTTTTATGATGGTCACAAAGTTAAATTCACTTGTGGGACAGAAGGAAAGTCCAAAACTTAAAACTTTCCGTTCAGTGTCCGTACGTTTTTCTATCTGTCAAATTGTTCATTGTAATATAAATTGTCATCATTGTACCAACTGTTGTACCCCTTTGCGTGCTTCCACAGGGTTGTTTCTGGTTCCTTTCTGTCTCTGTAATTGTTTCTTTTCCCTCTGCTGCCTCCGCCTCATCCTCTTGAGCTCCTTCCTGGGGTGGTTGTGGATTAACAGTGTGCCACTTCCTTATGAAGCGGAAGTGTTGTTAAAAAATCACATTTCTGCTTTCCTCATCTGAAGTGCTAGCATCACAGTGCCAGATGTTTGTGATATATCCGTATCATTGGTAACTCCTTCCATATTGATCATTGCCCATGACATGGCAGCTGTATCACTGATATTGCCCCTAGCTGTATTCAAGATATGATCAAGTTTCTGGTTAAAAGTGAGACTGCCCCGTTAGATATGCTGTGTTGCGTGCAAATTTCCTGTTTTTGGAGTTGTATTTCACTTTCCAGTTCGTCAGCCTTAGTTTTATCCCTGTGGTACATTTCGTAATCGTTTTTTGCTTTTTTTGTTTTGAGAGCCATGATTCAATTTCTACTATTTCTTTGAGTCCTTAATCCCCGCTCAGACCGAGCGTACTTGATAAGAATTGTAAGCATTGTTTTAGAACTGGTCAGATTTTGTACCCATTCCTCTACCATCGAGGGATCTGGCTAGTCATATGTGGGTAACAAATATTCTCAGTCCCCTCGGTATCATGTCTGTGTCAAGATAGTTCTGTAGCGAAGTTGTCTCCCACCATTTACTCAACTCAATTCTAAATTTTTAGACTTTTGCCATTTGTATCCTCTAACCAGAGTGTAACATGGTCTTTGTAATCAATAACGTGTTGAGTAATGAGAACTTTTGGAATTCACTTTTGCGTTGCTCTTTATGTAGAGGATGACGTCTAATTTAAGCATTTGCTTTGTTCTAGGCCAGTGTGGACTTGATTTGATTTGCCTTTTATATTAACTGATTTATATCATGACCCAGGATTAACAGTATATTACTGCTTTTTTTCATACAGAGTAAATATATTTTCATTTCAACTATGACAGCATCGAACCTTTGTAAATCACTGTTCTCATGTGCAATACAATATTGCAGACACATTTGTTTTCTTGTTTAAGGGTTGTACAACCCTGTACATAGTGGATGGTATCACGACTTTCCACATTCGTGATCAAGGCTGTGAGGCTGAAACGTGTTGCAGGGGTTAGAGCACTTCAAATAAAGGTTCAAACTGAGTGTGCATGTTTTGATTGATTTTTTGTTTGTTCCTGCTGGAAGCCGGGCCCTGCCTACACGTGACACCCCCATTGTGGCAGCACGGCAAAAGCGGGTATATATATATATATATATATATATATATATATACTGTATATAACCTACTAGCCATAGCCAGCAGGTAGTTATAATGAGGACCAGCTTCCCATAGGAACATTTTTTGTTTGTTTTACCTATAACTTTGGTGGCATTTGATGAATCTTTATTAAATTTTCAAAATTAATTTGCTGCTCACGTCAGCTGCTGTCTTGAAACTCTTGGGGTGATTAATGAAGCGGGCCAAGAAAAAAGGGAGGGTCTCAAAATATGTTTTCCCCATGCAATTTTCCATAGGTATTTTTAGACACAACTACAACATGAACCATTGAACGGAATTACAGCAAATCTAGCAGACAGCTAGATCAAGGTCCAGAAAGATCTCTTTTTGTTGTTTGGTGTAAACCTCTGCAGCAGTTTTTGAGTTATTAAAGAAACATTTTTATGTATATCTAGTGATGTGGCTCTACCTGCAGGGAATCCGTGAATCCCAAGCCAAAAGCAAGGCACTGACTGGCTTTCTGCAACCTGAGAGAAAGGTTGCGGTCGGCATTTTGTTTATTGGCTGGGCACCTAGGAGAAAAAAAATAAATTAAAAGTTACATAAGGGGTCAGGCTAGAGGTATTCTGGGCCCACAGAACAGACGGAGGAGTCTGTGAGGGACCCCCTCATGGGCAATACATTGCTCAAAAATGTTTTTGGGAGGCACACGAGAATCCGCTGATCCACCACAGCACCTAGAGCGGTCCAGGAGTGTAAATCTGCAAGGGATCATCAGATACAAAGCTCCAAAAAAAAAATACAAAGCCCAATGAAAAAAAAGACCCACTCACATGCTCACTCACCAAACCCCACTGCACATGGCCAAAGGCTGTGTGCGAAATGGGTTTGGATACATGCAGGGTGTTGGCCGCAGGCCAGGCCCTGTGTCCAACCCCCGGGGCAGCTGGGTTAACGTATGATAATTAGATATTACTTTACATTAAAAAAAATACCATTTCACTGACCAAAACAAAGGTTACATTGACATTATAGTTAGGGTCACATTGTACACACACAAACCCATAGACATTCAGCAGCTATAGTTATCTGAGAAACTATAACTCATGCTGTAAAGTAACTTTAGGCCACAAGTTATAGTTTGTTAACATAAGGGTAACATAAATATAACTGCTGAATTTTTATCTTGGGGGGGGGAGGGGTGTGTGTGAATATATTTTGTAGGAAACTGGTTCTGTATATATTATATCAAAATTAGATATAGGCCCTCATTATGACATTAGCGGTAAATCCCACTTACCGCCATGCTGATGCCGCCAACATACCGCCGCTGCTGCGGATATCCGCCTACAATATTATGACACACACATACCAATCTGTCACTATACAGCCACACACACAAGTCCGCCAGCCTAAATGTCAGTGATAAATTGGCAGTAGCAAAACCCACACCGTTATGCCAACAGGACAATGCCCACAACATTATGACCCACGAATCACCACGGCGAACATTCAATGGCAGTAAACCATTGGCCGTACATACCACTGCGCTCAAAATACACACACTCAAACAAAACAACATTACATTAGACAATTCAAACTACACACACCTGACACCCATACACACACCACACCCACACACCACTATAAAACACACACCCACATTACCCACAACCCCTTACGAAATACAAACAACTGCCAACAGAGAGAGGCAGCAAAAGCACCCACACAACCAGAGCCACACACCACCCAACCACCTTACATCACACACCCCAACACATCAGCCTACACACCCTCACCCACACCACTCACACTACACCCATGGCACCACAACGACACCCCAGATTCTCTGAGAAGGAGCTAAGGGTCATGGTGGAGGAAATCCTTCAGGTAGAGCCACAGCTCTTTGGATCACAGGTGCAGCAGATATCCATTGCTAGGAAGATGGAGCTACAGCAGAGGATCATGGACAGGGTCAACGCTGTGGGACAGCACCCAAGAACAAGGGATGACATCAGGAAGAGGTGGAATGGCCTACGGGGGAAGGTGCGTTCCATAGCAGCAAGACACCAACTCGCTGTACAGAGGACTGGCGGTGGATCCCCACCTCCTCTCCCACAACTAACAACATGGGAGGAGCAAGGCTTTGCAATCATTCATCTTGAGGGCCTGGCTGGAGTAGGAGGAGGACTGGATTCTGGTAAGTCAACTCTATACTACTACTACTCCCCTACCTGCATGCCATCAAATACCCCCACCCTCACTCCCATCACTCCACCACTTCCCACACACCCCACCATCACAACCCACCCATCCCAATGCCAAGCCCTGCATTCACCAGCAATGCATGGACACCACTCACAGAAATGCATGGACACCTATCACTAAAGCATGCACACTAGAGGAACTCAGCTAGCCCACCAAATAACAACTCACACAAGGCAAAGCTGCCAGGGCAATAACAACAATAGAGGGCAACCCACCCATGCACAATATGTCACACACTGAAACAATAACACTGCATTTACTTCCCCACAGGTATCCCAGCCAATGTCACCAGATAAGAGGTGCCAGAAATTTCCAGTCCCCCCACAGAAGGGGCCCACAGTGATGACAGCAGCTATGGTCGCCTGGATCTGGATGACCAACCTGGCCCATCAGGGACCTCTGGAAACTCGGTTACCCAGGCACAGTCTCACACCACCAGAGCCTCCCTCCTCAGGAAACACCACCACAGCACCCACCCAGCGTGCCCATACATCTGTCCACCAGGACACATCAATCAGCAGTGTGTTCACCACTACAGGGACCCCAGGCCACCCCACAAACCCAGGACAAACAGGGACCTTGGGTCAGTGGCAGTGGGCACACTGTTCAGGGGACAGAGGCACAGGACAACAGGGAAGCTGGGAGGACTGTTGCCCCAGGGGGAAGACAGGCCCAGGGAACCGACTCTCCAGGAGGCACTCACTGCAATCCTGGGAGCATACCAACATTCCCAGGATACGCTGGGCCAGATCCTGGACAAGTTGCAGGAGAACATGCGGCTGCAGAAGGGACAGTACCTGGGGATCAGGGAGGACTTTAGGTCCATTAACACCACCCTGGTCTCCTTTGCAGGGGTGCTGGCAGACATGGCCAACACTATGAGGGAGGCAGTGTCACATCAGCGGGCCCCTGCTACTAGCCAGACGTCTGAACTGCCCTCCACCTCCACTGCTGCTAGTGTACAGGAGGCCCCGCCACAGGACCAACAGGTCACCAGCACCCTTCCCCTGCAGAAGGAGAACCACCCCGCAAACGTTCCCTGCGATCCAGGAAGAAGCCAGAGACTATTGGCAAGACCCCTGCCAGGAAATTAGACTCTCCTGATTGTCACCCTGTCCACCTTGAACTGTTATTGCTCCCCTTCCTATGCCCCCTTGGACAAAGCACCTGTGCTACAAATAGACTAGACTCTAACCTGGACTTTCCTCCATCATCCCCCTAGCCCATTGCACTTCCCCCTTTTTATCAAAGCACTGCAATAAACACACTTTGAACAATTATTATGGAGTATGTCAAATGATTTAAGTATGTATTCGTGTAACAAGGTTTAAACATTACAATTCAACTGTACAGTAATGTTTACATAGGAAAGACCTGTAGTTGGCTACAGTGAACACACCAGGAGCGATAGTGGGGCACCAACATCTGCAAAAAGAGATGCCAAAGCGTACAGTGAGTGGGCATAGAAGTAGGAATTCACAGCCTGCCAGTGACAATGTCAAACATGAAACTGTCAATGAAATGTGAAGTTACACTGTCTTACCTGTGTGTCATTGGAAGTACTGACGAATCACTGCAGTTCTGCTGTCCTCATCCTCATCCTCTGCCTCATCTTCACTGTCCACAGGGTCCACTCTTGCCACACGGCCATATGCAGCCTCCTCCTCCTGCAGAAAAGGCACATGGCACCTCAAGGCAAGGTTGTGCAACATACAGCATGCCACAATGATCTGGCAGACCTTCTTGGGTGAGTAGCCCAGGGATCCACCTGTTAGATGGAGGCACCGAAACCTGGTCTTCAGGAGGCCAAATGTACGTTCAATTATCCTTCTTGTTCGCCCATGTGCCTCACTGTAACATTCCTCTGCCCTTGTCCTGGGATTCATCACAGGGGTGAGTAACCATGAGAGGTTGGGGTAACCTGAGTCACCTGCAAGTATTGAGGGACAACTGTTAGCCACACACTAACCCTTACTGCCCCCACCATACCCATACACCAACATTCACCGATGTGGGAACCAGGGCTCACCTATTAGCCACACCCTATGCCTCTGGAGTTGGGCCATCACATTTATGATGCTGCTATTCCTCAGGATAATAGCATCATGTACCAAGCCTGGATACTTACCATTGACATGGGAGATGTACTGGTCCGCCAAACACACCATCTGAACATTCATCGAGTGAAAACGTTTTCAATTTCTGAAGACCCATTCATTTTGACAGGGGAGTGGGGGGACAAATGCAATATGTGTTCCATCAATCGCTCCAATAATGTTGGGGATATGTCCCATTGTATAGATGTCAGCCTTCCACTGTGGCCAAATCCTCCACCTGGGGGAAAACGATGTAGCTGCATATGTGTTTGATCAGGGCAGACAACACTCTTGTCAGCACTATTGAGAACACTGGCTGTGATATTCCTGCTGCCAAGCCCACTGTCACTTGGAAAGAACCAGTTGCCAAGAAATGGAGCACTGATAGCACTTGCACAAGAGGGGGGATCCCAGTGGGGTGACGGATAGCAGATAAAAGGTCAGGCTCCAACTAGGCACACATCTCTGTGATTGTGGCCCTGTCAAGTCTGTAGGTGAGGGTGATGTGCCTGTCCTTCATTGTTGCCAAGTCCACCAGGGGTCCGTACACGGGGGGACGTCTCCATCTCCTATTCATCCGCAGCGGTTGCAATCTATGGGGCAAAAGAGTGAAGAGACGGTCATAATCTGTACATTGTAACCACTACAGTTCAATGCATGATGTGATTTTTACGGTTTATTGGTGGCATATGTCCTGAATGTACAATTGTGAACTGTGACGCAGTTAGTATCCATGGCCTGCCCCTCCTCCCCCCCCCAAAATGGCATCCTCCTGTCCTGTATGGAGGGACAGGTGGAAGGGAGGTAATTCCGCTAATGTTGTGCGCCGTTGGGGGAGGCGGTCGGGAACCACCGCACAACTCCTCATTGGTTATCATTGGGCCCTATGTGGTACAGTGGCCAATGGTGATGTACGCTGGCGGTGACGGTATGCACCACTGCGCACGTCACCGCCATTTTCTATCTGTTCCCTCACTTGCTACCTGACCTTTAACAGGAGAGGACCTACACCGCATGTGCTGCTGTGACCTGTGTCTGGAACCTACCATGACTTTTGTGACTGGGGAAAAGGCTCCTGCCTTCACCTCTGTGGAGTTGGAGAGACTGGAGGACGGGGTCCTACCCAGGAACCGACTGCTGTATGGGCCTCCAGACCAACAGGTGAGTACACTGTGAGCACGATGCATGGGGCATGAATGCATGGAGTGGTGTGTGTGAAGGCCTTGTGTGGGAGGGTTGGTGGATGGGCCGTGGGCAGCGTGCAGCATGTATGCTGGGCCATGTCTGTGCGTAAGGGGATAGGAAGGGATATGGTGGGCCATGAGTGTAACAGGCAGGACGGTCTGACTAATACCTTTCCCTGTGTATATTTCCTCTGCAGGTCAGCGCCTATCAAAAGAAGGGTATATGGCGTGCCATCGCCAAGGACGTGTGGATCATGGGGGGTCTACGGCAGGCAGATCACCCACTGTCAGAAACAGTGGGAGGACCTGAGAAGCTGGGCATGGAAGACGGTGGAGGCCCAGCTGGGGATGGCCTCCTAACGAGGAAGGGGTGCCCGTCGAACCCTGACCCCCCTGAATGTCCGCATACTGGCAGTGGCCTATCCGGAGCTGGATGGGTGCTTGGGGGCATCACAGCAGCAACAAGGGGGTGAGTACAGTGCCCATCGTTACTACTTACGCATGGTGGGGTGGTATCAGGGTGGGGGATGTGTGCCTGTGGGTGCCCCTAGGCCAGGGCCTGACATTGCAGTGTAGGTCCCATGTTGGGCAGGGTTCTGATGTGAAATTCCTCCTACCTAGCTAGTAGGCATCCAGTCCTGGGCAGGGGTGTGTGGGTCCCAGGTATGCTGCAGTTGGCGGTATGTGTCCCTCCCCATGCCATGGTGACTAGCATTATTACTGGTAGTGCATTGCATAGTGTGTAGGGCTGTTCCCTATGTGTGTGTGCTGTGTACGCCAACGGTGGTGTTGGTGCATCATCTGACCAAGTGTACCCTTTGTCCTTCCCTTTTTTTTGTCACCCTGTCATTATGTGCATTAGCATCATCTGGCGGAGGAGCAGAGGCACCGGTGACGGAGGGAGCTGCATCCCACAGGACCCAGAAGGCATAGTCCACCGATGCTGAGGGCACCAGTGGGACGGAGGGGGAGGGGAGCACCACGGCTGTGTCTGGAGGGGGCAGTTCGGACACGGATACCTCCTCCAATGGAAGCTCCCTGGTGGTGGCGGACACCTCTGTGCCCAACCAAGCTACAGCCGCCACCCTCGTACCAGCACCGCCCTCCTAGCAGCCCCTCAGCGAGTTGCCTGTGCCCACTCACCCAGGAGGGTGGGCATCGCCTTCGCCCCAGGCACCTCAGGCCCTGCCCCAGTTAGTCCTGCTGACCTGAGTGAGGAGGCTATTGACCTCCTGAGATCCATCTCTGTTGGACAGTCAACCATTGTGAATGCCATCCAGGGGCTGACAGCCCAAATGCAACAGTCCAAGGCACTTCTGGAAGTATTTCACGCTGGCTTGGCGGGCCAACAGAGATCAATCTAGGCTCTAACCTCCTCTCTGATGGCAGCCATTGTCCCTGTTTCCACCATCCACCTCCAACTTCCTCTACCCAATCCCACTCCCCTCAACGCCAACCTATCCCAAGCACACAGGCAGACGAGCATGCACACAGGACAACACACAAGAGTGGCACAGTCAAACACAGGTACCACACTTCATCCCACAGGCACTCACACAAACACCATCCATATGCAGACATACCAACATCCACTGCCTCCACTCTGTTCCCCTCCTCCTCCTCGTCCACCTCCCTCCCAGTTGAGTCTACACTCACATCTGCATGCACTACTTCCTCATCCACTACCACCATCACCAGCACACCTATCAGATCACACACCTCACTGGCAGTCACCGCCCCCTCATCCATGCACACGTCCCCTGTGTCCTTTCCCACTGTGTCTGTGCCCCCTCCTCCCAAAGCACACAAATGAAAGCACTCAGACACCCAATAGCCATCCACCTCACAACAGCATCCAGCCCATGCACCTGCACCCAAACACAGCAGACACCTCCTACAACCACTCCCTCTTCCGCCAAACCTTCTCCCTCTTCCCACCCCAATGCCCCTAAGAAGCTTTTCCTCTCCACCTTTGACCTCTTCCCTACCCCTCCTCCTCCTGTCCTTCACGTCAGGCCAGGGTGGTTAGAACCGAGGCAAGCACCTTAGCCACCCAGTCCAAGGGCCCAGTAGTGTCCACAGCAACTCATGGTGGGAAAGGATCCCAGGCACCAGGCAGCCACACGTAAAGGGTGCCTGCCCCAGTGCTGAAACTAAGGGCAAGGTGCTACCCACAGCTGCTGAAAGGAAGGGCAAGTTGCCACCCGAGCTGCTGAAAGGAAGACAAGGAGCAATCCTCAGCAGCTGAATGGAAGGGCAAGGAGCAATCACCAGCTGCTGCCAAAAGGAGCAAGGAGCCATCCCCAGCTTCTGCCAGTAAGGGCAAGGGGCCTACTCCAGCAGGCAGAAAGGACAAGGGCCTGGTGCTGGGACTCAGTGAGAGCCCACACAACCAACCATGGTGGTGCAGCCGTCCAAGGCTGCAGGGGATGGGCTGGAGCCTCCCTCCGCCACCACCACCAGTTCCACCAGCCACACCACACCCAGAACCACCACCAGCAACACTGGGCAGCCGTCCGAGGCTCCAGGTGATGGGCTGGAGCCTCCACCTGCCACTACCAGCAGCAGCACCACCACTGCCACCACTGAACAGCCGTCACCGCTGTCGGACAGTGTATAGTCCTGCCTCCATGGGCTGTTGTGCAGCCTGCCCCCTGCAAATCCTGTGGGTATGACACCCAGCTAAGAGACTGTGACCTTGCACTCCCCAAGATCTGCATCACAGGGCACAATGCCTCCTCCAGAACCAGTGGAGAAGCCATCCACTCACCCCATGCTCCCAGGATGAAGATCACAGGGCACAATGCCCCCTCCAAAACCATGGATAAGCCATCCACTCACCCCATCCTCCCCAGGATGGCAATCACTGGGCACGATGCCCCATCCAGAGCATGTGGGCAAGTCAACCACTTGAGAGACTGTGATCTTGCACCCCCCAGGACCAAGCACAGGGCATGTTGCCCCCTCCAGAGCAAGTGGGCAAGTCACCCACTCAAGAGACTGTGGCCTTGCACTCCCCAGGACCAAGCACAGGGCATGTTGCCCCCTCCAGAGCAAGTGGGAAAGTCACCCACTCGAGAGACTGTGGCCCTACACTCCCGAGGATCAAGCACAGGGCATGTTGCCCCCTCCAGAGCAAGTGGGAAAGTCACCCACTCAAGAGACTGTGACCTTGCACTCCCCAGGACCAAGCACAGGGCAGGTTGCCCCATCCAGACCAGTGGTCTTGTTACATCTGCTGGCTGAGGTGCCCCCCATCCCCCTGAGGTGCCTGCTTAGTTCCCAAATGATGCTCCTGAAGTGTTCTCTCCATGTTGATGCAGATGCCATGTGTGGCCTTGGATTTTGGCCTGTGGCCATGTGCACTACATACATTGTAGACTAGGCTGTATCCCTTTTTGTGTACATATGTACACATGCAGCTCGGGCTCCATGGCAGCGTGGTTTTTCCCTGTGTCTCCAATGGTGAGTCCTTTCCCTTCTGAGGTCTGTTTCCGCCGGGCTTTTGATGTTGTTGGTACCGACCCGGAAAAGGTGTCGGTTTGCAGGGTCATAATATGGTGGGTGGAACACTGACTTCCGCCTAGCTGTAGGTGGCTACCGCCGTGGTGGCTGCTGTTTCTGCCCTGGCGGTCGGTGTGGAATATTGGCTGTATAACAGAGATCTTTCTGCCATGGTCATAATTTGGCGGTAATTACTGCTGGCCTGTTGCCGGTATTACTGCCACTTTAACACCAACTGCTAGGGTTTCAATGAGGGCCATAGTCAATAAATGAAGCACACACTCAGTGACTAATGCCGGATCAATGGTTTGTATATCACAAAATTATATTTTGTTACTTTATTTCTAGAACCACAAGTTTCAAGATGCAGGTAAGTACTTTTGCAATTAGGTATCCAACCTATGTATCAATACCACTTTGTTTAGAATTGGCAAGTTATACGATTTTCGAATAAATAGCAATAATCTAATTTAAAAGTTGACACTGCAATTTTCAGAAACAGTTCTGGGGGGAAGAAAAGTTAGTACGTTCAAGAGGTAAGTAAAAGACTTACAGTTCCAGACTCTGGCGGTTCGGATGTCCATAGGTCGACCACAAACACCCACCACCAGT
This sequence comes from Pleurodeles waltl, assembly GCF_031143425.1. Taxonomy (NCBI): domain Eukaryota; kingdom Metazoa; phylum Chordata; class Amphibia; order Caudata; family Salamandridae; genus Pleurodeles; species Pleurodeles waltl. The sequence continues at coordinate 1,413,856,507 of NC_090444.1, read as the reverse complement.
AACAGAGGGCCAGCCAGGTGCAGAGGTCAAAGTTGAGGTCGATTTAACATGGGCTCCTATGGAGACTGAGAGCACTTGGAATTAGGCCTCCTTGCAGGTAAGTACACGTGTCTTTGGAGGGCAGACCTGGGGGGTTTAGAGGAGCACCAGGGGGGGCAACAGTTCAGCATCAAACACACACCGTCAGTGGCGCAGGGGCAGATGGTTGCAGGGAGCAAACACAGTGTTGGGCTCCCAATGCTTTCCTTTAGGGGGACCAGGGTCACAAATATGCTGCAGGTGAAGTCCAGGTGGTCGGTTCTGGAAAACCAAAGCCTGGACAAGGAAGAGGGCTGCCTGCTGGACGTTGCTGCAGCAAAGGTCGGAGTCCCCAAGGCCAGGGGGCTGTGGGTATAGGGGTACCTTTTGGCATCAGGAATCTTCATCTGGTTCTGTCGCGGTCAGGGAGTGTCTTCCAGAATCAGGCTGCAGGTATTGTCGTGTAAGACAGGATGGGTCAACCGAGGGTGGGCACTTGCTCAGAACCACCTTGGGACCAGCTCTAGTTGGTTGGGCCACCTAGACACAGGCTGTAGGCGTTGGATGCAGAGTGGGCAGGACTCGCAGATCCAGTGCTGTTCTGGGGTCTTTGGATGTGTCTTCAGTCTTCTCTGCTGGGGTTCAGCTCAGCAGTCTTCCTTCTTTCTTCTTTTGAGGTCGCCAGGAATCTGACAAACTAGGTTCAGGGGGGCCCTTAAATCCTAGATTTAGGGGAGTTATAGGGGTCAAAGGGCAGTATCCAGCAGCGACTGTCCTTGAAGGTGGATACAGCCTTCCTGTGTCCACTCCCTTTGGGAAGGGGGACACAGACGTAACCCTATTGGTCCCTGCTCTCCAAACTAAGATGGAGGATATTGCAAGGAGGTGGTCACCTCAGCTCTGGAAACCTTAGGGGTGGTCCCAGCTGAGGTGTTCACTCCTCATTGTTTACCCAAATGTTTCCAAACGGACTTGCAGCCAAAAGAGGGGCTTTGTCTCGGGGGGGGGGGTGGGCAACTCCACTAGCTTGAGTGCCCTGGGGCACTGTAACAAGAGGCCAGAGCAGTCTTTGAGGCTCACCACCAGGTGTTCCAGTTCCTGCAGGAGGGAGGAGTGAAACAGGGCAGGCTTGGTTTTTGGTCAGAAACTCATCTGGGAGTGGCAGGCTGGCACAGACTGGTCAGTACTGCACTAGCAGTTTGGCCAACATACAGGGGGCATCTCTAAGATGCCCTCTGTGTGCATTTTCCAATAAATCCAACACTGGCATCAGTGTGGGTTTATTGTGCTGAGAGGTTACCAAACTTCTCAGTATTCAGTGAAGCCATTGTGGAGCTGTGTAGTTTTTAATGACAAACTCCCAGCCCATATACTCAATCTGGCCACGGTGCACTTGCAATGTTTAAGAATGGACTTAGACACTGTAGGGGCGTATTCGTCATGCAGCTATGCCCTCGCCTGTGGTATACTGCACCTTGCCTTGGGGCTGTAAGGCCTACTAGAGGGGTGACGCACCTATGCCATAGGCAGTGGTTGGTGTGCATGACACCCTGGGAGGGGTGCCATGTCGACTTTGTCTTTTTCTCCTCACCAGCACACACAAGCTCCAATTGCAGTGCGCATGTGCTAGTTGAGGGGTCCCCCAGGCTGGCATAATACGTGCTGCAGCCCTTGGGGACCTTCCCTGGCCACAGGGCCCTTCGTACCATGGGTACCTTTTATAAGGTACAAGGCACTTAACTGTGTGCTAGGGGTGTGCCAATTGTGGGAACAATGGTACTGTTTTGGGGAAAGAACTCTGGTGCTGGGGCCTGGTTAGCAGGATCCCAGCACACTCAGTCAAGTTGGCATCAATTTCAGGTCAAAAGTGGGTGGGGCAGGGTAACCATGCCAAAAAGGGCACTTTCCTACATATATATATATATATATATATATACACACAAACACACAAATGTATATATACATACACACATAGATCTTGGGCCTGAATTCTGCTAATTGTGATTTGGTGTTAACCTGTTCAGTAGTTTTTGAGAACTTAAGGGTAAAAAATAATTGTATAGCCTCCTGCGAGAGCGCAAATTTAACAAGCATTTGCAATGCAATAGGTCTCGCATTTGCGAGAGTTAGAGCTATTGACATAATTCGAGTGGCTCTGCATATAACTAAAGCTCTTCCATTTACCTTTTAACTCTATCTGCTGCAAAAAAAACCCGAAAATGTTGTAATTTAGATGTAGGCAGCGTAGTACATGACGTATATCTGGAAGCATGATTGTAATGGTAATATTTCACATATAAAACGTGAGGTTAACACGTTTCTGTTCACGCCAAGGTGTTAATGAAAGACATAAGTTTTCCTAATTATTGCCACTTTTCCTGCAATACTGAGACACTGTCTTAGCAGCACCTGGGATGAATTCATAGTGTATTCGCTACACGGCTTCTTTTAAATATATAAAAACCTCCAACTTCTGAATAATATATCTGACAGAGTTTTCTTCTTTCTCAGTGGGGTGAGAATGCCGCATTTTGGATGCCACATTAGCTGCAGGGTGAAGCCTGTGACCTTCTAGGCAGGGACGGGGAAACATCCTTTCACGCTAGAGGGTACACTGCTGCTGAAACATGACTTCATTGCCTTGCAGTTGTTTTTTTGTTTTAGTGCAGCTCTTGAGACAAACTGTTCAGAGCTGAGCGACTTCTAAGCAGTACTTTATTTACACTAATGTCGAGTCTTTCCAGCACTCCAAACTTCACTTGAAAGTGAATTTTACCAAAACGCAAGTGAATTTTACCAAAACGCATCTGATCTCTACTTATGTCATTAACAAGGAAAGAGCAACACGGCGCGCAAGGGAGGAGTTGCCAGGACACACAGACAATAAAGCAGCATGGGGGTAGGTGGTTCGGTGGGGGGCAATTACAAAAGGGACAGCAACACGGAGCAAAAGGGGATGGAAGTTGTAAAGGCAAGAGGAATGAGAACAACGCTCTCCAGTACCGCTGGACGAAGGTGAGAGAGAAAGGAAGACAGGCGGACCTATCACTCTTACCTCTCAATTGCTTAAAGCAATAAGCAGGCGCCGTGCTGATAAAAGAAAGGCGCGGCCGCAATGCTGAAAGATTAAGGGGGTGATTCTCACCCTGGCGGGCGGCGGAGGCCGCCCGCCAGAGTTCCCCCCTCCAAAATACCGCTCTGCGGTCGAAAGACCGCTGAGGGTATTTTGGTTTTTGCACTGGGCTGGCGGGCGACCGCCAAAAGGCCGCCCGCCAGCCCAGTGCAAAACAGCCTTCCCACGAGGACGCCGGCTCAGAATTGAGCCGGCGGAGTGGGAAGGTGCGACGGGTGCAGTGGCACCCGTCGCGTATTTCAGTGTCTGCAAAGCACACACTGAAATACAAAGTGGGGCCCTCTTATGGGGGCCCCACGACACCCCATACCGCCATCCTGTTCCTGGCGGCGGTATGGGGTGTCAGAATCCCCATGGAGGATTCTACAGGGCAGCGGAAAACCGGCGGGAGACCGCCGGTTTTCCCTTTCTGGCCACGGCTGAACCGCCGCGGTCAGAATACCCTGTGGAGCACCGCCAGCCTGTTGGCGGTGCTCCCTCCAACCCTGGCCCCGGCGGTCCATGACCGCCGGGGTCAGAATGACCCCCTAAGTGTGTCAGCCGTGAAGTGAACGTGCACTTTTCTTTCATCAACATTTCACCTGATTCATGCCCGCTGTGCACAATGAAAGTGAACACTTACATAAAGTGCCATCACAAACATGCGATTAAATGAAGTAATTGAAGCGCATTTTACTAAAAATAAATTAAACGAGCCAGAACTCCAAAACAAAATGCCTATGGAAAAGCGCGTTATTCAGAAAGCAAAGAAAAAAAAAGAAAGAAAAAAGGAAAAAAAGCATTTGGAATGCAATGGTCTCATGTTTGCTCGAGTTAGAGCTCTTAGCGTAGTAAATTAATGCCATCGGAGAAGCGCGTTAGTCAGAAAGCAAAAAAGAAAAACATTTGGAATGCAATTGTCTAGCGTTTGCTGGAATTAGATCTCTTAGCTTTGTAAATTACTGACTGGACTTTTCTTGACACACAGACTAGAAATAACATGAGGAAGAGAGTGAGAGCGAGCTGGCCCTGGAAAACCCCCCCTCATCTGTTGGTTTGTGTTTACAGAGGGAGCTGATGGGGGGGAGGGACTGAACACACACCCAGAGTGTAAGACAAACAGGCAAATACTAAAAAAGAAAAAGTCCCTTACAGAAGAGATAAACAGGACATAGCGTAATTCTACAGTACTTTGTGCTGCTCCCAAAGAAAAAAGGCATGACAAAGAGGCAGAACTGACCACTAGCAAGCAAGGGTTTTTAAAGGGCACTAAAACCAACAAATATAATCGCTGGAACTCACAGTATAAGTGTACTTAAAAGTATAAGACACGTCGAGCGCTAACGCTCGACCTAAAAATGGAGGCCGGTGATTTGTCAAGAAGCCTATTTTTCCTATCAGCCTTCATGCTCTTGCAGGAGTGCGAGGCTCCTGCCAGTCTTGCGAGAGCGGGTGGCCTGATTGTGTGGCTTTTAGAATATTAGAAATGAAATGGCTGCCTTTGCTGTTTACTGTGAACAATTTGAGGTGCTGTGAAATTGCAGTAAAAAAGCTGTATAATGTATAATGTTGCAGCAGAAAGACATGCTGCCTCCCTAGAATTAGAGAAGAAGATACATGCTTATTGTTTTAAAACTTATTTTTATGATCTCGCGGGATCGTGAACAGTAAAAAGGGGTAGTTGAGTTTTGAATACACTCCAATAGGAAGAATGCATGTTGTGGCCATTTATTTTGTGAGGAAGTGGTAAGAGATGAGTACTGTGTTCAGTAGATGGTTAATTCCTATTGTTAAAAAGTAGAAAGGAGTAGGTAATCTTTGAATACACTGTAGTATGCAGACCTGCTACTGTAGTACAGAGCATTACTGGAGATTGTGTTTGTCAGAATATACTTGTAGCCGGGTGTTGGAATCCCCGGCTACATCGCAGATTAAACCGGGAGTGGAATGCCGCTTCACCGACCCCGACAGACACGACAACGAGGATATCGGGAATCATACCTGAGGAACACGAAGAAGGGAAAACGATCGCGACATCGCTGGGAACCTGGATATCTGGGTTCCCGATGCGATTTTACAAAAACAGACGTCGTGGAAGGAGACGCGGAGAACGGCAGAAGAAAGGAGACGTCCACCAAACGAACGAAGAAGGAAGAACCAACGAACACCAGTCCAGGAGATATCATTACAGGAGAGGAAGGTCCAGAGGAGCTTGAACGCCGCCACGTCCCCGGAGGGACGTGGCTCAGTCAGGTACGGTCCTGTTTAAAGGACAGCATTCGTTTTATGATAGGGAGGGAGGGGGCTGCGGAGGAGGGGAAGAGGGGGTGGAGAGAAGGGACAAGAGGGGGGAGAGGGAAGGGATTGAGAAGGGCACTTGTAGACCCTCAAGGAGCACAGAAATAGAGATCCTTTAGTAAATAACTGAACACTCACAGAGGTGACTTCACTGGATTCCTGAGCCTATTATCACCATGATATTCTATCTGTGGGGAGGGGACTCTTACTACAATCCCCCTCCCCCTCCCGCTCCCTCTCCCTCCCTCCCTCCCTCCCTCAAAACATTGGACATTTCAAAATTAAAACTTGATATAATAAAACCACGTTTACTCACCCTTCCGATTGAGTACCTTAGTCCTTCTTGTCGCTACACCCACTGCCACAATACTATTAACACCCATCAGCTTTGTAAGAGTTGTGAGTAGGGTATGGTCTCTTCCCACACCCAAGAGAGGGGTGTTAGCATGAAAGACAGTTCCTGGACAGAACATACAATGCACACCTGTCATCCTAGTGAGCGGTCTCAGTGGAGAGGCCAGCCTCTCTCCACACACCCTATTACACACAATCGTCATCTGAGACAATGTTGTGACAGGCCAGGCCACACACACGGCCTAATACACACACCTGTCATCTGAGGCAGAGGTCTGACAGAAGACACTAGTCCATCTACACACCCTATACTATGCACAACCATCATAGGAGACAGAGGTGTCAGTCCATGTACACACCCTACTATGCACACCAGTCATTTGAGACATGTATAAACCCTATTCTATGCACAGCCATCATCGGAGACAGAGGTGTCAGTCCATGTATACACCCTACTATGCACACCAGTCATTTGAGACAGAGGTCTCACTGGAGAGGCCAGTCTTTCTCCACACCCCCTACTATGCACACCTGTCATCTGAGAGACAGATCTGCAAGGAGCGGCTTGCCATTGTACAAAACCCTACTATGCACTCCCATTATCTGAGAAAGAGGTGTGGAACGAGAGAGAAGTCCACACAGACACCCTACTATACACACCTTTCATGTACGAGAGGTCTGAGAGAAGAGGCCAGCCTCTCCTTACACCCTACTATCCAACCCCATCATCCAAAAGAGGGGTCCCACTGGAGAAGGCAGGCCCTCTATATGCACACTACTGAGTACACCTGCCATCTGAGACAGAGGTCTGGGTGGAGGCCAGTCTCTCCCCAAACCTTACTACACACACACCTGTCATGTAAGAAATAGGTCTCAGTAGAGAGGATACTCCGTCTCACATGCTACTATTTTGTGTGATTCCGCAAGACTCTCTTGAGAGTAGCTCACAAGCTTCAGGAAGTAAAGCTTGCTGCACTGATGTGTGATTTTGTGAGAAGCTCACAAGGTTACTGAGCCTGTCACAAGGTGTTTCACAATCCCGCAAACCTTTTGCGAGACCCACATGGAAAATTACTGGGCCCTGCCACAAAGTGTTTTACAATCCCACAAGAGTCTTGCAAGATTGTATTGAGGGGGTAAAAATAAAAAAAGAGCCAAGGCTCAACTGATAGTTACCATTTTTATTACATGGTTGAAGAAATGCTGCGATCTGATTGGGTGTAGAACCACAGAATAGTCACATTGCTCTTTGTGATTTGAAGGAGTGGTGCTTCACGGAAGTGACTGAATTTGGAACTGAGGTAGACTGGTGCATTCAGCAGCAAATAATAAACTGCTCTAAGTTCGGGCAATTAAAAATACACTTTATGAACTTTGTTTAGAAGTGTCAGTAAGTGCACTACTCATGATAAACCTATTCTGTACACGGTTTAGTGAATCAAAAGCTATTTGTAGAAGTGTGTGTTTTAATGTAGGTTTTGAGAGGTTAAACTGTAGAGATATCACCACGTTTTGGGCATTTTGATAAAAAAATGAAACGCTCAATGTTCAAGCTGTATGTAGTTGTAAGTAAAAGAGGAAGTGTTTCTAAAATGATAAAACAAAGAATCTATAATCTGTTAATGCAAGGCTTAATGTTTTTATTAACATTACTGTAAACATTTCTTATCCCTATGAGATGTTTGGAGATATTGCCATTTCTAGAGTAAAAAACTGTGCTTACTGTTAGGAAAGGTGTGTCTAGAGGAATGTTTTACTTTATAAACTCTTATTGGAACCACATTTGATGGCATGTTATAATTTAATTGTGAAAAAATGCACTGGTTGAGGGTGTTGAATTCTTCAAGAGAAAGGAATATGAAGTTAGTGGTCCAGTACATATAACTACATGATTGGGGGTAAAAATGTAAAGAAACTTTAGAGTATATAGGGAGTCATTCTGACCTCGGTGGTAAAAGGCGCTTACCGTCGGTCAGAAGACCGCCATAACACCGCTGCGGCCGCGGTAAACCGCCACGGTCATTCTGACCCGCAACTGGCAAACCGCCAAAAACCCGACATCCACAAAAGTCCGTCACACCAAAGGTCAGCGAAAAACTGGCGATGACCAAACCTCCACCGTCACGCCAACAGAAAAACGCCCATGCCATTACGACCCACGAATCCAGGCAGCGGTCTTTCAACCGCAGTATTCCATTGGCGGTACACACCGCCGCGGTCGAAATACACACACCCTTACAAAACACAACCACATTGGACAATTTGAAACACACACACCTGATACACATACAAACAACACTCCCACACACCCAATACAATATAAAACACACACCCACATCACCCACAAACCCCTTCGACAAAAAAATTCGACAGAAATCCAGAGATAGACAGCACTGCTTAGACAACACCATCACACAGAGGCAAACCACACCATCACCCACACAATATCCACGCATAAAACACCACACATCTCCACACTCACCACACTCATCAACACATACACCACCCCACACCCCATCCACATCACCCTATGGCACCCCAAAGACACCCCCGGTTCTCAGACGCCGAACTCCGGGTCATGGTGGAGGAAATAGTTCGGGTAGAGCCCCAGCTCTTCGGGACACAGGTGCAGCACACCATCATTGCCAGGAAGATGGAGCTATGGCAAAGGATAGTCGACAGGGTCAACGCTGTGGGACAGCATCCACGAAATCGGGATGACATCAGGAAGTGCTGGAACGACCTACGGGGGAAGGTGCGTTCCATGGTATCAAGGCACAACATTGCGGTGCAGAAGACTGGCGGCGGACCCCCACCTACTCCCCCAGAATTTACAGCATGGGAGGAGCAAGTCTTGCACATCCTGCATCCTGAGGGCCTCGCAGGAGTATCTGGAGGAATGGACTCTGGTAAGTCAAATCTTAACTACTTCTTCCCACCCCCACCCCACCTGCATCCCAAATCATACCCCCACCCTCACCCCCACCCCCATCACACCTACTCCCTGCAAATGGCTCACCATCACAACCCATCCATCCCAACACCAAGACCTGCATGCGTCCACAAAGCATGGACACCCATCACCAAAGCATGCCCACTGCACATACACATCTCCCCCACAAGCCACCCTCACAAAAGCCCCCACACAGGAATGCCAGCACTGGGGTACACGGGCACCCACCCATTGACCGATATGGCACATACTGAAGCAATAACCATACCTCTATACCCCTGCAGGACCCGAACGCCACCACACCGCCCAGGTGGGTCCAGAAATGTCCATCCCACCCCCAGAAGAGGCCACCAGTGATGACAGCAGCTCTGTCTCCCTGGACCCAGATGACCAGCCCGGACCATCGGGGACCTCGGGACAGTCGGTTCCCCTCACACAGCCACAGGCCACAGCAGACCCAACCCCCTCTGGGAACACCAGCACAGCTCCCACCCAGCGGGCCCATGCCTCCGTCTCCAGGACACGTCAATCAGCGGTGTGTTCACCACTACAGGGCACCCAGGTTAACCCACCACCCCAACAACAACAGGGACCTGGTGGCAGTGGTAGTGGGCACACGGTCCAGGGGACAGAGGCACCTGGAAACAGGGGAACTGGGAGGGCTGCTGTGCGACAGGGGGGGGGGACAGGCCCAGGCAACCTACTCTCCACGAGGCCCTCTCCTCCATCATGGGAGCATACCACCACTCCCAGGAGACGATGGCGACGGTACTGGCCAGGTTCCAGGAGATCCAGGTCATGCAGGAGCAACAGTACATGGGGTTCAGGGAAGAACTTAGAAGCATCAGTTCCGCAATGGGCACCATCGTATGGGCACTCAACCTGATTGTCACCACATTGCGGGACCATGTGGCACCACAAAGGGCCCCTGTCACTAGCATGGACCAAGAACAGGCAACCACCTCCGCCGGCGCTAGTGGACAGGAGGCCCCCACACAACAGGCCACCAGAACCCCACCTCCTGCAGAAGAAGAACCACCCCGCAAGCGGGGCCTGAGATCTCGTAAGAAGACAGAGTAGGATGTCAAGACCCCCGCCAGCTAAGGATACCCCCTGATGTCATCCCACTGTCCCACATTGTCACCCTGTCCAAACTTTAACTGCCCCTGCTCCACCTTCCACAGGCATATGGACAATGCACCTGTGAGACTGAAAAGCTGGACTCTGCCATGGACATTCCTCCACCATCACCCATCACCGATTTCCCACCATGTCCCTAAATTCAGCTTCTTAATAAAAACACTTATTGCACAAAAACAAACTGGAGTCTGCCTGTATTGTGAACAAATGTATTGAACATAATGCTGCCAAAATGTCCAGTTACACAGTGATGAAAACATACCAATGTCACACAGCTGTAGTCCATGGGGAAACAAAGCAGAGGTCACGCAGTGGGGGCCACATCGCTGAAATTGGAAGGGAAAGTCACAACTCAGTTAACATACATTGGGGGAATAGGCCAGACAGTAGAGAGGCAGGAGACTGTAAGTAATTGTAAAATGCCGGTGTTGAATCTTACCTGTGTGTTATTGAAAATACTGTAGTATCACTGTGTCCCTGTTGTCTGTGTCGTCCCCGTCGTCTTCCTCCTCTTCACTCTCCACAGGTTCCACCGCTGCCACAACACCACCATCTGGACCATCCTCCTGCAGGAAAGGCACCTGGCGTCGCAAAGCCAGGTTGTGAAGCATACAGCAGGCCACGATGATATCACACACCTTCTTTGGTGAGTACATTAGGGATCCACCTGTCATATGCAGGCACCTAAACCTGGCCTTCAGGAGGCCGAAGGTCTGCTCGATCACCCTCCTAGTACGCCCATGGGCCTCATTGTACCGTTCCTCTGCCCTGGTCCTGGGATTCCTCACTGGGGTCAATAGCCACGACAGGTTGGGGTAACCAGAGTCACCTATTAGCCACACACGGTGTCTCTGAAGTAGTTCCATCACGTAAGGGATGCTGCTATTTCGCATGATGTACGCGTCATGCACTGACCCCAGGTACTTGGCATTTACATGGGAGATGTACTGATCTGCCAAAACAGACCACCTGGACATTCATCGAATGATAGCTTTTCCTGTTCCTGTACACCTGTTCACTTCCTCTGGGGAGTACCAAAGCCACATGGGTCCCATCAATGGCACCAATGACGTTGGGAATATGTCCAAGGGTATAGAAATCACCCTTCACTGTAGCCAATTCCTCCACCTCAGGGAAAACAATGTAGCTCTGCATGTATTTCATCAGGGCAGACAACACTCTGGATAAAACCTTAGAAAACATAGGCTGAGACATCCCAGATGAAATGGCCACTGTTGTTTGGAATGATCCACTAGCCAAAAAATGGAGTACTGACAGAACCTGCACTAGAGGGGGGATCCCTGTGGGTTGGCGGATGGGTGACATCAGGTCTGGCTCCAGCTGGGCACACAGTTCCTGTATAGTGGCACGGTCAAGTCTGTAGGTGAGTATGACATGTCGTTCTTCCATTGTCGACAGGTCCACCAGCGGTCTGTACACGGGAACAGCCCTCCATCTCCTCACAAGTCCCTGTGGACGGTGCCTAGGAAGGACAACATGGAGCACAGAGTCAATCAACCCACAGGTACATTCACACAGCTTGCACTGTACACGATTCTCTATGCATTGAATGGCTTGTATGAGTGGCAATGCAAGGCCTAGGCCTGTGTGACGCAGTAGAAATTAAGCCATGTGGGCCTTTGAAATGGCGGCTGCCTGACCTGTGAAGTGTGACAATGTGATGTGAGCTCATTGCGCTGGCGTGGCACACCGTGGCGGTAGGCGGTGCAAAGCCGCATTGGTTAACATTGAACCCTATGGGTTTCAGGAGCCAATGAGGATGTGCGCCGGCGGTCGCGGTACGCACCGCCGCGGGCGTAACCGCCATTTTCTATCTGCTTAATCACTCGAGACCTGATCATCCACAGGAGAGGACCTATACTGCAAGTGCTGCTGTGACCTCGGTCTGGAAGTGGCAATGGCTGCTGCGACTGGGGAAAGGGCCCCTGCCTTCACTTCAGAAGAGTTGGAGACACTCGTGGATGGGGTCCTCCCCCAGTATGCGCTACTCTACGGCCCTCCAGAACAACAGGTGAGTACACTGGGACCATGCTTAGTGGGCAATGCCTGGGTTGAGTGGGGTGAATGAACGATGGTGGTGAGGGGAGCGAATGAGGAATGCATCGCACGACAGATGAGAGCATGTGCCACATGGCAAGGTTGGGGAGGGGGGCCACTCACATCCACCATGCAGAAAAGTGATGATGTTTCTTTTCCCACCCTGTACATGTCACATAGGTCAGCGCCCATCAGAAGATCGACATTTGGAGTGCCATCGCCAAGGACGTCCGGGCCCTGGGGGTCCACAACAGACGGGGCACCCACTGCCGCAAGAGGTGGGAGGACATCCGCCGCGGGAGCAGAAAGACCGCCGAGGCTCTGCTGGGGATGGCCTCCCAACCTAGGAGGGGTGCCACACGGCAATTGACCCCCCTGATGTCCCGGATCCTGGCGGTGGCCTACCCCGATTTGGATGGGCGCGTGAGGACAGCACAGCAGACACAAGGGGGTGAGTACCAGCACATTCTGCTATCTTTGCGCGCAGTGGAGGTGCCTGGGTGGGGGAGGAGGGCTGTGGGTATCCCTAGGCCAGGGCGATTTCTGTAGGCTAGGCCCCTCCGTGAGGCATGGTCCTGTGCCCCCGCCCCCCACCTCTGTAGGGTGACTAGTACAGCTATTCATGGCCCTGTGTCATCTATGTGGGCAGTTGTCGTCCATAGGCTTGTAGGCCATGTCCCACTGATTGAGTAGTGTACCCCAAGTGCGCGGCGTAGTGCAGTGGGCTTCCGTGTCTGTCCTCTCCGCCAACGGTGTCGCCAATGCATGCACTCAACATGTCTTTATTTCTTCTCCCCCCCCTTTTTTTTGGTCTTCCTGTTCATGTGTGCATTAGCATCATCAGGCGGAGGAGAAGTGGCATCGGCGCACGAGGGAGCTGCATCTCACATGGCCCTGGAGGGCCATGCAACCGACTCCGAGTACACCAGTGAGACGGAGGGCAAGGGGAGCTCCACAATGGGGACCCGTGGAGACGTCAGCGACACCGACACGTCCTCGGAAGGGAGCTCCCTTGTGGTGGCGGCAACATCCGTGCCCACCGCTACAACAGGTACAGCCGCCACCCAGCGCACCAGCTCCGCCCTCCCAGCAGCCCCTCAGCGTTCGCCCCGTGCCCGCTCGGCCAGGAAGCCGGCCATCCCCTTCGCCCCAGGCACCTCAGGCCCTGCCCCAGTTACCCCTGCTGCCCTCAGTGAGGAGGTCATTGACCTCCTGAGGACCATCATTGTTGGGCAGTCTACCCTTTTGAATGCCATCCAGGGGGTAGAAAGGGAGGTGCATCGGAGCAATGCATACCTGGAGGGCATTCATTCGGGTCAGGCTGCCCATCATCGATCGTTCGACGCTCTGGCATCAGCACTGACGGCAGCCATTGTCCCTGTCTCCAGCCTCCCTCCTCCAACTCCCTCCACCCAGTCCCACTCCCCTGTTCCTCTGCCTATCCCAGCCACACCTACAGACCAGCCTGCACACACCTCAACACCCAAGGGCAGCTCATCCAGACATAAGCACCACAGGTCACACAAGCATTCACCCAAGCAACATCCAGACATGCCAACAGCCACTGCCTCCTCTGTGTCCCCCTCCTCCCTCCCTGTGACGTCTCCACTCACACCTGCATGCACACCACCATCAGCCAGTACGTCCATCACCAGCACACCCTCCAGAATAGTCCGCACACGTGCAGTCACCACCCCCACTGCCATTTACACGTCCCCTGTGTCCTCTCCCATTGTGTCTGTCACCCCCTCTTCCAAACCACACATACGCAGGCAGCCACCCACCCAACAGCCATCCACCTCACGACAGCCTCCGTCACAAGCACCTGCACCCAAAGACAGCACACTTGACTCTACTACAACCACATCCTCTTGCTCCACTCCCATACCCACTACACCTACCCGTCCCTGTCTTTCTAAATTGATTTTCCTTTCCAACCTTGACCTCTTTCCAACAACTGACCCACCCCCTCCATCTCGTAAGAGTCCAAACAGCACCTCAGCCACCACAAGCCCTGCATCTACTAGGGCCATAGTTCAGGGCTTTTGGAGTCCACCAGCTCCTAGGGCAGGAACATCGGCCAGCAGCAAGGGGACAGCCAGCCCACCCCCTGGGAAGAGGACCAAAAAAGTGAAGGGCCGACGCGACAGGACTGAGACGGCTGCCCCCAAGGACACTAGCCTTGCCCCGTCACCTGGCACATCCACAAAGGGAGGCAAGGGCCCCAGAGATTCTGCGAAGGAGGGCAAGGGCAGCAGGGCGGACAAGTCCGGCAGCAGGCGAGCTGCCCAGGAGGGCCCCACCAGCCCCATTCCGGGTGTGACGGAGGACACCCACGGGCCCAGGACTCCAGCACAGGAGGGCCCCGCAAGCGAAAGGTCGGATGGTGACTGAGCGGGAACTATTGGCCAGATCTGGTTCCCTAGGAACACAAGACAAGCACCGCTGAACAGGGCCCGCCGTGAGAAGCACCGCTGAACAGGGCCCGCCGTGAGAAGCACCGCTGAACAGGGCCCCGCCAAGACAAGCACCGCTGAACAGGGCCCGCCGTGAGAAGCACCGCTGAACAGGGCCCGCCGTGAGAAGCACCGCTGAACAGGGCCCGCCGTGAGAAGCACCGCTGAACAGGGCCCCGCCAAGACAAGCACCGCTGAACAGGGCCTGCCGTGAGAAGCACCGCTGAACAGGGCCCGCCATGAGAAGCACCGCTGAACAGGGCCTGCCGTGAGAAGCACCGCTGAACAGGGCCTGCCGTGAGAAGCACCGCTGAACAGGGCCCCGCCAAGACAAGCACCGCTGAACAGGGCCCCGCCAAGACAAGCACCGCTGAACAGGGCCCGCCGTGAGAAGTACCGCTGAACAGGGCCCGCCGTGAGAAGCACCGCTGAACAGGGCCCCGCCAAGACAAGCACCGCTGAACAGGGCCCGCCGTGAGAAGCACCGCTGAACAGGGCCCCGCCAAGACAAGCACCGCTGAACAGGGCCCGCCGTGAGAAGCACCGCTGAACAGGGCCCGCCGTGAGAAGCACCGCTGAACAGGGCCCCGCCAAGACAAGCACCGCTCCGCTGGGCACCGCCGTCTCTGAACTGCTCTGCTGGGCCCTTCCTCTCAAGCACCGCTCCGCTGGGCCCTTCATCTCAAGCACCGCTCCGCTGGGCCCTTCATCTCAAGCACCGCTCCGCTGGGCACTGCCGTCTCTGAACTGCTCTGCTGGGCCCTTCCTCTCAAGCACCGCTCCGCTGGGCCCTTCATCTCAAGCACCGCTCCGCTGGGCCCTTCATCTCAAGCACCGCTCCGCTGGGCCCTTTATCTCAAGCACCGCTCCGCTGTGCACTGCCGTCTCTGAACTGCTCTGCTGGGCCCTTCCTGTCAAGCACCGCTGTGCTGGGCCCTTCCTCTCGAACACTGCTCCGCTGGGCCCTTCATCTCAAGCACCGCTCCGCTGGGCCCTTCATCTCAAGCACCGCTCCGCTGGGCACCGCCGTCTCTGAACTGCTCTGCTGGGCCCTTCCTGTCAAGCACTGCTCTGCTGAGCCCTTCCTCTCAGGCACCGCTCCGCTGGGCCCTTCATCTCAAGAACCGCTCTGCTGGGCCCTTCATCTCAAGCACCGCTCTGCTGGGCCCTTCATCTCAAGCACCGCTCTGCTGGGCCCTTCATCTCAAGCACCGCTCTGCTGGGCCCTTCATCTCAAGCACCGCTGGCCCATTGGCAGGGCCGGATCTGTGTCGGGCAAGGCTTCACGAAGCACTCTGGCCACCATGCCTCCTCCATAACCAGTGGAGTCTGTAATCCACCTGATGGACTGTGGCTTTGCACTTCCCAGGATGTAACAGTGGTCAACCCACCCACGGTTTAGACTTGAGAGACTGTGGCTTTGCACTCCCCAGGATGGCACGGTGGGCACCCCACTCACTGTAAAGACTTGAAAGACTGTGGCTTTGCACTCCCCAGGATGGCACAGTGGGCAAGCCACCCACTGTATAGACTTGAGAGACTGTGGCTTTGCACTCCCCAGGATGGCACAGTGGGCAAGCCACCCACTGTAGAGACTTGAGAGACTGTGGCTTTGCACTCCCCAGGATGGTACAGTGGGCAATCCACCCACTGTAGAGACTTGAGAGACTGTGGCTTTGCACTCCCCAGGATGTCACAGTGGGCAATCCACCCACTGTAGAGACTTGAGAGACTGTGGCTTTGCACTCCCCAGGATGGTACAGTGGGCATGGAGGCCCCTCGTGGATCTGGCGTCGTGGACTCATGTGGCTGAGGTGCCCCCCCTTCCCTTCCCCCTGAGGTGCCTGTAGTTTTACTATCTGATGCCCCAGCAGTGTTCTCTCCAATGGAATCTGGTCTTGTGTGTGGGCTTTGCCCATGTGTTTATGCACATTGGCCCACGAACAATGGAAGGTTGCCAAAATGTGCCGGACTTTTGCCCTATGTATATATTGTTAATGATGTTTTTGATTTTATTTATATATTTCATATTTCACATTGCTTAAAATTTGCTATAATATACTTCAATTTTAATGATCATTTTATTTTGTCTTTGCATTATTCCGTGGGGTTTGGGGGGTGTCACTCTGACTTGTTGCTCTGCATTGGTGTGTAGGTATTTGGGGGGGGTGGGGGGGTGGGTGTATCGCGTATGTGTGTGCCTGTAACCTTTCCTCCTCCCCCCTCCCCTGTGTCGTAGGTGCAGTACTCACCGTTGTCGTCTGCGCCGGTGTTCGTGCTCCTGGTAGAGGAGCAGGTAGACAATAGCTGGTAGGATGTTTAATTCGGGTTCCATGCTGTCCAGATTCCTCGTGGACTGTATAAAGGTGAGCGTTTTCCCGTTCGTAGTCTGTTTCCGCCGTGCTTTTATCGGCGGGGCTCCCACCATGGAAAAGGTGGCGGATTGGTGAGTTGTGATAGGGTGGGCGGTATATTGTCTGCCGCCTGCCTGTTGGCGGTGACCGCCGCGCTGTTTGTTTGTCCCGCCGTGGCGGTCGGAGTGTTAAAGTGGCGGGCTGTGTTGGCGGTTCCCGCCAGGGTCAGAATTCCATTTTTTTGACCGCCTGCCTGTTGGCGGGTTGGCCGCCGCTTTAACACCGACCGCCAGGGTTGGAATGACCCCCATAGTGATGTATCACTGTTATCAATTATTGATCAGTATAACTTTAAATATTTTGTTTTTCTTGCCTATTTTAGGTGACAAATGGAAAACAGAAGCTGTCAAAATATATTGAGGAGGTAAACAAAAAATGTTCAATTTGAAAGAGAGGGAACCATAACCATGTGGAAAGTCAGGAAAAAAATTAATTGCACACTTGATGTTACTGTTACTGCCTATAGCGACATTTGTACCCTTGGAGAAGCTCGTTCTGTGTAGCTCTACTTGTTTTTGATATTAAAATGATCTGCTCACTTCAACAATACAAAGGTGCTTTATTTAGAATAAGAGAGTTATCTGCTTGAGCAAGTGTAGATTCCTGTAATGGTGTAAAAAATTGATTGTTTCTAATTACCGAACTTAACTCCTTTTTACATATTTCATTTTATTTGAAGTGACTCTTTTGCCACCTAGCCTGCTAGACAGACTATTAAAGCAGATATTGTTTGGCAGGCTACGTTGGCTGACACAAAGTAAAAGAAGATCTATGTACATCAAAATCTAGTAGGCTAATGAAGCAAAAGGGGAAGAGTTGTTGGTGCCTGGTGACTGGAGGGAACAGAAAATGTAAAAACAAATTGATAAAGTTTGTTGCTTTGTTATTTTACAGTTGCTATTGTAGTTTAATATAGTCGTTGTTTGCAATGTTGTTAATAAGTTTTGTTTTGAAAATAAAATGTTTAAAGTCACTACTGATTTCTTTTCCTTATAGCTTTTAAAGATTTTAATATTTTTACAGTCTTGCAATGTTGACTTAAAGTGGCAGTTCCAACTTTAAGAACTGTAACTGTGCTGCTTGATGTCTATGTATGTTCAAGGGACTATACAGAGATTAGTGCAAGATCTTCAGCTGGATCCCCGCCGACAACAGAAAAACCGTGACCCACGCCCCCGTCACGAGCCGCCTAGACTACGGCAACACCCTCTATGCTGGGACCACCGCTAAACTCAAAAAACGCCTGCAACGTATTCAAAACGCCTCGGCCCGCCTCATCCTCAACGTACCCCGCAACAGCCTCATCTCCGCACACCTGAGACACCTGCATTTGCTCCCAGTTAGCAAAAGGATCACCTTCTGACTTCTCACCCACGCACACAAAGCCCTCCACAACAAGGGACCGGAATACCTCAACCGTCGCCTCAGCTTCTACGCCCCCACCCGTCTCCTCCGTTCCTCTGGCCTCGCGCTCGCTGCCGTCCCTCGCATCCGTCGCTCCACGGCGGGTGGGAGGTCCTTCTCCTTCCTGGCAGCCAAGACCTGGAACACCCTCCCCACCAGCCTCAGGACCACCCAGGACCACTCCGCATTCCGGAGACTCCTCAAGACCTGGCTTTTTGAGCAGCAGTACCCCCCCCCCATTCCCCCAAGCGCCTTGAGACCCGCACGGGTGAGTAGCGCGCTTTATAAATGTTAATGATTTGATTTGTTTTGGTCCCACTGTAGTATAAAGATTTTTATATAAGAGAAAGGTTTTGGCAGAGGTGAATGCGTCCTCATAGTATACTACGCACTCCTGTCAGGTGGTGATGGCAGTTTTTTTGCATGTCTTAGTATGTCTACTTGTCACTCTGGAGCGAAGTTTCAGCACAGAGGTCTGTCTGCACTTACTTCACAAGCCTATCCCCATAAGGAGGTGTTTGAGAGAGAGGTGATTGTGTCCCTACATTAAACTATGCACACTGGTTGTACAAGACACAGTTGTCAACAGAGGGGATACTCCATGTTATACTCTACTAATGATATTCTTTATCATGAAGAGAGGTATGAGCAGAGAGCGCAGTCTCTATCCACAGCCTATTTTGCACAAGTGTTACTTTCGGGAGATGTCTGAGCTGACCCGGAAGTGTATCTATATCCTAGACCGTATGCTTGTCATCCAAAATTAACTTCTGAGTATAGAGCTTAATTTCTCCCCACACCGTAGTTGCACTCAGCAGAGATGGGTCAGAGGAGAGGCCATTCTCTCCCAACACCCTACTATGCATACTCATCATCCGAGAGAGATCTAAGGATAGGGGCCATTCCTGCCCCACCCCCTACTACATGCACCCGTCATCCGAGAGAGAGCTCTCAGCGGACAGGCCAGAACCTCCCCACACCCTACTACGCACACCTGTGATCAAAGAGAGTTCAGTATAGAGGCCAGTTTCTTCCTACAACCTAGTAAATACATGCTTAATCCAAGAGAGAGTTCTCAGTGTTGAGGCCAGTACTTCTTCACACTGTATTGCGCATCCTTGTTGTCCTGGGGGGGGGGGTCTTAGTGGAATGGCCAATCCCTATTATACCCTACTATGTAGAGTGGTTATCCTGTGCTGAGGTGTTTTTGGAAGAGTTCAGTTTCTCCTCACTCCCTATTATATACTTCTGCCAGCAGGGACTGGAGTGGTCACTTTTTCCTAAAATCCTAGGAGGAAGTAAAAGTTGCAGGTACTGTAATGAAGGAAAGTGTACAATACATAACTTACAAAATCTTTACGATCTCATAAGAGTCTCGCAAGATTGTGGAACAACTAGTGTGGTACAGAAAATTGTTTATAGAGAAAGGTGTTAGTGCACAGGCTTATGTGTTTTTGTTTGAATACTTTACTACTTCCACTGAAGGACACAGACCTTTTGTCTATAAGGAATATAATAAATGTTCGAGCTTGTGAGACTCTCACAGGGCACAGAGGCATACACGGCTGAAGGAAGGCATTTAAATGCTCCTATACTTGCAGAAGTCTTACTGGACCGTGATTAGTAAAAAATAGTAGATGAGTTTACTGTGATGAGTAGATTGTAACTTAAAAAATAATAATAAGAATTTACAATCTCACTAGCGTCTCATAAGACTTGCAAGGGAAATTACTGGGCCTGCCAGATGGTGTTTTATGATCCCACAAGAGTGTCGCAAGATCGTATAAAGAGAAGTAAAAAAAAAGAAATTGGCCAAGGCTCAACCGAAAGTTACCATTTTTATTACATGGTTGAAGAAATGCTCTGATGCTACTGGGTGCTGAACCAGATATAGATGAGTTTGACCTTGGTGCTTTGGAGGAGAAGGACAATTCTTTGAGTTGTGCTAAGCAGAACTGAATATATCTGGAATTGAAAGAGACTGGTGTGGTCATTTGCATTTAAGAAAGAATTCCATGTTCAGGTGTCAAGTAATATATTTCATAAACTGCGCTGTGCAGTGTCAGTAAGTGTACTAATGTTGGTAGACTTCTTGTACAATATGTGTGAAGAGTGAAAAGTTGTTTGGGGAGGTTTAGATGTGTTAACATTGCTTTTAAGAGGTACAGATTAGAATACAGAGAGATGTGAGCAAAGTTTGCATAGTGTATTAAAAAACTGTGCAGTAATTCTCAGATTTCAAAACAAAGAATATAATAATCCAAGTTATACTGTTATGAACCTCATAGTACATATGCTTTAGCCATAGGAAATGTCTGAGTGGTGATATTGCCATTTCTAGAGTGAAAAGCTGTGGTGAGTGCTAGCAAAGGCGTCTCAAGAAGAATCTGTAACTTTGTAAACTTTTATGAAATGAGGTTTGATGGCATGGTGTAATTTATTTGTGATAAAATGGTGCACTGTTTGATTTTTTCAGGAAAAAGCACGACGTTACTGGTGCATTAGGTGCAAATATGTGATTCTGGGAGAAAAATGTACAAAGGTTTAAAAAATATACTTATGTATGACTTATTATTTACAGACCAGCATGTAACTTTTTTCATATTGGTTATTTAGCCTTTTTAGGAGCAAAATGTAAACTTGTCGCGTAGGCAGCAAAGAAGAGTCTTGTTAAGAGAAGCATGATTATTGTGCTCTTCAGCAATAACTACCTGCATAGGCACAGTGAATTCAGATTGGAAGGATATGCAGTCATCTGAACAGTTGAATACTTCTGCAGGATGAACTAACTCTGTACGAGCTATACTTTGTGAACTGTATATACAAATATATTTCTTTGCTGAGACTTTATTGCGACTTAGCCTGCCATAACATGGCACAAATCTAAAAAATCTTTGGTTGGATAAGGTATGAAAGAGAAGTGCTACCTACATCAAAATCCAGGAGGCAAATACAGCGAAAAGGATGGTAGGGTGTGTTTAAGAGGTGCTTATGAGCATCTGAAAATTTTCTTTATGTATTTTAAAGTTGCTTATTATTTTCATGTAATTGTTGTTTATATAGTTTGATAATGTAGTTGCTGTAGTTTTGTATTGTTGTAATAAATAAGTTTAATGGTACTTTGGATTAGTTTCCCTAATGTTCAGATTTATTGTAGTATTAAAAAATTCAGTAAAACTGGCAGTAACATGTTGAGGGACTGTAAATATGCTATTACATGTATATGTAAGTGAATGGTACTATGCTCATCTTTTACCATCTAGAGAGTTGTTAATAGAGAAGGCAATTATTTTGTAATGCATCAGTGGTTAGTTGTCAGGTGACAATGAGGTGTTGAATAGTGCAGTGTAGGTAGTTGTATTGCAAGAGAAGGATTTTTGCACAGAGGTAAGTGCATCTTTATACTCTAATACAAACTGCTATCAGCTGCTGTGCACACCCTATTACGTAGGGGTGTCGCCACTGGGAAATGTATGTCTCTACAATGAAATATTGATACAAGTTGTCCAAGACAGTTCTGAACAGAGAGGATTCTCCATTCTATTCTCTAATATGGATATTCATCAGTTTGAAGAGAGGTATGTGCAGAGAGGACAGTTTCTACCCACAGCCTATTTTGCACATATGTTACTCTGGGGAGATGCCTCACCTGAGAGGGTAGTATGTCATAACATAGTCTTTACAGTTGTTTTGCAAGACATACTTCGGAGAGTAATGGTAATTTAAAATCCATACTTTACTTGAACTGTCATACTGGGGAGAGGTGTGTCCACTTTTCACAACCTACTATGCGCAAGCATTATCCAAGATACACATCACAACAGATAGGCAGACTCTCCACACACTATACTACGCAGAGTTATCATGCAAGAGACTTTTGTCAGGAAACAAGGCAGTTTCTCGACACAGTCTGGTTTGCATAACTGTCAGCATGAGAAAATGTATGAGTAGACAAATACAATTCTTTCAAACCCTACTACAAACATCGCTTGCCTTGGAAAGATATGCAAGCAGAGAGATGACCCCCTTCACAGACAGCATTAGATATTTCTGTTGTTCAAAGGAGATGTATGAGGACAGATGCCACTGGTTCACTACACCATATTGTATATCCAAGTTGTCCTGGAGATAGGTGTTAGTGCAGAAGACGACCTTTCCCTACATTATACTGTGTATATCTGTTATGCTGGGTACTGGTTATACTTGCTATGGAATTGTGTGGTATTACAAGTGAGTACCTTCCCCACCCTACTATGCATAATACTGAGCCTGGGGAAAGGTGTGAGTGGTGAGACAGTGTCTCTTTGCACTCTACTGTACATACTGGTTAACTTCATGCAAGATATCAGTGGAGAAGCCAGTCTGTCCACATATTGTAGTAATGGGGATTTAAGAGGTAAGTATTGTAATGAAGGAAAATGTAAATTCTTCCTGTAAGGTATTTTTACGATCAAGCGAGTCTCACCAGGATTGTGTATATAAAAATAAAAAGGGTAGAGAAAATGTGGTGCATATAAACTATATATTACAGCAGGGCATGTTCAGTGAAAATGCAAATTCCATTATAAAAGTACGTTCTTTTGAGACGCTCACGAACCCAAACCAACAAACACTGCCTGTTGCAGTGGATGTGAAGGACTGTGCGCCCAGGTCTTGCAAGAGGCTCATAAGTGTTACCCATGCTATGTATGAGAGCATCATGGCTCTCGTGAGAGTGACCAACAAGGGAAAAAAGGGGAATACATTACAAACTACATCAATAGAAAGTATAGGGTAGCTCTGAAAAGAGCTCTTGCAAGTAACATTTTGAACAACTTTATATATATATATATATATATATATATATATATATATATATATATATATATATATATATATATATATATATTTTTTTTTACATTTTTAACTTTTTTTTTTTTTCAGCACCTTCCCTGCAAGCCCTTTTCCCCTCAGGTGCCAGGCCTTTTTTTTGGTTATTTGGGGCAATTTCACACTTAGGCCCTCATAACTTTTTGTCCACATAAGCTACCCACGCCAAATGTGCGTCCTTTTTTTCCCAACATCCTAGGGATTCTAAAGGTACCCAGACATTGTGGGTTCCCATGGAGGAGACCAAGAAATTAGCCAAAATACAGTGAAAATTTAGTTGTTTTTAAAAAATGGGGGAAAAGGGCTGAAGAAGGCTTGTGATTTCTCCCTGAAAATGGCATCAACAAAGGATTTGTGGTGCTAAAATCACCAGCTTACCAGCTTTCAGGAACAGGCAGACTTGAATCAGAAAACCCAATTTTTCAATACAATTTTGGCATTTTACTGGGACATACCCCATTTTTAAAAGATTTTGTGCTTTCAGCCTCCTTCCAGTTAGTGACAGAAATAGGTGTGAAACCAATGCTGGATGCCAAAAAGCTAAACATTTCTGAAACATAAACAACATTCTGAATTCAGCAAGGGCTAGTTTGTGCAGATCCTACAAGGTTTTCCTACAGAAAATAACAGCTGAAATAAAAAGAATATTGAAATTGAGGTTAAAAAACAGGACTTTTTCTCTGTGTTTTACTCTGTAACTTTTTCCTGCAATGTCAGATTTTTTAAAGCAATATACTGTTAAGTCTTGACTCTTCTGGTTGCAGGGATATATAAGGCTTGTAGGTTCATCAAGAGCCCTAGATACCCAGAGACAATAAATGAGCTGCACCTTGCAATGGGTGTTCATTCCATACAGGTATATGGCAATTCATTTGCTGAAATATAAAGAGTGAAAAATAGGTACCAAGAAAACCTTTGTATTTCCGAAATGGGCACAAGATAAGGTGTTGAGAAGCAGTGGTTATCTGCACATCTCTGAATTTCGGGTTGCCCATACTAGCATGTGAATTACATGGAATTTCTCAAATAGACTTCTTTTTTACACAATGTCTTACATTTGGAAGGAACAAATGTAGAGAAAAACAAGGGGCAATCACACTTGTTTTGCTATTCTGTGTTCCCCCAAGCCTCCTGATACAAATGGTACCTCACTTGCGTGGGTAGGCCTAATGCTCGTGACAGGAAACACAACATGGACACATCACATTTTTACATTGAAATCTGATGTGTTTTTTGCAAAGTGCCTAGCTGAAGATTTTGGCCTCTAGCTCAGCTGGCACCAAGGGGAGCCCACCAAACCTGTGTATTTTTTGAAAACTAGACACCTAGGGGAATCCAAGATGGGGTGACTTGTGGGGCTCTCACCAGGTTCTGTTACCCAGAATCCTTTGCAAACCTCAAAATTTGGCCCAAACACACTTTTTCCTCACATTTTGGAGAAAGAAAGTTCTGGAATCTGAGAGGAGCCACACATTTCCTTCCACCCAGTGTTCTACCAAGTCTCCCGATAAAAATGGTACCTCACTTGTGTGAGTAGGCCTAGTGCACGCAAAAGGAAATGCCCCAAAACATTATCTGGACACATCAAAATTATCAAATACAAAACTACCTGTTTTTTGCGGGGGAGGGAACCTACGTTTTTGGTCCTGGGCTCAGTAGCCATCTAGGGAAACCTATGAAACCCAGACATTTCTGAAAACTAGACATCCAAGGAAGTTCAGAGTGGTGTGTCTTGCGTGGATCCCCCAATGTTTTCTTACCCAGAATCCTCCGCAAACCTCAAATTTAGCTAAACAAATCAAATTTTGCCCACATTTCTGTGTGGTATCATCGCAACGGGACAAGTTTCCTATCACCTAACTTTCCCCTCAGTCTCCCAGTAAAAATGATACCTCACTTGTGTAGGTGGGCCAAGTGCCTGTGACAGGGAAGAGCCAAAAACATGTCGAAATTGAGGGGGAACCAAAGTGGGTCCAAAAGGGCAGTTTGAAAAAAAAACATTTTTAGGCTGACAAGTGCAGCATAATTTTTAATCGGTATAGATGAGACAGTGCTGGGTAGTAGGAATTTTGTGGATTCCTGTAGATTCAGGAAGGTTCCATCACAAAAATGTGGGGAAAATGTGTGTTTCCAGCAAAGTTGGAGGTTTGCAGGGCATTGTGGGTAAGAAAATGGTGCTGGATGCATGTGAAGCACACCATACTGGAATCAAACAGGTATTTAGTTTTCAGATGTGTCTAGGTCTTGTGGATTTTTCTACATGTCAGTGTCCAAAAGTCCAAAAAGTGCAGCCCTCACCATTCCAAGTGGGACGATTTTGAGAGTGAGCCAAGCTCTCATAGCCCAAATGTAAAACCAAAACCCAAAATAATCAAATGTCCTCTTGCTTGCCATGGGATAAGATGTTTTAGTGTGCGGGGGAGAGCTGAAAGTCTGTTACCCTCTTCAGTTGGGGTAGGGGCATAACCAGGCCCATACGGTTTGGTAGCCACCACCTCACTATTTAATCTTTTTTTTATTCCTAGGGTTTTAGCCTAAAATTGAAATTGAAATTGCATGAAATTGATGCAAAAAAATAAAAATCCCTGGTGTCTATTGTTTTCTGCCCCCCTTGGGGGCAAACTGGCCTAACAAAAATAGGCTGATCTGCCCTCAAAGGGGGCAGAAATGGCCTAAAGACAATTTGCCCCCTAGAGGAGCGACCCTTGCCTAAGGAGTCGCTCCCGACATATAAAAAAATAAAATAAACTCCCTGGTGTCTAGGGATTTCTACCCACCCCCCGCCCCCCCTGGGGGCAGATCAGCATAATTACAATAGGCTGATCTGCACCCAAGGGGGGCAGAAACGGCCTAAATACAATTTGCCCCCCAGGGGAGCAACCCTTGCCTAAGGGGTGGCTCCCCATAAATTAAAAAAAAAAGTAAACATAAAAAATATGTAACTCTAGTGTCTAGGGGTTTCTGCACCCCCCCCCCCACCCCCCGGGGGCTGATGGGCCTAATTATAATGGCAGAAAAGGCCTAAAAATATTTTGTCCCCCTCGGGAGCGGCCCTTGCCAAAGGGGCCGCTCCCCTTATATATAAACATAAATAAAAAACTAAACTCCCTAGTGTCTAGTGGTTCTGCCCCCACTTGGGGGCAGATTGGCCTAATAAAAATAGAAGAAATGGCCTAAAAGTACATTTGCCCCCAGGGGAGCGACACTTGCCTAAAGGGTCGCTCCCCAGATACATAAAACGGAAAACAAAAAATTGATCCCTGGTGTCTAGCGGTTTCTAATTATAATAGGCCAATCTGCCCCCAGGGGGGCAGAAATGGCCTAAAAATAAATTGCCCCCCTGGGGAGCGGCCCTTGTCCAAGGGGGCGCTCCCCTTATGACATAAACAAAACAAACAAAAAATTCCCTGGTGTCTAGTGGCCATTCCTCTCCTTTCATGCCTCTCTCGCCCCTTCCACGTGATCAGAGAAGAAATGCTTTTGAATTTCTCCTCGTGTGGGCAGCCTCTGATGAGGTCAGCGTGCGATTGCGCGCTGTCGTCATCAGATGCCACAAAGGGGGCCAGGGGACAGGAAAGGGAAGCGATTCCCCTTTCATCCCTGCCCAGGGGAGGGGGGAGCACTAGCACTTCCCCCGTGGGCCCCAAGCTGGACATAACGGTTATGTCCTGGGCACCCGATGGGTTAAAGGGGTAGAACAAAAACAAGAAACTGGTAGCAAAAAAAAAATCTTCAAACAAAGAAGAGAAACATGTAGAATAAAATGGTACAAAAATCTCTTGCCTAGGTGGGCATTTATGAACCTGTCCTATGCAGCCTTGCTTCTCTCAGAAGAATAAATAATCAGCTTGTATAAGCAGCAAATAAGGACTTTATTCAGATATATGGAGTTGTTATCAGCTTGAGCATGATTACCTGGGCAGGCAAAGTGTTACCAGGTTGAAAATATGTTAATGCCCCTGAAGAGTTATCAAGCTCTGCAGCATGGCATAACGGATCCCAAGCAAGGCATTCAAGTTGGATAGCTCTCAAATGTTGCCACATCTCAGTGGTACTCATGGAATATTGCTTGTTCCAGCTGCCCTCACTGAACATTTTCTTTAGCATTTCTTATAAATTATATATTTGGCAGATACTTCTCCCACCAGGCCTCATCTGAAAAAATTGCCAGACCAAGGACTCTGTGGATGGCTGACTTGTAGGAACAGAAGTAGGGTTCGCATCTGGTTCAGATGATGACATTCTGATCAATAAAAACATAAGCAAAGTCAGAAAGGTAGCCAAAAAGGTGTAATCACAGAAAAACCCAATAAGCAGATGATGCACAAAGGAAGGGATCTTTCTTTGCAAAATAAAGACATCCATATGAACCAATCACAATCCCTCCTTGGGATGTCGTTCCTCTCCTGGGCATCCCACAGGTATCTCAAGAGAGGCCCATAGGATCATAAAAAAAAGAACTAACATATTAGATGCAACAACACATCAAATGTTTTTCTACTTTAAACAATACTTCTCGTCTTACTTTCTTCAAAACCGCAAAAAAAGTGTTAGGAACTTAGGGCCACATGTACGAAGACCCGGTTTTGACCCGGTTTTGCGACTCGCAAACTGCGAGCCTTACCGACAAAACCGGATGTACAACAGTGTACTTCACACTGTGTGCGATTCGCAATGGGGTCTCAAATGACCTACCTCATGAACATTCATGAGGTAGGTCGCAATTTGCGACCCCATTGGGAATGGCAGCACTCACAGGGATGGTGGCCTGCTGGGGTCAGCAGACCACCATGTCTGTGACTGCTTTTAAATAAAGCAGTATATAAATATTTTTTAATGCAGCCCGTTTTCCTTAAAGGAAAACGGAATGCATTTCGGAAAAAAAATGAAAAGTTTTCTTTTCATTTTTTCAGAGCAAAAAATATTTTTGTATGCATTCACAAAGGGGAAGAAATAACAATTCCTGTTTCCTTAACAGAAATGAGTCTTCACTCCAATGGGGAATTAACTTCTCAAAGTTTAAGATTATTGTGGCAAACATGAATAGTAATGACCTTCTCACCTGACTTCAAAAGAGAGAGGGATGAATCCCACTAGGCTTTGTTGCACTAGTTATGCGCCTTGACCTTCCACTTACCTGATGACTGAGTAGGACTGGAGTTTAGCTGCTTTCGAACATGATCTCTTTCTTGTGTTCTCTGTTGTACAACTTTGCTTCCCACTCTTTGACCCGCTTAGAGTGCATTAGGGTGCCTTTACCACATCACACAATTTTGAGTCATAGGAGGAGACTAAACACCAAAGACTATTGCTTGGGGGTCCATTAGCAACATCTGCTTCCTGCAGTCAAAACATGGTTTAAATCTTGTGGTGTATTGGGGAGACATTTACTTTCTTAGCACAATGTCCTAGAATATTGAAGACATTGGAAAACTGAGAGGAACTCCAGATCCTCAGTCAGAGGCTGGCACAAGAAAGAAACTGACATCAGCATTAGCACCTATATATGCCCCTGATCTGTCATCTCTGGGGCAGCATAAGGCCACTGTAGAGTCAGAGGTCACCATCTAGAGGCGTATGAAAGCTACTGTTTGACAATTTTATGGATTAAGTCTGGGACCTGTAAATATTCTCAAATGAACCTTTTGCTTTTTTAAGTATTCATCAGAAGCATCCTGTACTAGGATTTATATTATATCCAGCACACACCGATGCACAATATTAACCTTAAGAGCAAATGTACTATTCTATTCTAAAGAATGATGACATGTAAGGGCTGAAGTCCCAATGAACAAATGCACAATTCAAGGGGAGCCAACTTACTAAAGAAGACCTCTCCAGTCCTCTGGCCACATCAACTGTAAAGGCAAAAAGTATGATGTAGTGGAGAATAACAATCTTTTGTGAAAAGTCAGGACAATCAATACAGTCAATATAAATAAGCATTTTCGAAGAAATATAATTATGGCGAAAACAATAAGATAAAAAGTGATTGTAAACACTTTTACATAAAGGCCACTATAACAGAAATAAAAGGCACTGGCAAAGCAAACAGGTCTCACCCATGGGCAAGGTTAATGGCTTTGCCAATCGGGTAGGTGTGGGCAACAGAAGGGTGGATGTGAGGAGAGAATTGGACAGTTAAAAAAAATTATAATAATACAAAAAAGTTATGACGCAACCAACGCAGACAACATCATAGGATTTATTTTCCTTTATGGCGGCTGGGGTGAGGAGAATAAGCAAGAAGGACAATAATAGGGTGGGAGGGGAATAAGCAACACAGACATGGGAGTTGGAGGAGGAAGAAGCAAGACTAACAGGGGTAGGAGGGAGAAGAAGCAACACAGACATTGACGGCAGGGAAAAAGAAAGAATATAAATAAGAAATAGTACCTCAATATTGTAACAAATGTAAGGAATCTGTAGCGAGATAGAGTCTCCACCAGATAAGTTGTTACCGAAGGTATATAACTTGTTCTACAGCGCCAGCAGAGTAAGGACCCTAATTTAGATGAAGCAATTAGTTGGTCTGCGCTTCAGCCAAAAGAAGAGGAACTGAATATGGCCTGCGCTTCCCAATTAGAAGGCAGTAAATATGAGTGAGAATGAAGCCGACAAATGGTAAGCAATGGGTGGGCTCCAAACACCTTGTTGAACACAATATTTCTTGCACGCGTTAGCTCTGACAAAGGTGAGACCTAAAAAAGTGTGCAAGTCATCAAGACCCCTGTACAGTCAGACGTACCTGTCTCATCTAGTAATGCGATGTGTGCCCATATTACAGAATTCACCAGTTGTCCTTTGCAAAAACCATCACACCTCTGCCAAAATATACTTACTCACCTGAGTTTCCATTATGTATATTTAATGGTTCACATTTGACATGTGAAACATCAATCTGAACAGCACCTGGATTATTTGAGGAGGTCTGGAGGCAATGTCAGTTCAGCAGGTTATGGTGGTTGCCCAGCCCAAGGAACAGAAGCATGGGTGAGAACTCATTCAAGAGTAAGGGCCTGATTTAGAGACTGGCAGAGAGGGTTACTTCATCACAAATGTGACAGATATCCCGTCCGCCATATTACAATCCCTTAATAGCATATGCAGATCGTAATACAGCGGATGAGATATCGGTCACGTTTGTGACAGAGTAACCCATCTGCTAAACTCTAAATCAGGCCCTAAGTCATGTTAATATCATCAACAGAGCCAAGGGAAGGTGACTTCTAACCTTTAAAAAACGCACTTAGCAAAACTGGGTTCTAGCAACTCACAGATTTAGGGGAATAGCTTGAAAATTAGATTATTTGGTCACTGTGCAAATACATTCAGTTTATTTTTTCCACCTTATGAATAAGGACATTGAAATTAACTTTACAAGTTTTAATGATAGTGTGTAATCTTTCTGCCTCATACACTTTCTCAGTCTGCTTCCAGAGTTGCAGCTATCGATAAGTACACGCAAGTACATTTCTTTTAATAAGCCAGTCACCAGTGATGTACAGAGACTTTGGTGATTGGAACACCTTCATAAGCTGGAAACTGTAAAGGCACACCATTTAATAGAGAGTTTGTGTATGTCCAAGGAATACGTGGTGATGGGCACAACTGTATATGAAGAATATCTATAAACAGTTTGTAGTACAGAAGTGTAGCAGTAGGTTGTGATTTTCGGGTGTTGTGAAACATACAAAAAAGGTAAATGCAAAATGTTACAGCCCCCCTTTTTTCTGGTCCTCATCTGGAAAACCTAGTATTAAGTGAAGTAGGTGAAAAAAGTGCTTGAAAGGAATGCAAGAGTATGTGGAACTTCGTTGAGCTAGGAGCGTAAAAAAGCTCTACTACTGCATTGTTTGGGACCAGAGGGACAAGAGGTGTTAGACCATCTTCTTGATGTTCCTGCAAACGATGCTATGAATCTGAAAGAATATGATTTATGTATTAAAATGTTTGATATTCATTATTTTCCGAAGGTCTGTATCATTTTAGAGAGATACCATTTTGGTTGCAGAGTGCAAAGGTATGGAGAATCTCTGGAAGATTATGTCACAGACGTCTTGTAAATTTTCAGCAACTACAGAAGAAAGAATAAGGGATCAGCTTATGCTAAGTTACAACAGACAAAGTCTGTGATGAATTGTGGTTAAGAGATGATCCTACTTTGGAAGGAGTGCTGGCAATT
Source organism: Pleurodeles waltl (assembly GCF_031143425.1). Lineage (NCBI taxonomy): Eukaryota > Metazoa > Chordata > Amphibia > Caudata > Salamandridae > Pleurodeles > Pleurodeles waltl. Next base: position 1,413,825,246 of record NC_090444.1, on the reverse strand, counting down.
GCCAAGGGAATTGTATGAAATGTGTGGATGTGATTAGAAAGGGTTTGTGACAAGAGGTAAATGTGATAAAGGGAAGATGTAACACACAACAGAAAGCCAAGTGTTGGAAAGTATGATGTGCAAGAAATACAATTTGCAGTAGAAAAGAAATGTTTCAGATGTGGGTGTAAAAATAATTTAGCCTTTTCATAAAGAATGTTCAGCGATAAATGTGATATGCAGAAATTGAAGGAAAAGAGGTCATTTTCAGCTTGAGTGCAAAGGTAATAAGGTGAAGGGTAGACACTGATGTGAAGCAAGTATAAAGTGATGAGGAGCCTGAATTTGGACAGATTTTTCTTCAAGTGGATGATGAGAAAAGGAAGTGTCCTATTGACGAAATTCAAGGAGAGAGTGAGACCACAAATGTGTTATTTGATTTCGAGCAAAAATTACTTTGACTGCAAAACATTATATTTTGAGAAATGACAAAGATGTGAAACTACAGAAGCCGTTTTCCTAAGGAGGGGAACTGATACAACTGGAATATTTCTTTGAGGGAACGTCTGAAATCAAAGGAAAGCGTCTGTCAGGAAATGTTTATGTATCATCTTGCAGTGATAGCATACTTAGTTGGTTCCATCAGAGGAAATTAGAAAAACATGCTTGATCCTAAAAATTATCATCCCATAGTAAGGAAAGAGTTGTGTTTGTAGGTTCCGCTTGTGGACGGCAAACTAGCCGGAGAGAAATTCAAGCAGGATGTGACACAAGTTTCCTAATGTGTTTAGCAATGAATTAGGATTTCTGAGAGGGTAAGTGTATAAGATCTGAATGACCTGTATTGGAAACATGAGGAATATACAGGTATCACGGCAGATGTGGAAAAGGAGTTGGCCAGGTGGAGGGGGATGATGTAATTGAAGAAGAGGTAACTTAGTGTTTGACTCCGGTAGTGGCAGCAATGAAGAGTAATGTTGAGTTGAGACTGCGTAGATGTGAGGGAATTGAATAAAGGTGTGATATTTGATAACTATCCTATTCCAAAGATAGCTGCTATGTTGACGCTGTTAGGTGGGGCTAAGGTATTTTCATCGATTGATTTGACATCAGCTTACCACCAAGTTGAGTTAGATGATGAGGCAAAGTATCTGACTGCGTCTGTGATATCATTTGGTATGTATATGTTAAGGAGGATGCCGGATTGACTAGTATCTGCGGCATCTGTTCCCAAGAGAGCAATGGAAAGTGTTGAGAAATGTAGAAGGAATCAACATGTATCAAGATGACATTTAGATTTTTTGGGGTGGATGTTGAAAGATCATGACAAGCAAGTGAGGGAGGTTCTGAGGAAGTTGGAAAAGGTAAATCTCACAATCAAAAGGATAGAAATGTAAGTTTAGACTTTCTCCGATCGAGTATTTGGGCCATGAGATCTCAGTGGAAGAGCTAAGACCAAAAACCAGTGTAGTGGAGGCTATCAGAAAATCACCCACAAGCAAGGAGGAATTGCAAAACTGTTTGGGAATGGCAGAATATTATAATAAATTTGTGCCAGATTTTGATATGAGATGTGATAGAATATTAGCACTTTTGAAGAAAGACACAGAATTTGTATGGGATCAAGAGCTGTGTGGCTGAATTTGAAATGATATAGTTGAGATTGGGGATGGCTCCCAAACTTAAAGGTTTTGATCCGAAAGAAAAAACTATTGATAATGGATGCCAGTGTAAATAGTTTGGGAGCTGTGTTGATGCAAGGTGAGGTTGTAGGAGAGAGGACACAAATGTTTGCATCACGGAGTATGAAAGGAGCTGAAACACGGTACGCTGTGAGAGAGAGGGGGGGCCTTGTGCATTTATTGGGCAGTAAGAAAGATTAAAATGTTTCTCTGGAGCCTCAACTTTACTGTAAAAACTGACTGCCATCATCTTCAAGCTGCTCTCCACTCCAATTTCAAAACATGACATTCTGTCCCAGAAAAAGCAATGGCTAATGACATAAAAGCATTCCTTTGACTATTTCCAAATAAGAAGACACCACAACGTGTTTCTGTTACCCACCATAACTGTCCTTTTATTCTGACATGACCTGCTGTTCACAACAGTTGTCAGAGGTGGGTGTTTAATTCACTGAGTCATTGAAATGGAATGCTACTGTGCCAGCACAGTACTGGTCACTGTTACTAATTACTGACCAGAGCAGACTCCAGGATCGGACTGGAACAGAAAAAAGGCCCAGGACCATGATACGATTGGCCCCCATTAGTTAAATAGATAGCTTCAAAAGCAGAACATGTTTGCGAACTGGGACAATTTTGAACTTGTAAATACACACTGTTTAAGTGCTTTGCAAAGTATCGAAGATGACATTGCCATGGCTATAACCTTGCTGCAGGCAATATTTGTTTTAATATCAGGGAAATCAACAATAAAAATCAACCCAGCAGATCATCGAACAGACTGACAAACAGACAAAAAACAGCCCACAAACTGACCTGTCAGGCGAGTCCATCGGGCACTGCCCGATTGCCCTATAGGCCTGGTAGCCTCTAACTTGTATTAATTTATGCTTACACCTTAATCACAGTTGGTCTGTGAGGCTACTTTTTTGCGCTAAAAGGGGTTGCGGTTTTTGCCATTTAATAGTTACATGTTAACATTTTCATATTTTCTATCAAATAATTAAGAAGGAAGATTCTGGTTATTTTTAAATATAACTGCTCAGTATGTAGGAATGTAAAATATTTCAAAGCACTGAACAGATAACTGCCAAGAGTTCACCATTAACGCCACACACATTTTCCCTTGAGAAATTCTAAGGCCCTTAGTTACAGTGCATCCAAGTCTAAAGCATAAGATGCCCTTAAGGGGAGGTGCAGACAAAATACCTGGTCATTGGTTTATGGAAAATTTGTTTTGCCCTGCTATTATGAAACATCTCCGGCATTATCTACCCAGATCACCATGCTCTGCTGGGCTCCATAAATCTGTTGGTCAAGCTAACGGTCCCCTTTGCTTGGGCAGTTAGAGGTACATGTGAGGGTGTAAACAGAGATGGGTGCCAGCAACCTCACCCTGCCAAATCCCTCCTCCCGACCTCACAAAGTGCTTAATCTGCTGGAAATGGAATTCCTTCTCAAGAAATATTATGGGGGAGGGGGATTGGGCGCGCGCCTACTTGATTTATGACTAGGTTCCAGATGAATGGAGCTGAAAGGTAAATCTATATTTAGAATTGCATGCAAGATGCATAGATGTATGTATGCTACAGTGCATATATTTCTGATTTAAGGATACATGTTGATTGGGAGGAGCAGTCAAAAGTCAAAACTAGAAACGGAATGTTACTACATGTAACATTAAGTTCCCGATTTAAGTTCAGAATGCAGTGAGAATAAAACTGGTAAGTGGCGTGTCTAATCACGGGGTTCGACTACTGTTTACCTGCGTTTGTCTGTGATTAAGAGCCCAGCAATACACGTAGAGGCTTGTATATTTGCCTCATGTGCACTTATAGGCACTCCAGGACAATACTACAAACAACGGGGTAAAAAAACCACACCAAACAACAAACTACTGAGGGGGTAACAGACAAGTGAAACTGGAGCAAGGTAACAACAGAGAAAGCATCAACAACAAGTAAAAAAGCAAAAACACATGTAGATACCACGTGGGTGCATTGTTATCCACCTTTGACTCATGTGGAACGAAGAGGAGTCATCAAGACAGTGTTTGTTTACCCTTTACAAGTTTTCAACTTAATTACGGCATGTTTCTGGGGGCAGTGGCAGGACAGTATGTATGAGGAAAGTAGATTGAGCATTTTAGTCAACCTTTCCCCCAAATGGCATCACAGAATTATCAGTACACCATCGCTGGCAATGTGTCATATGGGTGCTGCGCATGTAGAATCGCCCTGGGTAACAAGCACTAAAAAGCCTATGTAGCTGCACGCCGAGGGTGGGAGCAGAGGGCTGGGGCATATAAGGACAAGTGGAAGCAACTGCTTGAAACCAATAAAATAATCATAGCTGCAATGAGCAACGCACTGCCATTGTGGAACCTGAGGTTTACTGCCTGTAGCTCAGACCTCACCAAACAGCAAGGTGCAGTCAAAACCTTAGGGAGAGGAGACTGGGAGGAGAAGTAGAAGAAATAGTACCACAGTCATGTTGTGAGCAGCGGACGGGCATTGATTACATTGAATCAATCTGTGCAAACATCAAAATTGGTGTTTAAACTGGGCTAGCCAAATAAGGGTGCTGCAAATTAGAGTGCCACTGAAACATACAAATGGTAAGCAATGAGTGAGCTCCAAGCCCATCTTGTAAACAGCAGCCTCACAATCGAGACCCATGCGCTAAACCCTAAAACATGAAAAAGAAAATACATATTTTTTCATTACCTGTGAAAACAGTCTAATTTAAATGTAAAGGGGGTGAATCGGCTAACCAAGATCACACCAGAAAGTCCTGCAGGACCGAATGGGCAAAGTGCCCATCACTACGGACCTGACTGTCCAGGCAGTAGTGTTTGGTAAACATGTGCAGAGATGCCCACATTGCGGCCTTACAGATATCCAAGACTCTGCATTCCAATGCAGTGGTTGCAGCTTTAGCTCTAGTAGAATAAGCATGCAAGCCCTCCGGGGGTTGCTTCTTAGCCAATGCACAGCACACTTTAATGCAGACTATGACCCATCTAGAGATGGTTCTTGTTTGCACTGCCCAACCTTTCTTTGCATACAAATAGCCAACAAAGAGTTGATCATTCACCCGGAACTCTTTAGTACGATCAAGATAGAATGGCAACTCTCTTTTTTGGGTCCAGGTGGTGGAGTCTCTCCTCTTCCTTAGAAGGATGTGAGGGTGCATAAAAAGTAGGCAAGCTGATAGAATGGCATACATGGAAGAGCGTAACTATTTTCAGAAGAAAGGAGGCCTGCATGCGAAGCACCACTTTGTCAGGATAGATGGAAAGGTAGAGTGGCTTAGATGATAATGCCTGCAGCTCACTCACCCCGCAGGCAGATGTAATGGCCACAAGAAAGGCTGAGAGAGAGAAGCCTTAGGGAACAACTGTGGAGGGGGTCGAAAGGAGCACATGGATTGTGGGAACCAAGTTCAAGTCCCATTGGGAAACATGAATAAGGCCTCTGAGGACCTGATTACTATAGGATATTTAAACAAAGAATAAGAAAGCAGAGATTGCAGACAAATAACTTTTGATAGTGCCCAAAGCAGATCCCTGCTGGGCCAACAAAAGTATAAAAAACAGAACGTCAGAGAAAGGGGCAGAGAAGAGGTCAACAGACTTGTTTGTGCACCATTGCACAAATTTCTTCCCACAACAGGCATGTACAGTTTTGGTGGAGGGACGCCTAGATGGCAAGATAACATTACAGACTTTGGGCGGCAGATCAAATGCTGTCAACTGCCGCTGCTCAATCCCCACGCAAGACGGTGGAGACTGGACAGGTTTGGGTGGAGAACTCTCCCTTGCTGCTGCAAAACAAGACCCTCCCAAAGGGGCAGTCTGATCAAAGGATTGATGGCCATGCTCAATAGCTCAGGATACCTCCCTCAGGACCTCCCTCGCCGAGAACACATCTCCCAACACCTGAGGACCCTCCACTGGGTACCGGTCAAGAAGCGAATCACCTTCAAGCTTCTCACCCACACATACAAGGCCAAACACAACGCAGGATCAGCATACCTGAACCACCGCATCTCCTTCCACACCCCCGCCAGATCCCTCCTCTCCACCCAGATGGCCCTGGCTACCAATCCCGCACATCTACAAAACCACCGCTGGAGGACGAGCCTTCACCTACACTGCAGCAAAGAGCTGGAACCACTTCTCCCTGCACCTCAGACAAAGCCCGTCGCTCACCATCTTCAGGAAGCACCTCAAGACGTGGCTCTTCAGATGAGGCCCTATCCCCTTCCCCCAGTACCTTGAGACCCTCCTGGGTGAGCAGCCGCACTCTACAAATACTTATTGACTGAGGATACCAGACGCTTTGTGCCCAGTCAGGAGACACAAGGACTACTTGGGCCCAGTGGTTCTTGATCTCCTTGAGAACTCTGGGCAGAAATGATATGGATGGAAAGGCATACAGGAGGCCTCAGCTCCACTCGAGATGAAAAGCATCGCTAAGCGAGTGGCGCCTTGGAAACTCCAATGCACACTACTGCTGACATTGCGCATTCTCTGCAGAGGCAAACTGATCTAAGCAATGCTCTCCACACTGCTAAAAGAGACCTTGGCCACCTCTGGATTGTCAGCTGAGTTCATCCGCTCTGACATTCAGAGTGCCCACCAGATGTTGAACCACCAGGGATATGCCCTGCTATTCCAGCCATGTCCAGGGCCTCTTGACAATGGTTCCAGGACCCCACCGGCACTGCTTATTGCAGTAGCACATGGTGATGGTGTTGTCTGTAAACACCTGTAATACCTTCCCTTTGAGAGAGGGAAGAAATGTTTTCAATGCTGGTCTGATCGCCTAGAGCTCCAACAGGTTGATGTAGCAACCAGACTCCGCCAGAAACCAGATACCTCTGATCTCCACCTCTCCCAAGTGGCCGCCCAATCCCAGGGGTGATGCATCTGTAACTACTGTCAGATCTGCTTGGGGAACGGAGAGTGATCTGCCTCTGACCCACTTGCGGTTCAGTAGCCACCAATGCAGATCTTGCGTAGTTTCCTCTGAGATCTGGGCGAGGGCACAGAGATTCCCCTGATGCTGCACCCACTGGAACTTCAGGTCCTACTGCAGAGCCCACATATGCCAGCAGGATGCAGCAGGCTATGAGGCCCAGCAGCCTCAGAGTCATTCTCACCAAAATCCAGGACAGATACTCAAACATTGGTATCCTAGCCTGAATATTCTGGACTCACTGCTCTAGAGGATAAGCTCGAAACAGCACTGTGTCCAGAACAGCTCCAATGAAAGGGAGCGTCTGAGAGGGAGTCAGGTGTGACTCTGGCATGTTTATGGTGAAACCCAATGATTGAAGGAGGTCCGCTGTAGTCTTGAAGTGGGAGATGACAGCATGGGGCGACCCCCTTTAACTGGCAGCCATCAAGATAGGGGAAGACTGAAATCCCTGATGTGGGCAGATGAGCTGCAACCACTGCCATCACCTTGGTGAACACCCGAGGGGCACTGGTATGGCCGAAGGGAAGCACAGTGAACTGAAAGTGCATGTGGCCTACTGTGAACCACAAGTAGCATCCTTGGGCAGGGAGGACGGGAATGTGAAAGTAACATCTGGCAAGTCTAACACTACCATCCTGTCTCCTGGGTCCAAGGAAGATAGAACCTGAGCCACAGTAAGCATTTTGAACTTCTCCTTCTTGAGAAAGAGATCGAGGGACCTTAGGTCTGAAATAGGGCGGAGACCCTTATCCTCTTTGGGCACCAGAAAGCAGCGGGAATGACCACCACAACCTATTTCTGGCACAGAGACCCTCTCTACAGCTCCCTCGGCCAAGAGAGCTGTGATGTCCTGGCAGAGAAGTGGCAAGTGAATCTTCATCATCCTATTGTAGGATGGTGGCATAGATGGAGGGGTAGTCTCGGAGGGGAGAGAGTAGCCCCTTCGAAATACCTGCAAAACTTATCTGTCTGATGTTATGGACTGCCAGCGGAGTAGGTGATGGCAAATCCTGCCTCTGATTGGTCCCATTGTGGGGAATCATCAGACTAGGATGGTTTGGAGGCAGGTTGGAGGGAGGGGGGTGCGCGATGGACTGCCCAGACCGCTGGCTCCCTGATCCACAAGGACGGTGGATCCCACATCCCCGCCACACAGAGGCTGGGCAGCGTGCACAGCAAGGTGGATGAGGGGGAACGGACGTGGTGAGACGCCCCTTCCTTAGCTACAAATGGGGTGAAAAACAGACTGAATGGGCCGAGCGGCAGCTGCGAGGCCCAAGGACCTGGCCGTAGCATGAGAATCCTTGAAGCACTCAACCACAGGTTTTGCTTTACCTCCGAAGAGACGGGTGCCATCAAAGGGCTTGTCCAGAAGACTGGCTTGGACATGCCCTGAAAAGCCAGACATCCTCAACCAGGCATGGCGCCTCAGGGCAACCGTCGATGCAACCACTGTGCCCAGTAAGTAGTTTGTGTCTGGTTCACATCCGATTGTGAACTTTGCTGCATCTCTTCCATCAGCAAAAGCTTTAGAGAATACAGCCTGGGCCTCCTGCGGACCTGTAGCAGCACTTGCGCAACCGTATCCCACAGCATGTGGGAATAATGGCCCAAAGGGTTTGTGGTGTTCAAGGACTGCAATGCCAGGCTTGAGAAAGAAAACATCTTCTTCCCAAGTTGGTTCAGCCTCTTGGATTTCCTATCCGGTGGTTGCGGAAGGGAACGCGCACTGGGATGAAGAAGCTTGGATAACCAAGCACTCAGGGAAGGGATGTTGTGTCAGGAACAGTGGGTCAGTTGGAGCAGGTCAATGGTGGCAGGCAATAGTCCTGGTCAGAGGAGGCTCTCTGCTGGGTTTTGACCATGTACCCAGCAGGACATCGGTAAGGGCTTCATTAAAGGGCAATAAGGGTTCAGAGAATGAAGTTCCAGGCTGAAACACCTCTGTCCGGAGGTTAGTCCTGAGTGCCACCGAAGGCAGCTCAAGGCACCAGGACCTCAGCCACTCTTTGCACCACCATAGAATAGGATGCTCCCTCCTCCATAGCCAATGTAGGGGGAGAAAGCACGCTAATGTCAGGGGAAGTATGCAGACCACTAGCTTTATCCAGGCCCATTCGCAGGTCCAAAGGGTCTTGTAGCTGGTATTCTAAAGGGTTGAAAGACCCCTCCCATTCCTCACAGCACTCCGAACCCATAAGAATAAGGGTCAGGATCTGACATGGGGGCAAGGCCCCTTCCGAAGTCAAAGTTGGCATCGCGCAATGCCGGTCTGTCTCTGTGTCAGAGTTGGCAATGAGGATAGGGTTGACGCCAACTGGGGGCACGGGTAACGTCGGGAGCATTGACATCAGAACTGGCACCGGGGAAGATCAATGTGGCACAATGAATGCCGGTTCATATCCAGAACAGATCCACGGGTACCCCCTGGAGATGATGCTGCCAGCACAGAACCGGAGGGGGCCCCTTCCAACCCCACGGGACCCAAAGGCGCTCCAGCAGAGTCAGACTGCCCAAAGATGAGGGGCATGGCCTCAAAGCTCTCTGAGTTGGGCAAGGGTCGCTGCAGCTTCTGGTAACTTGGGGAGGCGCAATGCCGACCCAGATGCAAGCTCTGAGGGTGGAGGCTTAGAACATCAATGCTGCTTTTCCATCATCAGCCGACGGATGGGGTGAAGTCAAAGAACGCTTGTTCTTCTTCGACTTCTTGTGCCGTGACTTATCTGATCGTCCTGAGGACTTGGAGTGGGATGATGACCAACGGAGGCTTCATGACCATTTTTGGGACCTTCCTCTTGACCAAGATCAGGAGTAATTCACCGGGCCGCAAGGAGTTTTAGGGACAGCTCCCTCAAAGCTTTTGGATTAATGGCCTGGCACTCAGAGCATGACTTTAGGTTGTGGTCGTGCTGCAGATACCAAAAGGCACACGAGGTGCAGATACATTACAGACAACACCCAATGTCAGTATCCGCAGGGCTTAAACCTGGTCTTATGCAAAGAAATCCTTGACACACCAGGCATGTCGATACTCAAAAATCTTTGACAAAAAAGTCAAAAAATTACTGTGGGGTACCTCTTCATCTGATCAGTGCTAGGCTGGCATGGAAAGAAAAAACTGACATCAGCACGCTGGGGTGGTGCCTATAGAAGACCCACAACGTCATACCCGGTGCAGACATGAAACCGATCAACGCCACCTAACCGCGAGCAGGGGTACTACTCAAGAAAACTTTCGAAGTCCAGATTGACACCTGGGGGAAATACTAAGGTGAGGAATCTGTAACTAGATGTCTCTGTTAGATTACCCTAATTGATCTGGCGGAGGATACTCCTGCTATGCTCTCTTTAGCATAGAATTAGATACAAATAGTAGTACACAAACATTAGCAGCAATTGCCAAGGTTGAAGTATTTACACTGTTCACCATTTTAACCATGTTGATTGCCGTAGTATGTCTCATCTTTCTGATAATCAAAGCATATGTCTTTTAAACAAAAATACGATAATACACTAAATGTCTGAAAATGCTTCTCATATTTTTCTTGTGTTTACCTTGGCCGTACAAGTGTAACTAATGAAAGGGGCAGATCTGTTTCTTCAGACTCCTTAGGAAACAGAGTGTCATGCTTGAGGTTGTCAACAACATCTTTTTCTGGTCTGTTTGGGGCATTGGATGTGGTACTGTGAGCTAGCTGAGATATGCCAACAGTTACTGATGGTGTATGTGTACTGAGTCTCTATTTCGTGAATGTTATGTTGGTCTAATACACTGTCCTACTATACTTGTAAAACAAAATGTATAACATAGTGCCACCAAAATTTTAGGTCAGGTACGTGTTTAATGGGTCTCATGAGTAGTTTTCTTACATATTTCCCAAGGCTCAGTTTCACCTCTACATGGATATGTCCATGGCGAAAGGGATATATCCTCCACAGCTTAATAGCAAGCACCTATTTATGTCTGTAGGTTGTTCAAGCTTTAACCTTTAAAAGGATCACCCCACCAGTTTGCCTTTCTTTGAATACCATTAATTAAACATGGTGCTACAAATTGTTATTTCTGATAAATGTAGACAGGCAGTGAGTGCACATTTAGCCACACACTGGCTTATCCCTGGCGGAGGGAGATGTTACCTTCGTGATAGAATCTCAAAAACCTGATAAATGCTAAAAAAAATATTCCTGGGTTTAATTTCCTGCAGTCGATGCTAATACATAAACTTTTCATAATTACACTGAAGCAGCGTTAAAAGCTCAATACAGAGCTTACGAATATTTAGAAGTGCCATTAACGGTTTAGGAACATCAGAACTGGTTCCAAGGTGCCCTTCCACAGGAATTACAAATTACAAGACTGGGTAACCTCAGTAATGATGGGGCAACCATGCCAGTTTTAGCCAGCTACACACCATTTCCTAATTTAGGACCATTAAATAATGTTGAAATACATGTCTTTACACAAATCTAGTTAGACTGTATTGACGTCTAAGGCAGTTCGTTATGTGTACAGTAATGACTGCCCTAGCAGGGGCTGTTGAAGCTGTGCAGCTACAGTTAGCTTTGCCTGCTATTAGTTCAGTTAACTAACAATGCCATTATAGGTAAAATACCCACCACGTGAGAGGAAATTCCAATTTGGATTGCACAAAAACGAAACAGTTTGAAGCAGTGTTTCTCCATACAGGACCCTAAGACATATTTAGAATTCTCACTATGTGTCTACTGCTTAGTATGGTTCCTCCAGTCTAAGACTGCGCTACTTTGGGTATGGGGTGGCTTTGATCTGGACTTGGGAATGAAGTTAACTGGCAAAATCACCACAGTCTCCTCAATGACTTTATGTAACATTAAAAAGGAGGCAGCATCTTTGGCAGTATGTTAAGGTCTTGCGGCAGTCCTGTGGATCAGGAACGCAGGTTACCTAAAATAATTTCTGAGACCTATGCATCTATAGGTCATGACAATTTAGGAAGCACCCCTGCTACACCACAACTTATAACAAATCTGATTCAGATGTAACCAGGCAGACACCTGAGTCTTCTAACAAACACTGGGATAAAACAAATAAAAAAGAAAAACAGAAAATACAGGGTAGATCTCAGCAACCGAAGTCCACTGAGAAACGGTATTATTTGTGTAACTGTGATACACTTAAACAGCATGATAGGTATCAGTATTTTGATACAGGTCCTTCTTGTTACTTTCAGGACTCATCAGGCAGAAATTCAGAGAAAGTAAGACAAGTTGAGCACCGACCGGAAAAGTACATGAAACCAAAAAAGGACTCACAATTCTCTTCTGACATCATCATAAAAAAGGAAGAGAAACTTTCACAACAAAAACCCCAATTTAAAAAGAAGAAAGTGGCAGGAATGTCTGCTAAATATGCCACAAATACCAAGGGTGCTTCTTATGAACAAAATGTGGGTAAGGACACTGCTTGACAACACAGCTGAGGTCACTATAACTAGACTCTTCAAGAGTTTCTGATGGTGAAATGAACTATTGATTTAATTGAAGCCGAAAGTCAAGATCAGTGACTCAGCTCTTGCAGTCAAACATTTGACTTGGGCATCCAAATTGAGGGTGATGTACTGCATAAATATTCTGGTCACACTTGTCTAATGCTTATGACATTTTCTTTGAAGAGGTAAATTGGCTGCCTGAGTTTGTTAGAGAAGTCCCAAAAGGGGAGGATCTAATTTTACCATCCTTTTCTAGTTTTGTTCCTGACAAAGCTAAAGAAGCATATGCGCAGAATGGGTTCTTGCGTAAGCTCCTGCATTACATCGCAATCAAGCAGTCTGGGAAAAAGATTCACCTTATCACGTTATACGTAGAAGGTCCAGCCCGCAAGCACAATGACAATACCCTATGAAACATAAAGCTAAATTCACTGTTAAGAGAAATTCTAATACAATTAGAATATCAAGGTAACATTGAACCTTGTACCCCGCCAATAATCCTTTACTTCCTAAAGCTAAACCAGATCATTCTTACTGCACTGTCTTAGATGACACACATTTAAATAGTTATACATGCACGTTTGCAAAACACACAGTACAGCTTTGATGAGCAACATTGTTTGTAAAAAATAAAAAACAACATTGGACATCTCTAATGGCTTTTTCTGTCAAAATATAGCATCTGAAAGCAGAGATGTGATGATGTTCACTGCCCTAGAGTCACAGAGAAAAAGCTGTTGACTCTCTCAAGGGTATAAGTACAGTTCAGGCCTTTTTGCTGCCCATGTAATGACAATTCTACAAGAAACTGACTCAGAAATGTTGTCATATGTTGATGACATTTACCTTACCGATAATGTTTGACCACACATCATTTCACCAGAGTAGATAGCATAATCCTAGAATATTCAATTCAAAACATAGCTATAAATGTAACTTTCAAAAATAAAGAATTGCTTTTTTAAAGCCAATTTTCTAGGATGTGAACTATCAAAAGTCAGAAGCTTTACATGACACCTCTTAGAGACGTATGCTCTTCTATAACCACCGAATAGAATAAAAAAGCTACAATAACTTTTAGGCTTTCCAAACTTGGTAGAACATACATACCTGATTATGTACAACTGATTTAACTGTTTTAAAATGTAATTTGTATACATAAACCAATGGGCCATCCTGTATAAATCTGACAAGCCTAAGATTGATAACATATGGTATAATATACACAAGCCCATATGTCAATTCAATCATTTTCTATTTATCTATTTAAACCAAAATCATAACCTGCTAAGTATAATTTCATCATATAAAGTATAATACATAGTATTAATCATAACAAATAAGAGATAATCCACAAAATCTGAAACCTACAGAACAGGATCTCACCTGGACCATTCTGGAAATGGTCAAAACAGTGCAAGGACATGACAAATCAACAAGATTAGGTAAAAAAGAGCAGTGTTCTGGATCTACACTCTAGACACGTGGAGGCCTGGACTGAATGAAAGTATCCCGTGGGAAAATGCCATTAAACAGGGCAAACTGAACATATGATTCAGTGCTAGATGGTTTCTCTATTTGGGGATTTTTTTGTCCTTCTCTTTATCTCTTTTCCCCTATCTGTTAAATATGCTTTTTTCTTCCAACCTACTATATTTTAGATCTTTTATAGTTTCTCTTTTAGATTAGATTAATTATTTCCCTTCTGGGAGATTATTTGTACTTAAATAAATATATCAGTAAGTTAAGCCATTGTGGTGTTTTGGGCACATCCAATGATGTTAGCATAGTGCCCGTTAATTAGCTGGTTAATTGCTGTGAATACGTGTTTCCCTTAAAATACATCTAATTTTGGATTAACGCTGGTGTCTTATGCAGATGACACTCAACTGGTAGTTTCCTTCTCCTCTAATGTAGCCCTAGAAGGGGTCACATTATCCTCCTGCCTACAAGCGGGTTCAGGTTGGATGGCTGACAGCAAATTACAGCTAAACGAGGAGAAAACAGAAATAATGATCCTAGGTCCGGAACCCAGATCAGGAACCCTGCGTTGAATCCCACGGGTGCTGGAGGAATTTCCCCCTCCTAAGAAGGAGATAAAGAGTTTAGGCATCTGGCATGACCCCCTCTTGACGCTGGACACTCATGCGAAGCACATCTCATCGACGTGCTTTGGCTTACTTAGACTTCTAAGGAAGGTCTTTTCTATTCTACCTGCATTAGCAAGAAGGCTCATTGTGCAGGCTATCATTCTATCCATATTAGACTATGGTAATGAACTTTTCTTTGGCTCTCCTTCTTATGTAAAGAAGAAACTGCAAAGGGTGCAAAATGCAGCAGCACGTTTGCTGCTAGAAATCCCGAGATGGTCTTCAGTAAGGTTGCTCTAGTTACTTTACATTGGTTACCGATTGAACAGCGGATACAATTCAAGGCCCTATGTTATATACATAGGTCCCTTTACGATAAAGGGTCCCCACTTCTTACAAATCTCACCACCTTTTAAAAACCTAACAGAGTACTTCAATCGGCCACTACCTCTCTGGCCATCCTCCCCAATATAAAGGTCAGATGGGGAGGCTCCACATTAACTTTTCTGGGTGCTACGTTGTGGAATTCCCTACCTCTTAGCTTACGACAGATGAATCAAGAATACACCTTCCGTATGGCATTGAAAACCTGGCTGTTTTAGCTTTGTTATGGGTTACGCTGTTCCTAGGTCATGGTCCGATAGTGCTGGGAAACCCGAGGGTAGCCATGCGCTCCATAAATAGCATAACAACATAACAAGATTACGGATAGATGGTTATAAGCGTGGAACGGGTTCTTGGACTGAAGACTTGTTATGTCACTTCCGGTTAGATGAGGTAGATTTCCTCCGAGTGATGAAGTTCCTCCATCAGATTATTCAAATGACTGAATTGACATATGGGCTTGAGATGTATCTTAGATAATGTATTCTCAATCTAAAGCTTGTCAGATTTTTACAGGGTGGCCCACTGGTTTCTGTAAATACATTTTGTCCTTGGTTGGGCTACCATATATGGTCAGGAACCCTCTTGTCTCATGGAGTACAGTTTAATTTGTCCAAATTATTCAGACAAGCATTGGCTACAGAACACACCAGTATTTTCAGAAAATACAAACTAAAAACTTGCATCTAAACACTTACACACTTGTGTTAACCAAACTAATTTAGTCATCCGCATCAGTGTGTGTTCCACTGGCTATAAATGCGTAATTTTTAATGAAGGTCAAACAGTATAAACTGCATATAAATCACATCTATGTTTTAATATTTAATTGCGCTTTGCATCAATTGAGAAATATTTCACTGCAGTTCAAACAACTGTTCTGAAGGAACGTACAGTGGCTCGAGGGAAATGCATAAATATGGTTTCTCCCATTCCTGCCTTAGAGTTTGTTGCAAAGGTGAGCATTCCTAACACCAAAGGCTTACATCCATGCTAGATAACGTTGGCAACTTCCTTGACAGCTACTGATATAGATGACGTTTTTGACCCTATCTTACACACGCACAAATTTCTCCAGTATGAACAAGACTACCCATGTCGTCTGAATTTCTGCCGCTAGATCAGTATGATTTTGTAATATACATTGATGATTCAGCCCAGCCCACGGTTGGGGCAGCATGGGCTGCAGTGAAGGGTGTCATGAAAAATGGAGAAGTTCAAGCACAAAAACAATCAGACAGAAACCTTGGTTGACTGTACTGCTCAGCTGGCTGGATTGAAATCTGTGTGTAGTAATCATCCAATTCAAATGGGTACCTTATTTTTTTATTTACAAGAACCCCGCCTTTTTCAATGGTAACCTCCAGCTATCTGATCATACCTATGTTTTTTCTTAGAACATTCCTTGCCACCCCATGCTAATCATCAATGCCTGCACAGCATTCCACCCTCAAGTACATCTCCACACTTATCTCCCTTTTCGCATTTCCAACTAAATAAAAAATTGCTGAAACTTTGATCAACACTTCTAACATAAAAACATTGCATACATTATCTATTTAGAACAAAGATTCCTCAAAATGCATATTTGAAAATAGACAGTACTGACAATAATAATAATAGAACTAGATTCATGTAATTACACCATCTCAAATTAAACAATAGCTTAACAAATTAGAGAAAAATACAATATTCTTTATCTGAAGTTTAACCTTGCACAAATTTCCCATACTCCACTCTCTGCCAACATCCAATTTAACAACATAATTTATTCATTACATTGATTTTCCACAGTGGTTGGAAAAATTTGCTCTCTCCTTTCTTTACTTGGCCGTTTTTTCTCACCATTACCCAGTCACCACTTTTTATGCAGAAGTCCTTCACTCCTTTTCTGTTATCGTAACTCATTTTGTTATGCTCCTGTTCATGATCCACCCGCATCTGATCTTCCCTATGTAACCACATGGGAGATTCTTTTGTTGCTGGCTCCCTGCATTTAAGTGCAATAAATTGAGACATATCTGCATTGAATGAGATGTTACTCTATGAGCCAAATCATCTTTTTCAACTCAACTTTCCACACCAGTCCACTTGCCAAAGACAACTGAATGTTACCCATAATGATTCTATTCACCCTCTCCACCACACCATTTGCCTGCGGCCAAAACAACGCCACCCTGTCATGTCTGATCCCTAAATTAGTAAGAAAATCTGTCATGGCTGTGGACACTAATTGCAAGCCATTATCTGAAACTAGTACTTTTGGTATTCCTTCCTCCAAAAATACTTCTCTTAAATATTCCATAAAATTGCTAGTCATGATTTGTTCCATGGACCCGACTACAAACCATTTACTGTTATAATCCACCAGGACTACAAAAAAACAATCACTTCAACCTAGTCTTCCAGAGGCAATTTTTCCCATGGTTGAGCTGGAAGTTCCATGCACCCTAAGGGTGGCTGTTTGACAATTTTTTGGGGATTCTCACTATTGCTACAGGCCTAACAATCATTAACTACCATCTCCACTTTTTTGTCCAATCCTGGCCACCAAAAAGACTGCCTCAATCTTAATTCCTACCCAGATGTCCCTCATGTACAATCTTCACTAGTCTTATCCTTAACACCTTAGGTGGAACAAATCTATTGTGTCTTAAAATAATTTCTCCCTGGATGCTCTATTCATTTTTTACTTCCAAATACTGCCTCAAATTTTCATTTAAGAAATCTGTCTGCTGCCAACCACTGCTTATCCGTTTTTAAAATTCCTCATATACCTTATCTGTAACTATTGCGTCCTTCCACTCTTCTTATCCCAGGCCAGTTCCTCATCAATAGAGAATGTCTGTGATTCAATCTCATGTGTGAGTGAAACATCCTTTAGTTCTTCCTTCACAGGCATGCATGATGAAAAGATCAGCCACTATATTGTTTTTCCTCTCACATATTCTATCTCAAAGTTTAAATCAAGAATAATCATGAACCATCTAGAAATCCGAGGTTTCATGCTCCCTTCCAAACCTTGACCACATTTGAAGATATGTAGCAAAGGCTTATGGTCAGTTGTAAGGCTAAAAGGCAATCCCCACAAGTAGTGCCTAAAATGGTGTACCCCCCAGCAACAAGCTAATGCCTCTTTCTCAAAAGCAGAGCTTGATTGTTGTGCCCTCTGTAGCTGTCAAATTGCAAACCCAATGATCCTTTCTTCATTATCCACCTTCTGAACCAACATAGCCCCAAGACCCATGCTACTGGCATTGGTCGTCACAATGGTTTTCCTACCAACGTCTAAATGATCTAACATTGGAGCATGAGCAAGGGACTGTTCAATCTTGCCAAATGCAGGGCTGCATTCCACTCTTCATTCAAACACTGCACCTTTCTTCAATAACACCTTCATACGTTCTACATTAGTAAAATTAGATACAAATTTGGAACAGTACTTTGCAAGACCCAGGAACAACTTAAATTGTTCTTTGAAGCCTGGTTGCAGAGCATCCTCATTTGCATTTATAATGCTCTTTTTTGGTCTTATTCCTCCTGCAGATATCTCATGTCCCAAATAGTTTACTTGCTCTCTCCTCAACTGGCATTTCTCTTTTTTTATGGGCAAACCATGATCTCCAGTTATTGGCAACACTCCTTTCAACAAATCATGTTCTGCCAAGACTTTCCCACCACCATAATGTCATCTTGGAAACATAGTACTTTATGTATTCCCTGGAAAATATTCAGCATGCTCCTTTGAAAAACTGCAAAGACTGATGCCAATACAAACGTCATCCTGCAGTAATGATACTCCCCCAGAAGTGTGACGAACAAATTTAAAGGACGAGATTCTGGATGTAGTTTGACATGGTGGTATGCCGCTGATATATCCAATACACTAAACACTTTGCCACCCCCCATCATACTCAATATTTCTACAATACTGGGCAAGGATTGCCTGTCTACCCATATGTTTCTATTAAGATCCCTCAAGCCTATACAAAGGCAGATCTTGTTTCCTTCTTTTGGGGCTACAACTACAGGTGCAAGCCATTCAGAAGACTTGATTGGCTCAATTATTTTTCAGTGTAACAATTTATTTAGGTCTTGCTGAAATGGCTCTCTCATCAAGAATGGTATAGGTCTCACTTTGTGCACAGTAGTTGTAGCGTTTTTCTTCAAAATTATTTGAGGAATACATTTCTTCAACACACCTAATTTGTCAGTAAACACTAGTTTAACATTTTCCATAAACTTTTTACCGCATTCTGTAGCTCTATCTTGTTTTTCCCACACTATTCTCAATTGCTGTTTCAACTATCATCACAAGTTCCTTCGCACTGTGATCAAGCACAATGTTTAAATCTTTTTGGTGATGCCACCCTAAAAGATTCGATCCTTCATCAGTCACATATACCTTCCTGTGTGCACCATTCTGTTTGAAGAGAATATCCACCCATTGCATACCTATGATATTGAATCTTTTGCTGCCATATCCTTCTGCTTTTATGTCAGCTTGCTGTAAATTCTCTATCTTTGCCTATGAAACATTTTCATAAGTCTCCTTGGATACCAAAGTAAGCAGACTTCCAGAATCTACCAAAACCTTAACGAATGAAGTTCCCAATGTGATATTGCAATGAGGTTTTTCCAATTTACTGGAGCTTTCTTTAAATTCCTGTCACTTATGCTGTCACTGCTTTGCTGAATAGAATACTCTATTTCACTTACAGTCAATATTAATTCCTCTCGAACTTCTCATTTCTTCCACTGTATTGACACTAATGTTTTGCACCTTTCCCTTTGACCTACACACTTTCGTCAAATGTCCTTTCCTTCCAATAGTTCTATATGTCACGGATCATGCTCCACAAGCATAACTCATTGCAATGTGCCCTGGACACCCACATCTGTAGCACGTTATGCTCCTTTTCTCATTAGACTTTACACTATCAGATCCGACAAGCTTAATAGGTTTCTTTAATTTGGTTTATTTGACCTCTACTGCAGCCTCTTTCTCTAACTCTTCATATAGTGTTTACCCATTTCTATCTCCTTCATCCACACATCAGTGTGTTCCATACATCTTGCAATTTTTATGGATCCTTCCAGGGAACAATCAATAGATAGATACATATTTTTCTTTCATCTTCCTACTGCGTTGCACCTAACAATTTGATCACTGATCAAGGAGTCATTCAAATTATGGAACTCAGAGGTCACTGCTAACCCTCTTAATGCAGCATTGCAAGTAATTATGTCCTCATCATGTCCTTGTACTCAGCAAAAGAATTTGTTTTTTTTTAAATAAATATTTTTATTAACATTTGCCATTTACAGGTTGCATTATTTACTACAAATACAGTTTCAGACATTATTTGTGCTTCTACATCATTATTCTTTTTTTCCCTTCTTTTCTCTTTTTTTCTTTCTCTTTTCAGCTTGCGTCATTGTTATTCGTTTCCTATATGTTCGGTGTCTAATTTTGCATTCAGTTTAGTGAGGTGTAGTCATTGAATGGTCCTTGCTATTATCCTGTCGGCTTACCTAACCTTAAACATGAACTTGAACTTCTTGGTGCCATTTTCCCAAATGTCTTTTTATGTGGGTGCAGTTTGGAGCCTTGTCTTATTCCATCCTGCTCTTCATTAGTTCTTACCTCTTCTATTGACAAGTTGGGTCATTTACTATTCATTGGTCCCTCAGTTCCTCACATCACATCTTTTCTGTTAATGTGCAGTTTATTGCTTCTTGTGAGTCATATAATTTCGTCTCTCTCTCTTTGGTGTGATGGCTCTATCGGTGTGTGTTTCTTACTATGTCTTATTTCACTTGCCAGTTGCTAATCTGAGCATTCTGTGTCCTTGCTTTCTTCCATTACTTCGCTTCTCCAGTTTGACAATATCTCTTCCCAGGCCTGGGCTATTGTTTTTTGGCGCAACCCTCTTGCTTCCTCGCTCTTCAGAGCCTGTAATTCAGCCCTCGCCCATCTCTCTACATCCCGCCTCCCCTCAGTTATTACTGGGGCCCTAGTGGATTTCCAGCCTGCTGCTATTAGCCGCCTATATAGTGCTAGCGCAGTATCTATGTAACGCTCCTGTACCTTCCCAATTTTGAGGTCTTGTTTCAGGCCTACCAAGCATATCGCCGGGGTCTGTGGCATTGGGCATCCCATTAGCTTCTCTAGGTCATTTGTCACCAGTCCCCATCCAGTTTGGATCTCTGGGCACTGCCATACCATATGGTCTAGATCGGCACTCACCACACTACATCTGGGGCATTCCGCCGGGGTGCCCCCATATATACGGGTTAAGCGCTGTGGGGTGAGATATGTCCTATGAGTGTAGTTATACTGGTTATATCTTAAACGGGTGTTTCTCGATACTTTCTTTGGGTACGCCAGTATTTTCCTCCACTCCCAGTCTGTGAGGTCTTTTCCGAGTGTTCTTTCCCATTTATCTCTCAATGGTCTCAATTGGTCTAATGTGCCTTCAATTTGTGTTTTGTATAGCTTGGTGATTTGGTGGCCTTCTGTTCCTATTGTCAGTAGTTGGTGTAACATGCAGTGCGTGGCGGGTTCTGCATTAACCGTTTCCCAGTGTTCTTGTATAATATGGGTTAGTCTTTTGTGCACTAGGAACTGACCTCTGGGAACCCCTTTTTTTTCTACTAATTCGGTGAGTGAGCTCAGTACCCCCTCCTCAAATAGGTCTCCTATAGTCCCTATTCCAGCCGTTGTCCAGGGCCCTAGGTCTGTGTCCATCCATTTCCCATCAATTGTCTCTGCCTTCAACACATGTAGTGGTAATGCCGGGGAGTAGGGTTTACCTATTCCTATCCTCTTTGAACATCTCTTCCAGCACATCAATGCTACTTTCGTCAACATGCTTTTTTCTTGTAACTTCAACTTTCGTCCTATCATTTCCGATATGATCTCTTCCATGCTTAACACTCTGCTCCCCGTGTGTCTTTCTAGCTTGCCCTCCCCTGCACTCCATCTGGCTGGCCACTGTAATTGACAAGCTAAATAATATAACTCAAAGTCGGGAACTCCCAGTCCTCCCTCAGTAGTTGGTCTACATAATGTAGATAGTGCTCTGCGACTTCGGCCTCCGTCCCAGACTAGCTCTCTGAGTAGTGAGTTTAGTTCGTTGAACCATTGCATTGGGATCAATATTGGTAAGTTAGTAAAATAGTAAAGTAGGCGAGGTAACATTATCATTTTGGTTAATGCTGTTCTGGCCATTATGGAAAGTTTCAGGGTTCTCCAGAACCCTACGGATACTCTTAGGGAGCCGAGCGCCCTGCCAAGGTTACCTTCCCGCAGATCCCTCTGGTTATGATACACCTCGATGCATAGGTACCTAAATGTGTCAGGAGCCCATACCACTGTCTCCGGGAATGGCGCTGGCTGGGTACAGCCCTTTGTGATCGGAAAAACGTATGTTTTGCTTCTATTAAGTTTTAGGCCTGATAGCTCAGCAAATCTATCCAGGGCCTGTAAGGCCCATTGAAGTCCAGTGTCCCCGTCATTAAGGTAGATTAGGATATCGTCGGCATAGAGTGAGATATTGTGTTCACTCCCTCCCCATCTCACCCCTCTGTCTTTACCCTCCCTACGGAAGTAGGTGGCTAGCGGTTCAATGGCCAGGGCAAACAGTAGCGGCGATAATGGACATCCATGCCTGGTTCCCCTATGAATGGTGTAGGAGGTTGAGATAACTTTCCCTGTCTTGACTCTCGCTTGTGGGGCTGTGTAAAGCAGGTCTACCCATTTTACCCACTTGTCTCCCATACCCATCTTTAGCATTACTACTCTTAGGAAATGCCAGCGGATCGAGTCAAAGGCTTTCTCGAAGTCTATAGCCAGCAACATCCCTTTGGGTGGCTTCGCTGCTGCTGGCATCTGTAAGATGGCAAAGAGTCGTCGGAGGTTGAGTGATCTGATGCGATTCGGTACAAACCCGTTTTGGTCCACATTTACCAGTGCTGGTATATGTTGCAGCAGCCGGTTAGCTAGGATTTTGCTGAGGATTTTAAAATCGTTGTTTAACATTGAAAGTGGTCTAAAGTTGGTGACTGAGGCCTCGTTAGACTTTATTTTGGGCAGTGGGATCACCACTGCTTCCCGGAGTGTGTCTGGGAGAAGGCCTCTGTGTAGTGCCTCTGCATAAAGGTCTACCAGCTGTGGGGCCAATAGCTTGGGGTATTTCTTGTAAAAGTCCATCGGCAACCCATCAGTCCCTGGTGTTTTGCCTGGGGCCAGCAGTGTGATAGCCTCCAGTACCTCTTCCTTCGGAATTGGGCCCCCTAGTGTTTCACCTTCTCCCCTGTCTAAGGTCGGGAGCTGGAGTGATCGTAAGAATTCCGTTAGTCTGTCTTTCTCTAGTTCGTCTGGTTCCCTATATAGGTGAGTGTAATACTCTTTAAAGGCCTCGTTAATGGGTCCAGGTTGGAATCTGTGGTTTCCTCTCATGTCGCGTACACTCACTATAGGTGTTCCCTCTCCTCCCGCTTTCACCAGCCATGCTAGCATCTTCCCCGATCTACCCTCTTCTGCTTGTACTGTGGCTAAGTGTTTCTGGAAACAGTGGCATCGTAGCTGTTCCACAGCGCAGGAGTAGGATTTCATCGCCTGTTCGTAATCTTCCCTTTCTTGTGCACTTTCTTTTCCCAACTATGTATTGCGTCTTCAAGCTTGATTACTTCTTGTTCTAGTGTGCGCTTAATCCCGACTGTCTGCCCTATACTGTAGCCCCTCACCTCCACCTTTAATGCCTCCCATTCTAGATACCTAGAAGACGTTGATCCTTTATTTATGTTAATTTGGTTTGCTAGGTGGGATCTAAGATTTTCTCTAAATGTTTGACCTTCTAATGCTGTTGGTGGAAGTCTCCAGCTCGGAATGGGGGCCTATCCTCCTCTAGTCTCCATCTCACCAAAAGCGGGTTGTGGTCTGATATTGTTCGTCCCAGGTATTCAGTATGAAAGATACCTCTTGCTATCCCAGTAGTACATACCACCCTGTCGATTCTAGTGTGTAATTGGTGTAGTGCAGAGTAAAAGGAGTAATCCTTTTCGTTTGGGTGTTGTTCTCGCAAGATATCTACCATTCCCCACGCTTCTATCCACTCTCTTACTTTCTTCGTTGTTTTATGTGTCGCTGCCCCCTGTAGTGGAGGTAAAGAGTGATCTAAGTCTACATTCATGACACTATTAAAGTCTCCCCCTATTAATAAGTCCCCATTTTGTTGGTAGGTGATGGGGCTCGAGAGACGTTGCAAGAAGGGTGCTTGATCTTGGTTGGGGGCGTAGATGCTTCCCAGCATTATTGGGATCCCATGTAGTCGTCCCTCCACCACCACAAATCTGCCCTCCCGATCTACCTCTATTGACCTCGCTTCAAATAGCACACCAGCACGGATCCAAATCAGCACCCCCCTGGAGTAAGACGAGTACCCGGTGGCAAACACCTGTCCTCGCCATCTGCGTTTTAACTTTTCTACCTCGTTTGTTGTCAGGTGGGTTTCTTGAAGCATTGCTACATGTATGCCTCTTCGTTTCAAGTAGGCCAATACTTTGTGTCGCTTTGCCGGTGACCCCATTCCCCGTACGTTCCATGTCAGGATGCTATAGTCTGTCATCTGGGTATATCTGTGAGGGATGCTGGTCCCACCCCCTCCCAATGACCTCTTCTCTCTGTTGTGTGTTCTGGCGACCCACGTGTGTATGATATTTTCCGTTTATGCACCTATTTGTTCCAAACTTAAGCAACCCCAACTCCCCCGCCCCAGGGCCCCTCCCTAACTGTAGGGTGCCAAGAAAAAATGTGTCAACGAGCAACTTAATACAACAAGTATGTCTAGTTCTCGCCATTCTACTGAACAGGCGAGAAGTCTGTTGGGGGGGCTGGTATAGAGTCCATTGGGGCCTTACTTCTGGTCGGTGTGCCCCACCTTGGTGCGCGACTGCACCACAATCACCCTAATTCGTCCGCCGTCTGCGGTGTCACTATCGGCTGGTTCTCTGAGCCGCAAGTGCTTTCCGCAGATGATGCTGCTGTGTCGTCCGATTCATTGTCAATTTTCTTCATTGGTGAAGTTTCTTTGTTCATTGAGGCCGCTGCCCTTAGGGCCTCTTTTTTACTCAGGTCTTTCTGAGTCTGTGATGGTCCAGCTCGTGAGCGGGGTCTGCGTCTCGTCCTCTTGTTCCCGCCTCTGGCTGGGTAGGGGGGATCACGCCCTGGGTCCTCAGTTTGCTTTCTGCCACTTCCTCGGGCCTCCAGCCATTCCCAGGCTTCCTCTGGACTAGGAAAGAACTTGGTGCTACCGTCGATCATCACCCTCAGCTTGGCCGGGAAGATGAGTGAGTACTGTATTCCCTCTTCTCTCAGTGCTCTCTTTACTGCCATAAAGGAGGCTCTCCTATTTTGCACCTCAAGAGTAAAGTCTGGGAAGAGGGTCACATCTCCGTTGCCTACTCTGTGGGGGCCCATCTCCCTGGCCCTCAGGAGCAGGATGTCCCTGTCTCTATAATGTAGCAGGCGTGCTATCACCACCCTTGGCGGTCGACCTGGTGCCGGCTGTCTCGCAGGAACTCGGTGCGCTCTCTCTAGCGTGAAGAACGGTGTCAGGAAGTCTGGAGCTACTGTCTCCTTCATCCACTTCTCCAGGTATTCCACCATGTTTGTGCCCTCTGTTCCTTCTGGCAGACCCACCACTCGTACATTGTTCCTCCGGCTTCGTCCCTCTGCATCTTCTGCTCTTTGTTCCAGCCTTGTTATACTCTCCGTCAAGTGCAGTACAGTGGATTCCACGTCCTTTTGTCTCGGGGTTATATCTGTCAGGACCTTCTCTGTGTCTTTAACCCTGTCTGCCAGCTTTTGATGATCTGCTCGGAGGAGACCCACTTCCACTGCGACCTGACTGATGTTGTGTTGCAGTGTGGTTTTTGTGTCTTCTATTGCTCCTAGGATTTGGTCCAATTTTTCCTGCATCGTGGATTGTGTTAGTTCATGCTTGTCTCCACCTCTACTACCATCAAGTGCCTGACGCTCCATTTTTTCCCCTCCCCGGCGGCTTTTTGATGTCATCAGCGCTGTTATATCGGGTTCCAGCTTTGGATATCACTTGTACTTCGGGCCTTTGTGTGCTTCTACTGCCATTTGTTTTAACCCCCCGGTAGTTCTGTTGGGAGCCGTACCACTCGCCTGAGTTGTCTGTACGTCCGTGGTGCTGCTCCTCAGTGCGCGGGGTGCGTCACAGGTCCGTTTCACCCTTTGCCAGGCACTCACTGATTCCTGTTCACTCGGTTCTTTTGCTTGTGGGGTAGTCGTCAATTATCTCCCCATGTCGTTGGTTTCCTCATGCCCCCCACCTCAATCTCAGTGATGTTCACGAGCTCACCCCCGTTAGGCTGGGGTTCTGTATCACCTCTTTGTTATTTGTTCAGCTTCTCTGTTTCTCGCCGATGCACGATCATAGTCTCTCTGGCCGTGGGCCTTGGGGACGTCCTATCAGTTCCTAATTCTTCCTGGCGTACTTTTGTTGTCCTTTCTTCAGTTGTGATCTTGGGTGCTCCCCCCTTCGTGGCCCTGGCTGTGGCTTCGCTCACCTGGGTGGTTGTGTTATGCGGAGTAAGTTCTTCAGCATCGGATCCTTCCCTGCCCGGACTTCCTCTGTGCCGGTCCTCCTCTCTCCTCTTCAGGTGGGCCTCAGCTGGCGGGCGGCGTCCACCCCCGTGTCACCGTGTTTTATCTTCCGGGCCCAGGCCCGTTACTTGCAGAGGGTTGGGCCGTTGCTCCCCACAAGGTCCTGCGCCCCGAATCCCGGTGATTTACTGCGCCTCGGGGGGGAGAGCCGACATCGTCCCCTACGCTCAGGGGCAGACCCGCTCCCTCCACTCCACTTGTTACGACCTCAATAGGTAGGCGTCACTCCCTCCGTTCGGCCAAGCGAGGGTAGTCGTCCCCCGTTCTGCTCGTTCACTCGGGGGCAGGGGTCACTAGCGTTCCACTCGTCTTATATGTCTGCGCCTCCTCTGTTCAGTCTTTCGAGCCCTGCCGTTTGGCGTCTACGTTTACTCGAGCTCCCGGTAGGCCCCAGGTGCGGCGGGGTTTCTGGCTCCAGGTCCCCCCAAGTCAAGCGGCTCTTCCTCATGCGACACCGCTATCTCTAGCGGCAGATCAGCACTTCTCAAGAGCCAACAGCGTCTCCCACGGTCAGGGGCAGGCCCGCTCCCTCCCCTCCGCTTGTTACGGCCTCGATAGGCAGGCGTCACTCCTTCCGTTCGACCAAGCGAGGGTAGTCGTCTTCTGTTCTGCCCGTTCATCCGGGGGCAGGGGTCGCTAGCGTTCCACTCGCCTTATATGTCCGCGCCTCCTCTGTTCAGTCGTTCGAGCCCTGCCGTTCGGTGTCCTCGTTTACTCGAGCTCCCGGTAGTCCCTAGGTGCGGGGGGGTTTCTGGCTCCAGTCAGTCAAGCGGCTCATCCTCACGCGACACCGCTATCTCTAGCGGCAGATCAGCACTTTTCAGGAGCCAACTTCACTCTGGCAGGGCTCCGTTTTTGCGGATAATTGCAAGGCCCCGTCGGAGCACACGGACTACGCGTCCGACATCTTGGCCTCCCTAACCACGCCCCCCTCAGCAAAAGAATTTGTGACTCTCAAACGCTGTGCTTACTTTTGGTGTGAAGTGTTTTTCCAACATTTGCAGTAACATCTCATATACGTTTATGGGCTACACATTTCCCATTCCCAGTAAAATCTCCAGAAGATCATCATAAATTCTTCCCTTCAGTCCCTAAATGGTATAAAAGAATGGCTTGTTTTTTTACAGGGCTAAATTTGTCTCCACCTATGGCCAACATATAAGTAAAACATTTTTTACACCTTTCCCAAGGCATAGTAGGCCCCCCAGGCAGCGGTAAGAAACTAGGTAGCGCTGCCATGCTTTGTTTTGCCATAGCTGCAAAGAAATTAAATACAATAAACTACCAATGAATACTAAAATAATAAATGTATACAATAAATTAGAATAATAGACTAAAATAATTTAAAATATTAACATAGGACAAGGATCTTTCTCTTAAATTGGCACTGTCTTCAATAGTCTTTCTTTGAATATTCCCACACACTTTCTTGCTTTTTCACAGGCAGTGAGTTTCATTTTGAGTGACTCTCTGCCTCCAGTAACTGCCTATCTTTCTGATGAACTGCTTCAGGATTCAGTAAGTTTCATATGCAGGCCAAGCGGGTGTAAATGCAGGTATATTGCATCCCGGGGCACTATCTGTATGCTCTCACTCTGAACAGGAGGCTGCCGGAGAGCATACTCTGTGCCAAAAGCTGGCAGGCTGTGACGCACAAGACGCTCCAACGTGCAGAAGTTGGCTGAGGCACTTGAGGCTTTGTATGCTCTCTCTTTGGATGCAGGCAGCTGATGGAGAGTGTACACTACTCTTGAGCTGGCAGACTGTACAAGTTGGCTGAGGCATTCTAGTTCAACGAGCGCGAGGTAGCTGAAAGGCAATTATGTCAGTCAAGCTCGTAGGCTATGAGATGCTAGACTTAATACTCCCAACGGCCGCTTCTCAATTTCTAGTATAATGGAAACATGCGGTATGCTTAATCTTGGTAGGCAAACGTTTCCCAACACAAGACAGCTCCCAGAATGCCTACAAATTCCCCGATTACATTCATTATTAGTTTGGGCTGCGTAATAACACTGGTCACTGCACTGGCTTGCACTGCTCATCCGTATGGATATGATGTTATCAGGCTTCCAAATTCTGGCCCAAACCATGCAAACAATGTGACTTACAGTTTTTTCCTGTAGAATACAATCAACATTCAGTTACCACTGTTTCACTGCTCCTTCACCGTCATGCAAATAGTGCTTTTTCAAGGCTGGAGGCCCCCTGCACAGAGCTACCCATCGCTAAAATCTGCAGTAATTACACAATTCAAAGGGGTATCTTCTTTTTCTTTATTCACAAGAACCTTGCCTTCTTCAAAGGTAACCTCCAGCTATCTTATCATACCACAGTTATTTTTGGAACATTCCTTGTCACCCCATTCTAATTTGCATCATCATTGCCTATGCAGCACTCTACCCTCAAGTATATCTCCACACGTTGGTTCTAGCACTGCAGAATATGACTCTTGAATTCCCCAACACTTATGGTGAGCAATTCCTATTAATGTGTCCAATTTACATGACAATATGCATGGCAATTTACATTATTGGTACCTGAATGGATTCAGAGTATCTAAAGGTAACAGTATCAAGTATAAATTGCCTTGGGGAAAGGTGGAAGAACTAAAAGCTGCTCTGCCTTAGGCTCATGTAATGCACACATTGAGTCATCTTAGTGTTGAAGTGCATGTTGAAGGGAATTCACTGGCTGATGAAGCTGCTAAGGTGGCTCATGAGCTTACGAGAACTGATGAAGACATCGTGGCTGCAGTCACTGCTTCAACTAGTGACATGCCACTACCAAAAGAATTTCCAGTAAAATACTCCTTTTGCCTGCATTCCTGAGTTGGGTGATTGAGTGATATCCAACCAGGACTGCAGGTTAGAGCTAATAATAGCTGCTCATGAAGGATTAGCATCTGCTCATGCTGGTGTGGCAGCTACAGTTTCTCTGTTACAGAAACGCTACTGGTGGCAGGGTCTCTATAAACAGACTCAACACACCATGTCCTCACTTGTGACATTTGCTAACAAATTGAAAGCGCCACCATTGCCCACCAACCGCAGACACCCCTTCTAGTTTCTAATAAACCACTACAATGAGTCTATTTAGATTACTGCAAACAACTCCATTCGGATCGTGCCTACAAATTTATTCTATTGGCTTTTGATTAATGTTCACAATTTCTATGGGTGTGGCCACAGTGATTGGTAGAAGCTCGAACTGTTATCAAAGACCTTTAAGTCGGACGCGCTTGACGAGTGGCAGCTCTCCCAGCCCTTGGTAATAGACAAGCGCCTGGCAAAGGGCTCTGTCTTTCGCTGCCTGTAATTTTGAATTGAATGTTACTTTTTTTAAACTGCACTTGAATTTGTTGATAAGGAGCGCCTGGTAAAGGGCTCCGTGTTTTCGCTGCTATTATTTTAATTTTGTATCTGCCCATATTTTAACTGTAGTATTGCACTAATCACTTGTTGAAGCGGAGCGCCTGGTAAAGGGCTCCGGTTTCTTTAATCTCTGCATTTCTCGCACCGTGCCTTTTAAAATAAAAACCACACTCTGTTCTGCATTATTTTAACGAACCTTTTGACTAGTTATTGTTAATCTTTCAGTCGTTCCCCTCACCTGCACTGTGTCCCCGATCCACCGCCAATTGTTTGGATTGTGTGGAGGGACGATTGGTGCAATAGGAAGTGATTAACCACTTCCGGGTTGCCCACTAATTTGAAACTCCACAGCTGATTATTCATCTTAAATCCAGATGCCTCCCGCGACGCGCAGCGGACGCGCTTGACGAGTGGCAGCTCTCCCAGCCCTTGGTAATAGACAAGCGCCTGGCAAAGGGCTCTGTCTTTCGCTGCCTGTAATTTTGAATTGAATGTTACTTTTTTTAAACTGCACTTGAATTTGTTGATAAGGAGCGCCTGGTAAAGGGCTCCGTGTTTTCGCTGCTATTATTTTAATTTTGCATCTGCCCATATTTTAACTGTAGTATTGCACTAATCACTTGTTGAAGCGGAGCGCCTGGTAAAGGGCTCCGGTTTCTTTAATCTCTGCATTTCTCGCGCCGTGCCTTTTAAAATAAAAACCACACTGTGTTCTGCATTATTTTAACGAACCTTTTGACTAGTTATTATTAATCTTTCAGTCGTTCCCCTCACCTGCACTGTGTCCCCGATCCACCGCCAATTGTTTGGATTGTGTGGAGGGACGATTGGTGCAATAGGAAGTGATTAACCACTTCCGGGTTGCCCACTAATTTGAAACTCCACAGCTGATTATTCAGATTAAATCCAGATGCCTCCCGCGACGCGCAGCGGACGCGCCGCGGGCGCGCCTAAGGCAAGCCCGTCTGCGCCCGTCCGTGGCCTGGGGCCAGAACCCCTGCCCAAAATTCTGCTGCTTATACACGTAATAATCTTTTGATCCTAAGACCTGTTCCCAACCCCTTCTGCTCACTCTTATCCCTGATACAGCCCCATACAGCTGCTCTTGCTGTAGCTTTACTCTCTCACCACCCCTTCATTGGAGCTCCCTTCGTTATGAGTCTAGCCAAATTCCTCCTTTGACTAACAAGTCTAACTTATCTCCTACCCCCTTCACTTTCCTCAGCCTAAATTGCCGCTCACTACCTAAGCATAAGGACGATATTCTGAACATTCTTACGGACCGACAACCTGATGCCCTCTTTCTAACTGAAACCTGGCTCAATGAGAGTTCCGGACCCGATATGGCGTATGCGCTTCCCCCCAATTATACCTATCTTGGAAGAAATCGCACTGACCGAACTGGCGGGGGCATAGCTTTAATTTTTAAAACAGACTACACATGAAAAAGGGTAGATCTGGATTTTAAAAACTATGAAGCCGGGTTTTTTAAACTTCTACTATCACCTAATTTTACTCTTTCCAGGGCCCTTATTTACCGTCCTCCTGGCCCCGCGGGTCTCTGGGCATCGACCCTCCCTGATCTTATTGCTCCCCTTCTATTAGAAACCACCAACTTTCTGATCTTAGGTGACCTGAACTTACATTTCAATGATTTATCTTGTACTACGAGCGCTACTCTTCTAGATAACTTAGCGGCATTAAATGTTTTTCTACATAATTCAGGCCCCACGCATAAGGCAGGATATTTATTAGACCCTATTTTTTCCAATCTTGCTACCATTTCATGTAAACAAGCCATTCCCATTCCATGGTCTGATCATTTTTTGGTGGAATTTTTGATTGTACAAAAACAGGGTCCGACTCCCTCCTCTTCCTTCGCCAAATCCAGTACTTATAGGAACTGGAAAAATTTAGATATTAATATTCTGAACTCGATGTTGAAAAAAACCTTACCATCGATCACGAGTATAAGAGATGACGGGGTTATCCTTGATTGGCTTACCTATGCCATTGATGAATGTCTTCCTCTATCAAATAAAAAGAACAAACAGGGCTACCAGCATCCTCCCGCCCCCTGGTTTTCAGAAACACTTAAAACAGAAAAAACTAAATGCAAGAACTTGGAAAGGAAATGGCGAAAAAACTATGATCCAGACAGGAAATCTACTTACAAACTAGCCCTTCTTAACTACCACCGATTGTGTAACACCGCGCGCGCCGAATATGCCACCGAGATTATTTTACAATCTCAGAACTGCCCCAAAGTGCTGTTTGAAGTAGTACATGAACTCTCTGGTGACTCCCGCCTATCCAAGCCCCCTGATCTTGATTCCAAAAAAATGCAATGATCTGGCAATTTTCTTTGTGGATAAAATTGACAAAATTTACTTCGAATTCCACAATTACTCTAATCTTCCCAGCATCAGTATTAAACCCCAATCCACTCACTTTTTACCTTCTCCTATCACTCAAGAAACGACCCAAGCTAATAACACTAACTTACTTAATGAATGGCTCCCCATGGATACTGCCTCTTTTTTTAATATCCTTACAAGCATTAAGTCTGGTTCCCCGCAAGATCCTATCCCCATTACGGTACTTCAAAAGCTAGACACCCCCATACTTCTCTTCATCATGCAGTTTCTTAACATGTCACTTACGGAAGCTTATGTTCCTGCATTGTGGAAGCATGCAATGGTTCTTCCTTTACTAAAGAAAATTAACTCTGATCCTGAAATTTTCTCTAACTTCCGCCCAATTTCTCTCCTTCCTTTTTTTTCCAAAATTTTGGAAAAACATGTTAATCTTCAATTGTCCCAGTTTGTAGAAACCAGTAACATCCTCCATCCTTCTCAATCTGGTTTTCGTGCCGGCTATTCAACTGAGGCGACTTTACTGGGTGTGACTGAAAATATCCGCCAACAAATTGACAAAGGAGAAACAGTAGCTCTTATCCTATTGGATTTAAGCGCAGCTTTTGATACTGTATCTCACTCATCTCTCCTAAAAACTCTTAACATCAAGGGCATTGGCGGCAAAGCCCTCTTGTGGTTGTCCAGTTTTTTATCCAATAGGACTTTTCAGGTTTTCTCCCATACAACTTCCTCTCTGATTCACGCATCCCCTTATGGAGTTCCCCAGGGCTCCATTCTCAGTCCACTACTTTTCAATATATATGTCAGTCCTTTGGCGAGCATAGCAGAACAAGCTGGTCTAACTATCTATTCTTATGCTGATGACACTCAACTTATTTTTTCACTCTCTTCCAAAGAAACCTCTAACCCTCCTTCTTTGCAAATAAGACTATCTAAGATAGCCAACTGGATGCATTTTAATAAACTCAAACTTAATGGAGGAAAGACAGAACTCCTCATATTTGGAAATAAAAAATCACTCTGGGGCCCCCAACACTGGCCCTCTGAAATGGGTGTCCCCCCCAATCCCTTCTCTCTCTGCACGTAACCTGGGCATCATAATCGATGATCAGTTGACTATGAAACATCAGGTGACCAAAGTAGCTTCTACCTGCTTTGCTATCCTGAAGTGGCTTCGTAAAATTCTCTGGATGCTTCCTGTGGCTGCCCAAAGAACCGTGGTCCAAGCGCTGGTTATTTCTAGACTGGACTACGGAAACGTGCTCTATCTGGGTGCGAATAAAGAAGTACTACACAAACTTCAAGTTGTTCAGAACTCGGCGGCCAGGCTTCTTTGCCAACTTCCCAGAATCACTCCTACTTCTGGTGCACTTCGTGAACTACATTGGCTAAGAATTGAGAATCGCACCAAATTCAAAGCCCTATGCTATATGCATAGAATTAATACGGGCCTAGCTCCCAACTACCTTAAAATCTTGGTCCAACAATATCGGCCCTCTCGTTCACTTCGTTCCTCCAATCAACAAAAATTCCAGGTGCCCAGAATCAGACGGGCCAAAATGGGGGGACGCTCTTTTGCTTTCCTAGCTCCCTCTCTCTGGAATTCTCTTCCTTCTTACTTACGTCATGAAAGGGTGTTCATTAGATTTCGTAAGGAGCTTAAGACATGGCTCTTTAACCAGTAACCGCCCAAGCTGCTCTCCTGAGCCTGCCTTTGTCTTGCATTGTCTTAAGCGCCGGGAAACCTCCGGGTAGCTGTGCGCTATATAAATCCAATAAATAAATAAATAAATAAATAAATAAATAAATAAATAAGTCTTCATCGATAAATATGCAGTAGCAGCATTCCACTCAGACCAGAGACCAGCTTTGGACTCTAACGCATACTGGAACAATATAAGAACACTGGGTGTTGCTGAGCATTATTCATTCCCCTATCATCCTGAGGGAAATTCCATAGTGGAAAGAAAGAACCATGACTCACAGCAGTCTCTAAGAGCTAGAGCAGGGTTCTGCAAAGTCGGTCCTGGAGAGCTGGGTCCATGCCAGATTTTTAGAATATCCACATTTAGAAAAATGTATATTTCTGAAACATCTTTTTTCTAAATGTGGATATGCTAAAAATCTGGCATGGACCCGGCTCTCCAGGACCGACTTTGCAGAACCCTGAGCTAGAGTATTAGGTTATGGATAGATCTATCACTTATATGGAGTCCAGGGAGCTTTAAATAATCTGCCTAGAAGATCTTTGGGTAGTCAGACTCAATATGAAGTCCTCTTCAGGGCCCTGATGTAAGTTCCAGATTTTGATAACCGTTGCACAGTGGGAGCTGGTGCGTACTTTGACATCAATGCATGTTTCGTTGTCTTATAAGAATTACAAGATTTCTGGGTTGAGCGCTCCAATGTGAACCGTAAACATTCTGCCACTGTCGAAGTGAATGAGCAACCAGTGACTTCTGGGTGAATTTCTAATGCTGGGGGATCTGTTCTGTGAAAAGATTACTAAAAGAAAAGAATTTGGGCCATCGTTCAGATCGCTGTTGCCTTTTTTTGTGGTTCAAGGTACTCAAACTGTGATTTTGCCACAGCTTGCTGGTTCTAAACAGGAAGAACACATTTCCATTGATTTGATCAAGCTCCATCTTGTAGCCAGATGCACACAGTAGGCCACAAGGGTATCTGGGTAGCTCCTTCTTTCCTCTGCCTACTCTGCAAGAGATTCTTCTGTATGCATTAAGCAGTCCTAATTTTATTTTTCCCCGGATGGGATCTTCTGATGCTGAATATGAAATCTTTCATGTTTCCACTGCAAATGCAAGATATGCTTCTGATGAAGGTATACAATGCTCCACTACTGCTCTTGGCAACAAAATTATACAATACCAATTACCCTTGGAGGCAACTATGGATTCTCATTTGCCTCATACCACTCCTGTTTTTGCACGAACTGCTTCTATTTAGTTTGGCCACACTGTTGATTTTTCTTCAGATTCTTCACACACTTACTTGCATGGTGCTCGTGCATTATGGTGGTGGTTGAAGAAGACTTACTTGATTTCTTCATGGTATCACCTTTGGACTGGTCTTTGCTTGTTTTTTCTCTACATCTGAACTGGATTTGTTACAGTGTTTTTCCTCCTGTTGAATGGACACTATCTCCCAGAATGTTCTTCTCCAGAACTGGTAGCTGAGGTACTTAAGCCCCTCACCTTCTTCATACAAAGTCCGAAGAGTCTTGTCCCTAGTGAACATTACTGCATTTCCCATCCATGATGGTATTATTTGGGATAAGATCCACATGACATTTGTAGCCTCACAGAAACTGTACAAATTCCATATGTTTTCAAGATTGTTTAAATGACTTCATCACCCCTGGTGCTGTCTCTGATGAATGCGATGAGTTTTTAACATGTTATCTGAACTAGAATCTTACACAGTATTCCAAAAATAGGATTTATATTTGAATTCTGAAAACTATGGTGAAATGATTTGTTACCACTGTTATGCTCATCATTACAGTAGAAGTACACCACATGCTGTTTTTAATCATACACAGTGGAAACGCTGCCTAACACCACTCGATGGGAGTCCCCAACAATATTTGACATTTCCATATTTTTTGTTATAAATTAACACCATCACCAGCAAAGAAAAATATGTGAACATCAATTAAATTAATTTATTCCGATTCCTTTGTTTCACAATTAACATTGAAGGGTTAGGAGTACTGGGAAGAGAAAATTGGCTTGAAATCAGTCTGGGGAACAAGGTACTGGCAGGTCCAGTGCATTGTTCCTTTATTCAGGGCTTGTGTGATCCCCGGGTGAATGATAGTTTTAAATAAGACAGTTCAGCATACTAAGTACCTCATTATGACCCTGGCAGTCCGAAGACCGCCCGGGCCATGGTAGCGGTCTCACCCACCACATCCCCGCCTGTACGGCCAGGGTGGTTGGACAGCCAGGCTGAAGATTAGCATCTCTGACCCAGCGTTGGCTTTCCAACAGGATTTCCGCGGCGGTAGCGCCGCCATGAAAATCCTGGTGGCAAGGCTACCGGTGACACGAAATTTCTTTCCTGTCACCAGTAGATGGCTCCCCAAACCCACTGCAATCCCAATACCCCCTCTATACAAGAACAGCACCCTCTCCCCTCCACCTCCCCTTCCAGTACAGCACCCCCACACACCTCTACCCGCATACACTCACAAGCACACCCACCCACAAGGACCCCTCATACACTCATTCACCAACACTTACACACATTCAATCACACGCATCCATACACGCATTAACTCACACGCATCCATACGTGCATTCACTCACTCACACGCATCGATACAAACATTTCAACACACACTCACTTCAACTATCATACATGCATTCAAACACCCATACACACACGCATTCAAACACTCATACATACACGCATTCACACACCCAGACAACACCCACTCGCACACACAACACCCGCCAGGAACAGGCGCTTCCACCGGTGGCAGCGCCCCACCATCAGGACACCACAAGGCTGTATTACAGGTTGTAATACGGCTGGTGGAACCACCCCTGCGCCTCCGACTGCCAGCACGACTACTGAAGGACTTCCTCCCAAAATGTGGTGTCGGAAGACCGTCAACACTGGCGATCTTCTGGCACTTGTGGCTTCAGCAGTCTTGTGAAAAGACCACCAAAGTCATAATGAGGGCCTAAGTGTCTTGGATTGGCTAACATCAAGAATGTGAACACTCCTGGTACTCCATTTGTTTCATTATTTGATAAATGGCTACAGTATATTAATCTCACAGAAGACCAGCATAATGAAATGGTGCAAAATGATACAGACAATTCTTCACTTTATGGTTGAGAGGGGTTCTTGGTCTGGCCCGTTGACACTAATGGCTGTAAAGCAAACTTTTTTTAAACACTTTTGAGGGTTTTAAAGCTTGTAGGCCAGACCCCAGGCATGTCCAGCCAGAACACCCAGGTGTGGTAACTACCTATAGTGTGGGTAATTTATGCTAGAAATGGATAGAGCACTCCACTTTGTCTGCTGTAAAACAACATCTATCTTTCCTTTCTGACAACATGGGCTTGCAGGATTTTCTATTAGGTCCCACATCTCCAAGTTCAAAACACTTTCTCTATGCTATTTATAATGAAGTTTGGAAAGTTTCCCAACAAGAAGTGCCTGAACTGTTGCGTCACAGCATTGGCTGTTGTTTGAAATAGCATGACTACACTGTTGAATTGCATTTATTCATTGAATAATATTGCGTCATCTGCATTGCATATTATACAAAATGACATGTTTGCCCTATTCCATGGACAAAATCAATAAAGATCGATTTTGTAGTTGAGTTGGACATTCCAGGTTTTAAAAATCAAACCCTATGCTTGGAAATATTTGAAAAAGACAAACTTGTTTTTACCTTACAACTTATGTTTCCAACAGGTAATGGCAAATCAAAGATGCAACATACTATGCTTAACACAGAGCATTTACAGAAATGGCCTTTCACTATGGCTGAGACACCTTCCAATGTGAAGCTTATTCATTGTTTAATTTCCTTAAGAATTTCTACATTTTATTTCACGTCTTGTTTGAAACACTTTCAGGTAGCCAGATACTATCACATGGGTGGGTGTTTCCTGAATGAGGCGTGGTTTCTCCCCTTCGATTAGTGTGTGAGTGGCAATCAGAAGGCTATTCTGAGTGGGAATGAACGCTGAGTTTCTTTGGAACATCATGGCTTTGTGAAAAGAGAACACTGCATGGTTTGTGTAATATGCCCATGGCCATCTTGGCGTGTTATTTGCAGGGTGTTCCTGTTGGTTTGATGAAGCCAGTTTTGCTACTTTCAAATGTAAGTTCCTTGACCCTGAATGATTAAGGTTGTTGTGGAATGAAGCCAGGTGTCCCCTATGCTGTAATAGTTTCGAAAGTCGTCACCTGCTGTATGAATGTGTTAAACCCTCCAACGCATATGGCAGGGGAAAAAACCTTAGGGTCGACAGTCCCTACCTCTAAAATTAGCTTTGATCGGTTAAGCCGACTGAAAGCCTTGTTATTTCAAAAGGACATAATATTAACATCTGACAGATTAACATCTAATCTCCAAGTTGCTTGGTCCTCTTCAGGCGTACAAACACTGCTGCACTCTAATTTGCTGCTGCATTTAGGTGAGCTTGTGCACCGCATTTTTAAGGCTTCCAGCATCACTGGTGTGGTACACTTTATTATTCGATTGGTTCTGGATTTGTATCTGCCTTTCAGACTGTACTTGGAG
This sequence comes from Pleurodeles waltl, assembly GCF_031143425.1. NCBI lineage: Eukaryota > Metazoa > Chordata > Amphibia > Caudata > Salamandridae > Pleurodeles > Pleurodeles waltl. The sequence goes on along the minus strand of NC_090444.1, from coordinate 1,413,786,919 downwards.
TGATTACGTCTTTTTGATACTCTTTATTTTCATGCATTTTTAGAGGTATTCCACTGGTACTATTCCTGCTAACTGCTGTTTTGGTGCTATTTTTGTTGGTCCACAATGAATGTTTAATAAAATGGTCATATGGTGATGCAAATGCCACAAGTCCTTCTGTGCTGTAAGTGTATGGTGCAGTATTTTAAATTGTCTTTGCTACTGGAATTGAATGACAACTGGTCTTTGTCTGTCCAGCCCGTGTGGTTCTACAGTGTACAGCCTGTGTTTAACTGTCTCTGGTGCTCTTTTGAGAGTATTCTGGACATATGCCTTGCTACGCAACTGGCTCAGACTATGGACATGGATCTGTTTGTGTCTCTGTTGAGGATGCACATTCAGTGTTGTCCTATGTTGTTATCTTTGCTACAGGATGCATATTATGAGTTGCCCACACCAGATTGGACGGATGCTTACACTCCAGGATCTGTGCTGCCTGGCTCCTCGTCTGAGGCCATATTTCTGGCACCTCAGTCTTCAGCTGATGTGGTTGGTAGTGGCCAAGTTTGTTCTATTGAACTTGCTACTGTGAATCTGCTGTCTGCCAATGAGGGTTCCCTCTTGGGCCCAAATGACTTTTTGTACATGGTGGACCTCTCAGAGCTACCATCCTGTAGTACAGGCACCTGCACGATTTTTATTTCATCCTTTTTGCATTAAAATGTATTTTATATCTCTTTAAAGTAGTTTTTGGGAAATTCGTTTGCAATTTTTATATATGGCTTTCATTTGTGGTTATAGATTTAAAGCTTTATACTATGTACTACTATATTTTAAATGCTTTTAGGGTAGCTAGTTTTTCAAGTCACTCACAACAACAAGGGTGTCATATGGCTTGCATGCAGCTGCCCTTTTATATTCAGCTCCTTAGGTTCACATTCCCTTTCCATAGTAACCTTTGCCACAGTTTAGTGCGTGAATGTGCAGTATGTGCACTTCTGAAAGGCACTGACACCCTGTAGCCTGTACAGCTAGTTACAGGGTTGCACATTTTAGGACACAATCACTTGTTTGCTTTCTCAGTGCTTGGTAGGAAACAACTCATTTCAGCTAGATAATACAAATGAGCAGCTCTGCGCCTCTCTCAGTGTCATAACGCTACTCTATTATATTCTGTACTATGATTCAGCAAGAGTAGCATTTCTATGCTGGGACTATCACAGACACTCTGCAAGCTGTGACTGAGATGCAGCCCTGCTGACTTTGACCTCCATCCTGCCGAGGAGGATAACCTGTACTGGCTTCCAGACATCAGGGTATGGGATTTAGACTATCCCAACTGATCTGGCAGAGGATACTCCAGCTATGCTCTCTTTAGTACAGAATAAGATACAGATAGTAGTACGCAAACATTAGCAGCAATTGATATGGTTGTAGTGGTTATATTGTTTACCATTTTAACAAAGTTGATTCTCATAATATGTCTTACCTTTCTGATAATGCCTGTTATACAAGAAAACAATCATTTAAATAAATATTGGAAAATTCTTCTCATATCTTTTTTGTGTTTAACTTGGGCGTACAAGAGTAACTAACAAAGGAGTCAGATCTGTTTTCATGGATTCCTTAGGAATCAGAGTGGAATGTTCAAGCCTGCCAACAACATCTTTCCCCAGTCTGTTTGGAGGTTGACTGCATACTGTGAACTAATCAAGATACGCCAACACTTACAGATGGTATATGTGGATTGAGTCTTTATAATGTGAGGTTTGTGTTGGTTTAATACACAGTCCAGCTACTTTTGTAGGAACTGTATAACAAAGATTTAAAGAAATGAAAAAATCACAAGTGTACTTGACAAGTGCTGCTTTGCCAGTGATGACTTTGCATGAACCTTTATTCATGTCTTCACGTGAGAAGACAAATAATGGGAAGAATATTACAAATATGTTACAAGCTATGTCTGTCCTGACTGGTTGTGTACATTTTGCAAAATGCATTGAAAGCTATTAAAAACCCATGTAAATTGTTGTTCGGAGGGCTTAGAAGCAAACTGAAATCCTAACAGCTGTGCACAAAAAATCCCTTTGAACTGTATAGCACCTTTGTTTTATTGGGTTTAGGCTTTCACAGTCTCAACATGGAAAGCACTGTACCAGAATTGTGACTCTTGTACTTACATGACGTATCGTACCCCCACACTTCTCACACCCTCACACATACCTGCATCATTATGGCAAGCATCTGAAAAGATCTCCAATAAATAGTCCATGTGCAGGGCCTGTAGAACATTGTAGCATCGGCCCGACGAGAAGAAAGCACAATGATGAAGCATGACATTTGTTTGGATGTGCGAGGATACTAAGAAATAATTCTCAGGATTCCCATGGCTTTTTCAGCCTAGTTTAATTTCTTTTATCTTTCCTTACAGGAACAGTACCTACTTGATGTAATGATTTTAAGCACAGACACATAAAACATATTTACAGGCAATTATAACTGATATAAATAATGAGAGGGTTCCCATAAACATCTAGCCAGCACTCCATCACTCGACTTATTCTGGACACACCCTATGTTAAAAAAACTATTGGCCTACAAATGCAACCAAACAGTACAGGGCAATTAGCTAAATATGAACAGGAGCCGGTGCCTTAAATGTTTCCAGTATATTATAATGCCATCAAGCCTACCCTACATCTACTATTTGTCTTCTGATATCATAATTTAAATAGATGAGCAATGCTTATTCTCAATGAAACTGTTTATTTTGTTATTATAGATCAACATTCTCTGTAAATATACAGTATTGCTTTTTCCCATTGGCCACCTGATACGAGAAACATTTTAAACCTTAAAATGAGTTGTGATTGCAATATCATAATTCTGAAAATACAAAATGTTAATAAATATAGTAACAATAAATGATACAAGGAAACATTATAACAACCATATATTTGTAAACTAGCCATCACCGTTTCCCAGAAATGAATGAAACCTTGCTCCAATTAAATATTCCCTCCTAACTGCAGCCTCTACTCACCCCAGAATTGGTGTTGGTGCCATTGTTGTGATTATTATGCAGCATTATGCATACGGACAATTAACTCTTCTGTTGAATGTGGGTTTCTGATAACATTTTATGGCTTCAACATAGTGTTCCATACTGACGTTTGTGAAAAGAAACTATAAACAAAATATTCAGCCTCCTTGATAATCTCAAAATCCATGCACAAAAGTATTTAAATGATCTTTCAAACCTATTCAACGAATTACCATTTTTAAACAAAATAAACCTTATATTAAAACTTTCAGCACTATCACAAAGGTTGTCTTATCTTTCAGACAAAATACAAGTTTAAATGGTGAACATGGTCTATCTACTGGCAAAAGAAATAGGTTAGAGTGCGATTCAGCAATTGTTTTACGTCAGAATTTACTTTTTATGCTTCTGTGACTTACTATTTTGGTTTCAGAAGGCAATCTTGCTGTTCTTGTTCTATTAGACACACAGATTTTCCCAAATGAATATAAGGACGACACCAAGCTAAGAGTCACACTTGGCAGATTAAATGAGGGCGAAGGAGTCTCTGTTGACTTATATAGTCTCCTCTAGGAAGGATGCATCTCCTGTTGCCTGGTGGTCAAGCAGGAGCTGAAAGAGCAAAGTACCTAAGCTATCAATCAACGTGTGAATCCTAAGAGCCAAAAGGCTAAATAAGCTAATATTGCTTGCCATCTTATTGAGATTATTAGGCCCTTAGTTATAGGGCTGTATAATTCTTGGCTGGGCTAGAAACAGTTTGAGGATGAATCAAGACTTCCTAGGGTTTCTGGTCGAGTACGGAAAATTTGAAACATGTTGGAACACTGCATGTCTGCTGTTAACTCTAATTCTGGATCATTATCTAAATTACTTCACGCCCTTCTCCCAATGTCACTCTCTCCTAATGGGCCCTGTCACAACCATCTGAGGTTGTTATTGCAAAACAATGTCTAAATGCACAAAGAGCCCTGCAATCACAGGCGTTGCTTCAGTGTGGAGAAAACGTGAACTTCAGGCACCAAATAATTGCTGCCAAAACATAGGACTTCTGTGTGTTTGCATTCTATAACAGATTCAAACCAATTATATTGTTTAAGCTAAGATCCTATTCACAGTACAAACCAGGCACATTCTGAATTATTTGACTATGACCTCAACTTGGGCTGATTTTCATCCACTGGGAAAGTTCTAGACATGGCCCCTGCTGACTTAACTCAGGCAACTATATCTCTCTGAAAAGTGCTTTCTCTAAGCAAGGGGTTGTTGACCTGTAATCCTCCATTACTAAATGACTAGGGGCCTGATTACGAACTTGGCAGGTGGGATACTCCGTCACAAACGTGACGGATATCCCACCTGCTACGTTACAAGTTCCATAGGATATAATGTAACTTGTAACATCGTGGACGGGATATCCACCACATTGGTGATGGAGTATCTCATCTGACAAGGATGTAATAAGATTCTAAATGTCCCAGTCAAAGACTACTTTTCTCATTGTCTTTCTCTTCATTTACATTCTCCATCCTCTAGTTTTGAAGGGGACGTCGTAAAAATCCTTAGGGGGTTATTACAACTTTGGAGGAGGTGTTAATCCATCCCAAAAGTGACAGATATACCACCAGACGTATTACAAGTTCCATAGGATATAATGCACTCGTAATACGGCTGGTGGTATATCCGTCACTTTACCGTCACTTTTGGGACGGATTAACACCTCCTCCAAAGTTGTAATAGCCCCCTTAGACTTTTGACATGATGATTTAATGGCAGGCACTGGGGACACTCACTGTGGAAATCACTGGCCTCCAGTTCTTATACTGAAGAGGAATAGTTGAGAAATAAGTGAGTGTGTCAATGAAAATGTATCTAAAATCAGTGTTTAACTAACAGCTGAAAGATTGTTAGTCCTGGGAAACATGAGAGCTTAAAGTCAATAAAAAGAAAGTGAAAAACAGATGGTCAACACTCAAACGATGAGTAAATGCTCAATTCAGGTATACAAATATTTGTATTCCTGAAACACACTTGCCATAAGGTAGCTAATTGCTGAATACTACTATTGGTCATTTGTTGGATAAATCTGTAACACCACAAGGATTCTTGGTTAATCTCATTGCACTGAAAAGAAGGAGTAGCAAAGAACACTTCTACATTTGGTCCACTCAAATGTTTATGTTATGGCTATTAGGGTACTGCTGCGTGGGTTCAGGCCACAGACCGTATTGTTGTGCTTTCATGCAATTATTTAACAATGTATTTATTTATGTTTGGCTCTTTATATATTGTCTCAAGAAACTTGGCACAGGGTGGCTCAGCGATTTACAGCATGACCTGGAATGATAATGAACAAGCAAATGCATGTAAAATACGGGAAATGAAGGTAATCACTGAAAGTGACATCTTTGAAAGGTTTGGGGAGACCATGTACAACGTGTGTTAGATTACAAAAGGTCTTTTAGGGAGTACACTGTGAGGTAACTTTTAAAAGTTCATTATCAAGGCCTATTGTATATGAGCTAGTGACTTGAAAGCAATTATGTTTTTTTTTTGTTTTTTTTACTTTGCTAAGCATTTGTAGAGCTGAAGGAAATTCTGATTTAAAAGCATTTAATGTTCAAAACCGGTTCCCTACCTCTGCAGCACTCACATGTGCCATGATAACAGCAGTTCATTTCATACGAATAGTTATCATGCTGAGGTACATCACATTTTTTGACGGTTTTAGTGAATACAAAGCTACACAGGTTTAGTTAGCCAAATATCAGCTACTCAGTGAAAGTAGCTAAGTTGTAAAGAGGAGCAATTACTTCACTGTCTCTTTTTCCTAACTATACAAAGAAGAGATGTCGCAGTTAGTTTGTAGATATCTATATTTTTTGCCATTTTATAGAGCTTGAACTTGGCCCAAAGGTACTGGAGTCCTTTACATGAGCACCAGTTACATTACACAAGGCCATATTTCTTTTTGTCTAAGCACGGGGAGATTAAGTGATTTGCCCAGAATCGCAGGATGATGAGTCAACAGCGAGACTCAAACTTGGTTCCCCAGCTCCCAAGTAGGCAGTTCTAGCTGTTATAACTAACAGCTGGACAGTGATGGGCTCACATAGATGATAAAGGATACAAAAGTCCTGCAGAAAGAGTTTTGAGTTCTACCTGGCAGCCAAGTGCCTTGCTTCAATTAGACACAATTGTTGGACGTAAAAAATGTGTCTCTGAACCTTCAGACAGAACTAGGGGCATGTCCAAAAGATAAACAATATAACAAAGTACCTAATTATTAAAGGAAAAATTAATATATTTGGTCAATCATATTCTTACAAAACCAGACTCACATGTCTTCTTTAAGTTCAAGTTCACAATACTCCTATTTAATGTCAACGTATAGTGAACTTACATGAAACAAAGCATGGATAACAGAGTAGGACATGAGTTGGAGAAAGTTCCCAATACATAGACAAGTGACGGAATTTAACATAAAGCCAGTTTTCGGTTTGTTACTTTTACGAGAGCTGGAGTAACTTACTTGAATTGCGATCCTTCCATTTTTACAGTAGTTACTGTCAATTTCCACTTGTTCAGAGTCACATGTGGTCTAAGAACGTAACAACTACAAGTACATACTAAAACTCTAGTAATATCAAGTGATCTGATTTCTTAACACAACATAAGTGCTACATTTTCAAAGAAAGCGGATGATTTTGTGGCACACTAGTTTGTTTTGTGCAAACGAAGCAAAACACCAAACCCTATTAAACCTGTTAAAGATGATCTTGTACATTGAGACTAAAAACACATAATTTGATTGACTGAATGTCTTCTGACAACGTGGTTTCATTCCCTTAACTTACATTATCAGCCAAATTGACATACACATAATTTCGCTGCCTTCACTAAATCTCTGGGTTCAGTATTAAACAATGTGCAGAGTTCTAAATCATTTACTCAATACAACAGTAGTGCAAACCTCCCACGTTTTAACTACACCATGTTTACCTGACCGTAAATTTTAATGTAGATGTTCCTTTACCTGACTGCAGTAAGATTATGTTTTAAACAAATCAACAAAAGTCATATTTTCACCCTCTGAGCAGTAGTTCATTAGTCAAACAAGAAAACGCACTTTTATACTGTTTTGAGTCCTGGAAGGCACATTTTGGTCACACAGTCACAGGCCCCATCGGTGGATTCGCACTGCAGCGATGGTGAAAGTTCGTTCAGTTCCTATGCGAGTGGTAGCCGTTAACTGCCCAATTCTGTACCGTCCCACTACCAAAAACAACAAAGAAAATGGCTCCAAATACATCTATAGCAGCAGAAATATAGAAAACAAGCTGCCATTCTTCCACGGTTTTCTGCATAAGAAACAAAAGCGTAAAACAGGGCAAATTTTAGTGAATGACACCAGATGAAACGAGGGTAATGTTCGTCATTAGGAACAAGAATAATATATATAGCAGTGCAGAAATTCAAACCTTAGGGTCTCATTTTACAATGGGCCCTTCCTAATATTATAGAGCAAGAAAAACTGGGCTATGCTAGCCACATTCTTAAATCCATGTAATCTGCCATTTTAAGATAAGTGCAATTAATGTGGTGAATGCATCCGTCATTAAACAGGCACTCACATGTGGCCACAGGGCCAGCCATCTTGGAACGGGTGTTCTATTACATAAAAGCCATTCAAAGAAGACCTCCGTTGTGACTCATCTGTGTGCATGTTGTGGCACGTGCATTAGTTGTGATACACCAGTTGTCATTTGGGCTTTCAAGTTACTGTTCTAACATGGCAAAGGGCCACTCAGAACGGTAAATATAAAGTCAAAAAATAAAGTGTGCACCTACGCAAAGAAAGAAAGCAAGCGTCCTGGTAGCACTTTGCTGGTAAGAGGCCACTGCAACATAAATGAATAAATAACAAATACATAATAATAAAAAAAGAACTGAAGTGGGATAGGGAAAGAGGGTACTGGGAGTTAAGAAGGAATGAAGGGGGGAAGGGGAACAGGTGAGGAAGAGACAAAGGAAATACATGACCCCATGAAAGTGCTGAAACCTAAAGAAAGAAGCATTGGCAAAGAAAGAACCGCTGGCAAGGCAAACAGATCTGGATGTGATGTGCCAAAGCATGTAAACGCAGGCATTCATAAAAGCTGTTTACGCATGTGGCATGCACAAATGTTGTTTATTGCATTACAGCCTGCCCTATTGGCTATATCAATGATGGGGAGAACATTGAGAACATTAATTGCATTCTGTAAAGAAAGAATGCTGGTGATAAAGGAGTGACAATTAAAAGCAATTTATACCAAACAACCAAACACGAATTCAGAGAGTAATACTCCTCTTGGCTGAGTAAAAGTTAATTCTATGTATATATTTTAAATAATTGCTGATAATGCACCTCGCTGACAAACAAGACCTAATCAGAAGGTAATTTGTTTTGTATGGGCAGTGATATATTTTAATGATAGTGACAATAATTTGTTTTAATGACAATGATATCAATTTAACTACAAAGAGCAACAGACAGTGGTCAATGCTAAGACTGAGAAAATACAGATAGCTAAGTAGACATAGCGAGACAGTGAGACGGAGAGAAAGATCAATAAAGATGAAGAGAGACAGAGAATATAGATGGAGAGAAACAGAAAGAGAGACATGCAGTGATTTAGAGAGATACACAGAGAAAGAGAAGGACATGAAGTGAGAGCTAAATGCATACAGAGAGAGAAGGTTAATTGATAGGGAGGGTTATTATATCGAGAGGGATTTATATTGACCGATAAAATAAGAGACACAAAATAATAGAGGTAGATTATATGGACAGAGACGGATAGAGAGACAAAAAGACAGATAGATGCAAAGTCTGGCCATTGATAGATACGAGGTCTACCCACTGAGTTGAGTAGTAAGAACTTCTGTCATTTACAGGGCTAGGAATCTGCAAATTGCAGTATTAAGTAATAGTTAGAAGCAAATTTGAATTATAATGAATCTAATATTCTTACTGGTACAACAACTTCCACTGATCAGACAAATTTTAAGAAAGAGCCGCCCATTAACAGCAGTGTAAAAATTCGTACTGTACAGACTGTATATTAGGTCTGGCCTTAGAGACAGCTTAAGAAGTCTCTTCAGACTATTGTTTTTTTAAATTAAAAAAATATACATAGAGTGGCTTTTATCCATTGGTCAGTTAAATTGTCATACACATGTTGCTTCTGCCCACCACCGCATACAGCATGGAAAAATGTGTCCCCACACTTTACTCATTTACTTGACTTTCAGTCACTGCCCGAAGCCTGTGCACATGCGTTTTACCTTATTTATTTTTTTATTCATAAGAATTTTAAAAAGCAGCTGTTTATTTTGCCTGCATTTCGAATGTGTCCAGTTAGGTGGTTGTTATATTTTGTCTTCTTATTAACTTTGCTGCAATAAAGTGTTTAAGTGAAATTGTAACATTGTAGCATGTACGAACTGAGTCCTTGCTTAGTGGTGATATTCTCCAGTATCCTTTAATCATAAATAGTGAAATGTAAGGCACACAAAGCTTGTTAAAACATCACTAGTAACAAGCAGTCGCAGCTCGCTGAAGGGAAGAGGTGCCGCACACTGGGTTGGGGTGTGTGGAAGGATGGGTGGGAGGGTAATAAACATTACATTATAGAAGAAAAATACCCTGCTTGCTTCCACGCTGCGCTGCAGCTCGTTCTTCCTGGTCACAGGAGGAACAGGCTCCTAGTCTGGCCTGTGGCCAATCCTGACGCTGCTCAGAGCAGCGTTTAGGATTGGCCGGACCGCGCAGCCAGGTTGCTCCCAGGAAGATTGGGAGCCTGTACCTACTCTTTCTAGCCCGGCAACACAGTGCCGGGCTGGAGAGAGCACAGTGCGCATGTGTGTTTGGCCGGCCAAACATACATGCGCACTGAGGGGGAGTGTGTGTCAAATGCCGGTTTTACAGTTTGTGTTATTAAGCATAATTTTTCTGAAATTTCACATAATTATACAAAAGCAAATTTTGCAAATTCGTCAGACCCTTACCCCTGTCCACTATTTGGATTTATATATAATGACACAGCAGTGATGAAGCTGCAATTCTTCTTTGAAGGGTGCATGAGGTTGGCAGGAAAGGTGTGGGGTATATAATTTGCATAGTGTATGTTAGCCGATGTTTTGTAGGGGCTGGGAGAGCTGCTGTTTAGAATACACAGCCTCTAGGCTTACATTCGATCTGATCCTTGCACATATTGCTGGCGATTTTATTTTCCTTGTAATTGACACTCTGCTGTGGCCATAATGGGAGGTGCCCTGTTCCCGTGCTTATCAAACCCCGCTGCATTTCTGGAGAGAACAGCCCAGTTTTAATATGTTTATAGTTTAATTTCACCCATTTGTTTAGTTACATTTACTTTACCAGTAAGTCTTACTTTGCAGGGGAGCCTGCCGGTTGGACAGGGGATGCTGGACACGAGTTAGCATTTTCTTTTCCACCGTGTTTTTGGAGGGAAGCAGGCTTCTGCCTTTAATTGGCTCACACATGGCCACTCCCTCTATGACGGGCTACTTAACGGGCCAGGGAGTGAATCTGTGCAGCGGGTGCACCGTCCGGCACACCAAAGATGCACCAAAGGCAAGCCCGTCTGTGCCCAGACTGCACCATGCATCAGGACCCTTGGCTGACCATCCAGGCTATCATACTTCAGGAATGTGCTTCTCAAACTTGGGAAACGTAGTAAGCCCACAAGATGTCTCACTTTTAACTGCAACTCAGATCTCAATCCGTTCAGTTGCCCAGGAAGTAGTTTTAGTCTTGACTTTAAATCAGATTATTGCCCCCAATTTAACCCGGGACCTATGGAGCACAACCTAACCCGGAACCTAAGGGTCCTCACCTTTTCCCCGCCTAAAATCCTTATTGATGGATCTATTTCCAGTTTATTACTGAACACCAGGTCCGTAGGTAAACACAAAGATAAATTCCTTATGGAAACATGGTTGGAGGAGATATCAGAGCCGGACCTAAAAGTAGTCACACCGGACAAGTATGATCTTTTTAGATTAGACAGAACAGGGAAATAGGAAGAGAGTGGTCTTAATAATTTATCGGAACGATTTGAAAGCCAGTTTTACCCCCATTTTAGACACTGATGGAGAAGTTTTGATGTGTGCATTTAAACTAAATGATAAAGCTACATTAAACTGTTTATTATTATAGTGCCCACCAGGTCCTAATAAGAATTGTATTGTTGTCCTGCAAAGCTTGCTAGAGTCATGTATGGAACATCCTAATTTTATCATACTAGGCGATTTCAGTTTTCACCTAGACTCAGAACATAATACAGAAACAGACCATTTGGTTGACTGCTACAGCAAGTTTGGCCCAAACTGTTAAGGAACCAACCCAATAACACCAATCACATTCTTGATGGCATTTTTACCAATAAGCCACATCTAATATTTGAGAAGGTATTGCCTTTGGTATGGACAGATCGTAAAGCAGTCTTTTTTTTAATTAGCAATCACGGTCCTAAAACCCAGCCCTATAAGGATAGGTAAGACTCTGAAAATGCGACCCTGGCACAAGATTGATAAGATCAAACTTGAAAATGCCTTACTGAATGATACTCCTCTTATTGATACTAATGGTGATATGGCAGTCAAGAATTTCTCAAACTGGATTGACTCTGCAGTTACCCCGCTTGCTCCAGAAAAAAAGCGTAAAATGTGATAGGAAAAGCCCCACTGCTTCATGGTATTCCGCTGAGCTCAGGAAACTGAAGCAAAAATGTTGGGCTTTGGAGTGTAAACGGAGAAAAGAGTTTGAAAGTGAAGCTAGAATTTTGCATAAAGTAGCCTATGAGGAATATAAAGGTTCTATCATGAAAGTAAAAACAAAATACTATGCCGATAAGATAGGCTCTGCTAAAAACTCTACCACATAATTATTTAAAACCTTTAACTTCCTTTCTAATTCTAAGTAAAACAAAGCCTTCACTCCTCATCAAATCTTTTGTGACAAAATGGCTGAGTTTTTCCAGTTGAAGGTCTATAATGTTTTTGAGTTATTTTTGGTTGGTCCACACTCATTAGGTCCGAGACCTCATTTGTCCAACTTCTGAGGAGTCTTCTGATAATGATAGTGGGGCGGTGGACATTAGTGGCCTACACAATTGTCCAAACTCAACAGAGGATCATTAGATTACTAGAAACAACTATATCTGGCTCCCCTGCGGACCCTTGCCTGCTGTCTGTTACATACTGTCTCTGATACTATTGCGGTGAATTTAACAAAACTCTTAAACAATCTATTGACTGCCAGGCATTTTGCAATGGCTTGGAAAAAAGCAAAATTTATTCCCATATAAAAAAAAACATCATTGCCCATATCTAAGCTACCCGTCTCAAAAAAATATTAGAAAAAGCCTTAAGTGAGGTCCTCATGGCATATTTAGAATCCTATGTTTTTGACTCAGCTCAGTATGGTTTTCGACCTAAGCACTGCACAGAGTCAGCATTTGTCTGCTAGAATCCCATCCACAAAACCATCAGGGTTATTTCATTCTGATGTTTGGGGAGCGACTCCTTAGACAAGGGTTTCTCCCAAGGGGCACATAATATCAGTGTTTTGGCCCCTCCAGGGGCTAGTTTGGCTTTTTTTGCGGCCGATCTGTCCCTCGGCGAGCGAGGTCAAAACCCACTAGATGCTAGGGAATATTATTTAGAAATTGTGGGGAGTGACCCCTTGGGCAGGGTCCCTCCTCTGAAGGGCAATGTATTTTACCTGCTTTCTGCCCCCTGGGGGGCTAGTTTGGCCCTTTTTCCAGCTGATCTATCCCCCTGGGGGTTAAAACCCACCAGACGTGAGGGTATTCACATAATGACATTGCATGGAGCATCCCCTTGGGCAAGGGTTGCTCTTGTTGTGTGCAAATAAATTATATCTGTGATTCGGCCTCCCATGGGAGCTAGCTTGCCCTTTTTTCCACCAATCTGCCCCTCCCCCCAAGGCAGAGGGGGGTGGGGGTCGAAACCCAATAGACGCTGGGGAATTAATTTTGGGTAGGGACCAAAGGGAAGATCAGCTGTTTTTAGACCTATCTGCCCTATGGGAGGTAGGGGGTGGAAGCCCACTAGACACCAAGGAATATTTTTTTGAAGGGGAGCAACCCCTTTGGATGGGAGCATTTTTTTTTTTATTCCTATCTCAAAGCCCCTTAGATACTAAGGTTTATGTTTGGAGGGCGACCCCCTGGGAGGCCATATTGTTTGGTTTTTTGAGTGGTTGGTCCTCAGGGTGGGTATCGAGTCACCTGGAAATAACGTTTTGTGTTTGGTGGGGATCAGCTTCTGGGGCATGGTTTACTTCCATCTGGTGGTGTCTTTTTTTGCCTTCGTTATGATTCCTTTCCGGGCAATATCAGTGTCTTCTGATTGATATTTTGTTATCATTTTTATTCATGTTGTAATTTTCTTTTCCTCATTTTAGAGCCAATTCTTTCCTTTGTCTTGTTGAATCTTGTATACCTGTGCAGATTTGGTAGATCTGTAGTTTGTGGAGTTGTGATTGATTAGCAACTCATTTTGTAATATTTTCATCTGATGTATATCAAAGGCTTGTAGGTATTAGTCCTGTTGGCCTATGAGAGTGATGGGCCCTTGAATGGCGCTGTTTGCAAATGTAAGTGTTGTGTTGGGCCCGCAGCACAAATGGTTTTCTGTGTGTAATGTATGAAAGGCGTATGAATGGACTGTAAAGCGGTTGGTGCCTTATCGTGGCTTTACAGCTCATGGGCTGTAAGCCAGTGGGTCTTTGATCTAATGTTAAAATGATCAACAATGACTTTTTGCAGATTTTATTTCAGAAAGCTATTGGTGAATAAAGTTATTTTTAAGAACCTCTTACTTATCCTCGTGCCAAATCCAACCAGCATGCCTGTGATTAACTAGTGGATGAGTGTGCAATAATGTTTAGTTGTTTTTTTGGCTTTTTACTGTCAGTGCATACTCTCTTTGTAGTGAACACCCCCTGCCCTCACATCTCTTTGGAAACAGGTCACTGTGGGAATACTATGTGGCATGTTTTATGTGGCTCCCACAAGGTCTACTTACTCAGAAGCCCTTGTAAATTTGATTAATTGACAAAAACATATTTTTTTTCCTCACATTTCTGTGTGGGACAGTTGTGGGATGACAGGCCGGCTAAAATTTCCTACCATAGAGCATTCCCCCAGGTCTTCTGATATAAATGCTACCTTACATGTGTGGGAGGGCCAAGTGCCTATGACAGGGAAGGACTCAAACGTATTATTGAGACATCAAAATTATCTATCACAAAACATCCTGACTTTGCTAGGGGGTCACCTACCGTTTCGGTCCTGGGCTTGGCAGCCACCTAGGGCAACTTACCAAACCTAGACATGTCTGAAAAATAGACACCCAGAGAAATTGGTGTTGGTTGCATGGATTCCCCTACGTTTTCTTACCCTGCAAAGGTGAAATGTTGAATAAAAACACAAAGTTTCCTTGCATTTCTGAAACGTAAACTACAGGAATGTGCAGGGATCCACAAATTCCTACCACTGAGTGTTCCTTCACTTGTCTCAATAAAAACGCTACCCCCCTTGTGTGGCTGGGCCTAGTGCCACGTCAGGAATGGATCACACCAGAGTCAACAGTAGTCCTCATGCAAGGACTACCATTGACCATCATGTGAACTAATTTTGTTGCAGGCACTAGGCCCAGGCACCCATGTGAGGCACTGTTTTTCTCAGGAGACTTGGGGGAATGGTGGGTGGTAAGAAATTTGCGGCTGCCAGCAGATTCCATGACTTTTACTCACAGAAATGCAAGGAAAATGTGTTTAATTAGGCAAAGATTGAACTAGGTACTTGCTGAGCTGGGGCCCAAAATCCACTGCTACATATATTGCAAAAGCTACATTCTTTTTTAGTGGAAAATTAGTCTAAGTTGCGTTAGGGGCCCTTTTGTGTCACTGGCTTTTGGCCTACCCACACAAGCGAGGCATCCTTTTTTTTTCAGAAGACTTGGTGGAACACTGGGGGGTGAGGGTGGGGCGGCGGAATTTGGGGGCGGTAAGAAATTTGTGGCTGCCAGAAGATTCCAGGACTTCAGGACTTTTCTTCACAGAAACGCAAGGAAAATTTGTTTTTAGGTAAAGTTTGAGCTATGCAGGGGATTCAAGGGAAATAAAACTTGCCACCTTATCCTGGATTCCTCTAGGTGTCTAGTTTTCAAAAATATATAGGTTTGCTTGGTTTCCCTAGGTGCTGGCTGAGCCAGGGCCCCAAATCTAAAGCTAGGCACACTGCAAAAAAATGTGATGTGTCCATGTTGCGTTTTGGGCTGTTTCCTGTTGTGGGCACTAAACCTACCTACACAAGTGAGGTACCATTTTTATCAGAAGACTTAGGGGAATGCTAGGTCGATTGAAGTTTGTGGCTCCCCTCAGATTCTAGAACTTTCCATCACAGAAATAGAAATTTATACCTGCAATCTCAATTTCCATGCCCAATGAACATACATGTTAACCCTTTATACCAAATGTCTTGAATTCTGGTTTTGCCTCCATGTTGAGTTATAGGAATGCAGTTTTAACAGTCAGTACCATGTTGACCAGGCATACCTTTTGTAGAGGGCTCACACTAAACCCAACATAAATTTCTTTAAAATGGCAGAATCCAGATATGTCAATTATAGCCCTAGAAAAGACCTGGGGCTGTGTTACACAAGGGTAAACTTTCTCTGTTTGCGCCAAGGTGCACCTTTTAAAAAGGGTACCGGCTGCAAACAGGGATAGCGTGCACTATTATGATGAATGCGCTGCCTTCAGTACAGGAGGGAACTCTAACTGTCCTGGGGGCAGTGCATTCAAGTGAAATATGTAGCAGCTGCTTTAATCAGCCATTCTGTGGTTTACTGTGCAGATGGCACTCGTCTGCACTTTCAAGAAGGGAGAGAGATACGCTTGCAGGCAGGTGCAGTGATAGATTGATCCTGACGAATGAAAATGTGCTTACCTATGAAATGAAAACCAAGAGATTACACAGCAGGTACGAGAAACTGAGTGGCAGCAGAAAGTGCAACAACAACTGGTTGCAATAACTGGTGCATCAATATAGGATGTGATCTCAGACTGAGGGGACAGACCGTGTACTCATATGGGGGGGGGGTGTGTAGCCCAATGATGACTACAATATTTTATTTTATTTCCACTTATTTGTGAAGGATTTTGCTGCATGTTGCAAATTGATGAGTCTATTATGTTAAAAGCAAAGTGCACTACCACAACCATACGATTTAATGGGAAAAGATGGGGCTAATGATAATGTCTTTACAGTAAGTGTGTTTTTTTTGTAACTAACAAAAAAATATACAATTGTTTCACTTCATTTTGGGGTTCTGTCCTTCTACACCACAAAATTCTAATAACAAATGCACAGTACTGCCAAGTTCTACAAGGGGAGTCCTAGAACATGATCCAGATTTTTAAGTTCTTTATTTAGTTTTCAGTTAGTATTTAACGAAATTTAGATTAGTAGCTTGAACAGAGACAGAATTGAGAGATGATGGATGGCTATGCTCTCAATGAGAAAGGGGGCCACATAAAATTAGGCAAAAGTTAAAGGACAAAGCAGTTGGAATGAAGGTCATACTTAGTATCCAAGAACAAGACCTCTAGTAGACCATGCAAGTGAAAAAGCAAGAGCATCCTCAGACTTAAAACCAAAGAACGTAACGGAAAATACATAGACTAAAACCTTATCGTGCTACAAACAATGAATGTGTAGAACAATATCATTGTTGAAGTTCCCTAAGCACCGTTTAACCTCCACTTGAGGAACACACATCAGAAACACCTCTTAGAATCTTAAAATCTTGTTGCTGTGCAACCTCCATTGCACCTGGTATATCAAAACAGCATTACCACTCCCCTTGCCATCGCCTAATTTTGCCCCTACTTCCTACATCCTTTTTGCATTTCTTCCGCTCTCTCTTATTTATCTGCCCTCTCTTGCTTTGTGTATCGTAATATATAAAGCCACTTATATACAGTCAGTGAGAAAGAAAGCACACCCTTTTAAAGGTTATACCTTCTTTTACATACAAAGATACACAGGATCATTACCTAGCCCTAATCAGGTTCTAACAGTTGATAGATCTAACCTCATAAGACAAAACACAGAAATGTGTCATCATTTATTAAACAAAAAATAACATCCGAAATTTGGTGGCCTTGTGTGAAAATGTAAATGTAGCATATGAATAGATAATGTGTGGCACCCCTTTCAGCAGCAATAACTTAAATTAGGCGCTTCCTGTTAAGAGTTTTGTCATCTCTCACATTGCCTGGGTGGAATTCTGGAGTATTTCTCAGAATAAAAATGTCATCTTAGTGCTGTTTGAGGACATTAGTTTGTGCACAGCTCCCTTAAGGTCCTACAAGAACCTCTCAATTAAAATATTGTCTGGACTTTGACTTGCAATTCGAAACTGCTGGTTCCTCCATTTTCAGTCACTCAGTGGTAGACTCAGTGGTATGTTTTGTATCACTGTTCTATATTATGATCCACTTTCGGCTAAGCTTTAGTTGCTGGACAGATGGTCTCAAGATTTTCTGATAAAATGTATCAATACAGAGATGGATTCTTGGTGGACTCAATGATAGTGAATCTTCCATGTTTTGCAGCTTCATTGCAGGCCCAAATTGTCAGTCCTTGGTATGAGGCTCTTGTGATCATAAACAGTGTCAAACATGACTTTGTATATTACAGCAAAACAATTTTGCTTTGGTCTCATCTGTCGAAAGAATATTGCTCCACACGTTTTGTGGTTATTTTAAGAGCTGTTTTGCAAAAATAGGATGTACAGCAATGGCTTTTGTGGAGATGGATTTTTCTTTAAGCTATTCTTCCTCAAAAGATGTACATGTTTAAGTCTTTTCCTCATGGTAGAATGATGAACTCTAAAGTTTACATTGTGACACAGGGCCGTAGAACCCTCGGGTTCTTTGTAATCTCTTGGAGCATCCTGTAGCCTGAACTTGCAGTACATGTGATGGAACATCCACTCCTGGGTAGAGTATCAACTGTCTTGCATCTGTGGAAGCTGGTTCTTGTGTTGGCAGTATTTTCTGAGAGCGGTAGTATGAGGTGGGTGTTGGCTGCATAGGATATGATGTTTAGTCCATAGGATCTGACAATGTTGGCCAAGGGGGTCATGTAGGTGTTGAAGAGGACGGGGCTGAGGAAGGATCCTTGAGGGACACACCATAGATGATGTCTTTGAGTTTGGAGGTGACTACAGGAAGGCAGACCCTCTGTGTTCTTCCAGTGAGGAAGGAAGCGATCCTTGAAGTCTTCTGATTAGGGTGCAATGAGATACGGTGTCAACGGCTGCTGAGAGGTCAAGGAGGACCAGAGCCACTAATTCTCCCGGGTCGAGGAGGGTTCTGATGTCATCGGTGGCTGTGATCAAGGCAGGCTGGGGCAGAATCCAGATTGGGAGGTGTCTAGGAGAAGTGTCTACTCCAGATAGTTCATGAGTTGCCGGTTGATGGCTTTTTCCAGGACTCGGAGTTGTAGTTTGGAGTTTGCTCGGGATCCGCAGATGGTTTCCTGAGGAGTGGTTTGACTTCTGCTTGTTTCCAGTCTTCAGGAAAGGTGACTATGGCAAATGAGTAGTTGAAGAGGGTGGTGAGCTCACTGCTGATCCTGTGGCTTCCGAGGTTGAAAATGTGGTGGGGGCTCCCAAGCGAACAGAGTTCATGATGGTGGTGGTGTTCTAGGGGCTGATCTGGTCCCATGAGGTAAGTCAGTGGTCTTTGCTGATTTCGATGAGTGCATGAAGCGCAGTCTGAGAGCTTGGGCTGGGGTTCAACATTCTTACAGATGGTGGTGATCTTGTAGTAGGAGAAGTCAGTGAGTTTTTGGGAGGGGTGATGCTGTTTTCTGTGACTGCAGAGATGGAGAACTCTCTGATAATGCTGAAGAACTCTTTGCTATGGTTGAATCTGGACACAATGCTTTGGCTTTCTTCTTTGTCTTTCTCAGTAGCCGGTGGTAGAGGTTGAGGGAGGTCTTGAATGTGGTCCTGTCTGAGGTGTCCTTGCTTGTGTGCCATGTTCTTTCCAGTTGCTTGTAGTGGTGTTTTGTTATTTTCCACTCCTTAGTGTACCATCTTGCCTCCTTGGTGGATCTCTTGGGTCTACTGGTCTTGATGGGAGCAATGATGTTGGTGCAGTTGGTGATCCAGGAGTTGTGGTTTTTGACAGCTTGGTCCTGGTCTGATGCAGTGTTAGGGCATGATGTTTTGAGGGTGTCAGCCCATTGGCTCGCTGATACTTTGCTCCAGCTGCGGTTGGTGGCTCTGGGTGGCTCGGCAGGGGAGGTGCAAAGGATGGTGATGTTCAAGTGTACAGTGGAGTGGTTGGTCCAGGTGAGTTTGGTGACGTGGCTGTACCTGACTCTGTCACAGGAAGTGAAGATGGGGACCAGTGTGTGTCCTGCGTTGTGGGTGAGGTCGGTGACGAGTTGGGTGAGTCCGTTGTTATTCATGGTGTCAAGGAGGCTGGTAGTGTTGCTGTTGTCGTCAAGGTTGAAATTAAGATCTTTGAGGAAGATGTAGTCTTTGGAGTCGATTGCGATGGGAATAAGGAAGTCGGAGGTGGCAGTGCCAAACCTGGGCCATGGGCTAGTGGTCTGTAGGCAAGGGTGCCTCTGATGGTGGTTTTTCCATCCCTTTGGTGTTTGAAGTTGAGGTGGTCAATGGTTTGGATAGTGTTTCTATCTCTGTGGTGTAGTGGATGTATTCTTTGTGGATGACAACAATCTCTCCTCTCCTTGGTGTGGTCTCTGTGTGTTATCTTGTATCCGACGGGTGTTGCTGTGACGATGTTGGGGGCAGATGAGCAAGACAACGTCAGGGGTGAGGGCAGTGATGAGGTCCCAGAACTCGTGGCGTGTTTGCAAAGCGAGCGTGTGTTGAGGAGGAGGCAGGAAAGTTGTTGTGAAGGAAATGCATTGTTTTTGTTGGTTCATGTGGTGGTGTATAGCATTTGGTGGGCAATCTGATGATGCAGGAGAAGTTGCAGTGGATGCAGGAGAAAGGTGGTACCATGGATTGAGGGGAGATGTGGCTGCAGTGGTTATTGTGGCATCTGTGTGTCACGGCTCAGAGTTTAGTGGCGGTGTAGCTGCAGGGTGTATGAGAACCAGGGATCCTGGCACTGGGCGCAGTGCCGGTGCAGACCGGGGTAGATGGGTTTGCCTTTGGTGTGCCAATGGCAAGGCCGGTGCATGTGGCCACTGTGCAGCTGTGCTCTGGCCTCCATTAAGTAGGTTTTGGGCTGAGCGAGGTGAGCTGGGTGGCAGTGGGTGGGGCCAGCAGGAAGCAGACAGAGGCAAACCAAGTGGGAAAAAATGACGGGAGAAAAAAGGAGAGAAAAGCAGGGATAAAAAAAAAAAGAAGGGGAAGCGAGGCACAGGCAGCCACAAAAGGGAAAGGAATTAAGGCAAAGGAACAGGGCAAAGAAGGAAAAGACCAGAAGAAGGAAAAAAACAAAGCACAAGGAGGGCATGATTGTGGGCCGACAGTGAGAGAGAGAGCTGGGCCTGGGATGTGCTCCATAAGGTCATGTTTTTTTGTGATAGTGTTCACAAAACCTTTTGTATCATAGCCATTGAACTGAAGGGGGAGTTGCGAGGCATCAAGGGGTTGAAAAAATCCAGTAATTAATGATACAATGATTCTTTTGGTCCGGAGTATACACTGAAGTGGCAAACTATTATAAAACACACCCTAACAGGCAGTTGGAAAATTGCCTAGGGGACACAACCACTGCTCATTATTCAGATGAGGTGCCTTTTTGCACGTCCGTATGAACCATGTGGGTCCGTTAGAACGTTCTGAATAAGGTCACCAACAGATTTTAGTTACAACATTATCAAGTGACCAAAATCTTTTCTGCTCTAGGTAAACTATTGTGGCACATTTATGTAACCATTTAATCACTTTTCTTTATTTTTTTTGAGAGAGGGACTTTCTATTGAAATCATTACTGGTTAGGACACTAATCGTACTTCCTAACTCATGCAACTGAAGTGTTATGTACTAAGCACATTAAACCAGCTATCATCCTCAAACCATAGCATTGATAAAATCTGTAGCCAGATGAAAATGTTTTATTTAGCACCTGCCAGAGAGAAGTTCAACCTGCCTTATCAAATGCTTTAATTTGAAAAATGGGGCAACCCATTACCCTGGGACCTGGGTAAGTGAATAATATAACAGGTTTTTTTTGGTCCCTCTGGGGAATGATATGAATTAACTTCCACAACAGTGGTTTTACCATAAAGAACTTTCTGTACCGATGAAGTTTCTAAATAATATATCAAATTTATTAGAAACTTAAATTCCGCAAATTCCACAGTTTAAAGTAAAGTAATCAAGGTGCTCCTGTATAACGATGCAGTGTGGGTGAATTATGTGTTTGTATAAATGTTACAGTGCTATTTACATGAAAACTAAAACCAAAGTGTGGTTAAAAGCATGAGGTCTCGGATAAGCACCTATAACAATAGGTGCTGTGAGCCTGCTGAATTTTTCAAAAGCCAATCCACATGTTCCAATACAATGTTGAAAGTTGGCCAAGTTTTCAAGGCTGTCTCTCCCAAGGCCGCACTAGAGAAAAACACAAAATATGCGCTTCTCATCATGCTATCGTGTTCGGTGAGAGAAAATAACGAAAAACACAAGCTGAGTTTACCATGTGGAAAAACACAGCTCATCTGCAACGTCTCAACTGCAATGTCTAATGCCTTGATAAAGCCAATAGGCAGCTAAAGTGAATACAAAATGGAATGTCTAATGCCACGATAAAGCTAATAGGCAGCTAAACTGAATACAAAATGTAATGTCTAATGCCACATTAAAGCCAATAGGCAGCTTAACTGAATACAAAATGTAATGTGCTACTGGTGAACACTGAACAACTAATATGCACAGTGGTGAAACACAAAGTCAGTGGTCAAACATAATTATTTTCATTACAAGGACCGTAACAGATATGCAGCTCCATTAGGACTGGCATTGGTTGTTTGGACTGCAAATCTCCCTTTTTACCTAGGAGATTACAGCAGTCGGAAAACACAGCCTACCAGGCTACCTGCTTTGGTAAAAACTGAATAAGAAATTGGAAAATCAACTGATGCATGGAGGTCCGAGGGCGAGGTAGAGATGACACCGACTTTGACTCTGAGAAAAGCACACTTGATGGACAGTTCAAGGAACAGGGAAAACTCTACCCAGCTCAGAGGAGGTTGAAGCATGTCCTCACACCCCCACCCCGACTCCCGAAATCCTTATGTTACCTAGCTTGCTTGAACGAATACCACAAACAAGACTAACTGGATGTCAAGGGAACCTTGCTGTCACATTAATGAAAGGTAGCAATAAGGAGGGATGGCGTCATTAATGGCTCAATTCAACATCTCTTGGAATTCTAGTTAAGGACAGGTAGATTAACAATTCAATCTAACTTCACTGTTGCATGCCCATACACCGGGGCATGGCAAGAGACTTACCAAGCATGCTCTCCAGGATACTTACACCCAAAACAAAATCATGCTACTTCTGTGGAAATGGGAAGCAGTGATTAGGGCCAGCTGTGCATGTGTGGCAGGGAGCAGTGCCAATTCTGCACAGATGGCTGGAATCAAGGAAGGATATTATAAGGATTTCCACTCCACAAATGATGTACAGCAACTGTGGCACCACCACCACAAAAGACATTTCTTGAGCTGCATAGGCCACAAGCTTGTGATAAACAGATGATTAACAGGTACAAGGACATGGTCTTTGGACATGTGCAGCAATAGTTGGCAAAAAAAACTATTTGGTATTAATTGCATATTGGACCTGAAATATTGCAACTGTTAGAACTGGTGAAAAATGCAAGACCTGCCCACATTATAGGCAAACTGAAGAAATAAAAACCCAATATTAACAACTATCAGTGCAAAGTTTGAAAATAGCATATGAAGCAAATGAAACACAGAGCACACACAAAGTATTAAATATAAGGCAGCAACCAGCCAAATTAAACAATATTTTCTGTGCCATTAGAGCAAATACAGAGGCACAGGAAAGTGAAGCAGATACATTAGTTTTGGATTTTGGTATTCTGAGGGCAGACTGGAAGATTTTCAACACAGTGACAGAAACCAAAGACAGAATGATTATGCCAACTGCCTACACACCAAATTGTCCAACCTGACAGAAAGAGTGATGCTGCATGAATATGGGACTGAAAAAGTCTGGTGGTGCTTGGGAATGAATAACAGCAGAATTATCGGACTGCTGCACAGAATTAAAGCCCCAAGACTGGACCTTTATCTGGAACACTGGCCAAGCACCCAGGCCCATTTCCATTTCTTTTTTTAGTGTTTTAGTACCTTTATTAAGTTTTGACATTTCAAAAAGAACCAGCATGATAAAGAACCATCCGTATCATGCCGATGATTGTTCAGTGTAGCTTAAATGGCCATTTACAGGTAATAAATAGTGGGCATACACCATTTCACTATAAAACTCAGTGAAGTATTTATCAAAACAGTAAGCAGGCGAGGGAGCCAAGGGAATAGGAAGGAGTGGGGGAGAAATAAGGTTGAGAAAGTGACAAAAAGTATTCAATTAAGTAGCAGTATCATAATCCCACTCATGAGGTTCAAACCACCAGTCGTGTTGTGGAGCACAGTTGTTTTTCTGGTGCTACAGATGCTGCTGACTGCTAAAGAAATGTTGGACTAACATCTGAGTGTAGTGGGCACGTCAGTAATAGGCATTGGGTCAGTCAATGTCCTTTGAATCATGTATCAAGGCAAGTGCCATTGAAGGTGTTATGGATAACATGTGGTTTCGTGCAAGCATGTTCCATATTGAGGACCAAAAAGGCATGTGAAGAAGCTAAATTTCAATCAAGCCTCTTTTAAACATTTGTCGTGTGATTGTAGGAGAACTGACCTTCTTCCAGAGCACAGACTGTCTCTACAGGGCCTTTTCCCATTTGGTTTTCAAAGCTGCACTTGTGTTTTGGAATAGAGGTCTCCTTTCATATAGCCCGGTTACAAGTTTCTTGTTACTACTCTCTTAGAATACATAACTGTGCATTAAGGAGGGGATAAGAATGCCCAACTGATTGCATGCGAAATACAGTATTTTAGCTTGTGAAATCACCAGTACTGAAATCTAATCAGTTAAATTTTGCTAGCATTTGGAGGAATGTTTTGAATTTCCCATCTGTGTATAGGTGATCTAGCACAAGTATATCTCTGGAAATATAGTAGAGTGAGTGAACGGATCTGGGATCAATAATTGTCAGAATTATTCCATATGGGGCTTGTCACTGTAGATATCCATATAAGCGCAATTTTCTATGAATCCATCTTCAGGTATTGATCGAGCCATGAAGTATAAGATTGTGCAGATCACTAACATCCTTTTGTCTCCTGTATAGGTTTTGTGACTGACAACATTTTTCAAGGGTGTGCATCTCTATTGGCAGCCAGTCATGGGTTTCACAGTTTTAAGCCAGCTGTGATAGTTTGAGTGAAAATTCACTGATCCAGTTTGCAGTGGTCACATCAGTCATGGGCATGGGCTCGCACTTGAACCAACTAATCTTACAGCTGGAGACATTTGAAAATTATTTGATGGTGTGATGCGTGTCACAAGAAAAGGGTAAGAAGGACGTTGTCAGCATAGAAAAAGATTTTCAATTTGCCTGCTGTTGTCTGGAGACCGGAGATGTCCGAGGTTTGTCGAAATACTGTTGCTGGGGATTCTAGAACTAGCAAGAATAGCATTGGGTACAATAGGCAGCTTTGCCTAGTGCCCCTACAAATGTGAACTGGGTCTGAGAGGAAATCATTAGGGCTTCCTACTGCCTTGGGTTTACTGTACAGGCATCTGGTCATGGTGAGAAAGGTTTGTCCAGTACCAATTTGGTCCATCAGACAGAACAGGTAGTCCCACTCTACCCTGTCAAAGGCCTTCTCAGCATCCAGGTTGAGGCCCATCCCTTCTTCACTGGTCTTTCACTGCCAAAGTAAATTTAATAGAGTTCTAAGGTGGTTTCTTGAGCATCTACCTAGTCTACAACCCACCTGATTTTTATGAATACAATTAGGGATAATCCTTGTTGTCTTTGGGCCAATATATTCACTAGGATCTTCATATCGCTATTAAGAAGCAAGATACATTTGCAATTAGAGTAAAGGAGTGAGTCCCTGCCTGGCTTTGGGATATGCATGAAGAAGACCTTATTAAATATTAAATACCGGACGTGCCCTCTGGGTGCATTTCTCTGTAGACCTTCCCTAACAAAGGATGACATGTGGAGCAGTGATTCTGAAAAATGTAATGGGTAAGCCGTCCTCACCTGGGGTCTTCCCCATGGGCAGAACCACGAGGGCCTCTGCTATCTCAGCACCTGTAAATTCACCTTCCAGTGCCTCCCATAAATTAGCAGGAGGAAGGGTTATCTTTAGTTCTTTTAAAATGCTCATCTCTTGTGGTGTTTTGGCATTGACTGAGCTTGTGCAGGAGACAGTATGACTTTACAACAAAAGGTAAGAATAGTTCATGTTAAGTTAACTGTTAAACACACACACACACACACATATAAATATATATATAATTATTTTGGGTTGGGTGACCCTCCCAGAACCCCTGCCTTTTTAAAAATTAATTATAAATTAATTTTGTCTTTATTGTGGGGGAAACCCCAACCGGCCCTTTTTTAAATGACCTTTAACGCCCTATACCACTACCCACCCCTACAAAATACTCTTACCACCCATGTCACTCCTCAAACCTAAACCCTAGAAAAACCCTTAGTACCTTATGCCTCTATTATGCTAAACCCTAAAACTACCCTTACTGCCCTATACCCCTACACACCCAAAACCCTAAAAATACCCTTACCAACTTATACCCTCACATGCCCTTAAAGCCTAAAAATACCCTTACAAACCTATTCCCTTAGCATCCCCTAAACTGAAAACAATACACCAACCCACCCCAAAACCCTAATACCCTTGTCACCCTACACTGTTACCCACACAAAAGCCTAATAACCCTTACCACCCTGAACCCTTACCTGCTCCTAAACCCTAAAATTAGCCTTACCACCTTATACCCCTACCCACGCCAACACTGTAAAGCGTATTGAGGTTAAACTTCTTCTTGACCAAGCTCCGGAGCAGTGTGTCCAAGTGGTGTTCTCAATTCATTTTATATAGCAAGACAATCTCCTTCTCCAATGATTCTTGTCTCTCTCCCTCTCCTCTCTGGGTCTGGTTATGGAATCTCATAGCATCAGTTGGCGTAAAGCTTTAAATGACCAAGACATAAGGAGTAACTATTTTAATTAATTACATATGTAAAGTGCTGCAAAGGTCCTGACTTTTTGGTATATGTAGTGTCACATCTTAAATATAAGAAGGATCTGCCGCAAGAACTTTTTTTGGGCTCACATGGGGTGTTGTTGCTTGTACAGGCTCCAGTAGTCTTGATCTTAGTAGACGAGCAGTCGTAAATTATAGATGTCTACCACCTAAATATTAGACTACATTTTAAATAGATGAGTAGGTGTGAATTATAAATGCTTACTGGCAAGATATTAGACCATGCCCTTGGCGAGAGTCAGCTTTATTATACATTGATATCACACTTTATCTGTAATAATTACTGGGCACGCACCATTACCATTTTAAGATGGCGGACCTTGCCACTTTCACTCTTTTTAGTAATGCGGGGACCAAGCCCTCCACTTCTGTTTTCATGCAGCTATTTACCCTGTCAGTAATGATGTCCAGGTCTAACATTCCAGTGATCATGCATTCGTTGTGTGCACCGCTACAGAGGAGAGTGTTCACTCCAGCTAGCACTTGGACTTTTGGGTAGGTGCACCATTGCGGTGAGGCCCTACTTAATATGTTGTTTTGCTGGCCGTTGTAGCATCATGTTCTTTTACTACCTGCAGCTTAGAAGGGTCTTTACAGTTATATTCCTGTATTTTCATTTATATAGACGCTTACCTAGTGTGCCTTAGTTTGTGCCACAGTGGATTCTGCATTATTAGTTTCTGGTTTAATCGTACTTGAGGAATTCATTTATTTGATTTTATGCTCCATGTAGCATGTGCACCACAATTGTATAACCTTCCCAGTGAGGGCCTGAATGAATTATCCTTGTAGTTTTCTAAAAGTATGATGCCCAAGTTGTACTTTTAGCTTTGAATATTCTTTTTACAACACAAGTACTTTATAAGCCGTCAGTACACTGAATAGCCACTATGAATGATAGATTTTTGCGGAATGTATTCCTCTGTTTTGGAGATGTGTAGATCTGTCTTAAGGGTCTTTGTAGGTAGATCCTCCACATGGTTTGTGGTGCATGGGTTGTTCATAGCTTTTCATAAAGTTCCATGGGAATGGCGCGATATAAACTGCATCAGGGGCCATTTGACTTCTACATTCTTTTTTTACCCTTTCACAGCAATATAATACCAGAACATTGGACACAAGTTCTTTTTTTGCATGGGCACCTCAGTGTGAGTTTCTTGTGTCAGGTTGTGTTATTTAAAAGAATTTTGCTTGTGTATGTATTTCTTTAGATGGATAAGTCTTCCATTTTGTTGTCCTGAAGAGGCCTGTAATGAGAAGGCCAGAACGCGCCAACATATGTAATTGGAGGAGTCAAGCTTAATCTGGATATGGAAATGAAATTAATTTATAAGGCATTTCTGGAATGGAATATATGAGAGGACATTGGTCTATCTCAAGGGACTGCCTTTAGAGGCTACCTCTTTAAAACACTGCAGTTGACTCCTAGGTGCAGCCTTAAAAAGTAATAGTAGTTGAAGACTGCACTTCATATTTTATGCATTCTCAATATAAAATTGTGTCTTTTGTTGAGATTTAATGTATCTATGTGTTTTATGAAAAATGATCAAGTCACTTACCTTCGGTAACGATGCATCTGGTACAGATATATTCTAGTTGCAGATTCCTTACCTTAGAATTTCCCCCAGGCATCAGACTGGAACCAGAGACTTTTCTCCAAGCAGTGCTCCTGCACGTCATCAGGTGGCGTCAGTCGAATCCGCATGCGTCCTTGGCGTCGTGGTTGCCATGACGTCGCGGTCGTATATAGGTCATATATGGCGCGCTGATGTCAGTTTCTTTTTTCCGAATTTCCACGCCAGTAGCGTGGAGCCATGAGGAACACTGAGAATGGTGCGCCATAACTAGGGACCTTAAAGGGAAGTCCCTGTCCCTATCCATAGAAATCAGTTCGCAGAGCGGGGAAGATGGGCAGGTCAGTAAAGAATCTGCAACTAGAATATGTCTCAACTAGATACATTGTTACCAAAGGTAAGTAACTTGTTCATCTGATAGAGACTTCTAGTTGCAGATTCCTTACCACAGAATAGATACCCGAGCAATACCATCCCCGGTGGTGGGCTGCGAACTAAGATCACACCAAAAAGTCTTGGAGGACTGAATGGCCTAAGTAGCCATCTCAGCCAGGCAAATATCAAGGACTGGGACTCCGCATGCCATCGCTGTGGTGGAAGCAGTTGCTATGGTGGAATGAGCACACAAACCCTCAAGGGGTTTCTTTTTCGCCAGAGCATAGCACATCTTGATGTAGAGAACAGCCCATAGCAAGATCGTCCTCTTCTGCACCATCCTTCCTTTCTTCGCACCTACATAACCCACAAAGAGTTGATCATCCACCCAGAAATCTTTAGTACTATTGAGGTAGAACGCCAAGGCAGTGGAGTCTCTCCTCCTCATGAGAGGGATGTGGGGGGAGGGTGTAAAAAGTAGGCAAGGTGATTGATTGGTCTACATGAAAAGGTGTCACCACTTTGGGAAAGACGGAAGCACCACTTTGTTGGGATGGACATGTAGATATGGTGGCTTCGAACAGAGAGCCTGAAGCTCACTCACTCTGCGAGCAGAGGAGATGGCAATCAAGAAGGCAGGTTTAGGAGTCAAGAGCCACAGGGGACAGTTGTGGAGTGGCTCAAAAGGAGCACACATGAGATATGGGAGGACCAAGTCCAAATACCAATGAGGAATATGAACGGGATAGGAGGGAACATGTGGGTGAGTCCTTTAAGAAACCTTCCAACAATGGGAGATTTGAACAGAGAAGGTTGGTCTGGCAGAGATGGCAGATAACACTTGAGGGTGCCCAGAGCAGAGCCCTGCCGGACAAGAAAGAGAACAAAGATGAGAACCTCCGAGAGTGGTGCAGAAAGGGGATCAACAGATTTGTTGATACACCATGCCACAAATTTGTTCCAGCGACAGCTGTATACCATTTTGGTGGAGGGACGCCTGACTGCCAAGATAACATCACAGACTATGGGCGGAAGGTCGAAAGCTGTCAACTGCTGCCGCTCAATCTCCACGCAAGGATGCAGAGACTGGACAGGTTCAGGTGAATCTGAAAAAATATCTTCAGAATATGTCATCCTAAAAACAATTTAAAAGTCAGTTTACTGTTGATGGTGAAATCCACTAGCAAATGCAGATTTTATCATAAGATATTTGAACACCTCATCAGCAGAACTATGTATAATGTCTTATTTTCAAACATTATCTTAAAAAATGCAGGGACTCTTAAATTAAATGAAACACCTAATTTCCCAAATGTTTCCATTCTCTGTCCTAGCAACCATCTGTCCTCAGTGAGCACACACAAGTACACAATGAAGTAAAAGACATCAGTCGAGCTATTTTCAGATCGAACTCTGTGGACAGGCATTGGTGTGAGAAAAGGGGAGGGGCAGTTTCGAGTGCAGCTAAAATCTCAGAGGTGCCACCTCTAAATGCACTTGTAGCATCAAGGGATGTATTGCTGGGAAAATGTGCGTTCTCAAAAGCACTTCAAGGTAGAATCCAACAATCCTGCGATGATTTGGCTAAGAGAATGGAAAAATATTTCCTCCTTAGAAAAAGGCCACTCAATGACACAACCTGACATTGATCAGAATGATATTTATTACACACATTCAAAAATCGGGATTTGCGATACATAGATTCTATACTTGTAATCAGGGTCAAATAGCCATTCTCTTTTTCATATGAGAGCATAATACATGTAAAGAGAGACTGAGAAAAATGACAAGCCCACTAAATGAAACACAAGCAATTGCGTAGCAGCTCATAGAACACTTACATTTGGTGTTAGAGTTTTAGCAACAATAGGTCCAACCATTCCAGGAATCGTAGCAAAGGTATTTGTAATTCCAAGAAGAAATCCTGCATATCTGTTAAAAAGTCAAGGAAAAGTAATTATTTAAAATTGTCCTTGTTACATTGCACACTATCATACAAGGTCAGATATAAATGTTGACTGAAAGAAACCACTATTTAAGTTAGAACATGCTTTCTAATTACTTTCAGATATTGCTATATCTCATCGTAACTCTGACACGATCAACAATCGAAATCTGACATTTTAGAATATGTCATGACTGTTATTGATAGAGAAATATTTAATTGAGTTATACTAACTTCATCCAGCATAAAAAACAAGTACCATAGGAATAGCATGAATAAATGGAGGGATGCCTGTTTTGCAAAGTGTCTATTTTCCTAATTTTGAAAAATAATTCAGCCTAACCTAATGTATTCTTATTTTGTTAAACATTCTCTAAAATCTAAAACAAGAATCATGTTGCTTAAATATACAATATCATCTTTATTGGGATTGTTATAAAGACAATAATAGTTTTATAAAAGAGATTGGAGGTGGGATGTTAATTCTTAAACCTGGTTTTACAGTGCAGCTGTCACCAAACCTCATGTGATGACAAGAAAACAGGCCATCAAAAGAGGGTCTCTGGCTCAATCCACATAAATTAACCTTACTACATTTGGGTGGGCAGAACTTGTATGCTTTTACTGAAAAACAGTGCTTTTATTTGCTCTTTGGGGTGTACCTCACCTAATATGGCCGATGCATTCAAACGTAATAATGCAGCGGTAAGCAGAGGTGTAATGTCACATGACACATTGATTAATCATATGAACACAAGACTCTTCAGTGTCCACAAAAAGGTCACCTACACACATTTCCACTGTGGGGTCGCAATGCAAGACACCCTTCTACTTCTGTCAGTAGTATGTTGCACGGTTATGCCTGACCCAGAGGGGGGGGGGGAGGGCTTTGAGAGGCAGGGGATTGGCAGCACTGTGATAGGCAGAGAGGTGTTCATGTGTCATTGTAGCTTGTTTCATCACAAGAAAGCAGGACGCCAAACCTTGGTTGAGATGCCAAAGATGATCCACCATTATGACACAGAACACTGTGAGTGTTAGTGAGTCATTGTTCTACACCTTTTTTTCTCCCTCCTTTGTTTAATGCACAGCCTTGTTGGTGGGAGCAAACATCTGTTAGTACACATCTGCAACTCCAACCTGTGCCTCCCCCTGATCCCTGCATCTCAAATACAGGCAGTGTCAAGGATCAGGAGTTAGGGCAGCTATGCTCTCTCTAGTTTCAGCACATTACCACAAGGTTTTGATAACTTTATGAGAAGCGCCAAACATAGTGGAGCTGTAGGGTTCCCAACCATTTGCAGTTAATGAGCTGCATATCAAGCCACTTTAATTGAAGGCAATCATCACTGCACTGCATCTGCGCTGTTCGTGCAGCATGCACTTTCACTGTGTGGTAGCTGGGTAGCTATGTAATGTTAGAACGCTATGGATGTCATTTGCCATGTCATACTAGAGGAAAGAATGTGTTGAGGATTTGTGGAGAAGAGTGACAGATGCCCTGGGGAAACTGTGAAGATGAATGGATGAGACTTTCCTCTATGAATAAAGAACTATTTATGTTAACATCCTTTTATGTATGGTGAATTTATTGAGTAGTATTTCACTGGATTAGCCGGAAGGATGAGGAAGTTCTCAACACACCTGGAAGAAACATTCTGAGACATCCGGTAGTCAAGGTTTGGCAGCTGCAGAGGAACTGAGAATGTACCCCTCTGGTGATTGGTGAGACTAGTGAAGTTTGTTTTGTGACGTGTGGATTAGACTATTCTAGGGTCAAGGACCTTCAAAGTTTTGTTTCTCTATTGTTCTGAACGTGGGAACAGTTTGCACTTCAGGAGAGAGACACAGAGAGATTTAGCGGTCTGTTGGTTTAATGATCTCCTATGCGTAACTTGTGGTCGCTTTGTTCATATGCTCCTATTTGGAGTCTTTTGACAAAATCTGTTACATAGTGGAGATCTTCTTCTTTCCCAGTGGCTTTCATCACATGCATAATCATATGTAACACCTGCATGCACGAGGCACTCTTGATTTCATGAGCATGTCTCAAAGCGTTTTTTATTAATTCCTGTGATATTTGTGCACTTCTTTGGGCATAGCGTGCAGTGATTGGGACATTTTCTTGGTTTTGGTGTGTTTTTGTTATTAACTTTGTGAATGGGTCAATCTTAGCTGAGTTTCATAAACTTTATTTTAATAGTCTAATTAGCAGTTGGGTATGTACTGTGTTAAACAAGAACATGTAGAATGTTACTGTTCCATTCTTCTTCCTCACTGGTCCAATGGCACAACCAATGAAGTGACAAAAGTGGAAGAAAGTGTTTGAAATGTATGGTAAGGTATGTGGGGCATCCCTAAGTGCACAAAGGAAAACATCCCTCCTTCTTCATTGTCTAGGTCCAAAGGGCAAATAAATAATTTCCGATCATCTTCCAGAAACTCCTGATTCTGAATCAGATGATTTGAATGAGTATGAGATATGTATTAAGAAACTAGACAAATATTTTCTGCCAAAAGTGAGCACCATCTTAGAAAGATATCACTTTCCTAGAGGATTCAAAAGGAGGGAAGGTCAGTGGAATGTTATGTAACGGAGTTAAGAAGACTTGCCTCCTCATGTAAATTTGCTTGGCTATTAGATGAATGTATGTGGGATCAGATCATGATAGGATACAAAATTGAAAAGGGAAGGGAAGAGTTGTGGTTGAGAGATGAACCTACTCTTGAGGTAGCTCACTAGTTGCTAAGAGAATAGAACATTCTAGGAAATGCGATGAAGGAATTCAAAAAGAGAAAGAGAAGAAACCGAGTGGGCATGTGGTGAAGGAGAAGTTCAAGAAAGTTAACATTAAGAATGAAGATGGAAGTGTAAACAGTAAAGGTACGGTACGCAGGTGTTACAGATGTGATAATACTGGTCACCTGGCTAATGATAAAATGTGTCCTGCTCTGAAAGCCACTTGTGTTTTGTGCAAAAAAAGATGCATTTTGCTGTGATGTGCAAGAAGAAAGACATCAAACCAAATGTCAGGAGGGCAGAGGTGGGTAATGATCAGGAGAGTGACAGCACTGATTCTGAATGTGGACAATTGGTCTTATAGATCGATAATGAATGCAAAGTTAGATCGAGCCCCGTAGATACAATCTTAGTGAAAGGGGAGGCTACTAAAGTTGTTTGACTCAGTAGCAAAAATCACCATAGTCTCAAAAAAGTTCTATCACAATAAATTGGAAGATAAAGTCACTCTATTTAAACCGGATATCAAACCCTGTGCATATGGGGTGAACCCAAAACGTTACATGGTTAAGTTATTGGTTCAACTGAATACAAGCAATGTTTGGTGTCTGGAAAATATATGTATCAAAATGGGGGGGCATTTTCATTAATTGGATACATCCAGGTGACCTTTGTGTAATGTTAGATCCCAACAATGATCCACTAATTTGTCTAAACCAAAGGGTAAGTTTAATTGGTGTGGATACACTGTCTGATGGTAAATGTTTGGAAGAATTAAAAAATGGTTTTCTTAACGTTTTAGAGAAGAGCTAGGTTGTTTGAAAAACTAGAAATATGAAACATGCTCAGTTCCAGGTGCCTAACCAGTAAGTTGTACGGCAGGGAATGTACCCATAGCTATCAGAGAGGAGACTGAGAAATTAAAAAAAACTATCAGATAATAGAAGAGGTTGAGGGGACAGAACGGATGGCATCAGTTGTGGAAACTGGGAAATCTAATGGAGGTCTATGTTTTTGTGTGGATTTGAAACAGCTAAGTAAAAATGTGGTTGTGGACAGATATCCCCTTCCAAACTTTACAGAATTGTTATTGTTGCTTGAAGGGGGCAAAAAATGTCTAGCACTATAGTTCTTACCTCGGCCTACCATCAAATTTAGTTGCAGGAAACCTTAGGAGAGTACACTGCCTTTGTAGCACATTTTGGAACACTTAGATTTGTTAGGGTTCCCTCTGGATCAGTTTTCACAGCATCTGTGTTTCAGCGAGTCGTGGAAAAGGTTTTCGAAGGAGCTTGTTAAAAACTTTGCTGAGCTAAGTGTCAATATGAGATATCAGTTTAGAAAAGGTGTTGAGTTTGCATGGGATGAGGTTTGCAAGAGTGAATTCCTATTATTAAAAAAGAAGTCAGTGCACCTCTTAAACTAAAGAGTTTTGACCCCAAAAATAAATGTGTAATTACAACAGACACCAGGGTTAAACGACTGGGGGTTGTATTACAGCAGAATGGAGAGGGTGGCAGGAATACTATCATGCTTAGCGTACGTGGATTCAATGATGCTGAGTCAATATACTCAGTTATTGAAAGAGAAGCTCTTCCTGTGCACTAGGCGGTAAAGAAATTGAAGATATTTTTATGGGTGTCAGCTTCAAAATTAGGACTGACCCCATTTCTCTTTTGAGATTTTCTTTTTTAAGGTGTAAATCTAGTGTCAGGAAGGATAACTAAATGGTGAATACAATTTTGAAATGAAATACATTCCAGGTGTAGCTGACATGGTTTCCAGGTTGGTTAGAATTAACAAGAAGAGTATGACCAATTTGATGAGGAAACAGAATTTGTGTGTGAGGTAGATTGAAATAGATACTTGATGAAGAGATGCTCTTTGTGCAAAAAGGATGGAGTAAGAAAAAATAAGCTGATACAAGTTATTAAGACTTTTAACAATGCTGTCAAAACCAAGGCCCATCGGATATGGAACCTTAACAGAGTTGTGTTGTTCAAAGGTAAGTTGAATTCTTCTAACAATGAGTAGGTGTGTGAAGAAACAAAGAAAAATGCAAAGTGTGGAAACAAAGACATACACTAGAACTGTGAAAGAGCCCGGTTATTCTGAAGACTATGTTTAATGGCATAATATGTTTGTTAGGTTTGTTATAACAAAGGAGCCTGTTGTTTAAAAGACTATGTTCAATGGCATTATACGTTTGTAAGGTTGTTATAACCAAGGGTAGTCTCATGTAATCTAGATTTTGTATTTATGTTTCTACACTTGCTTTATTGAGTAGAGGAGGTAAGTGGTAGCTGGGTAGCTATGTAATGTTAGAATGCTATGGATGTCCTTTGCCATGTTATACTAGAGGATAGAATGTGGGGAGGGTCTGAGGGGAGAGTGACAGTTGCCCAAGAAAGCTGTAAGATGGATGGAAGAGATCTTCCTCTGTACATAAAGACACCATTTGACTTCACATCCTTTTACATTTGGTGAATCTTTTGAGGAGTGCTACACACTGCCCTGAGACTGACCAAAGTGAGAACAGAAAAGACACCAAGATGCCTATATTTCTCTGAGGCAAAGTAACTGAGGGCATTCATGTGCATCATTTACCCCATTTACCCATTTTTTTTACAAGGACAGTATTTTTTCCTTTTATTACTAGGACGGTGACACCTTTCATATTTTTAAATCATCAACAATGCACCATTCACTGTGAGTTCCTGTAGCCTGAGAAGGGCCTTCGATTTTTGAGTGGGTCAATTATGTCTGTGTTAATGTTTTACTTCATATATTAAAACTGATCAATTCAAAACACCCTCTTTTCCCTATGTCATTTCTTAAATTGCATTTTTGGGAGGATGTGAATCCAAACATATTCTCTGTGCCCACTAAAACGGTCTTGTCATTCACAGCAACATAGGCTCCAATAAACCTGGTTGCTTTCCCTCAACCATTCTTGTAATAAAAAAAATCAAATAAAAAAAAAAAAAAAACACTCAGTACACACTGTGCATGATATCTGTGTATCTTTTGTCTTTCATCTGCAGGTTATTCAATTGTTTATCTCTATGACTGAAACTTTAACTTTTCCCTGGAAAACATACAACTTGAAGTAATGCATAACATCAAAATGCACAAAGTACACAAATTGTGTAAATAAATATAATAAAAATGAGTATTACAGAAAAGGCATCTGCAATAGCATTTTGAAAAACGCATTCATGCCAGCAATTTAAAAGCAATCCTCGCAAATTCTGTTTAATACCCTCAGAATTCCCTCACTACAGAAAGAGAGTTCAAAGTTTGTTCAAAATGTCTATGTAGAAATATATAGGTGTTAAGAAGTAACAACGCTCTTAGATACAGAATGATTGGACAGATTTGTGCTAATTTGTCCGCTACTTAAACTAAATGCCCTAGTTTATCTCTCTTCCAAGCATATCCTGTTGCACGATTATGAGCAATCATATTTATCTGTTTAATCATTGAAAGTATTAAATTTGAAACCCACAGAGCACTAGACAGTGGAAGTGATTCCCACGCAATGTTTGTTTACTCACAAATTGTATGGTTAATTTACAGTAGTTCAAGACTATGATTTGTTAACTTATTGTAAAAACATTTTTTTTAAACCCTGAACTTGCGTAAACATAACAGGGGTTAGAGAGTGGAAAATTTTGAGAAAGGTATGGCTATGGCAAGACATCATGCAATTAGAATTATTATATTCCTGAGTACAGGTGTGCGGTCAAAGTAACGACTGTGGTATGCAGAATTCTCAGGAACAGTACAAGTAAGAACAAAATGGTTACTTACCAATAGGAGTAGTTTTGCAGTTTTCTGGTTTCACATGCTGTACATTATTCTGCCATCTAGTGGATGAGTCCAGAATTTTCTTTTCCCTTTTTCTCCCCCCCCGTGGGTGCTGTCGACCATCATTAGGTGGTATGTCCATCCACTTGTGTGATGTTAGATGGCATCCAGGATGTTCCTGTGTATAGTCGCCATCTTCTGATTGTTTTTTCTTTCTCTCTTGGTTTACTTCCTTCTTATTCTTTTTTTCCCCACCTAGTTGCATCCTCTCCCATTTCCAGGGAGGTGGGTGGGTCGCATGTGAATCCAGAAATCTCTTCAAGCTGCAAAACTATTCCTCCTGCTAAGTAACAATTTTGTTTTGCAGCATGAATCATTTTCTCAATTCACATGCTGTGCATTAGATTATGTAGCATTATTATCTCTCATGGGTTGGCTGGGATGTAATAATGAGGTATTTGCAAATATGGGTTGTAGTACTCTTTGTCCCTTGTGCATTTCGATATCCACACAATAATGTTTTGCAAACGAGTCTGGTGATGCCCATGTTGCTGCTGCGTAGATTGCCTTTATTGGCACGTTTGCTAGCAACACCAGTGTTGCACCCTTTTTCCAAGCAGAATGGGCTCTTGAATGTGTGGGCAGAGCCATTCCTGCTTTAGCATAGCAAGTCTGTATTGTTTTCCCAATCATCTCAATTGTTCCTTTAATTACTTTGGCAAATAAGACAAACAACTGGATTTCCTTCACAAAACTCTTTTGTTTCTTGACGATAGTACATTAAACTCCTCCTTACACCAAACATGTTTACGACTCTTTCGGTCTGTGTCTTTGCTTTCTTAAAGGGACGGCTTACAAATTCAATTGCATTTACCATGCTGGAGTGTAGGCAGTGTGCTCCCTTTTATTTGTAACTTTGTCGTTAAGACAGCTCCCTTAAGCCATGGCTGATGAGCCTTGGTGAGGCACCTGTGCGCCATGAGCGGTACATAAACCTGAGAAGACATTTGGCAGCATTTCAAGCAAGCCCCTATACCATGCTGCTCCCTACTGATGACGGGCTAAACCCAGAAACACATGTACAGGGATATACAGCACCTGCTGCATCTACAAGGTGAAAGACTTTATTACTTTCTTAACAGACTACGAATTCAATTGCATTTACCATAATGCACTGGGGTCATACTTTGTTGCAGGGGAGTAAGTAGTGTGCTCCCTTCCTTTGTAACTTTGTCTTTAAGACGGCTCCCTGGAGCCACGGCTGACAAGCCTTGGTGAGGCACCTGTGCGCCGTGAGCAATACATAAACCTGAGAAGACATTTGGCGGCATTTCAAGCAAGCCCCTATACCATGTTGCTCCCTGCTGATGACGGGCTAAACCCATAAACACATGTACAGGGATATAGAGCACTTGCTGCACCTACAGAGGTGAAAGACTATTACTTCCTGAACAGACTATGAATTCGGTTGCATTTACCATGATTCACTGGGGTCATACTTTGTTGCTGGAGTGTAGGCAGTGTGCTCCCTTTCTTTGTAACTTTGTCTTTAAGACGGCTCCCTTGAGCCACGGCTGATGAGCCTTGGTGAGGCACCTGTGCGCCATGAGTGGTACATAAACATGAGAAGACATTTGGCAGCATTTCAAGCGAGCCCCTAAACCATGCTGCTCCCTGCTGATGACGGGCTGAACCCAGAAACACGTGTACAGAGATATACAGCACCTGCTGCACATACGAGGTGAAAGACTTTATTACTTTCTGAACGGACTACGAATTCGATTGCATGTACCATAATCAATTGGGGTCATACATTGTTGCTGAGAAGTAGGTAGTGTGCTCCCTTTCTTTGTAACTTTGTCATTAAGATGGCTCCCTTGAGCCAAGGCTGACGAGCCTTGGTAAGGCACCTGTGCACCAGGAGTGGTACATAAACTAGAGAAGACATTTGGCAGCATTTCAAGCAAGCCCCTATATCATGCTGCTCCCTGCTGCTGATGGGCTAAACCCAGAAACATGTGTTCAGGGATATACAGCACTTTCTGCACCTACGGAGGTGAAAGACTTTATTACTTTCGGAACAGAGTATGAATTCAATTGCATTTACCATGATGCTTTGGGGTCATAATTTGTTGCTGGAGTGTACACAGTGTGCCCCCTTTCTTTGTAACTTTGTCTTTAAGATAGGTCCCTTGAGCCACGGCTGACAAGCCCTGGTGAGGCACCTGTGCACCATGAGCGGCACATAAACCAGAGAAGACATTTGGCGGCATTTCAAGCAAGCCCCTATACTATGCTGCTCTCTGCTGATGATGGGCTAAACCCAGAAACACGTGTACAGGGATGTACAGCACTTGCTGCACCTGCGGAGATGAAAGGCTTTATTACGTTCTGAACGGACTATGAATTCGATTGCATTTACCATGATGCATTGGGGTCATACTTTGTTGCTGGGGTGTAGGCAGTGTGATCCCTTTCTTTGAAACTAAGTACTACGTTTGTCTGGCCCATTGTGGCACTGTGAGAACGAAGTGTGTCCTCTGTTGTCTGGCTCTCTCCTGTACCTTCGGTATTTGGGGTACTGGAGGAAAGGTGTAAGCGAATCTCCCTGAACAGTGTATTGACAAGGCATTCCCCTCTGATTGGTGATGTCAAAACCGGGAGGTGAAGCGTTGGCATTTTGTGTCCTTTGCTGTTGCAAACAGGCCTATTTTTGATCTTCCACAGACTTTGAAGATCTTCTCCAGTACCTGTTGCCTTAATTCCCATTCGTGGGAACTGCCTTCTTGTCTGCTCAATCGGTATGCCTTTGTGTTTTCTTTTCCTAGTAGGTGTATTGCTTGCGGTGTGATATCCTTGGTATTGTCCATTACCGTATCTCTTGGGCTAGCCTGCTCAGGGTGAATGATTTTATTCCTCCCTGTTTGTTGAGGTAAAGCATTGTAGTTGTGTTGTTTGTTTGTATTAGCACAGTTTGGCCAGTGATGTGTGCTTGGAATGCCTTCAGGGCTAGGAAAACTGCTTTCATTTCCAGGTAGTTGATGTGCTTCAGCACATCTGTGTTGTTCCATTGTCCCCGCATCCTCAGGTTGCCTGTGTGGGATGCATCGGTTGTAATGGTCACCACTGGAGTCTTGAATGGTCTACCTACTGTCATGTCTTGGATTTCCAACATTGTACTTCTTTCCAACCACTAGATCCTCCCAACTCCCTGTGGGGCTTGTGACTATTTGTTGCAGATTCATGCTTGGAAAGGGCACATGTGCAGTCCATTAGTTTCATGACTGTCCTCACTGTCAGAGACTACCTCTTCCGGTATAGGCAAACGTGAGCTGTGATCGCTTGTGCCCTCTGCTGGCCTGGGTAAGCTTGGGCTGTCCTTGAGTTGAAGGTCGCTCCCAGAAACACCTTTATCTATTCTGACTGTGGAGATGACTTTGTGGTTTATTGAGAAACCCAGACGTTGGAAGTGTTGGTTACCGTCTGAATGCCCTTTTCCATTTCTGATTTGTTTTTGCCTTTAATAGACAGTCTTCTAAGTATGGGAATACATGAATACCCTTCATTGTTATGTATGCTGCAACTGCAGTGAGACACTTTGTGAAGACCCCTGGTGCTGATTTTATGCCGAAAGGCAGCACTATGAACTGGTAGTGAACTTTGTCCAAATCAAATCTGAGGAATTTTTGTGCCTTCGCTTCACTGGGATGTGTAGGCAGCCGTCCTTTAGGACTAAGGTTGCCATATAATCTCTTTTCTTTAGGAGTGGTATAACCCCTTGTAGTGCTGCCATCCTTAAGTGTTGGGTACGAATTACATTTTTTACGAATCTGAGGTCTAGGATTGGTCTCAGAGATAGATGCTGTTTTAGAACCAGGAAGTAAGGAGAATAGTTTCCCTTGTTTCTTTCTCTTGTTGGTACCTTTTCAGTGGCTTTCTTTTGTAAGAGTTCTTTCACCTCCTTTCTTGGAGGTGTGATCTCTTCCCCATGACATTTCTTTGGTTGTGGGGAAATTTTAGGTGATTCCTTGCTAAGTTCTATAAAGTATCTGTGATGTACCATGTTCAAAATCCATTTGTCTGAGGGGAAAGTTGGGGCAGAATTTAAAGGGGGTGTTCTCCATGACCCCTATGTGCCTTCATTCTCTGACCACGTGGCTGGTACCCACAGGTGCCCCCACAGAGAGGAAGAGAAAAAGGGTCCCCCCTTTTCTCTCATCATTGTCCTTACTCGCAGTCTTCGGCAAATTGTTCAATTTTCCTGAAATTCAAATGTTTTTTTTTAAAACATTCTCCTGAGCTCCTCTGTTGCTTCCAGACCCAATGGCAGAAAAAGAACCTGAAGATGGCGACTACACACAGGAACATTCGGGGCACCATCTGGCGTCACACAAGGGAATGGACATACCACCAAATGGTAGTCAACAACACTGCCATAGGGTAAAAAAAAAAAAAAAAAAAGTATAAGAAAAGACAAATCCAGACCCGACCACTAGATGGAGGAATAATGCACAGCAGGTGAATCTAGAAAAGGATTTGTGCTGCAAAACCACAGTTAGCAGACATCATGAGTGAGAGAGAATATGATTTCCCTTTGTCATAAATTTAGAACTAAATGAGCATCTAGATAATTACAGGCGTAAGACAACACAATGGGTACTAGTGTCTATATTTGATGGCATAAGGACATCTGTTGACTGCAGTAGTATCAGGAGTTACTGTGATAAGGATAGCTGCATACCTGTCCAAAAGACCACAGAGAGTTGCCCTATTTATGTCCTGTTAAAACGACTGTGGTTGTGGTGTGTCTTCAGGCTCCATTCTCTACTGGCACTGTTTAAAACACATCTTCATCCACTGGCTGCCCACATGCAATACCACAGATATAGTTTTTAGATGTTTGCAGAGGATATCTAGATGCTTTTGGCAGATGACAGCAGGGTGTAGAAGTTGAACATTTTTTAATCTATTGGCTCCTGTAACAGGTTGGATGTACAGCTACCGGCTGAGGCAAAATTTAGACAGTGCGGAAGTTATATTGCTAGGGGACTCTGCTCTTTCTAAACTCTTGCATCCTGCCATCCCACAAAGGTATACAGAGGGCAGAGTAGGAAAGGGAAGGAGTGAAAGGGATTTATAAAGTATAAACATTGCTACAAGGCAACAAAACAATTTACACACTAGGACATCTGCTACATATATGAGGGAACACAGAAGTGGTCAGAGGATCCTGGGAGGTTGGCAAGAGACAACATTTTGTCAGAAGAGAAGTCTTTAGCTCCATTCAGACATGGAGCAGAATGAATGCCTGTCAGGTCTGCCCAGGGACTATGTTCAGTTTCTTAGACTCCACACAAGACGATGTGATATCTAGTCTTATTTTTCTCGCTCTTCATGGTCTCCAGCCTCGTGATGTCCCTGCTGCTGGAGTTGCAGAATCTGCTGTAGACTTTGACCTTGATGTCTGGATAGAGTGGACTCCTGTTATGGACTACCTCCTACATAATAGAATAGTGGAGTTCTTTTAGCATTTATGTGGTTCTCTTATGTCTGCACATCCATTTTATCAGGTGAAAGTCAGCTTGGAAGACCTCTTCAATGAGCTGAGACATGATTCAGGTATACAGGTGTTTTGGGAGGTGCGTTTGTTGAGACGGGACAGAACAAAGGTTTGGGCAGTTGTTGTAAATGCTATTTCTGGTAAACAAAAAAAGGTCTTCACTCTGGAGCATAATCAGGTGGCCCAAAGCAGACCATGCCTTAAGAGCGTTGTTTTTCCTGAGGTTGGTATCTAAGTTAAAGCCCAGGGATTTGACACTACTGGACAGCTGACTTAAGGAGCCATCCTGATTAAATGAAAACATCCATCCCTCTACTGATTGCTGTTTGGTTGATCTTGAGGTAGGTACTTGACATCAGAGTTTGAATTGAGTCATGGATGTTTTTAAGGTGGAGTATGCAAAAGAATATTATTCTTGAAAAATCCAAAGAGACTTAACATCATGCAGCATATTCTGCCCATGAATTGCTACTAGAGAAGTGCAGGAGAAAAATGCAGGTATGGCACACCAGAAATTCACAAAGCACTACAGGCACACCACTTGTTAAACGTAAGAACTAGGGCCGCTAAACCTATTGCAATAAAGAAAGCCTTGGCCTAGAAAGGAGAGCGCTCCTGTAAGGAGATCCTTTTTAGGTCCAGCCTAGGCAGCGCGCATGCGCTGTCTGGAAGACCTGTTGTACTGAATAAAGGACTTTGCTCCCACCTGCTGCTTCCCATTAGTTGACTGAAGCATAACCCTTCTTCGCTGCCTCCTAACAGAATCGTAAAGCTGATACCTCACTTCTGTTCTTGGCAAGGAGCCCCGGCCATGCCCAGTGTCCTCACGCTTTCAATTATTATCAATTATCTGTAGTTTTCAGGAACTCACTTTTTAATTGCTTCCTGCCTTGGCTCATGTTGAATCTCATCTACACAGCTGCTCCTCCTGCCTTTGGAATTCTAGCATGGAACGCTTTACAAGTTTGCTTGTATCGTCAATCAATCATTAGATTTCAATCAATCATTCGATTTATAAAGCGCGCTATGTACCCGATAGGGTTTCGAGGCGCTGGGGGGGGGGCGGGTGGCTGCTATCGTTCGAAGAGCCATGTCTTGAGGAGTCTCCAGAAGGTGAGGAGGTCCTGGGTCTGGCGTAGTGAGGTCGGGAGTGAGTTCCAGGTCTTGGCGGCGAGGTAGGAGAAGGATCTGCCGCCAGAGGTCTTGTGCTGGATTCGGGGAACGATG
Organism: Pleurodeles waltl; assembly: GCF_031143425.1. Taxonomy (NCBI): domain Eukaryota; kingdom Metazoa; phylum Chordata; class Amphibia; order Caudata; family Salamandridae; genus Pleurodeles; species Pleurodeles waltl. The sequence continues at coordinate 1,413,743,171 of NC_090444.1, read as the reverse complement.
GCGAGGGCAAGGTTGGCAGAGCGGAGTTGCGTGAGGGAACGTAGAAGTTGAGTCTGTTGTTCAGGTAGGTGGGTCCGGTGTCGTGTAGTGCCTTGTGTGCGTGGATGAGGAGTTTAAAGGTGATCCTCTTGTCCACGGGGAGCCAGTGGAGGTCCTTCAGGTGGTGGGAGATGTGGCATCGGCGTGGTATGTCGAGGATCAGGCAGGCGGATGCGTTCTGGATGCGTTGGAGTCGTTGGATGTCTTTAGTTGGGATGCCTGTGTAGAATGCGTTGCCGTAATCGAGTCTGCTACTGACGAGGGCTTGGGTCACCGTCTTTCTGGTATCTGTTGGAATCCGCTTGAAGATTCTGCGGAGCATGCGGAGGGTGTTGAAACAGGAGGAGGAGACTGCATTGACCTGTTTGGACATGGTGAAAGCGGAGTCGAGGATGAAGCCAAGGTTTCGTGCATGGTTGGCAGGGGTGGGTGGGGGGCCCAGGGCGGTGGGCCACCAAGAGTCGTTCCAGGCCGAGGGGGAGTGACCGAGGATGAGGACTTCCATCTTGTCGGAGTTTAGTTTCAGGCGGCTGTTGCTCATCCACTCGGCGATGGATTTCAGTCCCTCGTGGAGGTTGGCTTTGGCGGTGTGAGGATCTTTGGTCAGGGAGAGGACGAGCTGGGTGTCGTCGCCGTAGGAGAGGATGCTGAGGTTGTGCTGACGGGCCAGTTGTGCGAGGGGGGCCATGTAGACGTTGAACAGCGTTGGGCTTAGCGAGGAGCCTTGGGGGACGCCGCAGATGAGGTTGGTGGCTTTGGAGCGGAAGGGTGAGAGTCGGACTCTCTGGGTTCTGCCGGAGAGAAAGGAGGAGATCCAGTTGAGGGCTTTGTCTTGGATCCCGGCTTCGCGGAGGCGATTTAGTAGGGTGCGGTGGCATACCGTGTCGAAGGCAGCGGAGAGGTCTAGGAGGATGAGGGCTGAAGTTTCGCCGTTGTCCATTTGTTGTCTGATGTCATCTGTGGCGGCGAGGAGTGCAGTCTCTGTGCTGTGGTTGCGTCTGAAACCGGATTGGGAGGGTTCTAGGATGGAGTTGTCTTCGAGGTAGTGGTAGAGCTGTGCGTTGACGATCTTCTCAATGACTTTCGCTTGGAAAGGGAGGAGGGAGATCGGTCGGAAGTTTTTGAGATCATTGAGGTCAGCCTTAGGTTTCTTGAGGAGGGGTTGGATATCTGCGTGCTTCCAGCTGTCCGGGAAGGTAGCGGTGTTGAAGGAAAGGTTGATGATCTTGCGGAGTTGGGGGGCGATGGTGGCGTCGGCTTTGTTGAAGACGTGATGTGGGCAGGGGTCAGAGGGAGATCCTGAGTGGATGGAGTTCATGGTCTTTAGGGTTTCGGCGTCATCTACGTGGGTCCAGGTGGTGAGGCGGTCGGCGTGGGAGGAGTTGTTGGGGGTGGGGTCAGGCGGAGGTGAGGTGTTGAAGCTGTCGTGGATGGCTGCGATTTTCTGGTAGAAATAGGTGGAGAGAGCGTCGCAGAGTTTCTGAGATGGTGGGACGTCGTTGACGTTGGCGTTGGGGTTGGAGAGCTCCTTCACGATGCAGAAGAGTTCCTTGCAGTCGTGTGCGTTGTTGTTAAGGCGTTCTGTGAAGTGGGAGCGTTTGGCGAGTCGGATCAGTTGGTGGTGTTCGCGGTTGGCTTCCTTGAGGGTTGCTAGGCTGTCGGGTGTGCGCTCGAGGATCCATTTTTTCTTGAGTTTCTGGCAGTTGCGTTTGGAGGTGCTCAGTTCGTCTGTGAACCAGGCTGCTTTTTTCTTTTCTTGGTTGACGGTGAGTCTCTTGAGTGGTGCTAGGATTTTTAGTACATGTGCTGCCAATGCAAAATGGTAGTATGCTGGTATATAAAGGATGAATATGAGATGATTTTAAAGTTAGAGTGCTTTTAGAATATCAAAAATTGCAGGTCATACACTTCCCCTTTGCTGCTTTTCACAAAAGAGTTTCTTTGTATCAGAAAGAAAACAAATGCTGAAAAATAAAATTGCTGTCTCAATTTATGAAAACTGCAGAGGTCGTGGATATGCAAATCAAGTCAGTGATGTCAATCCTGCTGGATGTTCTTTGCCACATGCAAATCACATACATTTGATTTACACAGATAAGGGACTAGCTCCAGAGGAAGTGTTAGTGAAATAATGGGCATCTTGCAAATGTACGTGTTCAGACTTAGCCCGAACGTAACGAAAACAACTAGAACTGTTTTATTAGTATTTATTTCACAGGTGTTTGTGTTTGAAGTGATCGGGTTGACAATTCTGCAGGATACTGGCTGCAGAGAGCGGTTCTGCCTGTGGACAGCTTTCAACTTTTAGAGCGAAGGGAAGTCTCAAGGCAAGCAGAAGGGAAGCAGTCAGACGAATGCTTTCTAAATAGATTAAGGTTTCATTTCCTAGAGGGGGAGATTTACTGGATTTGCCATCTGGGATAGTTGTTTAGTACGGACATTGATCCAATAAACTTGCATTTTCTGTTCTGATTTCTTACCACTCACGTATGGAAATCTTTTTTTTAACAGCGTACAGTTGCTGTATTGCTTTATTTGCCTGCTGCAGTTTCTACTGGTGTTTTAGGCACATTCTTTAATTTCTTGATTACATTTGTGAGCAGGATAAGCCCAACTTTGTCTGCTCTTTTGGAGCAGTGTGGAAATGTAGCAACACTTATTTTTTTGTAGTGCGTTAATATTGCATGGCAACATAGACGCTCTGTAATCATTTACCGCCATTTTTTTTTTTTTACTGATGGAAATGTGTGCAAAACTTCTGTTGAGTTAAATGGCCATGCAGTGGTACTGAGATGGTGGCAGTTGTGACGGGCCGCAGGTTCGATGCCAGGGAGGACTTACCTGGCCTGATTGTGTCCGAGAGAGGAGCAGTTCTGCTTCACCATTCATCTGGAAGCTACTTAGACAGCAGATGGCAAAGAAAGCAGCCGGGAGAGGGAGAGACTTCAAATAAATTGCATTTGGATTTACTATATTTTCACAGCTTTTCATTTTTCTATGTTTCAGTACCATGCCAGTGGCAGCTACGGGATTGACTTACTTTTTAGATTACTGCACAACATTGTAATAGTGTACATTGCTGATGCCACTGATGTGAATCCAGTGTATGTGAGGAAATCGGCATTGCTACAGAACGCCCAATATGCAAGAGAAGACGGGGCTGTACATCTGTTATGTGTGCATTAGAATGTTTGTGCTACTACCGTTTGCACCACCTCTCTTCTGCGTGATTGATCAAAACTAGTCCTTTTTCTAACTCTGTAATCCTTCTTACTTTTTGGGGGCGGTGAAAGTGGTATTCCATTCTAATTAGCATGGCAGATTTAAATTAGCATATCAAATGGCAACATGCCGGCAGCTTTAGGAGGGAGGGGGGCAGGCAGGGCACACACACACACACACACACACACAAGCACGCACATCCATTAACAACACTCATACCATTCAAACATGCACGCACGCACGTACCAAACATTAATTTTAAAACATCACACACACTCATTCTTTCACACACGCACGCACGCACGCACATCCATTAACAACATTCATACCATTCAAACATGCACGCACGCACCAAACATTCAATTTGAAACATCACACACATACACACTTACCTTCGGCCTCCAGGTCCTAGGAGGGTTGGGACTTCTGCCTTCCCTCATTGGCTGACCTAAGGAAGGCAGCAGTCCCAGCCTCGTAACAGAGTGGGATGGGGTCAGTGAGACTGCTGACCCCACCCCACTCTGTGACGAAGTGTCACTGATTGACACTCGCCCTGGGCACTTCAGGGCTTAAACTGAAGCGCCCAGGGAGAGTGTCAATTGGTGACGCTTTCCTCGTCACCAAGGGGAGGGCCTCGAGGCAGCTTTTCTGGGCCGAGGAGGTCACGCCCATAGGAGCTGTGATCTCCTCAGCCCAGCAAAGTTCTGCTCAGGCAGCCAGGAGTCTGCGCAAATCGCGCCTGTCTGCTCCTGGCTGCCTGACCTGAACATGAAGAGTGTCTGTCAGGCGGACCTTTGTTCAGCCTGACAGACACTCTTCATGGGGGCAAAAGGTGGGGGGCGTGGCCCCTCCGCCCTAAAGGACGGGCCGCCACTGCTGCAGATAGGGGAAGAAGGTAAATATAAGTGCCTTGGTTATATGCAGGGCCACTGGAATTATGTGGCAGAGGGAACCAAATTATGCAGCAGGGTTGACCAATTTATGTGGCAAGAAAAGTCCAGTTATGCATTTACCACACCAATAACTCTAACTCTTGCAAATGCAAGACCTATTGCATTGCTAATGCTTGTTATATTAAGTCATGGCCCTTGTGGCACATGCTCTCACTTCGAGGGATGGGACAACCTGTCCTGGTCACTTTCCTATTACTCTTAATTCACACAAATTACCCAGGTAATTATTTCCTACCACACCCAAGGAATCTAAGAGAGAGGCCCTACAGTGCTGCACAATCTACCATTGGTAGTGGACCTACAGAGGGAAACGTTCACAATGAAGCTCTCTGTTCTTAGTTATGTACCACTCTAGGAGCTGGAACTTCCATATAGCCAACTATCCCACTTTCTGTGCAAAGATTATAGTGCTTACCTGGTGCTTATAAAAGAAAAGTCAAATACAGAAAAGATGTCTGGAAGGAGTCTGAATGAGCATAAACATGTTAAGACACACTGTTTGGGGAGGAGTTGCTAAGCCAGTCAGGATGGTGGACGCAAGCCCTTGAAGCTCTGTCTCGCCAGCCAACACATCGGACCAGCGCCTGGTGGAGCGGAATCCAACTCTGAGGTGGGTTTTGATGGGGGAAATTGGCAGCAGACGGACTCCCTGGTTCCCACATGGTGCGGGGGAGGTGCAGTCAGCATCATCGCATTGCTGTGCGCCCCTGCCCGTTTCACTCGAAGGGGCGCCGAGATGCCTGGTGCCATCTTGGGAGGTGCGCGTGGCTTGTCCGGCAGGTGCCTCGGTGGTGAGGTCGGACCCCCCCCCCCCCCGATAGGCTGCACTGCCAGAGTCCATTGGTGACCAACTAGGAGCAGGAGACCCGGTCTGATGCTGGGGGAGCCGCTCCGCCTCTGACTGCACGCGCAGGATAGGCCAACAAATAAAGCCCAGTCGCCCACATTGCCTGAAGTACCTTACCACCTGACATTGCCCATCTGCGGACGCGGCACCTCCCCTGGTTGCTGGATGGGGGGTCACTGGAGCCTCCTTCAGGTCCTCTCCAGATGAAATCAGAGTAGGGATCTACTACACACTGCACAAACCCACCAAGTGTAAGCGGAGCCTACCTTCAGATGGAGGGTACTGCTCCGTCAGGGACTCAGTCTGATAAATTGGACCTAGTGTTTGCAGCCATAGAACACTCAAATCTCAACGGAGACACGCCTGAGCGCCATGGCTACTGACATAAGCTTTCTCAGAGACGACCACAGAAAACTTGCCAACAAAGTAGTTGAGGTTGAGTGGTAGATGGCCGCCCTCCAGCCCGCTTGCCCCGCTATGCAAGATAGCACTCGCAAAAATGATCATACTACCTTGCTTGCTTTACTACTTTACTAACCTCCCCATATGTCCTCCCACTCCCTTTTCAAAGAACTTGACTTACTTCTAGGTGACTTAATTTGAGGTGTTGAGAGATGCTGTGTGGCCCTACACAAGCTTCAGCTCCCACTGCACCAAGGAGGACTGGGAGCCCCAGCCTTTGAAGCTTATTATTTAGCACCACAGCTGCAATGGCTATCTAGATGGACGGACAGCAGACATGTTGGGTGCAGCACTAGCGGCATAATACCCTCCCCTGCAATCCACCGCCTACTCCTCCCAAAAACTCCAGTCCCCTCATCGCAACCCATACAGCAGGTAACTTTAGCGCACACTTGCATTTCCAGAATCCACTGCATTGCTCCTACTGTGCTAGTGTATACACCTAAGCTCCCACTAGTGAGTCTCCCTAGGCTATTACATTTTCCATAACAATCAACTCTGCTCCTTTACTCAGCTAACAACAGATTATGGTGTTCCCCCTGGACAATTCCTCAACCACCGGCTACTCCTTCGCACGTTCCACACCCTTTGGAATGTGACAACTTTGAAACCCACCCCTTACCCTGTGCTTCAGACAATCCTGACGATGGGCCCTGGCCGGCACCTCATCACCAAGCTTTATAAAGCCATTCGCACACTAGCAGTACCATCTCTAGACCCGCTCCGCCACATATGGGAAGAGGAATTTGGACAACCATTACATGATAAAGAGTGGTTCATTGCCTTAGAATTTCCACAACAGGTATCACTCAATTCCCACGTCAAGAATCTTCAATTACATTTCAGAATTTACATGCTGCACCACGTGTACCTCACAATGGCTCGAAACCAACTGCATTTTTCACAATGTCTGCGCTACCGGCTCGCAAGAAAAGATCTCCAACACATGCTATGGTCTTGCCCTGATCTCCATTCCTATTGTCAGCCAGTTAATGATACAATGCGATGCATCACAGAACTCACTGACATACACACGTGGGAAGCTTTTTCATTGGGTATCTTTAAACATTGCCAACAACATAAGCAGCGCACCTGGTTCATTGCACTCGCACTCCTCCACTCTAAATGCACACTCACTATGCACTGGCGTTCTGCGATACCCCCTTTGTTGTCTGCCTGGCATGGAGCGGTTGAAAAATGGGGAGCTGCGGAGGAAGATTCTCTACGCTACAAGGCCTCTGTAGGTGGCCCATTTCACTGCAGAGGGCCACGCTCCTATTGCAATTCATAGAGCATACTAAAGGAGTATCTTCCCCCGTCAGGTAACATGCCCAACTCCAGTGGATCTTTTCTTTTGTCCTAGTTCCTCATTAGTGACCTACCTAGCCATCTGCGCAATCAAAACAACTCCAGAGTTACCAAAGAAACTATATTGCTTCCAACCGCAGCACCTACACCAAGTTCCATCTACAAAATGTCTTCCTTTGTTTCTCACCCTAGTTCCTCCAATATGTTCTCCAGCAACCTAGACATGCCAATTCTGGTTCACCCAGAGTAGGAGGGACTCCCGAGAGATTATGTTCCCAATTTCAAATAACAAAACCTTGCATGCACGCTATTTTTAGCTGTATTGTATGCTCAACTGTACTATTTGGGTGTATTTTCCCTGCCAAGACCATGTTTTAATTATTCTAACCTGCCATGAAAATCTACTAAAAATATATATTTTTTTTAAAAGACACACTGTTTGTAGCTGGAACAACTTGCTTACTTAAAAACTTGAGATCATAAAGATAAGATAGAGGAACTGTAAAAATGTAATGCCTGACTGAAAAGAAACAGTACCAAAAAAATGCCCCTGACGATTACTTAAATTACAAACAAAAAGTAAAAACATATTTCAAACACAATGTTGAAAAAAGTTTATAAAAAAGACACACTGCTTTCTAAGGAGCCATTACGATGTGGACAAAAAGCAAATGAATAAAATGACCTTTGGATCCCACTGAAAGAGCTGTAACAGAGAAGAAAGCGTTTTTTTAAAGGACGGCCTTGAAATGTTTCTTTTTTTATCATACAATTTTCTTCTATGTCCGCTCAAGCCACTAGGCCTTGCCTAGACAAGAGAATTTGGCTTTGCCATTGTGTATTAGCCATGTTGGTCACCAGCATGGCTACTGGCTAACATGGTTAAGTTATTGGCACAGAGGAGAGTAGAGGAGAGTAGAGCAGTGTCAGAGTGGAGTGGCATAGTGTTGTGTATTGGAGGGGCATAGAGTGAAGTCGGGTACAGTGGAGTACAGTTGAATGGTGTAATGTGGACTGGTGTAGAGTGCACTGGCATAATGTTGCAGAGTATTGTGACATGGAATACAGTGACAAAGACTGCAGTGGCAGAGAGTGCATCAGCACAGAATTCAGCAGCGTCCAATGCAGTGCTGTAGAATGCAGTGATGTAGATTAGAGTGTGGCACAGTAGAGTGCAGTGGTGCAGAGTGCAGTGGTGTAGAGTGGAATGCTGCATAGTAGAGTGCAATTTCATAGAGTGCAGTGGAGTAGAGTGGTGCAAAGTAGAGTGGCGTAGAATATAGTGTTTTAGAGTGCAGTGGAGCAGAGTGGAGAGATGCAGAGTGCAGTGGCATAGAGTGGAGTCCACTGGGACAGAATGCAGTACTGTAGAGTAGAGTGGGGTAGAGTTTAGTGGCATAGAGTGCAGTGTTGCAGAGTAGAGTGTTGAGGTATGCAGTGGTATAGAGTGGCACAGAGTGCACTGGTATAGACTGCAGTGGCTTTGAGTACAGTGGTGTGGCGTACAGTGCAGTGATGTGGAGTGGCGCAGAGAAGAGGGGACTGGTGTAGAGGGCATAGGGTATTGTAAATTACAGTGGCACGAGTGCAGCGGCATAGAAGTCAGTGGCATACCATGCAGAGTTCTAAAATGCAGAGGCGTAGACTAGAGAGGTGTAAAGCAGAGTACAGTGGCGTAGAGTTCCGTGGTGAAGAGTGGAGAGGTGTAGAGTAGAGTAGCACATAGTGCAGTGAAACCAAATTGAGTAGAGTGCAGTGGTGCAGACTAGAGAGGCATGGAGTTCAGTGATATAAAGCTGTGCAGTGGCACAGTGCAGTGGTGTAGAGTAGTGCAGAGTAGAGTACTGTGGCGTAGTGGTACAGAGCAGAATGTACTGATGTAGAGTGTATTGGCATATAGTGCAGTTGAGTAGAGGGAAGTGGCATAGAGGGCAGTGGCACAGAGCGCAGTGTTAGAGGGTGAAGTTGTGTAGAGTAGCCTGGTGTGGTTTAGGCTGGAATGATGTAGAATGGCGTAGTGTCCATTGGTATAGAGCAGATTTGTGTTGAGTAGAGAAGAGAGGCATAGAGTGAAGTGGCAATGTGCAGAGTGGAGTAGGTTATGGTGGCATTGTGTAAAGTGCAGTGGTGCAGAGTAGAATGAAATGGCGTAGAGTGGAGTAAGCATGGTGTGGTAGCACACTGCCATTACAGACAACACATTTTCAATTGAAATGATTATTACATTTGCTCTGACATGAGTTTTACTAATAAAAATATACAGCGCACAAACAATAATGTGTGGTAATTGCATCACTTAGTATATTGATGTTTTTTTTAATCATATTAAAGTATTTGTTTCCAATACACTTCAGAGTTAACAAAAATGTGCTTCATTTGTGTTGTGCTAATTCTGACATATTCTGAAATACTTGCAGTATCTCCATAAGCACTCCTCCTTCTCATTTTTTAATCTTGGCCTAAACCTTTTTCTGAAGTATTAAATTTGATGGTTATGGTTTAGAGCCAATTTTATCCCCTTATTCTCTCTCCTGTATGCACCTATAGCCTGTATTCATCATAGGTAACCAATCTCTGGCTAAGAACCACCACCTTTTCAAGGGGTGGCCCGTCAGACATTGCAGTGCCAGTCTGACGAGGAGCGTGCCCAGTGATGAAGCTTGACATCCTACTGGGTGTGTGAGGGCTCCCCATCTCCTGATTACAGTTGCCTTGTGATCATGTAATACTTTCTTTTTGGAACAGTGTACTTTATGATTGTTGTATGTTGTATTTGGGAGAGTGTACACTGGACCAGTAATCTCCCTGTTCCCTCCTTGTTTTGTATCCCTGTAGAGTCAGCAGCAGAAGGTGCAGTGCCACTGGCTGCGGCTAGATGTCCTGTGGAACCAAAAGCACCATCAAAATAAACATATTCAGCAGAAGGTGCAATACCACTGGTCATGGCTAGATGTCCCTCTGGAGCCACCTAAGTTAGTAGTGCCTTGGAGCAATTATCATCTTTCAGCCCTTGGAGAGCATATTGCATTACACGTTTGCAGACTGAGTAAGGCTGTCAGAATCCTCTTACAAACAAGGTGCTTATAACACAAAGTCCTCTCAGCTGTAAAAGCAAGAACTCCAGCTATAAGAGAGTTTAAATATGCATTGAATGGTGGAAGAGGTTATGATTTGATTTTTGGCCCCCTCTCATCCTAGTATGACCCACAAGATGGCCTGAAAAGAAAGAGCACATTGTTGTGAATGTTTTGGTGGTGGCCCCATGGCCCTAGGACCACCACAGGCTGAGTTATGGCCCAAAGTGTGTTGTGAAAGGAATGCCTGCAAAGCATTATGGGGCTTCTGTGCATACATTAAACCTTTATCAGAAATAAACTACGTTTGTGCATCAGCCGAAGAGGCAATGCCACTGGTGGTGGCTAGATGTCCCTGCCGAGGCAACTGAGTTAGTAGTGCCTTGTAGCAATTATCATCCTTCCGCCCTTAGAGAGCATAGCGCATCACACATTTGCAGGCCGAGCAAGTTTGGCAGAATACTATTACAAACAAGGCACTTATAACACAAACTTCTCTCAGCTGTAAAAAAAAAAAAAAAAAAAAAAAAAAAAAGAAGTTTCAGCTACAAGAGAATTTAAATATGCATTGAACGGTGGAAGAGGCAAATTTTTGGGCCCCCACTAACCTAGTATGACCCACACTATTACCTTGACAGAAAGAGCATAGCATTCTGAATGTTTTGGTGGTGGTGGTCCCATTGCCCTAGTATTGGCTCTCCTGCTGTGCCGGGTGACCCGCTGTTGAGGGACTTGGAGGTCAATCGTTGCGGAGTCGGGTAACAGTTGCTGCGCATTGAACATGTGCTGGAGGTGATCCGGAATAAAAACGAGGACCTTGAAGCCCGTTCCCGTGGCAATAACGTCCGCATTTTGGGCCTCCCGAAGTCGACAGCCATGGGGCACATGGAGGACTATGTCGAGACCATGCTCTCTGCGTTATTTCCCGGTGAGCTATCCTGGGTGCTGGTGGTGGAGAGGGCTCACAGATCTCTAGGGCCGCGGCCTCCGCCAGGGGCACCAGCACGTCCTATTATTGTAAACTTACTGAACTATAGGGATAGAGATACATGGCCCTCATTTGGAGACTGGCAGTAAAAACCGCCTACCGCCATGGCGACGGCCACCAAAAGACTGTCGCCGCAGCTACCAGCCGTCTGCTGTGTTATGACCACAGCCAGATTGCCACCAGAAGGATGGCGTAAATCCGGCTGCGGCCATGCCGGGGGATGGCGGTAAGGTGGCGCTGCTGCCACCCTCAGCACACGCCAGTAGACCGCTGCCAGCTGTATTATGACCCATAATATGGTCTGGCGGTGTTCTGCTGGCAGACGCTGTTAATGGCAGCAGTGCCCGTCCCGTCTCCTGCCGGAGGATCCCCTGGATCCAGTTAAGTCGGGTCTCCTACTTTGGAGGAGAGTGGGGGGTGTTGTGTGTGTGTGTGCATGTTTGTGTGTGCGTGGATGTGGATGTGTGTTGTGTGTTGCGTGTTGCATGGGAGTGTGCATGTATGGAGGTGTGAGTGCGTGCGTGTATGTTGTGTTCTGCGACTGCATGTTTGCGTATATGTCTGAAAGTGTGTGCAGGTGAGTGTGAGTGGATGTATGCATGCGTGGATGCTTGTGGGAAAGGGTGTGTGTGTGTGTGTGTGTGTGTGTAGGGGGCGTGAATGTGGTGGGGAGGGATTTGGAGATGCAGGGGGGTGGGGGCATAGCTGGAGGGGGGGGGACCCCTATCAGTGACAGGGAAGGGATCCCCTGTCACTGATAGTGCCTACCGCCATGGTTTTCGTGGCAGTAAGGAAGCCACGAAAACCATGGCTGGTAGGCTGGGTCATAATCCCGGAGGCGGAACAGTGACGCTGGATATCTCCAGCCCGGCGGCTGTTACCGCCTTGGCAGTCGGAGTGGTACATTAATGTCATAATATGACGGTAAGTACCACCAGGCTGTTGGCAGTACTTCCCCCCATATTACCACCAACCGCCGGGGTCATAATGACCCCCTATACTTGCCAGACTGGTCAGAGAGCATCGACCTGTGATCTATAATAATACTAAACTGAGTTTCGTCCCCGACTACACTCCTGGGGTGCAGGCGGCCCATAAGATCTTCCTGCCGGCCAAGCGCACTCTGAGCCAGACCGATGCCAAATACTCCCTCATTTATCCAGCTCAACTGCGAGTGCAGCATAAGGACAAGCTGCACTTTTTCAATGACCTGAAACTGGCTGCTAAATATACTAAATCTGTTCCCGAAAAGGCCCTGTCGGAGGGCCCGCGGGCTAACGGCTGAGAGGACGATCATCTTAGTGACAATGACTGTTGCCGTGCCCGGTGCCTTTAATGTTGGGGCGGTCTGTTCTGCTATACACCTTCAATTGGGAGTCCCCTTGCCCACCCCTCCCATTTAGGATGGTTTTCAAATGGCCTCGCTGACGCCCCATTGAATGAGCCCATTCAAGCTGTTTGTTGCTATGTTGTGGGAAATTAATTTAGGTTTGGGTGGGATTGTAGTACTGACCCGATTCGGAGGGGTCGGCATGGGTGGGGGTTTGAAATGTCTTGTATTGGGGTTTTCTTCCTTGCCTTCTTTTCTTTTCTCCTGTACTTTCCACTTCCCATAGCCGATGCCTTTTTTGTGATGGTCTTGGGAGTGGTGTGTTTCGGTAGACTGCTGGGATGGTGCAACATAGCGTGATGCCTGTATGCTGCCTCACTTGTAACATTCGTGGGCAGAATGATGGGTGTAAGATGAGGTTGTTATCTGCCTACATGCAGCAGCATGCGAAAGACATTTGTATGCTGCAGGAGAGTCATCTGGTGGAAGCCACGAAACACCGAGTGAAAGCTGGTTGGATTGGTGAGTGGTATGCTGCGATGTGCTCAAGATATGCACGGGGCATGGCGATCTTGATCCGGAAGAGGCTGCAATGGCGTACTGAATGGGTGCTTGTGGATCCAAATGTCATTATGTCATGATGAGAGGCATGCTGTTAGATAAACATTGTAGGTTGGTGTCGATCTATGGACCAAATACTGATGACTCTGAATTCTTAGGGGAAGTGTGGGAGTTGATTGGTCCACTACGGCACGGGTCCCTGCGGTGGGGTGGGGTGTGTGGGGAAATTTACTGCGGTGCTAGATTTTGCGGCGGACCATGAAAGCCGGGCTCGTCTGCAGCATGTGGCAGCGGCTAAGGCCTTGTCTCTTGTGATGGTTGAAGGTGCCTTGGTTGACTTATGGAGGACTAAGGATTAAACTGCCTGGGAGGGTACCTGTGTCAGTTATGTACATGGCAGTTGGCCCCATATTGACAGATGGATTGGCACCAGAGATGTAGAGTTTTGGATGCTGTCAATTGAGTATAAGGCCCGTACTTTGTCAGATCATTCGCTGGTCCTGCTGGAGCTGCTTCTCCCTGGAGGCCCCGGTCGTGCCCTCATGTGGAGACTGCATCATGGTGCTCTTAGGGATCAGGTTTTTAGGGACGAGATTCTTGACACCATTGTCCACTACTTTGCTGAGAATCAGGGTTCTGTTTCTTCTGCGAGCACTGTGTGGGAGGCTTTCAAGGTAGTAATTTGCGGGCTCTGTCTCTCTAAGCAGCATGGTGTGCTGAAGGTGCTAAGGCGGGACTTGGCTGATCTGGAGGCTCGACTTGTGGATCTTGAGAGACGATTGGTCTCTGATTGGTCTGGTGACCTTCTGGCTGAAATGAGGGGAAAGATGACATAGTTTGAGGAGGCCACCCTTCGTGAGGTTCACTTCCTAGGGAAGGATGCTACAGTGTGGAGATATGGTAAGGGTGAGAGAGCCGGCCAAACGCTAGCAGCAGGCTTCGTACGGCGTGGGCAAATAAATATATTGTAGAGCTGACTGATTCGTCTGGTGTGAGATATACTGGTACTGAGGAGATAAGGCGAGTCCTTACTGAGTTCTATTCTGACCTGTATGCTGAGCGCTCGGAACCGGGATCTGCGGCTATCTCTGACTACTTCGAGGATATCAGCCTGCTGATGCTTCAGAATTCACACAGGCAATATCTGGACGCTCCCTTTTCGGTGGACAATGTTATTCAGGCTAAACTTGTCTGCCTGGCGATAAGGCCTCTGGGCTGGACGGCCTGACGCCGTCCTTCTATAAGGAATATGCTGATATATAGGCGCTTCACCTTCTGGAGGTATATGCGGAGGCTCTTGAGAACGGTGTTCTCCAAGCCGCATTACGGGAGACTCTCATCGTGACAATTTTGAAGCCTGGGAAGGACCCGTGCTGTTGTGATTCATATCGTCCCCTCTCATTAATAAATATAGATAATAAGAATCTGGCGAAACTTATTGCGGCCAGACTGCAGCCGCTGCTCCCTTCCTTGGTGCTATCTGATCAGTGTGGCTTTGTGCCGGGGTGCTTTACTTTGTATAACCTTCGCACCTATTTTGCAGTAGCTAGCATAATCGATCCCGATGAGCGCGCGGCGGCGGTGTTCCTGGACGCTACTAAGGCCTTTGACTCTCTTGCGTGTTTGCTTTGTTAGCAAGGGTGGGGTTGAGTTGTAGGTTTATCCAACTGATTCGCTTACTGTACTCGCAGCCATCTGCCCGGCTGTAAATTAATGGGACTATTTCTGACCCCTATTCGATTGCTAGGGGCACTCGTCAGGGATGCCCACTCTGTCCCCTGCTTTTTGTAGTTGCGATGGAACCGCTTGCGGCACGTCTGAGACAGCACCATAATCACAGGGGATTGGCATTCCGACAGCGTCCAATATTGATTTCTATGTATGCAGATGACGTTGCCCTGTATGTTCGTGATCTGCAACTGCACCTAGATACTCTTCTAGATGAGATAGTTTGCTTTGGGCAGATTTCTGGGATTACCATCAATTGGTCCAAGTTGGTGGTGTTGCCCTTGTCTGAGGCTATGGCGCGGTGCCCCTCTATATACCCCCACGGGTGGGCTGATGGACCGGTGCGGTATTTAGGCATCTGGTTGAGTTGGGATGTTAATACGCTTTGGTCAGCAAATTACGGCAAAGCTATTGCATGGTTGGAAGATAAGGCAGAGGTGTGGTGTGCCTTGCTGCTCTCATCAACGGGTCGCACAGCGATAGCGACAATGATTATTCTGCCCAAATTTCTGTATTTTTTCATCAACTTGCCTCTTGTCCTTACCATGAACTTTCTGAAGCGGCTTAGGTCTGTGCTTGTGACTCTGGCTTTTTCCTGGGAAAAACTGATGCTCCCGTTTGAATTGGGTGGTTTGGCAGCCCCACATCTAGAACTTTATTATCATTGCGAGCAGGCTCATTTTGCACATTTCTAGCTGCACCCTATATAATACCTCGCACATTTGGAGCCTTACTGTGATGCAGCATGGCCGGATAGGCTGCCACGGGTGCTCAGTGGCCCAATCAGACTCCGAACACGTGGGGTCGACACTGTGGGCTGTACGGCAAGGGCCTGGACTGCGCTATTGCAGCGCGCTGCTGTGCGAGAGCCGTTTGCGCCTTCGGTGCCATCATGGGATGTTGCGGACGTGAGGTTATTGGAGGATGTCCGAGTCTGTGAGTTTCTTCAAGAGTCCAGCTTAACTATCTTAGGATCTTGGTTCCTGGAAGGGATGTTCATCTCATTGGAGGCTGCACTTGGTGAAGTGCATGACTCAGCGCTGCACAGATTATACTTTCCCAGAATTCGTGCCTTGCTCTGCGCTTATTATCCCTGCTTTCCTGCTGTGCACCGATGTGCTGAGCATTGGAACTTCTATATCAAACGTGATCCCCCCGCAGTCTTATCACAAGCTTATGTTTGCATGCAGAATGCGGTGTCTGCTACTGGAATTAAAGCCAAGGCCCGATAGGAAGCGGTAATTGGCAAACCCATTTCTGATGAGGTGTGGCATCGTTGCTGCGCACACATGCGAGAGCTGTCCCCTAACTACAGATTGCGATTTATTCATTTCAATTTCTTACACTGCTTGTACTATACGCCCTGAAGACTGAAAGGTATGGGCATCACAGTTGATGCAGGTTGCGAGAGGTGTCTGGGTCCTAAGGCTGACTTCTTACATCTCGTGTGGAGCTGCACAGCGCTTCGTGAATACTGGACAGCGGTGTTGCGGGTGACTGAGGAGATTATGGGACTCCTGTTGCTGTACACCCCTAAGCTTGCTTGTTTGGGCTATGTTGATGGGATTCCCCCTGCGCATCGGAGGCTGGTGGGACTGCTGCTGCTGCTGCTTGCCAAGTGTAGGGTCGCGGTGTGCTGGTGGCGACGGGGGCCCCTTGTTGCCGTGACTGGTTACAGGACACGGCATACTGTCAGGAACAACTAATGATATACTGGGATCTTATACCTGAGGGTTCACGGCCGAGAGATATATGGGCCCCCCTGCGAATTTTATTTGGAGTCCCGTGTATTGAATAACATGCGATTGCAAAACGCCCACCACTGATTATGTCGTAGATGCGCTCCCCTTCCATGCCATTCAATTACTGCTTACATTTCAGTTGGGGATTTGACGGCTACGGTGTTCTGCTACCCCCCTTTTTTTCCTTGTTTCTCCTGTGTTTTCTTTTTCATCTACATTCTCTTGCTCTCTGCTCTTCCGCCTCTCTATTACTCTTGTTGTCTTTCATTGTTTACATCTGGATGTTTTAATGATGCAGCTCTGTTAACATATCGCTTCGCGGCGGTATGCCACATTCTCCTTGATGTATACTCCTGATGGTTCACATGACACCAGTTGTAAATTTTATTCTTCACTGCCTTCATCTTTATCGGTTGGCTTTACAGGTTTGTTCTGTATGGATTTTGTTATCAATAACTGCAAAATAATTAAAATGAAAAAAACTACTTGTTACGTGGAAAACGAACCGCTCGCTTGAACAAGAGTGCCTGCTGACAAACACGAGAAATGCAAAAACGAGAGGCAGGAACAAAAAAAATAGCCCGTCCTAGCAACAGAAATACATTCCAGGCTTAATAAAACTGTACTTGGTCGGTGCTCCTCAGCCAAGTACAGGAAGCAACGTATTTTCTGCCAAACCAGTTAGGAGGCAGCAAAACAACAGCGACATTGCCTTTAACCTATTGTAAGTGGCAGGCAGCGGCAGCAAATTACTATACTCCATCCAACAGGTCTAGCATACAGCGCATACGACCTAAAAAATAGAAGGAAGAAGGCAAAAGGTTTGGGAATAACCCTGTAAAAGCGCCAGGTTCAATGCAAACCACAAAGCCAATGGTAAGCAAAGGGCTGAATACTTTGACAGGGAAGCTTTCTGAATGACCCCAAGATGTCTTTAGCAATCCAGGCAGCCACACTGCCTGGTAGGCTTCGACCTAAAAATGGCTCAAGCCTACAACATCAAAAAACATGCTTTTGTCTCTCATTTGTATTGGTAAAATTATGAAAATTAAATATTCTCCAAGTGTTTCAAGAGAGACTCTTTACCTTTTAATTGAAGTCTTTATATATCTGTGTTCTTAATATCCACTACAACCTATGAATGTACTTGAGTATACTTCAGTTGGGTAGACGAGTATAAGGCACATGAATACTTCAATTTAATTATGTGGGTATTATAAGAGTCACTTTAGAGGATGTTTCACGCTTTTAAGTACTTACGATGGTGCAATATCAAGGTGATTTATATTGTATCCTGACATACTGAAGCCTCCAAGTGTTGTTGATAATGTTAGGAAAGCAACAGCCAGTGAATAGTTGCATCCTATGTAACCGGTGGCTACTAAAAACACAGCAGGTCCAACCATTCCTGTGGGGAAACATATTTAAGAAAAATCAGAACAATGTGTATCATGTTTTAACTGCCAAAAAAACAGACATTCATGAAGGCAGCTTATATCAATTTGCCAAAACCAGAACACTTAAACACAGGTTTAGCAACAACTACAAAAAAAGAACATCAACATGGATATAATAACCATCTTGTTTAGCATTCACCTCTGTCATCTGTGATTATAAAGAAAAAGTATGGGCCATCATGTCAACTAGAGGCAAGTGCTCTCAACTTTACTTCAACGCCTCGATCTAAAAGGTTACTGCTGTCAAGATAATAAATTGCTATGTCATATTAACTTTTAGTTGGAGGAAAAAGTATACGTAACTGACACAAACAAATGTAAGGCTCATCTCACTTCAGCTAGCCTGACCAGATATCCTAGTGGCAAGACAGGATACCATAATATTTCTACATGGTAAAAGACAAAAAATAAATCTGTGCCCTATCAGTATGTAGAGTAGCTAGGCCCTGTCAAGTGATATGTCCAGCAGTATTCCGTATCTCAGACTTTATCTATGGTGATACCAACTTCCATAACATAAAGGGTTAAACACAAGATGAGGGACGTCCAGCCTTTTAGAAAATTATGAGTACAGAAGCCCAGCAGCCTAGACTCTGCTCTTCCAAGGGAACCAGCAAAATTGCAGCACACCTCTTAACAAATTTAGATGTTTAACAACGGTTCAAGGAAGACTGGATGAGAGTGAGGAGGGAAGAAGTAACAAGCATTTGTCAATCAGTCTTGCATTTGCTACAGTTAAAGCTCTTGGCGTTGTAAATTCTTGCCACATAAACTGAAAATGAAAAATAAAACATTAGTTGACACAAGTGAGCTGATTCAAAGTGCCATGGCTGCCATGAGCACGAAGGAGAGACACAAAAGGAAAAAGGAGTTCGCTCACAGTCAAACATATTGGCAATCGTGCAATTATCCAGTCTGAAAGGCGGTTACAAAACCTCCCCAAGGAGGGACATACGTAAAGCATTTACCAATGATAACAAAGGATTTTTGAACGGCAAGCCCACAAGTGAGTGCAACTGATGGATGTGAGGTGGGCGTAATTAAAGGTCCACAATACTTACTAGTCAAAGTGCTTGCGCGCTCGTCCTAAAAAGATGGGCAATGAGACAAATGAGTCAATTGGAGAGACAATCCCTACGTCACAGGTGGTGTTCTTTCAGGACAAGAAGTGACTAGAGACTCGCGTCTTCACAGGATTGGTCTTCTTTGCAAGATTTTTGAGAAGATAGTCTTTGTGGGCGTTTGTTGATTATTCCTTTCTGTCCTGCAGAATCTCTCCTTTTCATTCCTATATTTTTTGAAGCCACAAAATCCCAGAAGAAGCTTACTGTTTCTTTTAAGGACTAGGAGGCAATACTCTGAAAATTGGATGACACATCCCAAGGGATTATCACAGGGGTCTAGCTGGCAATTTCACTGAGCTACTGGTAGCCACTTGCTTGTCAATAGAGTCTGTTAGCATTTCAGTCTCATCTCAGGATACGTCCATTACTTTTTCCTACGGCTCTGTTGAAAGTTAGGTCATGCACAGGTTAGTCTACTTGCCAAAATCAGCCTCAGGGTCTAAGTCAGAATGAGACTATAGGAGGTGGAGTGGCAGGAGGATGCACATTTGGTACTTCTTGCGCTATTGGAGCTGTGGTGGGGGCTTGAGTCTTAGGAGACTGAAGCAGAAGGAGCAGGGGCCAGGGGAGGAATTTGCATAATGAAGTCCTTGTACTCCCTCAGGGTCTCCCATGCTGCCAATACAAATGAAACCTTAAGCCCCACAGAGACTACTGATCCAATAAGGAGATTGCTAGCAGTGGACAAAGGGAAGGTCTAGGAGAGAGAAGAAAAAGATACAATGCAGGTTGTAAGGTGGAGTGAGAGTAGGCTTCTCAGTCAAGCTATTGAGAACTGCATCAAGTTTAATGAGTTTCAGGAGATACTGTACCCTGCATTGAAGTCAAGAAAGCCTAGATCGTCAAAGAGAAGGGGGTTGGTATTTTGCTGACTTTGCAAGCCTTGATTCAGAGCCCAAAAATTGAATTGAGAGAGGTTGAACCCAGGTTCCAATCACTGAAAATGCTATGTTTCTTTCGGTGGCGCTAAACTTCATGTAATAGGGCTGCTGATAAATCTGTGTACAGTAACTCAGACAACAATAAACTGGGTTTGACATTCAATCTGTGTCCAACCAAGCATCTGAAATAGAAAGAGTGGTAGCATGCAGAACATCTTGAGTGTCTAATGAGCACAGACCTCGTCAGAAATCATAGGTCTATTTAGTCACAGACACAATTTCAAAACTGGCCTGAGACACAAAAGGTTTTGTCTGGTTCACGCACAAGGCATAGTACCAGTCTTAAGCCAATATTGTTGCTAAGGGGCCGTTAAACTCTTAAAAGGTTTATCAGTGTACTTACCCTGCTTTTATGGTCACTGAAAGATTATGGTTAACAATAACTTCTACATGGTCAACCATAGGAGACCACACTTTTAGCCATGTTTTGACTGGGGCAGGTGGTGTCAACTCCTTGTAATTGGGTCATCTTTCCACCTCATAAAGCATCCACATGTCTGACTAAGGTAGCATTTGTGGATAGGCTCTAGATTGATATCTAAGACCTTGTTGATACCCTAAAGCACTCTCCAATATATTTAAACTCCAAACGTACCTCAAAGTGACCTCCAGTAGGATTGCCTCAAATGCATCCTTAGAATGGATTCTGCAAGTACTAGGCCTCCTAGTCAGGTAATGAGTGCACCTCTGGGTTGTCCATTTTAGTAGAAGAGGAGCTCATACCCCCAGTCTGTAGCACAAGGAGCTCTTATCTCACAAAGAAGTACCTGGGATGAACAATGCATCCAGTCAAGTTAGTGAAGGACAAAGGTGATCTGGCAATGACAAGGAGCTACGATAACAAAAGTACACTTAGCTAGGCCTTCTGATGAATCTTCTGTTTCCATGTGCAGACACTGATAAATGGAAGGCCTTTAAAAAAAGCCAGAGAAAATGGAGCTGAGGCCCTGGGCATTGGTGTCACAGAGTAATTTGCTAAGAAGTTCAGCTCTCTATAGTGCCATTATACAAAGCGTATTATTAAAGGCTGCAATGAAAGCCACTATTCCAAGGAAGAAACCAAGAGGCCCAATTTGTGTCAGAAATGCCAATGAGGCAGAGAAGACTTCTGTCGCTGCGAGTAGGTAGAGGTGGGAAGAGAATCTAGATTTGTTTCAAAGATGAAAAGGCTCTCAGGAGATGGGTGAGCTGTCAAAAATATTAGATCTGCAGAAGCAGGAAGACGATGGAATGCCATTAGTCACTAAAATGGGGTCCATCGGGACAAAGTTAAATAGCAGCACTGATTTTGTGGCAGTGGCTGCAAGCTGTAGAACCTCATGAGATTTGACTTTTACAATCAGTGCAGTTTGAGTACCTCTGAATACTTGAGCAGGACCACATAAGCTAAGGCACTTCTTCAGTAGCAGGTAATGTGTTCAAGCTGCTAGCATTTTGCATGTTGAAGATCTAAGTAGGACCACCACATCTGCTCAAATGGGGTAGAAGGTGACCAGTTTTGCTAATGTCATCCTCATCATGATAAGTCACAGAGGGCATCCATAGGGAATCTGAAAATATCTCCCATCCTAATACAGTATTCGTCACAAGGCAGAACCATGCAACTGCTGTGCCTTTCTTCTAGATCTGTTAAGGATAAACTTCAGAAAATCTGTCAAATCATAAACTAAATCCAGTGTCAAAGCTGGTGCTGCCGAAGGTAAAGTAGACAACTGAGGTGATGGTAGAACAGCTGTCAATTCCTCTGGTGAAGTATGAAGCGCAGGGGGCTCTGAAGTGGGGTTCAATGATGTAAGAAAGCCAACAACCAGGGCAAGGCCAAGATCTGATGGCATGGAGCCTGTCAGAGGCTTTTGGGTTTCCTGGGGCACAAAGGCACACCAGAGGAGCTGTGGGAGAGTGCTTGCGATAGAAATCCAGCATCACCTGGGTGAAGGTTGCAATATGAGAAGAATCAGCACCAAGGGTGGAAAGGCTGTGAGCAAATATTTTGGCCTCAACTGCCAAGCTGCTGCTGGATCTAGCACAATACTCAATAACTTCGACTCAGAAGTTGACGCTGAAGCTGAGGTTGGGGAAAAGAACTGTCATCTGTCTACCTTTGGACCTTAAACAACATAGAGGAACATAAGGATCTCCTTGGAAGAAGCCCTCTTTGGAGGATTTACTCACCAATGGCAAACAAGAGTGGGATCTGGTTTGGCACCTGGAAGCAGAGCAGCACCACATCCCTGACTCGGTTCCTCAGCCTGGACCATGTAGAGTTTGGCTTTTGTCTCCTTTTTGCCCTTGGTATGTGTGGAGTACATGATAAAATATGCTCATCAACCAAAGGTTGTCAGCAGCAGCTTTATTCCACATAAAGTATAAGGTCTCCAACAGGGACATCCAATCAGCATTATGCGGTAGCATAATCTTGTATAAATTTGGCATAACACTCAGTCAAACCCAGTAATACTAC
This sequence comes from Pleurodeles waltl, assembly GCF_031143425.1. Lineage (NCBI taxonomy): Eukaryota > Metazoa > Chordata > Amphibia > Caudata > Salamandridae > Pleurodeles > Pleurodeles waltl. The sequence goes on along the minus strand of NC_090444.1, from coordinate 1,413,720,934 downwards.
TAGCTGTTGTTTAGTGGTAGGAAAAGGAGCTTTCACTATGGATTCTATATGGCACATTTTCTGTTGTATTCCAAGATTTGAGATGGTATGGCCTAAGTATTCCACTACACAATTTGCATTTTGAAAAGTTTTAGAGTCAAACCTTTCATCCGAACGTTCGAGTTTCAAGTTTATCAATATTGTCTGGTTACATGAAACCACTGCAAAGTAAAAACAATAAAACCAATTTGAGACAAGTCCTACATCGATAAAAACCATGCATCGTATTACAACTTCTTCTATAGCAAGATTAAATGAACTATAGTAAAGACGTCAATCAAATAAATGAGTGCATGTGAGTCCTCAAAAGTACGTGCTGCTCAGACCCACAATGCTTGACAGTCTCCTACAGCAGTAAATACATTAAAACGTTTGACAACCCACTGGAGTAGCCACAAGGCTAGCAAACAAACCAAGTAAAGTGCATATAAGTCCTTTCAGTGTATACTGTGCAGATCTGTGATGTTTGGCCAACCTCAACAGCAATGAGTTTACTAAGATATGTAGCATTTCTCTACATTGGCCAAAGCAGCTTCAGTTACATGGACAAAGTGTAATATAATCATTAAAGTGCATACCATGCTAGTCCACCATGCGTAGCCGGCCACAATTAAATAAATGCTTTGTAATCTATATTGACTCCCATAGCACGTTGAAATGAAGTTAGATGCTTAAATCAAGCATGTCAGTACAAAGTGCAAATGAATCATTAAAGAGCATACCATACAAGTCTACCATGCACAGCCACCAACTATAACCGTAATAATAAATGCTTTGTAATATGTAGCGACCCCCTGTAGCAAAACTGGGATGGAGTATGATGGATAAGTCAAACAGGTGAGTAGATAAAAGTTCTTTAAGTGCATACTGATCAGATCAGCAGTGCTTGACCGCCCTCTACGGTAATAGGTACTTTGCAGTTTTTGAAAGACCACTGGAATAAGCACAGGGACAACCCTCAAACCAATAAAGTGCAAATAAATCTTTAAAGTGTATTTTGAACAAATGTCCAACATTTGACCGTCTTCTGCTGCAGTAATAGAGTGCACATAATCATACATTAATAGAAATCTGTGTGACTAGTAATATTTACTCATTAAAAATGTAACATGCGCAAGGGCGCACTTGCCATCTTATGCAGTACGTTTTTCACAAAAAGTACAAAAGCTGCAAGGGGGCTTAAAGGAAGAAGTGTGCAGAGACTTAGTAAAACATCACGTCCCTGGCAGACAGACATGGTGTGAAGGGGGATATAGTTTCTAATGTCTTCGGGTAGGGGAGCGAGTGTGCAGGAGGTCAAGGGGGATTAACAGACCCCGACCTTATGGCCTGTGCTGCCATTTTCCATACCACCTTTTTAAGGATCTCCACCAGAAGGCAATTCAAGCTGTGGGTCCAAAGGCGGCAAAGCAAGCCAGCACAGCCTGTCTTCATGTGCATTTTCCTCTTTAGTTGAACAATTCCTTTAATAACAGTCTCCGTTCAACCAACAGCTCACTGCAAGAGCATATACTAAATGATGCAGATATTCTTTACTATGGCCGCATTAGCAGCAGCTGCTCTGCATTTGGTTACGCTGCCAGGTAGGTAGGTGTAACAGCAATGGTAGGAAACCTGAGCAATACTTCAAAAACTTTGTTTAATGTTGTCTGCATACCCAGTATGGAGCAGCCGTAGTTCTATTGTACTGCCTTTGCAGCCTCATCCTCAATTATTGAGAAGGATTTTATGGTTTTGCTGACCAATGTTTTGCAGCACAAATGACTTGTGGGAATTTCTCGGAGGTGAGTTAGCCCAGTTACAGTAAAACTCATTGAGGTAGTCTCTGGCAGCCGAGGCACCCATATTCTGCAGCTCTTGCCAAAGATGGAAATTCAGGGAGTTGGGCACTGCCTTTCTGATTTTGTTCCAACAATTTATGTAAGCTCCCTGTCTGGTCAGAGATTGCCTCTGAAGGCCAAATTCCAACCTGATCTGCTCCAGGGAAGTGTAATTAGGAAGGATGATAATCATTCTGTACGTTCTCACCCTCATACTGTCCAAAATGGACACGTCCCTTTCTCTCATGAGTTCACTTCCATACGCTATAGTACGGTTCTAAGAAATAGAGACTGCATTTGGTTTGATACTTTTCTCTTTACGTTTTTGAAAGTTACAGCCAGAGTGTTGCCCTTTCTCTTCACTGCCTCTTTCTGTGGAGCGAGTGACCCGTTTTTGTCAATGATGACAACTGAATATTTATCTTCACCTGCTGGTTCTATCGGCTTCGCGGCCCAATACCAGGTTGGTGGTCTTCTCCCTGCATTGTTGATCAACATGGTTTTAGTTTTGTCTAAGTTGATAAGCAGGGCATTTTCTGTTAAGTATTCTTGTGTGATGTTAAGCAGGTACTGCACCCCACCTGGTTCTGGTTTACTAAGACCAAGTCATCGGCGTAAAGAGAACTGGAGAGAACCATACCTTCTAGCTTTGGAGTGTGGGAACTACTGGTATTTAGTTTTGGAGTTATATCTGCCAGGCAAAGGTTGAACAAAGTGGGCGAAAGAACACACCTCTGTTTCAGACCTTTAGTTGTTGGAATTTGTCTAGAGAACTGTGTTCCAGTGCCAAGCTTGACCTGCATCTACGTATCCATATGCATATGCAGCAGTTTGAGCAGATTCAATAGAGCCAGGGAGATTTACCAGTTCTCAAGTTTGTTTCAATGTTTGACCCAGTCAACATGATCAAAAGCAGACCTATAGTCAATGAAGCAAAGATGCAACAGCAGCCTAGATCCTTTGGCTGCACTGATCAGGAGAGATAGGGCCAGGATATTAGTTGTAGTTCCAGTCAATTTGGAGGGATTATGGCTTTCTCAGAGGCCCAGGTGGTTAATTCATTAAGAAGTGCCCTAGCGGAGTATTTAGCCTCATTGTTCGTGAGTGCTAAAAGGCAATAGTATTTTGTGGAAGATTTCCCTCCACACTTGAAGACAGAAGAAATTATAGACCCTCCCAAACGCAATCTGATGGATGACTGGTTTGAGTTCCTCCGTCCAGTACCTGCATCATGTTTGAACAGGGCAGGAGGGATGCTGTTTGACCCTGGAGCCCCCTCTCATCTGCCCTTTGCGATCTGTCCTCTAATTGCTCCAGTATTTATAAGTGTTGTATTATTAAGTTGGGTTGTTGCCAGCTGAAAGGGAGTGGATGTTTGGTTGGCTGCCATCGGGTCGCAGCTGTTAGACGTTTCGGGCGCTATACCTCCAAGAGCCTGGCTGGGTGCACCTCCAGCCACTGACTGATTGAAGTGGCCAAGAAGAAGTTTTGTCCAAGTTTCTTCTGATAGTTGTGAGCTGATTCCTCCTTAGGCTGGGCGCAATAGCTCGCTAGTTGTTTCCCAAAATCACACACTGTCCTTGTTCCTTATACCTGAAAGCAATTTGGCCCAAAGCAAGCCTTCCTGTTGCCTTTTTATGGCCCATTTCAGTTTCTGTAGGGCAAATGATACATCATGCACATGTTTGTCATGTTCAGTGATGTCATTACCAGAAACTAAAATATCATCTTGGAATGCAACTGCTCCTGGAATCCCCACTAAAGTTTCCTTCATCAACCTTTAAAAAACAGATGCTGCACTGGCTAAACCAAAAAGAAAGGCGCAGTTGCAGAACGTGCCTTCAGGAGTGACAAAAATTGTCAAATATTTGGATTCATCATCTAGAATAACCTGATGATATACACTTGCCAGCTCTAGTGAGGAAAAGATGGATGCTCCTGCTATGGTATATATAATTTCATGCATATTAGACAACGATGTGAGTCTACCCATATTTCAATCACTAAGACATTGAAGATCAATGCATAACTTTAGTTCCCCCGTGCTCTTAACAGAAATTACCACTGGATAAATCCATGGAGATGATTCGCAGGTTTCAAATTTCATTGCTTACCAAATCATCCAAAATAGCCTCGAGTTTACTCCTATAAGTTAGAGGCAGTAGAATGACATTTTCTTTTTTAATTATTTTACGTTGAAAACTTTTAAATTCTCTCAATTTCTCAACAAGGACGGAACTACATTTCTCCTTTAAATATGATAGAAATCCATCAGAATCTAAAGTAGTAAAGTTATTGTTGGTTTCAACTGAATTGATAATGTGTACAGGAGGATCAGCTCTAGGGTACAAAACGTTCAGAACGTTCAACCCCTTTGGCTATTTCTATAGTGGTGTTAAGTGTCATATCAGCTGTTATCCATAACTTTCCTTGTTCCTTTTTGTTATTGATTTTCATTAAGATTTGCTCATAATATATATGCTTAAAATCACAAGTGGAATCAAGTGACCTGAAAACTGAGCCATAATCCTCAACAGATTCATCATTACCCTGTTTGCATGAATAAAATGAATATTGTTCATTACCTACACTGGTTTTCTTCCCATAACATACTAACATCTGTTTGGAACAATATTCATAAACATCTATATTACCTGGCCAAAGGAGGGACGCTCATAAATTCCTTTAACCCATAACCACCTTAACAATGTTTTAAAACCATTAATTTCCTATCAGCAGGACAAGAATCGCTTTCTAAGGGGGCGGAGATAGCCGTCTGTTAAGATGGCTGTGGTCTGACAGAGCTCCTCTCCGCCTGCCGATAAAACCCCCAATCCGGTATTATTCCTAACCGAGCATGGGGCTCGTTGACAGCCCTGTGCTCCTTGCCTGCTGCGGAACTCAGATAGGTGCAGACTGAGGAAGAGGACTGTCAGTCGGAGGAAAATGACGGTGCAGCCTCCCCTCGCAGCCAGAGACAACATGGCAGATGCACTGGAGGGCCCAGGGAGACGGCCTGAGAGGCGGGCAGGCGAGTGTGCCGTGGGGCCCCAGCTGACATCGGGGAGGGTCTCCTACCATCCTGGATAGTGCAGAGGAGGCTGTGGTGGATCGCAGGGGGCTTTGCCAGGTGAGAGGACAGAAGACAGTTGCACAGCAGCCCACAGAGACCCGGGGCCGTGCAGGGGATGGGCCTGGCAGGCCCGTAAAGAGGCTCGGTGCCTGGGCTCGCAGTTTCAGGCCCAGGTCACATTACTGAATGGGGGGAGAGGTATTACTCTCCCTCGCAGGGGACAACTGGGAGATTGATCGGCCTGCGCCAACGCACTGGCCTGGTTCCTGAGGTGCTAGCGACAGGACAGGAGGAGTGCAAGCTCGTTTGGGGCGGTGACATTCGTGGTGGCTGGCCTGGCTGGAGGCATCGGTGGCAGGGGCTGCCCAGTGGAGGGGGCGTCCAAACCAGGCCCCCTGAGAGAGTCCAGGACACAGAGGGCTGGGCCCTGATCTTCACCCATATCCACAGTGAAGCACAGAAGCTGCGACATCATGCGGGGGGACTGTGGACACAAGCCATACAGATGGGCCGGCTGCTGGAGAGGATATATCGCTGGCAAGCACGCAGTGGTGGGGCCACTCTCAATTCTAGCGGCAGACAGGCTCTGGTGAAGGATAATCCTTGGTGGTCAGCGCTTGGTGGGCGATGATAGGAGGAGGCACGTGAGCAGTATAGGACATGGTCAGAGGCCCAGACCAACAGCCTGGAGAAATACGCCATGCGGATGGCATTCTCTGGGGGCCTGATGACCGGTGCCCGATGGGGAACCCATTATGGCAGCCCTATAGGAGCTCAGGGGCTCCATATCACAGCTAGAGCCCAAGCTGGTTGCGGTCACAGTCAAGGTGAACCGCCTGAGGGCAGATGTTGGCAAAATTTCCCAGAAGGTGGTGGTGGCAGAAACACATATCGAGGGGCTGCTGTTCGCCACAAAACACCTGGAAGAGCAGGTCTGGTCCATCACCAAGCAAAGTTGGGAGATAGCAGCTAGATTTTAGGACCAGAAGGGAAGGTCCAGGAGAAACAATGTGCAGGTGATGGGGGTCCCAGAGGGGATGGAGGGCCCTAGTGGGGATCTCTTTGTGGAGGACTTGGTGTTGAATAAACTTAAACCGAAGAGACTGTCCAACTTTTTCTCTGTAGAAAGGGTGCTTAGGATGTCGGGCCTGACTCCGCGGCAGGAGCTCCCCCACAACATTTTTTTGCCAGGATCCTGAACTTTAGGGACTGCAGGCAGCCAGGTCCCATGACGACCTGCAAATGGACAATGCGGTTATCCGCTTCTTTCTGGATTTCACTCTCTAGGTACAGTGGCAACAGAAAAACTTTGATGCAGTCAGGAAGGCGCTAAGGGTGGCAGACGGCAAAATATGGTACTTCACGTACCTCACGCAAATAGTCAGTATTTTCGTAGACCGTGCCGGTTATTCAATAAATTGGCCCAAATCAGTGGTCTATCCCTTATCCGGTGCGAGCCCTCGCCTGCCGCTGGACTGCACGGCACCGGTAGTCACAACAGGCTTTCAATATCTGGGCATTCATGTAATGAGGGACCCCCAGAAAATTCTGGCTAGCGACTTATCCCTACAGCTGGAGAGATTCAGGGGCGATTTCCTGCACTGGCAGGGGCTTCCGCTGACTCTAATGGGCAGGGCCGCCCTTTACAAAATAATGAACCTCTTGCACTTTCTGTATGTTATTGAGAACACGCCCTACACGATCTCCCAGGATGTCTCCAACAATATTGATACAGATGTCTGCACGCTCTTATGAGCTCCTCAAATAGCCCTGGCCAAATTACAAAAAGGGGTCTACGATGGACTGGCAAATCTGGACTTTCAGAATACTACTGGGCATCGCACCTCCTAATAGCCAACGATTGGGTATTTGCGGACCAACAGGCTCTGGCCTATAGACTAGATAGGTATGTGATGAGTAGGGGTGGTCCTGAGGCCTTACTTCACAATTCATGATGAGACAAGGAATTGCCACACCATACATTGTCAGTAGTCAGGGTTTGGAGGGAGGCAAACATGTATCTGGGATGGAGGAGAAAACTCATTGGCCTTTCCCCACTTTGGAATAGCGACCTACTAGTGGAGGTGCGAGGGATACGGGGGTTTCGGAAATGGGAAGTAATAGGGATCAAACACTTGGGGGCCATATGGAGGGGACAGGTCATAATCAGTTTTGAGACTCTCCATGAGGAATATGAGTTTGCTGCTACTGAGCACTATTGATACTTGCAGCTGGGTCATGCCCTTAGGAGGCATATTCAGGAAGGGGAACAATTGTCGAAGCCTCCCCTCTGGAAGAAAGGATCCTCACTGTGCCGGTCTCCAAAATAGTAATCTCCGTGATATACAGAAAACTGATAAATAACTCCCCGCACTTACTGAGCAGACTGAGGGGGAGTGTGGGAGGTGGGCCTGGGAGCCCTTGGGTATGATGAGTGGGAGGCTGCTCTAGGAGGGTCCAGGGAGACAGCCATCAGAGCCAGGTTTAGGCTCATCCAGTTGAAAATACTACATAGGGTTTACTTCACACAAACACTTCTGCATAAGTCTGGGAAAGCGACAAACCCACTGTGCCTGAGAGGTTGCGGGAGGACACGTTTATGCACACAATCTGGGGGTGTCCCACGATATGGGACTACTCGTTTAAAATTGCTCAGGTGATGTCTCAAGTCAGATAGCACTGAACCCCAAATGGTTCCTGTTGGGGATTTCTGGGGACAACACATGGCCTGGATACCAGGGTATTTGGTTGCGGCTAGCAGCGGCCAAGCGCAACATAGCAGAGCCTGTGGAAGCTCGGCCAGCCCCGATGTAGCAGATTGGCAAGGTGACTTGGACAGGTGCCAGAGCGCTGAGAAGGCTGTATACATAGGGAGGGGATGCCCCAAAAATGGGAGAGAAAGTGTGAGGGGCATGGAATTTATGAGAGATCAGGACACATAGAGAGAGCTGGGGTGGGAGGAGAGGGTTTAGAAAGGCATATTTGGGGGATCTGTTGAGTTTTCTCTACACTAGCAACGAGGCCGTAAAGGCATCACAGGTGTACGATTGTTGGTTAATTCTATGATGCCAAGGAATGCACTCTTGAACGGTACATGTGCAACGTCTATGCTCCATTGTATTTAACAGTGAAACCCTGATTTTCTGGTTCAATAATTTTTTTTTTTTTTTTTTTTTTTTTAAATCACCTTCTAAAACCTCCACATAAGCAAGAAACACAGCATCCCAAATTTCCCAGTTCATCAGTGGTTCACCTGGAGAGGGTAAAAAAAAATGGTGGTGGTACAATGATAGATATGTTGAAACAAAGTATTATTGTTGGCCAATAAAGATAAAATAATTAATCAACCAAAAAAAAGTGGTCACCTATGTCAATTGGAAAAATAGACACCGCAGTCAGGCAGTTGAAAATAGTGGATCCTTAGACTAGAAGACTTCTACAATGAAAGACGGGTAAGTAACAGTGATGAAAATATAACTGCAAAAAACATAGTGTGCCCTGTCACAGAAGCATTAATTGAGATATATTATATAGTGTTGCAGATGTTTTTTTAAAGTGCTCTAATCGCGGTTTACACTTCCTTCAACTTGAATTATCCAACAGATGGTGTTGTGTACTTAGAAATAGCCCTGCAATCTAAAAGCCAAAAAAGGAAATGGAATGGCTGTTAAAACTAAGAATAACAAGGGTAAATGGCTTAAATCTCTTTACTGTTTAGGTTCTCCAAATGCGGCTCACCCGCTGACAACACTCCGCACGGCACTCCAACACCCAGCTCACTCAACCGTCTTCTTACGAACCCCCACACCACAGCCCCGTTACACCCCACCATTCCAGGTCTCTACAATACAAACAATAACAAAAGAATAAGAGGAACCATAGAACTGATATAAAAATTTAGAATTCACAAATAGGCCCAGAAATAAGCACGGTCCTGTAGTATCCTGTTCGATTTAATACGAGCTAACAGTTACTTGAACGAGTTAGACGGAGTCCTTCAAATAAGCAGGACTCTGTAGCTTCCTCTTAGACTTCCTTGAGTATCTCCCTTCTTGCTCTTCTTTCGGGCCTCCTCCAACAATAGATGAATCATCCTTCAAGAGACTACCTTTATACACAACCACTCTATTAAGATTACAAACACGATGATCAGAGGTCTTGACAGCATTAGTGAAAACTTTGATGACTTTCATGGGTTTTGACAGTCTGTTGCCACCAGTCAGTGATCCAGGACATTTTATCAAAACCAAGTCCCCCAACATTCACCTTATAGGCTTTTACTGCATGCCTACGATCAAAATGGCGCTTACTTCTCCTCAACTTAGATAGTTCTTTCCTCTTCCTTTGAGCTTCTTGAATAGGACGTCCATCAGAATCTAAAAATGTATTGACCCAACCTGGTTCAAGAATAGTATTGGGACACCTTCCACGAAATAAAACAAATGGAGAAACATCAGTGGTTGTATGTGGTGTAATCTGTACACACCAATCCTCTTATTGACCTCATCTTTCCAGTTCATGTTGTGAGACTTAGCCAAGCCTATGGTTTCTTTCAAGACTCTATTAAATCTCTCAACCATACCATTTGATTCAGGATGGTAAAGCACACATTTCTTGTGCTTGATGTCACACAATCGAAGAAAGTTCTCCATTTCCTTGGAAACAAGCTGAACCCCATTGTCCGTCAACAATGTCTCCGGTATGCCCTCCTTAAAAAATAAATCTTTCAGGAAGCGTACAACATTCTGAGTCTCAATACTTCTCTAAAAATTAATTTCAGGCCAACGAGAAAACAAATCAATAACAACAATAATATACTATTCCTGACCATTACTATGTATAGGTCCCAGTATGTCTAGAGCAATGTCTCTCCAAGGTTTCTCAGGAAGATTTCTCAATACCATGGGTTGAACTCCTGGTTTTATGCTTTTCTCACATACAGCACATTTAACACACTCCCTTACCAAACGTTCAATTTGAACATCCATTCCAGGCCACCAATAACTAGACCTCAATCTCTCCTTGGTCTTGGAGATACCTAAGTGAGTCTCATGAGCTATATCCAGCAATTCCTTTCTTAGTTTGTCTGGTGGCACCAGCCTAGTACCACGTAACAACAACCCATCCCTGGTAGCCAGTTGATCCTTAACAAACCAAAAATCCTTGCACACATCACCACTTTGATGTTTGTACGTCCAACCACCCTTGATGAGGTCAATCACTCTCTGTAGTGTAGAATCATTCTCCAATTCACGACACCACCTATCTTCTGCAATCACACCTCAATCAATCTCACAAACTAGATCTACATTGTCCACACAACTTCCATCATTTATCGACCCTTATCATTCTCAGACTCTAACCTAGAAAGAGTGTCAGCAATGACATTCTCTACACCTGGAATATACTTCACTTCAAAATTAAACTCTTGAAGATCTACCACCCACCTAGAAATCCTAGAGGAGATAGAATCTATCCATTTCTTGTTGAAAACCTCACACAAGGGTTTGTGATCTGTCCTTACGATGAAAGTGGTGCCCCACAACAGATTTTTTAGTTTCTTAATGGCCCAATGAACAGCAAGCGCCTCCCTTTCAATTACAGAGTACTTGCTCTCAGCACCTTTAAGACTCCTTGGCAAGAACATAATAGTGTTCTGCGGCCCACACCCACCTTGTTGTAAGACAGCACCCAGCACTTTGAGGCTAGCGGTTGTAATGAAGGAATTATTCTTTGGATCAAACCTTTTGAGACAGGGAGCTAAAGATAGCTTGTCCTTGATCATTTTAAACTCTTCTTCACACACATCACTCCACAGTAAATTTCCCCTTTCCTCAAAAGACCTCTCATATTGTACGTAATCTCAGCAAAATTCTTAATGAATTTATGATAATACTCAACCATTCCCAAGTATCTCATGACGTACTATTTTGTGGAGGGAGAAGACATCGCATGAATGGTATTTACTAGGTCAAACTTAGGGGCAACACCTTCACCAGATATAGTGTGACCTAAAAAATCAATTGTTTTGGAACCAAACTTACACTTTTCCAACTTGACTGTCAAATTATGATCACTCACTGTTTACAGGTTTCCCTGTAGAAAAGAACACTTCCAGAATTTCCCCAAAAAAAACTGAACGCAGAAATCAGCTTAAAGTGTCATGGTTGCCATGTCAACTTGGCAACAGGAACATGAGACAGAGAGCAAAACAAAAAAAAAAAAAACTTCACTCCGTTGAGAGCGCCGTGAAACGTTGTAATGGTTTTACTTTCCTGGCCACGGGTGCATGTAACCATGGCAACAGCAAATGCAGACGGCGTCGGGAATCCCCTTGACGGAGATGCTGCACAGAGCACTCCAGAGGCATTGCTATGTACACATAGCAACCTGCTGGAGCACGTGAATGCAGTGTCTATGTGCACGTTAGGCAAAAAAAAAAATGCATGTGCGCAGCAGCCTCTGCCTTGGTCAATGCTCGTTTTTTCTGAGCTCCAGACGGTCTCTCCTCAGCCTCCAACGCAAGAAGAAAAATCCCTTCAGGAAAGGTCCCAGATATGGCGATGATCTGGCGGCGAGCAGAGCCAATCACCGCCTCCAAGGGCTGAGCCTTATGGATGCCGGAGATTGTCTTCAGGTGTTGAGCTGACACCAACCCTCGTCGCCAGTGTTAAAACGAAGAATAACAAAGGTAAATGGCTTAAATCTCTTTATTGTTTAGGTTCTCCAAATGCGGCTCACCCGGCGACAACACTCTGCACGGCACTCCAACAACCAGCTCACTCAACCATCTTCTTACGAACCCTCACACCACAGCGCTGTTCCACCCCACCATTCCAGGATAGATTTCAGAACACTACAATGGCATGACAAGTTTCTTGGAACCGTCGATGTGAAAATGCTCCTGCACACTTTGAAACTTGAAATGCTGCCCTTGTTTAGCACGGAGGTGTGGAGGCATTTTCTGAAATCAGGTGAGACGCATGACAATATCACGGAGGAGAAGCACATGCCAGAACACCGTGTGAGTGTAGGCTCCATTATGTCTAGATTGAAGTCTCTGGAAATATGTGCCAAAAGCATCCAGCCTCTGGATCACGACAGAACACGGAGAAGACTGCTGCAGTTTTCTGGTTCCAATGAAGAGAAAGTGCTGAGTACTGCCAGGTAGGAGAACTCATCAAATCTTTTACAACAAGCATTGACAAAGCCAATGGGTTTTCAATATCCGAGATATTTTTATTTTGGTTATGTGTTTAAGTTATCTTGTAGACTAGTGTGTCTGGTGTTGAGCGTAGCAAAACATTAGTGGTGTAGAGTGGTTTGGGGTGAGCCTGTGTAATTTGCAATGAGGTAGATTTGTTTATAGTGGTATTAGTAGGGTAAGGTAGAAAAGAATTAGGTATATCGGTGTATAGTGGAGTGGGAGTAGAGTGGGGTATAGTGTGTTGGATTCGGGTAGATTGGAGTGTAATGTGGTGTATTGTAGTAAGGTATAGTGTTCTGTGGTAGACTGCATTGGGGTGGGAAGGAATGGGCTAGATTTGTTTAAAGTGAATATATAGTTAGTTAGATTTGAGTGCAGTGATTGTGGTATATTATACGGGTTAGATTGGAGTGTGCTAGATTATGATGAGTTAGCTTGGTGATTATTTTGTTATTTGTAAGATTGGTAACAGTTTGGACATTAGCTGCACCTTACTTGTCCCATTTGAACACCCAACTATAACAATAAGCAACAGAAAGGTGATCTCTCCAGCTTTGCAAAGAATACGCAGCATGACGTGTGGCTGCGTTCACAGTAACTTTTCAACCGTCAAAACTAGAAACAATTTTGGTAAATTGGAAAAATCTGCATATTATGAGGCAAAGGATGAATTAAGTTTGAAATGTAGTAAATCTAAAAATATTAAAAAATGACTGCGCCTGCACAATCACAAGAAACGAGAGTGCCTGGGTATGACTCAGAAAAGCTTAACTGTTATCAGACCAAAGCACTATAATGCCAGTGTGTCGATAACATGTAATTTAAAATGAAAAAGCTGCCACTTATTTACTAAGATACCTTAGTGTGTTGAGCACACATCGCTAACAGCTAAATATTAATGAACAAAGCAAAATGGTTAAACGCTACCTTAATGCTCACCCTAAAATAAGCTAACTCAGTTGGTAGTGCGCAAACCGTCAAGAGCTCGTATAAATAGATTACAACAAAATAATATGCCAAACGGCATCCCCATACAACTTGTACAAATACCCATGAAAGAATCAAACAGGCTGGCTGCCTGGCTCTTTAAACAGCAGAGCTCTTATCATGTGCTTTAAAGCTTTCAGAAGAGGGCTGAGTGAATGGCCCCAAAACACTATAAATTGGTAGGAATCACTGTATGTTACACTGTTGCGGAGATGAGGTTTAGGCCTGAATAACAAAAGGAAATAGCTCAAATGCCAGCACTTCTTACGGAGCTTAATTCGAAAGACAAAAGTAGATCCGAAAAGGTGGAGAAAATCAGCAACAGGAAGGAGTACTTAGTCAACATTCCAGAGTCAAAAAGCACACACAGTCTACTAAGACAAAACAGAAGACGAACAGGAAAGAGCAAACACAAACCAACAAAAGGCAAGATGAAGTGACTGACAGGCAAAGAAATAATGTTAGAGAAAATTTAGAGGCGGGATGGATGTGAGCTCCTTTGAAGATTATTTTTTTAGTAACAAAAGACTGCAAGCAACGTGCATGCAGGTGAAATCTAAAAATGGTTGTCCATGCCTTCCATAATCGTCACCAGTATGGCGTAGAGTAAAACAACAGATGCTTATCAACCAAAGCTGTTGCGTCAGCAGCAGCCTTTTTCCACAGAAAGTATTAGGGATCCAACAAGAAAATGCAATCGGGACTGCAACACTGGAGTAAGTGACCAGTGGCGAACCTGAACAATTTAAGCATAACATTCCGAACAGTTATATGAAATCAAGGGAGGGAATGTGTGATAGGTCACATAGGTGAGAACAGAAAGATGCCACAGTATGTATGTCCCCACACTTCTCACAACAGTTGGAATCTTATTGCAGCCCTGGACACCACAGACACAAGTCAAGGGGATCTGTTTGCCACAGGATGGCAATGTTTTAAGCCGAAAGCTTTGGAGGGGACACTTACTTTAAACACTGCACTTCTTTAAACTTTTAACAGCAAAGTAAAAAAAATTCTATAGGCGGGAAGCAAAAAGATCTATCGCGAAAGGACCCCCACTGAGTGCAAAGAGCTCGAAAAAACTTGAGGTGAAGCCTCCAGTCGCTGAAATCCCAAAGGTGACGAGAATGCCAATCCGCATCTGAATTGCTGCAACCTGGCAGATATTCCGCCACCACTGAGATCCAGTGCTGAAGGCAGAAGTGCCAAAAAATCCTTGACAATCTCCACCAGAATACGAGATCTGGTCCCTCCCAATTTGTTGACATATCTCACTGCCAAAATATTGTCGATTTGAAGAATTATACAACAATTCGCCTTGAGAGGGGACAAGCTCCTGATTGCAAACAAGCATGCAAGAAGCTCCAGGCAATTGATATAAAGGTCCAGTTCCGCTTTGGACCAATGACCCCCTGTGGAAATCGACCCGCAAAGTGCCCCCTATCCCCAAACTCTGGCATAGGACCATCACAATCTCCGAGGAGGAGCTGAAGATAGCCCTGCCATTCAAAGCCTCCATGAGGTCCAATCACCAACTCATCTCTGACTGAGCCTCCACCGAAAGAGGAACCTGGTCCACAAACCTGAGGCCTCTCTGAAGAAGAGAAATGTTCAACCTCTGCAGAACTCTGTAATGTAGAAGCCCCGGAAATACCGCCTGGATGGAGGAAGAGAACAGGTCCACCATGCAGGCAATTGCCCTCAATGATACAGTCTGTCTGGACAACAGTAACCTCAATTCTCTCTCGATTAGATGAATCTTCTGCGGGAGAAGGATCAACTGAGCTAGGACGGAATCTATCTGAAAGGCAAGAAAAGCTATCCACTGAGACGGAATTAAGACCGACTTTTCGGCATTGATTATGAACCCCAGACCCTGAAGAAGGGAAATGGACGACTTCAGATAGGAGAAGACTAGACTGGGACACTGAGCCATGATAAGAATGTCGTTGAGGTAAATTATTAGACGCACCCCTCGCGCACGGAGGGACTCAACTACCGGCCGCATCACCTTTGTGAAGCATCAGGGGGCGGAAGAGAGGCCAAAAGGAAGAACCTTGTATTCGTAACAAAGACCTTCCCACAGAAACTGGAGGAAATGACAGTGGGGAGGAAATATAGGAATGGTCAGATAAGCATCCTTTAAATCTAGACGAACCATCCAGTCTCCTTCCTGAAGAATATCCCTCAATAAGTGGATGTCATCCATCTTGAAATGATAAACCAAACATCTGTTGAACTCTTTGAGGTTCAAAACAAAACGGGAACCACCCCCTTTCTTGTCCACTAAAAACACTAAGCTGAGAAATCCTGCAGGATGCTTTGAAACCTCGACAATAGTGCCTTTTTGAAAAAAAAAAAAGCGATGAGATTTCTGCGGAAATGAAACTGTGCCCTTGAAGGGAAAATTACGTTGGACAGGGAGGTAACGACTGAGAAGGGGACTCGTAAAATTCAAGCTTGAAGCACTGAATGGCCTACAGGACCCAAGCATCGCAAGTGATCATGCGCCAGGCTTGAGGAAAACCCTCTGTCCTGCCCCTCAAAAGAACCTCTGAACTTACAATCAGGCTCACCTGTAGATCCTGTGTCCTGGGAGTAGGATTGTGCCTCTTGATCTCCCTCTGTGGAACCTGGAATGACCCGCTCTCGGACGGGAGGAGTAGGAGGTTGAGACGGAGGAGTCGCAGTCTTGGAAGCCACCTCTTCCTTGATGACAGTAACCTTGCTGAGGGCCTTGCTGGCTGAAACGGTCGAAAGCACGCCCTCTGTAGCATCCAGCCCCACGAAAAAGTGGACAAAGAACTTCTTTGATTGACCCTTGGGCCTTGTCCAAATTGCCATAATTTTCTGCAAATTTTGAAAGTTCCTTAAGGAAATGAGAACCAAAAAGCAGGCCCTGAGCCAAAGGACCTGACACCGATGAAGCAAGGTCCCCCAATTTGGGATCCATCTTGATTAATATGGAACAACAACGTTTATTGGAAATCGCACAATTAGCGATCCCCAGAAAGCACAGGGAACTTTGAGCCCAACCCACCAGAACATCGGGGTCAATGGACTCACCCGAATCCTTAACCTGAAAGCCCGGCTCCAAAATCTTGGTCAAGGGGCCAGTCACGTCCCAGAGCTTGTCCTGGCAACCACGCCAGGCACGATCTTTGCCCTTCTCCGGGTCTTTTGAAAACCTTTTCAAATAAGTGACTACAGTCTGATCCAGTTCAGGGGTTTCAGTCACTTTAGAGGGAAAATCAGGTCTCGGACATTCAGAACGCAATCTGGAGCAAACCTCCTTCGCAGATCCATGCCTAATGTGGGAATCCACATAGTCTGCAACTTCTGCTGGAGGCAACCATAGGGAAGAACGAGGATGAACAATGTCCTCCCGTTCAAAAGTACAGACTTTTGGCGCAGGAATAGGCTCTTTCTGGTGGTGCAACTTCCTTTTGCGCTTTCAAGGGGGGGACCATACCCTTGACCAGAGAAATGGTCAGGCGATGAAGAAGCTAAATCCTCCATGGACTTAGACTTGTGGGAGGAAGCAGTATTATAGTCATGATCCCTGGCCAAAGACTTGATAAGGCTCTCAAAGTCCACAGTATGCAGATTGTTACCCTGCTGGAGGGCTTGTGAACAGCCAGAAAAGGAAGGCTCTGTGAGCGCCTGAGCCCCTGAGGAAGTCACCCATCCTTGCTGCTCGGCAAAACCAATAAGGTAGTGTTTAATAGGCCTGATAACCTGAGCCAAGGCTTGATTGACTGTATGACGCACCCCAGCATCTAAAGCGTAGACAAGGTCTTGCTCAAAAGATCCAGCAGGATCATCTACATAATACTCAGCACCTCCTTGGTCATCATAAGCAGCCATGCTGATAAGCAATAGAGAGGGCTCCAAAGGAGCAGAAAAATAGGTGATGTAGACCAAATGAGGCAGAATATCAGCCCTGAAACAGGTTGTGTGTATATATATATATATATATATATATATATATATATATATATATATATATATATATAAATGCCACTTCCCAGTGTACATCTGTTTGTGGCATGTAGTGCTGCAGATTCACATGCTATGCATTATTCCGCCTTCTAGTGTTGGGCTCGGAGTGTTACAAGTTGTTTTTCTTCGAAGAAGTCTTTTCGGAGTCACAGGATCGAGTGACTCCTCCTCTCAGTCATACTGCGCATGGGCATTGACTCCGTTATGTTTTCCCGCAAAACGGTGTAGGAAGGAGTGATAGAGTGTAGTAATATAAATGTTGTATATAAATAGTAAGTAAAAATAGATGTCCATGCAAATGTAAATGTATATACATATGACAAAATATATAAACTGCAACGACTACAGGCTTCCGATGAGGAGGGAGGTGCATGTGAATCTGCAGCACTACATGCCACAAATAGAGGTACACTGGGTAAGTGACATTTTCCGTTCAATGGCATGCGTAGCTGCAGATATACATGCTATGCATGGACCACAAAGCAGTTACTCTCCCCAAGAAATGCGGTGGCTAGGCTGTAGGAGTTGGAGTTGTCTGAAATAATGTTCTTAAGACAGCTTGACAAACATTAGCATGTTGCTTTGAAAATACATCTACACAATAATGCTTTGTAAATGTATATGGTGTAGACCATGTGGCAGCTTTACATATGTCTGCCATTGGTAAGCTTCCTAAAAATGCCATAGATGCACCTTTTTTCCTAGTGGAATGTGCTTTAGGTGTGATTAAAAGTTGTCTTTTTGCCTTGATGTAACAGGTTTGTATACATTTAACACTCCATCTTGCTAATGCTTCTTTAGAGATAGGATTCCCGTTATGTGGTTATTGAAAAGCAACAAAAAGCTGCTTTGTTTTTCTGAATTCTTTAGTTCTATTCACATAGTACATAAGAGTTCTTTTAAGGTCAAGAGTGTGAAGGGCTCTTTCTGCAATTGAATCTGGCTGTGGGGAGATGACTGGCAAGTCCACTGTTTGGTTTATGTGAAGAGGTTATACCACCTTTTGCAGAAATTTTGGATTGGTTCTAAGTACAATTTTATGTTTGTGTACTTCTTCTAGGGCGAATGCTTGTATTTCACTAACTCTAAGTAATGAAGTAATATCTACTAACACAAAAACTTTCCAGGTTAAGAATTTAATCTCACATGAATGCATGGGTTCAAAAGGTGGGCCCATTAATCTTGTGAGAACAATATTGTGATTCCAAGCAGGAACAGGTGGTGTTCTGGGTGGAATAATACGTTTTAGTCCTTCCATGAAGGCTTTTATAACTGGGACTCTAAAGAGTGAGGTATGTTGTACAGTCTGCAAATATAATGACATGGCAGTAAGATGAATTTTAATAGATGACAAAGCTAAATTTGATTTCTGTAAATGAAATAGGTAGCATACAATATCTTGTATTGATGCTGTAAGTGGGTCAGTATTTTTAGATTGACAATAATAAACACATTGTTTCCATTTGTTAGCATAGCATTGCCTAGTTGTAGGCTTGCATGGTTGTTTGAGAACTTCCATGCATTCTAATGGAAATTATAAGTATCCAAATTCTATGACTTCAGGAGCCAAATCGCTAAGTTGAGAGCACTGGGATTTGGATGTCTAATTTGTCCTTTGTTTTGTGTTAACAAATCCGTCTGTTTGGAAGTTTGTAATGAGGTACTACTGACAGGTCTAAGAGTGTTGTGTACCAATGTTGTTGTGCCCACGTTGGGGCTATGAGTATCATGGTGAGAGAAGTCTGACACAGTTTGTTGACCAGAAATGGAAGTAGTGGGAGAGGGGGAAAAGCATTAGTAATTATCCCTGACCAGTTGATCCACAGAGCATTGCCCTTGGTCAGAGGGTGTGGGTGTCTGGATGCAAAGTTTTGGCATTTTGCGTTTTCGCTTGTTCCGAATAGGTTTATTTCTGGTGTCCCCCACTTCTGAAAGTACTGATGAAGTATTGAGAGTGGATTTCCCATTCGTGTATCTGTTGGTGTGTTCTGCTTAGGAGATCAACTAGCTGATTGTGTATTCCTGGGATGTATTCTGCTAGTACATGAATTTGATTGTGAATTGCCCATTTCCATATTGTTTGGGCTAGAAGGGACAGTTGAGATGAATGTGTCCCGCCTTGTTTCTTTAGGTAATACATGGTTGTCATATTGTCTGTTTTTATCAAGACAGTCTTGTGTTTGAGAAGCGTCTGAAATGCTTTTAGGGCAAGGTACACAGCTAATAATTCTAAATGGTTTATATGATAATTTAGCTGTTTTGAATCCCATTCCCCTTGAATGGTAAGGTTGTTGAGATGAGCTCCCCAACCTGTCATTGATGCATCTGTTGTTATTGTGGTCTGAGGCACAGGGTCTTGAAATGACCGCCCCTTCATTAAATTGCTGAGATTCCACCACTGAAGGGACTTGTGCGTTTAGCAATCTAACAACACTAGATCTTGCAATTGACCCTGTGCTTGAGACCATTGCTGTGAGAGGCACTGTTGTAGTGTCCTCATGTTTAGTCTTGCATGCGGTACTATTGCTATGCAGGATGCCATCATTCCTGATAGTTTCATGATAAATCTTACAGTGTATTGTTGATTTGGCTGCATTTCTGGTATGAGATTTTGAAAAGCTTGTATCCTTTGTGTATTTGGATAGGCTAAGGCTTTTTGCGTTTTGAGAATAGCACCTAGGTAAGGCTGCACCTGTGCTGGTTAAAGATGGGATTTTTGGTAGTTGAGAGTAACCCTAGTGTATGTAGGGTCTCTATTGTGTATTGAGTGTGTTTTTGACATTGTATAAAATTGCTTGATTTTATTAGCCAATTGTCTAGATATGGAAAGACATGTATGTGTTGTCTTCTTAGGTAGGCTGCTACTACCGCTAGATATTTTGTGAATACCCTTGGAGCTGTTGTTATGCTGAATGGTAGAACTTTGAACTGATAATGGTTTCTTGCTATCACAAACCTTGGGTATTTTCTGTGAGCTGGATGGATGGGTATATGGAAATACGCATCTTTGAGGTCTAATGCAGTCATGTAATCTTGTTTTTGTAGTAGCGCAATGACGACCTGCAGAGTTACCATGTGAAAGTGTTCTGACAGGATATATAGATTTAGTGATCTGAGATCTAGGATGGGCCTAAGAGTGCCATACTTTTTTGGAATGAGGAAGTATAGTGAATATACTCCTGTTCCTTGTTGAGAATGTGGGACGAATTCTATTGCCTGTTGTAGTAGTAGCGATTGTACTTCTTGTTGTAACAGAACATTGTGTCCTGAGGACAGTTTGTGATAACATGGAGGAATGTTTGGAGGGTAGAAATCAATTCTAGGCAATAGCCATTGCGGATAATTGACAATACCCATTGATCTGTGGTGACATTTTGCCATTGGGAGTGGAATTGCTGCAGTCTGCCTCCCACAGGAGATGTGTGGGGTTGAGGGATGGTAAATAAGTCACTGTTTAGATGGGGTAGTGGCTTGTTTTGAGGCTTGGAGCTTGCCTCTGGTTCTAAAGTATTGGCCTCTATAAGAACCTGTAAATCCCCCTCTCTCTGGTACAACTGTTTCTGTTGCCCTTGCTTTGCTTGGGAGGTAGAAGCCTCTGTGGATTGTGGCTTGAATCCTCCTCTAAATTTTTGCCTACGAAAGTAGCCTTTGTAGGGTGTTGTATATAAGGCTCCCATTGCTTTGGCGTGTCTGAGTCTTTTCTGAGTTTTTCTATGGCAGTCTGCTGTATTTCTGTTTTGAAACCAGAGGAACGTAGCCATGCATGTCTGCGTTTAGTGATGGCAGTGTTCATGCTTCTAGCTGCTGCATCTGCAGCATCAAGGGCAGACAGTATTTGATTGTTACTTATGGCCTGACCCTCTTCTACAACCTGTTGTGCTCTCTTTTGGTGTTCTTTTGGAAGGTATTGTAGGAGTTCCTGCATCTTGTCCCAGTGGGCTCTATCATACCTTGCTAGCAAGGCTTGCAAATTTGAAATTTACCATTGGTTGGCAGGTTGTGTTGCAACCTTCTTGCCAGCAGCATCAACTTTTCTACTTTCTTTGTCAGGGGGAGGAGCATCCCCGACGACTGGCTATTAGCCCTCTTTCTGGTGTCACTCATTACCACTGAGTCTGGAGGAACTTGGTGGGTAAAATAATCAGGGTCTGTAGGTGCAGGTTTATATTTTTTGTCAATGTGTTGTGTTCTAACCCTAGCTTTGACTGGCTCATTGATTATTTGATCTGTATTCTTAATCATGCCAGGTAGCATTGGGCGGCATTGATATTTTGAATGAGTGGAGGATAAGGGTTCAGTGTGCATAGGCACCCCATGGTACGCTGCAGCCCTAGAAATAACCTGCGTGTAAGCAGCAGTGTCTTCTGGTGGAGAAGGTTTAGAACGGTATAGGTCCAGGTCATTGCTAGGAATGGGATCCGGATCATGGAGATCCCAAGGATCAACCGCATCACCATGAGGATATTGTGAATGAGTTGGTGAAGGCAAAGGTGGTGGGCTAGTCGGTGGTGGCAAAAAAGAAAGTTGTGGTGAATGAGGGGGAGAAGTATGGAGAGGTAATGGCTTCTTCTTCTGTTTTTAAATGTTTGCTGGTAGTGGAGCAGTGTCTAAATGTTCTTGAAAGGCCAACTTTCTACTGGTCTGTAGAAGAGGTGCAGTAATTATTCTGCCAAGCTATTTATGGATGTGAACTCTTGACTGTCCTTCATCCATGATCTCAAGGATAGGTTGTATCTCAGTGTCCTCAGAAACATGACCAGAAGGTCTATATGACCGCTCATCCAGTGATTTTGAGCTCTGTTTAAGATAGCTCAAAAGTCCTTGCTCTTACAAATAAGAAGACTTTTTTGGGCCCGAAAATACAGCCGGTTGTTTTGGCTCCGAAGCAGGGCGTTGAGGCTTCGACTCCGAGGTGTGAGGACGATTGCTTGAGTAGGAATTCAAACTTTTGATGGACTTACTCGACTCCGATATCAACGCAGGAGTAGCCTTCTTTACCCAAGGCCTTTGAGGACTTTTTATAAGTGGGCGTAGGGGCAGACGTACTCACATGCTGACCAGCAGTGATAGGCCTATCTTCTTCTGATTCTTCTTCGGAGTCAGTGTCTCTGATGGAAACCGCTGTCTGCGCCTGTTCTTCCTCCATGGTTTCGACATGTTCTGTACTTTTCAATGCCATTTCCAGTCTTCTGGCTCTCCGGTCACGCAGGGTCTTTTTGGATCGAAACTATCTACAGGCCTCGCAATTCTCTTCTCTGTGATTGGGAGAAAGATACAGATTACAGACAAGGTGTTGGTCTGTGTATGGAAATTTATATACACACACACACATACACACACACGTTAGGATGTGGAGGGAGCTCTGCCCAAAGCAGGCTCAGCCTGTATTAAAATGATTGCAACCCCAAGAAATAGCACACTTGGGGTAGAAAGAGGACTGCGTGGCAATGCCGTGCGTCCTCACTCGCCTGCTCTCCCTTCACTGACAGGGGATGCGAGCCGATCAGCCACCCCCCGGGGCGGCCTGAATTGTTTGATTATCCCGAGGACCTGACTAGTTATGATAAGAAATGGGTTAAGGATAACTTTCAGAGAATTCAGGAGACCAAGAGGGAGGGGGAGGCTCTAAGGAAAAAATCGATTAGGGAATTTATTATGCTAAAGATGTGGGTGGGTCCTGAGCGATATCTCTTAGAAATCAAGGATGTGAGGGAAAGGTCTCTCATAACTCGATTTCGCTTGGGGATCATTAGAAGTAATTTGTGCTTCCCCCTAGGTCAGTATGGGGAGAAATGTATTAGACCCTGCCCTTGTGACGGGGTGTCCCATCAGACTTTGATCCATTTTACACTGTTCTGTGTCTTTTATGCACCTTTTAGAACCCGATTCCTACTACCGCTCCTTAGGCCCAAGGGTTTTGTGCAATACCGTCCTGCTTTCATGTGGCTGCAAATGGCCTGAGATGTATTGGTATGGAAGGGCCTGGGATCATTCCTGAAGGGAGCTACTACTTGGCGCAAAAATGTAGAATTTTTAGAATGATCTCATTTATTTTTCTTCAGTTTTTATGAATGAGGTTTTTATCTTCTTTTGTTTTTTATTTTTATATGTTTGTATGTATGTATATATGTATATATATATATGTGTGTATATATATTTATATGTACATGTTGTTATGATGGGTGCTTTTATTATACATGGTTTTTATTGGTATTCTTATAATGTTTTGTGGATTATGTGTTGTAATGGATGACATTTTTTTATACTGAATAAAGCTTCTTCTTCTCACCCCCCGGGAGGTATAAAAATGCTCCCACAGGCAATAAATAATTAAACAACAATGCACTCCCCGCGCGAACACAATGCTGAAGCAACCATGTGTTAGACAATAAGGAAAAGACAAAAAACACTTAACTGGCTGCGAAAGCACCAGAGAAAGAGGAGTTGTTTAATGAGTGTCAGTGTTATATAGGGGAACTGCCTCTATGGTTATCACGTGTTATGGATACTCTTGGGATTTGTAGTTTTTTCTGTGTATACTTTCTGATTGGCTGCTGTCAAAATTAAAGTGAAGAAAGAGATGCATAATCAGAGCCTCTGCTCCGGACAAAGAATTCAGAGGAAAGTATCTCCAGATTGGCGTTCCAGGAAACAGAAAAAAGGAACTAACCTCAGTGCACCAGGGTGGTGCCTTATGCAGCTCCATGATGTTTATCTGGGGGAGAGTCCAGAGTTCGTGGCACATCCTAGTAGCACAAGAGAACTATTACAGTTCCCAAATCCAGTCAAGTGCCTTGCAGGATTAAAGAAGTGTAGAATCTGTAGGTAGAGATGTAGTACTGGTGTCTCTCAAACGACATGCAATTTAAACCTTTGACTTTCAGTCACCTTAGCCCTACACCATGGTTTATGTGTCCAAGTTAAACATACTGGGGTGTCATCTATGGTTCTCAGTGCTCAATTCTCCAGAAAAATTAACAGGATTTTGCATATTTCCGGAAAGGTGAATCTATCATTGCAACCTAACTGAGAGACTACAGAGCAGCACTCCTTTGAGTACAAATGTTTAGTTGTCCGGAAATCAGAAGTATTTTACCTATAATATTTATAAAGGGTACGGTTTTCTGAAGGCATCCTGGTGCTGAAAACTAGATGCAGATAGTGTGCCCTGCAATAGCAAACAGGTCTAAAGCTGTCAGAGACACTTCACCGCTTTTTTTTAAATTCATGTACTTGGCCATCAAACGGAGCTCAGTAGGCAATGAATTCTACGTGAGCTGTGAAAAAAAAAAGCATGACCACCTTGATGCAACCTCCTGATCTCAGGTACCACTTAAAAGCGTGAATTAACAGAGAGCAAGGGGCACATCAATTCATACATTGTTTAATTCCTCAAAGCATAAGCGCAGGCTCTTGATTACGGAACACTAGTGAATTGGGAGCCACTGCAGTATTACAAGCTTTACAAAAATCAGACACCTATGAGGGAAATTAAGCAGAAGATAGGCTACTGCACTGATAAATAACTGAAGACAGTGCAATGTCGGAAGCCCCCAAAAAGGGCACTGGCATAGTCAAGATGTGAGCCAAAGAAAGGCTGAAACATGTTAAAATGAGAGTGCTCTGGCTAACCGCGAGCACTTTAATTAAGAGAAACTCTCAAGATTTTACTATCTGGGAGGGAATAGGACAGTAACCTAAAGCATCCAGCGACCATGTGGGTGACCAGAATGAAGGAGGGTCTCTGACTACCACTGCCTCTGTGTTATATTTCAGACTGTTTTGACTAATCCAGAAATAAATCACGATAAAACAGGCTGACATTTACTACGTCATACTAGTATTCCCATCAAGGCTCAAAATAAACTGGGCGTTATCAGCAAAGCAGATGCAGGACTTGATGAAAGATCTTTCAAGCGTGTCTAACATAGGCTGAACAATGTAAGGCTCAGAGAAGAGTCTTGAAGCACTCTACAGGAAAGCTCAGCAACGGAGGATCGATAGGGGAGAGAATCCAATCAATGCCTGTAGGAAAATCCTCCTACTTGCCCTGGGCACCCCAAAACGTTTTGGACAGGTACTGGTGGTTACTGACTCTTGGCTGTGCCCTGGGTACTGCTTACCAGTACCAGGGCCAGTGCGCTGTGTAAATTGGATATGCAAATTAGGCGAACTATAATTGGCAAAATTAACCTACCTGTAAGTCCCTAGTATATCGTAGGGCATGGAGGTTTAGGGACCCCAGCATAGGTAGTGCCCCCATAGGTGCACTGCTGAGGGGCCCAGTGTCATTTTAAAGGAAGCCCTGCCTTGCTGGCTGCTTTTAAACTAAAGTTACATGCAAATTCGACTTTGGAATTAAAAGTAGTTCCAAAGTTTTAAACTACCCTAGTTTTACATATAAGTCACCCCTAAGGTGTGCCCTACGTGCCCCTAGGGCTGGGTGCCATGTAACTATAAGCAGGGACCTTACAAAAATAGTTTTCTAAGCCCTGGTGAGGTAAAACAGCCACATTTTTGTTCCCTCATTGTAGTGAATGGCCTCCATAGGCTAGAATGGGGAGTCTTTATTTTAATTCTAAAAATCCCCTTAAGTAACAGATACTACAAGTTTGGTATCAAATTAATTGTTATGATAAATCACACAACGTCCAGTTGTGCGATTTAATATAACTTGTTCAGGTATAGAGTTTTAAACTTTACCCGAAAAGTTGCCAACTTCAGCCCTGCTGTGTTTTTGCTGTGTTGCTCTCATTGGCCAGCCTCTGGCAGCCTGGCCACGCTGCCTTTATGAGGTGTGAAGTGGCCTGGTTCAACACAAAGAGATGCACCTGGGGAGGAGATCTCCCCTCAACAGACTGGGAAGCAGGAAGGGAGTGGGCTGCCAAACTGGTCTTCAAAGGCAGGGAAGGACATTTGGAGCAACCCTCAAACACCCTCACATCCTGCAAACCCAGATAATTATGTGCCTCCTTGATTAGATTAGGAGAGGGCAGGAGAAGGGTGTGTTTAGGATTTTTAACCACACCAGTGGGTGGGCTCAGCCAGATGTAACCTCCAAAAATCACTTTCAGCCATGATGGAGTTTTGAGGAATGTTGCTCCCTGGGATTGATTTTTGCCACACTTCCCAGGAAGTGGTCATCACAAGGGGAAGGACCCTGCCCCTGATTGGAGAACCCAGAGCCCCCTGTTTTTCACCCAGGAGCAAGGATAAAACTTGCAGACCTGCATCCACAGCTCAGATCCCTATCAGATTCCAACAAGGAAGAACTACAGAAGAAGAAGGACTGCCCTGCTGGACCCCTGGTGGGCACCTGGATACTACACTCTGGAGGACTGCACCAGCTGCACACTTGGGCTTCACCACAAGAAGGGCTTTGCCTGGCTTCAACTGGTTCAAGGAGGGACTCCCTGTTTGCTACAGGTGAAAACTTGCTAACCAGAGTCCCCTGCACCAACTCCTGAAGAAACAAACCAGCTGACCACTGTCCAGTGACCAAAAAGGAGTTTGTGCCAGGTGCGTGCTGGGAGTTGTAGTCCGCACCCTCAAGCACCATCTCAGAGCTTCTGGAACCTTGGGGTGAACTGTGGACCTCAAAAGAACCTTAAAAGAACATCTGGAAGAAGATCCAGAAGTTTGGAGAACTTTTGCAAAAAAGCTACATAGGGGGAACCAACTTGCGGTGGCAACTTTAGCCGGCATGCCTCAACCGCGACCCCGTCTGACTTGCAGGTTCATCCCAGTGAAGACAATCTCCAAAAACGTGACTAAGTCCAAACGTAGGAAGTTGACCGGGACCTCCCAGGCAGTGTATCCGAAGAGGGCTTCAAGGACGTCGGATCAAGATTCAGGTTTGTCCTGGTCGAAGGATTTTCACCTCGAAAAAAGGACTACGTCGGAAAGTAAAATCTCCACCGAGGGTTCCCGCGTATCCGAGGAAGAGTTCCAGGAGGTCGGATTGGACTGGCAGGTTCGTCCCGCTGAAGAAAATCTCCAGAAAAACGACTAAGGTAAACTTTTGACCGAGGTCTCCCGCGGGCTGTAGCCGAGCCGGGCTTCATCACGGTTGGCCTTAAACTTTTGACTTTGCCCCTGCCGAGGTGCGATCAGATGACCAGATTGGCGCTTTTTGTTTCTATACGCTAGAAGGCATTCATTCTTTAAAAATTCATATCTCCGGTTCCCCTTATCCGATTTTATTCGTTTTGGTGTCATTTTAAAGCTAAAAATATTTCCTATTGTTATGAATTGATGTGTCTTATTTAATTACTGTTTTGTGATATTTGAATGCTCTACGCTTTGTCTCCTAAGTTAAGCCTTGTCGCTCGTTGCCAAGCTACCAAGGGTTGAGCTAGGTTTAATTTACTGAGACCTAACTGGACCTAAGTGGAGGTTAGTGGCCTATTGCTAACTGCCCTTACCAATAACCCATTCTCCATCAATGCCCTTCCTCTAATCCTAGATGGATGGGGCCTATCTACAAGTACTGCATGCTAAGGGAGTTCAAGGAGGTCTTGTAGCACACTACCTCCCTGATACAGTTCCAGAAGAAGCTCAGTTTCAAAGGTCACTAAGGCAACCTCAGTTCCATGACATGGTCCATAGTGACAACAGTGAATTTTCTGTGACGAATGAGGAAATGTGTGCACCGACTCCTCTTGCCACTTTTCTGGTGTTATTATTATTGTTATTGAGTTATTTGTAGAGCGCGTTCCGGCGGAAGCATCGAAGCGCTATGCGAACCAAAAATGCAGAAGAACGAATAAAGAAAGTCACTACTAATTAGTTTGCAAAAAGCCAGGTTTCTGGATGCTTGCACCGAAAAAGCGCTAACTCCCAATCTCGCTTTTTAACAGCGTGGGACCTTGTTGATAGGTACTAATGAGATACATTGGTAATTACTTCAAGTGAAAGTACACAGAGGGTTTCCTTGAGATAGGAATCATAAAACACTGTAAGAAACTGGTTTGTTGGTTGAGAGGGTGGGAACCCCACTGAGGCAACAACCACAATCCTTGTCAGTGTGAAACACAAAAGTCACTAAATTAACCTGTGCTTAGCCCTTTGGTAGCCTGGTAAAGTGTAAAGTATTTATGCAGCACACAGACAGTAATAAAATAATAAATAAAGTGAAACACAAACATGAAAAACAGTTTAGAACAATAGTACACATTTTAATAAATGTAGGAAGTTGGCTCTGTATGCACTATTTCAAAGTAAGGAATAGTATGCACAGAGTCCAAGGGTTCCCCTTAGAGGTAAGATAGTGGCAAAAAGAGATAATACTAATGCTCTATTTTGTGGTAGTGTGGTCGAGCAGTAGGCTTATCAAAGGAGTAGTGTTAAGCATTTGTTGTACATACACAAGCAATAAATGAGGAACACACACTCAGAGACAATTCCAGACCAATAGGTTTTTATATAGAAAAATATATTTTCTTAGTTTATTTTAAGAACCACAGGTTCAAATTTTACATGTAATACTTCAAATGAAAGGTATTGCAGGTAGGTACTTTAGGAACTTTGAATAATCAAAATAGCATACACAGTTTTCAAATAAATCACATATAGCTATTTTAAAACTAGACAGTGCAATTTTCACAGTTCCTAGGGGGAGTAAGAGTTTGTTAGTTCTTGCAGGTAAGTAAACCACCTACGGGGTTCAAGTTTGGGTCCAAAGTAGCCCACCGTTGGGGGTTCAGAGCAACCCCAAAGTTACCACACCAGCAGCTCAGGGCCGGTCAGGTGCAGAGGTCAAAGTGGTGCCCAAAACGCATAGGCTTCAATGGAGAAGGGGGTGCCCCGGTTCCAGTCTGCCAGCAGGTAAGTACTCGCGTCTTCGGAGGGCAGACCAGGGGGGTTTTGTAGGGCACCGGGGGGGGGGGACACAAGTTAGCACAGAAAGTACACCCTCAGCAGCACGGGGGCGGCCGGGTGCCGAGTGCAAACACACGTCTGGTTTCCAATGAAAATCAATGGGAGACCAAGGGGTCTCTTCAGCGATGCAGGTAGGCAAGGGGGGGGGCTCCTCGGGGTAGCCACCACCTGGGCAAGAAAGATGGCCTCCTGGGGGTCACTCCTGCACTGGAGTTCCGATCTTTCAGGTCCTGGTGGCTGCGGGTGCAGAGTCTTTACCAGGCATCGGGATCTGGGAAGCAGGCAGTCGCGCTCAGGGGGAGCCTCGGGATTCCCTCTGCACGCGTCGCTGTGGGGGTTCGGGGGGGCAACTCTGGTTACTCACAGTCTCGTAGTCGCCGGGGAGTCCTCCCTGAAGTGTTGTTTCTCCACAAGTTGAGCCGGGGGCGACGGGTGCAGAGTGTCAAGTCTCACGCTTCCGGCAGGAAACGCAAGTTGTTTTAAAATTGCTCCTTTGTTACAAAGTTGCAGTCTTGGGTGAACAGAGCCGCTGTCCTCGGGAGTTCTTGGTCCTTCTAGAGCAGGGCAGTCCTCTGAGGATTCAGAGGTCGCTGGTCCCTGGGGAAAGCGTCACTGGAGCAGTGTCTTTAGAAGTGGGGAGACAGGCCTGTAGAGCTGGGGCCCAAGCAGTTGGTGTCTCCGTTTTCTCTGCAGGGTTTTTCAGCTTAGCAGTCCTCTTCTTCTTAGGTTGCAGGAATCTGAGTTCCTAGGTTCTGGGGAGCCCTTAAATATTAAATTTAAGGGTGTGTTTAGGTCTGGGAGGGCAGTAGCCAATAGCTACTAGCCCTGAGGGTGGGTACACCCTCTTTGTTCCTCCTCCCTGAGGGGAGGGGGGCACATCCCTAATCCTATTGGGGGAATCCTCCATCTGCAAGATGGAGGATTTCTAAAAAAGTCAGAGTCACCTCAGCTCAGGACACCTTAGGGGCTGTCCTGACTGGCCAGTGACTCCTCCTTGTTTTTCTCATTATCTCTCCTGGACTTGCCGCCAAAAGTGGGGGCTGTGTCCAGGGGGCGGGCATCTCCACTAGCTGTAGTGCCCTGGGGCATTGTAACACGAAGCCTGAGCCTTTGAGGCTCACTGCTAGGTGTTACAGTTCCTGCAGGGGGGAGGTGTGAAGCACTTCCACCCAGAGCAGGCTTTGTTTCTGTCCTCAGAGAGCAAAAAGGCCCTCACCACATGGGGTCAGAAACTCGTCTCTCAGCAGCAGGCTGGCACAGACCAGTCAGTCCTACACTGAACAATTGGGTAAAATACAGGGGGCATCTCTAAGATGCCCTCTGTGTGCATTTTTTAATAAATCCAACACTGGCATCAGTGTGGGTTTATTATTCTGAGACGTTTGATACTAAACTTCCCAGTATTCTGTGTAGCCATTATGGAGCTGTGGAGTTCGTTTTTAACAGACTCCCAGACCATATACTCTTATGGCTACCCTGCACTTACAATGTCTAAGGTTTTGCTTAGACACTGTAGGGGCATAGTGCTCATGCACCTATGCCCTCACCTGTGGTATAGTGCACCCTCCCTTAGGGCTGTAAGGCCTGTTAGAGGGGTGACGTACCTATGCCATAGGCAGTGTGAGATTGGCATGGCACCCTGAGGGGAGTGCCATGTCGACTTAGTCATTTTCTCCCCACCAGCACACACAAGCTGGCAAGCAGTGTGTCTGTGCTGAGTGAGGGGTCCCTAGGGTGGTATAAGACATGCTGCAGCCCTGAGAGACCTTCCCTGGCATCAGGGCCCTTGGTACCAGTTACAAGGGACTTACCTGGGTGCCAGGGTTGTGCCAATTGTGGAAACAATGGTACATTTTAGGTGAACGAACACTGGTGCTGGGGCCTGGTTAGCAGGGTCCCAGCACACCTCTCAGTCAAGTCAGCATCAGTATCAGGCACAAAGTGGGGGGTAACTGCAACAGGGAGCCATTTCTTTACACAAGCCCCCCCCCCCAGCCCACAGGCCAGGAGACTCAGCCAAAGCTGGGAGAGTCTTCCTAGTCTGTCAGGCGAGGAAGAGTAGAGGAAATAGGCTGGTTTGTTGCAGGGCCTACTCTGCCTTACATCCTCCTGTTCAGGTCATTCCCTCTGGGGAACTGACCTACTTCCACAGTGATAGGACCTAGTCTGAATTGCCTCTTGTCTGTGCTTTTATTGTCTTCACCCATTCTCTCTATTTTGGGGTTAGAGGTATCCACCTCTGCTAATCTTATCTTAGCCAGGGTCACCCCTAGCTTCCTCAAAGAGGTTACCCATAGCTGGAGTAACCCCACCATGACCAACAGGGTCAGGGGGCCTAACTTGCTATTTGGCATGGGGTCAGACCACCATGCCAAGGATAGTGCAGCCATAAAGGCGAAAACCCAGCAGAGGCCACTGACAGCTGTCAGTGCCCAGAACCACACCTTTAGCTCTTCACCTACAAGGGAAGGGGCTAAATTACAGGCTTCTTTGAGTTCAGGGTGCCTGTCTGCTCTATTAGAGTGGGGGGTTACCACATCTTGTAGTAAACACCCTTCTTCCACTCTTTCTTCTGTTAGCTGAGGAGTCACCCACTCAGGCTTAACAGTTGCCTGACTAGCCAGGACTTCTTGTGGGTCAGGTTGGACTTTACTAGTGCCATTTTTGGAGTTCTCCCCTACTGTAGCAGAATCTCCTTGGCTTGCTGGAACCTTGGCTAAAGGTTGTCTACCTTCCTACACTGTTTTATTTTCTTGTGCTTCTGGGGCCTACTTGCAGTTACTGCAGAGGCAGCCCCTCCAGAATCCTTGGGAGAGGACTGGCACTGGACCAGTTCCTCTCTTGGGCTCTGACTAACCTCTGGGTAGTCATTTCCAAGGAGACAATCAAGGGGGAGGTCTGTACTGACTACCACCCTTCTCCAGCTAAAAGTCCCACCCACTTCTATGGGCACAAAAGCCACAGGCCTATCAGTGACCCTGTCTGAGCTAACTCTTACTCTGGCAGTCTCATCTGGGATGTACTGTTTTGAGAACACCAGTCTGTCATGCACAATAGTGTGACTGGCACAAGTGTCTCTCAGGGCAGTGGCTGGGATTCCATTCACCAGTAGGTGGTGGAAGTGTCTGCTTCCCTCTGGAATCTCCAACTCACCTGTTGGGCCCTTTTTCAAGTTGAACGCTATGAAGACCTCCTCATCTGAGGAGTCATCCCCAATGGCTACACTGGTTACCCCTGGGATTTTGCTAGGGGGTTTGTTTTTGGGACAAGAAGTGTCCTTGGTGTGGTGCCCTGTCTGTCTACAGTTATGGCACCATGCCTTAGTGGCACCCCAGTTCTTACCCTGGTACCCACCTTTGTTTTGGGTTGTGGCTTGGGGCCCACCCACCTGATCTGGTTTTTGAGGGCCTACAGAGGACTCTTTTTCTTTATTTCTAGTGTCACCCAGTTTCTCCTGGGGAGGCTTTGTAACCCCTTTCTTTTGGTCACCCCCAGTGGAAGTTTTAGTTACCCTAGTCTTGACCCAGTGGTCTGCCTTCTTTCCCAGTTCTTGGGGAGAAATTGGACCTAGGTCTACCAGATACTGATGCAACTTTTCATTGAGGCAGATACTTAAAATGTGTTCTTTCATAAACAAATTATAAAGCCCAACATAATCATGCACTTCATTTCCAGTTACCCAACCATCCAGTGTTTTCACTGAGTAGTCTACAAAATCAACCCAGGTCTGGCTCGAGGATTTTTTAGCCCCCCTGAACCTAATCCTATACTCCTCAGTGGAGAATCCAAAGCCCTCAATCAGGGTAGCCTTCATGAGGTCATAGGATTCTGCATATTTTCCAGAGAGTGTGAGGAGTCTATCCCTACACTTTCCAGTGAACATTTCCCAAAGGAGAGCACCCCAGTGAGATCTGTTTACTTTTCTGGTTGCACAAGCCCTCTCAAAAGCTGTGAACCATTTGGTGATGTCATCACCATCTTCATATTTAGTTACAATCCCTTTTTTGGATTTTCAACATGTCAGGAGAATCTCTGACCCTATTTATGTTGCTGCCACCATTGATGGGACCAAAACCCATCTCTTGTCTTTCCCTTTCTATGGCTAGAAGCTGTCTCTCTAAAGCCAATCTTTTGGCCATCCTGGCTAGCAGGAGGTCATCTTCACTGAGGCTATCCTCAGTGATTACAGAGGTGCTGGACTCTCCTGTGAGAGAAGCAGCATCTCTGACTATCACTTGTGGAGACAGGGTTTGAGGGACCCTGTTCTCCCTAACTAGGACTGGAGGGGGACATTCTCCTCCAAGTCACTAGCTTCATCCTCTGGGAGGTCATCCTCCGAGGGGTTGGCTTTGTCAAACTCTGGAAGCAGCTCCTGGATCTGTGCTTTGGAAGGGCTTATGCCAACTTGTATTTTCTTTATTTTGCAGAGAGACCTTAGCTCCCTCATTTTAAGATGGAGGTAAGGGGTGATGTCGAGTTCCATCACATTCTCTTCTGCATTAGACATTATGGCCCTCATTACGAGCCTGGCGGTCTGTGACCGCCAGGCTCGCGGTTGGCGGGAGCACCGCCGACAGCCCGGCGGTGCCCCGCAGGGCATTCTGACCGCGGCGCTTTGGCCGCGGTCAGTGCAGGAAAACCGGCGGTCTCCCGCCGGTTTTCCGCTGCCCGTTGGAATCCTCCAAGGCGGCGCAGCTTGCTGCGCCGCCTTGGGGATTCTGACACCCCCTACCGCCATCCTGTTCCTGGCGGTTCGCCCGCCAGGAACAGGATGGCGGTAGGGGGTGTCGCGGGGCCCCTGGGGGCCCCTGCAGTGCCCATGCCAGTGGCATGGGCACTGCAGGGGCCCCCGTAAGAGGGCCCCGCTTGTATTTCACTGTCTGCATAGCAGACAGTGAAATACGCGACGGGTGCAGTAGCACCCGTCGCACCTTCCCACTCCGCCGGCTCGATTCCGAGCCGGCGTCCTCGTGGGAAGGTTGTTTCCCGCTGGGCTGACGGGCGGCCTTAAGGCGGCCGCCCGCCCGCCCAGCGGGAAACTCAGAATGCCGGCCGCGGTCTTCAGACCGCGGTGCGGTATTCCTGCGGCGCAACTTTGGCGGGCGGCCTCCGCCGCCCGTCAAAGTTGTAATGAGGGCCTATGTTTCTAAAAGTTCAAATACTTTTTCAGAATCTAAAACTATCTCTAGAACTTAATTCAAACTTTCACAAAACTTTTAAACTCTAAAAGAAATGCTAACAGGGACTAACACAAGGCCCTAGCAGGACTTTTAAAAAATTAGAAAAATAGCTCAAATTGCAAAAATCAGTGTCTAAAGAAAATTTTTGGAATTTAGTCGTGTGATCAGGTATTGGCAGAGTAGTCCAGCAAATGCAAAGTCTTGTACCCCACCACTGATCCATCAATGTAGGAAGTTGGCTCTGTATGCACTATTTCAAAGTAAGGAATAGTATGCACAGAGTCCAAGGGTTCCCCTAAGAGGTAAGATAGTAGCAAAAAGAGATAATACTAATGCTCTATTTTGTGGTAGTGTGGTCAAGCAGTAGGCTTATCAAAGGAGTAGTGTTAAGCGTTTGTTGTACATACACAAGCAATAAATGAGGAACACACACTCAAAGACAATTCCAGGACAATAGGTTTTTATATAGAAAAATATATTTTCTTAGTTTATTTTAAGAACCACAGGTTCAAATTTTACATGTAATACTTCAAATGAAAGGTATTGCAGGTAGGTACTTTAGGAACTTTGAATAATCAAAATAGCATACACAGTTTTCAAATAAATCACATACAGCTATTTTAAAACTACAGTGCAATTTTCACAGTTCCTAGGGGGAGTAAGAGTTTGTTAGTTCTTGCAGGTAAGTAAACCACCAACGGGGTTCAAGTTTGGGTCCAAAGTAGCCCACCGTTGGGGGTTCAGAGCAACCCCAAAGTTACCACACCAGCAGCTCAGGGCCAGTCAGGTGCAGAGGTCAAAATGGTGCCCAAAACGCATAGGCTTCAAAGGAGAAGGGGGTGCCCCGGTTCCAGTCTGCCAGCAGGTAAGTACCCGCGTCTTCGGAGGGCAGACCAGGGAGGTTTTGTAGAGCACCGGGGGGGACACAAGTTAGCACAGAAAGTACACCCTCAGCAGCACGGGGGCGGCCGGGTGCAGAGTGCAAACCCACATCGGGTTTCCAATTAAAATCAATGGGAGACCAAGGGGTCTCTTCAGCGATGCAGGCAGGCAAGGGGGGGGCTCCTCGGGGTAGCCACCACCTGGGCAAGGGAGAGGGCCTCCTGGAGGTCACTCCTGCACTGGAGTTCCAATCTTTCAGGTCCTGGGGGCTGCGGGTGCAGAGTCTTTACCAGGCATCGGGATCTGGGAAGCAGGCAGTCGCGGTGAGGGGGAGCCTCGGGATTCCCTCTGCAGGCGTCGCTGTGGGGCCTCAGGGGGGGGCAACTCTGGCTACTCACAGTCTCGTAGTCGCCGGGGAGTCCTCCCTGAAGTGTTGTTTCTCCACTAGTTGAGCCGGGGGCGTTGGGTGCAGAGTGTCAAGTCTCACGCTTCCGGCGGGAAACGCAAGTTGTTTTAAAGTTGCTCCTTTGTTACAAAGTTGCAATCTTGGGTGAACAGAGCCGCTGTCCTCGGGAGTTCTTGGTCCTTCTAGAGCAGGGCAGTCCTCTGAGGATTCAGAGGTCGCTGTTCCCTGGGGAAAGCGTCACTGGAGCAGTGTCTTTAGAAGTGGGGAGACAGGCCGGTAGAGCTGGGGCCAAAGCAGTTGGTGTCTCCGTCTTCTCTGCAGGGTTTTTCAGCTTAGCAGTCCTCTTCTTCTTAGTTTGCAGGAATCTGAGTTCCTAGGTTCTGGGGAGCCCTTAAATACTAAATTTAAGGGTGTGTTTAGGTCTGGGAGGGCAGTAGCCAATGGCTACTAGCCCTGAGGGTGGGTACACCCTCTTTGTACCTCATCCCTGAGGGGAGGGGGGCACATCCCTAATCCTATTGGGGGAATCCTCCATCTGCAAGATGGAGGATTTCTAAAAGTCAGAGTCACCTCAGCTCAGGACACCTTAGGGGCTGTCCTGACTGGCCAGTGACTCCTCCTTGTTTTTCTCATTATCTCTCCTGGACTTGCTGCCAAAAGTGGGGGCTGTGTCCAGGGGGGCGGGCATCTCCACTAGCTGGAGTGCCCTGGGGCATTGTAACATGAAGCCTGAGCCTTTGAGGCTCACTGCTAGGTGTTACAGTTCCTGCAGGGGGGAGGTGTGAAGCACCTCCACCCAGAGCAGGCTTTGTTTCTGTCCTCAGAGAGCACAAAGGCCCTCACCACATGGGGTCAGAAACTCGTCTCTCAGCAGCAGGCTGGCACAGACCAGTCAGTCCTGCACTGAACAATTGGGTAAAATACAGGGGGCATCTCTAAGATGCCCTCTGTGTGCATTTTTTAATAAATCCAACACTGGCATCAGTGTGGGTTTATTATTCTGAGAAGTTTGATACTAAACTTCCCAGTATTCATTGTAGCCATTATGGAGATGTGGAGTTTGTTTTGGACAGACTCCCAGACCATATACTCTTATGGCTACCGTGCACTTACAATGTCTAAGGTTTTGCTTAGACACTGTAGGGGCATAGTGCTCATGCACCTATGCCCTCACCTGTGGTATAGTGCACCCTGCCTGTTAGAGGGGTGACTTACCTATGCCATAGGCAGTGTGAGGTTGGCATGGCACCCTGAGGGGAGTGCCATGTCGACTTAGTCATTTTCTCCCCACCAGCACACACAAGCAGGTAAGCAGTGTGTCTGTGCTGAGTGAGGGGTCCCTAGGGTGGCATAAGACATGCTGCAGCCCTGAGAGACCTTCCCTGGCATCAGGGCCCTTGGTACCAGGGGTACCAGTTACAAGGGACTTACCTGGGTGCCAGGGTTGTGCCAATTGTGGAAACAATGGTACATTTTAGGTGAAAAAACACTGGTGCTGGGGCCTGGTTAGCAGGGTCCCAGCACACCTCTCAGTCAAGTCAGCATCAGTATCAGGCAAAACGTGGGGGGTAACTGCAACAGGGAGCCATTTCTTTACAATAAATAAAATGATACCATAACGACAGAAAACCAGTTAGTAGAACTGGAAATATTCAATTTGAAATTTTTTGCTAAGTATATTGCCTAAAAGCACAAAGCGCCACTTGCCGTGGAACAGCAGTAATATGGCAATTTAAAGCTGTTACGTGATTGAAAACACACACCACGTTCAGTGGATGTGTCATTTGGTGACTCACCTAGTCAGTTGAACATAGAAAGGTGCGAGCAGAGCCTAAAATTGCTTCCATAAACACGCACTGGCCAAGCCAATAGGTTTCGCCTATGCAAGAGGTATTGGCTTTGCGAATGTGTTTTAGCCATGTTGTACAACAACGTGGCTGCTGTTCAGCATGGCTGAAAGTTAGTGGCATGGAGTGTTGCAGAGTGGAATGGTGAAGAGTGAGTAGAGTATTGTAGAGTGGAGTGCAGAGAGTGTTGTGCACTGGTGTGGCATTATGTGGAGTCGCATAGTGTGACATACACTGGCATAGAGTACAGTGGACTGGTGTAGACTGCATTGGTGTAGAGTGTTGCAGAGTAATGTGGTGTAGAGTGCAGTGGCATTGAATTCAGCGACATATAATGCAGTGCGGTAGAGTGGAGTGGCACAGAGTGGAGTGGTGCAGATTAGAGTGGTGTAGAGTGCGGTGGCATAGAGTACAGTGGTGCAGAGTGAAGTGCCGTAGAGTTGAGTGATGCAGAGGCAGTGGTGCTGAGTAGAGTTGAGTGGCATAGAGTGAAGTGGCAAACAGTGGTGCAGAGTATAGTAGCAGAGTGGTGCAAAGTAGAGTATAGTACCATACAGTCCAGTGACAAAGAGTGTGGTGGTGTAGTGTGGAGTAGTGCAGAGTAAAGTGGAGTAGAGTTCAGTGGCAGAAAGTGTAGAGTCACAGAGTTCAGTGATGTGGGCAGAGTGCAGTGGCTTAGAGTACAGTGACAAAATGAAGTTGTGGAAAGTGCATTGGTGTAGTGTGCAGTGGTTACGACGGAAGTGCAGCAGAGTAGATTGTTTCAGATTAGAGTGAAATGGTGTAGAGTTGGGAGGTGCAGGACAGAGTGCAGTGGCGCAGAGTGTAATGGCATAAAGTGGTGTAGAGTACAGTGGCATAGAGTGCAGTGGTGCAGAGTAGGTTAGAATGGCATACAGTGGATTGGCATAGAATGCAGGGGTATAGAGTTGAGTGTTACAGAGTAAAGTGCATTGGCATAGTGGGTATTGCCATAGAGTGCAGTGTTGCAGAGAGTCAGAGTACAGCGGCATAGAGTTGAGTTGTGCAGAGGAGATTGGTGTGGCCTAGACTGGAGTGCTGTGGTGAAAAGTGCAATGGTGTAGAGTGACGAAGAGTGCACTGCCATAGAGTAGAGTGTACTCTACCTGTACCAGAGGCGTAGCTTGAAGTGGCATAGAGTGCAGTGGCACAGAGTGAAGTGGTGCGGAGTGCAGTGGTGTGGAGTGGTGCAGAGTAGAGTGCAGTGGTGCAGAGTCGTGCAGAGTAGAGTGCAATGATTTAGAGTGGAGCATTCCTGGTGTGGTAATACACCGCCATTACAGACAACACATTTTCAATTGAAATAACCATTACATTTGCACAGACATACAGTTTTATTAACAAACCTATACGTTGCACAGATGAAAATATATGGAAATGTGCATGAGATCGGATAGGCATAGTAGAGAATATCCTTGCTTGACTATGTGAAGCACCCACCTGTCAGATGCAACGCTGTGCCAGACATGGAGTTAATACCTTATCCTGCTTTTACCAAGATAGCCATGTGCCACCAAGGGCAAGTTTAAGCCATTTGGCAGTGATAGAGGGAGCTGTGGTGAACTGAGCAGTGTGCTGCCCTGACGGCCTGGGGGTTGTTGGCTGGATCCCTGACCTCAGAAAGACTGGGGATCTGCTGCTGTGCAGAAGGGCCTCGGTGCTGTCTTCGGGCCAATCCTCTTTCAAAGCACTGAAAGTAGCAAAACTGCTGGGGATAATGCCGTACAGATGGAGAAAGGCCAGGGCCGATGTGGCCCTAATTTTCTTGTAGCACTCTACAGTGTACTCTAACTCATCTCCCAAGACATGGGTGCTGTCAAATGGCATGTCCAACAGGGGCACCCGAATGTCACCCGAGAAGCCTTTGAGCCTTTTCCATGCATGATGTTGAAGCACCACAATAGTACTGACTGCCCTGCCCAAGCAGTCAGAGGTGTCCAATCCAGAGGGGATGATATACTTTGTAATATCCTGACCATCTCTAACGATCTATATACGTTTGTCATGGTACTCATCAAGGACTGTTGGCAAGATATCGCTGGCCATATCCCATAACACGAATGCGAGTATTGCCCCAAGAGGCAGCTAATGCTGACTGAGAGAAGGGCGAGGCTGCAGAGGAAAACATCCTCTTCCCTAATCCCTCCAAGCATTTCGATTCCCTACCGGGAGGCGTCGTAGATAATGAGTTAGGACCAAACTTTCAGGTGTAGGATATTGCATGAGGGAAGGAGGATCACCAGGGGCAGGTCTGCATCTTCTGCTAACTTGCTCATTTATTGGTAGGGAAGAGCAAGGTTTGGACCAAGTGCCCATTAGTGTGTCAGTTACAGCTTCATTGAAAGGGAGAAGCAGTTCTGTGAAAGCATGCATAGGGACATTAGTCTTAACTTCAATGGGCTCGAGTTGCAAGTCTAAAAATTAATCAGCCGCCTGTCTGATCACCACTTGAAAGAAGCTGATTCCTCTGTGGAAGAGCCAGAGGAAGAGTTCAACCCAGGATTTGAGGAGGTGTCTAGCTAACTGGTCTCCCAAAGGTACATATGAAGATTTTTCATACCTTAATATTGAAATACATCATCCCCGTCATTTGCAGTACCACCCTGTTGTCTGTGTCCAGAGTGTGAGGCAAAAGGAATGTGAATAATCCTAAGTAATGATAGTGTTGTGTTTGAGAAAGAATGAGGCTGGACCAGCTTCGCCAAAAGTATGCGGAGGGTGTTTTTTGTTCGGTCCTATTTCAGAATCCAATAAGACAATGGGTTTTTCCTTTGCATACCGTACCGAGGGTGGGTCCTGCGACCTTACTCCATGTGGAGGGTCCTCAGATCCTTGGTGCCCAAAGGAATTCTAGAGGGAGCTATAAGTGTTCTTAACATGCATAACATGGCTTCTTTGAAAGCAACTGTTTGTTGCAGCACCGCCAATGGAACTTGGGTTGCATAAGGAATCGTGTTTTCTGTAGGAGATCGGGACAAGGAGGCACCTTGATCTCCTCATGAGTTCTCTGGATAAGAGTGGCAGGGCAAGGGAGGGAAACACTTTTTTGCGCTTCTCTTTTGACTTGACTTATTTAACGGCTTGGAATGTGAGGAGGATCTAATGTAGAAAAAGCCTTGAGAATGAGAACAGGTCCATTTCCTCGAACCAGCCTTTACGTGCCTTCCAACAGTGTCTAGTGAGAGGGCTGGGCTCTGTGGTTCTGGGTCACTTTGGGATTAATCTGGGCACAGTTGTTGCAGGACTGGAAGTTGTGTGATCATCCCAGGCACCAGAAATATACCTCGAAGGGATAGGTCACAAACATTTGCTTGTGACAACCCCTACAAGCTTTGAACCCTGTAATCTTCAGAAGGGACATGTTCCTTTGCACACTACAGGAACATTTTGTAGAAAACTGTCAAAAAGATGACAAAAAGTTGAGGGAGCAAGATCCAAACTCTGCATCTGAGGGCAAAAAGGAAAGGAACTGACGTGAGCACACAGGGGTGGCACCTGTAGACGGCTCTGGCAGCACTTCTGGGATGGGACTGATGCGGAGACGCACGACTCCACCTGCTGGTGCGCGGGAGAAATGCTGAGAAAAATCACCAGATCCAGTCTGGTGCCTGGGGGTATGCACAAGGTGACGAGGCTGCAGTTAGAAGTATGTATCAGAACCCTGGATACAGGGGCATTTTCGAGCAGCCCAAAAATTTGGACTCGAAGCACCTATAATTTGCACCAAAGAAAAGCTGCACATCCATCAGAATTCTGTCAGGACCGAAGACGAGAATTATGATATTCTTTCTTCATTTTATTCCCCAGCAGCCAATAGAACTTCAACAATAAAACAAACTACATTTCCCTAGAATCGTCGGGAAAGGAAGAAGAAATATTCAATCAATCTCAATTGCTCATTGTCCATATAGTCTTTCTGGCCGCAATTTTTTCATTACCCCAACAGCCGTCGAGATAAGTACACCGGTCTCCTTTGGAAGATGGGATATCTGCTTTATTTCCATGTGCAATTTCTTAAGTGGTGTTTGTTTTTGTGAACAGCTGTCGATCTAGACCGTGGGAATGCCGTGTTAAACTGATATTTTGTAGCAGATAGCACGGGCTGCACATGCAGGGCGTGCAACAGTCCTCTGTCCACTAGAGGGCCCCCATGTTCTTCTCTAAGAGTGAGTGGACACTGAGCATCTTTTCCCCTCACAGCAGTAGGCATGGTTGTCTCCTCACAAGATGTCTGGTAAACGGAGCACCGTGCCAATTGAGTCTTGATTTAATTTGTGGTGCAGCGATCACTTTTTCTTCAGCATTTATTCAAACGCCGTGTCCCACATTTTCTGCGCCCTAGTCTTCCCATGGAGTTAGACACCCTTAGGAGTCTGTATAGGGGAATAACATTTCCCCCTTCTCAATAAAGGCAGCGTTTTCATGCCCTGCAGGTCATGGTGAGTAAAATTTGGCGATTTATTACTCGCCTTTGATATTATGGGTACTATTTCCTTGGGCTTGCCCTAATTAGGCTACCTGGCCATTTCACATTTGCTGGTCGGCCAGCTATAAATAGTGATCTGCTGATGATGCAGGTCATCCAGTAGCCAGAAAAAGAAGAGGCATCTGTAGCTTGCCTTTACGGTGATGACTTCTTCGAGGTGGTTGACGCCTCAATATATAAGGCAGTTGCACGTGTAATGCCCCCCCGCCCCCATAGAACAGACATTGGTGTAGCTTGAGCGCAAATGTAAAGCACCCCCCTTACTGAGGGAGTGCCTTCCTGGGTCATTTTCCACTCCTACACCTCAGGGACAATCCAGGAAATCGCAAACCCCCGCCCCCCAACCCCTAAAAGCTACTACCAAAAGGAAACATGACGAAAGGGTTGTGCTTCACGCATTTGCTAAAATGAAGAAGTCATTCATATCACAGTGCGTACCCGCAAGAGACCAGGTTTCTGAGGCTATTAACCAAGGGAAGACATACAAAGAGGAACCTTTCACGGGAAACCTCTTCCTGTCCACTTCTGATCCTCTTGATGGGCATTATTCCTCTGTGGATTCAGACGAGGGTGACAAACATGAGACACCTTGGCATCCTTCCTCTCTACCTTTCTTGCAGAAAAAGGACACTCTGGCATTGATGCTTAACCTCCTTTATTTGATATGTTCGGCCCTGGATGATATTATGTAGCAGGGAAACTGCATAAACCACTAGATAAGGTGGAGCGCGATCCCCTTGCGTTTGAATGTTCCTACTTCTCCTTGGAAGGATAAATAACATCTACTCTTGACCTTGATGCATGTACCGCCACCTTCCTGGTCAAATACATTTGCAACCTGTAGAAAGGAATTTAATGATCTTGATGGACATGCCAGGATAAACTTTTTGACATCACAGGTTCCGTAACAAAGGTTCTTGCTATGGCCGAATAAGCTAAAGAATCAGGCCAGAATCCTATGAGGTTGGCCCAAAGGACAATCATTTTTTTAGGTAACGCAAATTGTACCCTCTCTGCTAAGTGACGCTGTTCACTTTTTATTAAGGTAGCCCCTAAGTTAGGGGATCAATCCAATTCTTACAATGAGCCGGTGGCACAAGTGGGACTCTTTGTGGACAAATGTATTAAAGAATAAGGAACATGTGTGGCCACATTCACTTCCCTACATAAAAAATCACTTCCCTACAGAAAGCCCTAACATCTGTATAGAACGTTTTACCCCAAAGGTTTTTACAGGGGTCAGTAGTGGCAGGGGCTAATCGACTAACATGCTGTTTTATTCCCCAAGCAGCGTACAGAGGTTCTAGAGCCAAGTGTGGACAGAGGCAAGACTCATCAGATATGAGATTGTTTTTAATCACTTCAGAGGATTCCAGAGGCACAGAGGTGACAGAGGCCATTTCTGAATCACCTTCCACAGGTGAACCTTTTTCCTACTTCCCGGTTAAAAGTGGGAATCAGAGTGGCAAACTTTGTCCACAATTGGCAGCTTCTTACAACAGACCCATGGGTTCTTCAGATAGTGCAAGGATTTGAGAGAATTCTTGGGAACATCTGTTTTCAAGATCAAATATATTGCAGACTGCAATCTCATCACTTTCAGAATTCGAGTGCTTGGAAGTTACACCAGACACTTTTCAAACAAATCTCAATGCGATGGGGACCATTCTTGGTTGGCCTCTTTGCCTCTGGGCTGGATCATCAACTTCCCGGGTATTTCAACTGGAAACTGG
Source organism: Pleurodeles waltl (assembly GCF_031143425.1). NCBI lineage: Eukaryota > Metazoa > Chordata > Amphibia > Caudata > Salamandridae > Pleurodeles > Pleurodeles waltl. Next base: position 1,413,677,371 of record NC_090444.1, on the reverse strand, counting down.
ATCCTAACACAATGGCAAGGGATGTTTTGTTACAAGATTGGTCCAAGGAGCAGGGATACACGGTTTCCACCTTCTCAATGATAACCCACCTCTTGGCACAGACAAGGAGACAAATTGTGCATCTGGTGTTGGTGACTCCGAATTGGAGAACTTAGGCATGGTATCCAGTTCTGATGGAACTTTCATGGAATTCTCTAATGCCTCTACTCAATCACCCAGATCTCCCTTGAGATCTCCAGGGGAATCCCCAACCTCTTAGTGACAGAGGGCACGCTAAATCTGATGGCTTGGTGGATTAATGGAAACAATGAGAAGTACTTGGCCTTTTGAGACAAGTCCAGTCCCTCCTTTACTGAGCATGGGCAGATGGGACACTTAAGAGGCGCATGGTCCCGATGGATTTACTGGTGCATGCAAAGGGGTGTGTATCCCGTGGGGTCAGAAGTTGTCAGTATCTTGAATTTTTAGTGGCCACAGCAGATCAGGGGATGGCTTACAGGTGGGTATACACTTTTGGATTGACTATTTCAGCAGGCCATGATCCAATTCATGGTAACCCTGTAGAGAAACGTCCTTCACTAAGGAAGTTACTCAAGAGGGTTCACCTTTCTCTCCCTCCAGAACTTAGGTATTCCTCCATTTGGGATGTCAATACGGTCCTAAATCTTTTCCTTTCCTGGCAAAGCAATAAATATCTGTCATGGAAGGAACTATTCGCTAAACTAGCGATGCTTCTTTGCCTGGTCTCCTGCAGAAGGGTCTTGGATGTCAGAGCCCTTGAGGTAATGGGTAGAATATTCACGACAGATGGGGTTGCATTCAACATTTTTAGGAGAAAAAAAATAAATTCTAGAGTGACATCACATCCAGTTTTCAGGGTTTTCCCAAAATTTTGTGTGGTATGAGGTCGCAAAGCTTACGAGAACATGACACCAGAACTTTCCCCGGCGTGTCAGAACCAATTACTAATTTCAATTCGTAAACAAAAAAAGCAGTCTCTTCCCCAACTATAGCTGAATGGGTGCATTGGGTCATGCAAGAAGCAGGAACTGTCACTAAAGGTACGGGAAGCATTCCACATAGGGGGGCCATAGCCGCTAAGGCTTTCAATTAGGTGGCATGTTAGAATATATCTTGAATGCAGTGGACTGATCCACTGACTCTACTTTTTAGAGGTTCTATTTTACACCAATATAAGATGGTGCTGCAGTGGTAATCAATAAGCTGTAAACTAGTATAACCCTTGCCTGTAGTCCCGACTTAGAATGAAAAATGTCCTAGCTATTGTAAGGGAAAGCTTCAGTTCTATTAAGGACACAGAGGTGAGGATTAGGCCTCCACACGATCAGAGGTGATCATCCCAAAGTCCAATCTTCAGAACTATACAAATACATTACCAGTAAGTAACAAATAAGGCTATAAGCTTTTGTTTTTTTCCCTAAAAAGATAAATTATTGTTTCCTAAAAAGATAAATTATTGATGTATATCAGGATTGCGGATTCAGAAAGCATCTGTGTAATGCATTCTTTCTTTGAGATATTGGACATATGAAAGAAGAATAGTTGCAATATCATAACACCTTTTCTCTTGCATTCATAGGCAATGATTAGAACAAACAGAAGTAGTTCAGGCAGTCAGAACAGCGCTTGTGGCAGGAAGAAAGAGGAGGCATAAAGACTGAAGAAGGACCATATGGACAATTAGCTATTGAGATTGGTTGAATATTTCTTCTTTTCCAGACAATTCTTGGGAAATGTAGTTTGGTTTACTGTTGAAGTTCTGTTGGCTGCTGGAGAATCATAATCTTCACCCCTGTGTCCTTAACAGAACTGAAACTTGCTGCTACAATAGCTAGGATTTCTTTAATTCAATAGACAAAGGGCACTATACAGAAATGTATATTTCTTTGAAGCAGATCTCTGCTCCTAAACACAAGCAGAAGTATAATGTACAGTAAATCATGGTACTACCTGTCCGACGATCCTGTAATGGCCAAGAGAAATTTCCACAATGGGATGAGAGCAGTCTCTGCCTGGATGGAACCCAGTTGCCTCAAACTCAACTCGGACAAGATGGAGATCCTTATAATCGGCTCCACACCTTCTGCCTGGAACGACTCCTGGTGGCCTACCGCTCTGGGAAACGCCCCAGCTCCCACAGACCACGCACGCAATCTGGGCACCATCTTGAACTCTCCTCTAACCATGACCCGCCAAGTCCACACTGTCTCGTCATCATGCTTCCACACCCTCCGAATCCTCCGAAAGATCTTCAAGTGGATCCCCTTTGGCACGGGGAAGACAGTCACCCATGCACTTGTCACTAGCAAACTGGACTACGGCAACGCACTCTATGCCGGCATCACCAAGAAACTGCAATCTAGACTACAAAGAATCCAGAATGCAGCAGCCAGACTCATCCTGGACATCCCCTGACCTAGCCACATCTCCTCCTACCTCAGAGACCTACACTGGCTCCCAGTCAACAAGCGCATCACATACAAACTCCTGATCCACATCTACAAGTCACTACACAACAAAGAACCAGTATACTTCAACCACGGTCTCGCTTTCTACATACCCAACAGACAACTTTGTTCTTCCCAGCTCGCCTCGCAGGTGTTCTCAAGACCCGAAAAAGCATAGCAGGAGGAAGATCCTTCTCCTATCTTACAGCTCGGACATGGAACACTCTACCTCTCAAATTCAGACAGACAGCATCACTGAAGCAGTTCAGGAAGGACCTCAAGACCTGGCTTTTTGACTGAACAGCATTCCCGCAAACAGCACCTTGAGATCCTACGGGTGATTAGTCGAGCTTTAGAAATTACTGATTGATTGAATAAACCTGTTAAACACTATTAATAATACAACTTGATGGACTTGAAAGCTACACTAAATGACAAATAAAAAATAAAAAAAGGAGCCAGCATATGAATTTTTGTAACCCCAGAGACTCTCCATTTCATTGTTATACCTGATGAGGCACATGCCACCAAGAAATTAAAAAAGTAAACCAGGCCAGGATAGTCAAATAAACACCAATTATTACCTCAATAATACATCCACATACAATAAACAAGTTTTACTTTTAGCATAGAGCTACAGTAGATAATACGTTTTACACTGATTATGCTTTCTCGTCAAGGTTTATCCTGTCTAAATTGCTGAACTCGGGAAACACTGGGGATATCTTTTCATCTAAGCAATATATGTTTTTGGGGAGATAAACTTTAATGACATAATGATATTAAACAATCCAAACAGCAGACACAGCTCGAACAACACAATTCTAGTCAGCTACTACAGACTACCAATAGATTCAATATACAAACATAAGATCACAATAAGCTGCTTTTGGAATTAAATACATTGCTAATATTTTGCCTTTAATTTAGTATTGAGCATAGTCTTTTATACACAACAAACAATAATGGATTGTTACTATTTAGATATTTTTTCCTGGTAGTGTTCAAACTCATGGATGTATGTAAAACGTGTCCCAACAAAAGTTAGACTTGATAATCGTTAGGGGTCATATTAGGATTCATAAGTGAAACACATTTCATCTGGACATATGATTATTTGTGAGAAACAAAGTGAGCGAAAATGGCCAAAATGTACAAGGATAAATGTTTACTTTGTCTAAACAAAGTGAGGTGTATTACCGACTATGGAAATGGCAAAAATAAAAGAATCAATCACCAACTAGAACGAGAGACGAGAGATATAACAAAATTTAATACGATCAGTGTTTTTCGTATTAAAATTTAGTGAAATAGCTACTTCAATAAGCTTTAAAACATAAGAACCAATTACAATAAAACCAGATGCATTTTCAGAAATATCAGAAATAATATATGATTATTCACTACAAGGAAAAACCTAGAACAGTTAAAAAAAATACTTATGAACTCTAGCAGATATATTCTAAAACTGATGGCTCACCCCATACTATCCCACCAGAAATCCTATTCTCCAGCATCCATATTATGTTATTCTAATGTAGGTGCTTTTCTTTCACTATATAAACTGCAGTGAAATACATTCCTTGTGTGTGATACACAATTACTTTTCGTGAGTAGATGTGTCTTGTTCCCGTTTTAGATTTGAATGACTTCTGAATAATTAAACCCGATTAACAAAGTATTTTCTTCAGGTAGTTATGTCGGACTCCAGAATTAGGTTAATTTCATTAATTAATTTCGAGGAATAAGTCCGGCTTACTCAGGGAAACGGGTTTTGCCATTAAGAAAGCTTTTTTTCAAGAATACGCGTTTCTTACTAGTGTAAAAGCCCGAGAACATAACACCCAAAACTGGGGTAGCACTCAGCTACATACAGAAGGTCTTCCCTGAGTCATGAATAATTCACATCTCGGCAGGAGTGAGTGTGTCTAATACTTTTATTATGATTTACTGAAGGGTGTCTTTTCAACTGACGTTTCAAATACATATTGTCAATCTATATATATATATACATGTGAATCTAAGAATCGCAAATCTAAACTTTCCTACACATACTTACAAAGACAATGGGTTAGCTGATTTTCTGGATACCATATTTAGGTAGGGCTACGATTAAGACTGCAATTTTTAATAATGCTCTCTGATGGAAAACTAACATTTTCGCAAAAAGCTGTAAATAAAGAAAATGTCAAATGGAACAGAACCTACCTATTGAGTTGAAAAGTTTTCGCACAACAACAGTTGAAAAGTTTAATTTTTCCCTCATGTAGTCAGCAAGTAAGCCAGTGGAGATCATGCAAATCCAACATCCAAGATAGGGAAGTGCAGATAAGAAACCATTCTGTAACAAATAAATCAATTGACAAAATACGTGTTTACATATGCCAAGGTTTCCAATTTTTGACACTGTTTGACCAGGAAATATAAATACAGTTAATAAAACAAATGATTATTTTGTTTAAGACTACAGCACTTCGTAAGTTTGGTTCACCCAAACAATAAGGCAACTATTTAAAAAATAATTACAATTGTAATTGACTACTAAGTTCAACATTTTTTCACACACCTGAAATACTTTAACTCTATTCTTTACAGTTCTGATCCTCATAGGCAATTCTTATAGAAACAAACCACAGTAATCTTCATGTTGTGACTGTAATGAGGTTTATCTCTATAGCTGTCTATAAATCTCTCAATAGATATTGGCCGGCAGGAGAAAGTCAAAATGCAGCATTTTGGTAACCCTGTATGGGTAGAAAAATGGACTACCATAATTTGGGTAGGCATTTGGCACGTCGTATCAGTAACACAACAAAATTAAGGAAAGATTATCACTGTAGGGAATGTCATTTACTACTTTATCATTAGTTGATCAACACTTTTTAAAAATACATTTTTATTTATAGAAAATGATGATATAATACACTTTATTTGGAACAAGTATCTGCTACTCAAATAGATTAGCATCAGAAAGAACTCATCCCAGCCGGTGTACCCCTCGTTATAGGAAGGGAAGTTTGAGCTTGGCAGCTAATGAACAAGATTACACAGAGGCAGGCTGTTGCCTCAAGAAAAAAAATAACTAGTATCAAAAGGAAAATGAATAACTCCAGATTCTTATGTGTGTTACCCATTCAGCCACCACAGAAACTCCTCAAGTAAATAACGTGGTGTATCACAGCCTCAAGACAATAGAATGGTTTCTACGCATAAGAGCCAGCATTGTGGCAAAGCACGGTTGGGCCCGCTTAGTGCCTTCATTTTAAAAGGCACATTTTAAACTTAGCCTTTCTTTTCTGATAGTGACTGTGCAGTATTAGGGAAAGATGCAGAAAATTTGTAACACGAAGGGTTAATTAGCTTGAGCAGTGTAGATGAGTGTAATGCCTGTTGAAACCCCCTCCCAAACATCGTGGAAAAGTTCATGATATTATTTTCAAGCTTGTTTGTGTAGAAGACTCTGTCTCAACCTTGAGAAGGAGAGTACAGGGAGAGGATGGAATGAAAACAAAGGCTGGAGAAAGGCAGAGCAGCCAAGTACTGATAACATGGGTAGAAAATGCCAGAATGAGATAGAATCCAAGCTTCGAGTTATTTAAGCACTGAATTGTGTGTGAGGGATTTGGAAGCTCGCAGATGGAATTGTGGAAGCTGCCATGGCCCAGCGCTGCCTCCCTGTTTGCTCGTGGTGCTTGAGGGGGAGAGAGGTCCAAGCAGGCGGTAGAGGGCTCCCCAGCATGTCGTGGATTAAGTTAAGTTTCCACACAGGGATAAAATACCTTTGTTTCTCTGCTCTATTAATATGACTGATTATTTGTGCCAGCACTGTGTTTATAACCTGAAGTATTCAGCTTGTTTATATTTTGCTTTCTAAACCTATTAGTGTGAACTGCTTCAATAATTGAAACATGCATTTTGGTGTGCAGTAAATCAAAGCTTAAATGAAGTATTCAGTTTGTTTATATTTTGCCTCCTGAACATCGTAGTGAGAGCCTGCTGCAGTAATTGAAACATGCATTTTGGTGTGCAGTAAATCAAATCTTATCTGAAGTATTCAACTTATTTATATTCTGCTTCCTAAATATCGTAGTGCAATGCATTTTAGTATACAGTTAATTAAAACTTATATCTGACAATTAATTATTTGCTTATATATATATATATATATATATATATATATAAATAGATGCTTTTCATTGCTATTCGTATTCTACTATTGTTAATGTGCTAAATGCCTACATTTTACCTGTAATTCTAGTAAAGCTAAATTGTATTTATAATTGGCGTGTGGTCCTTCATTGAGCGTCCTTATTGACTTATACCGAACAGGTGTCAACCAGACACCTGGATAGGACAGTGACCTTTTACATGGCTTTTCACGTATGTGATAATGTACTGTGCATGCTGTTTGTTTGTGGTAAGTGCTGATGCCATCCAGTCTGGAAACCTTGTCCAAGGCTAAGCATAAAGAACACAATGCCCTAAGTATTCTGATTGTCCGTGGAGACAGCACCGCACTTGCAGACGTATCATAGCATTGAACCTGCTCCTCTGACATAGAGCGACACAAACTGTGCTTGTGTTATAAAAACTGTTTCTGTGCCACATTCTGCAGAGGAGCACTTCCGTTAGGATTATCCCGGTACACGGTGCACAGTGCCTGAGATGCAGCTTGGCTGACTGATGCAGATCCTAACCTCACAGGTCAATAGCTTGCACTACACCAGACCAGTTGCTTGGCTTCCCTGTACATCTTACCGAGGTACGGAGGGGGTTGATAGGTCCCAACTGATCTGGCACAGGGTACTCCTACTATGCTCTCAATGGTGTAGGTAGTAAGAGACTCGAGTGTACCAACATAATAACATTACCATGGTTTAAGTGTTTATCATTTTTGTAATGCTTGTTACCATGCTTTTTCTCATTTGCCTAATAATCGCAGCTCATGTTTGTTATGCAAATGTTAAATTGTTGCAATAAATGCTCTAGGGCATTTCTACTTCTTTCTTGTGTCTCATTTTGAGTACCCTGAGTGACAATGAAAGGATATATCTATTTCCACGATTTCCTTGTGAATCTGAGTAGTTATGTTCCATGTTCCAAAACCATCTGGTACCCTGGTGTGTTTGATTGGGACTGGGAGTTACCTAGGAACAGTGCCAACATTTACTGACGGTATATGTGGACTGAGTCCCTATATGCACGTGTTTACGTTGACCAGACACAGAATCCTACTTGATTCATAGGAACCGTAAAATATGGCACCACCAAAGTTCTAGGTCAGGTACTTATTTAATGGGTCTCCTGAGTAGTTACGTACCCAAGGTCTAACATTTCACCTTTAAAAGGAGACATCCGTAGTGTTACTCCTCCTTAATAGGAAACTCCTATTTTAGTTTGTAGGTTGTTCAAGCTTGAATCTTAAAAAGGATTACTCCACTTTATTGTTCCCTCTCTGAATCCTATTCTTTAAAAATGGTGAATGTAGTTAACATTCCATTGAGCTGCAGAAAGACTGTCACAGCGTATTTGGCACATCATGGACTCCCTCTAGTGGGTGAAGAAGTTACCTTTGTGGTAGAGGCCCCCGAAGCATACAAGTGGAAAGATTTTTCTTCACTGGTCTACTGTCATGCAGTAGACTCAAATATGCACATATTTCATACTGTTAAAAATGGGGTTTCTGTTTGGCTAGGGTAGGCACCTAAGCCAGGTAGGACCTACCGCCATAGAAAGGGCAAGGGAGCTTCACACACTGCTCATCCCCTCATTAGCTTTGGCCAGAGCAGTCAGGCTTATCAAAGAGGCAATGTGTAAATCGTTTGCACAACACACACAACCCAGTGACACAATAAATACACCACAAAAAGAAACTTCACACCAGGTTATATAAAATTAACTGTATTGTATAAACATCATATACCAAAAACGTCATGAATCAGTAACACTCTACTAAGCAAGCAGTGTCAGACCATTATCATCATGAGCGCAATAAAAAAGGAATACTCTCACAGTGCACGTCATGTAAAACATTACCCTCCCACTGCATTGTCATCATGAAACCCTCTCTCCTAATGCATGTACTGTAGACCCTGAAATGCTCCTTGTTACAACACAGCAAAAGGGTATAATAAATTACTCCAGGTCATAACACACACTGTACAAGAAATATTAGGGCTTAAAACATATTAGAGAAATGCAGAACATTAGGTAATTACTAGGAACACCTCCTGCCCGGAGACCACAGCGCATCTGCGCTTCTTTTATAAGAGGTATGGTGAGTAGTAAATCCACCACATCAGCATAGGAGCTTCTGCGCTCCTCTTATGGTAAATCTAGTGTTTTTTCACAAGGGAAGCAACCCCACTCCCCTCCCAGGGGCCGCAACCACAGAAAACACCCCCCAGCCGTGTGTGTACTTGGCAAGCGAATGATGGGGGAAACCCAGGCTGCTACATTTTTTCCCTTGGAGTGGCCCGGCCCAGGGAAGCCCGGTGAGTCAGAAGCAAGCCAGCTGCTCTGTGTCTTCGTCCTGGATCATGGTGGTGAATTCCCACTAAAGTAGTGCATGCCTGCCCCGGGGGCACTTGGCAGAGCACATGTCGGCCATGCTCGTCTAAAGGCTACCAGGGGACTACGCTGCACTCCTCCGCCCCCACAGTCCTCCTGACAAAAAGGGGGGAGGGTATTGGGGGACTGCCTGGCAGGGGCCCACAAAAACAAGAACAAAAGGGGTGTTCTCCTAATGTGTCCCCTGATCAATACAGTGCTCCCCTTGAGCTGAGTGTGGGACATCTGGCACAGGAAGCACACAGTGCTCAGCATGTGCTGGCGAAGGGAAATCTGGAGCACTCATCACACAACTCAAAGGGGAATCCTCATGTGGTCCCCTTAGAACCCCAGTGTTAGAAATGGGGTCTTTGGTTGGCAGTCAAGTTACCCTCTGTCCAAGCAAGGACCCTCACTCTAGTCAGCGTAAGTCACACACAATCCAAATTATCCTGTGCCCAGCCTCTGGTAGCTTGGCACTGAGCAGTCAGGCTTAACTTAGAAGGCAATGTGTAAAGTATTTGTGCAATAAATCATACAATAACACAATATAGCACCACAAAAATACACCACACAGTGTTTAGAAAAATATATAATATTTAGCTAGATATTTGCAGGTCAAAACGATAAAAGATGCAATAAGGAAATGTACAGATATCACTGAAAAGTGATATGAAGTGTCTTAAGTCTTTTAAAAGCAAACAAAGTCTCTTTCAAGCACAAAGTACCTGGTTCGCGTGAAAAAACTCTGCAAAGCTGCCGCAGAGGAGGAGAAGTGTGGAAACAAAGGGGTGTGCGTCGATTTCTCGAGCGGCACACGGTCGATGCGGCATTTCGTTTCCACGCAGGGACGGCTGTGCGTCGATTTCTGGCGCTCGGTCGTGGATCCTCTTCGGATTGCGGGGTTTTCAGGCGCCCCGGAGTCTGTGCGTGGAATCCTGAGCTTGTGACAAGCTCTGCATCGTTCCAGTGGGCATTGTGGGGAAATTTCTCCCGCATGGCAGGTGCTGCGTTGATTTCCCCTCTGGAAGTCGGGCTGCGTCGTCCCATGTCGGCTGTGCGTCGATCCAGTGGGCCGTGCGTGGAAGTTCCGGTCGCAACGCAGGCGCCGCGTCGATCTTTTTCCTTGCGAAGTCGAGCTGCGTCGTTCCGGTTCGGCGTGCAGTGAATTTCTCACCGAGGGACAAGCTGTGTCGTTTTTAGCATGGTGTGCATCGAATTTTCGCCGCACAAGGAGTCCAGTTGCAAGAGAGAAGTCTTTTTGGTCCTGAGACTTCAGGGAACAGGAGGCAAGCTCTATCCAAGCCCTAGAAGAGCACTTCTTCACTACAGCCAGGGAGCAGCCAGGCAGCAGGGCAACAGCAAGGCAGCAGTCCTTCACAGAAAGCAGTCAGGTGAGTCCTTTGGGCAGCCAGGCAGTTCTTCTTGACAGGGTGCAGGTTCTGGTTACAAGTTTCTTCTCCAGGAAGTAGGGTTACTTCAAAGGAAAGTCTTACTTGATTGTGAAATCCTGCCTTGCCGAGGCAAGGCCCCAGACACACACCAGTACAATTTACACAGACAGCATATGCACTTTAGCACTGGTTAGCAGTGGTAAAGTGCTCAGAGTTCAAAAGCCAACAACAACAGGTCAGGAAAAATAGGAGGAAGGAGGCAAAACGTTTGGGGATGACCCTGTAAAAAGGACCAGGTCCAATACCCAGCTTCCAAATACACAAGGATGTGAGAAGCAGCCCACCAGACCCTGGAGAACACTGGGGGCACCAAGCAGAACGCAGGCATGCCAGCACCATGAGTCTGATGAACAAAAGTGGCAGTCCTTCTTGGTGACCTAGCAGGCCACAGGTAAGCACATCAGCAGGGCAGTCCCAAGGGCGGTTCCTGGCAAGTCCTTACAGTAGCACCTGGAGTCTAGGCCACACAGTGTACCCCAAAACATGGGGAACAACCCCAGTAATTATACACTTTTTGTCTTTGATCTCAGGAGGCACTTCAAAGTAAATTTAGAAGTGCACAACACCCCCTTCAATCCCAGCCCTGGTTCCAGACATCAGTAGGGGGTAAACAAGCCCCTTGTGTAAGGACAGAACACAGCCTATACAAATGTAAGTGTGCCCCCGCCTTTCCCTCTCTCTGCCCAGGAAGACCATTCAGTATGCAGATGTAATCCTTCCACACCTCCCTGTGTAATGGCGGCTTGGAAAGTAAGCACAAAGCCCAGCTGTCACTCTACCCAGACGTGGACTGGAGTCATGGTGCAAAGAACAAGAGTCATAAGCACAGTGAAATGCCCACTTTCTAAAAGTGGTATTTCCATAATGTAATACAAAGTCCACTTACACCAATAGGCAGGATTTCTAACTACCATTCCAAACATGGCCACACTACTCCTCCAAGTTCAGAAAATACCCCTTAGCATATGCATAGGCATTCCTAATGCAAACCTATAAGAGGGGCAGCACTCACAGCAGTCAGCAACCAAATAGACTGTGTGTCACTAACAGAATAGGCAACACAATAGGCACGTCTTACCATTTTGCCCTACCTTTTACCTACACAGCACCCTGCCCAAAGGGCTTCCTAGGGCCTACCTTAGGGGTGAACTACGTGTAGTAAAAAGGGAGTTCCAGGCCTTGCAAATAAATGTAGATGGCAAGCTAGTGTAGCAGTAAACCGCACATGCAGACCCTGCATGGGCAGGCCTGAGACAGGTTTAACAGGATACTTCTGTGGTTGGTGCAAGCTGCGCTGCAGGCCCACTAGTTGCATTTAATTTACAGGCCCTAGGTGTCACAGTGCCCTTTCCTCAGGATCTGCACGCTGCTGAACAAAAGGCCCACCTCCCGGCGTCACCCACTCAGAAGGCTATTATAGCACAGAGTTATGATGAAGCCAGGCGGGGGGGAAGGGAATTGGGGTAGGGAACTGCTGGGAGAGAGATCTGAAAAGAAACGGTTAGTACAAATATGCAGATTTTTTTTTATACCAGTATAGCTCACCAATAGACTCTTGAATGAAGGCGTCTCCGTGATATCAGATTGAGACCCTTTGTGAATTGAGCATAGCCCCTTCTTTGAATCATGGAACAAGAACAAACTGTAACCTCTAAACCTAGAGATGTCAAGAGCTTTGGACTATGGTCATACTCTAAATATCAATCATGTAACAATTATGCATTCATAAGATAAACGTTTGATCTCAGCCTAGAAATTCTCAAAGACTTTAATATGTATCTCACAGATTATGCTTCCCAAAAAACAATGAAACTATAACTTGCTTATCTCTGAAACGTTTTCACATTTACTACCTAGTCCTGAAAGTTTACTCATTGAACTTGAAGCGTTTTGTTTATTGGGAAGAAGTGCCTTGCTTGTTGTTCATGAAGTGCTTTGATCATCAAACATGAACCGCTTTGTTCATTATACCAGAGAGCACTTTTACTTGCTTTGTCTGAAGCTCTACGCTCGTTATGCCAAGGGGCACTTTACTCATGTGGCCTGAAGCGTTTTGATACTCGTGCCCAGATCGCTTTGCTCATGTAACCTGAAACACTTTGATTGTCGTACCGAGAGGCGCTTTACTCGTGTGCCTTGAAGCGCTTTGCTCGTTGTGCTAAGGGGGCGCTTTTACTCATGTGGACTAAAGCGTTTTGATCCTCGTGCCAAGACTGCTTTCCTCATGTGGACTGAAACGCTTTGATTGTCGAGCCAAGGGTGCTTTACTCATGTGGACTGAAACGCTCTGATTGTTGTGCCAAGGGCGCTTTACTTATGTGGCTGAAGCGCTCTGATTGTTGTGCCAAGGGTGCTTTTCTCATGTGGACTGAAACGCTCTGATTGTCGTGCCAAGGGCGCTTTACTCATGTGGACTGAAACGCTTTGTCATGCCAAGGGCGCTTTACTCACGTGGACTGAAACGATTTGATTATCGTGCCAAGGGTGCTTTACACGTGTGGCCTGAAGCGCTTTGCTCGTTGTGCTAAGCGGTGCTTTACTCCTGTGATCCTAAGCGCCCTGATCGTCGCACCAAAGCCGCTTTACTCTTAGAACTGGAAACGCTTTGCTCGTTGTGCTAAGGGGCGCTGTACTTTTGGAAGTAAAAACTTCCTTCAAGATTGGGCTCATCAAGACCTTACCGCTACGAGTACGACCTACTCGTATCTGAATTCAACATGGAAACAAGGATACTCCGACTTGCTGTCAATTTGACATGCAGGAAATCTGCTCTTCTTCAGAGGAACCCTCACGAGGTCTGACTGCATCGAAGTCTTCAAAATAGTGAGCAATGTGCTTGGGTGTAGCTGGGCTTTATAGGCCTGCCACACTCCAAGATGGCCGCTGCCTCTAAAAACCTGGGAATTGTAGTCCCTTCATAGAATAGCACTGATAAGTGCATCATGTCCACCAGTTTCCTGACCCTGCAGCTACATGAGCTTTACCACAGGGCAGGTGATGCTGATGACCACTTTTAGAACAGGAAGAGATGACAAGTGGTGCACATGAGGTGTCCTGAGCTGAGGTGACCCCTGCCTTTAGAAATCCTCCATCTTGCGTTTGGAGGATTCCCCCAATAGGATTAGGGATGTGCCCCCCTCCCCACAGGGTGGAGGCACAAAGAGGGTGTTGCCACCCTCAAGGACAGTAGCCATTGGCTACTGTCCTCCCAGACCTAAATATACCCCTAAATTCAGTATTTAGGGGCTCCCCAGATCCCAGGAAATCAGATTCCTGCAACCTGAAGAAACAAGAATGACTGCTGACCTACAAGCCATCAGAGAATGAGGAAGACGACAACTGCTTTGGACCCAGCCCTACCGGCCTGTCTCCAACTTCGAAAACCTGCTCCAGCGATGCATCCAACAGGGACCAACGACCTCTGAAGCCTCAGAGGACTGCCCTGGACTAAAGGACCAAGAAACTCCTGTGAACAGGAGCCCTGTTTAAAACCAGCTACTTCTTTGCAACAAAGAAGCAACACAAAGAAGCAACTTTGAAAGACTGCACATTTCTCGCCGGAAGCATGAGACTTCACACTCTGCACCCGACGCCCCCGGCTCGAGATCCAGAGAACAAACAACTCAGGGAGGACTCCCCGGCGACTGCGAGCCTGTGAGTAACCAGAGACGACCCCCATGAATCCCCACAGCGACGCCTGCAGAGAGAATCCAAAGGCTCCCCCTGACCTCGACTGCCTGGAAGGAACCAACACTGCACCCGCAGCCCCCAGGACCTGAAGGAACCATACTTCAATGCAGGAGTGACCCCCAGGCGACCCTCTGCCTTGCCCAGGTGGTGGCTGTCTGGGGAAGCCACCCCCCTGTGCCTGCCTGCACCGCTAGATTGACCCCCGGGTCCCTCCATTGTTTTCTACCTGAAACCCGACGCCACCTTTGCACAGTGCACCCGGCCGCCCCTGTGCCGCTGAGGGTGTGTTTTGTGTGCCTACTTGTGTCCCCCCAAGTGCTCTACAAACCCCCCCTGGTCTGCCCCCTGAGGACGCAGGTACTTACCTGCTGGCAGACTGGAACCAGAGCACACCTGTTCTCCATAGGCGCCTGTGTGTTTTGGGCACCTCTTTGACCTTTGCAGCTGACCGGCCCTGAGCTGCTGGTGTGGTAACTTTGGGGTTGCCTTGAACCCCCAACGGTGGGCTGCCTATGCCCCTAAACTGAGACTTGTAAGTGCTTTAATTACCTCCTAATCTAAACTTTACTTACCTCCCCCAGGAACTGTTTTTTGCACGGTGTCCACTTTGAAAATCGCTTATTGCCATTTTTACAAAGACTGTATGTGATATTACTTTTATTCAAAGTTCCTAAAGTATCTGAATGAAGTAACTTACATTTAACGTGTTTAATGTAAATCTTGAACCTGTGGTTCTTCAAATTAACTAAGAAAATATATTTTTCAATATAAAAACCTATTGGCCTGGAGTAAGTCTTTGAGTGTGTGTTCCTCATTTATTGCCTGTGTGTGTACAACAAATGCTTAACACTACCCTCTGATAAGCCTACTGCTCAACCACACTTCCACAAAATAAAGCATTAGAATTATCAACTTTTGCCACTATCTTACCTCTAAGGGGAACCCTTGGACTCTGTGCACACTATTTCTTACTTTGAAATAGTATATACAGAGCCAACTTCCTACATACACTGTATCCTTTTAATTTGTTAGTGGTACCACTTGGGCTTGATTGACGGGCCTTAGGACCAAACTCTATCTACTATGGGTCACAGGACAGAGTTGGGTTATTGCTCAGAAAAGGGAACAATTTTGTGTAAAAGCCTTTACAGGGGGTATTAATCTAAAAGGAATTAGGTTCCTTTATTAAATCATGCCTTTTAAAAGGAGCCCTTCCTTTCCCTATTCAACACTGTACATTAATGATGGCCCTCCTTAAAATGTATTGCCTAAAGTATGTGATAATTGTGAGGGCTTCTTTGAGAATTCACCGAGATCTTTATACTTAGCCCACAGGGCATAGACAGTTAAAGGTACATATGCCTTTTTTGACATTTTTGGAACAATTCAAGGTATAAAGTATGGGCATTTTAGCAAAAACTGGAGAACAAATTAAAATGAGTTATTGTTTTGATTTCCCTGTTAGTTATAACTTTGTTAACTCAATTTGGTGGTGACCCATTGTTGTTGCATGCATTTGAAAAATAAGTGATAGAAGTATATGTGATTGTGCCTAAGAATTTCATTTATTTAATGAGATTCAGGCTACACTCTAAGATGGCTGACATAGAAATGAGCAATGTTTTAACATTATATCCATTATTCTGTTGTCGATGTTTATGATGTTTAACATTGGGGTTGATTTAGACCGATGTTTTCACACTAATATTCTGATCCATGAACAAAGAATCTTGTGTTCAGAAACACATCCAGAGTTAGTTGCCTGTTTTAGAATTTTTATGTATTTTTTTTTTTTTATGGTAATTCTTAACTATAACGTCCTTGTAACCTTTGTTTTTTCCAGTCAATTACTATGTTTTTTTTTTAACACAGCTGGGGCTTGGAAGCAGGGCGTGACCTGAAGCCAGGCCCTGCAACCTTCCCCCCACATACTGCCAACCCCGATGTGCTAGCAACTACATGTGAGGTTGGTTGAGTGAGTGTGTGTAATTTGTTTCCAAATTGGCTCTTGATTCATGGTTCCGTTGTGGATTTATACTGGGGGAGGGTGGGTTGCGCTTAGCCCTGCAACGGATCTGCGAAACGACTTGAAAAAAAAGAGTAACGCAAATTTTCTGCCCATGGGAAGGGGGCCTTCCCTCACATTTCACTGTTATTTTTCACACCGAGCCGATAAACAAAATGGCGGCCACAAATTTTATCTCAGATTGCGACCAGCCATTCAGGTCCTTTCTTTGGAGCGGGGATTCCCAAATCTGCAGTGGTGGATCCATGGAGGATCCAAGCCTCTAGGTATGTATATTTCTTTTTTCTTTAATATCTCTCAAACTACTGAACAGATTTACACCAAATCACAAATATTGGCATAGTAAATATGTCTTGCCTTTGGGACCTTGTAGGTATTTAGCCATGCAGCACATTATCCTGGGTGCTCGAACACCTACTGTTATTTAACATGTAAGCTTTGACACCAACAGGCACATTATAGCACTGCATCAAAACATACTTCTTTAGAGTCTTAATTTTGTACAACGGGTAGTCTGAACTCATATATCACGAGGTGCATTCAAACATGTTAATGAAGATGGCAGACTGTGGTGGAAGCACTTCTGTGTGTGATCAATGGGGTGGGAGGGCCTGGATGCTGATAAGGGGGCTGGCACTGGGCCAAGTCTGAGGTTGGTGCTCTGAAAGCTGAGGAAATCAAGAAATAGTCTAAGAAGAAGATAGCTGAGAGGAGCAAGGAGGGAAGGAGACTGCACTAGTACTGGGGTGGCAGGCCATGGTGAAAGCCCTGCTGTGTGTGATCAAAGGGGTGAGAAGGCCTGGGCGATGATAAGGGGGCTGGCACGGGGCCATGATGCATTCACTGCAAGTCTGATAACTCCAAACAGGCACTGAGTCCTCTAACGAACAAACATACAGATAGAACAAAAACACAGGTGGCTCCCTGCAACCAGGGTCCATGAAAAGCGTTACAATTTGCATAACCATGATACACTTAAACAGCCTGATAGATATCATTACATTGCGCTCTTGCACAAGCACGACACTATTCCACAATCAGATAAGTTGGGATAAGGGTTCCCCCATCATAAAATACCTATACACTCTACTCCACTGGTGCAACCACAATATCCTATCAAACATGAAGCAAAAGGTCCAGTGACAGAAATACGCTCACAACTTTAATACTAGGGAGTAAATGAACCCTGCAATTCTCCTATGAGTAATCCTTTTCCCTGTCATGAAACTAGATCTTTCCTATCAAATAGTCTTAGACTACAGACATGTAAGCAGTCACACATGCACGTTTGCAATCCAAAACTCACACAGTATGGCCTTAATGAACAACATAGCCTGTAAAAAGTAGAAAACTAGATTGGACATTTCCAATGTTTTCTTTTCTTTTCTTTTCTTTCAAATATAGCGCCTGAAAGCAGAGACTTAACAGAGTTCTCTGCCCTGGGTTCACAAAGTCGGTTTTGTCAACCTACACAAGGGTATTAGAACAGTCCTGGATGTTCGCAACCCCAGTTACATCAATTTGATATGAAATTAACCAAGAAGCACTGGTATATGTTGATGACATCTACCTGATGGACGATGACTTAAATACACACTTAGCACAAGTAGATGACACTGTTGGGATTTGCAGAATACGGCTACAAGTTTTCTTTCCAAAATTTTAAAATTGCTTTTCTCAGGGTCCTTTTTTTAGGATCTAAACTGTCCAATTAAGGCAAAAGCCTTGTCCCACATTTATTAGGGAAATGTGCTCTTTTACGACCACCAAACACTATAAAGAACCTACAATTATTGCTAGGCTTTCTAAATTTCAGTAGAACATGCATATCAGATTATGCACAGCAGACAAAACTGTTGTATGATTTAATTCATACAGATTATAATCAGAGCTGCACATGAGGGATAGACGTCTGCACATGCTAGTTTGGTGGCAACAGTTTCTCTACTTCAGAATTACCATGCAAGGTCACTGTTTTTGCACAGACTGCCTCTGGTTATTTTATTGACATTGATTTTTCTTCAAATTCTTCACACACTTCTTTGCATGGAGTGACATGCTTTTCTTGCTTGGCTAAAAAAGACCTATTAGTTTCCTCCTTGGCCCTACATCTGGATTGCCATTTCACTTTTCCCTCTACATCTGGGTCAGATTTGTTATAGTTTTCTTCTTGATTTTAAATGATTTGATTTCCCGAACACACTGCTCCTGAACTGGGAGCCAAGATGTTGAAGCCTCATTCTTTCTCACTTAGGATGCTTTCTGCATTTCCCATCTCTGACTGAACTCTGTGGGATAAGGTCCCATTTGATATTTTTGGTTCCACAGAAACTTTACAGATACCATATGTCTTCAACATACCAACGGACATAATCATCATTCCAGGTGCTGTTTCCGATGAATAGGATGCAACTACAGTGAGAAGTATGCCACCTGAATTGGAAAGCTACCCTGTATTTGAAACTGAAGATTTGTATTTGAATGTGCTAATTAGGGTGAAATGTTTTATCATCATCATTATGTACATCACTATTTACACAGAGCTAGTTCTCCTTGTGCAGTTTTAAACTACATACAATGGGAACAGTGCCCAACACCACTAGTAGATAGTTCTAAAACACACAAGAATGTTTGCATATTTTTCAAGACAAATTTCCTTGGACCCAAGTTCCTATTATTATAAGCTTACCCTATTTGCAGTAAACAAAAAATGTGCTCACACAGACTAAACTGAGTTATTCAGATTAATTAATTTCACAACTGGCGGTACAGGGTTATAAATATTGGAAAAGTAATATTGTTTCAAAATCGATTTGAAGAGCAAGTCATTGGCAGGTACAGGTGTTTTGCTTACAGCCTGACTAATACTTAGACAAATGATTTTCCTGAACAAAACAGTGCAACAAACAACCTGGATGGGTCTGGCTAAAATTAAAGAGATGACTAAACCTAGCATACACTCCATTGGACGTTTTGATAATTGGCAACATTTAGCAAACTACACAGAAGAGCAATTAAAAAAACAAGATACTGAAAGGTACATATCATTCTTCAATTTCAGGTCCGGATTGGTAGGTAGTGTGGCCAGTTGGCACTAATTGTGGTCATGCACATTTTTTAAAGTCCACTTTGTGTTTTAAGGGGAGCAGAACAGAACCCCAGTACTTACACTCACTACATTAAGTTGTGGTTACCACTTCTAGTGAAGGGAAATTGTGCTAACAATGGTTACAACATTCTGTGTTAACTACAGTCAGGGAACATCTCTCTCTCATTTCTGATGACATGGATTTACAAGATTTCTTGTTAGGTCTAGAACACCATGTCAGAAATGCTCCCTATATGCCATATATAGTGACATTTTAAAAAAACTTTCTAGCAAGACACTGCTGAATGACTAAGACAGATGAAAAGGGAAAAATTAGCAAAAGCTTTGGCTGTTTTGGACAATGGCACGACTACGCTGTTAACTCACATTTATTACTTGAATAATATTGTGTCATCTGCATTCAGTATCACACAAAATGACGTCTCTGTAACAACATGAGCAGAATCAGCTGAGATCTGTTATGCAATTGAGTTGGACACTATACCATGGAAATATCTGAACACATCAGAGTTGTTTCTGCCATTTAATTTACCATGCATACAGAGATTTATGGCAAAAAAGATGCAACTTACACCATATAGAACATTGATCTTTTAGAAAAAGTACCCTTTTCAGTATCTCAAACGCCTTCTGCAGTGTGGTAAATTCATGGGTTTATCTCTGTATCAGTATCTACATCTCAATTGACATCTTGTCTGGAAAATATCAGGTAGGCAGATATGAAGCTAAGGGGGATAGTTTTGTTCACAAGTCCCTGGATTTGCCTTTCAATTACAAGTGTGTGCATAGGGAAACTGAAGTCTTCCTTAGTGGAAACGAATGAGAAACTTTGTTTCGCTACTCATTACTTTGTAAAGAGGTAACGCTGCATGGCGTGTGTAATGCGTTAATGGCAAATCTGGAGTATTATCTGAAAGGGGCACCACTCTCCTTGATTCGCCCAGTGTTCCGATCTCTTTCGAATGGGAGTTATTTGGTTCTGAACGACCACAGTTGTTGTGGAATGAAACCGAGTGTTCCATATGTAGTGACGGCCTCCAGAGTTATGACCTGCTGTAGAAACCTGTTATTACCACCCACAAACATTGGAAGGGAAATTACTGTATGGCCTTCCATTCCTATTTTAATGTGATCTCCAATAAACTGAGCCTTCTTTTTTCATAAAGACGTTTCTTTCACATCAGCTAGAGAGACGTTTGATCTCCAAGTTGCAAGGTCTTCTGCTGAAGTCCAACTGCTACTCTGCACTAACTTGCTGCAGAAGTTTGGTGAACTTGTTCACCGAATATAAAATGCATCAAATACTGCAGGAGTGGTACACTCTTTTAAAGTGATTGGGTCTGGTTTTGTGAGCACATTCCAGGCTATATTTAGAGGGATTCTCCATCTTTCCACACTCTCTGATCTCCAGCGTTTTTGGAAACATACCAACTGCATTATTCCTAGTCATCCCTATTTTGGTGAATCTGTCAAACGTCCTGCTGTGTCATGAACGCATGATACAATATTTCAGAGTTTCTTTGCTCCAGGAATTGAACATGCACTGGTCTTTGTCATTGAGACCTCTATGGTTACATTGTGTGCAGCCTTTGTTCCACTGGCTGCCCTTTCAAGTGTGCACTAGATCAGTGTCTGGCTACGCAGCTAGTTCAACCTGTGGATATAAATCAGCTTGTGAGTTCATTGAGGACCCACCTTCGGTGCTGTCCTATGGGGCTGCCACTGCTGCTGGATGCGTACTATGAACCATCTCTTTAAGCTGAAATTGACTCTTTGGCTTCTGGATTCTTGGACTCAGACTCTAACCTGGTGGTTACACCACTGGCAGTCTTGCCTTCAGCATCAACTAAGTTGGCTGGATTCGGCCATATCTGTTCTTTATAACTTGCTTTTCAGGCCACGATGGATCTGTTGTCTATAGTTTCCTTCCTGGTTCCCACTGGCTTTGGACATGAAAGTATGTCAGTAGCCTCCTACACTGATTCAGCCCTTTGTTTTTAAGCAAATTGTTTTTATTAGTTTTATTAGTCTTTAATTGGCATATTTGTTTGGAGAAATCACTGTACATGCTGCTTGTTTTTTCTAAACTTTGATGTCCTCTAGTCTATACAATCTGTCCAAGGCTAAGCATACTGAACATGACACCATAAATATTCTGATTGTCCATGAAGGCAGCCCCGCACTCGCAGACATATCATACTGTTGAACCTGCACCAATGACCCCAGTGCGACACAAACAGTGCTTGTATTATAAAAACTGCCTCGTCGCCACATCCTGCAAAGGAGCACTTCCGCTGGGATTATCCTGGAACATGGCACACAGGGTCCAGGATGCAGCTTGGTTGATCCTGACCTCTACCGTGCGCAGAACAACAGCTTGCACTACACCAGGCTGGTCCCC
The DNA here is from genome assembly GCF_031143425.1 of Pleurodeles waltl. Lineage (NCBI taxonomy): Eukaryota > Metazoa > Chordata > Amphibia > Caudata > Salamandridae > Pleurodeles > Pleurodeles waltl. Next base: position 1,413,655,674 of record NC_090444.1, on the reverse strand, counting down.
TGTGTACCAACATAACAACATTCCAATGGTTGAACGGTATATATTTTTCACCATTTTCGTAATGATGGTTACCATGCTTTGTCTGTTTGCCTAATGATGGCAGCTAAAGTTTTTATGCAAGAATAAGATTTTTGCAATAAATGCCCTAAAAGATATTTCTGCATTTTCTTGTGTCATCTAGGGTACGCCGAATGACAATGGAAGGGTAGCTCTGTTTACACAATTTCGTTGGAAATCAGAGTAGTCATGTTCGAGCATGCAAAAACCATCTGGTACCCTGGTGTGTTTAGGGGTCCAGATAGAGTACTGTGAGATAGCTAGGAACCATGTCAACTTTTACTCAAAGAATATATGTGGACTAAGTCCCTATACGATGAAGTTTATGTTGACTAGATACACAGTCCTTCTTGATCCGTAGGAACCGTATAACAGCATAACATGAATTCCCAAGTTGTTAGAGTCATTGAACTCTATGTGTTCAGCATTCTTCTAAAGGAGGAGCTGTCACCTTCAAAAAACACAGGCAGAATGCAGCAATTCTATCAAAACACAGACATTGGCTAAGAGAGGGAGGCAGTCATGTAGACTGGGAGATGAAAATGTCCCTACATCTCAGTGACTGGATGGACACTACCACAACGGTCTAGTTTCTCTTACTTCTTGCTGTCCGAAGGAAAGTCACCATGTGGATGGAGTGAGATGTCCAGTGTTTCTACACTGCTTTTCTCCAGTAAATCACTGAGAACTGATCTGTCCTGACCACATGGGGGACAGGATTACAGATATGGAATCATACTACCTGCTTTGTGATACTGATATAACCAGTTGCTAATGATTATTTTAGTGACTGTCTTCCTTCTAATCACTGACCTATTATAGTTTTTGCCTATGGATACTACTGTACATTTAGGAATGTGATGTACTTTGCATCTAGATCTCTATGTGTTAAACCATGTCAAGGGCTCTAATGGACCTATGCAAGGGGTTGGAAGGCCTAATAAGAGACACCTGGAAAATGGGATGTGTATTCATGAATGAAGGGAAAGATAGTTTTACAGAGAACTTGTTGTCGACATACAAAACAAGTTTTGGTTTGAGTGAGAGCTGACAAAGGTAAAATGCTCTGAGGATAACCAGGATACATTGCATGTTATATATGTCTGTACAAGTGTTTTCCTGTTCCCTGCACACCACACTGTCTTTCATCGACTGCAGATAAATAGTGGCTTATTTCTGTATGCTGCCTAAGCGGTGGAGTAGTTTGTCCGCTTCTGTAACTTTAGCATTTCATTTTGTCAGCTGCACTAAAACATCCTTGCATTAGATATGACTAGAGAACTTCTAGACATTACTATATGCAGAGAACCCAAATTATTTTTGCAGAAGGGGAAAAAAACGCTGAGATTGCGTTCCGTCACTTGGTTGAGTCCCTCTGTTACACATCGGTTTAGGAGTCAAATTTTTTAAATTACATATAGTATTATATCCACGTTCATGTGAGGCTAAGATTATCATAACAAGTAGAGTGTTATATTGCTTTGGTAATATAAAAATCCAGTTGCACTGACATATTTAGTATTATTTACACTTATCTCATTGTTTTAACCATATATTTTCTCTACTTTTCGTATTCATACTCATCATCACATTGTACTAATTGCCTAAACTATAGGACAGGAAAACAATTTAGATAGATAAGATTATAATAATATAAGTAATACCGGAAAATTACACATATACTACCAAACCAAACTATATGAATATATGCATGCTGAAACCTATATTGTTTCCTGAAAAGTTGGATGCTTAAAATCAGAGACTTGACGAACGTAAATACAGTTATTATTATGTATCTTGGACCAACCTTCACCTCTTCCTATATGATTGGAAGGATCCAGTCTTCACCCTTGAAGAAAATGAAAACAAATGTTTGGGATGTGTGTGACTGGTTGAGCACCAAAGAGTTTCTGGTCAGAGCTGTCAAGTCCTGTTAGATGAATGAGTTTTCAGCTGGACATGTAGACTGCGTGCTTACTCTTGGTTATACAAAAGGGCACTCTGCGGGTGTCCACTTGCAATGGCTCGAGACTAAAGATAGGTCAAATGAGATTCAGTGCACTGTTACAGCCTTCATGGGAAATCTGGGCTTCGTTCTGCCTAAGAAGAGGATTTGGTTGGGTTTGGTATCCTCTCCTTGTACCTATGTAGGAATAAGGATTACTTGTAGGAGATCATTCTCCATTTTTTGGCTCCATGAATTATAATCTGTACGGAGATTCTTCAGGCGACCACAATCAAGCTTAAAGCTAAAGTGATGACATAATACAGTTCTGGATAGGTTACATCTAACCAGATCCACTTGTTTGCACATGTTCCTGCTGTCTAAAACCCTACCATTATAGGTAAAAACATCTTCTATCTATGAAATTTGTAGTTCGCTGTTTGTATGTATATACCACATAATCACTGAGCTGTCATTTCACTAACTTACATGTACAGTACTCCTACCATCTAGATATTATATAAAGCGGCTTATCATTATAAATTCTTGTACTCAACATTTTCAAGAGTCAAACTATTAGGTATCCTGAATTAAGCTGTCTATTAGTTACTCACTGGTTGATTCTACTCAAGGCAAATTATATTTAAATTACCTTAAGGGATCTCCTTTGTCACATTTGTATACTGCCCTGGGTCACAGGGTAACCTGGCTGCCCTTTGATATGTTGTTTACAGAGCTTTGGGCATATGAGCCAATTCTAGTTCCAGTAACACTGATTTTCTTGTGGGGGCAGGGGTTACTCCGGCCACTGTGATGGAACCATCTGCTGAAAACAAGATGTTTTGAAAACCTTACAGGGATGGAGGGGGATGTATGTGGAAGATGATTTCCTCTCTAGGCTTCTCCAAGGTATTTCTTTGCTACAGCCAAAGGTCAGGAATGTCTCCTTTTGTCTTACCTTAGGAGCAGTCAGTCTTACAATTTGCATCTTTTGAAGCTCTCAGGATCTTTATGGTTGTTATCACATTGGATAACAGGAAAAGGAAGATGACTGTCATTTTAGAACTTTTTCTTGATCAGATCGTGATTAGGCCCGGGCCAGAGTATGTTACTAAAGTGACATCTAAATTTTATTTAGAATGGAAGATTGTGTTGCCAGTGTTTCATTCTAATCTAGTTACTACTAAGGTCACACCATTCAATCCATGGATATGTGCTGAGAAGCACAATTAATCTGGAAAAACTTCCATTTCTAGTTGATGCATGCATTTGACTACTCTGCAGAGGTAGTTGAAGAAAGACATCTCAATGGTAGTCAAGATTTCTACTATCTCTTTTTCACAATGATTACCAGGTGGAGCAACAAAGAACAGGCAGCTTCTTGGATTGAACTCCTTTCTGGGCAAATATAGGGAAGCTATTTAGGCCTCTTCCCTCAAAGTTTGTGTACTACAGGAGTAGGATGTGATAGCTCAGAACAAATGGGATTTGGGTCCAGGATTTTAGGCTTCAGTTTCACATGCCTAGGTTCTCATATAGCATTAATTAAAGGTAGGAATAGATGCAGAATTCTCTGCATTTTTCTCTGATCCTCCAAAAGTGAACTGACAGCTTCTGTGTGTCCTCACATGAAAGGTCAGGGGAGAGATGCTAAGCTTCTCATGCAGATCAGTAGTAGAATTTAAAAGGAAAAACGTGTCTGCTGCAATATAACGGCCTGTCTCAAATTTTCAAATTTAAGGCATGGGTCAAGTAAAGGAGAATACAAGTCATAAGACTATCAATAAACATTCTGGGAATGTTTTGCTCTCATTGTCTATTCCGAACTCTCCAATCCATATGCATTTTACTTTTCCCGTTTGCTTCTTTGCAATACATGTTTTGGATACAACAAAAATATGTACAGCTGTGTTACCTTTTCTCCACTCTTCAACTGATGTCAGCTTCTCACAACCCTATCTAACATCAATGGCAGGGTAGGTCTACATTTCCTCCCTGACTGACTAGCCATAATATCTATTCGTCCTCCTTTAACGATTCATGTCAATTCCTTTAAATGTCATCTGTGACCCTCTCCTACCACAGTCAGAGGATTCTACTTTTAATGTCTTTCATCTTTAGACTGCTGCCTTGCAAATATCATTTGACAACTTCATTTTTATTTTACTTGTATATCAAATCCACCAACCCACCTTCAAACAATTTACCCTTGACTTCATCTCTTTTTCTAAAATAAATACTTTAATGAATCCCCCTTCTTTTTTGCTTTTATGGGTGAATTGTTTTCATCGATTTCACAATATGTCAAACATACACCCCTTTTAACCATTGGCTAGCAGCAGAAGAAGTATCAAAATTACACTTCAAAATGTTAGCCTCCACATGGGACTGGGATTTCAGAAGGATCACAGTTGACAGTGCACTGGTCACTAAATGTGAGCTTAGAGAAGGAGCTATACATAGTCACACAAGACTAGGCGGTCCAAGCCAGTATTGCACATCAGGATTAACAGTTTGATCTGGTATTCTCTGTGTTGTTGGTTTCCGGGATGATATGCAAAGCTCTTAAGTCTCTGTGGCACATAAGCCTTCGGAATTCACATAAAAGGAAGGTGATAAAAGGTGCCCATAGTTCCTGGAAGTGTTCACCTCTATACTTAATCACCATAGCCAGCTTTCCCAACCCCGGTAAAGCGAAGATTTAACTAGATTCTGTGATTTGGGAATGTATAAATGTCCCACTGTTAGGTGATAACCTGTTTTGCATTCTGAGAATGATGTAGGCCAGGGACCAGAGGATCTGGGTGTTAAATATGAAGTCTTTATCATTTAGGATCACTTCCCAGTACTTCGACAATTTTGGGCAGTGCCAACATAAGTAAAGTGAAGTGCATGGGCTACCGCAGCGTCTCCAAATAGTCCCCAGGCTCTGTATTTTTAGACAACCAATGGACCTTCCAGATATGAGTCTGAATGATGAGCTGATGCCAAAATACCAGCTTTTCCCTGAATCGGTCCTTCTCCACTCTACCATACATTTGAGTCGAGGAGACTGGGAGTAGGCCACATTGTGAGGGACACTAAGTCCGCTCTCCACAGAGAATCGATTTGTCACATTTCAGGCAATCCAGGGTTTTTCCCCAGCCCAATCTGGCTGTCTACAGCTGTTTCACATTTTTTAATATTGGAAATTTGTGGGAGGGTTTGGGGTTTGCGACGGAAAAACAAAAAATACATGTGTTTTGGGAATGTGGTTATCTTAGCTGCTGCCACATGATTGCCATGTTCATAGGTCTTGACAGATGAAGTTTAGTAAGTTGGTGTAATTATGGTGAAATACAGAACCTAAGGATGTTATTAGTTGGATCCCCAAATAGTATATGGACTGAGGGGGCCCATGTGACTCGGGAGCAGTTTCTTAAGCGAGTCTTATTGTGTTTGTGGGACAGAAAAAAAAATGGAATCTGGGAATGATGCAGGTTTAAGGAGAAGCAAGAGACTTACCCAAAATGAATAATCCAGCCACCAAAAAGTGCATCGAATCTGTGAGAGATACCAGCACATCATCCATGTATATCTATATTTATGTATATCATTTTGTATTTTGACTTCTGAGAGAACCGCAGTATTTCTCACCATTTCAGCCACTGGCTCCATATACAGAGCAAAGAATAAGCGACAGAAATGACAAGCCTGCCTCCCACCTACTTGCATTGAGAATGAGTACAACAGGATCCCAGTCACCCTGACTCTTGCCTGGGCTTTGTTACATCCGCAAAAGACCTGTGTGCTCAACCTGGGGTTGAATGTGTAGTGTTTAAGACTCTGTATCAATAGATGAAAGCAGTACATTCTTTTGGGAAACATCCTGAACAACTAGGTCTAAACCACTACTTGCCTGAACCACTACTGCTAAACAACTAAAAAGTCTCTACAACTAAGTACTGAACAACTACTGTCTAAACAACAATTGTGCCTCAATAACAACTGCCTCAACAACTAATTTTAAGATAAGGTTTTCTTTTTGGTTTTTATGGTTCATTAGTTGTTTAGAATATATGGAAAATGTCACTTACCCAGTGTACATCTGTTTGTGGCATGAGACGCTGCAGATTCACATGCTGTGCATTATCCTGCTATCTAGTGTTGGGCTCGGAGTGTTACAAGTTGTTTTTCTTCGAAGAAGTCTTTTTGAGTCACGGGACCGAGTGACTCCTCCCTTTCGGCTCCATTGCGCATAGGCATCGACTCCATCTTAGATTGTTTTCCCCGCAAAGGGTGAGGTAGGAGTTGTGAGTATACTAGAGGTTCCCATGCATGGAGTAGTAATGTATGTACATAGTGTGTATTCAAATAATATTTATTTACATATTTACAATTTTCATGCAACTAAAAAAGGCTCCAGGCTCCCGGGGAGGTGAGAGGGCGCATGTGAATCTGCAGTGTCTCATGCCACAAACAGATGTACACTGGGTAAGTGACATTTTCCGTTCGGTGGCATGTGTAGCTGCAGATACATATGCTGTGCATAGACTATAAAGCAGTAATCTCCCCAAAAGTGGTGGTTAGCCTGTAGGAGTTGAGGTTGTCTGAAATAATGTTCTTCATACAGCCTGTCCTACTGTGTAGTTGTGTTGCTAACACGTCTACACAGTAATGCTTAGTAAATGTGTGAGGCGTAGAACAGGTGGCTGCCTTACAAATTTCTGTCATTGGTATATTTCCAAGAAAAGCAATTGTGGCGCCCTTTTTTCTAGTGGAATGTGCTCTTGGTGTAATGGGTAATTCTCTTTTTGCTTTAAGGTAACAGGTTTGAACGCATTAAACTATCCATCTGGCAATGCCTTGTTTGGATATAGGGCTGCCTGGATGAGGTTTTTGGAAAGCTACGAATAATTGTTTTGTTTTACAAAATTGTTTCGTTCTGTCAATGTAATACATTAGTGCTCTCTTTAGGTCTAATGTATGCAAGGCCCTTTCAGCTACTGAGTCTGGCTGTGGAAAGAAGACTGGGAGTTCCACAGTTTGGTTTAGATGGAATGGTGATATGACCTTTGGTAAGAATTTTGGATTTCTACGGAGAACCACTTTATGTTTATGTATTTGTATAAAGGGTTCTTGAATAGTAAATGCTTGTATTTCACTCACTCTTCTAAGTGATGTGATAGCTATTAGAAAGGCTACTTTCCAAGTCAGATATTGGATTTGACAAGAATGCATGGGTTCGATTAGTGGGCCCATGGGTCGTGTTAATACAATATTAAGGTTCCACGAAGGTACTGGTGGCGTTCTTGGGGGTATGATTCTTTTGAGTCCTTCCATAAATGCTTTAATGATTGGGATTCTAAACAGTGATGTTGTATGTGTAATCTGCAGATAGGCAGATATTGCAGTGAGAGGGATTTTAATGGAAGAGAATGCTAGATTAGACCTTTGTAAGTGTAATAAATAGCTTACAATGTCCTTTGTGGAGGCATGTAGTGGTTGAATTTGATTAGTGTGGCAGTAGCAGACAAATCTTTTCCATTTGTTTGCGTAACAATGTCTTGTTGTAGGTTTTCTCGCTTGTTTAATGACCTCCATACACTCTTGTGGAAGATTTAAATGTCCGAATTCTAAGACTTCAGGAGCTAGATTGCTAGATTGCTAGATTGCTAGATTGAGTGATGCTGGATTTGGGTGTCTGATCTGTTGTTTGTGTTGTGTTAACAGATCTGGTCTGTTTGGTAGTTTGATGTGGGGTACTACTGATAAGTCCAACAGTGTTGTGTACCACGGTTGGCGAGCCCAGGTTGGTGCTATGAGTATTAGTTTGAGTTTCTTTTGACTCAGTTTGTTGACCAGATAAGGAATGAGTGGGAGAGGGGGAAAAGCGTAAGCAAATATCCCTGACTAGCTGATCCATAGAGCATTGCCCTTGGACTGAGGGTGTGGGTACCTGGACGCGAAGTTTTGGCATTTTGCGTTTTTTGTTGCGAATAGGTCTACGTTTGGTGTTCCCCAGCGGTGGAAGTGATCCTGTAGGATCTGTGGATGTATTTCCCAATCGTGAGTTTGCTGGTGATCTCGACTGAGATTGTCTGCTAACTGATTCTGAATGCCTGGTATGTATTGTGCTATTAGGCGAATGTGGTTGTGAGCTGCCAAATGTCAAATCCTTTGTGCTAAGAGACACAGTTGTGACAAGTGTGTCCCCCCTTGTTGAGATAGAACATTGTTGTCATGTTGTCTGTCTTGACAAGAATGTGTTTGTGGGATATTAGTGGTTGAAATGCTTTTAATGTTAGAAATACCGCTAGCAGTTCTAAGTGATTTATGTGAAGTAGTTTTTGTTGATTGTCCTATTGACCCTGTATGCTGTGATTGTTGAGGTGTGTTCCCCACCCAACCATGGAAGCATCTGTCGTGATAATAGCTTGAGGCACTGGGTCTTGGAATGGCCGCCCTTTGTTTAAATTTATAGGGTTCCACCATTGAAGCGAAGAGTGTGTTTGGCGGTCTATCAACACTAGATCTTGAAGTTGACCCTGTGCTTGTGTCCATTGTTTTGCTAGGCAATGTTGTAAGGGCCGCATGTGTAATCTTGTGTTTGGGACAATGGCTATGCATGAGGACATCATGCCTAGTAGTTTCATTACAAACTTTACCGTGTAGTGTTGGTTTGGTTGTATGCTTGATCTTACATTTTGGAACGATTGGACTCTTTGTGGACTTGGAGTGGCAACTGCCTTTTGTGTGTTGAGTGTTGCTCCCAAGTATTGTTGTGATTGGGATGGTTGCAGATGTGATTTTTGGTAATTTATAGAGAACCCTAGTTTGTGTAGAGTTTCTATGACGTATTGCGTGTGAAACTGACATTGTTGTTGAGTGTTGGCTTTTATTAGCCAGTCATCCAAATATGGGAATACGTGCATGTGCTGTCTCCTTATGTGAGCGGCTACTACTGCTAGGAATTTCGTGAATACTCTGGGGGCTGTTGTTATTCCGAACAGTAGCACTTTGAAGTGATAGTGTTTGCCTTGCATTACAAACCTTAGGTATTTTCTGTGAGAAGGATAGATGGGTATGTGGAAATACGCATCCTTGAGATCCAATGTTGTCATGTATTCCTCCTTTTTTAGTAAGGGAACTACGTCTTGAAGTATTACCATGTGGGAATGATCTGATTTGATGAAGAGATTCAGTGTTCTGAGATCTAAGATAGGTCTTAACGTTTTGTCCTTTTTTGGAATGAGGAAATAAGGTAGTCATTACAACCCTGGCGGTCGGTGATAAAGAGGCGGTAAGACCGGCAACAGGCCGGCGGAAAAAATGAGCTATTACGACCGTGGCGGAAACCGCCAACAAAGACAGCCACTTTAACACTCCGACCGCCACTGCGGTACAAACAAACAGCTTGGCGGTCACCACCAACAGACAGGCGGAGGGCAATGTACCGCCCACACTATTATGACAGGCCAATCCGCCACCTTTTCCGGGACGGATTCACCGCGGATAAAAACACAGCGGAAACAGGAATACCGAAGGAAAAACGTTCCCCTCTACACACCCCACGAGGAACGAGGACGTCATGGATCCGGAACTCCAAATTCTACCTTCAATAGTCTTCCTGCTCCTCTACCAGGAGCACGAACACTGGCGGTGAAGACCACGGTGAGTACCGCACCTACGACACAGGGGAGGGGGGAGGGCAAAAACAGGGAAATACACACGCAACACCCCCACCCTCACCCACTACAACACACACAGTAATGAATATCAATACATCACAGTTACACCCCCCAAACCCTCCGGAAGAATACAAAGACAATAGAAAATGAGTGTAACCATTGTAATATATTAAAAGCAAGTAGGCAGAAATATATATATACACCATGTACAAAATATATACCAAGTCCAGGTAGTGCTCTAATAAAGTTCGTGGAACACTGGGACCACACGGTATCGGCGAGGCCCACACAAGATTCCCGACCATGACGGAGAGAACACTGCAGGGGCATCAGAGAGCTACTTAACAGGCACATCAGGGGGAAGGAAAGGGGGGGCACCTCAGCCGGTTGAGTGCACAACGCCAAATCCACGAGGGGGCCACATGCCCACTGTTCAATCCTGGGGAGTGCAAAGCCACAGTCTCACAAGTCACTACAGTGGGTGGATTGCCCACTGTTCAATCCTGGGGAGTGCAAAGCCACAGTCTCTCAAGTCTCTGCAGTGGGTGGTTTGCCCACTGTTCAATCCTAGGGAGTGCAAAGCCACAGTCTCTCAAGTGGATGCCTTTCTCCACTGGTTCTGGAGGGGGCATGGTGCCCAGAGTGCTTCATCCTGCTAAGGACAGAGGTAGTGGATGCCTTTCTCCACTGGTTCTGGAGGGCTGCATGGTGCCCAGAGTGCTTCATCCTGCTAAGGACAGAGGTATTGGATGCCTTCCTCCTCTGGTTCTGGAGGGGGCGTTGTGCCCAGAGTGCTTCATCCTGCCAAGGACAGAGGTAGTGGATGCCTTACTCCACTGGTTCTGGAGGGGGCATGGTGCCCAGAGTGCTTCATCCTGCAAAGGATAGAGGTAGTGGATGCCTTTCTCCACTGGTTTTGGAGGGGGCATGGTGCCCAGAGAGCTTCATCCTGTTAAGGACAGAGGTAGTGGATGCCTTTCTCCACTGGTTCTGGAGGGGGCTTTGTGCCCAGAGTGCTTCATCCTGCTAAGGACAGAGGTAGTGGATGCCTTTCTCCACTGGTTCTGGAGGGGGAATGGTGCCCAGAGTGCTTCATCCTGCTAAGGACAGAGGTAGTGGATGCCTTTCTCCACTGCTTCTGGAAGGGGCTTTGTGCCCAGAGTGCTTCACCCTGCCAAGGACAGAGGTAGTGGATGCCTTTCTCCACTGGTTCTGGAGGGGGCATGTTGCCCAGAGAGCTTCATCCTGCTAAGGACAGAGGTAGTGGATGCCTTTCTCCACTGGTTCTGGAGGGAGCATGGTGCCCGAGTGCTTCATCCTGCTAAGGACAGAGGTAGTGGATGCCTTTCTCCACTGGTTCTGGAGGGGGCATCGTGCCCAGAGTGTTTCATCCTGCTAAGGACAGAGGTAGTGGATGCCTTTCTCCACTGGTTCTGAAGGGGGCATGGTGCCCAGAGAGATTCATCCTGTTAAGGACAGAGGTAGTGGATGCCTTTCTCCACTGGTTCTGGAGGGGGCTTTGTGCCCAGAGTGCTTCATCCTGCCAAGGACAGAGGTAGTGGATGCCTTTCTCCACTGGTTCTGGAGGGGGCATGGTGCCCAGAGTGCTTCATCCTGTTAAGGACAGAGGTAGTGGATGCCTTTCTCCACTGGTTCTGGGGGGGGGGGCTTTGTGCCCAGAGTGCTTCATCCTGCTAAGGACAGAGGTAGTGGATGCCTTTCTTCACTGGTTCTGGAGGGGGCATGGTGCCCACAGTGCTTCATCCTGCTGAGGACAGAGGTAGTGGATGCCTTTCTCCACTGCTTCTGGAGGGGGCTTTGTGCCCAGAGTGCTTCACCCTGCCAAGGACAGAGGTAGTGGATGCCTTTCTCCACTGGTTCTGGAGGGGGCTATGTGCCCAGAGTGCTTCATCCTGCTAAGGACAGAGGTAGTGGATGCCTTTCTCCACTGGTTCTGGAGGGGGCATGGTGCCCAGAGTGCTTCATCCTGCTAAGGACAGAGGTAGTGGATGCCTTTCTCCACTGGTTCTGGAGGGGGCTTTGTGCCCAGAGTGCTTCACCCTGCCAAGGACAGAGGTAGTGGATGCCTTTCTCCACTGGTTCTGGAGGGGGCATTGTGCCCAGAGAGCTGCATCCGGCTAAGGACAGAGGTAGTGGATGCCTTTCTCCACTGATTCTGGAGGGAGCATGGTGCCCAGAGTGCTTCATCCTGCTAAGGACAGAGGTAGTGGATGCCTTTCTCCACTGGTTCTGGAGGGGGCTTTGTGCCCGGAGTGCTTCATCCTGCTAAGGACAGAGGTAGTGGATGCCTTTCTCCACTGGTTCTGGAGGGGGCATGGTGCCCAGAGTGCTTCATCCTGCTAAGGACAGAGGTAGTGGATGCCTTTCTCCACTGGTTCTGGAGGGGGCATGGTGCCCAGAGTGCTTCATCCTGCTAAGGACAGAGGTAGTGGATGCCTTTCTCCACTGGTTCTGGAGGGGGCTTTGTGCCCAGAGTGCTTCATCCTGCCAAGGACAGAGGTAGTGGATGCCTTTCTCCACTGGTTCTGGAGGGGGCATGGTGCCCAGAGAGCTTCATCCTGCCAAGGACAGAGGTAGTGGATGCCTTTCTCCACTGGTTCTGGAGGGGGCATGGTGCCCAGAGAGCTTCATCCTGCTAAGGACAGAGGTAGTGGATGCCTTTCTCCACTGGTTCTGGAGGGGGCATGGTGCCCAGAGTGCTTCATCCTGCTAAGGACAGAGGTAGTGGATGCCTTTCTCCACTGCTTCTGGAGGGGTGCCCTGTTCAGCAGTGCTTGAGACGGCGGTGCCCTGTGCAGCAGTGCTTGAGACGGCGGTGCCCTGTACAGCGGTGCTTGAGGCGGCGGTCTCCATTGCAGGGACTCAGCTGCTGGCGGTCCTTCATGGCCCAGCGGCGCTTTTGCTGGCAGTCCTTCATGGCCCAGTGGGGCTTTTGCTGGCGGTCCTTCATGGCCCAGCGGTGCTTTTGCTGGCAGTCCTTCATGGCCCAGCGGCGCTTTTGCTGGCAGTCCTTCATGGCCCAGTGGGGCTTTTGCTGGCGGTCCTTCATGGCCCAGCGGCGCTTTTGCTGGCAGTCCTTCATGGCCCAGTGGGGCTTTTGCTGGCGGTCCTTCATGGCCCAGCGGTGCTTTTGCTGGCGGTCCTTCATGGCCCAGCGGGGCTTTTGCTGGCGGTCCTTCATGGCCCAGCGGGGCTTTTGCTGGCGGTCCTTCATGGCCCAGCGGGGCTTTTGCTGGTGGTCCTTCATGGCCCATCGGGGCTTTTGCTGGCGGTCCTTCATGGCCCAGCAGTGCTTTTGCTGGCGGTCCTTCATGGCCCAGCGGGGCTTTTGCTGGCGGTCCTTCATGGCCCAGCGGGGCTTTTGCTGGCGGTCCTTCATGGCCCAGCGGGGCTTTTGCTGGCGGTCCTTCATGGCCCAGCGGGGCTTTTGCTGGCGGTCCTTCATGGCCCAGCGGGGCTTTTGCTGGCGATCCTTCATGGCCCAGCGGGGCTTTTGCTGGCGATCCTTCATGGCCCAGCCGGGCTTGTGCTGGCGGTGGCCTCCTGGGCAGGTGGGCTGGTGCTGGCGGGCATGTCCTGGGCAGGTGGGCTTGTGCTGGCGGGCATGTCCTGGGCAGGTGGGCTTGTGCTGGCGGTGGCCTCCTGGGCAGGTGGGCTTGTGCTGGCGGTGGCCTCCTGAGCAGGTGGGCTTGTACTGGCGGTGGCCTCCTGGGCAGGTGGGCTTGTGCTGGCGGTCCTGTCCTGGGCAGCTGGGCTGGTGCTGGAGGGGGCCTCCTGGGCAGCTGGGCTTGTGCTGGTGGTGGCCTCCTGGGCAGGTGGGCTTGTGCTGGCGGTGGCCTCCTGGGCGGGGGATGCTAGACACAGGGACAATGGCTGCCATCAGTACTGAGGCCAGAGTCTGAAAGGCTTGCTGAAGGGCCGCCTGACCAGAATGAATGCCCTCGAAGAATGCATTTGTTTGTTGCAACTGCCTTTCTACACCCTGGATGGCATTCAAAATGGTAGACTGCCCAACAGTGAGGGACCTGAGGAGGTCAATGGCCTCCTCACTGAGGGCAGCAGGGGTGACTGGGGCAGGGCCTGAGGTGCCTGGGGCGAAGGTGATGCCCACCCTCCTGGGTGAGCAGGCATGGGGCGAAGGCTGAGGGGCTGCTGGGAGGGCGGTGCTGGAAGGGGTGGTGGCGGCTGTACCTGTAGATGGGGGTGGCACAGATGTTGCCGCCACCACAAGGGAGCTCCCATCAGAGGACGAGTCCGTGCCACTGGTCTCAGCTCCTGTCCCCGCCGTGGAGCTCCCCTCGCACTCCGTCCCACTGGTGAAGTCCGAGTCCATAGTGTGGCCCTCCATGGCCATGTGGGATGCAGCCCCCTGGTGCTCCGGTGCCACTGCTCCTCCGCTTGATGATGCTAATGCACACAAGAACAGGGAGACCACAAAAAGGGGGGACGACAGAAGAAAGACATGTTGAGTGCATGCATTACCGCTACCGTTGGCGGACTCGACAGACACAGAAGCCCCCTGCACTACGCCACGCTCTTGGGCTCCACTGTTCAATTCCTGGGAAATGGCCTACAAGGCTATGGACGACATCTGCACACATAGATGACACAGGGGCATGACTAGGTGTACTTGGCACTCTACAAAGGTGGGGTGGGGTGCCACATGGCCTGCCTTACGGAGGGACCTTGACTACTAAACTCGCCCTGGCCTAGGGAAACCCACAGCCCACCTCCCCCACCCAGACCCCTCCACTGCGCACAAAGTCAGCAGAATGAGAGTGTACTCACCCCCTTGTTGCTGCTGTGATGCCCTCAAGCGCCTCTTCAACTCCGGGTAGGCCACCGCCAGGATCCTGAACATCAGGGGGGTTATGGTGCGACGGGCACCCCTCCCACGTTGGGAGGCCATCCCCAGCTGAGCCTCCGCCGTCTTCTTGCACCAGCGGTGAATGTCCTCCCATCTTTTCCGGCAGTGGGTGCTCCATCTGTGGTAGACCCCCAGTGTCCGGACGTCCTTGGCGATGACACGCCAAATATGTTTTTTCTGGTGGGCACTTACCTACATGAAATGTACAGGGGGAAAAGTAAGTTATTACCGACTGCACCGTCAAAGTGATTGGCCCCCATCCATACCCTTGCCATGTGGCACATGCATTCACCGTTGTTTCATGCACGCCGCACTCTCCCCCTTTCCTTCTTACATCCAGCCCTCTCCACACAGGCATAACCCATACATCATGCTCTATGTGTACTTACCTGTTTGTCTGGAGGACCGTAGAGTAGCATGTACTGGGGGAGGACCCCATCCAAGAGTTTCTCCAACTCCTCTGATATGAAGGCAGGGGCCCTTTCCCCAGACACTCGAGCCATTGTCTCTTCCAGACCGAGGTCACAGCAGCACTTGCAATGTATGTCCT
This sequence comes from Pleurodeles waltl, assembly GCF_031143425.1. NCBI lineage: Eukaryota > Metazoa > Chordata > Amphibia > Caudata > Salamandridae > Pleurodeles > Pleurodeles waltl. The sequence continues at coordinate 1,413,640,564 of NC_090444.1, read as the reverse complement.
CTCCTGTCGAAGATCAGGTATCGAGTGATTCAACAGATAGAAAATGGCGGTCCCGTCCGTGGCGGTGCGTACCGTCACCACCGGCGTACATCGTCATTGGTTCCTGGGACCCATAGGGTCCAATGTTAACCAATGCAGCATTGCGCCGCGGTCTTCGACCGCCTACTGCGACGGTGTACAACGCCACCGCAGTTACCTCACATCCCATTGTCCCACTTTAGATGTCAGGCAGCCGCCATTTCAGGGGCCCACATGGCTACATTTTCAACTGCGTCACACATACCTAGGCCTAGACTCAACACACATACAGGCCACTTTTTGTGTATGAATGGTGTTCTGTGTAAACTGTGGGTACGTACCTCTGAGTTGTTTGACTCTGTGGTCGCTGTTGTCCTTCATAGGCACCGTCCGCTGCGACATGTGAGGAGATGGCGGCATCCTACGGTGTACCGACCGTTGGTGGACCTGTCGACAATGGAGGAAAGACATGTGATTATCACATACAGGCTTGACCGTGCCACAATCCAGGAACTGTGTACCCAGTTGGAGCCAGACCTGATGTCAGCAATCCGCCATCCCATAGGAATCCCCCCTCAAGTGCAGGTGCTGTCAGTGCTCCATTTCCTTGCAAGTGGGTCATTTCAAACAACAGTGGCCATAGTATCAGGGATGTCCCAGCCTATGTTTTCCAACGTGTTGTCCAGAGTTTTGTCTGCCCTTCTGAAACACATGCGGAGCTACATAGTTTTCCCTCAGGTGGAGGATTTGCCTACAGTGAAAGGTGATTTCTATGCCCTGGACATATCCCCAACATCATAGGTGAGATTGATGCGACCCATGTGGCTTTGGTACCCCCCCTCCCCGCAGGAGTAAACAGGTGTACAGAAACCGGAAGAGTTATCATTCAATGAATGTACAGATGGTATGTTTGGCAGACCAGTACATCTCCCATGTGAATGCCATGTTCCTTGGCTCAGTGCATGACGCCTACATCCTGCGGAATAGCAGCATCCCTTATGTGATGGGTCAACTCCAGAGGCACTGTGTGTGGCTATTAGGTGAGCATCTGGAAGCAGGACAGTGGGAATGATTGTCTGGGTCTGGGGATATCCCTACAGGTTAATGCATGTCTAACAGTTGTCCCTCGCCATTTTGCAGGTGACTCTGGTTACCCCAACCTGCCATGGCTACTGACCCCAGTGAGGAATCCCAGGACAAGGGCAGAGGAACGCTACAATGAGGCCTATGGGCGAACTAGGAGGGTGATCGAGCGGACCTTCGGCCTCCTGAAGGCCCGGTTCCGGTGCCTCCATATGACAGGTGGATCCCTATTCTACTCACCAAAGAAGGTGTGCCAGATCATCGTGGCCTGCTGTATGCTTCACAACTTGGCTTTGCGACAACAGGTGCCGTTTCGGCAGGAGGATGGTCCAGATGGCGGTGTTGTGGCAGCTGTGACGCCTGTGGACAGTGAAGACGAGGAAGCAGAGGAAGAAGACATGAACAACAGGGACTCAGTGATCCAGCAATATTTCCAGTGAGACACAGGTATAGAGTACAGACCTGCCTACTACATGTACTTAAACACTACTGCCTCTCTACTGTCTGTCATTTTCACCCAGTGTATGGTCACTGAGTTGTCACTTTCCCTTACGATTTCACAGATGTGGGTCCCACTGTGTGACATCTGCTTATATTCCTCCTGGACTAGAGCTGTGTGACATAGGTATGTTGACATTACAACTGAAAGAGCATTTTGTCACTGTAATTGCTAATACACTATTTCAAAATCACAGACAGACTCCAGATTGTTTTGTGCTTTAAGTGTGTTTATTTAAGTGCTCAATATTGGAGGGGGTAGTAAAATGGTGAGGGGTGATGGCGGAGGAATGTCCCTGGCAGAGTCCAGTCTATTAGTCTCTCAGGTGCATTGCCCATATGGGCATAGGAAGTGGAGCTGGGCAGTTTAAGTATGGACAGGGTGACAAAGTGGGACAGTAGGCTGACAATCAGGGTGGTCTCATTTCTTGGCGGGGGTCTTGGCATCGTGCTCTGTCTTGTTCCTGGATCTCAGGGACCGCTTGTGGGTGGTTCTCCCTCTGCAGGGGGTGGGGTGCTGGTGTGGTGGTCCTGTGGCGGGGCGTCCTGTCCACTAGCGCCGGCAGAGGTGGTGGGCAGTTCATCATTCATGCTAGAGTCAGGGGCCCCTTGTACTGCCACAGTGTCCCTCCTGGTGTTGAGGACTTCCTTCAGCACCCCTACAATGGTGCCCAGGGTGGAGCTGATGGTTCTGAGTTCCTCCCTGAAGCCCATATACTGTTCCTCCTGCAGGCGCTGGGTGTCCTGAAATGTTGCCATTGTCTCCTGGGAGTGGTGATAGGCTCCCATGATGGAGGAGAGGGCCTCGTGGAGAGTGTGTTCCCTTGGCCTGTCCGCCCCCTGTCGCGCAGCAGCCCTCCCAGTTCCCCTGTGTTCCTGGGCCACCACCCCCTGGACCGTGTGCCCACTGCCACTGCCCCCAGGTCCCTGTTGTTGTTGGGGTGGTGGGTTAGCCTGGGTTCCCTGTAGTGGTGGACACACAGCTGATTGACGTGTCCTGGGGACGGAGGTATGGGCCCGCTGGGTGGGTGCTGGGCTGGTGTTTCCAGAGGGGGGAAGCTCTGTAGTGGCCTGTGACTGTGTGAGGGGAACCGACTGTCCCGAGGTCCTGATGGGCCAGGCTGGTCATCTAGATCCAGTTGGACAGAGCTGCTGTCATCACTGTGGGCCTCTTCTGTTGGTGGTGTGGACATGTGTGGACCCTCCTGTCCGGTGACGTTGGGTAGGGGTCCTGCAGGGGTATAAAAGGATGTTTATTGCATACGTGTGTGCCATGGTGTGCAATGGGTGGGTGACCGTGTACCCCAGTGCTTGCATTCCTGTGTGGGACCTTGTGTGATAATGGTTTAGGGGGGTGTATGGGTATGTGCCCTGGGCATGCTTTAGTGATGGGTGTCCATGCTTAGTTGTTGCATGCAGGGCTTGGTGTTGGGATGTGTGGTTTGTGATGTTGGGACATATGTGAGGAGTTGGAGTGCTGGGGTGAGGGTGGGGTATGTGCTGGCATGCAGGTAGGGTGGGGGATGTAATAGTTAAGATTTGTCTTACCAGAGTCCATTCCTCCACCTACTCCTGCAAGGCCCTCAGGATGTAGAATCGCCAAGACCTGCTCCTCCCATGTTGTTAGTTGTGGGGAGGAGGTAGGGGTCCGCCGCCAGTCCTCTGAACCGCCAGGTGGTGTCTTGAGACCACAGAACGCACCTTCCCCCGTAGGTCGTTCCACCTCTTCCTGATGTCCTCCCGATTTCTTGGGTGCTGTCCCACTGCGTTGACCCTGCCCACTATTCTTCGCCATAGCTCTATCTTCCTTGTAATGGAGGTGTGCTGCACCTGTGCTCTGAATACAGGGAGTGCAGAATTATTAGGCAAATGAGTATTTTGACCACATCATCCTCTTTATGCATGTTGTCTTACTCCAAGCTGTATAGGCTCGAAAGCCTACTACCAATTAAGCATATTAGGTGATGTGCATCTCTGTAATGAGAAGGGGTGTGGTCTAATGACATCAACACCCTATATCAGGTGTGCATAATTATTAGGCAACTTAACAAAAAACAAATATATACCCATTTCAATTATTTATTATTACCATTGAAACCAATATAACATCTCAACATTCACAAATATACATTTCTGACATTCAAAAACAAAACAAAAACAAATCAGTGACCAATATAGCCACCTTTCTTTGCAAGGACACTCAAAAGCCTGCCATCCATGGATTCTGTCAGTGTTTTGATCTGTTCACCATCAACATTGCGTGCAGCAGCAACCACAGCCTCCCAGACACTGTTCAGAGAGGTGTACTGTTTTCCCTCCTTGTAAATCTCACATTTGATGATGGACCACAGGTTCTCAATGGGGTTCAGATCAGGTGAACAAGGAGGCCATGTCATTAGATTTCCTTCTTTTATACCCTTTCTTGCCAGCCACGCTGTGGAGTACTTGGACGCGTGTGATGGAGCATTGTCCTGCATGAAAATCATGTTTTTCTTGAAGGATGCAGACTTCTCCCTGTACCACTGCTTGAAGAAGGTGTCTTCCAGGAACTGGCAGTAGGACTGGGAGTTGAGCTTGACTCCATCCTCAACCCGAAAAGGCCCCACAAGCTCATCTTTGATGATACCAGCCCAAACCAGTACTCCACCTCCACCTTGCTGGCGTCTGAGTCGGACTGGAGCTCTCTGCCCTTTACCAATCCAGCCACGGGCCCATCCATCTGGCCCATCAAGACTCACTCTCATTTCATCAGTCCATAAAACCTTAGAAAAATCAGTCTTGAGATATTTCTTGGCCCAGTCTTGACGTTTCAGCTTGTGTGTCTTGTTCAGTGGTGGTCGTCTTTCAGCCTTTCTTACCTTGGCCATGTCTCTGAGTATTGCACACCTTGTGCTTTTGGGCACTCCAGTGATGTTGCAGCTCTGAAATATGGCCAAACTGGTGGCAAGTGGCATCGTGGCAGCTGCACGCTTGACTTTTCTCAGTTCATGGGCAGTTATTTTGCGCCTTGGTTTTCCAACACGCTTCTTGCGACCCTGTTGACTATTTTGAATGAAACGCTTGATTGTTCGATGATCACGCTTCAGAAGCTTTGCAATTTTAAGAGTGCTGCATCCCTCTGCAAGATATCTCACTATTTTTGACTTTTCTTAGCCTGTCAAGTCCTTCTTTTGACCCATTTTGCCAAAGGAAAGGAAGTTGCCTAATAATTATGCACACCTGATATAGGGTGTTGATGTCATTAGACCACACCCCTTCTCATTACAGAGATGCACATCACCTAATATGCTTAATTGGTAGTAGGCTTTCGAGCCTATACAGCTTGGAGTAAGACAACATGCATAAAGAGGATGATGTGGTCAAAATACTCATTTGCCTAATAATTCTGCACTCCCTGTAGCTGTGGCTCTACCCGGACGATTTCCTCCACCATGACCCTGAGCTCCTCCTCCGAGAACCTGGGGTGTCTTTGCCGTGCCATGGGGTGGTGTAGGTGATGTGTGGAGTGTGGGGTGATAAGTGTGCTGATATGTAGTGGGGTGTTGTGTGAGGTGCGTGGAAGTTCTGTGGGTGATGGAGTTGTGTGCCTGTGGATGCTGTTGTTCTTGCTGGTGCTGTCTCTCTAGGCCTTCTGTCGCAATTGTTGACGTAAGGGTTTGTGGGTGATGAGGGTGTGTGTTTTATATTGTATTGGGTGTGTGTATGTGTATCAGGTGTGTGTATTTTGATTTGTCCAATGTGGCTGTGTTTTTTAAGTGTGTGTGTATTTTGAGCGCGGCGGTGTGTACCGCCAATGGAATACCGCGGTTGAAAGACAGCCGCGTGGATTCGTGGGTCGTGATAGTGTGGGCGTATTTCTGTTGGCGTGACGGTGGAGGTTTTGTTTTCGCCAGTATATCACTGACCTTTGGTGTGGCGGACTTGTGTGGGTGTCTAGATTTTGGCGGATTCAGAACTGTGGGTCATAATTTCTGTGGCGGAATTCCACGGCCACCACGGTGTGTTGGCGGTCTTCTGCACGGCGGTAAGCGGCTTTTACCACCAATGTTGTAATCAGGGCCATAGTGAATAGACGTCTGTTCCTTTTTGGTGATTGGGTACGAGCTCTATTGCTTGTTTTTGTAACAGTGCTTGGACCTCTATATGTAATAGGTCTAAGTGTTGTTGAGACAGTCTGTGCATTTTTGGTGGCACATCTGGAGGGAATGCTGTGAATTCTATGCAATAACCATGTTGGATAATTGATAGGACCCATGTGTCTGTTGTAATATGTGTCCAATTTTGGTAGTATGTGGATAGCCTCCCCCCCTCTGGTGTCAAGTGTTGGGGTGTTGTGACAAGTCAGTTTGCTAGGGCTTGGTTTGGCAGGTTGGAATTTTCCCCTTCCTTTTGGGAATTGCCCTCTATATGAACCACAAGCCCCCCCCCCCTCTGGTATTGTGATTGATAGGTGGGTCTGGTTTGGGAGGTGGAAGGTTCAGGTGTTTGTTGCCGAAACCCCCCTCTAAATTGTGGTTTCCTAAAGGTGCCTCTGACTTGTGGGGAATAGAGCGTGCCCATGGCTTTGGCCGTGTCTGTGTCTTTTTTCATTTTTTCAATGGCAGTATCGAATTCCGGCCCAAACAACTGTTGTTGATTAAACAGCATATTTAACACCGATTGTTGAATCTCTGGCTTGAATCCAGAACTCCGCAGCCATGCATGCCTGCGAATGGTTACAGCCGTGTTGACAGTCCGTGCTGCCGTATCTGCCGAGTCTAGTGCGGACCTTATCTGGTTGTTAGATATGGCCTGTCCCTCTTCAAGTACTTGCTGAGCACGTTTTTGGTGTTCCTTGGGCAAGTGCTGTATGATGTCTTGCATCTCGTCCCAGTGTGCCCTGTCATAGCGTGCAAGTAGGGCTTGTGATTTCGCAATTCGCCATTGATTGGCTGCTTGTGATGCCACTCGCTAGCAGAGTTTTCTAGGAGGTGCAGATGAAGAAAAGTGCAAACAATAACAATACCGTTGACAACAGGTAAGACTCAGACTGAAACTGAGTTGAAGCAGAGGCGCACACGTTCAAACTTGATCGCGGACAGAAAACAATCTAGCAATAAAGTGGATGCCTATGTGCTTTATCACTAAGAGGAGGAGTCACTCAACTTCATGACTCGAAAGACTTCTTCGAAGACAAACAACATGCACAACTCTGGACCCAACAAAAAATGGCAGGAGTATGCAGAGAATGTGTATCTACCGTCACTCATGCCAAACATATATTTAATGTATTAAGCTACTATGAATGATTGTGTCCCAAATTAGATGTGGTTGCTTATTTATGCTATGCAATTTAATTTTACGTAATTTGCACCCACTCACACAGTCAGGAAGGCACTTACACACCCTGTTACACTCCTGCAGAAGAACTAATATCCCAATCAGTCATATAGATAGACAGTGACTAACACACTCAGTCACATACTCATAAAACCGTCCACACACACATTTATTCTCCTGTACATCCACTTACATAGTCATTCACACACCCATGTAGGAACTGTCACACCCACTCACACACCTATACAGCCATTCATGTACACAGCACTCAGATCCTCAGTTACGCGCGCACGTACCCACCCATACATCCAATTGTATACCCAGTCACCCACCCATGTATCCACTCACATACCCTGTCAGACAGCAACAGAGGCACTTACACATCCACTCACACACCTACAAAGCACCTATGCATCCACCACTAACAAAGCCACTTGCACACCCAGTTACACACCCAAACCCCACTAACACAGCCAGTTACCAAGCCATACAGCAACTAAATACCCATTTAGACACCTAATGCATTCACTAACACACCCAGTCACACACCCACACAGCTACTTACACATCCAGTGGCATTGAGGCACTGATACACTCACACACACCCAGTTGCCCCCTTGTACAGCCACTCATATACCCATACACAAATACTTACACAGCCTGTTACACATTGACATAACCACTTATGTAGCTATGTACTTGCTTAAAGCATGCAATCTAATAATATGTAATGTAAAGTTAATTGTATTCTATATTTGCTATTTAGATATCTACTTGTGTTTAAATGAGGAATCGAAGCTGAAATGGTGAGGTGCAAAAAAACTCAACAATTTATGCTTGGTGACAGCATCCATAAACTGGACAACAGATCACACTGCTGATGCAACTGGCAGATTGTGTTTGCTACAATGAGTGACCATGTCTTGCAGTTTTTACTCCTCCCCCCCTACACACACACATGCACACATTCTATCTTAAAATCTACTATACTTGTTCTGGGTGTCACTTGCTAAGTTCTTGACACAGACTGATCAAACAGCATCAAAGCGATAAGTATTTGAAAATTGTACTCATCTACCCTCCCTTTAAGGATTGGTACAAAACTTGACATACCAATAGTAAACTAATCCTTCTTAGCTTCTGCCACATTTTGTACAGAGTCATCACACAGAGCAAACCAGAAACCAACACTGTTTAACACCACTATTAAATTGCCCCTCCTAATTGGTGTGCATACATTTAAAAACACCAATAGCAATCTGAATACAAAAAGTTTCTGCCAAATTTCAGGCATATTTGTCAAATGGTGTCAAAGTTGTAAGCTAATTAACTAATGGTTGTTCAGATGACAAAATACACTAAAGAGTTAACCTGTTAAAATCCTCCCTGGCACCTTTTCTAAACATGGAATAACTCATAAGGGATTTGCACCAAATCAAAAAGGCACGCTTTGAGTAAAGTTCTACTTTAGTGCCAAGTTTGATGTAAATCCATTCAGCGATTTTTCGCAGTCTTTTGGCACAATCTCCTATGGAAACTAAAATGGGAAATTATTTACTTTGTCACCTCCGCCCATTCAATGTTTTTCCCATTGATTCATCTTCATGAAACTCCACATGCCGCACCTTAATATACTGGAAGATTTTGTTCAAATATCTTCTTGGGTTCAAACGTTACAAGCAAATAAAAAAATACCTTTTCAATGGCTAGTTCTATGACTGTTAAGAGGAAGCAGTCCAAAGGCCGAGTTCTTTTATAAGGTCATGAAACTATGAGGTGACTTGTAATATTCGTATAAACAGGGAAGGTGCTGGGTGGGAATTAAGGTTGGCAGGTAAGGTATTTTCTTTCCACATCTGCACTGGGAGGAGAGGTCATGTTATGTATTGCCCCCATTACCCATCTGCCTGTGCACTGCAGTTGAATGCAGGAGCAGATTATTCTGGTGGCCATACAGAACATAAAATTATAGATGGCTAAAAAGTGAATTACAGGCATGCTTTTCACCATGGGGTTCTGCATGACATCACAGACAACTCCAGCTTTGCTCTTATTGTTTATTTGTTGTCACTCAGAACCCTGCATATAAAAACATTCCAGCAGTTTACTGTTATCTATCAATAATTCTTTATATAATGCTTCTGTAATTTCCTTATGATAGGCAATTTGTAACACACCTAGTCACCTGTTTTAAGTAAATGATGTAGCTACTAAACTGCCACAATGTATTATCAACCTTAAAGTAGCAGATGCAAATAATTAAAGTAAAATGCAATATTTCAAATAGTAGGAAAGAAATAACCAAGTAAGGAAGAATAAAGAGATGAAATCTCACTGACCAGAGGAAAGGCGGTGGGTAGCAATGGCCCTAGTCAGCAGCTACAGCACAGTCACTTCAGAGTTATGTCTGAACATGCAGCCAATCGGGAAGTACTTGTGGGAGCCAAACATCTCCAAATTAAATTAACCAAATCACCCACTAAAAATTTAGGTTGAAATATTGCAGGGCTGAACATAATTTGGTAAACCCATCTTTAAAAGAAGACAGCAAGGATGGGACATCACTGGTATCCTGCCAAAACCACCTTTTAAAGAAGAAGCCTGGCAAGAGTATTCGCTTCCTGCCTTTTTTCTACTTTGAACTCTTCATGTTGTCCCACTGTTTGGGCATTCCATCATATTGGTGTCCCCAGCAAAGGGTGAACACAAGCAAGGACATCACCTGTTTGGGCCTGTTAAGGGCAGACAAGGACATCACACCTGCTTGGGCCACTTAAGGCCCAAGGAGGGCTTTGAGCCAGAACCCTTGCTCTAGTGAAACAAACAAGGTAAGATATAATCATGTGCCTCCCCCAACACTTCATACCGCCAAAGTCCTCGATTACACCCAGATCTAGATGGCAGAACATTCATGTAGCATTTGTACAACACATAAACCCAATTTGGTGCCCATCCTAATTACTACCACACACCCTCAAACTACAGAAATCACATTCTAACTCATTAGTACTCGCTCTGCAGTACTCCAAACACTAGACATTGTAGATATCTCCACCTACTGCAAGCTTGATGCCCTCTTCATCACAGAAACATGGCTTACCTCCAAAATCCTCGCACATCCAAGATGTCCTTTTTCTGATAGGCTACAGCATTCATCGTATGGACTGCACGAATGAGAACGGAGGAGGCCTCGCTGTCAGTCATAATTGCTCCTTGACCTGCACTCCAGGCATTCAAGTAACACTTACTTCATGGAACTGATGACATGCCATTTCATAATCTCTGTAAACAAGACCGTCACTTTCCATTTCATCTACAGAGCTCCCGGGAACAAGAAGGACTTCACTGATGAATTATCAGTTCTCCTCACCATTTTGATCATCTAACTTGCCCACACCACCATCTTGGGTGACGTTAACATCCCAGAGAACACAAACTCAAAATAAACAAGAGATACCTCCCTGAATTTAATAAATACATGTTGCTATCCCAATCTCCCTACTCAGCGTCCTACCAACAAAGCAAAGTCAATCCAAAATAAAAGATCAAACATTTAGATCCTTCCAAGACTTTTCCATGGAAAATCTAATACTTTATAACATCTCTCACCCTTTAGCTCAATGTCTGAATTCAACAACCTTCTAAACAACTTCAAAACTTCTTCTGGAAAACGATGTGAACATTCAAGCCCCAATTAAAAAACTCAAGTCCAAGCTAAAACTTTACCAGTCTGTTACTAAAGAACTTGCTGACAATAAATGATCCATCCGCAGATAAGAAAAAAATGGAAGGAAAACAGAAGTCCAGATGAACTCTTCATGATAAAGAAGTCACTCTGCGCAACATACAGACCTCATATCTCATCTCATCATCCAAAGCAAATTACTATGCCAACACCATCAAAGAGGTCACCGACAAAAGAGGGATTATTTTCAAGCTTTGCATCAACCCCTCTGCTGGACCCACGTATCCTTCACTCCACGGAAAAGGGAAATACAATCAATCTCTTCTTCAAGGACAAATTATAGAAGATTTAACAGCATACTGACAACATCAAGCCTAGTAAATCATTTATGATGTACATTCCCGCAATTGTCATCCTTCAAATAAATATTTTGAACTTTTCTTATTGACATATTCAATTCCCTCAAAGGCACTACTTATGCAGATAATATCTTATCCTCATTTTCGACAAACCTATCTCTGGCAAACTCTCCCACCCCTGCCCACCACTGTCAATGCTTCCTTCAGTCAAGGCATCTTTCTAGAAGCTCTCAAGACAGGCCAGATCTTCCCACTCCTGAAGAAAACTACATCAGACCCTGATGACCTCACTAACTACCACACCATTACTTGCCTCCAATTCAGGGGCAGGATCATTGAAAAACATAATTTGTTACTAACTGCAGAATCACATCAATGCTCATCATCTCTTGCACAACTACTAGTATCATTTTACATCATGCTGCAGCATGGATACCTCTACTGTACTCATTTCAGACAATGCAGTACAGGATTCACCGGCACTGAAATTTCCTGATTCTCCTTCTAACCATTCAACCAACACTACTTTGTCACATGAGCACCAACAAGCCCCAAAAGATCGCTATCACTTGCAGAGTCCCCAAGGGTTCCCAAATGTCCTCTGCCATCTTCAACCGCTACTTGTAGCCTCTTGGTGCTCTATCCACAGCTAACAACATACTGATTCACCAATATGCTGATGATACACAACTCTGCTTGAAAGTATCTTCTGCTTTAGATATCTAAAGCTTGAAACACTGCCAGCTTATCATCCAGACCTGGATTTCCAGCACCTCCCTGAAGCTCAACCCAACTAAGACAGACTTCCTGTTAATTGCCAAGAACAAAAAAAATGAAACAGTACAAACCTGGCTCAATCACCTCAACCATGTCACCTGGATTTACTCTGGACACCAACCCCACTCTCAAGAAACACATAGGCAAGGAAACAAAGACGGTTCGGTATTAGCGCTATCTTTGAAAGAAAATGATACTGTTTCTTCCACAAAGAGACTTCAGAACTGCTGTTCAAGCTCATTCATAGTCCTCTCATATTACTCTGCTGTTTTTTGGCTAGGTACATGCAACAGAAGTACTGCATATTTACATACAAACGTAAAGATGTTGAATAGAAGTTCCAGAAGTAGCTTCATCTACTATGTTTAAATCAACATAGATGCATGACAAGCAGCTTAATGTCTTGAGAGCCAAGCACAGGATCGAAACCTACCACGATCTGCTACTTGGGCTCAAGCAGTCTGCGCCACAAACGGAACATTTGGTAACACCTAAAGAGTTAATTCTAAAAGTAAATAAAAATGCAATTATGTGCCCTGAAAACTACAGCATTTCAGTACCATTTATTAACTACTTGAAGGAGAATCTGTTCGAGGAAATTGTAGACAATGCAGTCTGGCAGAGGACATCAGCACTGTTGTTTACAAAAATCCTCATGTTGATGTCAAGATTCTATACAAAGATGAATAAAAAGACACAGCTAGCAACATAAAAAAATGATAGCTGGTTTGATAGTGAACACAGTGTGGCACAATCACCCAGCTGGGAAGGAATCTCTGAATAATTACAGAAGGAGTACAAAATGCTGTTGAAGAACTAAAAGAAACACGCCCAGCTTAATGTCCAAGGGGAGGGAGGAGGCAGTCCTCAAAAAGATACCAGAAGACTTTGGGAATTCAAGTGGGGACCAAGGAATGGGAGAAAAGTGTTGAAACATTGCACAAGAGCAATAAGGAGCAGAAAACTGATAGACAAAACAAAGGCTGGCCCACCAATGTGATAAGATCCAATAGAGGACTGCTCAATGATTAGCCAGCAGACAGAGGAACAATGGAAATGAACCTGAGCCTTGGGGAAATGGAGACCAGTCACGGAAGGCATTTCGAGCTTGAAAGCAAACAATCCCCCAGGCCTAAGGGAGTTCTACCAGATCTCTATCTAATCTGGATGCGAACATCAGCACTGGCCTTATACCTTTTTCAACGTAGTCTACAGCTGTGGCAACGACTCGATCTTGGAGATAGGTAATAGTCGCTCCATATATAAAAATGGCAATCACCTTGATCTCCTACAGGGAGCAGGCAAAGTTTATGGGAAGCTCCTATACAGTCAACCAAAGGACAAGGTGGGAACAGATAACATATAACTGTAACCCAGGATGGTTTGGGGAAAGGCTTGAGCAACGTCATCCACAATGTACACTCAAGGCAAGAAAGTCCATCTCTATATAACTGTTGGTGATCTAAAGACTGCTTTTGACTCAGTAGATCAAAATCTCCTATAGACAGAAAAAGCTGGACACAGCAGTCCAAGTGCTGAAAGCTCTGATACAATTATACTATCATTCAATAGCTACAGTCAATTAGGTTATGGATGGGCAATACACTTAATACACTAAAATAAAGGTAGGTGTCCAACTGGGATGCAATCTGGCTCACTGTTAATTAATAGATTATCTACTGGATATGATGCTCGATACCCTTCCCCTGGGAGTAGAAAAGGCTTCATCACTGTCCTTCGCCGATAAAGTTGTGCTTATCTCTCTTATCTAGCTGTCAATTCATTGAGCATTACAGCACTTCACAACCTACTAGCATGTAAAGGAACCTATGGCAACTACTATGGAAACAAAGTCATGATTACGGAGCAGAAGGTCCCAGTAAGCAAATATTTACTGTGAATGGGGTATTATTCAAAAACGTTTCAACCTTTGATTACCTAGGCATTCATCTGACAGTTAACTAACATGGGTCCAGCAAAGACCATGTAGAATGACCAAGGACATGGGAGTGGTCCCCCACTGTAAAAGTAACATAGGAGGATAATTAATTTGAACAGTTTTTGAGGTTGAGAAAATATAAACCATTGCACCCACAATACTAAGAGCAACTCTATGAGGATAGGCCAAAGTTCCAGAAATACAGAAAATAAAAAGCTGTTTCCTTGTAAAGCACTTACTACTGGGTTCAAGCATTCAGCCAAAGGCCTTACAACAGCAACAAGGGCTGAATCCAATAGAAGATGTAATTCCACTGCCCCCTTTCCTACTGTGGACCAGGCTACACATGAAGCTGCATGTTAAGCTGAATCTAAAATCATATCACGAAGTTCAGGGCATGATTTGTTTTGCAGAACACCATGGAAAATGCACATGAAACAAAACATGAAAGTGATAGGCTACGGCTGATCTCTGGGGAAAATCCCAGTAATAAAAGGGGCAAGTTCATTGGTAATTAAGACAATCTACAGGTACACAAAAACAAGGCATATGATCACCAGCGCTAATTTAGGAACAATGCTATGGAACTATCCAGACATAGGCATAGAACCCTACTTTTACCTAATCAAGCCTGAGATACAACAATCCTCATATTTAAAATTCAGGCACAGATCACTACCTACTGGAGATTTGCAAAATGATTAACCAATGAAGTAAATACCGGCCAGTGCACCTCTGTCATGGGAGGGCTCGACACATCCAGGTGTTTTTGGTCTTTCACAAAATAACTGTAGCCTTACGAAGGCAAATACTCTTCTAAATATTCAAACGACATAGAAAGAAAATTGTCAGCAATGGAAGTGCACCGTGCATTCGGACCAATTCGCCCTATTGGAGCTTATATTGTGTCTCCATGGCAGTTCACAAGGTCCAGTTCTGAGAGGACAAATTAATGGTTCAATAATACTAATCAAAAGATTCAGTTGAACCTAACGTTTAAGTATGTATGTCTTTTAACTTAACTTTTTAACAAACTAGCTAAGCTACAATATACTGTGATTATTTTATGGCATTTAGCTGAGTTGATAAATACATTTGATTTGATTCAAATTTATTATTAGACCAGACTTACCAATTTAATAATTAAATTGATATTGCGGTTTCAGGTTTCTGCTCCTCCACAAAACCGGTATAAATGTTGTTAGCAACCTGGCACTAGAGCCCCCCGTTTGGGGTGTCCGCCAGGCATTGCAGTGCCAGCTTGGTGTGGAGCATTTCCCGATGATGATACTATTCATCCATTGTGATGCTTGAGGGCTCTTGCTCCCGAGACCAGTGGTCCCCTAGGATGATATGTAATTTTTGGAATAGTGTACTTTATATATTTGACTATGGTTTGGGAGATTGTACACTGGAGCACTCAACCTCCCGGTCCCTCCCCCAATCTGTTTCTTGAGATACAACACAAGTAGCCATATTCAATTAAAGACACATCTACTAGGTTCTGTAGGTAGGTATGTAAGTAAATGAAATAGCCTAGATAATAGTCATTCAATCATTAGTATTAGCAAACCTCCCTCCCCCATACATGTTCAACCATGCAATATAAATGAGTACTTGAGGTGAAGGGTATCTCTCAGCTTACCTCTTGAGCATTGAATCTTAAAATGTCCTTCATGTACGTGGGCAACAATGTTAGCAAAGTGTAGAAGGTCCAGTTATAAGAAAAATGTGCTACAATAATTGCCCAAAGTGGCAAGGAAGTTATCATGGCTCCACATGGTATAGATTTTTGTGTAGAGAGCTGAAAAAAATTAGAACACGCATAGTAGGTTACACTCTGGAGCTCAACTTTAAGAAATTATTGACATGTACTATAACTTTGCAAATGTAAACAGAAGTGCAACTGCTGATTATGCAATTTTAAAATAAGGTTGAGTATTCAACCTAGCACATAACTGGCGCAAATATTTGTAAACTAAATTAAAAAAGATAAGGCAGAAAGTACATGGTCTTAAAGTGCACAAATGACAGGGGGTCTTAATAAAAATGAATCTTGCTACTGTGTGTCCACAAAAATACTCACCAATAGGTTTTCAAAGTATTTAAAAACTGTTTAAAAATAATTGCAGCAGTGCATGGTCACTGCTATGTTTATGTCGATAAACATGCAACAGAAAGAAACTTAGAGCGTGATACATTATATATACCTCTACATATTACTTTTAAAATTAATTTTATTTTACATCGATTTTAACTGAAAAGAACAAAGAAAAGTCTAACTGAATACCACAATTTCGACAGTGATCAAGAGAACTACAGTGCATTTAGCATCATGCCTTTGAAAGCAAAAGACTTTCAAAATAGCCCAAAAGATAAACTTATCGTGAATAGTAAAACATAGCTGTCTAAGGAGATATGGGAAGCTCCACGTCCCATTCTATACCAGTGACTGGGAATTGGGAAGGTAGAGGTAAAGAAGGAACAGCAGGGTGTTAAAGAGCAAATACAATTGGCGACTACGAAAAGGAGCACCAATCGAGACTATAGTTAATCTCAAATGAATTCGAAGAATGACAGAATGAAATGTGGACTCATGCGAATCTACGTTCATGTTTCCTGACAGTGGGCTGGGCAGGAAGAGCATCTCTCACATGTCACCTTTTTAATACCATCCAAGAAGGAGCGTGCAGGCTCTTTCTTTGTGAATATGTATGTTTACTCTTTTATAGTGGGCTGAAGGCAGTCCACATCTGTTACAATCACATTACCCCTCATGGGGTCCTCCTCATCCCAGTCCAAACAAATGAAGAGGACTGGGACGAGGAGGACCCCTAATCGGGGTAATAAATATTATTGGTAAGTAATGGAACATTCTGCGGAATCATATTGGTTATTCAACTGTATTTTATTATAGAAGCTTCAAAACAAGCCAGTCAACACATGTTTCGCCCCCTAGATGGTTTATGCATGTGGGACTTTCTCAAGGCATCTTGCATTATGAATACCAGAAAAATAACCTGGTTGCTTAACATGAACCAGTTTCTTTTAAATAAAGGTGTTGTATTGATCTGGCCTTCCACTTGTCAACACTTGTAGCCTCATTTTGTCTCATAATCTCTAAATAATCACCCACATGGCATTTTGTACAAAATGTATATTCATTCTTGACAAAGCTTTTACACTGTGACTTCATATCGATTATGGTGCTTAACGCACAGACCCTAAATTCAGGAATGCTTTCCATAGCCACTTCCATAATGGCAGAGGTGTGTTACAGGCATCTATTCTGTGACTTTCCTTTTGCGAATTCTGGTCAGTGGGCATCGCTATACTACAGAACGCCGATTTTTGCTTTCATCAAGTTAATTGGCCCCGCGAATATATTTCTTAGTAAATTCCTAGTAAATTACAAGGGTAATGCATTGATGAATCTCACTAATAACCACTCTGTTTTTTTTATAGATCCTACTCACCCGCAGATTATTTATGCCTAGGAGCCTACTGCAGTTCTCTGTGGAAGGCAGTGAGCAACTTAAAACACATCTGCACCTGTGCCTTTCGTCTAGTGTTTATGACATACCGTTTGCTGCAACACTTCTTACTAAAAACATTTAGGGCCTGCATAAATATCACCAGGAACTCAGAAAAAAAATCAATTCCATGAGGAGCGCCAAGAAATCCAAATATGTGAGGCGATGAGCTCATTATCCCTAGCCACCATTACGCCATCGCTTACCGGAAGCTCTAGAAAACAATCAGGTTCAGAAGTGTTAACCGGCTTCAGTCAACTAAAACGCCCCTCCTTTAGTCCCACAGCAGACTTCTTCAACCACCCGGGGCTATGACACTTTACGTGTATGTCTAACCAAACAGTGACCTTGTTTACCTTTACCAGTCACAGACTTCACGTCCGTCCTCTTTGTTGGGTGAAGTCGGAACTCTATGCCTCAGTGACATCATCCTGGATCACCGTGAGGTGCTGAGGTGAAAAGGAATGAGGCTTTTCCCTTTGGGT
Organism: Pleurodeles waltl; assembly: GCF_031143425.1. NCBI lineage: Eukaryota > Metazoa > Chordata > Amphibia > Caudata > Salamandridae > Pleurodeles > Pleurodeles waltl. The sequence continues at coordinate 1,413,622,868 of NC_090444.1, read as the reverse complement.
TTGGGGTGCCTTCCCTGCTCTAACCACCTTGTAGTCATAAGAGATGAAGCATTCCGGATAAAACTCACCCACCGTCTCTTTAAGCCCCAGAGTTCACAGGGCAAATAAGTCAAACAACCATCTTAGAAGATCACGGCTATGTTCGAGCCTGGCAGTTTGGAATATTAGTTTAAATTTTTTTTTTTAAAAAAAAAAGAGTTTTCCTATTAGCTGTTCGGGTATCATTGCTTACCTATATTAAGTGGAGTCATGGTTCCATACTGAGCTGAAATAAGCAATGTGTAGAGAAAGCAAACATAGGTTAGAGATAGAGAGAACAAAGGAATGGGAGAAAACCTAATCTTGTTTAAACCATGCAAAAAATACGAGGTATGCAGGTAAGTCATTTGGTTGGTGTGATGAACTATGCAAGATAAATGGATGAAAGATACAGGATGACTAGAAAATCAATGGACTGATGCACATTGTTGTCTCTTTAGTCATACAAAAGGGCAAAGTTATGCCTTTCATTGAATTTGCCCTTGTTACTACGGCATGAGCTGGAGGGAGAGGAAGGGGTACACAGAGACAAAGATGGGTCTTAGCTGTCATTTGTTGTTCAGAGAAGTGGATAAAGTTGGCTCAGAAAGTGGCTTTTCCAAAATCTCTTGATTATGATTGTGCTCTTTGGGATCAATAACAGAATCTACGATGGGAGGGGTTTAGGGTGGGGAAAGGTGTAAGAAGGCCTCCGTGGACATGCATCAAGGGCAGTGACCAACAAAAAGTAGAACAGATTGGTCATGAGCAAGTGCTCAGGTTCTACATTATGAGTTTCGTTGATGTGTTCAGGTCGTTGTACAGATCATCTAATTTAAGGCTCTTGCATGTAGGTGGCCTGAAAAAAGACCAATTTGATCCTCGCTTGTCCCTAATGATCTTGGAGAGGGCAGCTGCAGAAGTTCCATAGAGGCAGACAGAGTGATGTCAGGAGGGGCTGACCCTCAGGCAGCCCTCACACACCCATCCCTGCATAAAAGACACAAGGAGCTGCAAAGTGGGGAATGGAAGTGAAGAAGAAAATGTCAGTCTTCACACTCAGAGCATATAAGAACACGTTTGGAAGAGGCATGATATCAGGATGTCAACCAGCCCTCCGCTTTGATCTGAAGACAGAGAAGCAGAGCTATTCAAATTGAAATATTGCTCCTCCTATACTTAGATAAGGTGTGTCTTTCCTGTCCAGTATGAAATCCCGCTTCCTCAAAGGTAAACAATCAAAGGAAAGATCTGAAATAACTAATTTCTTTGGCACAATTGGTCTCACATATTAACAGCGTATTTGCAGGCACTGTTTTAAAATGGACCAAACACACTTCAGCAAGGTAAGGCTACTCACAGGGTAGCACTCTGAAAATGTTGCTGAAGTAATTAAACTTCTAAAACCATTGGTAAAAAGAAGTGCTCATGGTTAGGACAGAATGGCCATTCCCACTATTGTTCGTATGTGATTACGGTTTTTGATCCAATTGTTCCTGGCAATGAAAAGCTTTGTCAAGGTCGCTCAATCAGTGCAAACTGTCTTCAAAATATAACTCTTCAAATTGATGCATTAAAGGATACAAGCAATTATTGCACATTGTCAATCTTAAAGCCATTTGGTAAATGTTTTGCAAAATGACTGCTTGTGACCGGGTGTCCAACCAAGACATAATTTCTCAAACCCAGTCACAGTTTGGAAGAAAAATGTTACATAGCATAATGGTTCCCATACATATGGCAAACAAATCTTTGGTTAAAAAAATAAAAAATAAAAAAATGGCCATGCATATACTGAGCATTTATTGACTTGGCCTCAGCCTACTACAATGTCAGACAACACAGTCATATGCATATATGGCTAAATGGGTTTTTGCCTGGCATAACTCCATGACATATGTCATGCTAGCTGTGAGTTTCCAAAGGTACTGAAAAGACTGAATGTCTCAGTGGGGTGAAGCAAGAACGTATTCCCTCTGGATAGGGTTCTGAAAAAATTAGTTTGACCTCACCTAATCTGTGGTAGAAGCACAGCTCTGCTTTTTATTAGGCTTACGATACAGCCTTCCTTCAAGGACCACTATGCTATCAAGGACTTTCAGATTAGTACTTAAAAAACAAGGGTTATGAAATTCACTAACTCACAGGGGACAAAATACACTAAATATAACTTAAGAAAGTATTTTAGATATGGAAGGCAAAAATGACTACCTGGCAGTTCTCACTGAATTTGCACGCACCAGAACAGAAACAATCAAAAACTGCAGCCTTTGCAATAAACAGACAACTTTAACTATAGCGCCTATTTAATTATGTCATGTTGCTTATATTACCAAAGTTGTCAAATCCATAACATATGATAATATATATCTGGCTAAATTTGTGGACAAAATATGGAAACACTTTCTGCATGAATTACAGTTGGCAAACACTATGGCATTTATGCAGTATATTACCCAGACAACGAATATATTATGTGTTTAATGGAGCAGGAATGTCTCCTGCCTGGCGAACAGTCATGTTCTCCTGCCTTAAGTGTTCAACTGTGAGTATCTGGAATCCTTTTTTAGGTCGAGTGCAAGCATTCTCCCTCGTGTATTTCATTTGTTGGTTACTGTGTCCTTTAAAAATTCTTGCTCGCTAGTGGTCAGTTCTTCCTTTTTCTCTCTCCTTTTTCTGTTTCAGAGCAGTGACCAAATACTGGAGTATTCCACTTAGGTTTCTTTATCTGTTGCTGTGACTGACTATGTTCGTTATTTCTTTGGTGCTCCCCTTTCACTGTGGTTGTTTTAGGCTGGTAGCTGTCTGCGTTTTATTGCAGCATTCAGTTCCTCTCATGTCTTCCCATGTCGCTGACATTTGTTTTGGCTTTATTCCAGTGCTGTCCTTGTTTACCTCTGGCTCCTAAAATAAGCTTATTTTACAAAAAAAACACCTTGTTGTTTAGCTCACTGATCAAGGAAGCCACAATATGCCCTTTCTGGTAGAATGCAGCTAAACCTAGAAGCAATGATGTGAAACTTGCTTAGCCTCACATCTCATCTCAAGTCTCTCTCTCCAGGGCCCCTCACGCCAGCACTCGCAACATCGCACACAGGGCATTGCTTATCTCCTTTATTGGGGCCATAAATCTTCTCAGGCTGCTCTTCTCGTTGAAATGTGACTCAAGAATGCTTGCAAGACTTTTCATTCTGTTAAAATAAAATAAAAACACCTTTGCAACCTTATTTTCCAATTTCTGTTCAGATGTTTACACAACGTGAGGTCATTCAGTCATCTCTTCTCTCCTAAAGGGCTTGTGATTTATGATGTCAGTAGCCGCCAGTGAGCACCAATACATGGCAGGAAAAGATGAAATTATGAGACAAGAATGACCAATTTATGTAGCAAGAAAAGTCCAGTTCTGAATTTACAATACCAATAGATCTAACTCAAGAAAAGGCGATACCTATTGGATTGCAAATGCTTGTTTGATTTTGGTCCCAGCTTCATGCTAATCTATTGTGTGTGCAAGAGCCTAGGCTTGCCCCTTAATATGAGTGAAGTCCTAGACCTGTCCTGTTTACTGGAAGGGGCTCATCAAGCAAGCCCTGTGATGGGTTTAGCATGTAGTGCAGTGGTGGTAGTGTATCATGTTTTATTTATCTCTAGTTGTGACCAGACATTTCCCCTGTGTCAAAGGAGTGGGCACTTACTGGCCCACTCGTGTAAAGTTCCACTTCTATGCAATAACCAAAGTTCCTAGCACTAACATTCCCAGTATGCTATGTGTGTGGCCTATGTGGTGCATGGACTGAATGCAGGACTGAATCAGAGTAATGGAGTTCTGTGAGTTTTTTTTTTTTTTTGGAACCCCCTGGACTACTCATAACCACAAGATACAGGTGAGGTTGTTTGTCAGGTCAGTTGAATTTTACTGATGGCAGTCCTGATGCTGGAGAGAGGATACCTAGACAATAAAGTGAGGAAAGAGGAATGAGGACTTGCTTTAGAAATTCTATTAGGTCCTTTTGCTGAGAGAGGCTGTTGATTAGTTTTCATGAGCGTTACCTCTTGGTAGATGGTGGGGATAAAGGGTGAGAAAGGTCCCTTATGCAAAGCCCGGCCTTAGTCTCTTTCCCTGATCACTGTCAGCATGGCTTTTGATGAGGTAGGTACAGAATGTTTGTGCTTCTGTTGTAGGTACTCAAGGAGGGAGGCTAATCTGCTATACATATCATTACTCTGCACAAAGGATGTTTCTGGAAAACAGCGTGGGCTGATGTCATGAGCCCCTTTAAAACCCAAGTTTGTCAGCCCTGTTCTAGCATTGTTTTACAGTTCATATTTCAGTAGGGTTGCTTTTTAGATGATTTTTACATATTTTTTATCAGCTTGCTTGTATTCTAGGAAAATAAGGAACAAGGTGCTTGTTTAGCTAGCCTTTGCACAATATAATTAGTACTTTTTGTCCAACCCTAAAGAAAGCCGTACACAATATGCTTGTTGTGTTGCCTGTTCAGGAGGCAGCTTCTAACACACAGACACACCTAGTACTTCCAATACAGTATGGTTCATTATATAATTAGTACACTGACCCAAACGGGGCAGAGGGCATTCCGGCTATGACTATCCTGGGACGCCTGCTGTGCGACATGAAGCTTGGCTGGAGCTGATATACCAGCCTCCTAAGAGGATGGCCATCTACATCACCAACTAACTCCTGACACTGTTTCGAGGTATGGGGCTGGGACTAATACCTTGGATCGGGACCGGCAAAAGGGTACACCTGCTATGCTCTCAGTGTAGACATAGGGGTAGGTAGGAACCTCTAGAACAAATCAGGAAAAACAAACACCATGGTTGGATTGTTTACCTTTTTTACCATGTTTGTAATGCTGATTACTTTGCTTTGTTTCATCTGCCTAATTATCGCAGCTCACATTTTATATGCCAGATTGTGACAAATGACGCAGATGGACTCAGTCTACCAAGCTCCGCCTCCCTAAACACGCAGTCCTAGTACTATAGTAGGAACTGGATAACAAGGACAGATTAAAGAAGACCCAAAGACCCACCCCAAACTGGACCTGAAATTGCAGAGAGAGATCATAACCCCCTGTTTGCTTTGACTCTATGAATGTTGGAGCCCACTGACTGGCTTGTTCCAGTTGCAAGTTTTCTTCAACCAAAGAAGGGAGTGCTCTTCTGAGTACTCAGAGGGCTGCTGTGTTACCAGAGCTGGTGTCTACCTAACTTTCCAGAGGTGAGGGGACTTCACCTAGAGTCTGGCCTTGCTAGAAGACGCAAAATCTTTGACGTGAAACATGAAATCAACCTGCTGCTAAGAGAGAGAAAGAGCCTGCCAACCCTGCAGAGGTGTGACTGACCAGAAGCATCAGAGCAGCTTGATACCAAGTGTTGTGTGGGTCTGTTTGCCGAAGACTGAGGAGAGTGATCTGCATGCCCTGAGGTGTGTGCAGGGCAACATGCTCTATGAGGACAATCCCAAGAGGATAGCAGATAGCAGTCATGGCCATTACCACTAAGAAGACTATGCCAATGCAAATAGTGCCACTGACTAGAAACCTGTATCAAGGTGGCGTTAAGTGCCATCATAAAATTGTGCTCATGTGGAGTGTACCAACATCAAGAATTAACTGTGCACACAGCAGAGTGCGCTGCCTTTCCGAATATCGCAACCAGGTGGGCCTGCCTTTTCAACAACATGGTTGAGTACAAATGACCACACACAACAGTTCAATTTCTTATGTTCTGATTACAACCGGGTTCATATTGATGGTATAATTGTGCTTCTGCAACGCTTTCAATACTGTTGATATTATACATCCTCACAGACTGCAAAGGCTTTGTCGCTAATATCTGTGCCGGCTGTAAACCGATATGCTTTGCCTTGAAATTGTTATCTGAATGTATACCATTGTGGAAAGCTTCATTGCAAATTTGGTATGTACTTGCCTCAATAATCAAGGATACATCAATGAATACATATTAAGAAAAAAAAGTGCATTAAGCCCACATCATCAAATCGAGCTGTTTCTGCTCTTCTGGAGGTTTGTTTTTTGGCCTCTGCCTCAACCACATCCTCAGCCCCTTTCTTTTGATGTCCTTTGATCGATATAGATAAGTTGCCCTTCCTCTAGAAGAGTTGTTTTAGTTCTGACCTCTGATGTACTCTCATCTTCAATGATATCAGTGTCTGATTCGCTTATATCCTCATTGTGTGATGGAAGTCTAACTATGTGATCCGATATATTTTGTTTTTTTATGTTACGTAACCATCTAGCAAAAGCGTAGATGGTACCATTAGTATTTGGAGTATTTTTCCTTAATTTGTCACTTTCTTTCGTTTGTGCCATTGCTTGAATTTTATTTTCCACTTCTTGTATTGATTTCAATAAATCCTTGTCATCCATTTTTAGTATATTTTATGAGAATCAGAATCATGTTTCTGGAACACTGCATATCATTTTCTCCACATTCCACATGCATTTCCGGTGTTATGCTGTTATATGTACAACAGCATCAGTCCACAAAAATGGGGATGACCACACAAAAAGAGATATTTTCTGATGCTGATATATCATATATGTAATATGGGCAGTTAAAAATTTGAATATGTGTGCGAAGTCTGAATTTTAATAAATATTAAGGTAGATGTACTTTCTGAAACCTATCTTAGCCCTGCCAAAAGCCTCTGGTGATTAATTACCATTAGCCTCCAGCTGCAGACTTCTGAGGTTTTAATCTCTGAATGAGGTGTGAAAGACAATGGTGTTGGTGTGGGCACTTGTTACTGTTCCTCTGGTGGATTACCATCTGGACAGTGCCCAGCAACTTAATTAACTTCAGGGAGCCCTCCCATGTCACAGGCAAATGTTAGCAAATCCAGGCCCTTGCTTTTTTCCTCCAGCCAGCCAGGCTCCAATCACATTTGTGAGGGAGTTGTACCCAAAACTGTACATGCACAGTACCTGAACCTGCACAGAGGAGGGGTTGCTCATTTTCCTGGCCACATCTCTGGGATGGGGACAGAGGCTCTGCACAAGGTGAGAAAGGTTTCACTATCTTGATGTAGGCAGAGTGGGAAACTGTGGATTTGTTTGCAGTATGGCACACAGGAACTGCTGCAAACATGGGTAGGGTTACCCCTGGAACTTTTTCCTTTTGGTCACTTGACCCACAGGCGGAGAACAGAAGAAGAAATGTACCTAATGTTTGAGACCCGTGAGGAGACCTGAAGGGCTGGACCTGCTTCCACTTGTACCCAGGACAAGGAAGTTGATTCCAAGGATCAATTGGCTGACTTCCATTTAAGTTACAGAGACACAAAAAGCAGCAAGAAGCCTTTTTCCTGAAGACTCCAGCTGATCACTTCCAATTGGACCTTCCTGGTGGTTTCTGTTGGAGTGAGTCTAGTCCCCCTGTACCATTCCTGAAGTCCTGGAAACCGTGATTGTGGCAAGGTGTCCTCATCCCAACATCCTGAAAAAGCTAGGCACTGGAAACGTTTTGGCTCCAAAGACCACTGGCAGACCAGAACAAACCTGACAAGCCAATCTGACCAAGGTGCATTGCTGCTGGGCTAAACATTCAGGTATCTCCCACTCCGAGTTTTTCTGCAGCAGCAAATCCTTTTCATCTCGGCTGGCCAGAGACGGTATAAAGCCTCATGGAGCCCTCTGCGGCAAAAGCCTTGCCACATTGGAGGAGTCTGAGCTTTAAAAAGCGACTAAGTCAGAACGTAGAAAACTTGGCCGGGTGAAGTTACCAAAAGTATCCAGCCAGGAAGTGGACTTCCCTGGGTAGAACTTAGAATTTTCCCACTCAGAGCTTTTCCTGCCTAAACCAATGGCTTCATGGGTACCACGCCCAACGCCTGTCTAAAGTGGTAGAGCCATTTTATGATAAAGCCTGCTGCCCTGCCCCGCTGTAGGACTACGACTTCCATTGTTAAGACTAAGTCAGAAGGTAAACTCTCTGACTGGGTTGAATCTGGTTCAGCGCAGCCAGCCTCAAATCATGCCTAGATTCAGGTTTACCATGACCACGGTTAGCATTTAATGCTTTTTGGTGCCATATTCATTTAAAACATAAAAATTCATGTGTCCAATTCCCCTTAATGGAATTTTGTTGTTTTAGTGTCATTTTCTTTATTAAAGTATTCTCTATTTCAATAAATTGAGTTAGATTTGTACTGTTTTGTGGCTTTTACTTTTTTATCTGTACGTTGGTACTTCTAAATGCTTTATATATTTTAAGTTAGGCTTGTCTGCTCTGTGCCAAAGCTACTAGGGGTTGAGCTCAAGTTTAAATTACTGTAACCTTTAGAGGACCAAACAAAATAGGGACATCATTATTTGTGATTACTCCAATCGGCCCCAACTATTATCCCACTGTCTCACAATCAGTGTGATAAGCCAATTATATATTTAGAAAGGTGGAATTGAATGTATTTAACTGCACCGGAAGAAGGGAAGAAACTGTGTTAATTCAGTACTGAAGATACTTGTAGGTTTAAGTAGTACCACAGAACACTACAGAAAATGAACACTGTATATCCAAAAGTACTCCAGGGTGTAGACAGAATTATGTGCAAAGACATGCCACCTACAGTCTTACCGGTACCAAAGCGTCAGGTCCAGATGGCTAATTAGCTGAGCACAGCCTTCCTCATAACCAGGGACAAATGACTTCAAATCAGTAGCTTGATCAAAGAACACCTAACAACAGGAAAATATCTCTCAAATGTACTCTCAAGTTTTCAAAATAATCCATCAGTTCACAATTATGATAAGACAAATAGCCATGGAGGGAGTGACATGGATGGAGGGACAGCCAAATCATATTACTATACACTACTGGACAAAAGAACAAATTGCTAACCTTCGGTAACACACTTTCTTGGATATTTTATTGATCAGCAGATTCCTCAATTTTAGACTATCCCACAGGAACCAGACTGGCTGCAGAGATTTTTTCCAGCTGAGTTTCTGCGCACTGGTAGGCTTTTCCATTCAGTTCCATGAATGCCTCCATACTGCCTGGGAAGTGATGGAGCAGAGTCACATATAGGCACCACTCCCCATGCTGAGTTTCTTGTCATTTACCTTTCTGTGCACTCCAGGAGCATAAAACAATTATTGGTGAAAGCGTGCTGACCTCTAACTTGGATGCTTTTTATATGTTTATATGTTTTATATGTTGTATGGCAACCACTCCATGAAATGGGGAGGAGGGACGTCAGTGAGGAATCTGTGGTTAAACAGAGTGTCTACCAAAAAGTTACCAAAGGTAGGTAACTTATTCTTGTGATGGATACTTCTGGCCACACTTCATCTTTAAAATACATACCAAAGCAGTACTTCCCAAAGGAGGAAGGTTTGTGAGAGTGGAATCAGACCAAAAAGTGCAGAATGATTGAGGGAGCATAGTTACCTTCTTGTCAGACCTATCTGTCAATCCAGTGATGCATCATGAAAGTATACTACAATACCCATGTCGCAACCTGGCAGATATCAAGAAAAGGCACCCCTGGAATCAATGCTATTGCCTTGGTGGAACTTGCGCTCAGGCCCTTGGGAGGGCTGCTTTTTTGGTCAAGTATTAATCCAGAGGACTGCCCACCTAAACATGGCCCTCTTTTTTACCATCTTCCTTTTCTTTGCTCTAGAAAACACTACAAAGAGGAGAAGGTTGACTTGATGGATCTTGCTACGATCAATATAAAAAAATCAAAACCCCAAACCAGTACTCCACCTCCACCTTGCTGGCGTCTGAGTCGGACTGGAGCTCTCTGCCCTTTACCAATCCAGCCACAGGCCCATCCATCTGGCCCATCAAGACTCACTCTCATTTCATCAGTCCATAAAACCTTAGAAAAATCAGTCTTGAGATATTTCTTGGCCCAGTCTTGACGTTTCAGCTTGTGTGTCTTGTTCAGTGGTGGTCGTCTTTCAGCCTTTCTTACCTTGGCCATGTCTCTGAGTATTGCACACCTTGTGCTTTTGGGCACTCCAGTGATGTTGCAGCTCTGAAATATGGCCAAACTGGTGGCAAGTGGCATCGTGGCAGCTGCACGCTTGACTTTTCTCAGTTCATGGGCAGTTATTTTGCACCTTGGTTTTTCCACACGCTTCTTGCGACCCTGTTGACTATTTTGAATGAAACGCTTGATTGTTCGATGATCACGCTTCAGAAGCTTTGCAATTTTAAGAGTGCTGCATCCCTCTGCAAGATATCTCACTATTTTTGACTTTTCTGAGCCTGTCAAGTCCTTCTTTTGACCCATTTTGCCAAAGGAAAGGAAGTTGCCTAATAATTATGCACACCTGATATAGGGTGTTGATGTCATTAGACCACACTCCTTCTCATTACAGAGATGCACATCACCTAATATGCTTAATTGGTAGTAGGCTTTCAAGCCTATACAGCTTGGAGTAAGACAACATGCATAAAGAGGATGATGTGGTCAAAATACTCATTTGCCTAATAATTCTGCACTCCCTGTATATATGTCTCGGTAGGATAAGAGGTTCTATAGAAAAGCAATTTTGTGAAATTAAAAGAATCTCTTGAATGATGGTGTGATGTCTGTGTAGATATGATGACTCCAACAAAAATACAGGTAAGAGGTTTCTTTATTCACCTCATCCAGCCCTTCGCTTCTCCAGCTGTCGCCTACAGCATTCCACCCGTTCCCATGACATTTTTAGAACCCTTCCCAAGACATTTTTAGAACACTACCATGTCACACTTCTCTCTTTACACAGAACTCTTCACATCAACAGCTTATACTTTCCACAGTTACATGAACATAACTTAAATAAAAAAAACTACAGAGGTCTAAATTTAAAGATATACAGATAATAAACATATGGGAAAACACTCTTTTAGTTATCTATTTATAAACCCTACTAAACAATCAGAATGTTTACCTTCTAATGTAATCATTTAAATAGTTTGGAATGGTTTGTGTTCTCGAACTCTTCCTACTGACACCATGTTTTCCTTCTGCAGTTACATTGGTTGCACCAGAAGCATTGTGTGTCTGTGAGTCTTTTAACTTTGCATATTCCTGTGAGGAAACCACTTGATTGAAATTCCAAACCCTACCGTCACCCGTTTTAACTGCATTTTTTAATACCTTTATTACCTGTTTTGATTTAGTGAATTCCGACCATTGTTGGCATCCTACTGGTGCTTCGATTTTCACCCAATCTCCAATTCTAAATACAATACTCTTGACATGTTTATGGGTGTCATAATAAATCTTCCTTTTTTGTTCAAAAGCTTGTTCAACTAATTCATCCCATTCCTCCTGTGTGTCCTGGGAGTCAATACTCCCAAATAGACGCAATAAGCAATCTGCTGTAAAGTTTCTCACACCGGGAATGTACTCCATTGTGAAGTCCAATTCCTGAAGAGCAACCACCCATCTCCTATTCCTCGAAGCTATAGAATCCAACCCTTTTTTGTAAAACACCTCCTTCAATGGTTTATGGTCTGACCTCACTCTAAAAGATGAACCCCAGATCAAATTCCTAAACTACTTCAGAGCCCAAAATATGGCACATGCTTCTTTTTTTAATCACCAAATAATTAGTCTCTGCACCTTTGAAACACCTTGATGCACATGCTATAAGACTATCTTTCCCATTTTCAATCTGAATTAATGCTGCTCCTAAACCCTTGTTGCTAGCATCAGTTATTACCATACTGTCACCACCTGGCATAAGTGCTTGTAGACTGGGTGCATTTGCAAGATCATTTTTACTTGCATAAATTCTTCATCAAAACACTGTACTCCCAACAATTTCCTTTGATGATTAGTCTTACCCACAAAGTTTTTTTACAAACTTATTACAGAACTCAGCCATTCCTAAAAAGGATGTCAATTCTTCTTTAGATTCAGGTTTCTTTAGATTCGAAATTGTTTAAACTAACTCATTCTTTGGTTTTATACCTTGAACAGATATCTGATGTCTGAAATAATTGACTTCAGTTACCCAAACCCTACATTTGCCCTTTCTTAACGTCAAACCTGATATTACCATGTCACAGATACCTTACTTGTCTTGGGGTCTAAGTAATGTTGGTGTTTATGGTTTGGATGACTAGAGGACCATCACTTTCAGTGCAGGCAAATTTTGTTGTCTGGCTAAGCGGTTATTGACAGGGGTAGTTGTGGTGCATTACTTTATGCAGGCTGTAGGCTGCCTATTACTGTTGAGTGTGATGACTGGGAAATCATATTTGAGTTCTTGAACTGAATAGCTGCAGATATAGCCCTTTTCCAAGAGCTACATTTCTGATAAGTGGCGGAGAATATTTGACACTGATTTGAGCACTTCTAACCTCTTTTTCTATAGATACCATCATCACCAAAAGGTTCCTATCCTTATGTTCTGCATGCTGGATAGTCACTCGCCCACTGTCGGCAGGTGGGACAATCTGAACTCGGAACTCCTCTCCTTGACAATTAATCATTCGCAGAAATGCCTCAAAAATATCCAAAATGAAAGTTGCCACAGGATATTTTCCCCCTAGGTGAGCATGAGCACTGGAACACCATCTCTCTTAGATTGCAGCGAACCCTCAAAATACCAAGCTGCAGGATGAGGCATTGCTGTTTAATAACTGAACATACAACCATTTCTTTTAGCTGATTAGGGACTAGCTGTTAATAAACCAATGCTAATGACAGCACTCGTTCTCTTGCTAATTCATTGATATATTTTTCTTCACTGCAAGTGAAAAGAAGTACCAAGATCAGTTATTAGTCCTCCAGGGTGAGTATGTATCTTTCTAATTCAACCATTTCCTAGTAGGGCATACCCATCAAACTAGTTAAAGAAGTATAACATGGTGCAAAACTCCGGTCAACAAGGTGAGAGTAGACTCAGGAAATGTAGATTAGCCTTCTTGCTACCCTTGCTAATTCTCAGTTTAAAATTTCGGTATTTACAATTAAATCCACTGAGGCAATTTAGCTTTTCCGACACATTTTCACACTCAGTAATTTGACTCCTCCTAAAAGTATATTCTTGGAATCATGGCTGGTCTTGTTACTACAGAAGCACCTTAACCATACAGAAACATAGGCTGCTTATAAAAATGACTGTGCTCTAATTCAATAGTGTTAATGTAGTAGGAAAAACATTTGTTTTAAAAAATTTACATACTTGACTTTTAAGTGATGAAAGAATATAGTCCCTTTCTGAGGGTGAAATTGTGCGGTGAGTTTCAGGAGTATCGCTCACAAAGAGTAACCACAAAACGAACCATAATATTCCAAAAGCTCCTAAAAAGGAAAATACACCAGCAATTATACTGCTGTAACAAAATTACGAAACAAATCGTTATTTCAAGAAGAACTGCATTTTAATGTTAATTCAAAGTCAAATAAAGAATGGTAAAAGTCATTATAATCTTGGAATCAAATTTAATGCCTTTCTGAATCTCGAAATATACCACAAAAAGTAAGGATTATAAAAGTGAGTAATGTTGCTTTGTAAACTATTACACTTAGTTTATAGTAAGGATCTTACACACTGACATTGTAGAATATGGCAGTGGACCGTAATAAAGACATTCTTTAACAAGAAAAACTAATTTATAATCCAAGACATTTAAGTTTAGGAAGTAGCTATAACCTACTAAAAAGGTAAAATACGATAAAAAGTGCTGTGCAGGATTTTTTATTAGTCCTCTACAAGGCAATACAGGCTCGCAACTATAGACTGCTCTGCTCCTTTAAAGGAAGGGACAAAATGAAATGACAGTTAACATTCTAAGCTACCATTAATTAGCAAAGCAAGACACATGCGAATAAGGGGTAAATTGCTGCTCAATTTGTCTAACTTGGGTGTTTTATAACTTCACTGAACATCAATTTCCCTAATCGATATGAAGGACAGGCGTAGATGTATGCTCTACAGTCTCTGTCTGCAACAAATGAAGTACACTGATTTACAAGTTCAAAATTTTAGTGGAAACCAAAACTCTCAGTGCTCATAAAAGTGTTGGGGTTCTGTTACTGCTGTTTGGGAAACACAAACATACTCTTTCCGTACGTAAATGAAAAGACAAAGCTCAGGGATGAAATCAAAAGGACGGAAGAGTACTGTGCATCCTTGGAAATTTAACCGCCTGTAAGCAGATGGTATATGGACTCCGTACGCCAATTAAGGTGAGACTAGAGAAAGAATATGGAGGACTATAAGGGGCTCTCTTTTTGTAATAGTTATATAGATGTATTGATACATATCTTGGCTTCATTGTCTCAGTGTAGCTGTTGCCAACAGCGAGCAAAAGAATTGGTCATGAGCTTGAAAGACACTAGTCCTGTAACCTAAATACAGGTGCTACTACTGGGGCACGCTGAGTAGTTCGCCGTCCTGCAGACCACCACTCATAACCTTCCTCCTTTGCTCCCACTGCAGCACTACTTCCCTCCGCTACTTCCCCAAAATGGGGTGCTATGTTTCGTTTTTGATTATCTCCTACAATATGTGTTGGTGTCTCTCCTTATATTTCCTGTTACCTGACTACCTCACAATCACACCGGTGGAACCATGACAGCTTGTTGATGCACTGTAGGGTCTGTTGTGTCTTACTTTGAACTCAAACTGTCACCCAATTATCAGTCTGTCATTCCACGCATCCTTTCAATGTGAAGACTGTGGCCTGCTACCTCCTGCTGAGTGCAGTATTGCTTACTGCTGGATACTTTCCTCCCCTCTCCTCCTAGAGGTGCTACATTTTTTCAGCCAATACACTGCTGTCTGTTTCTGGTCATCTCCTTCAAGGACAGGAGGGGAGAGAGAGAAACCCCATCCTCCTCAATCCTTCAGAGGGCAAGGAAGAATCATTTTAAGGGGACTATTGAAATGGCCCTGGATTACAGAGGAATACCTTCGCCCTAACTAATGAGATAACACAAAAGAGTACTCCTCACCCTTACATAATTGTCTTTAAGACGCAACACAACCTTCTGAATGACAAAGAAAATAATTTTTTGTCTTTATATGACCCTCACCCACTATAAAAGTGGAATGCTTCATCATCGGGTCCACTCTGGCGCCTATAAGCCAAAGTATGCTCAACCGGATTTTAAGCGCTCTTGAGATAACCTGCCAGGGGTCTTAAGATAAAAATACTTCACTACTCTCTAAGGTATCCCTGGTGGTAGTGAGTATCGTTCAAAACAAATTATATTAAGGGGACTTTCTCTAAGACATTATGGCCTCATTATGACAAATCCTGCTTATCACCATGGTGACGGCCGCCAACATACCGCTGCGGTGTTGAATATCCGCTCGACATATGACACACACACAATCAATCCGACAAAATACAGCCACATACACAAATCCACCAGCCTAAAGGTCAGTGCTAAAGTGCTGGTACCAACACCCATACCATTACACCAACAAAACAAGGCCCACCACATTATGACCCAGAAATCACCACAGCGGACATTCAATGGCGGTAAACCATTGGCATACATACAGCCTCGCTCAAATGGACACCCACATACAAAACAACACTACATTGGTCAATACTAAAAACACACACCTGACACTCATACACACACCACACCCACCAACCCACAGCACCATAAAACACACACCCACAGTACCCACAACCCTTTACGAACAACAATTACTGCCACAAGATTGACACGAACACCACAGACAACTATACAAACACACACCACATACACCCATACATCACTCATGCACGCACCCCACATCACACACCCCACTACACAACACCCATGTCCCCACTAAGGCACCCCTGTTTCACTGATGAGGAGTTAAGGGTCATGGTGGAGGAAATTGTCAGGGAAGAGCCACAGCTGTTTGGAGCACAGGTACAGCAAATATCCATTGCCAGGAAGATGGAGCTAAGGTAGAGAATCATGGACAGGGTAAATGCCGTGGGACAGCACCCAAGAACAAGGGACGACATCAGGGGGAAGGTACATTCCGAGGCAGCAAGGCACCAGCTCGCCATACAGAGGACTGGCGGTGGACCCCCACCTCCTGCCCCACAGCTCACAGCATGGGAGGAGCAAGACTTGGCAATACTGCATCCTGAGGGACTCTCTGGAGTAGCCGGAGGACTGGACACTGGAGAGACAATATTTACTACTTATTACCCACCATAGCTGCATGCCATCACACTCCCTCACCTTCGCTTCCATCACTCCACTCCATCCCACACATTGCACTTTACACATGACTAACCCCAATGCCAAATCCTGCATGCCCTACCAATGCATGGACAGCCCTCCCAGTCCTGCATGGACACCAAACACTAAAGCATGCACAGCATAGGGAAACTAACAATCACACAATACATCACCATACACAAACAAAGGTGGCAGGGCAACAGCAACGATAGAGGGGAAGCCAGGGGTGTACAATATGTCACAAACATGAAGCATAATACATCACATACATCCCCACAGGTACCCCAGCCAATTCCAGCGGAGAGGAGGTGCCACGACTATCCAGTCCCCCAACAGAAGATGCCCCCAGTGAGGACAGTAACTATGGACATCAGGATCTGGACCAACAACCTGGCCCATCAGGGACCACTAGACAGTCACTCAAGCCCACTCACAAGCCACCATAGAGCCTAGCCCATCAGTACCCAACACCACAGCACCCACCCAGCGTACCCACACCTCTGTCCCCAGGACACGTCAATCAGCAGTGTGCCCACCTGTACAGGGACCCGAGTCCACAACTTGCCCCCAAGACAATCAGGGACCTGGGCTCAGTGGCAGTGGGCACACTGTTCAGGGGACAGAGGCACAGGGACACTAGGACGAATGCTGTGCACCAGGAGGAGGACAGGCTCAAGGAATCGACTGTCCAGGAGGCACTCAACAAGATCATGGGAGTCTACCAACATTCTCAGGACACGGGGGCCAGATCCTGGACAACGTGCAGGAGAATAGGCGGGTGCAGGAGGAACAGTATCAGGGGTCAGGGAAGACTTGCAGGCCATCAACACCACCTTGATCTCAACACCAGGGGTGCTGGCAGACATGGCCAACATCATGAGGGAAGCAACAGCACACCACCGGGGCCCTACCACTAGCCAGTCTAAGGACCAGCTCACCATTTCTACTGCAGCTAGTGGGCAGGAGGCCCCGCCACAGGACCAACAGGCCACCAGACCCCTCCCCCCGCTGAAGGTGAACCACCCTGCAAATGTTCCCTGCGATCCAGGAATGGTCAGTTGCACTATCTCACCTGTGTGTCATTGGAAGTATTGACATATGGCTGATGTTCTGTTGTCCTCATCCTCATCCTCTGCCTCCTCATTCTCGCTGTCCTCAGGGTCCACTGCTGCCACAGGGGCATCTACGGTCTCCTCCTCCTGCAGAAAAGGTACATTCCGTCTGAATGCCTGGTTGTACATCATGCATCATGCCACTACTATCTGGAAGACCTTCCTGGGTGGGTAGCACAGGGATCCACCTGTCAGAAGAGGCACCTGAACCTGGCCATCAGGAGCCCGAAGGTCCTCTTGATGATCCTTCTGGTTCGCCCATGTGCCTCATTATAATGTTCCTCAGAACCTGTCCTGGCATTCCTCACAGGGGTCAGCAGCCACAGTATGTTTGGGTAGCTAGTCATCTGCAAGTATTGAGGGACAAAATATAGCCTCACACAATGCTATGGGGATGACACCTGAAGGTATACACTAACATACAGTGGGTGGGGACTATTGCTCACCTATTAGCCACACCTGGTGCCTCTCTAGTTGGGCCAACACATTTGGTATGCTGCTATTCCTCAGTCATCATGCACTGACCCATTATACTTAGCAGTGACGCTGGAGATGCACTGGTCCACAAGGTACACCATTTTCACATTCAGTGAGTGGAAACTCTTACGATTCCTGAATACCTGTTCATTCTGGCGGGGGGACTAACGCAATATGTGTACCATCAATCGTCCCATCAATATTGGGGATATGTCCCATTGCATAAAATCCGGCCTTCTCAGTAGCCAGATCTTCCACTTGGAAAAAAAAAAGGATGTAGCTGCACATGTGTTTCACCAGGACAGATCTTGCCAGCACGATTGAAAACACTGGCTGTGACATACCTGCTGCCAAGCCCACTTGGAAAGAACCAGTTGCCAGGAAATGGAGCACTGGAAGCACTTGCACAAGAGGGAGGATCCCAGTTGGATGACGGATAGCAGATATCCGGTCAGATTCTAGTTGGGCACACAGCTCTATGATTGTGGCCCTGTCCAGTCTATAGGTGAGTATAATGTGCCTGTCCTCCAGTGTTGCCAAGTCCACAAGGGGTCTGTACACAGGGGTTTGTCTCCATCTCCTATTCATCCGCAGCGGTAGCAATCTAAGGGACACAAGGGTGAGTAGGCTGTCACAATTTGAACAATGGAACAACAACATCATTGTACATAGTGCATTTATGTGATGGGACAGTGGAAATGGCGAGGTATGTGCTAATCTAGGCTGTGACGTAGTTAAGGTTGACATGACTGTTGTCCGCCACCGTGAAATGGCGACCGCCTGTCCTGTATGTAGGGACAGGTGTAAGTGAGGTAACTCCACCAATGTTGGGAGCTGTGGCAGAAGGCGGTCTTGCACCGCCGTGCACTTCCTCACTGGATAATATGGGGCTCTGTGGAGTACAGTGGCCAATGGGGGTCAGCGCCGGCGGCAACGGTGTACACTGCTGCAGACGTAACCGCCTTTTTCTATCTGATTCCTCACTTGTTTCCTGACCTTCAACAGGAGATCACCTACACTGCGTGTGCTGCTGTGATCTGTGTCTGGAACCTACCATGGCCCATGTGATCGGGGAAAGTGCTCCTGCCTTCACTTTGGAGGAGTTGGAGCGATTGGTGGATGGGTCCTACCCCAGTACAGAGAACCCCATGAGAATAACCTTTAGAACCAAGTAGCCCAAAATCTTTGGACTCTATCATTTGTGTAACATATAATAATTGGTCAAATCAAGTTAAGAAGATAATTAACAAACATTGGCATATTTTTAATTTCAATCACCTGTCTCTTCCCAAGCCTTCTCTTTCAAGAGGAACAAAAGTGTCAGAGATCATCTGGTAAATACCTGACCCAAAACAGCACCACACTACCTCCAGTTACAGGACATTACCCACGTGGGCAATGCTCGGCCTGCCTATTTACAAAATATTGCAAGTCACTCAATCCAGGTCTCCAGACTATGTGGGAACAACTCACCCACATGAAATTCAACTCCGAAAACGTGGTTTATCTGATTGAATGGCCGTGCAAATTGAAGTACGTAGGAATGGCATCACGATGGGTAAAAATAAGGATAAGTGAACATAGGTGCACTATCCGATGCAAAAAAGATTCAACCAGATTAACAGCACACTATCTGGAATTGGCCAACAGTGAGAACGACATCTCTTGGACAAATATGGAAAAAGAGCTCTGCATTCCTACATTCCCGAAACTACTGTTAGAAAAAGACCAATGCTAGGTATACAGAATGAAAACCCATATCAAAGGGTTGAATGGTGAGGTGCCCTGGAATGCCCTCAACATTAAATAATAACAGCAGGTCAAACAAGCATTTGCAATGCAACGGGTCTCGCATTTCTCCGAGTTAGAGCTATTAGCAGTTGTAAACTCCAAACAGGACTTTTCTTGCCTCATTAAATGGAAAAAAACGAGCGTGATCATGCTGTTAAAAAAGCGAGACCACGCTGCGAAAAAAAACAGAAAAAGTAGTCCACAAACCTGACGGAAAACAGCGAGCCTCGTATGTTTTCAGTACTTGGTCGCTGCGCTCGGGGAGGGCTAACCACCAGAAAAGGCTTGACGTATGCATGCCTTCCACTAATGAAAGCAAGCAGATTTTAAAAAGCAAGCCCACAAACCAATGAAAGACACTGATGTGACATGGACAGGGCTCCCAGCCCTTTTCTAACTACTACAGCGTCTCGCAAGCGATAGGCATGTGCAAGCGCATGCTACGCAGGCTTGACCTTAAAAAGATCATTATCAAGATCCGGGAATAAGTATCATACAGGGGAGTTTTGCCTGTCCATCTTTTGGGAGTATTTCACATTATATAGTACTGTGAAGTGAAAGGTTGGATCCTACCCACATAGGCGTACATCAATAGAGGAGAGATGGTTGTTTCAATAGTAATTATCCCTGCAGAGGAGGACAAGGTTTAGGGTACTTAGGTACATTAGATGCCCCCCGATTTGTGGGACCAACATTTGTGCCTCAGTAATTAGGGAACAGCTGTGGAGGGGTATATGGAATAAATAATATAGTATTACCCCTGCACTGTTTGGTTTAATATGGGCAGGAGCAGAGACAGTGATCCAATGGTGGTCAAAATATACAAGATTTCTATAACACTAAAAATGAATATGGGGAGATTATGAAATTTCCGCATGCGAACAGGACCATGTCAGCTTTTTCTGGAGTTTCTAACTTTATATAATTATCTATGGTAACATTCATTTGTTAAGGTCATCTAAACGTTCGTAACATATCACATGAAATTTGAGTCAACCAGCCACCCTGGACGCACACAAGAAAGTCAATGAAACGAAGAAATCGGCATTGTCTTTTTTAATGTCAATTGCTGCATACGCAAAGTGAGGAAGTCTCTTCTCTGTGTTTAGGGAATGCTGGAAGTATGAAATGCACTCTTACGCATACACTTAAATATGGCCCCCTGTACATCTGGTGCACCGCATACGAGCTGCACAAGACTGGTCAGGGTGGATGTAAATAGGCGTTTGTTGCAGCGTGATACCCCTTGAGGACGTGAGTATGGAGGACCTTGCCTCCTCAAAAGAAGAGGATGCAAGCGATCCCCAACCTTATGTGCCTGAGATTTAAAAAAATATGTATGTAGACATAAAAGTAAAGGTTCAGAGAGTCATTATGTAGGATTTAGGAGTTTAAAATCCTTTGGACCACGCAATTCCTTGAATTGGAAGTCGAGACTCCAAAAAATTATCAGACCATTGAATGTGTTTGGTGTGCTGTGTGATTTTAAAGTCAATTTGTAGTGTGGCTATGACCTTTCCTATATTAATTACAATACAGTGACACTGATGTGGTGTCACGGACACGTTTTATACTTCAAGGACGTGCCCTCTGACTATCCCCCAAGAAGCATGATGGGGTAAGTTGGCAACATGATTTGAAACCAAACTTGATGCTCTTGTGATATAATGTTCCAGCCATGTATGTGTTACCAACATTTTTTGTGTCTCTTACAGTCACTATTGGAATATTTGGATTGACGCACATTGGGGCTTCTGAGTGACATGTTACACGCAGAATATGCAGATGGCACATGCTGGAGTGTGGGCAGGCCTGCTCAGGGTCGAGATTTTCGGACACTATCACTGTTTCCTCACATGCTGCAATGGGATACTGCCATTTTAACCTACATTGCATATGGTAAAATGTTTCTTCTACTCTTTTCTCCTTTTTGTGATTTTAGGAATAATCTTTAAAACAATGTCCACTCAGGCGAGTTAGTGTGCTCCCTGTATATGTGTGATTTGTCAAATCGCTTAGTGCGGACAGAAGACTTGACTATTAGGTCAGGGACCAGGATCCTTCCCTTGATTTTTTGTCCTGAAGAAAGCCCAGGACCATCTTGTTTGCTAGATAAAAGAGCTGAAACATGTTGATGACTTTGAAAGAGGGTCAAAGGACATAGGCCCTTATTACAATCCAGGCGGTGGGTGATAAAGTGGCAGTAATACTACCAACAGGCTGGCGGTAAGAACCGCCAAATTATGACCATGGCAGTGATAACTCCCATAGACAGCCAATGTACCACACCAACCACCACAGCGGAAAAAACTGCCACCACAGCCGTAGCTGGTAACAGTGAGGCGGGAGACAAAGGTGGTCATTATAACCCTGGCGGACGGTGTTAAAGCGGCGGTAAGACCGGCAATAGTCCGGCGGTAAAAAAATTTGAATTACGACCGTGACGGAAACCGCCAACAAAGACAGCTACTTTAACACTCTGACCGCCAAGGTGGTACAAACAAACAGCGCGGCGGTCACCGCCAACAGACAGGCGGAGGACAAAGTACCGCCCACAGTATCACAACCTACCAATCCACCGCCTTTTCCGGGGCGGATTCACTGCGAACAAAAACACGGCGGAAACAGGACTTCGAAGGGAAAACGCTCACCTCTACACACCCCACGAGGAACCAGGACGCCATGGAACCAGAGCTGCACATCCTGCCAGCCCTTATCTTCTTGCTCCTCTACCAGGAGCACGAACGCCGGCGGCGAAGACCACGGTGAGTACTGCACCTACGACACAGGGGAGGGGGGCGAGGGAAAAAACAGGGACACACACACGCAACACCCCCACCCCCACCCTCACCCACGACAACACACACACTAATACAGCATAATACATTACAGTTACACCCCGCAACCCCCTCGGAAGAATGCAAAGACCAAAGAAAATGAGTGTAACCATTGTAATATATTAAAATCCAGTACGCAAAAATATACATATATACACTATAAACAAAATATACACCAAGAATAGTAGTCCAGGTAGTGCTCCACACGGTATGGGCGAGGCCCACACAAGATCCCCGACCATGACAGAGAGAACACTGCAGGGGCATCAGATAGCAATAAAACAGGCACCTCAGGGGGAGGGAAAGGGGCGGCACCTCAGCCGGTTGAGTGCACAATGCCAAATCCACGAGGGGCCACATGCCCACTGTTCAATCCTGGGGAGTGCAAAGCCACAGTCTCTCAAGTCTCTACAGTGGGTGGTTTGCCCACTGCTTTATCCTGGGGAGCGCAAAGCCACAGTCTCTCAAGTCTCTCTCTCAAGTCTCTACAGTGGGTGGTTTGCCCACTGCTTTATCCTGAGGAGTGCAAAGCCACAGTCTCTCAAGTCCCTACAATGGGTGGTTTGCCCACTGCTTTATCCTGGGGAGTGCAAAACCACAGTCTCTCAAGTCTCTACAGTGGGTGGTTTGCCCACTGCATTATCCTGGGGAGTGCAAAGCCACAGGCTCTCAAGTGGATGTCAATCTCCACTGGTTCTGGAGGGGGTTTGGTACCCAGAGTGCTTCATCCTGCCAAGGACTGAGGTAGTGGATGTCTTTTTCCACTGGTTCTGGAGGGGGCTTGGTGCCCACAGTGCTTCATCCTGCCAAGGACTGAGGTAGTGGATGTCTTTCTCCGCTGGTTCTGGAGGGGGCTTGGTGCCCAGAGTGCTTCATCCTGCTCGTGACAGACTCAGTAGCGTCAGTGCCCTTGGCGCTCATGGGCCAGCGGTGTTTGTGGCGGCGGTGCCCTGTTCAGCGGTGCTTGTTGCGGCGGTGCCCTGGTCAGCTGTGCTTGTGGCGGCGTGTCCTTTGCAGTGACTCAGCTGCTGGCGGTCCTTCATGGCCCAGCGGGGCTGGTGATGCCGGTCCTCTCTGGCCCAGCGGGGCTTGTGCTAGCGGTCCTCTCTGGCCCAGCGGGGCTGGTGCTGGCGGTCCTCTCTGGCCCAACAGGGCTGGGGGCGGTGGCCTCCTGGGCAACGGGGATGATGGCGGTGGCCTCCTGGGCAGCAGGGCAGGTGCTGGTGGTGGCCTCCTGGGCAGTGGGGATGATGGCGGTGGTCTCTTGGGCAGCAGGGCAGGTGCTGGAGGTGGCCTCCTGGGCAGCGGGGATGGCGGTGGTGGCCTCCTGGGCAGCGGGGATGATGGCGGTCTTCTCCGCCGTGCTGCTCTTCCCAGACTTGCTGACTTTCTTGTGGCACTTACCCACCTTGGAAGGTGTTGCAGCCGACTCCACACTCCCACCTGTACCCCTGGGAGCGGCTTTGGTGGCTGGAGTCTTCCCCCTCTCCCGCCGGGCACTGGCCAACTTTTGATGCTTCACAGGTGGGGGACTGTCCGTGCTGTGGCTCCGTGTCACACTGGCTGCCCTGGTGGCCGGTGCACTCCAGATTCCGGTGACTACAGGCACCACTGGTCCCGGAGATGTTGTGGCTGAGGTGCTAGGTTGGGACCTGGAGAGTCGGGCCTTAGGAGACGTACGGGGTGGGGGAGGTGTGGGAAAGAGGTCAAGGTTGGACAGGAAATGTTTTTTGGAAACATTGGGACGGGTAGCTGGAGGGGGTTTGGGAGTGGAAGAAGAGGTTGTGGTTGTAGGAGGTGTTCGTTTGGTGACTTTGGGTGAAGGTGCATGCGCTGGAGGCTGTCGTGAGGTGGATGGCTGTTGGGTGGGTGTGTGCCTGCGTTTGTGTATCTTGGGAGGTGGCGTCACAGACACACTGAAAGAGGACACAGGGGACGCGTGAATGGCAGTGGGGGTGGTGACTGCACGTGAGCGGGGTGTGGTGGTGTGTGTGTGTGATGGTGATGGCAATAGTGGCTGTAGATGTAGTGCATGCAGGTGCGAGTGTAGACGAGACTGGGAGGGAGGAGGGGGACGCAGTGGAGGCAGTGGATGTTGGTGTGTCTGCATTTGTGTGATGCCTGAGCTTCCCTTGTGTGTTGACGTGTGTGCTTGCTGGTCTGAAGGTGTGCTTGCGATAGGCTGAGGTAGAGGGGATTGGGTCTGGGTGGAGGAAGATGGAGGGGGGAGGCTAGACACAGGGACAATAGCTGCCATCAGTGCTGAAGCCAGAGTTTGAAAAGCTCGCTGAAGGGCCGCCTGACCAGAATGAATGCCCTCCAGGAATGCATTTGTTTGTTGCAACTGCATTTCTACACCCTGGATGGCATTCAAAATGGCAGACTGCCCAACAGTGAGGGACCTGAGGAGGTCAATGGCCTCCTCACTGAGGGCAGCAAGGGTGACTGGGGCAGGGCCTGAGGTGCCTGGGGCGAAGGTGATGCCCACCCTCCTGGGTGAGCGGGCACGAGGCAAAGGCTGAGGGGCTGCTGGGCGGGTGGTGCTGGTAGGGGGGGTGGTGGCTGTACCTGTAGATGCGGGGGGCACAGATGTTGCCGCCACCACAAGGGAGCTCCCATCAGAGGACGAGTCCGTGTCACTGGTGTCAGCTCCTGTCCCTGCCGTGGAGCTCCTGTCGCCCTCCGTCCCACTGGTGGAGTCCGTAGTCTCGCCCTCCAGGGCCATGTGGGATGCAGCTCCCTCCTGCTCCGGTGCCACTGCTCCTCCGCCTGATGATGCTAATGCATACAAGAACAGGGAGCAGGAACACCACCATGAAGGAACTGGTGGTGTTCTTGGTGGTATAATTTGCAGTCTTCTTGCTCTTCGGTCTCTTAGTGTCTTTCTTGACCGAAACGCTCGACAAGCTTCACAAGTATCCTCCTTGTGTTCTGGCGACAAACACAAGTTACAGACCAGGTGCTGACCTGTATATGGATACTTGTTATGGCATTTTGGACAGAAGCGGAATGGGGTCCGTTCCATCAGCCTTGAAGAGACACGTGGCCGGGCCGACCAGGCCCCGGCGGGGATCGAAAAAAACCCCGAAGGGCCACCGGAGCTCTTCAAATGTCGGTGTCGATCTGTTGTAACTAACCCGATACCGAACGCAAACAATACCAACGATTTTTCCGAGATTCTAACTAACTTTCCGACCCGAAACACGGAGCGAAAAGGAACACGTCCGAACCCGATGGCGGAAAAAAAACAATCTAAGATGGAGTCGACGCCCATGCGCAATGGAGTCGAAATGGGAGGAGTCCCTCGATCTCGTGACTCGAAAAGACTTCTTCGAAGAAAAACAACTTGTAACACTCCGAGCCCAACACCAGATGGCGGGATGTGCACAGCATGTGTATCTGCAGCTACACATGCCATCGAACATATATATATATATATATATATATATATATATATATATATACACACACACACACACACACACACACATACATATACAGTGTTGATGTATTTCACATTTTTGCCTATGATTGTTTAACTGCTGTGATTATTCTGTCATATGCACATGTTTCACTTCATCTGAGTTAAATGCTTATTTTCATATATTAGTGTGCTTTTATTTGATATCTGGGAAGTGCCTTACTAAATTCATTACTCAGACTAAGAGTGCTACATTCTTTGGCCTCTTTTCCTCTTAGTTTAAGTAAATGCAGAACAATCTTTTAGTTATTTCTTGGATGAGTTGTATAATTTCTTTACATTAATCACAAACCTATTTATATTTGTTTTGGCAATTTATCAACATGCTGCTCACTTTCACTTACCTAATATGCACTCAGTCCTTTACTAATATTTTTTTAAATAAACTGCATTTCACTACATATACCTATTAAGGGGGCTTGTTGGAGTCTATGTTTGTCTTTCAGTACAAGTTAGAATTTCTTCCCACTGAAAAATGCCCAAAACCCGAGCACAAGAATGGTAATACACTCTCACACAATGCAACCATGAATGGCAACCATTTCAACTTTGCTTTCAAGGTTACTCAATCAGAAAACCAATCACAATCTCCCTTTCATGTTAAACTTATGTTCTACCACTTATGTCTGGCTTCTACAGTTCACCCTTTCCAACACTCCTCAAAAGATAGCCCAATTCGTTAGGCGTTTTTGTCAGAACCGTGGATCCCCTGAGGCCCCCTGTGTAAATCTGCAGTTCCATGCCAGATCCGCGAAATCACACAGGAGTAGAAATTAATTTTTTCCAATATATTAACAAATAATGCCATACATACACTTTTTTCTATAAAAAAAAATATCCGCAACAAATAATACTTTTAATGCAGTATTCCCACTGGATTTGAACTAAAAGTCACATTATAGTCTTTTTATTCCCTTCCCCACATGCTCCTGTAGTTCTGTTACATGGTAACATAGTCTGCAACATTCTGCTGCAGCAGAAGGACACAAGTTCATAATAGTTTCTGAGTGCACTATGCTTGTTTTTAAACTAAGTTTGGCAGGTTCGGTCGAATTTTTTAAACAAAAAAACATATCAGAGGCAGAAATCCTGTTTTGCAATTTCTCTAAAATCAATCCAACATTCACTTACTTTTCACACAATCTCACTACCTACTTTCATGAATTAACTCATGTACAATAACCAATAGAATGTCTTCCTTCAAATTCTAGCTAGTACTCTCCATTTTAACTGCATTTCATTTCAAATCTGCCTCTTTCAGCTGCAGCCTTCTCCTGGGTGCTACTCCAGATTCCCTCCAAACTGCTCCGAGTGTGGAAAGGGGGACACAGCTTTGTGTTTTGGGCCAGGCCGAAGAGAGTACAACAAAAAAGCGGTATTGGCAGGAACCTGGGTTTATTCAATGTGGATATTACTTCGGTTGGCCAGAGCAGGTAAAAGTGTCCTCAACTGTTCCCTTTGGTTGAAACCATTAAGGACTGCCAAAATCCAAACCTCATGATTATGCATTGTGGTGGCAACGACCTGGGCACAGTTATAAAGAACAGTTTGGAAATCCTAATGAAAGATACCCTTGGTAAATGAATGATACTTTTTGCCACACACTGCCTTTGTTTTTTCTAACATTTGCCAAAGGCAGAAATGGTCAACTGAATTCTGTCCACAAATAGACAAATCCAGAATCATGTTAATAAAACTGTTTCTGCATTCCTCAGAGACCAAAACATGGACTCCATATACCACAACAATTTACAATTTGAAATACATGGTATATATAGAAACGATAGAGTTCACAAAGACAACAAGGCGTTCCAGCCGAAATTAAGAGACTGCATCCTGTTCCATGTGTAGTGATTACCTACGCATTATAAACACAAAGGCTCTTCTTAGAGCCAATCCTGTTACCATACACATATTTATTCATTTTTTAATAGTTACATTTTTAAATCTTATTAAATACATATTTATATTAATGTTTAAATATTACCTACACTGAGGCTATACCATGGGCATGAAAATATATATTGCATGTCAATATACACGCCTGTGTGAACATTTCTAAATATTGGAGTGTCCAATGAGCTATTTTTGTTTCCACTTGCATTGAGAATGGTGACTGGGAAGGCCTGTGAATATGATTTATGTATAGAGTAATATTTAATGTGGATACTATAAGGCTATGTATACATTATTTACAGCCCTGATTAAGTCAATGGGTTACATCCCAACAGGCGAAACAAGTGTTCACTAGAGTTTGGACTGAAGTTTGTCTGTTACAGTACATAGAAGACGGCTACATTAATGTGAACCAACAGAAGTGTTAATAAAGCCAAGGAAAGAAATCTGCAACATATTTATGAACTTTTATTTTTATTTTTTACAAGGTAGGTCGTATGTCTTAATGTGTACATATTGTTTGACAATCGCTTGATTGCTAGATGCTTGGGGCTTGGGGTGTGTTCCCTTTTAAGAGCACCACCTTGTAAGAGAATTTGACAGGTTGCAATAATTAAACTGAAGAAAATAAGTGTGCGATTGTGAGTGCCGGATTTTCCCTCAAAACCACCTACCATCGTGATTCGACTTTATGCACCTTACAAAAGGAGAAGGTAAATGAAGGGGATGCCCCAGATAACTGGTTAAGTGGAAATATCAACTAGAGGGGGGAATGTTGTAGGAAACATGAAATATGAATATGAAAACATATCGTAACAACAGGCACTGGCAGAAAGTGCTACAGAGCTGTACATAGTAAAAAAACATTGTAGGCTCATATCTCATTGTAGGAAGCTAGCCTGGTGTGTAGTGGGCAGCTAAGGTGCTTTCACCTTATACCAGGTCCAGGTATCCCCTATTACTGAAGTGTAAGCAGTGTCTAGAAGCCAGGCTCTCTAGACATAGCTGTGGATGAGCAGCCAAGGCTTATCTAGGAGACGTGCATAGCTCATGTAATACCACTGTCCTGCGTGGGAAGGCAAGGGCTTACCTCCACCCAAGTTGGACAGCTGGTAGAGAGGACTGTCTGGACCACTTCCAACCACCACCCGTGTTGCAGGATTCAAACAGCATGGCGGGAGAGGGGATCCATGCAGCAGGTTGTCGTTGCTGTTGGTGCCTGCAGATGCAGGGGAGTGACTCCAAGGGAGATTCCTTCTTTTTTCCTGTGCAGACTGAAGACCTCAGGATGTCCTCAGAGGATGCGCAACCGGGGAAATGTTGCAAAAGCTGGAAGGAGCCAGAAAAACAATGTTGCAGGCTTCATCTTTGTTGCAGATTGTCGGGTCCTGGAGGGTCCAGATGCAGTTTATTTGGTCAGAAGTCCAAGTAAGGGATGCAGAGGAATCCTGCTGGAATCTTGCAAGCCGAATCTGAGAAACCACCCAAAGGAGAGGCCCTAAATAGCCCTGAAAGGGGGACTAGTCACCTAGCTGGGTGATCACCTATCAGGAGGGGGTTCTGACGTCACCAGCCTGGCCTGGCCACTCAGATGCTCCCAGAGTTCTCGGCCAACCTTGGATTCAAGATGGCCGAACCCAGGGACCCTTTGGAGGAGCTCTGGGCACTATCCTGGGGTGGTGATGGACCGGGGAGTGGTCACTCCCTTTTCCAATGTCCAGTTTCTCGCCAGAGCAGGGACTGGAGGTCCCTTAAACGGTGTAGACTGGTTTATGCACGAAGGACACCAAATGTGCCCTTCAAAGCATACGAGTAGCTTTGGGGAGGCTACCCCTCCCAAGCCATGTAACACCTATTCCAAAGGGAGAGGATGTAACACACCTTTCCCAAAGGAAATCCTTTGATCTCATACGGGCCCGACTTTAATAGGGAGCTGGGACTGCACGTGTAGCCCAACTGCCGCTGTGTGGGCATAGCCCAATCGGGCATGATACGCACAGTCCCTTTTTCGTTTCTCTTATCAGCGCTTCAGTTACGGACTCTGCACTGTGCAATTCAAATGCTGTGCAAATATGCCTTTCACTCAAGGCTGCAATATCCAGACCCGGCCCGGGTGGCACAGTTTCAGAGGGGTGTGCACACTCCTAGACCATTCAGCTCCCATTTGACACCCTCTACCCCTGAGTTGGCTGGGGCTGCAATAATACCATTTACAGGTCTCACCTGAGGAGCCCCACAAGTCAAAATCAAAGTCTAGAATCTGGCCTCATCAAGAGGTCATGTCAAAGTTGCCCCAGACTTCTTGAAAGGATCATAAATATTGCACATCTATGCCTGTACCTAAAACTGCTCCTGATAAGACTGATTCAGATGCAGATTCAGATCTTTCCACCCATTCTGATCATGAATCGGCAGGAGATCACAAGAGAAAGAGGTTCTTTTCTCCTGACCGACAGGATGGTCTATGATCCCTCCAGTCGAATCCTTTCTCTTTCAAACCTGAAGATATCATCCACTCTCCATCTTCAAACTGGGCCCCGGCCCAGGCAGTTGATTCCAGATTGCCTGGAATGGGTTGCCTGGCTACCCCAAAGTATGGATTTCATTTCAGATTCCAAATTGCGGAGGCATTTCGATATCTGAGCACTAGATTACTGGCAGAGTGCCGAGTCCTGACTTGCAGAACAAGGTGGTGAACATGCCTGACACTGATCCTAGTATGCTCACGCTCTTAAAACAAAAATATTCCAAAGACGCTAAAAAAAGGACTGGCAGGGCTTGGCAGGCGTACCAAGATAAGGTGCTAGACTTAATAGGCCCACTGGTGAAGATTCTTGAAATGGCTCTAGGGCAAGGAGGGAGGTACCCCAATCAATCTAGACATTTAGGTTGGCTGGACCCGAAGGGCAACATGCCTTTTGGGTAACATAAATTGTGCCATTTTGACAGAAAGGAGAAGGCCACTCCTCATGAGGATCAACCCTAACCTGACAGAGCTGACAGCGGTGGAAGCCGGGCACTTTGCAGAGGGGTTGATGTTGAATACTAAATTTGTTCAAGACTTTGGAAAATATGTCCAAACCTTTACAGCCTTGGACAAAACAAAATTATTGCTCAAAAAAGTATTTCAAGCAAACCTTTTTGGTAGGACGGGCAAGGTCGGGTGCACTTGCCAATCCATCCACAGTTCCAAGGGGCCCAGAAAAGAAACTACAGCAGTAGATGTAGATGCTGGCAGGACTACACCAGAGGGAGATCCTTCTTCCAGTCAAAGTCCCATTACCAGAGGTAACGATTCAGCAAAGGCACCTCTAGAATAGCTCCCAGTTCACCTCTGCTTCAGTTAAGCCTTGAACAGTTGTCTCAGGTTCTCATGGGAGCAGAGTGAGTTTATTCATCCACAACTGGAAGGTGTTGACACGTGATACTTGGTTGTTACACACAATCCAGGGTTTCCAGCTAGAATTTGATCAAACCTCATGTCAGACCAGACTCCCATCTCAACTGTATTTTTTCCCATCAAGCAGCAGCTTTTATAGACTCAGAGATAGCAGCTTCTGCAGCAAAGTTTTCTTAGTAAAAAAAGAAGGGCAGAGGACACAGGTTGGTCCTGAACTTGAAAGAGTTCAATTATTGGATCGTATTCAGGCATTTCAAGATGGAGGGTATCCATCTTTTAAGAGGCACCTTACAAGAGGGTGACTGGATGGTCCATCTGGACCACAAAGATGCCTATTTTACAATTTCCATTTTTGCCCCTCACTGAGGTTTCCTTCAATTCAGGTGGAGAGGCATATGGTGTGAATATGTGGTCCTGCCTTTCGGTCTCTCCTCAGCTCCTTGGTGTTTTATCAAGGTCACTGTAAGGAAATGCATCCCTTGGCATAGTTACCCCCTGACTTTTTGCCTTTTGTTGATGCCAGTTATGATAGAAAGTGTGCTGGGACCCTGCTAACCAGGCCACAGCACCAGTGTTCTTTCCTCAAACTGTACCTTTGTTCCCCCAATTGGCACAGCGCTGGCACAAAGATACATCCCTTGTAAATGGTACCCCTGGTACCAAGGGCCCTGTTGCCAAGGAAGGTCTCTAAGGGCTGCAGCATGTCTTATGCCACCCTAGGGACCCCCTTACTCAGCACATGCACACTGCTCACAGCTTGTGTGTGCTGGTGGGGAGAAAATGACTAAGCATGAGCACTATGCCCCTACAGTGTCTAAGCAAAACCTTAGACATTGTAAGTGCATGGTGGCCAAAAGAGTATATGGTCTGGGAGTTTGTCAAATATGAATGGCTACACTGAAATCTGGGAAGTTTGGTATCAAACTTCTCAGCACAATAGATGCACACTGCCAGTGTGGTATTTATTGTAAAATACACCCAGAGGGCATCCTAGAGATGCCCCCTGGATACCAGTCCAACTCCTAGTGCTAGGCTGACCAGTTTCTGCCAGCCTGCCGCAAGCAGACGAGTTTCTGGCCACATGGGGAGAGTGCCTTTGTTATTTTGTGGCCAGGAACAAAGCCTGTACTGGGTGTAGGTGCTTCTCACTTCCCCCTGCAGGAACTGTAACATTTTGTTACAGCGCCCCAGGGAATCCCAGCTGGAGGAGATGCCCATCCCTCCGGCCACTGCTCCCACTTTTGGCAGCAAGGCTGGAGGAGATAATGAGGAAAACAAGGTGGAGCCACCCACCAGTCAGGGCAGCCCCTAAGGTACCCTGGGCTGAGGTGACACCTGCCTTTAGAAATCCTCCATCTTGAGATTGGAGGATTCCCCCAATAGGAATAGGGACGTGCCCCCCTCCCCTCAGGGAGGGGGCAAAAAGAGGGTGTAGCCACCCTCCAGGACAGTAGCCATTGGCTGCTGCCCCTCTGACCTAAACACCCCCCTAAATTTAGTATTTAGGGGCGACTAAGAACCCAGAAAATGAGATTCCTACAACCTACAACAAGAAGGACTGCTGACCTGAAAGCCCCGCAGAGACGATGGAGACGACAACTGACCTGGCCCCAGCCCTACCGGCCTGTCTCCAGACTCAAAGAACCTGGACAGCGACGCATCCGACAGGGACCAGCGACCTCTGAGGACTCAGAGCACTGCCCTGAACCCGGAGGACAAAGAAACTCCCGAGAACAGTGGCACTGTTTGAAAACTGCAACAACTTTGCAACTTTAGAGAAACTTTCAAAGAACTCTCTCTTCCTGCCAGAAGCGTGAGACTTCTCACTCTGCACCCGACACCCCCGCCTCGAGTTCAGGAGAACCAACAAAGCAGAGAGGACTCCCAGGCGACCACAAAGACGTGAGTACCCTGAGTCGACCCCCCTGAACCTCCAAAACGATGCCTGCAGAGAGGATCCAGAGGCTCCCCCTGACCGTGACTGCGTGGTAACAAGGAACCCGATGCCGGACCAAGCACTGCACCCACAGCCCCCAGGACCGAGAAGAACCACCTACCAGTACAGGAGTGATCAGCAGGTGGACCTCATCCTAGCCCAGTTGGTGGATGGCCCGAGAAGCCCCCCTGTGTCCTGCTTGATTCACCTAAGTGACCCCCAGGCCCCTCCATTGCTTTCAATAGTAAACCTGATGCCTACTTTGCACACTGCACCCGGCCGCCCCTGTGCCACTGAGGGTGTGTTTTGTGTGCCTGTTGTGTCCCCCCCAGTGCTGTACAAAACCCCCCTGGTCTGCTCCCCAAGGACCCAAGTACTTACCTGCTAGCAGACTGGAACCAGAGCACCCCTGTTCTCTATAGGCGCCTATGTGTTTTGGGCCTTCCTTTGACCTCTGTACCTGACCGGCCCTGTGTTGCTGGTGCTGTGGCTTTGGGGTTGCCTTGAACCCAAAACGGTGGGCTGCCTATGCCCAGGAGTCTGACTGTGTAAGTGCTTTACTTACCTGAGAAACTTAAACAAACTTACCTCCCCAGGAACTGTTGATTTTTGCACTGTGTCCACTTTTAAAACAGCTTATTGCCATTTTAACCTAAACTGTGTGTACTACTGCTTTGAATCAAAGTTTCTATACTTACCCGTGTGAAGTACCTTGTATTTTATGTACCTACCTCAAATCTTGAATCTTGTGGTTCTAAAATAAATTAAGAAAATATATCTTTCTATATAAAAACTATTGGCCTGGAGCTAAGTCTTTGAGTGTGTGTTCCTTATTTATTGTCTGTGCGTGTACAACAAATGCTTAACACTATCCTCTGATAAGCCTACTGCTCGATCACACTACCACAAATTAGAGCATTAGCATTATCTAATTTTGCCACTATCAACTTCTAAAGGGAACCCTTGGACTCTGAGCATACTATCTCTCACTTTAAGATAGTATATACAGAGCCAACTTCCTACAGTCATGAAGCCAGTTATTGCACACTTCAGGGAAAAGGGAATATGTATGATCGTATACCTCAACAATGTACTGATAATGGTGCAACC
Source organism: Pleurodeles waltl (assembly GCF_031143425.1). Lineage (NCBI taxonomy): Eukaryota > Metazoa > Chordata > Amphibia > Caudata > Salamandridae > Pleurodeles > Pleurodeles waltl. The sequence continues at coordinate 1,413,588,612 of NC_090444.1, read as the reverse complement.
TTGCAAAATGTTGTGGCGCTATCTTCAGATGACTGTAAATCTTATGCAGGACCTAGGGTTTGTGATAAACAAAGCAAAGTCCCTTCTTTGCCTGTCCTGACCATAGAATTTCTGGTAGCTTCGGAGAAGTCGGAACTTTTATTCCCCAAAAACAAGTAAAGGGACATAGTGAAAGAGTTGAGTTTGGTGTTATCCAGACAGACTATGGGCCTGATTTAGAGTTTGGCGGAGGGGTTACTCTGTCACAAACGTGACAGATATCCGCCCACCGTATTACACTTTCCATAGGCTATAACAGAATTATAATAAGGCAGACGGGATATCCGTCATGTTTGTGATGGAATGACCCCCTTTGCCAAACTCTAAATCAGGCCATATACCTTTGAGAGTGACTGCAAGGTTACTGGGGTTTTTTGCTTCATCTACCCAAGGAGAGTTCCAGGGTCCGCTGCATTACAGGGCCTTGCAGCAGCTGGAGATTCAGCATCTAATGAGAGGTTTTGCTAACGCAGAGCAGGTTCAATGTCAGACGAGGCCAAGTCAGAGGTGGAATTGTGGCTAGGACACAGAAGGATTAAATGGAAAGGCAATTTTTGGCTCTTGTTCAAAGGTGATCACAGAATCGGATGCCAGTCGGTGGGACTGGGTCCCACGTAGTGGCAATGTTTCTACAGGTGGCAGATGGTCTCGGAGAGAGTTGCTTGCAAGATCTATCGCAACCCAGACACTCTTTCCCAAGAAGATGTTTTGTTGCATTCTGCTGAAGAAAGCATTTCTGTGTCTGTGGAATACATTCTGGGGCAATCCAAAGTGACTGCAGACTGGAATTCCAGGTATCTGGTGGATCCCAGAGATTGGCAGTTACATCCTCGGACATTCAGTTTAATTCACGACACATGGGGTCCTTGCAAGACAAGACATGTTTGAGTCTAGGAAGCACCATCAATTAGAGGAGTTTTTCAGCTGGAGGCCGGATTCCCTGGCAAGAGCAACCAATGCCTTCCTTCAGGACTGGTCGAGAGACCATAACTATTTATTTCCCCTTTGCCAAGATACCGACTGTGGTGACGCAGGTGAAGCGTCCATCAGCAGAGTTAGTGTTAGTCACTCTGATTAGGAAGGCCCAATCTTGGTTTCCGGTCCTTCTGGAGCAGACGTTGGCCCTTCCCTCCTTCCAAGAGATGCTCAAGGGCCTTCTGGAGGAGCTCTATCTGATGGTTCTCTTGGGGGAGCTGCGCATGATGGCCTGGAGGCTTTCAGGCAAAAAAGGTACCTGCTAGGAATTTAGGGCAAAGCTGCAGAGTTCATTACTCAAGCATGGGCTCATCCACCTGAAAGCAATATTCTTTAGCCTGGTAATGCTGGGTAGCTTGGTGCCTGGAACGACACCTGGATCCGGTGGAAGCAGACGTAACAGAAATTGTGAATTTCTTATTCCGAAAGGCCGATGAAGGTCTATCTTACAGGTCAGAAAATAACTTTTTCAGCCATTTCAGTGGCACATGTGCACTTACGTAATGTTGCTGTGGGGATGCACTGTGTGATCTGTAAATTACTTAAGGGTATCAGAGTAGTAAATCCCCCAAAATCTAGATATTCTTCCCTTTGGGATGTGAATGTGGTTCTATGTTTTCTTGGAGCCTTGCATCCCAAAGAGCAGTTACCAAGAAGCAGTTGTCAGCCTAATTAGCTATGATGTTCTCTAACCTCCTGCAGGAGAACCTTGGATGTGAAGGCTCTGGATCTTGCAGGTGAAGTAATCACTTTGGAAGGGGATTTGTTTGCTATTACTAAAAGATCTAAGGGCCAGATTTAGAGTTTGGTGGATGGGTTGCTCTGTCACAAACATGATGGCTATCCTATTACGCCATATTACAATTTCCATAGGATAAAATGGAACTGTTAATTTCTCAGCGAAAATCCTTTAAACTGGTTTCTGCAGCCACTACAGCTCAATGGCTGAGAAACAGGAGGCTGGGATAGCTCTTCATGCTTTTGGTGCTCATTCAGTCAGGGGTGCCATGGTATCTAAGGCCTTTACTCAGGGTTCCACAATACAAGATACCATGAAAACATTGGTCAGTAGACTCTACTTTTAAGCAGTTCTATTATAAACCCATTGTGGAAGTGGCCTTGGAGGTGGTGAAAAAGCTTTGAACTAGCAAAAATAGAGCCTCTGGTCCCGATATAGAATGAAAAATGTGCTAGCATACGCACCAAGAATTTTCAGTTCTATTAAGGACACTGAGGCAAGGATTATCCCTGCCTCGGTCTTATGTACGCTGTAAAATTGAATTGTTTCCAATCCATAGTTCATGTCAGATTGTTATGTTCCTTGCAATTTGCACTTTTAAAGAATGCACTGTTAATGTACGGTCTCCTATTTTCTGTCTTGAAGGGGATTGTAGGTATTAAATAAACTTTATTTTCTTGTTACAGGATCAGATCAGAAATAAGAGTGAGGATGCGGATGGTTGTAGTTTCCAAGGAGTTGCACTATGTGCTGTTCTTCATGAATACATTCTTACTCAACAAGTTGTTGCCACAGGGACCTGAGGTGTTGGCCATACAGACATTTTGATGTTCGATCCTGAAGTTTCTCTTGGACCGTTCTCTTGGACTGCTGGTTTGCAAACAAAGATGCAGACAAGATGGCGCTTGCATTATTTGAGGGGGCAGGTCATCCCTGATTGGTGGGAACATACTGTGGAGACCATTGGAAATGTAGTTTGATGTTATGTTTTTTTTTATTGGCTGCTGTAAAAAGCTGCACTAAAGGAAGAATAGCATAATCCTTGCCTCTCTGTCCTTACTAGAAATGTAAATTCTTGGTGCGAATGCTAACAACATTTATTATCCTTAACGTGGAAATCGCTCCAACAAAGGCTGAGACGCCTCACTAAGTATGTACTGGGACGAGGAGGATTAGATGAGGGGGTAATGTACAACTGATTTTTTGATATTTTTTAAATTGTTTTAAACATGTCAAAATTCTGAAATGCGTATTTATTTCACTTAGTAAAATGAACAATCATATTCCTATTTCTCCGTATGAAATTTCTCCATCATGTGGTTTATGATGTTAATATTGAATATGCATTGAGATATAAAAGAGTTTGTAGAACTTACCAAATATGTAAAACACGTAGATCCAATCCATGTGGTAGCAAATTAAACCAGATAATGGAAGTGAAACAACAGTTCCCAACTGTGCACCTTTAAAAACACACAAAATAGGTACATCAGGCTGAGTACTTAGTAAACTGCAAGCTGTGTGTGAGTTGAGGTGAAGGGTGGACGTTTCTGTTAAAATGCCTCCATCACACAAATAAATGAAACTATCGGTAAGCATTGTATTACAAATGAATCCTGCCACAACACTTCGAATCAACTAAAGTGGTAACCAAAGACTATCAACACACATTACATGACACAGTAAAAACTAAAAGTTACAGTAAAAGAGTTATGGTAAGTAGTGATAGAAGAGGAGGCAGTCACTGGGGAGTGAAAAAGGGCAAATTAAAATGGTGAGATAAAATAGTCTGGAACACCTCATATTCAAATCTGCCTAATTTTGTGGCTATGGTAATGAATTTACTTAAAAAATAGCAGTCTTTTTCAAGCATTTTCACTGTGATTTAGAATATTTCTCACAAACATATTTTAGCACTTACTCTACCTTCTTCATAACACATTTGTTTCAGTGAAATGAAATTTTATGACAAGACCGGAGGCTCCTATTATGCGTTTCTTTTCTTACTTTATTAAACAGCAGCAGTCAAGAAACTACAGTTCCCATAAGGCCAGAGGAAAAAGGGCCAATGGGAAACAAACAGTGCACAAATATAACAACCAATGGACATATTCAAAGGCATTATGACATCACTTGACTGCGAACAGCCCTCTTTTCTTGCTGCTCGCAGTCAAGTTAAGTACCTTTCCTTCATTGCTCTAACGTATTGTTTATATTTGCTTATATTTGTTGTATATTTATATCGATTTGGCTTTACTTTAACATTGTAGCTTCGCGCTTGTTTTTTCCCAGCCGGCGAGTCGCCGCATTTATTCTTTAAGCGCTGCTGCGCACACTCAATCTCCCGGTCGCATCTCCTCAGATGCGCGCGTTCTATTCAGCGCATCTGAGGAAATGCTTCAGTCCCGTCAAGACGCGCTCGAGCAACGGACGTTCCTGTCACTCGGCGCGCGTTCGTATTTATTTATTTTCTTTCAGCCTCTGCTGACTGGGCACATATTTCTTTACCTGCCTCCGTTGACAACCGCATTCCTCCACAGCACGGCAGGTTACCTTTTCTTGACTCCTTTATTCTGTGTCCTGACCACTCACCTCTTCAGAGAACACACCCACAGGGGAGGTTTTTGTTTTGGGTTTTTCCTTCACAATTAACCCTTTATTTCCCATTTCAATATGGAGAGAGATAATTCTCCTTCCAGACAAGATATTTTAGAGGATGTTAGTGGTATTAGGCAGGAATTAAATTCCTTCATTAAATCCTCTGTACAACAGGCTGTTACCTCTTCCATAAATAAACTTTCCAAGAATCTTGAGTCTTCCTTTACTAATTTAATTTCTAAGACTATCGGCCCAGGCTGCGGGGAAAAGCAGTCAGCGCCTGTCCCCTTCTAAATCTAAATCAAAAAAATTGGCGCAAAAGGCAAGTGAGGTTTCCTCACGTGGCAGAGGACGTGGTTCCTCAAAAGGCTCCCACCAAGGAGAATAAAAATGTGGATAATTCTCAGTCATCATTAAAACACAAAAGAAAAGCCAATAATATTATAACCCCCTTGATAATTTCTGCTGTTCAAGATACAGATGATGACATGCCAGATGCGGACTCTGATTCCTTGGTATCTGATAAAGATGACGATGTCTCCCTCTCTTCCCCACCTACTAAAAAATTTAGATTTTCTGAAAACTCCAAAACCCATCTTTTGCTAGACCCTGAAGGTTTACCCATTTTTGACCCTTCCTTAATTCACCATCCTAACTCCGCTGAGCGGGCTCCGGCTGATTATGTGTCCGAGTACATTTTGGCCAAAATAAATTGTCCCTTAGAAAAATAGACCAGAACAAAACTTAAATCCGAATGCCCCCGCCCTTCCCTTCCCCACAAATCCTCCATAACTCCCACCATTGACGAACCTCTGCTCACCTTCTTTACAAGACTCGGCAAGGACCCTCGCAAAGGTGTAGACAAAGCATGGTCAGGTTGCCAAGATAAGCTTTTCCCCTTTCCCGGATTTTTGATATTGCTGAGGAGGTCAGACTAGAGGGTTCTATTATAGACCCAGATGAATTCACCCTTTGGGTACAGCGTACCCTGCGTCTCTTGGGAAACACTAATGCTGCTTTAACTCATGAGCGCAGAAAAGGACTTCTTCTAAAACTTGACCCCAAGTTGGTTAACTTGGCTAAAGTGCAACCAAATCTCCATACTGAGGGTCTGCTATTCGGTGAATCCTTTATCAAGGAGTTGGGAAAATATGTGGCAACTTTTACTTCACTGGACAAAGCCCAACATTCGTTAAAGAAAATGTTTAATCAGCGTGTTTTTGGCAGGGCTGGCAGAGGGAGGAACCGCTCTGCCGGCCGCTCCTATCAGAACGAAGGTTCCAGAGGCTACAACGGTCCCTCCTACCAGGATTACAGACCGCAATTCTACCCCCAGAGGTCCAGGTGCTTTTAAGATTAGAAAAACATGTATCACCACAGTAGATGATAAGGTGTATGGTATGGGTGGATTTTGAATAAAACTGTTGATATACATGGACGCACGATTGCTTTTGTTTCATGGTCACTGAAACTATCTGAAAGCAACTACAGCACTACTGAACCGGAAGAATTAGCCTGTTCTTGGGTAGTTGAAAACGTACGTAATTTATCCGGGATACCAGATTTAAAATCTTTAATGATCTCAAATTGTTGAAAAGCTTTGGCAAGACTTGCTAGGCTTTTATTTAAGTTACAGGAATGCAAATTTTGCAAGTAAGCATTTGCCAGACGGCAAAATTACAGGGGCAGACTGCCTTTCAAAAAATCCTTTACCATTGGATGGCGATGTGGAAGCCCTTGACGATTCAGAATGTGCGGTTGCAGCGTTAGACTCTGTTCAGGAATGTAAGAGGATGATGAGTGAGAATGCCTGAAAAGAGGTGTACACGAAAGATGAATTGTGTGTGAGTTACTGAGGAACATTAAGTCTGGCTAGCCCAAAGAAAGGTCTTTGAACAGGGCCAGCCTGTGTGAATGGGATGAGAAGGGTCGCAACACTGGCGGATCTGTATGAGGGTGGTGTGTACATAGACTTCCTAGAACTACAAGTAGAATATGAAATTCCGGATGGACATTTTTGTTCCATTACAATTACATACAAATGTAAAAATACAAATAGAATGTGACATTCCAGATGGACATGTTTTGTTGCACAGAGATCTTAAGGTGGAAATGCCTATGTAGTGCCTGGGCGCAAAGGAACCCCTAGAGCAGCATGACCGAGAAACATTTACACATTAAAAGGGAGCACCAGGGCAGTGATGCTTCTAGATCGCTCCGTATAGGAACAATCCAAATGTGAACTGACTGCACTTCGTAATAAATGTTCACAGGACTTGGCAACGGAACTGACTGATGGAGATTGGCAAATTATTTTGAAATGCACTCCTAAAGTATTTAGGAACTCTAGATTTACTTGAATCCAATACTGTTACCTGCATAATATTTAAATCACCCTCAAAAGAAAAACATTAATATATGCACATACAAACTCAGAGTCCATGACGTGGCACTGTAGAGGCTGACTTTTACCATATGGTCAGGAATTGCCCGGCATTACACATTTTCTGGGATACTATACTGCAGTATATCCATTAGTCCACGGATAAAAATATCCCTCAAACACTTGCGGTATGCTTATTGGGTCTTTTCCCACAGACTAGAGCTAATAATGTGATGAGCAGATTTACTGATTTGGTGTTCATTCTGGCCAGCTATCAGATCTACATGAGCTGTAAGAACCCAGGTGAACCAGACATCTAGCAATGGGCTGTGTGAGGAGGTAATGCATTGAAAAAGGAAGCTAATAAGGGCCTGTGCCAGCTCAGTTTGCTCAAGGCATGAGTCGCAATAGTGATGTCCAGTCCTCCTTTGGACTGATCAGGTCATATAATATCCACATTAGAAAAGGATAATTAAAAGTTGCTATCGACAGGCCTCACAATCTTCCTCCCAATGGTCTGGAGAAAGGCACAAATTACAAACCAAGTGCTGGTCTATATAGGGGTACTTCGTGTGGCACTGAGTGCAGAATCGGAATGGAGTCCGATCCATCAGGCTTTCAGTGCGGTAGGCCCAAACAGGCCAGAGTCGGGCGCACACGTCCCGAAGGGTGGAAAAAATGAAGGTTCCGACGGTTCTACTGGTTCAATGCTAGAAGGGAAACGCAATTGAAACAATAACGATGAGTAAGAAGGTTTTCTGTGGTTTTCCAAATCAAAATCTCAGAGCGAAAGGAAACACGTCCGAACCCGACCAGGGAAAGAAAACAATCTAACAATGGAGTCGATGCCCATGCGCAATGGAACCGAGAGGAGTCACTCGATCCCGTGATTACGAAAAGACTTCTTCAACGAAAAACAACTTGTAACACTCCTAGCCCAACACACACACACACACATATATAAATATATATATATATATATATATATATATATATATATATATATATATATATATATATATATATAAAAATATGTATGTTAACAATACCCGGACACCTTATGCAGAAAGGTGTATGGACAATTATCTGTGAATCGAACCTCTATTCCAAGTGTTGTGTTATGTTCGAATGCTTATAGGTATTTAATAAAACTCACTATCATGATTGCTGCTGTACTTAAACCCACATTTCTGAGTTCCATGTGTCACCCATACTTCCTTGCTCAGAAAATATACTTTTCAAATAAGTTTAGCAAAGCTCAAAACAATTCTGAACTGCAGCATTTTATAAACTGTAGCAATACAAGATGATAACACAATAACATGTTTTGGAAAAATGATTGGGTATTGACTAGCTATGGATGTCCGATGAAAATATCGGTTATAGAGGTCTTTGTACTACCATTCCAAACTGGAACATTCAGATGGCTTTTGTTTACTCCTTTTATCCAAGTGGACTGTTTCAGTATTAATACCACCTGATCAACTCCCTCTTTTTCTTCCTACTCTTAATATGATCATACTTTCTTTTCCACATATCCTTTTCTCCTCTTTTAAGGTATTCTTCCTTTCGCCATTTCTTCTTCATACTTTTTATTATCATGCCCTTGCCTCATTGTATTCATATTTCCTGAAGTACATCTTTATCTGAAACACAGCGGTGATCCATATGTTACTTTCTTTGGCCTGCTTGGACTCAGTGCACTCAGAGAACAAAGAACTTCTTTCATGGGTGACCACCCTCTCACCTTTTTCAGAGTCAAGCTCCAACAAGACCAAATGCTACTACAATAATGAACATTTCCACCTACCTATACTAGAAGAAAATCAACCTAGCTTAGCTTCACTTACATCTCTCAGCAATCTCACTGACTCAGCAAATAACACAAGTCAACTTATCTGTGGAATTGACTCTCCGAAGCCTTTGACCAACTCATCCCTCTCAAAGCATCCACACACCCCAAGCAACAGGATCTCCAATGACTCACCAGGGCTTTCAAATCCTTGATCAAGAAGGGAAAGAGACTAATCCACTCAAAATGGATCTCCGGTTTTGACTATTCCTGCTTACAAGATGAAAAGCATTGGTAGAACTTTGTACATGGGACAAAACTCTGGAACACTATTCTGCGCAGATGAGAAACATTGAAGATCAGGTGAAATTCAGGAGGGAAGTGAAGGCTTGGCATTTCCTATGATTACCCCACACTGACAAGACTTAACCACCTCAAATGTTTAGAAGGGATAGATCGTTGACCAACTGCGGTCTTGGGTAACCTCTGTAAAGTGTAATCTATAGCAGATAGCACAACTGCTACTCTACCGCTCTTGGGTGGACTCATCAATGCATTTATGATTAATTATATAGTGTTAATTTCTCAGAACTACTTCCTGGCATTCCTGAGTAAACTGATCCTGCAAAACAATAAGGATGTATTGTATAACGACCAGTCATGCACATTCTACAGAACGTTCAGAATGGGTGCTTATCTGCTGCTGCTTGGTGAACTTTGAGCATACACTACAGTTCAGCGGGTGCCATTTTTTCCATTCCTATGGGTTGGTTGTACAATGCTGACCCCTATGCGTTGGGCCGACCTACTCAAGGGCGAGATTCCTAGAGAATACACTATCGTTGGCTGTCAGAAAACCCACCATGGCTGGCTCTATTATTATTGATGTCTGTGGTTTCATCAAGGACACTCCTCAATAGAGTCCTCTGGATTACATTATGGCTGGTCAAATAATAAATGTTCTGATGTTTCTTCACAGAGAACTCCTCAGTTCACTTAATATGGCTGTATAATGCCTATTCTTATGGTTTGATATTTTAAAACATATACACCTGACTGGTTGCATAATGCTTATTCCATGGTCGTCCACTGTCTGAAAGAACTCCAGAGCACGTACCATAATTGATGTATGAGTGCACCTCTCAACAGCAGACCCAATTAACAATGATCCGTTTCATATAAAGAGATCACAGTGATCCGGAGAACAACGTTGTGTGCTGGATGAATAGACAAACACCCAGAATGGATATAAAGCCCTCTTATGCATTAACTGAGATCATGAAAACCATGACTGTACAGATATTTAGAAGGCATTATGCCCGGGACAGAGGAAGTTCTAATGGCACTCCCAAACCTGTAACACATGCAGTAGATTAGATTGTGTTTTGGTCATTTCAGCACTCACAGATAACAATGGCTTAGCAAAATACCTTAATAGATTTCTTTCTGACCATGCGCCATTGCTGCTGGAGTATGCAGTGAGAAGAGCTAAGCCTGCATCACCCTTAGGAGACTGCAACTGGAAGCCCTACAGTATTCTGTCTTCTGCTCTGATTTGCTGGGGGTGGGCGTTTGCACTACATTCTTTGATTATAATTTGACCTGAACCGACCTGCTGGAACACATTGGAGACCCTTAAAATGGTACTTAGGGAGAATGCCTAACCTAGATTTACAGTTCCCAACAATAACTGCAGTGTGAACTGGCATGCTTGCAGAGACGGCCCCTGACGATACTACAGGTTATGATGCGTTGTTAGCTATGAAATTCAGAGTCGGACATGTGGGAAATCACCCCTCATTTCCATTATAGGTGGGTGGGTTGCAAAACACTGTTGTTCTAAAAAGTTGGTTGTGGTTCTAAAATGTTTAGAAACCACTGCTCTACATTATCTGAAGTGCAAGTGATGGACTTCCTGGGCTTGGAACCTATTCCTAGGATCTCTGCAGAGCAACAGGCAGAATTGTATGGGAAGGAACTTCTGGGGGCCGTTAACACTTTGTCCAGGTGCAGTCCCTGCCATTTAAACAAAGCATCTTCCCAGGTAAGCCACACTGAACTCACATATTTGCACTCTTTATTATATCATCTTTTAGTGCTTAAGTGTTATACCTCTGACTTTGGTTCACTTTTCATTGACATCAAGATGCAGTGAAACCACACAATACCTTCCAAATTTTGGTCCTGAAATAGGATATGCAAACACTACCCATAAAGACCACATGTCCAACAATTGCTCTATCCAATGCATTCCAATTGAGAAGCTTGGTAGCCGCCCTGCAAATGTGATTCAGCACGTTGTCAGGGTATTTGAGCTCTATATAAAGGCAACTGCAACACAATGCCTATACATCTTTAAATAAAACAATTAATAAGAAAACATATCTCACCTGCATAAGAAAGACTAAGTAGTCTGCTGCGTTCAAGCGGTGGTGCCCAAGAGGACCACATAGCATGCATTGCAGGAAAGGTAACACCCTAGAAATAAAATTTTAAAAATTACAACTTCTTTCCCTTGATGGTCTCAAATCATGTCAATATTTAACAGGAGGCCGAATATTTTGCAGAATGCATATCAAAAGGCTCACAGACATTATCACAACTTCTAGTGAAAAAAAAAACGCTTACGAAGGGAGAAATAGGACAAATAAGCCTGAAGCATAAAGGTATAAAAAATCCTTAACACCAATGCTCAATCCAAAGCAAAATAAATATGGGAAAACTGACAACCAAAATTAGTATCCGCAATGGTCAAATTTCTTTCACATGCATTAAATGTTTGTGAAGATATAGTCTGCAATACACACAGCCACGGTGCCAAAATGAAGGGCTATGTCAAAAAATCTGTGTAGAATTGTTTTTATTGAGGGGGCACATAAATGGGTGTAGGGTGGGTGGAAATAGCATGGTGCAGTAGCTACATAACTTACTCCTTACATATCTAGTATGTTTTCCTGTGCAATAACTCCTGTTGCAAGACCATCAACAGATGCTCCATTTGTTTTACCTACTGCTTAGGAGCAGAGCTCTAAACTATGTTGGGTGATCTAAAGGTTCATCAAAAGTGATGAAAAAGTTACTTAATTTCAGTTACGTTTTTTCTGGGGGATACTCTAACCACATTCCATGTCAGAACGGAGGCGAAGGTTATGCTGTAGTTAATTTTCTCCAACTGTTCAATGCAAACTCCATAGACAATGCTTACCATACAACTTGAGAACATCAGAGTCAAGTCTTTACCCAATCATGATGGGTTTGCCCCCTGAAAAGGGTTCTTGACTTCCTATGCCCCTGAGGTCGAAGTGGGAGTGACTGGGAGGGGTAGGGGTAAGTTTTGGGGGCACAAGGTGGCCATACTTTTTAGATTTATTAAATACCATTCTGCTTCTTTTTGTTAAAAGACAACGGTCCTGAGATGATTAATTCTGATGGTTTAAATGCTTCAGTTGAAGTGTCCTTCAGTGAGTCCCCTGTGCTGTGAAAAGGAAGCTGGGCAGACAGCTGAACACGCCTTCCTGCCAGAGTGCCAGCTTGCCTGAAAGAAATGCAACTGTGTGCTACGAGTTACTCTGCAAATGTAAAAGCTAATCTGAAAATGTAAAGGATGCTTGGCAGCTTGAACTGGCTTTAACTGATCGAATCACCCGAAGCTTTGTAACGTCATAGACTTATTCTTTTTGAGTGGTATTGCAAAGAGTTAACAACTGAGCTGTGGGGCGTGTCCAAGATGGCGACCGGAGCGGTAGCATAAACTGTGGGTCCGCTCCCGGTCACCTGACTATCCTGCATCCATGCTTCTCCAGCCCTCCCGGCGGGTCGCCGTATGCCCCACCACTCGGAGGGGCCCCCGGGAAGAGCCTACCTGGCTTCTGAAGATGCTTCTGAAGATGCTTGCGCCGTTCTGCACGCGTGCTGTCTCCACGCGCGAAGGCAGCGCCCTGCACAACGCGACCCCGGCTGGTGCCCGGCTCCCGCTCTGTGATGGGGGTGTGATCGGCCCGACTCCTGGGTGAAACTCGGAACCGCGCCCGCCGGGCCCCACATGCTCGGAAAGGCCGTGGTCCGCCGCCGGCCCGGGCGACTGGGGGGAGAACGGGCATCGCTGAGACAAACCCTCTGGAACTCTGTCAGCACGCACGGCCTGGGAGGCCCCCTGCCGTCTCTGCCTCTCCTCACGCTGCCCGACTGGGTAAATAGCAGTCATTCTTCTCATAGCCGGGCAGGGACTTCTCGCTCTGGACACCACTGGGGGTGAGTGCGCTGCTGGACCCCAGGAGCCCCCCTCCCTCCCTGTGAACGGCAGGGCACAGCCACCTTGACCCCCATGGTTCGGAGACCAGGGCTCGGGCAGTGACGGGGTGGGGAATCGGTGGCACTCATCGAGTCACGGGTTACTTTGCACACATACTGAGGATCCCCACCGCCATTGCGCCCACGCACGGGCCTCTGCCAGAGTGGGTGCCACCGCTGCTCTTTGCTCCAGTTGCCTCTGCCCCTAATGGGGTCGGCCAAGTATCGGAAGTATTGGCCCTCACCATACATCTATAGCATTGGTACCCCAGCTTGTTATACTCACTGCATCTGGACCATCCATCCGCAGACACCGGAACCTACTGAGCCCGCGGACTCCCTGGCCCTGCGCCCCTCGGATTGTGTGCGCATTCCGCTCTGCCATTTGCCCCACTCATATTAACAACTCAATCAGTAGGTCACTCATCCCCTTTTGATACCGCCCTGTTCCTTCTCTACATCACCTCTGTGAGCAGTACCCGCTCTCGACTCAACTTGCTCTACTAATTTGTGGTGTCATCCTACTGTGCTAATACCCCTTCAATTATCCAGCACTGTGCTCACCCTACCCCCTCAACTCTCTGGCCACATCTCACGGAAACTAATAGAGCGTGCGCAAACCTGGTTGAGCGCTCTGCCTGGTGCTAGCCTGACACCTGGACATCCGGATGGATAAGACGCGACCGGCCAGGACACCAGCGTCGCTCGTGGAGATGTCGGGAACGTCACCTGGGGGTCTGGACTCGACCGCCCAGGTGTTGCGCCAGATGGAGTCCACCTTGCTAGGCCACACTTCACAGTTCCAGAAGGTGTTATAGACCATCATGGACACCAAAACCACTCTTGAAACGAAGATTGATGTCAACCTACTACGAACCAATCACCGGGCACTGCTGGAGAGAGTGGCGGAGGCGGAGGGTGACATAACACAGCTGTCCCCGGATGCGAAGTCCCTCCAGGACCAAATGACCCACTTGTCCATGGAGGTGGACGAACTTAGACGCAGAGCCGAAGACGCAGAAGGAAGATCGAGGCGTAATAATATACGCCTGGTGGGTTTTCCTGAGAGAGCGGAGGGCCCCAGTGCGGAATTATTCTTGGAAGGATGGCTAATGGACACCATTCTACGGAACAATGTGCCGAAATTCTTCTCGATCGAACTGGCTCACAGAGTACCGGGCAGATCTCCACCACCGGGTGTCCAACCCCGCACACTGATCGCCCGCTTCCCTAACTATCGAGACAGAGATCTAGTGCTTCAGCTGTTCCGCAAGGAGGGCCCGCAAAAATTTGAGAACACATCAATATCTGCCTATCCGGATTTCACTGCTGAAGTCCAAAGACGTCGTAACTCCTTCTACTCCGCAAAACAATGTCTCCGCGAGCACAACATCAAATATTCCCTTCTCTTCCCTGCAAAACTACAGATACAGGATGGCTCTACAGTACACGATTTCACTTCCTCGGAGGACGTCTGGACCTGGCTGCTAAGGGGCTTGCCCGGCCCACCTGGCAGGGGAGCCCGGAAGGGGCCTGGGCACCACCTAAAAGGAAACAAGCTTGTTCTGGGAACAAACTTACCAACGCACAATCGGAGGAAGAGCGCACACGCCTACTCGCGAAGCCACGCAATTTGTCTGCAATCCTTACCTGGCCCTGAACGCACTGACGGATATCGATGCCGAAACCACCCGGGCCGATTCCTCAGACGCTGGGGACTCCCATCAAGGCCCGTCACTCACTCCGCAGATGACATTTGATCCACATGTTCCTTACTACCACTATCGCCACGAGGGATAAAACCATAAGTTGCTCTTTCACCAATTTGGTCCTCCTCATCCGAACTGTGATATGCTGGGCTGACGTGCTACTGCCCGGGAATGTGGGCCACACAACTGTCACGACTGGTGCGGGATCCGAGGCAGTGGTGGTCTGAACTGTTGCATGGTTGACCCGGGGCCAGCCCTCCGCAATCTATAACTCACACACCGCGCCCCGCTCCATATGGACCAGTTTCCTCTTATGCATGCCTATGAGCCTAGTTCTTTGTTTGCGCATAGTTACTATGTATTTGGTTTAGTTTCCTCACCCACTCTATTGGGGATTTTCTTTTTTGTGTTTTCATCGGTTTGCTCTGACGGTGTCACGGCTGGTGGTCAGGGGGTGTGGGGCTTCTTCAGTGATCCTGCTCTGAAACTCATGTCTGTGGGAGGGTACCTGAGGGGATCCCACAAGCACAGGGGGGTTGGTACTCAGGAACTTCCCCGCGGTGAAACATAATAGCTTAGCAATGGTTGCACAACCTCAGACACACACCCCTCACTATAGCGTAATCACATGGAACGTTCGGGGTATGTCCAATCCACGCAGGCTGCAGCGCATATACAGTTTCTTAAGGCGACATCTTGTCCATATTGTAATGCTACGGGAAACGCACTTTTCTGCAACCACGATAGAGAAAGCGTGCTGTAGTTGGAGGGGACAGTTAGTGGGCACTGTCACCTCGTCCTTTGCCCGAGGCGTAGCAATCTGGATTGCACCAAATGTCCCATACACGATTTCCCACACCCGACTGGACCCTGATGGCCGCTATGTGCTGATAGAGGGTTGCCTGGATGGTAAACCGCTGACCATTGTAGCCCTCTATGCACCCAATACCTCCCAAAGAGCTTTCTACAAGTAATGTCCGCTGGCTTGCTCAGAGACCACACTGTGGAGAGCATCTGGGGTGGAGATTTTAATTGTATTTCAGATATCCGCCTTGATCGCTCTTTTCCCCCCTTACCCTCTGCTCCGAGCAGGCAGGTATCACAGGAGCTTTGTGCATGGAGCGCAAAAAATTGCCTAAATGACGTCTGGCGCCTGCGACATCCGACAGACCGTGAATATTCATTTTACTCCCTGGTGCATGACTTGCATACAAGGATTTACCTATTCTTTGTCTCTTCCATAGTGATATTCAAGATCAACACCGCCACTTACCTGGCATGTACTGTGTCGGATCACTGCCCCCTACAGGTTGTTCTGGATTGGGGCCGTCCGAGGGCTCGGATACCAACGTGGCACCTGCAGCCGGAGTCCCTGATGGATCCTCCCTTTTGGGCGGACCTAGCTCAATGCCTGACCACTTATTTCTCACAAAATCAAAACACGACCTCACATAGGGCAACGGAGTGGGATGCACATAAAGTGGTGATACGGGGTCACTGTATGACGGCTTCTTTCGGGGTCCGTCGGGTTCTTACCAGGGAACTGTCGGAGTTAGAGTCCAAACTACGTACAGAAGAGGTTGCTGTGGCTAGAGAAAGGCGAGAAAGCGGCGAACACACTTATATCCATACGCACAGACCGCAGGGAAGCAGACGACAGATTGTGCAAACATGATCACCGACATTACACTATACGCCAGTACACGGAGGGCGATAGAGTAGGCCAATTGCTGGCATGGCTGGCCTGCGATAATCTCCAGTCCTCGCCTATTTGAGCGATTCGCTTGGATGCTGGCGAAATAGTAAACGCTCAAGGGGAGATTAATGAAGCCTTTTACACCTACTATCATACACCATATCCTCCTCTCCCTCCAGGGGAACGTGTGCCTGGCTTTCTGGATTCCCTACAGTTCCACCGCCTGCTCCCGGAACAGGCAGACACACTGAATGGTCCCATCGAGGTGGAAGAGATCCACCTTGCGATATCCCAACTGTCCCCAGGCTGGGCCCCCGGCTCTGATGGTCTCCCACTTGAGTATTTTGCATTGTGAGCATCCCACCTCTTGCAACCCCTACTTCTGGTCTACAACAAGGCGCAGTCCCGTCGCATACTGCCTGCTCAATGCGGGAAGCCCTCATAGCGGTACTCCCAAAGCCTGGCCGTGATCCCCTGGATGTCCATTCAAACCGTCCTCTTTCATTGCTAAATACAGACTGCAAAATACTGGGGAAAATTTTGGCCAACCGGCTTCTCCCATACATCCCTCATTTAAATCATGAGGATCAATCGGGTTTTATAACTGGCAGGAATGCTTTACAGAATATTAGGAGATTGATCCGTATACTACACCGCACCAATCCAGCTCCCACCGGCAGTGAAGTTGCCATGTCACTAGACATAGAAAAAGCATTTGATACGCTGAGTTGGGATTTCCTTTTTCAATCACTCGCTGCGATGGGGCTCGGTGCAGGGTTTATAACATGGATCAGGATCCTTTACTCCAATCCGTCGGCCCGCGTCAAGATAGGACAAATTATCTCAGACCCATTCCCCATCTCCAGGGGCACCAGACAGGGATGCCCCTTGTCCCCTTTGTTGTTAGCCATAGCTATGGAACCCCTGGCTGTTCACCTTAGACAACAGGCACAATGTTGGAGCATCCCAGAGCTACATACATTTCTTATAATCTCCTTGTATGCGGACAACGCTTTGATTTAGCTACGCGATCACACAACGTCCTTGTGTCAGGTATTGGAGACCTTGGACTCCTACGCAGATATTTCCGGCCTACGGGTAAATAAGTCAAAATCTTGTATTTTCCCCCTAGTCTCCAGTACCTTCGGAACTCCAGTCGGCATTACTGAATTATCAACTGCCATGGTGTCGTACCACCTTTAAATACTTGGGCATACAGATGTACCACTCTCTCGAGGACCTTATGGAGGGCAATTTGGACAGAGCCCTTCGGTCCATTAAGGGCTCTCTGCCCTTCTGGGGAACGCTTCCCCTGTCCCCTATGGGCAGGGTTTCTATCACTAAAATGATCATCCTACCTCGCCTACTCTACTACTTTGCAGTGCTCCCACTTGTTTTACCACATTCTTTAAGACACTACAGGGCATTTTGACGGACCTTGTGTGGGGTAAAGACAGATGCCGTGCTGCCTCATATACGATTCAACACCCACAGACTAAGGGCGGACTGGGTGTTCCCAATTTTGAAATGTATTATGCTGCAGCTCAGCTGCAGTGGCCAGCAGATTGGCTGGGCGATCATCCCTCGGGTGAAAAGTTGGTCCTGCTTAGTGCCCTGGCTCCGACACCATTACTGACCTGGCTGTCAGACAATTCCTCCTCTCCTCTACATGGCAATACTGTATTGACTGCTGCAAAGTTAGGCTGGCTACGCTATGTCCATGGCAGGGGACCTCGCATACCATACTCCCCCATATACCCCTCGACACTTCTACCTGAAGCACGGTCCTTGTTAGCGCACCATAATATGTCCCCGAGGAAGGCTGCGGTCCTTGTCATGACTGGAGATTTTTACTCAGAGGGCATACTACTAACATTCAACAAATTATTGGCCCACACAAAGATACCGGACGGTAACTTTTTAGCATACTATGCTATACAACACCTCCTTCATACCTCGTGGGGTCTGGGAGACGTTGAACTTCCTACGTCGCAGATCCTCAGTCTAATCCGTTCAATGGGCGGTGCTGGGAGAGCGGTCTCACGATTGTACTCCTTGCTCCTGCTGGATGCCCTTCCAGACCTAGATCATGCAAAGTCTTTCTGGGACAAGACGTTGCCTGCCCCCCTATCCTCGGCAGCATGGTCGTCTGCGCTCTCCTCTGTTAAAACTGTTTCCCTAAATGCTAGACTTCGCTACACCCAATTTAACTACATACACTGCTCCTACCTGTCCCCCCCTCGCCATATAAAATGCATGTTCCCTGCTTCGGATCCAGCTTGCCCCCGATGCGCGCACCACCGGCAGATTTTTACCACATGGTGTGGAGCTGCCCCAGTTGGCTGTGGCTTGGCGACACATCACCAACGTGGTGTCTGACATCACCACCCACGCTTTGCAACCAACTATCAAATCTTGCCTACTGGGATTAAGACGTCACTCCAGCAAGGATAAGCAACTACATAGGTTTTTTGATCTGGCATACATAGTTTTCAAGCGACAAATAGCCATTAATATGAAGGCACCACATGCCCCTAATCAGGATGGGCGGCTACGGATATTACTACAGCAGTCTCAGGCTGAGGCTCAGATACTGCGCAGCTTACAATATAAAGGACTAGTGCAGGGTGGCTCAGACATATGGGATGCCTTTATAGTCAAGATGGAGGTCAGGGACGACACTCGCCCACCTTAGATCTCCTAAAGACATAGAGATGGGCTGGTTATTTGCCCACCGCCCCCCCGGATTGAATTTTGCTCTGTGAATGACTATTGCGAATGCTGTTGTTCCCACGCGAAAGAGTGCGCCGCTAATGTACCACTGTAAAAGTGCTCCTGGACATCCCTGTGACCCTATCTTTTATGTCCTGGCTCATCCCATCTCCCATTTGAAATACTTATGCTATATCCCTATTCACTAACACACTCGCATAACAAATGCATATAATGCGCGTGGGCACCCAGCCCCCCCCCTTTTTTTAATACTATTGCATGCACCCCCCCAGCCTCCCTGGCGTGACTGCGGTTTGGCCACCACGTGACACAGTTTATAGTTCAAGTTGAAGTTGTATATGTAACTCTCTGTTAATGATAAAAGGTATTTCTCCCTTTTCTCTTCTCTATGAGCCTGAATGGTCGTTTCAGCTGTGCTTCACCATGTATGTCACTTTGAAATAATAAAGAGATGTTAAAAAAAAAAAAAACTAACTGTGCTGTGAAGTGTGTGTTTTTAATTGTAATTGCATTTATATAGCACCTATCAACCCTGGAGGTGTTGAAGGGACAGTAAGGTAAAAAAATGCATTACTTACAGTTTGGGTATTGCTAAAGAATGAGTTACTTACCTTCGGTAACGCCTTTTCTGGTAGATACATTAGCTACCTGTGGATTCCTCACTCACTGAATTTTCCCCATGCGCCAGCTCCCGACGGAAATTTTCTTCCTAGCTTCTGCACGAGGACGTCACAATTGCCCACACGACGCTGTCTGACGTCATACAGGCAATAAGAGGTGGCGTGCTGACGTCAGTACCAACATTTTTTACGTGCCTCTGAGACGAACAGGCAAATACTAACAAAATATATATACAATTGAAACAAATGCCTCAAATAAAATCTTATATCATAACATTTAATTAAACCAAATAGAGAAAACATCAGCATAAATATGTAAATACGCAAAAATATATACCTATAAGCTATATATAGTTACATCATCACAAATCTTTTTTTCTTTTTTTTTTTGTTTAAATATATATATATATACACATATACATATAAAAACAACATATTACCAACAGGAGCTCATCCAAGGTTAACTTGGTAAGACCAGACAGGCAACGGGGAGGCGGGTGGGACCGGGAGGAATCCACAGGTAGCTAATGTATCCACCAGAAAAGGCGTTACCGAAGGTAAGTAACTCGTTCTTCTGATGGATACAACTAACTGTGGATTCCTCACTCATTGAATAGAGTCCCAAAGCAGTACCGCACTCGGTGGAGGGTGCCTGAATGGTCAAACCAAGAAATCCTGCA
The DNA here is from genome assembly GCF_031143425.1 of Pleurodeles waltl. Taxonomy (NCBI): domain Eukaryota; kingdom Metazoa; phylum Chordata; class Amphibia; order Caudata; family Salamandridae; genus Pleurodeles; species Pleurodeles waltl. Next base: position 1,413,568,358 of record NC_090444.1, on the reverse strand, counting down.
GCACCGACCGTGCAAAATGGCCATCCCTCCTAACCTCAGAATCCAAGCAATAATACTTTGCAAAAGTGTGGAGGGATGACCAAGTTGCGGCCTTGCAGATGTCAACCAATGGAACACCCCTAGCCAAGGCCGAAGAGGCCGACTTAGCTCTGGTGGAATGAGCCCTTATTCCATCAGGGGGTTCCTTTTTTACCAGAGAATAACACAGCTTAATGCAAAGAATGACCCACCTGGAGAGTGTTCTCTTGTGGACTGCCCTTCCTCTCCTCTTTCCCACGTACCCGATGAAGAGTTGATCTTCCAATCTAAACTCCTTCGTTCTGTCGACGAAGAAGCTCAGGGCTCTTCTCGGGTCCAAACGATGCAGTCTTTCTTCCTCTTTTGAAGGATGAGGTGGAGGATAAAAAGAGGAGAGTGTAATAGACTGACCCATATGGAAGGCTGAAACAACGTCGGCAAGAAAGCAGCCTTGGTCCTCAACACCACCTTATCCCCATAGAAGGATGTATACAGGGGCTTAACAGAAAGAGCCTGTAGCTCACTCACCTTTCTTGCTGAAGTAATAGCAACAAGGAAAACAGTCTTTAGAACCAATAGCCTCAAAGGGCAAGAATGCATCGGCTCAAACGGTGAGCCCATAAGAAACGTTAAAACTAGGTTCAAATCCCACTGAGGCATAATGAAAGGAGTGGGAGGATATTTATTGATTAGGCCTTTTAAAACCCTCAATACTACAGGAGATTTAAATAAAGAAGGCTGGTCAGGCAGACACTGAAAGGCTGACAGAGCCGACAAGTAGTCCTTAACTGTCGCAACTGCACAATCCCTCTGTGCTAGGGACAATGCAAAAGACAAGATATCCGATAAGTGGGCACGTAAGGGATCAATTTGCTTCTTTCCACACCAATTCACAAATTTAGCCCACCTGCTAGCGTAGATAGATTTAGTGGAGTGTCGCCTGGCCGATAAAATAGCATCCACTACCTCAAGTGGGAGAGAAAAGGAACTCAGATTGCCTCGTTCAATCTCCAGGCATGAAGGTGCAGGAGGAGGGGGTGTAAAACCTGCCACTACGATTGCGAGAGGAGGTCTGCCCTGTGAGGAAGACAGAGTGGGGGGCACAGACAGAGTTGGAGAAGATCCGAATACCATACCCTCCTTGGCCAATCCGGAGCTATTAAGATGACTTGGGCCCGGTCCTGGCGAATTTTCCTCAGAACCCGAGGAATCAAAGGTATGGAGGGAAACGAGTAAAGAAACTGGTCGCACCAGGACATCTGAAACGCGTCCCCCAATGTTCCTTGCACTGGATACTGGAGGCTGCAGAACAACGGGCAGTGCGTTTTCTCCCGAGTGGCAAAAAGATCTACCCGAGGGAATCCCCACATCTGGAAGATATGCAGGGCTAGATCTAGATGAAGACGCCACTCGTGATCGGTCGAGAAGTGCTGACTGAGACTGTCCGCACGCACGTTCAAGACTCCAGCCAGATGGTTTTCTACCGATGGTCCCTTGCCCCGGACAATAGCCGCAGAGCTTCTCTGCAGAGAAGGAACGACCCTACTCCCCCCTGCTTGTTGATGTACCACATCGCAGTAGTGTTGTCCGTCAGGACTTGAACTGACTGACCACGAAGGGAAGGGAGGAAGGCCTTGAGAGCCAGACGTATCGCCCGCAATTCCAACAGATTTATGTGAAACATCTGTTCCACTGGAGACTAATGACCTTTGACCTCCAGGTCCCGCAGATGAGCTCCCCACCCTAGAGTGGAAGCATCCGTTATCACTGTGGCCACTGAAGGAGGCAGCGAGAACGGCCTTCCTTGGGAAAGGTTGCCGTCCGCAACCCATCATCGATGATCCACTGCAGCATCCCTGGAAATCTTTACCGATCCCTCAAGATCCCCTTTGTGCTGAGACCACTGCTTTCGGAGGCACCACTGAAGAGCCTTCATGTGCCAGCGAGCATGAGTGACCAACAGAATGCAAGAAGCGAACAGACAGAGAAGACGAAGGACCTTGAGGACTGGAATGACCGCTCCACTTTGAAACATTGGAACCAACGCCTGAATGTCCTGAATCCGCTGAGGAGGAGGAAAGGCACGATTCAATGTTGTGTCCAGTACTGCCCCTATGAACAGGAGGCACTGAGAGGGCTCCAGGTTAGAATTTGGGCACGTTCACCAAAAAGCCCAGATCGAACAACAACTGGGTTGTCAACTCCGGAGACTTGGCTTTGATCAACCAATCGTCTAAGTAAGGAAATACCGCTATCCCCTTCCTTCTGAGCTCTGCTGCAACCACCACCATCACCTTCGTGAAGACTCGAGGTGTTGAAGTAAGACCAAACGGAAGGACCACAAACTGATAGTGCTGCGATCCCACCACAAACCGGAGATACTTCCTGTGCGACTTGAGTATCGGGATATGAAAGTAAGCATCCTGCAAGTCGACAGACACCATCCAATCTCCTTAGTTCAACGCCAAAAGCACCTGAGCTAGGGTCAGCATCTTGAACTTTTCCTGTTTGAGGAACCAATTCAAAATCCTCAGGTCCAGGATTGGTCTCAACCGACCATCCTTCTTGGGGATCAGGAAGTATCTTGAATAACAACCCTGACCCCTTTCCTGCTCTGGAACCAACTCCACTGCACCCTTTGAAAGGAGGACTAGAACTTCCTGTTGTAGTAACAGGAGATGTTCTTCTGAACAGAAAGAAGGACGGGGCGGGATGGGGGGGTGGAAACTCCCGAAAGGGAAGGGCATAGCCTTTCCCCACAATGCTGGTGACCCAGGAGTCCGATGTTATTGCCTCCCACATGTGGAGAAAGTTCATTAACCTCCCCCCTACAGGAGTGGTGTGCAAAGGAATTGGTGGATGGCTAAGGCTGCTTCCCATTCTGCACCCCACCAGAGGAAGAGGAAGAAGCAGAGTGCTGCTGGGTGGCTCCTCTGGTTTGGACCCTACCCCTCCCCCTGTATGATCTATAGGGGAGGGCAGTGGCGGCCTGCTGCTGAAATCTGCCCCGAAAGGAGGAGGAGGAGCCACGACCAAACCCCCTAAATCTTTTGAACATCCTAGAAGAAGCAGAAGAGGAGGCTTGCAAGCCTAACAATTTTGCTGTGGCTCTACTCTCTTTAAATCTTTCAAGGGCAGAGTCCGTCTTTGATCCACAACGTTTATCCCCATCAAAGGGAAGATCCAGCCGGGCTGACGGAACATCGGATGAAAACCCTGAAGAACGAAGCCAGGCCTGTCTCCTCGTAGCAACAGCAGTACCCATAGCTCTGGCCACAGAATCAGTCGTGTCCAGCCCTGACTGGATTACTTGAGTCGCCGCAGCCTGAGCATCAGAAACAAGGTTCAACACCTCCTGAGGCACTTCCGAATGAGACGACTTGATCTCCTCCATAAGGGCATAGATGTACCTGTCCAAAATGCATGTGGCATTGGTGGACTTGAGAGCCATACTACAAGATGAAAATGCCTTCTTGGAAGACTGGTCCATCTTTTTAGAGTCCCTGTCCGAAGGCACACCCGGAAAAGAACCTGGAGCAGTGCGAGATGAACATGAAGCTTGTACAACCAGGCTTTCTGGAGTCGGGTGCCTTGACAAAAAGCTCAGATCCGCAGGAGCCACACGATACCTGCACGCCACTGTCCTATTAACAGCCGTAGATGAAACTGGCTTTTTCCAGATCTCTAGAATCGGATCCAGGAAAGCCTCATTAAATGGCAGAAGCGGCTCTGCAACTGCTGAAGCCGGATGTAACACCTCCATTAATAAGTTGGGTTTTGATTTAGCCACTGGAAGAGGAAGGTCCAAAAAGTCAGCTGCTTTCCTCAAAACAGAGTGGAAAGAAGCAGCCTCCTCTGTATATTCTCCAGGAGATGTTAAGTCCCACTCTGGAGAAGTGTCTAAGCCACTTGCCGTGTCCAAACCCTGGAGATCTCTAAGAGGTTCTACAATCTCCCCCTCCTCCAAGGCCTGCCTTCGATATTCCTGTTCTTCAAGGAGGCGAAGAGCTAGCCTCCTTGAATGAAGCCTGGCCTCGATCCTTGGCGTCGACAGGGCGTCTGCCGACGTCGATGCCTGACGCCGATCCTCCGATCCATCCGACTACGGATCCATCAGCGCCGTGGTCTTCTTCGGCACCGACCGAGGTAAAGGATGCACAGGTGAAGAACTCTCTGGCGCCGGAACAGCAGATCTCATCGGAGTCGCAGGTTGTGTAGGCGACGCCAAGGGAACCGGCGCCGAACCAGCACCTCCCCTAGGAAGGAAGAGCATAAAAGGTGCCGGACGTAAAGGAGCCGGAGCACCCATATTAAAGGCCAATGGCCCTGAAGGACCAGCCGGTCCACCACCTGGAGCCATCTGCTGAAAATTGGCAAACATCGCATTTAAAAATGCAGAACTGTCAGCACCTGGAGCCGGGAAAGCCGGATACTGCGGAGCCTGAGCCCGAGGTGATAACGGCGCCGGCCCCGGCGTCCCTGAAGCAGATGAGAACTCCTGTTCCTGCTGAAGTACCTCGAAGACAAATGGTGGAGTCGTAGGTGATGTCGGTGATGCGGGAGGCGTCTGCGGCTGAGGAGTGATGGTGGGACTAACCTCCCATGTCTTTCGGCGTCGAACCGAAGACGACCTTGAGCGTGAACGCTCTCTACTCGACCGGCGCCGAGATTTACGACGGCGCTGGGAGTCACGGTGATGCCGGTGAGACTTAGGCGATGATGACCTGCGCTGATGCCGCTTCTCCTTCTTTTTGGACTTTGCCAAAAACAGTTTCGCCTCCCGTTCCTTCAACGCCTTTGGATTCATGCGTTGACAGGAATCTCATTTCTCCACGTCATGGTTGGAGCTCAGACACCACAAGCAATCCACATGTGGGTCTGTCACCGACATCTTGCCACCGCACTCCCTGCAGGGCTTAAAACCTGACTTTCGCTGAGACATCTTGAAAAAAGAAATTGTAACTCTAACTACGCAGAGTAGAAACAGTGGCTCCCTTGAAGAATAACCGTCCCTTGAAGGCACGGAAAAAAGGGAACTGACGTCAGCACGCCGGCGAGGACCTCTTATTGCCTGCATGACGTCAGACGGCGTTGCGTGGGCAATTGTGACGTCCTCGTCGACGTGCAGAAGCTAGGAAGGCAATAAAAAGGAAAATTTCCGTCGGAAGCTGGCGCATGGGGAAAATTCAATGAGTGAGGAATCCACAGATAGTTGTATCCATCAGAAATCTATATTTTGGAAGCACCATTTTATTTTAAACCTTTTCGTGCATTTTGTAGCAGTCTACCATATATACTATGGGTAATCCAAGTTTAAAATAATGACTTCCATATTCACAGTGCTTTCTGTCAAAGGCTTTCACCTCATAGCACCACAAATACACATCACTACACACAGACCTCTGCAGTGAATTAACAGAGGTTTCATAGTGTACTATAGTGCATTTCCCACCGAGTAACAACTTTTTAATTTATTTTTCATGTAAGCTGCAGATTATTTTATAAGTAGCCACCTGACGATGAAGGACCAAAACAAACTGGCAGAATATTTTGTTTTTACCCACAGCCTTGACCCCGCCCCCACTGAATTCAGCATCACAGTTCCTAGATTTTTTTAATGCACTTCGTCCGCTGTTGTGCCCCATCATTTTTTGATGCTCCAGCAGTAGATAATTACCACATCTCTTCTCATCTTGCTAGTGTAGGTCATGCTGTTTCAAGGTCTTCATCATATTCTTGCACTAACCTTTTTCAATTTAGAACAGCGTATGCTGAACAGCAGGGTTTTTTCCATTTCCTGCATGGAGTTATTTAACTGCAGGATCTCCATGATGCAGTTCTCTGACCGCGAAGGGGCACAGACGCTCAGATGCGATCCTTGGTACAACACAGCACTCGTATCTTCCTCAGATTGCAGTTTTAAGAGGTTATAAGCCCCAGGATTGCATCGCTTGCCCATGCTTAAAGAAAACTAGAGTTTTGAAGAACAAATGCAATTCAAAGCAAGTGCCTGCGCACACACATAAACCCCGATGAGCCTGGAGCAAGGGGCCCTCTTAGGGGTCGTTATTGTGGCTGGTGCCACATAGTTAATAAGTGAGACACTGCCCAGGTCTTAGACGACTGCAATTTTAGGGCCCAGTGTCCCTCTTATATTGGGTGATCTAATGAAACAACGAATTAATAAAAAAAAGTTACTTACTTTGTGGTGGATACTCTAACAACAGATCCTTCACCCTTATAAAATTCTAAGTTACAGAATGGAACCAGAGATTTTTTCAGCAATGCTTCCTGCACACTGGTAGGTCACACCATATGGCTTAGCAGTTTTGCACAATACGTAGAGGGCCAGCCTTCTACAAGACTTTTCAAATGGAGGAGGTTTGTGCTGTGATCTCTTGGATGGCACAAAATAAAACATCTAGCCTGGACGGACTCCCAGCGGATTTTTACATATCCTTCAGAGGACCCCTTCATGTATGTTCATACCACCTATTGTCACTTCTTAATCAAGACTATAATAAATACTGAGCTGCATACTGGCTAACAGACTTTTCCTGTCCATACCGGCTTTGGTACACTTAGACCAAAACAGCGTCATACCAAAGCAAAACACCTTCTTAAATGTGCAGAAACTGCTTGCTCTGATGGACACAACAGGGGTGAGAGGGTGGGGCAGAGGTACTGGTGCCTCTGGACATAGAGAAAGTGTTTGATACACTGGGTTGGCCATACCTTCAGATGATACTAAAGAGGATGTGTTGGAAAGTGGGTTACTGGCAGTGGTAACTATGAACCTACCACTGGCACTAAGTCCACTAACCAAATATAGGTTCAGTACAGGTCCCAGTAAATTAGCCCCTTGCTCAACCCTTGGTAGCTATAACCAAGCAGGCAGGCCTAACTTAGGAGACAAGAGTGTAAAGCATTCAAAAACACCAATACAGTAAATAAGTGAGACACAACACACAATACAAATCCCACACCAATTTATAAAAATAGGTCATATGAGAAAATAGACACCAAAACGACAAAAATCCAATGTAGGGAACCAGAGATATGAATTTTAAGAGAATAAACAAACACTTTCTAGCGCTTAGAAACACAAAGTACCAACTTTACCAAAATTCTCCAAACTTCAGGAGGTGTTTCCTGTAGTCCTCCTTGCAGGTACAAAAGGTCCAAAACACAAATCCAAGAGTCTGGAATCTCCGGGTGAGTCCTTGGAACCAGAGATATGAATTTGTAAAAGAATAAACCCTTCCTAGTGCTTAGAAACACAAAGCGACAATTTTACTAAAATTCTCCAAACTTTTCCAATCTTCAGGAGGCGTTTCCTGAAGTCCTGCTTGCAGGTACAGAGGGTCCAAAACACAAATCCAAGGGTCCGGAATCTCCTAGATGGTCCTTGGAAAGGTGGACCACAATTCCCGCAATGCACCTGGCCAAATCCTTAAAAGTCCACTGGATGCACCCCAGGCTGGGGACTTTTGCTGGGGATGATGCAGGTGAAGCTCTGTTAACCTGTAGCTGTAGGGAGTCAACTCCTGAGTCCTTCTTGAAGCAAGGCACTGTCCCCAGGGCTGTAGTACCAGATTGTACACCAGGCGCAGTTCACATAGAAGTGCAGGCCAAGGGTGCAGATCCAGATTCCAGCAGGGCAGTCTTTCTTTCTCTCGTAGTTTCAGGCAGCAGATCTGAGAGGCTATGCACCTCTCACATATTTATTACCAGCTCCTGGGCATCAGGAAGGGGGGCGCCCAACCAATAGAATGCAGAGTGACGCCCAGATGCATGACTACTTCCTGCAAAGTGTGGCATATTCCTGCCCCTGAAAGCACCCTTTTTCCAAAATCCATGATGTCTGAAACTAAGAGCTGACTAAACCATCCTCCAGTGTGGCTCATTTCCATAGCTCTCCTCCTTCTAACATCTGCAAATTCCTTCCTTAAGCCTAGTATCTGGCTGAGGGGTCCAGAAGGTGGGGGTTAGGTTATCTGGCATTCTCTCCTGTCTTGCTCTCCTTTGAGGCTGTATGTTTTATTACCCCTCCCCATGCTCATGCATTCCTGTGTAGCCCCCCGAGCTGCCCTTCACCAGATATGCTCTCCCCTGGACAGCCACTTATCACTTAATCAAGCAGCTCTGCTAATCCTGTTAGCACTCACCAATCAGAGGGGACAGTCAGAAGGCTGGATTTTGGCTTACAGATAGAAACGCCTTATAACTTATTTTCTGTACAAGTTGTGATAAATTCACCAATATCAAATTGCTGGATTTATCAAAACAAATCTTTTAAGTCCTTGAATTACTTTTCTGCGCTTTTCCTTACTATTATTACCATTAAGATACCATATAGCAATGATAGCCTACAAAGGCCAGTATCTATAGTGGGGGAAAATGAAATGATCAGTTTTCCCTTACCTGGGATTATAAAACATTTTTTATAAGACCCCTGCTTATGGTTACATGACCCCTCGCCCCTGGGATACCTAGGGGAGATCCTGGGGGTACCTAATATGTGAAAATAAGGTAGATCATCACATTTAAAGTGCCCACAGCACCAAAGTCGAATTGGGACACCGTTTTCATGTAAATGCAGTCTGCAGAGTCAGGCTGCATTTTAAAATGACAGAAAACCTTCAGCAGTGCCCACATGCAAAGGGCAGCAATTCTGCTGAGACTCTACTTCCATGCCCTATTATATAGGGGCTGTTGGACTTTTGCTTTTGCAGGGTCATCCCCAGACTTTTTTGCCTCCTGCCTCCTATATTTTTCTGACATGTTGCTGTTGGCTTTTCAACTCTGAGCACTTTACCACTGCTAACCAGTGCTAAAGTGCATATGCTCTCCTGTTTAAATTGTATGTAAGTGGTTCATCCATGATTGGCATATTTGAATTACTAGTAAGTCCCTAGTAAGGTGCACTAGAGGTGCCAGGGCCTGTAAATCAAATGCTACTAGTGGGCCTGCAGCACTGGTTGTGCCACCCACATAAGTAGCTCTGTAATCATGTCTCAGACCTGCCACTGCAGTGTCTGTATGTGTATTTTTACACTGTAAATTCGACTTGGCAAGTGTACCCACTTGCCAGGCCTAAACCTTCCCTTTCCTTACATGTAAGGCACCCCTAAGGTATGCCCTAGGTAGCCCCAAGGGCAGGGTGCAGTGTATGGATAAGGTAGGACATATAGTAATGTGGTTTATATGTCCTGACAGTGAAATACTGCCAATTTCGTTTTCACTGTTGCAAGGTCTGTCTCTCTCTCATAGGATAATATGGGGGCTACCTTTAAATATGATTAAAGTGTAGATTCCCCTAGAGAAGAGATGGACAGGTGGAGTTTGGGATCCCTGAACTCACAATTTAAAAATGCATCTTTTAGTAAAGTTGATTTTGAGATTGTGCGTTTGAAAATGCCACTTTTAGAAAGTGAGCATTTTCTTGCTTAAACCATTCTGTGACTCTGCCTTGTTTGTGGATTCCCTGTCTGGGTCAGTTGACAGTTGGGTTGTTTTTCACCTCACACCAGACAGTGACACAAAGGGAGCTGGGGTGTGATCTGCATTCCTGATTAGCCATCTCTGCTAGGAGGGAGGGGTGGAGTGGTCACTCTCATCTGAAAGGACTGTGCCTGCCTCTGACAATGCTGTCTCCAGCCCCCTGGTGTGTGTCTGAGGCCTTGCCTGGGCAAGGCAGGATTTCACAAGAAGGTGTGAGTCCCCTTTGAAGGAAGGTGACTTCAAAGACTAAAATGGGTATAAGAAGGGCACCCAAACTTACAAACTTCAGAAACACTTCTGGAATCAAGAGGAACCTCTGCCTGGAGAAGAGCTGATCGCTGAGGAACAAGTGCTGCCCTGCCTGTGACTGTGCTTTGTGGAGCTTTCCTGCAGTGCTGCTTCTGCCAGAGTAAGAGGGCAAAGACTGGACTTTGTGTGCCTTCCATCTTGAAGAAGAAATCTCCAAGGGCTTGATGTAGAGCTTGCCTCCTGTTGTTGAAGTCTCAGGGATAGCAAAGACTTCTTCCTGCCAGCACCTGGAGTCTCTGGAGAGACCCCTACTCTGCTCTGTGGTGCCCTTCCAGTTCCTGGGACCCTGAAAGGAGAGGCTGGCAGCCTAAGGACAAAAATACACGCACCGAGCACCGTGCGGAGAAAAGATCGACGCAAATCCGATCGCGGCTGAGAAAACGACGCAACGCCGGCTCCGCAGCTGAGAAACGACGCCGCAGGAAACGCGACCGGAGAATCGACGCCCGGAACAGGAGAAACGACGCGCAGCATCGCTGACGAAGGCTGAGAGATCGCAACCAGCGCCGCGGGACTTTCGGACCGTCGCGTGGCTGGCTTTTTCGACGCGCCTCGCCGTGCCGAGCTGTTTTCGACGCATATACCCGTGCAGGGTTATTTTCGACGCACACCGCCCGTGCGGGGTTATTTTTGCCGCAAACCAGGTACATTTTCACGCTAGCAGCGCTAGTGTGTTGTTACAACTACCTAAAGACTCTTTTTATTTTAAACCTTTAAAAAATCATAACTTGACTTGTGTATGTTGGATTTTTGTCGTTTTGGTCTTGTTTTGTCTAGATAAATATTTCCTATTTTTCTAAACTGGTGTTGTGTCATTTTGTAGTGTTTTCATTAAGTTACTGTGTGTGTTGGTACAAATACTTTACGCCCAGCACTCTGAGGTTAAGCCTACTGCTCTGCCAAGCTACCAAGGGGGTAAGCAGGGGTTAGCTGAGGGTGATTCTCTTTTATCCTAACTAGAGTGAGGGTCCTTGCTTGAACAGGGGGTAACCTGACTGTCAACCAAAGACCCCATTTCTAACATTGGTGACCAGCGGTCGGGATTGGACTTGTATTTGTACTTGACATACAGTAATTAAGTGTACACTACTGTTTTGAGTTCAGACCACTACGTGACCACATACTACTTGTTTGGTGATCTTTTGATTTTTCTCTTAAGGACTCTTTTTATTCTACTTCCATGATTTTGCTGATCCCTTGACTGATTCTTTTTGCTTCATTGGGAAATTATTTTTTTTCTGCCTTTGGAACTTTGCACTTGTGACCATCATGTCTCAATCTGGAGATGCAACAGCTGGAGCTGTGTTTGAAATGGAGAAACTGAAGGAGTACTCAGTTGCTCAATTGAAACAGTTCCTTAAAGATCTTGACTGTCCCACTGAGAGCTCCACCAGGGAGGGGGAGCTGCACCAGGCACAGAGGGCCGGGGTGACAATCAAGAAGGCTGGAGGGCACACAGAGGAGGAGAATGTGGGTGGGGAAGTGCAGAGGATACACAGTGGTGTAGTGGAGGTACCTGTTACGCCTGGGGGGAGGGTCCCCAGGAGGGATAGCAGGGTGTCACCCAAGGGTCTGACTCCTGAAGAGTTACAGGACAGACGGGCAGACAGGGCTCGCCGATTCAAGGAGTTGGAAGAAAGGAGGAGGGACTTAGAGATTAAAAAAATGATTTATGCTTACGAGCTTAAATTGAAAGAGCTGGAAGTCATGAGGGCTGAGTCCAGCTGGAATGGTGGCAGCAACAATTGAATATCCAGTGATGCTGCAGAAGTGCACATGCCCAGAGAGGTGGTGTCCTACTTGAAGGAGGGAGTTAACACACGCCAGGAGGTTCAGGGGTATGAGGTAGCTCCAGTGATGCACAGGGTCCCTGAGGTGGATTGGGGAACTGGCATGGGGAGTCATATTCCTACTGGTGGGAGAGACACTCTACTGACTCTAGTTGAGAGTGACAGGGAGAGGGGTTCCCCCCAGGTAGAAGTCCTGGTTATGGAGTGTGAAAACATCCCAGAAGAGTGTGGGTTGAGTGTCAGGGACAGTCAGGTACTGTCTCACCAGTCTCAGGAGGGTGATGTGGGGTGCTTTTTCAAAGCAGAGTCACTGGATGGTTGGGTGAAGGGTACTTTGGTTAATTCATGTGAGGGGCTGAGTGATGTAATTGCTGGAGAGCATATGTCTAGTCCTTATTTTCCAGAGCTATGCCAACACCAGGTGGAGTGTGAGTTCTCTGACCCCAGGGAGCTTACAATGGAGGCAGACTTCTGGGTGAGTACCAGAGAGTCTGAAGAGGCATTTGGGGGTGCTCCTGAGAGGAGTGGTCTAGGTAGTTCCCAACCAAGTGAGGTAGGGAAGGATTGTAGTGTCCCAGGTAGGTCCCAGTGTAGTGGGATGGGTGAGGGACCCCATGTCCAGTCTCAGAGGAGAGGGAATGGGGATGGGTTGAGGCCCAAGGTGCCCGAGATCCGGTCCCAGGTCCTGGAGGGTTCCCTGCGGGAACACCAGGAGGGGAGCCTAGCCTGTACCATAGGGCCATCTGTTGAGGGAGACCCCACAGTGTCAGGAGAACTTGGGGGGGCGGCTGTAGCCAGCGTCCCACCAGTTCTGGTGTCTGGCAGTACCACTCCTAGTGAGGGGTTGCAGAAGTCCAGACAGAGGGTTGAGAGGGGGTTGCGGACCCCAGTGGAGAAGCTGGAGGGTCAGGGGTCAGCTCTGAGTGCAGAGCCCCCCAGGAATGACCTTGGTGAGACCATTTCTGGGCTGGGGGGAATCCAGACTCTGTCAGATGGGCAGAGGTCAGGAGACCTGCGCCAGCCAGACTCTTGTATGGCCCTTGGGGAAAGTGTTTCCCTTGTGGGGGGTAGGTGTGCCCCCCAGGAAGTCCTGGTGCGCCAGGCAGTGGTTCAACCGCAGGGTAGTGACTCTGGGTTGGATTGCCAGATTCAGGGGGTAAGCTCTGATCTGGTAGGGGGTAGGTGTGCTCCCCTGGAAGTCCTGGTGTGCCAGGCAATGGTTCAACCGCAGGGTGGTGACTCTGGGTTGAATGATCAGGTTCAGGGGGTAAACTCTGACCTGATGGGGGGTAAGTGTGCTCCCAAGGAAGTCCTGGTGTGCCAGGCAGTGGTTCAACCGCAGGGTGGTGACCCTGGGTTGGATGACCAGGTTCAGAGGGTAAACTCTGACCTGGTAGGGGGTAGGTATGCCCCCCAGGAAGTCCTGGGTTGCCAGGCCGTGATCCAGTCTGTGGGTACAGACCCTGGATTGGGAGGCCAGGTTAAGGGTGTCCCCCCTGACCTGGAGGAAGGGGCTACTGCTAACAGTGCCCCTACCATGTTGTCTTCTGGGGGGGCCGCTCCTAGTTGGGTGGTTCAGGACCCCAGAAGAGAGGGCAGGGGGAGGGAAGCCTCACCCCTGGCCCTGGTCCAACCTGAAGGTACAGACCCCAGGTTGGAGGATCAGTTGCAGGTTAACATCCCTGCACTGATGGAAGAATTGTGCAGGACTGCTTCTACAAGCACCCTGACAGTTTTGGACTCTGGGGGTGCCGCTTCTGCAGGGAGGGTACAGAGCCCCAGAGGGGAGGACCAGGGTCAGGTTGTCATCCCTGACCTGGTGGAAGAGAGAGTGGTCAAAGGGTGCCAGGCACCTGGGGCTACCACCCCCCACTCTCCACAGTCACAGTGGTTAGAGAGGCCTGAGGTCGGGCTCTCATCCCTGACAGTTGTCTGGGGCCACTGTGGCTTGCTGTCCTGGTGGACAGAGTTGCCCCTGGGGGGGGGAGGACGAGAGTCACACCCCGGGGGTGGAGTGGGCAACACCACTGTGTTGGCCCTGGTGGTACTATCTGCCCATTGCAATACATCTGTGAGCAAAGTAAAGTTAGGTGTTGCACAGATGGTGTCTGTAGATGTGGAGAAGGGTTCCCCATGGGTTAGCTTAGTGGGCCCTGAGAGTATGGACAGAGGGATCCAACTGGAGTCAGGAAGGCGTAGAACTGGAACGTGCCCCTGCTGTTGTGGGCCTGGGTCCCTGTTCTATCGCCCCAATCAGGGAAGTACATCAAGGTATTGATTGTTCTCCCCTGGCTTTAGGCTGGTAGGGGGTCGTGTTGGACTTTTGCTTTTGCAGGGTCATCCCCAGACTTTTTTGCCTCCTGCCTCCTATATTTTTCTGACATGTTGCTGTTGGCTTTTCAACTCTGAGCACTTTACCACTGCTAACCAGTGCTAAAGTGCATATGCTCTCCTGTTTAAATTGTATGTAAGTGGTTCATCCATGATTGGCATATTTGAATTACTAGTAAGTCCCTAGTAAGGTGCACTAGAGGTGCCAGGGCCTGTAAATCAAATGCTACTAGTGGGCCTGCAGCACTGGTTGTGCCACCCACATAAGTAGCTCTGTAATCATGTCTCAGACCTGCCACTGCAGTGTCTGTATGTGTATTTTTACACTGTAAATTCGACTTGGCAAGTGTACCCACTTGCCAGGCCTAAACCTTCCCTTTCCTTACATGTAAGGCACCCCTAAGGTATGCCCTAGGTAGCCCCAAGGGCAGGGTGCAGTGTATGGATAAGGTAGGACATATAGTAATGTGGTTTATATGTCCTGACAGTGAAATACTGCCAATTTCGTTTTCACTGTTGCAAGGTCTGTCTCTCTCTCATAGGATAATATGGGGGCTACCTTTAAATATGATTAAAGTGTAGATTCCCCTAGAGAAGAGATGGACAGGTGGAGTTTGGGATCCCTGAACTCACAATTTAAAAATGCATCTTTTAGTAAAGTTGATTTTGAGATTGTGCGTTTGAAAATGCCACTTTTAGAAAGTGAGCATTTTCTTGCTTAAACCATTCTGTGACTCTGCCTTGTTTGTGGATTCCCTGTCTGGGTCAGTTGACAGTTGGGTTGTTTTTCACCTCACACCAGACAGTGACACAAAGGGAGCTGGGGTGTGATCTGCATTCCTGATTAGCCATCTCTGCTAGGAGGGAGGGGTGGAGTGGTCACTCTCATCTGAAAGGACTGTGCCTGCCTCTGACAATGCTGTCTCCAGCCCCCTGGTGTGTGTCTGAGGCCTTGCCTGGGCAAGGCAGGATTTCACAAGAAGGTGTGAGTCCCCTTTGAAGGAAGGTGACTTCAAAGACTAAAATGGGTATAAGAAGGGCACCCAAACTTACAAACTTCAGAAACACTTCTGGAATCAAGAGGAACCTCTGCCTGGAGAAGAGCTGATCGCTGAGGAACAAGTGCTGCCCTGCCTGTGACTGTGCTTTGTGGAGCTTTCCTGCAGTGCTGCTTCTGCCAGAGTAAGAGGGCAAAGACTGGACTTTGTGTGCCTTCCATCTTGAAGAAGAAATCTCCAAGGGCTTGATGTAGAGCTTGCCTCCTGTTGTTGAAGTCTCAGGGATAGCAAAGACTTCTTCCTGCCAGCACCTGGAGTCTCTGGAGAGACCCCTACTCTGCTCTGTGGTGCCCTTCCAGTTCCTGGGACCCTGAAAGGAGAGGCTGGCAGCCTAAGGACAAAAATACACGCACCGAGCACCGTGCGGAGAAAAGATCGACGCGAATCCGATCGCGGCTGAGAAAACGACGCGACGCCGGCTCCGCAGCTGAGAAACGACGCCGCAGGAAACGCGACCGGAGAATCGACGCCCGGAACAGGAGAAACGACGCGCAGCATCGCTGACGAAGGCTGAGAGATCGCAACCAGCGCCGCGGGACTTTCGGACCGTCGCGTGGCTGGCTTTTTCGACGCGCCTCGCCGTGCCGAGCTGTTTTCGACGCATATACCCGTGCAGGGTTATTTTCGACGCACACCGCCCGTGCGGGGTTATTTTTGCCGCAAACCAGGTACATTTTCACGCTAGCAGCGCTAGTGTGTTGTTACAACTACCTAAAGACTCTTTTTATTTTAAACCTTTAAAAAATCATAACTTGACTTGTGTATGTTGGATTTTTGTCGTTTTGGTCTTGTTTTGTCTAGATAAATATTTCCTATTTTTCTAAACTGGTGTTGTGTCATTTTGTAGTGTTTTCATTAAGTTACTGTGTGTGTTGGTACAAATACTTTACGCCCAGCACTCTGAGGTTAAGCCTACTGCTCTGCCAAGCTACCAAGGGGGTAAGCAGGGGTTAGCTGAGGGTGATTCTCTTTTATCCTAACTAGAGTGAGGGTCCTTGCTTGAACAGGGGGTAACCTGACTGTCAACCAAAGACCCCATTTCTAACAGGGGCTTATAGGCAGATTGTACACCCTTGCCCCATTATATACTTGGGACTCACAGGGACTGTCAGGATAATCAAAAGGGTACCCTAATACCTAGTGTACTCTACTACAAGTGTGTGTTTTAACATAGCACTGGCCTGGGTCTGGCTAACAGAGTCCAGGGCACAGTCAGAGTCAGTTATCATCAGCACCAGTCAGCAACAAAAAAAATGGGGATGAACAGGGTAAAAAGATTACTTTGCAACATGGCCCCCTTCCAAACGAAAGGTGATGGGTCACTAACCTGCACCCAGGTAGTCCTCATCAGCTAAGTGTAAAAATCTCGAAAGTCCATCTGCATTGGCATGTGCAACCCCAGGTCTGTGTTCCACTGTGAAGTCCATCCCCTGTAGGGAAATGGACCATCTCAAAAGCTTGGGATTCTCCCCTCATCTGCATGAGCCACCTGAGAGGTCTGTGGTCAGTCTGAACACGAAAGTGAGTACCAAACAGATATGGTCTCAGCTTTTTCAGGGACCAGACCACAGCAAAGTCCTCCTTCTCAATGGCACTCCATTTTTGTTCTCTGGGGAGAAGTCGCCTGCTAATGAAGGCAACTGGCTGATCAAGGCCCTCATCATTTATTTGTGCCAACACTGCCCCAATTCCTCGCTCTGAAGCATCAGTCTGCACCACAAACTCCTTTGTGTAATCAGGGGCCAGCAACACAGGCACTGAACACATGGCAGCCTTCAGAGTGTCAAAAGTCTTCTGACACACTGGAGTCCAAATCACTTTCTTTGGCCTCTTCTTAAAAGTAAGTTCAGTCAGAGGAGCCACAATGGTCCCAAAGTTCTGAACAAATCTTCTATAGTACCCAGTCAGACCAAGGAAGGCCCTGACCTGTGTCTGGGTTGTAGGAGCTGTCCAATCCAAAATGGTTTGGATCTTGGCCTGGAGAGGTTGTACATGGCCTCCACCTACAAGGTGACCCAGGTACACCACAGAACTCTGCCCTATCTGGCACTTGCTGGCCTTACTAGTCAGGCCTGCTTGCTGCATGGCCTGAAGCACTTCCCTCAAGTGGTTTAAGTGATCCTCCCAAGTGGAACTATACACAGCTATATCATCCAGATATGCTGCACTGAACTGCTCCAACCCAGACAGGACCCTGTTCACCAACCTCTGGAAGGTGGCAGGGGCATTCTTTAAGCCAAAAGGCATTACTTTGAACTGGTAATGGCCCTCGGGTGTGGAGAATGCTGACCTCTCCTTTGCTCCTTCAGTGAGGGCAATCTGCCGGTATCCTGAGGTCAAATCAAATATACTCAGATACCTAGCATCTCCTAACCTATCAAAAAGCTTATCAGCTCTAGGTATAGGGTGAGCATCAGTCTTTGTGACTGCATTCAGTCCTCTGTATTTTACGCAGAGCCTTAAATCCTTCTTTCCCCCCGGGGATTAGGTTTGGGCACCAGCACCACTGGACTGGCCTATGGACTGTCAGAGGGCTCATTTACCCCCAAATCCAGCATCTTCGCTACCTCAGCCTTAATGCTGACTCTGACATGGTCAGACAACCTGTACAGTTTATTTTTGACAGGTGGGCTGTCACCAGTGTCAATGTAGTACACACACCAATCAGTGACACCTGGTGTCAAAGAGAACAGACCAGCAAACTGCCCCAGCACCTGCTTGCAGTCTCTGTGCTGTTGGTCTGTCAGTTTGGGAGAGAGTACCACGCCCTCCACTGACCCATCTTGCATAGCACTGGAGAGGAGGTCCGGCACTGGCTCGTTTCCTCCTTTTCTCCCTCATCTGTGACTAATAACATGGTCATGTCTGCCCTGTCATGGTAGGGTTTCAATCTATTGACATGCAGGACCCTATGAGGGTTTCTGGGGGTGTTAAGGTCTACCAGATAGGTAACCTCACCCTTCTTTTCAATGATTGGATAGGGCCCAGTCCACTTGTCATGAAGGGCTCTTGGAGCTACAGGCTCCAACACCCATACCAATTGTCCTGGAGTATACTCAGGCATTGCAGCCTTCTGATCATACCAGTTCTTCATGAGCTCCTGGCTAGCCTCCAGTTTCTTGCTTGCCTTATACATGTACTCTGCCATGCGTGAGCGCACACCTAGCACATAGTCAAGCACGTTGTCCTTTGTTTCCTTGAGAGGCTTCTCCAAAGACTCTCTCAGCAGGCACAATGGCCCCCTCACAGGATGCCCAAATAACAACTCAAAGGGACTGAAACCAACCCCCTTTTGTGGGACCTCCCTGTAGGCAAACAGTAGGCATGGAAGGAGAACATCCCATCTCCTCCTGAGTTTGTGAGACAACCCATTGAGCATGCCTTTCAGGGTCTTATTAAACCTCTCCACCCGACCATTGGTCTGGGGATGATATGGAGTGGTGAACTTGTAGGTAACACCACATTCATCCCACATCGCCTTAAGATAGCTGGACAGGAAGTTTTTGCCCCTATCTGAAACAACCTCTTTTGGGAAACCTACTCTGGTGAACACACCAAGCAGGGCCCTAGCCACCACAAGGGCAGCTATTGTTCTGAGAGGTATCGCCTCAGGATATCTTGTAGCATGATCCACTACCACCAAGATATAATTATTCCCTGAGGCAGTAGGTGGTTCTAGGGGACCAACAATGTCCACCCCACCCTTTCAAACGGGGTCCCAACCACTGGCAGTGGTATCAAGGGAGCCTTGGGCTTGCCCCCTGTCTTGCCACTGGCCTGACAGGTGACATAGGAGCTACAAAACTCCTTTACCTTCTGAGACATATGAGGCCAATAAAAATGGTTCACCAACCGGTTCCAAGTCTTGCTCTGCCCCCAAATGTCCTGCCAAGGGGATATCATGACCTAAAGTCAGGATGAACTCTCTGTATTTCTGAGGTACCACCAACCTCCTAGTGGCCCCCTCCCTGAGGTTTCTGGCCTCAGTATGGAGCAGACCATCTTCCCAATAGATCCTGTGATATCCACTGTCACCCCCTTTCTCTTGCCTTAAGGCAGTCTGCCTCAAGCCCTCAAGGGTGGTACAGACTCACTGCCCCTGGCAAAACTCCTCTCTGGAGGGTCCACCGGCTCCTGTCAGTTCTGCCAAGTCTGACAGATCTGGTAGAGATGGAGTCCCATCGTCAGAGGTTAGATCCTTCCCATCAGGGTCAGATTCCTCCTGTACTTCTGGAGTTCCCTGGGCTGACTCCCCAGACCCAGCACCCGTGTCCATGGAGGCTTGGCCCTTTGTTCCAGGGTCCAAGTGTCCAGCATTTTCCTTCTGAGCAGTATGTGACTGGGTCACAGCACATACCCACTCAGGGAGCTCCAATATTCTCATATGGAGCCCTCTCTCCACTTCTAACCACTCAGATGCTTCGAGATCATTTCCCAGTAAACACTGTACTGGCAGGGCAGGTGACACAGCTACTTTTTTTTAGGGCCTGTCACACCTCCCCACTCTAAATCTACCTTAGCCATTGGATGGAGTTTGGTCCTGCTGTCTGCATAGGTCACCTGGTGAAACTCACCAGGTAGCATTTGCTCTTGAGACACCAGTGTATCTCTAACCATAGTCACACTGGCTCCTGTGTCTCTCAGAGCCTCAACCTCCGTCCCATTGATGGTAAGCCTCTGCCTGTACTTGTCCATGCTTGGAGGTAATGTGGCTAGGGTTGCAAGATCCACCGCACCAAAGGATACTAAAATTGCCTCTGCCACTTTCCTACCCCTCTCTGGGGCACTCTCCACCCCCACACTTACACTAGCAATCCCTGGGGACTGCCCAGCAGTGGAGGGCTTCTTTGTGCAGACAGCATCTCTTCTCTTGTGCCCTGGCTGACCACAGTCAAAGCACTTTCCCACCTTTGAGGGATCAAATAACCTACCCTTCTTTCCCTGATAGCCCCTCCCCTTGAAGTTGGATTGGCTTGGGCCCCCCCTCCTTTCTCATGTTTGTGTGGGTCTGTGGAGGACTCCTTCTGTTTTTGAGCTTCTTTCCCCTGGGCTTTCCCCTGGGAAGGGACCTGTCCTCCTTTCTTCTGGTCGCCCCCCTGGTGCTGATTGGAAGCCCTGGTTCTGGCCCACTCATCAGCTGCCTTGACTAGTTCCTATGTACTGGACAGCTTAGAGTCTACTAGATACTGGCGTAACCTCTCCTGTTTACAATGAGTCAAAATGTGTTCCTTCAAAAACAAATTATACAATTCGTCATATGTGCTCACTTGGTTACCAACAATCCAGCCCTCTAGTGCCCTCACTGAGGTGTCCAAAAAATCCACCCAAGACTGTGTACTCACTTTCTGGGTGTCTCTGAACTTCACCCTGTACTGCTCTGGGGTCAAACCAAATTTCTCAACTAAGCATCTCCTCGTGTGGGTGTAGGATTTAGCCTCCTCTCCCTGTAGGGTCAAGAGCCTATCCCTCCCAGCTACTGGAATCAGTTCCCACAAGAGTGAACCTCACTCCTTGGGGTGGGTCCCCCACATCTCAAGGGCCCTTTCAAATGCAGTTAGCCATTTGTCAATGTCATCCCCCTCTATGTATCTGGGTACTATTCCTTTGGGAAGCTTGCAATCAAACCCCCCACCCCTGGGAACCTCAACATCTCCTTCATTGTGGCAGCCACCATTTCTCTTTGCTTTTTTCTCCTCCCACTGCTATATCTATCTATAAAAAATAGGTTATACTGTTATGAGTAAATAGACACCAAAACGACAAAAATCCAACGTAGGGAACCAGAGATATGAATTTTAAAAGAATAAACACTTTCTAGCGCTTAGAAACGCAAAGTGCCAACTTTACCAAAATTCTCCAAACTTCAGGAGGTGTTTCCTGAAGTCCTCCTTGCAGGTACAAAAAGTCCAAAACACAAATCCAAGAGTCTGTAATCTCCAGGTGGGTCCTTGGAACCAGAGATATGATTTTTTAAAAGAATAAGCATTTCCTAGTGCTTAGAAACACAAAGCTACAATTTTACAAACATTTTCCAAACCTCTCCAATCTTCAGGAGGTGTTTCCTGAAGTCCTCCTTGTAGGTACAGAGGGTCCAAATTCCCGCAATGCACCTGGCCAAATCCTTAAAAGTCCACTGGATGCACTCCAGGCTGGGGACTTTTGCTGGGGATGATGCAGGTAAAGCTCTGTTAACCTGTAGCTGCAGGGAGTCCACTCCTGAGTCCTTCTTGAAGCAAGGCACTGTCCCCAGGGCTGTAGTACCAGATTGTGCAGCAGGCGCAGTTCACTTAGAAGTGCAGGCCAAGGGTGCAGATCCAGATTCCAGCAGGGCAGTCTTTCTTTCTCTCGTAGTTTCAGGCAGCAGATCTGAGAGGCTATGCACCTCTCACATATTTATTACCAGCTCCTCAGCATCAGGAAGGGGGGCGCCCAACCAATGGAATGCAGAGTGACACCCAGATGCATGACCACTTCCTGCAAAGTGTGGCATATTCCTGCCCCAGAAAGCACCCTTTTTCCAAAATCCATGATGTCTGAAACTAAGAGCTGACTAAACCATCCTCCAGTGTGGCTCATTTCCATAGCTCTCCTCCTTCTAACATCTGCAAATTCCTTCCTTAAGCCTAGTATCTGGCTGAGGGGTCCAGAAGGTGGGGGTTAGGTGATCTGGCATTCTCTCTTGTCTTGCTCTCCTTTGAGGCTGTATGTTTTATTACCCCTCCCCCTGCTCATGCATTCCTGTGTAGCCCCGAGCTGCCCTTCACCAGATATGCTCTCCCCTTGACAGCCACTTATCACTTAATCAAGCAGCTCTGCTAATCCTGTTAGCACTCACCAATCAGAGGGGACAGTCAGAAGGCTGGATTTTGGCTTACAGAAAGAAAAGCCTTATAACTTATTTTCTGTACAAGTTGTGATAAAGTCACCAATGTCAAACTGCTGGATTTATCAAAACAAATCTTTTAAGTCCTTGAATTACTTTTCTGCGCTTTTCCTTACTATTATTACCATTAAAATACCATATAGCAATGATAGCCTATGAAGGCCAGTATCTATTGTGGGGGAAAATAAAATGATCAGTTTTCCCTTACCTGGGTTTATAAAACATCTTTTATAAGACCCCTGCTTATGGTTACATGACCCCCTGCACCTGGGATACCTAGGGGAGATCCTGGGGTACCTAATATGTGAAAATAAGGTAGATCATCACATTTAAAGTGCCCACAGCACCAAAGTCGAATTGGGACACCATTTCCATGTAAATGCAGTCAGCAGAGTAAGGCTGAATTTTTAAATGACAGAAAACCTTCAGCAGTGCCCACATGCAAAGGGCAGCAATTCTGCTGGGTCTCTACTTCCATGCCCTATTATATAGGGGCTTATAGGCAGATTGTACACGCTTGCCCCATTATATACTAGGGACTCACAGGGTCTGTCAGGACAATCCAAAGGGTACCCTAATACCTAGTGTA
The DNA here is from genome assembly GCF_031143425.1 of Pleurodeles waltl. Taxonomy (NCBI): domain Eukaryota; kingdom Metazoa; phylum Chordata; class Amphibia; order Caudata; family Salamandridae; genus Pleurodeles; species Pleurodeles waltl. The sequence goes on along the minus strand of NC_090444.1, from coordinate 1,413,545,876 downwards.
CTCTACTACAAGTGTGTGTTTTAACATAGCACTGGCCTGGGTCTGGCTAACAGAGTCCAGGGCACAGTCAGAGTCAGTTATCATCAGCATCAGTCAGCAACAACAACAAAAAAGGGGATGAACAGGGCAAAAAGATGACTTTGCAACAGGATGGGACTGGATCCTCAAGGTCAAAGAAGAGGGCACCTCCTCTACAGGTAGAGTGGTCTCGGGGGAATACGAAGTGGCATCTGGCACTTGTCAGGGTTGCCCTCTGTTCCCTAATACTGTCAGCCTGGCAATGGAACCTCTGGTATGCTTATTGATGCCGGAGTGCAGCATCTCATATGACAGAGAGGAATGTGATCTCACTCTACGCCGATTCTTTAGTGTATATCTCTGCGACCCGCGAGAGATGCAGGATTGATGGAGGAACCGGACTACCTTGACGAATACTGAGGCTGACCTGGGAAAAAGTCTTGCTTCATCCCGATGACCAGGAGACCGGCGACGAGCGGACTGGCCATTCCTCCCCCTAGGTTGCCATTGAGAGCTGATACATTCAGGTTCTTGGATACATGTTTACCAAATGTAGAATGATCTGACTGACAGTAATCGAGGGAGGGTGATGCTGGAAATGAAGGGTTTGTTAAGGTTATCCCTGGTGGGCAGAGTTGTGATAGCCAAAATGATAGCTGAGCCTAGGCTCCTCTATCTCTTCTAGGCAATCTCAGTGGGGCTGAAGAACAAGTTACTTTACTTCAGTAACACCTTTTTTTGGTGGATACACTAGCTACCTGTGGATTCCTCACCTGAAGAATTTTCCCCACACACCAGCTCTCAACGGAAATTTTCTTCTAGCTGTGCACGTCGACGATGAAGTCACAATTGCCCGCCTCCCACGCAACGCCGTATGACGTCATCCAGGCAATAAGAGGTCCTCGTCGGAGTGCAGACATCAGTTATCACCATTTTTTACGTGCCTTTGAGGCGAACAAGAGAACATGGACGTTACAGATGTGATATGAATACATCAATCAAACTTATATACCAACTTTTACTTCAATAATATGAAACGTAACCAATAGAAATAAACAACATGAAATATGTGCATAAATATATATATATATATATATATATATATATATATATATACATATCCACACGTTTCCTTTTATATATATGTATCTGGATGAAGATGCCACTCATGATCGGTCGAGATGAGCCGACAGACTGTCTGCACGCACGTTCAGAACTCCGGCAAAGTGATTTGCTACCAAGCAAATCCGATGGTCTTGAAGCCAGGACCAGAGCAGAAGAGCTTCTCTGCAGAGAAGATACAACCCCACTCCTCCCTGCTTGTTTATATACCACATCGCAGTAGTATTGTCGGTCAGGTCCTGAAACGACTGACCGCGAAGGGAAGGGAGGAAGGCCTTGAGAGCCAGACGTATCGCCCGCAGTTCCAACAGATTGATGTGAAAACTCTATTCCACTGGAGACCAACTAACTTTGATCTCCAGGTCCCCAGATGAGCTCCCCACCCTAGAGTGGAAGCATCCATTACAACTGTGGTCACCGGCAGAGGTAGCGTGAACGGCCTTCCTTGCGAAACGTTGCTGACCGCAGCCCACAATTGGAGATCCGCTGCAGCTTCTCTGGAGATCCTTATTGAGTCCTCGAGATCTCCTTTGTGTTGAAACCACTGCCTGCGGACGCACCACTGAAGAGCCCTCATGTGCCAGCGTGCATGAGTGACCAGCAGAATGCAAGAGGCAAACAGACCGAGCAGACGAAGGACCTTGAGGACTGGAACAACCGCTCCATTCTGAAACATTGGAATCAACGCCTGAATGTCCTGAATCCGCTGCGGCGGAGGAAAGGCCCGATTAAATGTTATGTCCAGTACTGCACCTATGAACAGGAGGCATTGAGAGGGCTCTAGGTGAGCTTTGGGCACGTTCACCGAAAAGCCCGATCGAACAACAACTGAGTTGTCGATTACAAGTGATGCCGCAAGAGCTCCGAAGACTTGGCTTTGATCAACCAATCATCCAGATAAGGAAATACTGCTATCCCGAGAAGGCCTTTTTAGCTGACTTGTCCATTCTCTTAGACTCCCTGTCTGCGGAAACTCCTGGAAACGATCCAGGAGCAGAATGAGAGGAACACGAAGCTTGCACAACCAAACTCTCCGTAGTCGGGTGCTTGGACAAAAATGACGGATCACCTGGGGCCACGCCACCGACCTGTTCACGGCAGTCGAAGTCACCGGCTTCTTCCACACTTCCCTAATAGGGTCCATAAGAGCCTCATTGAGTGGAAGAAGCGGCTCCGCCACAGCTGATGCTGGATGCACCACCTCAGTAAGGATGTTGGTCTTAACATCCGCAGCCGGAAGAGGAAGGTCCAAAAAGTCTGCTGCCTTCTGCACCACAGCATGAAAAGAGGCAGCCTCCTCTGTATACTCCCCCGGAGAAGCCAAGTCCCACTCCGGGGAGGTGTCTAGACCACTTGCCATGTCCAAACCTTGCAGGTCCCCTGACGGCTCCATGATCTCCCCTTCCTCCAAGTGCTGCTTCTCATATTCCTGTTCCTCCAGCAGCCTCCGAGCCAACCTTCTGCAGCGGAGCCAGGACTCGATCCCCAGCATCGACAAGGCGGCAGCCGTCGCCGAAGACCTTGGACGGCGTCGATCCTCTGAGTCATCCGACGCCAGATCCCTCGGTGCCAAAGGCATCTTTAAGGTCGATAGGACCCGTAGTGAATCCATCGGCGCCGGGACGGTGGACGTCGTTGGCGTCACCGGTCTTCTGGGCGACGCCATAGGCATCGTGGCCGAAGGGGTACTTCCCGAAGGAAGAAAGGGCATGAAGGGCGTCGGCCTGTAAGAAGCCGGAACACCTATGTCGAAGGCCAAAGGACCTGACGGCCCGCATGCACACCTCCATGGTGGCAAAGATATTAAACATAACATTGAGGAATGCTGCCGGATCCGTGCCCCGCGCCGGGAACGCCGGATAACTTTGAGGAGCCGGTGCTTGAGGTGAAGCCGGCATCGGCTCAGGCATCTCCACCTGCTCGGAGAAGCCCTTGGCTCCTGATGTGGATCAACTTCATACACCGGTGAAGCTGGAGTCGTCGGAGGCGTAACAGTTGGGCTGACCTCCCACGTCAGTCGACGTCGAGCCGATGGTGATCTCGAACGGGAGCGGTCCCTGCTCGACCGGTGCCGTGATCCATGCCGGCGCCAGGACTCCCGATGAGACCTCGAAGATTTAGAAGAAGATTCTCTTTGATGATGCTTCTCCTTCGTGGACCAAGCCATAAACAACTTGGCCTCCCGTTCTTTCAGGGCCTTTGGATTCATGCGTTGACATGAACCACATGCCTTGACTTCGTGGTCAGAACTAAGACACGACACGCAATTGGCATGTGTGTCCGTGACAGACGGCCGACCTCCGCACTGCTTACAGGGTTTAAAACCTGACTTCCTTGGCTGCGACATTGTTACACCAAAGTGAAACTTTAGCTCCCTGGTAGCCACAAAGAAAAAAACGTTACTCGAAGGCACGCAAAAAAGGGAACTGACGTCTGCATGTCGACGAGGACCTCTTATTGCATGGATGACGTCATACAGCATCGCGTGGGAGTCGGGCAATTGTGACGTCATCGTCGATGTGCAGAGCTAGAAGGACATTTCCGTCGAGACCTGGCGCGTGGGGAAAGTTCTTTAGGTGAGGAATCCACAGGTAGTTGTATCCATCAGAAATGGTCATTTTTGCAGACCTGCATGCTATGCTGTCAGACCTGATTTGAGGTCCCAGGAGAAAGAGGGTGGCACTTCCCAAGGCAGAGCTCCAGCTTTTGGATGGCGGTCTTGGAGCCCCAAACTATACACATTACTATGCCACAGCACAACTGGCTTGGGGTGGCTTGAGGGAGGTCATAGCTTGAAACGAAGGACAGGCAGATTGTAGGATGGCTGTTCACATCTACCAGGAAAGACCAGGACTTGCCTAAGACCTACAGAGTCACAAAGGCCTGTTGGACCATACATACAAGTAGTTTCACTTGCCAAGTCAGAGTGGCATTAAACTGCGCACGCATGCCCTGCAGTAGCAGGCCTGAGACAGGTTTGAAAGGCTACTTCTGTGAGTGGCACAATCTATGCTGTAGGCCCACTAGTAGCATTTAATCTGCAGGCCTTGGGTATATGGTATACTACTTTGAAAGGGACACACAGGTAAATTAAACAGGTGTAAGTCAACTATACCAAGTTTTAGGGGAGAAAGAACATGCACTTTAGCATTGATTAGTAGTGGTGAAGTGCCCAGAGTCCTTAAGTCAACTAAAAGAGGACCAGTAACATAAGAGGAGAAAGGCATAAGGTTTGCGGATAATCCTGCAGAAAGGGCCATTTCCAAAACAATCCCTGGGGTTTAGTGGGGTTTTCAGGCCCCTCCCATCCTCTGGGGGAAGATCTACCTAAAAATAAGGCCAATCTGCCCCCCGGGACCAGAAAATAGACAAAATGTATCCCCAATTATGGGGAGCAGCTCTTGCCAAAGGGGCCACTTCCCGCAACTAAAATAAGTCCCTGATTTTTAGTGGTGTGAATCCCTGCTTTGGGATCACCCTCCTTCAGCGATGTCCAAGCAGGAATCCACTTGGTAAAAGGTACCAGTGGAAAGAGAGGAGTCTCTCCTTTCCAATGATATCTCGTCTGAATCAGTGTTTGGGGCACCAATGCAGTGAAAGTGAAATAAGCCGATCGGCTCATCTCACTTTAATTTTCATTGAAATTATGTCAGTATGCCATGTGCGCCGATCGTCATTTCAATGAAATAACTGAAGTAGCCTATGGGGATGGTCCTGAGGCTATTTTCAGCTGCAGGAAATCCCTCTGGTGTCCACGCCAGAGGGATCTCCTGCCTCGTGTACTAGGATGGCTCATAGCCATTCTTGGCACATGCCCACTGTGGCGGAGGACAGCTCCAAGCTGTACTCAGCACACAAGAGTTTAATATGCAGCTGATACCAAACTCTACCTAAAATATCCTCACCTAACAGCTTACAGAAACTTAAATCCTGCCTCAAACACATCCAATCTTGGATGTAAACTAACTTGCTGATGCTAAACCACATAAAGTCTACATTCCTCTTGTGAGCCAACAGAAACAAGCAGCCCATATTCAAGCATGGCACTCCAACTTAAACCGGTCATGCTTTCCCCTCCCAGTTGACAGGCTATGCAAAATCTTTTGGATTCGCCCTCATCCCAGACCTCCAATTTAGGCTATATATTGCAATGAAGACCAAGACAACTTAGTTCCAAATTTCCTTAAGCAACACATTGAATCTTGCGGTACCTCAGTAGCATACCTGAAAGGTACCATACATCACCCCTTATGAAAAGACCTACACTGGCGCCCGCTTCTAGCCTAGATCATCTTCTAGAGGGCGACAACCTCAAGCCAGGTTCCTAGATATTATCAGACTAGAGACAAACCCTTGGAAGAAGTAAAAAAAAAAAAAAAAAGAAAGTTACCCCATTAATGCTCCAATGGAACAGCTTCCCTTGTGACCAGCACCAACTCTCGTACAAATCAGAAGAAAAAGCTGAAGAGATTAATTTTCAAGTAAAACTACCCCTGACCCAACAGCTTACTGTTGATTTTCCTTCAGTAATTGTATATTTCCAGGGGCCATGCTCTCCATTCAAACCACCTCTCTTTTGTTCTCAAGCTAGTTTTACGCTCTACAAATACATTACATACATAGTATTATTCAATTTGGGCATAAAATCTAAATTTGTATAGATTCCCTACTTTAATCGTACGGCAGAAGATTCCACACTCATTCAACTATATAGTGCAACAAACAGCTGTTTTGTGCAGCCAATGTATTGTGTCATTTGAATCACTGCAGGACATGAAGTTGTTGCAATAGGTCTTTAAGCTTGTGTCACCTCCTGTTTCAATTGATGTTTTTGTCTTTATTCATAGTGCAGTACATTGGGGAAGTGGTAACTGATGAGTGAAAATCCGACTGAGGCAAATTGATGCTTATCCTGGATTTTAAATTATATAGTTTGTTTCTCTCCCTTTGTTGATAGGGAGGCATTTTGATGCAGATGTAAATTATGCTGAGTGAATAGCAAGTTTGGGCAATTTGTCAAGTGTTAATGGGGCCTTGAGGGCTGTCAGCTCTCCTCACCGCAGCTGAGCAACCGGAGTCACACCACATCAAGCCATATCTTGTTTTTCACTAATTATGATATTAGGCAAAGAGTAGTCGTCTCAAACGTGGTCTCCAACATAAAGTGATAGAAAGCACCCAGTAGTTTTGGAACTTTTTCCTACACCATTTTTTATTGAATGATGCCAATTTCCAGTCCCCTTTCTCTTGCAATCCCCTTTCAAGTGCACCCATGGCTTTTTTCTTTGAGCTAGCTTTCATATCAAGAGTATTTTTATCAAAGTTTTTAATCAAAACTGCTGTGTGCTTTTCATATCTGCTAATTTTTTAAACCTTAGAATAACAGTTTTCCACTTTAGCAATATGTTGTTAAAGTCTAAAGACTGGATAGAGATGTTCCTCTGAAGCCCGGTTAACAGTGGCAAAGAGTTAGATTTTACATAAACCAGTTCTAGTTCATTCATAGTTAACACAGAGATGCTTGCAAGCACAGACACTAGATTATTAAAGTAATAAAAAATTACTTTTTCTTCTAACAGATGATGAATGCTAAGTTCCATTAAGCAATAGAGGAGAGTTACTTGCAAGAGAAAACGTTTGACTCTTCTACGGTGTTTTGCAAGTAAAGGTATATCAGAACAAGCCAATCAGTTAAACTAATCCTATGAGGCACAGACAGTGGGTCAAATGGTTTCATGGTGTGTTAAAAGTATATTTGTGACACATTGCATGTCTTAACCAATCACTGACACCTTGATTCAGCGTACTGGGACTTGTATAGTTGTTTGGGCGGTATTCAATAGTCAGTGAGGTGGCCACAAGTTTACAGAGCCGGACCCAAGTCATTGGTCTTGGGTTCCTTTCATGGCGATTGTCAAAGTTCTGCAAGCCACTACTCTAATGAAACTACATACAAAGTTCACAAATTTTTACAATTAAGAACGTCTGTACCATCTCAGTGTAAGCACATAACAAATAAAGCCATATGAAGGGCCGAATTTAGGTTGATTCTTGAATACGTCAGTGCATTTCTACATCTTTAGCCTTATTAGCAGAAACGTGTTGGCTAACAGCCTGCCCCCTCAAAGCGGAGTCTGCATTCAGCAGGTGGACAAAATGGAACCCACACCCAGCAAAATGTATCCCTCTCACCAAGCTCAGTGAAAGGTAGCCTGAATCACCTCTGATAAAGAGTGTGTGGGAGGCCATCTTCTTCCACCACGGGAAACTATGTCAGATAGAGGAATGAGGAACAGAAAGTTACTTGATGGCACGAGAGCCATAAGCTTCTCAGCTACATTGAAGAGTTACGAGGTAGACCTCTGCATACTCAGAAAACACAATAATGGGACTGAAGGACTTGTCACTTTCAATTATTAAAAACTCATTTAACCCTAGTTATGAGGAATCACTATTTGAGAGGAATTACACTGATGTTGTGTCCCTCTGAAATGAGGATATTGTCCACAAGGAATCAGAATGAGTCCTTCAGATCTTGTCAAAGGGTAAGGGAAGGCCAACCAGAGAGACTCTTAGACAAGCTGCCTACCTAATTCAGAGTATTTACTCTCTCGCCAATATTCTATTAAATGTAAACCTATTCATTATGTTTTCAAGGATTATGGAGGATTAAAGAAACAGGCAAAATACCAAGATCCGAAACAGACTGCCAACTGCGGTGTGCACCAACCCCATAACCAGTCCAAGAATCTGTGAGATAAAGAGTATCACAAAAGTAGGTTTGGAGACCTGGGATCAACAAAACAAAATATTGTTTTAAGGGATTATTTAACAGTTGGGGCTTCCCTCACATGTGCCACTACTTTAAAGCGTGTTTGGAAAAACAAAGATCTACTTCCACAGGTTCATGGCAAGTTTGGCAAATGGTCTCTTTACTGGACTTGGATGGATAGTTGCTGAGGGTAGAATGGATCTCTAGGAATCACCTTTCCTCAAACACTGGACACCCTTTTTGGTATGGTAAACCACCTATGCGAAAGAAAATTGATATTTCAGCCCTCATTTTCCAGAAATAACATATAATATTTGTATAAAAACACAGTGGAGTTGACACGAGGGACAGGGTCACTAAATGCATATTTGAATGGTTTTAGATGGCCATTTCTAACTCTTCGAAAATTACAGGTTTTATACACACATTTTCAATCATCCTTTTGCTTGGATATTATAACTGCTAGGCATGAACTAACTCAATTTAAGAGGAAGGATTAAGATGGAGGCATTTACATGTATTTTAAAATTTTGTTTCTGGTTTTTGTATATCGCAAACAAAACTCACCAGGGTAGAAGAGACCTTTACAATTAAAAAAAACGAACATGTATAAATACAATGAACATGACAGAGACAAAAAGGAAAACAAAAATCTTTTGTGTAACACTTCAAGAGGAAGTCTCCAGTTAGGGTAAAGTAAACAAGGTCTGTCTTTATGATATAAACAATATACTGACAACACACAGGATGTATCAGAGCACGAAACAAGGCTATTTTCCGCATTCTCACTGAGAGCAGATCACCTTTCAGATATTTCTAATTACAAATGTTCTTGAAAGGGGAAGATTTTGAGCTCTCTTGAAGGTTTGAAAAGATGTATTCACACTTATACAGGGCGGTTGAGTACCATTCTCTGTCAGTTTAAGAGAGTCTGCAATCAAGAATGTATGTGATCCACACCTGAGGTGAACAATCTGTTAGCTAGTTATCTGGGACAGTTTTTGTGTAGGACAATGCAAACCAATTTGTATGGACTTTTCAACTTCATGGGAAACCATCAAAGTGACAGCAAAATTGGAGTGCTGTGGTGTGGGGCACCAGATATAAGGTGGGGCTTACCCAGGGTAAGATAAAAACTGAGTTCCTAAATAAAGCATTACAACCTATTATGAAATCTAAAGGCGTCACTATGTCAGCATGCATGCAATATTTCATACATTTGCTAGGTAAGTCGAACGCCCTGCAAGCAATGCATATATTATCAGACTAAAAGAAAACTCAGACATTCTAGCAGTGCCTGTCAAGTCAACAGAATTGTACACCCAAACAATTTATGTCAGTTTAGACAATCTCCGTGAAAACGTAACTTTCTTACCATTTGCACAGTCAACAATAAAATACACCCCTAAACTGAATAATTATATGGCATATAAATTAAAAGAATAAAAGTATTAAAAAATGTTATTGCATACAAGTGGCAGCTGTGTGCTTGCAATTAAGAATAAACAAAAATTAAACAGTAGTGAGTGGTAGTGGGGGACCATCTTGGAATGGTATTGTGTATAGAGATTAATTGTGGTACCAATTTAAGATGGATGGCATGTTGCTTCTATATGTGCCAGTTATCCTGAAACAATAAAACAGTGATACACTAAGTACAACCTTCCTTATGGTCTGCCAGTTTAGAAGCAGTGGTCATGCTGGACGTGGTGCACTGAAAGTGAAATGAGCAGTAAATTAGCAGCCCAGTAACACTGTCTAAGGAGCTGTTGTGTGCTCCGAAACAAATTTAACCCCCCCAAAAAAAGGTGAACCTATAAAAGTAGAAGATGCAAAACTAAAGTGAGTGGTGTAGAAGCTCTGGCACTACGGCACATTCAATTTCAGGCAGATATTAATGTTATCAGGCAAAAGGTTGTCACTAAGAGTGCAATAAAAACCAAATACACACACTGCTAAATGCTGCATACAAAATTACAAAACTATACAATTACAATTGGCAAAACAATGTACAAACTCGCCTCATAGGCCTAACAAGGATTCTCAAATGAAAATAAACACAAAAAGAGTAATAAAAACCAGAACCATTGCCTACTAAAATAATCTGTGATAATATGCAGGAAAACGTACATCTCCCAAGTTTTAACATTGTGTAATAACCATCCAACAAAGCCTATTGTCTTAAACATATGTTTTTCATTATAAATAAGTCACTCATAAAGCTTTTGCCAAAGATTTGTGTAAGAAACAGAACAGGCATGAGGCATCTCATATAACATCATTCACGTCTCTGGCTTTTATTGTTTACTAGTCACCATAACCAACAATGGTCTACTGTAATGAGCATACATTTCTCCTCATCGCAACTACCATGCATACATGCACACACAATTACAAATATGTACAAATTTACAGTTGGCCAAGCAGTAGGTATCGGTAACCCATCCTGAGTGGGCAGACCAAGTATTCTCACACTGCAACTCTTCTACTGTGAGGGTTAGTCAAAGGGAGTGATCAACACCAAAATACCTGCTTACTACTGTAATCTTTGAAATTCTATGTGATAAAACATTGTAGTTAAGAAAATCAATGTGTAGGGGGAGCTAAAGCCACTCTGCAGTACTGCTCCTTGAGGCTCTTTATCTATTGATCAGATAAGGAAGAGCTACAGGTAGACTGTCAAACCAGGCCTAAAAAGGTAGTGTTACAACATATAGTTTATGTTTGGAAGTTGAAGTCACTTCAAATTTGTGTAGAGTGCAAGAGAATCGGATTGGGACCAAAAATAGACCCAGACACCCAAAAATCTCCTTTCTTTTCATTTTTCTGGTTGCCGTACTGGTATCTGCATCCCTGTCTCTGTGCTCTGCTGGTGTACCATATTTTCCTTTTTTTTCCTCTCCCCTGTTTTACCGGAACCGGAAGCACGCGACTGAGCTCAGAGGCACAGCAGCACCACGCATAACAGCGCACAAGGGGTCAGTCCGTGCCTCGGTGTCAAGGAGGCACTGGGCAGCAGGGGCACAGCAGTAGATTCAGAGCAGACCCGCGGAGCCGAGAGCCCGCGGCATGCTCACACGTTGTGCCCGAAGGAAATTAACAAAGCATGGGAACCACGACGAGGCGCGCCCATCACGGTCCCATGGCTCCCATCACGTGTGCCAGCACAGCCCCATTGCCATATGGATTGGGGGCAGGAGTAGAAGAAGGGATGCATTAGGGGGAAGCAAGGTGAGCAGCGCTATTGACACTGCCACTGTTACTGCTACCATCGCACTGCTATCGCACTGCTACTACACTATAGAGGAGCAAGGTGCAAGAAGCAAGGTCCACGGACCAAGGAGAACCAAGGAGTACTACACCAACACTGAGCGGCACTGACCAGCAGAAGGAGGTGAAGAGCGAAGGGGGAAGGGAGGCAGGCGGGGGTGGGTCGACTAGGGGGTAAAATACAGACTGAATGACCCATACCCCCCACGCCTCACCCACAGCGCCCCAGCATCGCAACATCATATATTCGACGATTTCAGTGAAATTTCAGCGCAAAACCGACAACTAAACCCATGACAACATAATCCATACAAACAGGCCATTTATTCAAGAAAGTGGACAGGCAGCAGAACGCAGCACAGTAAAAGCGGCCCGGTAAACGTCCGGGTGCAGCTTGTAGGTGCCTAATGTGGTGATCTGCAGTGTGACAGTAGCGTGATTTACCCAGGGTCAGGACCTCACTGTAGAGTGGGTCATTATCATCTAGAGTCATTCAAATAGTAGCTCAGCCCTCAAAATGAGATCAGGACGTGAGAGACAAGTTACTACAAGAGTAAATAAGAGGAGATGGATGCAGACAGGGCAAACGTCAAAAAAAGCGAAGGCAAACGCAGCAAGGGAAAATACAGCTTTAATATCACCCGTCGCAATAATGTTTGATAAGGTACTGAAAATCTCAGAAAAATGTAATTTCTTAAAAGTAGAGATAATCGTCTCCACTCTCAAGGAAACAATCGTACTTACTGCTCCAATCACCCCAATAAAATCCAACCCAGTGCAGTCGAAGAATCGAAAGGGCAACGTAAGAGAGAACACGCAGCAAAGTGAGCCAAAAACTTCTTCTAAAAAGCAAGAAGATGAAAGAAAGGAGAAAGCTGAAGATAGTGCAATACTAGGGTGGGGGTCAGTCAGTGACACAGACCTTTTATTAAAATTGCCAGAGTCACCATTCCAGCAAAGCAATAGAAGGGAGAGTAAAACCGCCTTGTTGAAGAACCCAATGCCAGCAGAAGTGTTAGTGGAATTGGCTGGGAATAAGACAAGGGAAACAAAGGTACAAGTGATACTAAGAGAAATGGATGGAGACAACAAAGAAATGGAAAAACATGAGCCTCCCCAAAACAACTCACAAGCCAAACGGATAGGACAAGAGATGCAGGCCACACACAACAGTCAGGAAAAGTTAACAGACCACCAAAATAAGAGAGGGATGACAGTTAATACAGTAGACATGTGGGAAGTGGTCTTTAAAACTTCACAACTGACACCTGAGGCACTGACATATCAATCAAATAAAATGGATGTTCAGAGAGATCTATTAAAAATAATTGCAACCTCAATATCTGGTATTGATCAGACATTGGCGGATTTAAATAATCTGATTACTCGAGCACAAACCTTGGCAGAAACAACAAATATAGAACGTGCATGTGCCCCAGTAGTGGAGAAATTTAAACAAATCCCTGAAATGTTAAGTACTATTACAGACGATATAAAAAAAGAATAATCTGGTAGGGCACGGGAAAACAGAGAAGGAATGGAATAAGTGTTGTAATCCAATCGGAAAGAATATGAAACAAAAATGGAAGATAACGGAGCTGCAAGAGTCGATAAATAAGACTTCCCTGGGATCTCAATTCAGGAACTAATCATAACGATATATGAATCAGTGAGATCAATAAATGTATTGTTGAACTAGATAATCAGGGAAAACCCACGATACTTAAAAGGCAAGGAAAAAACGATGCACTAGCAAGGGGAATGACAAAAAAACTGAGAAAGAAATTGCATAAAGCCAGGAAAAAGCAACAAATAAATTCAGCAAAGGAGGCGAAAGAAGGATTGTAGTGTGGTTAGTTTTACGTATCCTTTGCACGTTTGCTTCAGGCTTTAGGCCTTTGTGCACTTTGCCCTGGATGTATTTTATTCATTTGCTTGCAGCTTAGAGCCTCTGTGCACTTTGCTCTAAATGCTTTTTATTAGGCTTCGTACTGTTATTTTTCAAATAGCCAGTTCTACGGTTTTGTTTTTTATTTCTATCACACTGTTTAGCCTACTTCAGCACTGGAGTTCTCCATAACACATTCCTGTTCACTCTGTGCTTCAGTCAAGGATACAGTCTGGTACATTGCCGATAGACGTGGTAGGAGTTTAGACTTGGCATTCCTGCGTAAGGACATTTTGTGATCACGCTGACATGTTAGTTATAAAATCACTTCCTTGTCCCAATACACGCAAGAGGGAGATTCCGACCAGGGAACCACAACTAGACGCTGACTGCCTCATTGCAGATGCTGAACCAAGATCACAGGCCTTTGCTCAGGTATGAGGGCTGATGTCTCCCCAGTGATACAGACAGGCAAGCTAGAAGCTTAACATGCTGTGCTCTAAATAGAACAAGCAGAGGGAGAGTAGAAACTATTAGGCACTATGATAATGTTGTTCTTATGTTTTACTCTCCTGGTGACTATTTCAATCCTACTGTGTTGTATTGTTCTGGTTATTGCGGCTCAGGCCTTAATATCTAAAATACAGTCGTTTTATTAAAACATTATATAAAACTTATACTGTCTTTGTCATTTGATTATGAGATCATATTGTAAATGAGAGAGTTGGTTTGGATCTGAGTGACCACGACTTCCCTGAGAAGTTCCAAAGATGTCATGCGCTAGGCTGCCCAATCATCTCTTCCCCGTGAGAGAAATGAGGCACTGCTAGTTAGCCGGAGCAAAAACCGGATTTAGGGTGACAGAGTTCTTTACACGTGGGTCAGACTCAGTCTCCCACACCGTTATCGATCCTGCTGCCTAGAAATCCAGTAGTCTCATTTAGGATAATGAGAGCCCACGCGACAGGATGAAATCGATGGGATGATATCAGGAAAGATTACACAGGAGAGAGAACAAATAAAATCCTTTCCAATTTTTCAAAGGCATAAAAAGAGCAGTGAGGATAATGTAGGAAAGATCGTAGATGTAAAAGCTACAAAGGGAACTAGTCTTGCAAAGAATACAATGAGAGCAGATCAGTCTTCTTTTATCATTTCCTTAAGTGACGGGAAGGACATAGTCCCTAAACAGAGCCCTCAAAGACAACAGCAAGCTGAAGCTTCTAAGAGTAAGGGAACCACAGGAAACAACAGAAACAATTATCTACATCAGCAGATATACAGCGAGGGGAACAATAAGAAAAGGAATATGCAAGTCCTGGGCACAAATGACTACGTATCACACGCACAAAGTGTAATTGGGAAAAATATGATGTGCCAACTACCGGAACATGAAGATGAAGGAAGAAGGAAACTTGAAAAAGGATCGGGGAGAAACGGACTAGTGAGAAGCCTAATGAAAAGGGAAGACAGGAACACCGACACAGAAAACCTGAATGTATTAGATAAATTAATTTTTACACCCATATATGTGTCTAGAGGTGCTCATGATATTTTGAATAGGGGTAATATATTGAATTTACTGCATGCAATTCCATCACTGTCAAAAATAACATTGAATTATATTGTTTTAATCACATTTCTGACCCATACAGAGGGGAGGGTGCAGGAAGCCACCATGGCTTCTTCCCAAAATAGCTTACTGGCTCAATCAGTGATGAGAGAAAAAGCTATTTTTGAAGCCTGGGGAATACAATTGTCATTTTCCCAAAAAACATGTATCCAGAACAGTTTGTGATAGTAAAACCCAAGAATATGGGGGTGGGGGGAATGGGGGCAATCATATTCAGTCCTTAGAGACGCGAGAGGAAGGATGGAAAAGCCTGAGGAGAGCCAGGAATCACACAACCTAGAGGGAAAGGAAAGACCTATATTAGCAATCGTAGGTTGGATAACCGAGGCACTACGCGGAAAGTGTACGACATGAACTAATGGGTATAATAAGGCTAACAGACGGCATAACGTTTTAGCCATTAGCTCATGGAACATAAAAGGAGCCCAAACCAACTTCCAGAAGAAAGATATAGCCTTGTTGCTAAAAGGAAGTCAAATAATATGCCTCTAGGAAACAAGGGAGACTGAAGCTTTCGATATAGTAGGATATGCAGGTCATTATAGACTGGCAACTGAAACAAAAAAAACAGGGCAGACCGAAAGGAGGTTTAGCAATTTTGATAGAAATAGCACTCAGAATGGAAGCAGTCCAAGTACCCATAGTAAATAACATACTGATACTAAAACTGAATAACTGGATAGAAGATACAAATACTCTTCTATATATAATGAATGTGTATATTCCCCCAAATGAAAAAACAAAGTCTACAATAGTACTTGAACTACTAGAGATTATAATGGGTGTGTTGCTGGAACCTAAATTACCAGACATAATATTAACTGGAGGTTTTAATATGGATTTGATTACATATGGTCAATTCCCCCTCAAAGTAATAGGAACCCCTGGAGTAGAACATACGTTAAAAAAGCAAATTCCTTAACAAAGGATCTGGAGTCCCTAGGTATACAAACCCTTAATGGGAGATTTCAAACAGACACCCCACAGGAATGGACCTATTACTCACCGACTGCATGTTCCATAATAGATTACACTATGGTAATGCTAAATCTCTGGGATAGAATAAAATCCTATAGTATAAATAAAACACTAAGTAGATCTCATGGCCAAAAAAGAATTGTGCTTTCAGCACAAATAAAGTATCACCAACAGGTACTCTTGTGGGCTGGGTAAGACACCACAAAAACTACAGAAGGCTAATATGGTCTAGTCAAGTGAACGCCGAGGTAAAGGAGATTAGTAAAAGAAACTGTAGTACGTGAATATGGAAATAAAGTCAAACAGTGGGGGAACTTCCTTAACAGAATAATAGAAAAAGGAGTTGCAAAGAGGCCCCATATGGGGTCCTCGAGCACAGCTAGTGTAGGGAAACCGGGGAGAATAAAACTATCCATATCTGCTCAGAAGATACAAAAAGAAAGGAACAAACTGCAAAGGAAAATTAGGAAAGACCCACAAAATAGAGATCTACAGCATACCTGCCGTAAAGTAAATAAGAGTTTGCAAAGACTGGTCTGGGAAGAAAAAAGGGAAAGAAACTATGATTTATGGGCAAAGATGCTATTCTTGGCGAAACAGAAAAACGCAATGCAGTTCTGGAAAGCTGTAAATGATATACATCGGTCACAAAGACCAGTCGTTAATTCCAATATAGCAGAACAGATATGGGTCCAATTTTTTAATGCAATATTCCAATCATCAGCAATCGGGCCAAGAGAAGAAAAGCCTATAAATGAAAATATCAGGAAGGGTGGCTTAGAAACCAAAGACAGCATTAGAGACAGCTTTCCAGAGAATCAAATAATTAAAATAGTATTCAATTCCAGGAAGGATGGTGCTCCAGGACCAAATGGGCTTCCGCAAGCTTTGTATTTATCAAATATAGACTTATGGATACCAAGTACTAGCTTCAGTTTATAACTGCGTGCTACAACAGGCAGATAGTGCCAGAGTCATGGCGGGGCTCCATAATAAATAATAGTATATAAGAAAGGTAGTAGAGATGAACTGTAAAACTATCAGTTGATAACGTTACGAGTTATAGAAGCAAAGTATGTTGCAAGCCTCCTGCTAAGAGAACTACGAGAATGGCCTGCATGGATAGAAAGATTGTCCCACTAAATCAAACCAGATTCACATAAGGTTTAGGAACAGAAACTAATATATTAGCTTTATCCTTGCTAATGGATAAACAAACCCTAAAGAAGTTGCCATTGTACCTTTGCTTTGTAGACTTAAAAGCTGCTTTTGACTCTATAAATCGAAATTTACTATGGAGAAAGCTTACTGCATTGGGCATTCCATCCAGTCTTCTCAAAGCTATACAGCTCATGTACACAGACACTTGGGTGAGGATACGGATAGGGGACGTGTCTGTCTTGTCAAGAAAAAATAGATACCTTTCAAGGACTAAAGCAAGGCTGTGTCCTGGCACCCTATCTTTTTAATCTGTTCCTAGCAGACCTATCACAAGAACTAAAAATAGTAAAAAGAGCCTTGAATGGCACTAGCATATTATTACCATTATTAAGGGTGATAACAGCAAAATTGGCACCTAGCTTAACGTACGGCAGTGTTGCACTTCGAGGGCGGGACGCGCTATGTCTAAATACAAGTATAATAAGAATGCATAGACAGTTATTTACCTTACCTCCAAATGCATCGCTAGCACAAATATGCTTGGAGTTTGGGCTCATAAACCAGACAATAGCTACAAAAGCGGACTACACGAAAACTTGGTATAGAATAAAAACAAATACGAGGAATGACCTGTGTCAGGTTTTGTGGCAGAAACTTCAAAGAAATATTGAGCATCCCGCTGCATTTTATCTGGATAAAGCAATAAATGATTTAGGGTTGCATGAAAGCTGGGGAAGTAACCTATCTGTAGCATGTTTCAAAAGAGTAGTAAACAGTAAAACTAAGATGCTATACTTACTGAATGACAAAGAAATATTATTGAAAAGATCACATGCTTGGGGGGTGTTAACTATTATTAACGCCTGCGACATCAGCTCTATTTTGAAGAAGGCTGGTCTCTTGTCCTAAGAACGGAATTGTTGTATATTCGACTAGGAAAATTACCTGGTGATAATAAGGACTAATCAGGGGGAGGGTGACCTCGAACAAAATTTGTAGGTTATGCAATAAGGGGAAGAGAAATCTGATACACCTCGTATGTCTGTGCCCTGCCTTAGAGCAAGAAAGAAAATGCTTGCTAAAATCGCTTTTTACTCAACGTGGTATAAGGACATGTAGACAAGCAGTAACAGCATGTCTGAAACCAGGCGACCCAATCCTGAACTCTCGTATGGTGAAAATTTTAAAGAAGGCTGAGAAGAAATTTTTAGGAAATTAGTGAATAGAACTCCTGCGAACAGGAGGGGGAGCAGGAAAGACTGAGGTCATGGATAAAATCTGCCTTTTAAAATGTATTTTCATCTAAGAATTGTAATATTTATGCATTTTATATGTTAAAATGTGTACCCAAAGGAAAAACTAACGGCTAACATTTGCATAACGCGACTTTTCGCAAACTATTGTTTGGTTAGTACCAGAGTTAATTTTGAGGGAAAATTCGTGGTACTTGAATCAAATTACAGCTTATAGGGTCAATAAGATTAGTCAAGTCTGGAAACACCATTATACCACAGCAGCTCATTTATAGGTCTCTTGCTGTCCATATCTTCAGGTCTATGAATTTCCTTATAACTTGCTCACTCTCAGATACCGAGTCCCCTCCCTGCCCGTAGGCTTCTGCTCATTCATGGGGATTCTCACTGTCCATTGGCTAACAGGTCCTCAGAAGATCATGTTTACCTGTAGGCCTGGCTTCAAATTACTCTCAAGGAACTGGGTTCCCAGCTTATCCTAAGACAGTGAAGCTCTAGCTCATCATCAGTAGGTCCCATTCTAACTTAGTCTTCAAGCTCATTTCCACTCTCAGCTCCCCTGAGGCTCCTTGCACAGACTGAAATGCCTACGTCTCCTGTTCAAATGAAGTCTCCAGAGACTACTATTCAGCCCTCACCCTGTTCAATCCTGCTCACCCTCTGGTAATCTTATATCCCTGTTCACCATTCGGTCCTGTATCTCTTGCTTACTATTAACGAGATCCCTACTCTCACTCAGGAAAGTGAAATCCATCTTCATAATGTGATTCCCTGAGGCTTCTGTTTATTAGCCACTGTCCTAACCTCCGAACACACTAGATCCCTGAGATTCCCACTCATCACCAGATCTCCAAACCTTCTACTTGACACTCAGCCCCTCAGGGTCTTTCTTACTCTTAGGCTCGCAGCAATAGTCCTGTTTGATTTAATTCTCCAAGGCTCTAGCTTACCCTCAGGTCTACATAGCTATGGCTTTACTCTCAGTTCCCTAAAGTTCCTGCTAACCATATTGTGGTCCCAAAATTCCTGCTTATCTATTTATCCAACATGGTCTCCACTAAGGTGAGCAAAGGTAAACACCTTTGCTTACTTCCCAGGTCCTGACTCACACATGACCTAATTGAATGAGGATAACTTCTGATCATCTACAAATGTAGTGATGCTTCAGGATCCCACCCTTTAAGTTCTCTTACAGGGGGTTATAAGATCTGATGGCTCCATTCTGCCTGCCTAGAATGGGATGGTTTCCAAAATGAAGACCCAAGTAAATGGAGAACTGAGACTGGTTAAGATTTTGATGGGCATCTTCTCATCCAAATCTTTTTTAAACTCTATTGCATAAACCTGAAGCACGTTTCAGGGCACATGGAGGATGCTGCACACAAAACAGCAGGCATACTTTATTTCAGACTGTAAGACTTTTCCCCATGAGTAAAACTGGTGGCCCAGTACAGGTCGAACAATCTATTGAACCAGTCTGCAAAAACACCAAAATCACTAAGGGCCACATGTATCAAGATCCGGTTTTGCGACTCGGAACTTGCGAGTCGCAAAACCGGATGTACAGCAGTGTACTTTACACTGTTTGCGATTCGCAATGGGGTAGCAAATGACCTACCTCATGAATATTCAATTTGCGACCCCATTGGGAATGGCCACCCTCACAGGGATGGTGGCCTGCTGAAGACAGCAGACCACCATTTCTGTGACTGCTTTTAAATAAAGCTGTTTTTTTTTTTTTTTTAAATGCAGACCATTTTCCTTAAAGGAAAACGAGATGCGTTTCAAAAACAAAAAGAAAATGGAACCACTGCCTGCCCTGAAATTTTTTTTTTCTGCCATTCACAAAGGGGAAGGGGTCACAGGGGGACCCCTTCCCATGTGCGAATGGGTTAGCACCAGTTTGAAACTGGTGCTAATTGCGATTGTTTTGTGACCGCATTCACGGTCACAAAGCAATGTTACATTGCGCTGCAACTCGCAATTAGGAAGGGGACGCCCCTTCCTAATTGCGACTCGCAAACCTATTTTGCGATTCGGTAAATAGATTACAAAATCGCAAAAAAGGCTCTGTACATACCAAAATGTTTTCTTTCCTGTCGCAAACGGTCCAATTCTGCAAATCGGGCCATTTGCAACAGGAAAAATGGTACCTACATGTGCTCCTAAGTAATGTGTTTATGTACAAACTATAGGTCAGGGGACTGAAATCTGGCAGGGGTAACTCAGCTTTTCATCATTTAGTTAAGTAGATAAGAATGCACTAGATAATGAAAAGACACATTATTTTAAAACCAAGACACATTTCAGTTCACAGTGTGCTTTATATAACAAGCACTGGCATAAACAATGGGTCGCGCTCATCGCTTTACCATCATGTTTTAGCCATGTTGTACTTTGCAGCTGTGTAATCCCATAATTCCAATGGCCCTGCTGATGGTGCAGAACGGTTTTTAAGGCACTAGTGAACTCCTGGGTCCTTTTATTTCCCGGTAATGTTTAAGCTGTAGACCTGACCAATTAATAACACAAGATTACACAGTGAGATCAACTGAAGCAAAGCTTACTGCCTAAAAAAGATGCAGACTGTTAATAATGATCATGCGAGAGGCAGGTGGTGGGGAGCCCAGGATGTTGCAGTAGCAGGGATCTCTTCAGGGCAGTATTTTTTTTTTTCAACAAAAACAGTAACTATAATATTTGTTAAAAAACAACTGTCACTGAAAGATTAGGGGTTCCAGGTGCCTCGGCACCCTCCTGTTACACGCTTACAACTACTGTGATTACATTTAACAATTTAGCTTTCCTATCCTGAACAGAGTACAGTTCCCACAGATCAGTTCAAGTTGCATTTATTTTTCATTTAAGGAGTGTGGGTTATATTTTATATGGCGTTTTTGCAGGTGAAAGTCAACAAAACAGTTGCAGGGCATCTTGTTGATTTTAGCCACATATCTGCCTCATTCCTACACCTAAAAACCCTTCCCCCGCCAGCTGCAACTAAGGACCACAGTTACACATTTATGTTTATAGACTTGATTCTCTGATGCTGAATCACCATTTTCGCCTG
This sequence comes from Pleurodeles waltl, assembly GCF_031143425.1. NCBI lineage: Eukaryota > Metazoa > Chordata > Amphibia > Caudata > Salamandridae > Pleurodeles > Pleurodeles waltl. Next base: position 1,413,524,711 of record NC_090444.1, on the reverse strand, counting down.
GTTATTGTGAGTGGGTTGGAAGTGATCCTGAGGCACTAAGTTTGCTGTGTGAGATGAAAGCAGAGCCCTCTTATGTCCTCACACCCCCCAACCCCACACCTTCTCTTACTTCCGTTACACATGAGGCAAACTCTGAAGCTCTGAAGCAGAATCCCATCTTGCGGGAACTCCCTGTAGTGCCCTAAAGCCAGGATGGGAGAAGGCAGAGCCACATGCTGTGAACCCAAAAACTTCTGTAGAAGGTGACAATTGGCCATCTGAGTGTGCACACTTGAGGAGAGACGTGGTGAAGGTGAGAGTGAGGGGGCCACTGCAAAATTAGGAGTTCAGTATAAGCAGACTACCAATCCATTGTCAAAAGCAACAAAAAAACAAATTAAAAATACAAGATAAAACTGGGCCACAGCTGCGTAAAAAAGTGGCCCACAGCTGATCCTCAAGCACCAGCCCATCACTTGCTGCCCGACTGCTCGCTTTCCCAATATGACCCTGGCATACAAAAAAAAATGGTTTTCAGTGAAGGTGAACTGCATTACTGAACAGTTCTGGTTTTTCATGAACTTCATTGTTTTGTGGAGTCGGATGTGTGGGTGGTGTCCATTTTGAAGCAGGATGCCTGCTGGCTTGCTTGCATGAAGTTCAGCTTAGTGGTTAGGTGAGTTGATCAGGTTGCATAATGGGGCTTTGGTGAAAACATAATTAATTTTGTGACTTGTAATTTGAATGGAGTTTAAGATACATGAAAATAATTAACTGTTTACCTCTCCAAGGCCTTCCAATGCTCTGACTGCTATAAGATATCCAACTCCTAAGTCCGCAGCTAGTGGGGTGAGAAGAGTGAACACAGCAGTGCCAAGGATTCCAAACCCCATGAGATGCTTTCCACCAAATTTACGGGCTAAATATCCTCCTGGTATCTGTGTCAGGATGTATCCATAAAAAAAGGAACCAAGGATCAGGCCTGTGTCTGCATCCCAATCATACTTTTTTCCCTGTAAAAAATAAATTATGAAAATTCAAAGTTAGATTATGCTATCCACTCTTCACAAGAAACAAAAACACTTACATGCAGAGGAGGTGAATGGCAAAATGAAAATAACTATTTGCAGTACTGTTATCTGAAAACTGCAGGTCTGTGAGGGAATCTTATATTCCAGAAGTAGCACCAATTTACAGGATGTGATTTAAAACTGGATATATGATCCAACTGGGAAAAGTAATGTGATTATTGTAAGCAATAAGTGATCTATGTACTATAAAATCAGGCTCTCTCCTAGACCCTGCCCCACCGTATATATGAGCCTTAGGTTCGGACGCCATAGTGACTGTCCTAACCAAGGTTCTTAATAACTCTCTTACATCTGGTCAGCTTCCACAACATTGGAAGCATTCGGTTATTAAACCTCTACTAATGAAACCTAGGCTTGATCCAACTCTATTGAGTAATTACAGACCAAAAGCTCTTCTTAATCCAAAATCATTGAACAACACATCAATAAACAAGTTACAAGCTTCCTTGAGGAATAAGATCTTCTTCATCACACCCAAATAGTTTTTACATTAACCTCTACACAGCACTGAACTGCCCTTTTGGCCGTCAGAGAAGATACTCGTCAACGCCTGGATTCAGGCGGACACGCAGCAATCGTTTTATTAGATCTGAGCACCGCATATGATATTGTGGATCACAAGATATTACTACATAGAATATTTCAAATGGGATTTATAGGGACCTCCTTTAAGTGGCTTTCCTCCTTCCTGAAGGAAAGTATTGGATCAGTCTTTTTTCTCCAATTCTCTTCCCCTCAGTTGTGGGGTACCACAGGGATCTTCTCTGAGCCCCACTCTTTTTAACCTATATGTCCCCTTTGGCAATAATCATTGAACCCTATGGTCTATCCCTGGTGTCTTATGCTGATGACACTCAGCTGTTTTATTTTTCTTTTTTTCACCAAAGTTAACTCAAAACAGCCACCTTTTCTTCCTGCCTTCTAGACTTTGCCAGATGGATCGCAGATAGCAAACTCAAGCTTAACAATGAAAAAAACAGAAGTAAAATTGTTTGGGAATCCTTCCTTACTCAAGTCCCCTCTTCCAGTTATGGGATGGTTAAAAAACCTTCCCCCGTCCAAAGAAACTATAAAAAGTCTAGGTTTCTGGATAGACTCATGTCTAAATGGAATGCCATTCCAAGAAAATGGCAACAACTTGGCTTTAGCTTTCTAAGAATTCTCAGGAAAATATTTTATTTTCTTAATTTCCCTGCCAAACGACTTCTCATCCAGGCCCTTATATTGTCATGTCTCAATAATGGGAACGTTTTGTTCCTGAGCTCTCCCTCTTATGTCCTAAAGAGACTACAGGTGGTGCAAAATGCTGCCACCCGCCTACTTACAGATACTCTCAGACACTTGTCTGCCAAGCCAGCCCTGGTTTCTCTTCACTGGCTTCCTACTGAACAATGTACCATCTTTAAAGCCATGTGTTTTGTGCACCGGGCCCTTCAAAATAAGGGTACGGTCTTTCTCAGACAAATTATTACGCCCTACACCCCTCAGAGAACACTTAGATCTTCATCAGCTTTCCTAATTAACTCCTTCCACACTAAGAAAACCAGATGGGGAGGCAGATCCTTTGCTTGCAGAGCAGCTTACTTTTGGAACTCCCTTCCCTTTGGAGCTTCACCAAGATATTTCCGAACTCTCTTTTCGGTCCTCCGTCAGCGATGGAAAACCTTTTGGTAGCCATGCGCTCTATAAATCTCATACTAAACTAAACACCCTGTCTTGGGGGGTATTGAAGAAATGAGCACATTCATGCTTTCACACAGATTCAGTGGGACTAAACAACTTTCAGATTGTGATCAAGACATGGCTAGGCTGTGCTTTTCTTTCTGTTGCTCAATATAGGTATTTGACTGACTGTCAGTCTTGCTGGAATAGCCCAATTCAATGTATTTATCCTCTGTAAATTTCATCTGGGTTGAATTCTAAATCCCTTTGGTGCTGATTTAATATCTATATTCTGTGTAATTCACTTTCAGATCAACATCACAAATACAGCCAAGTAAATCCCTAAAGTGAGACATTGGGTTTTGCATTGAGGGGGGTTATCAGAACCCCTATCAGAGGGCCATAGGGCATGCAGGGGCTACTGGACCCAACCATGGAGGTAGAGGCTTTTTACTCCATATGTCCTGGGGTCCTCCCTACTAAGGATCCCGGTCAATTGGGCCAAGTATCCCTTCTGCACTTGACTCTCAGCGATAGCTGTGGTTGAGCATTCAAGGCTCCCTAAGAGGGGATGTGGATACAGTTCAGTGAACACGACTCATCACTCAAAATGTAAACAGAATGAGCAGTAAATCAGTGTCCACCCAAATACTTGCTTTTATAGGCAAAAGTAGCATTTTATTTATAATTCTACACATGCAAAGGAACATGACATTCAGAGGCAGTAATGGAATCCCCGGAGGTCAGGGCTCTAGTATTTCTCAGGCAAATCCCTGTCCCATCCGTCTTCATTTAACATGTCAAGGGTTATTCCCCATTCACAGGTAAACCACATCGGGGAATGCAAACCAATCGGCTGTGCCCAAGAGCTTTCCCTGCATCAAGTCCCTTGGGGCCTAAAGCCCCTTTTTCAGTCTTATCCACTCCAGCAGTATGGCAGTGTTCAATTGTGCAGCGACGGCCCTCTCCTCGTTCACTCCAAATTCCAGATCCTGTATGGCAAAGTTGGGCCATTCGCAATGGACGTGGCAGCAGCCAGCAGCACAGGCTCCTACTGTCAAACAGCGCTGCCGGTCAGGTTCCAGCGATTGTAGCTGCACCCGCTCAGCAGCCAAAAAATGTAAGCTGCTCTTTCCTCTAGCCAAGGGGGGAGGCAAGGGGGGGAGGGGGGCGGGGTTGAGTTTTGGAGTGATTAACTGGCTCCTGATTGGAGCTTCAACGAGGATGCGAATCCCTCAACGGAGTCTCAGGGAACCTTGGGGAATTAGTCAGGAGCAGATCACGGCATGCAGGCTCGACCCTTTGGTCACAGCAGTTCTTCTTTGGTTCGGGGTGACAGCCCGAACTCTAGATCAAAGTGGTACCTGCAACCCCTCCTGCGGTAGTACTTAGGATCAGAGTACAGACTCTCCTTAGGTGATCGCCTCCCTATGATGACTTGTCCTGGCATACAGGATTGCTGAACTCGGCAGTCACAGGTCCTGCACACCTGGCCCAAACACAGTTCACAGGTGACCTCTTCTGGCATACTGGGTATCTGAGGTGCGTCGGTGTGGTTTGGTGTTTCCCGCCCATCGCTTCCCGTTGGCCCTCTCCTTGCATATGAAGGTCAGAGACGATACTGCACATTGGCAATGGCCAGATCAGTGCACAGCCCTATACCTCACTCAAGGAATCCTTGTGCAGAGCTCCCAACTGGACCTCGCTTCTTTTGACGCTCTCCTCTTCCTCACAGAGCACACTGGTTTTGGCAAGAAGGCAGGCTATAATGCTCCAGGCTTCAGGACAGGTGATCTGGATGTCCTGGGCGATGTACTCCCAGTAGGGAGACTAGCAGGCCTTGGCCTGCAGCCCTGGTCACAGCCAGGAGTCGTGCAGAGCTTCCCTTTCTCGAACAGCCCGTCTGGCTGCTTGGAAGATGGCTAATGTTTGTGGCCTCTACCTCTTCTTATAGACCCTTTCTAGAAACCAAATATAATTTAGGGTCTAGATCTTTGAAGCTGTATGTAGGGGTTCTGCTTCTTTTAAAGTGAGCACTTCTCATTTCCATCTTCCTTCATGAAAGAGGTGTGGCACAGCAGGCTTGACTCTGAAACTGATTATCCACAACATAATTCATGGGAGTTACATGAGTTCACATCTCAATGTCATCCACCGTTAGATATGCATCAACAGGTTAATCCCAGATCCCAGGACTACTCTGTATGATTCTCTTATCAGCCCCATCTTCCTTCCTGAGAGGTGCCTAGGCCCCTCCCCTGTGAGCAACCACTGAATGAAAGAGCAGTCTTTTGAGATTTAAAGGGAGTCACTTACTTCCCCCCCATGTGTTTTTCTCTGAAAACTCAGAGGAATGCAGCAAACCACAAATCTGACAGGGGGAATTCTTTGCCTCCTCCTGTCTACAACAGCTAGGTTTGGGCTTCCCAAAATGGAACCCTGGGTCCTCCATACCTTGTACCCTTACAGGAACATTTACTCAGTTTACATTCTCAGCACACTTACTGTTCAGCACTAATACCTCTATGCATTGTACCCTTACATGTAAACAAGCATTTAGCAGACACACTCAGTTGTGCGCATTGTTCAGCACTGAAGCTTTTCTATCTTTACCCAGGGTGTGTTATTTCAACACACACACTGCCAGCATGCACACTCATTATGTGTACACTGCACAACTGTTCACCCTCCATGTATCGTACTTCACACAAGCACACATACATCCAGCACGTTTTACCAACACATGCACTGCATTGCAGTGCATTTCTCCTGTAATGGATTACTCTAATGTATTCGTACACCCAGTACATGTGCTAACCACACATGCAAAGCATACTACTACTTTATCCTTGTACGGTACCCTTCCTAAGCACACATACAATCAATGCAGTCGCTACTCCGTACTGCGCAGAAAACCACATCTACCTGATTTAGGCCAAGGCTGAATTAAGCACACAGCAGTGGAACATTTAAAAAGATAAGTGAGCCTGTATTCTTCATTCCAGTGACATGTGGTAAAAAGGCCCTGTTCACTACTACTGGTCACTACACGATATGCTGCCACCGCCGTGCCTGTGCTGCTTAACTCCTGGTGAAGGTGGTAGCCTTCCACCACTACGAGGGTAGCACCTTCGGGACCTTTTCCGGTCCAACAAGACTGCAATCCATGAGATAGGCCTATGCCATGCACACGCATGATTTGAATTTACCTATGACCAACAAAAATCAGCATTAGGGATCTTCCCACAGTACAGTTGGCCATTCAGGCCAGGGGTGCACGTTTCTTACCATGCAGAGGACTTTTCCATCCCAACAGTGGAGAAAACCCTTCTGAAGCAACACCCACAATCCCTGTCTGGGTTAACCGCTAGAGTCACCAAACTGACCTGTTCTTGACCCGCCAGGAGCTGGGCAAAAAGGCAAGCAGCCTTAACTTATAGGCAGTCTCTAAAGTATTTATGTAACACACAAACATTAATAAAGTGAAAACAAGAGCCAAGAACAATCCCACACCAATTTAGAAAAATCGAATAAGATTTAATAAATAAAATGAGATTAAAATTACAAAAATCAGTAGAACGGGAGATATGCAGTTTTAAAGATTTCTCATAAGCATAGCTCTTAAAAGCACAAAGAAGCACTTGCTGTCCTCTGGTCATGCTTGGCCAGGGGAAAGTCTGAAGTTCAGGCCAGCCAGGGTGGAGCAAGGGCTGAATACAGGCACCTTGTTAGTCCCGCTGATTTTTTTTTTAAAGCTTTCATTACTGAATTTGTTTCCACATTAAGCAAAAAATAACATTGCATCTACATGTCATATATTCGTTTTAACATTTCAACATCAATCAGTTTGTCATATTTGTCCCATCACATTTTGTCCAACTTATGTTTTATGGTGCCATACTCGCTGATGACCAGTGCATGTTTATGTGTTAATAATTGTGGAGTCTGTGACCAATCAGGAGGTCTCTGAGTCTCAGGCAGCATCAGAGGCACAAGATGCGAGGTATACATCTGCAGGTTCACAGACATTCCAGGGTCTAGAAGTCAGAGGAAGAAGAGTGCGGGTCATCTGTTGCAGTTAGTGTTGCCTGCCCACCCCCACCCCCATATCTGAGTGGTTTAACTAGTGTATAGCAAAGTTGATGTAGATAATTATAGGGTGTGAGGTGGTGGCTCACATTAATTGATACCTCTTTGGTATGGTCACAGCACTGTGCGTTTGTAATTGTAGTTGTCAGGTCTCTGGACCACTGGTCAACAGGATCAGTGTTCTATTTTCGGCAAGTGAGAGATAGCATATGAAGGAGAGTTAGGGTTTGCTTAGTAGTTGGGCATGTGGCAACAAAGCTGAGCAGTCTCTACGTGGGCTCTTGTGGGTCTGTTGGGGAGGCCACTTTTGCAGGTTCCTCAGTCTGTGATATGTAAACACATCTAGGGGAGTGGCTGCTTCCTTGGGCAAGTAGGTACCTAGTGATATAGTATTAGTAGTAGTAATTATTTTTTTTCGGCTGTAAGCCATGAAAGTAATAAAAACAATCAACAAAATATTGTCATATCTCTAAATATATATAAAAATAGATAAAAGATAAGAATACAATCTATACATAAAAGATAATCTTCCAGCAGTTGTCACATAAACCTTGCTTAAAGTTAGTATCATCTTATAAAACAACCCTTATGAAAAGTATATAAATACCAATTAGTAAAATCCATATGTATCATTAATTACTAATAATTTACATAATAACTGACAGTATAGCTTGCATTATGACAGACATGTTTACTGGTTGAAAATGTCCACACTTAGCTACTTGTTAATCATGTCCCGTGGGTGCAAGACCTTTGCTTGTGCGTTCCATACCCAAAGTAAATAGCGTGAGAAAGCAAACACAATTTGTGTTGCTTTTCAAAAACGAGCATTGCTTCCCAATAATGTCACACACTCGAGTTTGCAAACTGCGATAATCCTTTTTGCCTGTATCGGTCGGTAGTGGGAGCAAAACCAAAAAGAAAGTGATCCTCCATCTCTTCAGCCTACAGGCAATGTGGGCAATGCTTCATAGTGCAATCTGAACTACCCCACTTCGAAGTATGAGTCCTTAGAGGGAGAATACCACATCTAAGTTGGACAAAAAAACACTCTGCTTGAAAAGGAAATATTTTATTCATATAGGGTTCAAAACTGGGTAGACACGGACCAAAAACTGCCCTGTTTTACTCCCTTTCGAGCAATCTTTCCAGAACTGTTGTACCACATTTTCCCAAAACAATTGCTTCACTTTCTGTGTGTTAGTTTTCATTATCTCACCTAGGGCAGTCCATAATTCACCTATTCCCAGCTTAAAAGGTAGATCTCTAACATGCTTCAACTAGAGGGTTCGGACTTAGCAATTAGCTCCTTTAATGATGCCCGATATGGGGCTAACTCCAGAGTGGACCACAACTGTACACAGTATGTCAAAGGTTTAAGCAGGGTAACAAGGTGAATAGGGTATAATGCTAGATCAAATCTTACAGGCATAAGAGAGGTACTCACTGGTAGATTAAAAAGGACGCTAAAATGTGTTTTCAGCCTTTGTATGGTATCGGCATCCACACAACCCCACATCTCCACTCCATAAATAGAAGGTGACATCACTGCAGTTCTATACACAGTAAGGGCAGGGGACACTGAGCCCCCATGAGTAGCCTTATATTTCCTCCCAACTGCAGGTGCCTTCTGATTCAAAATAGTAACACCTTTCTTTAGTTTGGCACCCCATGACTGATTAAATAATCAAAGTGTGTGACCTGCTCTAAGGGGACTCCATCTATCAGCATCTTTCTTCTGAAAGATCGATGTGGACTGATTGACATAAACTTAGATTTGGCTGAATTAAGTTTGAAACCCCTATCTATGCAGAAAGCTGCAAAAGCGTCCAATTCTGACTGCAAACCTGGGCCAGTCCTAGATAGCAATAAAATGTTACCAGCAAACATCAGTAGGGGACCGGAGTTCAGGACGACTTGGGAGTGTCATCTCTGCACTTAGATAACAATTGGATCATTCATTGATATAAAAGCTAAAAAGCGTGGGGGCAAGAACGCAGCCTTGCCTTACTCCTCGATTAATACTAATCCTGTCAGTCAGTTTTCCTCCCAAATTCCATCCCATCCTGGCATACGTTCCATCGTGAAGAACCCTCAATATCCATAGTAGATCACTTGCGATTACATAGTCCTCCAGGAACTTCCATAAGCGTTTCCATGGCACCAGGTAAAATGTTGTTCTTAAGTCGATAAAAGCTACATACAGATGGTCCCGCTTCAGATTGACATACTTCCAGCATATAGTACTGAAGGGCAGGACCTGATCAAGGGTACTAAACTTCTTCCTAGATCCGGCCTGTGTATACTCCAGTATATAGTTCGCACTAACCTACTCATGGAGTCTAAATAAGATCTGCCAGCAAACATTTTCTTGGCTATTATCAAGGAGATTTACAGGCCTATAGTTTGAGGGAACATCCCTATGGCCCTTATTGTAGATGGGAATAATGACGGATGCAGTCCATGAAGAAGGAATAGGTTCACCTTTTAGGATGGCATTACTCAAAGTATTTAAATACAGGACCCATATATATAGCTGAGATAAATTTAGGTCTCCTGTAATGCCGTCTAATCCTGGTGCCTTCTCTTGCTTCATCCACTTGAGGAAATTAGCCGTGTCAACTAGACTAAACTTTCTAACCCCACTGGATCTTATGCTTGGCCCATTTTACTTACATTCCCCTGTGCACCTTCCAAAACCTCCAACAGTGGCTCAGTAAGGCTCATTTTTGCACCCTGCTGCCTATAAAGGTCCTCAAAGTGATGTACCTAGAAATCTGGTTGGATTACTGCTTCTAAATGTTTGTCAATTACACTGGAGTTCACAGATTATCAACTTCCAGAAAATCTTTTGATTTCCCTTTTTGTCGAGCTTCTGTTAAATCCCACGCACCCGCACCCCCACCCCACTCCCCCGGTCACATTCCCAACCCCTTTTGGCATTTATCATTAACGTTTTATTCCTTTTCCTTGCCTCAGTTATTTCTAAACCATTGCCTTCCCTCATTGCCGTAAGAAGACATTCCTTACCCATACAACACTCTTTTGTGTAGACAGAGTTGTGTTTTAGCATTGTCCCTTTCTTTGCTTCCTCACAACAAAAAAACATAAGCGGTCCATAAACTGACAGAGGGTTAGTAAATTTTCATGTTACAATATCAATGGAATCTAGCCTGGAAAAAAATTCCACAAATAACTCCTATATTTGCGTAAAAACCCCATTAGATGCTATTGCTGCCCACTTTACATTCCTTGTGTTGTTTGTTGTTACCAGTGGGGCTTTCTCAGTTACGAGTGAGGTGTTTAGGTCAATTAATAGCCTGAGGGTCACTATGTGGTCTTGGGATGACCTCCATATCATAAACAAGCGGACGTAGGTCGAGGTCCAGAAAGGTATAATATAGATTTGATACCATTTAACCTTTTAAAAGTGGGACATGGACAATTATCAGACCTCATATTACCATTAACAATCTTTAAACCATAGGCGGTGGCTACTTCTAGTAACTGAGATGCTACCTTTGTGAGTTTCTTATGGGCTGCCAGTGGTGATCAAGATGTAGCTATTAAATATCTATTATAAACCCCCGCCTGACTGTCTCTGTTCAGAGGGCAGTAGCGTATTGCATTCACCTGCTAATATTTTCTTGGAATTCTGGTTTGAGCATCCTAGTAGCTCTGATAGATGGTCCACTGTACCAGACTGCATGCTTGGCGAAACAGGTCTGAAATACATGTTCACTAAAACAATGTGTCTCATCTCCCCAGGAGTAAATATTCTAAACTCAAGCCCTAGCAAATCTTCAGAGTTAGAGGGGACCACCGTTCCCTTCGGAAATTGGTCTAATCTCAACCATATCAGAAGGCCACCGGATGCTCTGCCTGCAGGGGAGGGGACAGCATTTGTGCTAAATGCAATGAAACCCTGATCTATAGACAGGCTTAATTGCCCAAGTTTCCTAGAAGACTACAATATGGTAATTATCTATAAAAGCACCCAACTCTGGGTCTAAGAGCTTTGATTTAATTCCTGCAACATTCCTGGACAACCTCCTGACGCAATCATCCACTACCTCTTCCCGCCACGTTTCAGACACTAGATGGCTTAGGGTGTCACTGGGCAGGACTACTAGGTCTTCATTGTGCTCCAATAGATTGCTAAGCCTAGGCTACGGGAAGCTAATGTGTTCCAGTTCTTCTGATACCCCTACCCTGAGCATGAGATAGTGATATAAATTGACCATCTATGTACGGATTGCCCAATGTGTTAAGTTGTCTCACTTGTAGGGATCTTATAGTCACTAGTCCACTGGTAATGCTCAACTCTGGGTTGTTTATTAATTTGATTTACGGTGAGTACTGGATATCCGTTTGACATAATTGCACCAATCACAACCAGGCCCCACAGTACTATCCATCGTATGAATGTCCTGCAGGTGGATAGGTGTTTTCATTACTACCATGTTCAGGCTCCATGAAGCCGCATGTACCTGTTCAAGGTGACGCTGTGGGGCGTGTCTGTAATTGTGGAACCTATGTGCCACAAGGTGGGAATACGCAATTTAGTAATAGGCTTCACAAGGTGGTGCTGCAAAGCCCCTTGGTTATACGGTCTCTGCAGAGTTTTCCAACTGTGCGGTTGTTTGCCAGCCCATGTTAGTTTACATGCGTTGTATGAAGCTGGGCAAATAAATTGCGGAATAAGGGAATCAGATTATTTTAGAATAAGTAGAGCAATTGTGATAGTATTACCCTTTTAGTTAAGGAAATCTGATCCACCATCGAAAGGGTAGTCGGATCAATTTATTTATACTAATGTCTTTCTTGTACATTGTTTTTCCATAGTTTTCTCTCATGAAGATATCTATGTTCCAGTGGATCTGTACACCTGGATATCGAATCAGCTCCTCCTGTCACTCCCACTGAAAGAGTTACCTTCTCAAAGTCCAGCACAAACAGTCCAGTGTGAGGTGGAGGAGGCCGCGAGGAGCAAAGACAGATTCGCTGATGTTTGTTGCTGTAGCACGCTGGGCAGGACAGGACAGGCGTTGCAAGCAGTTGTCTCTGTAGCACGAAGATCCTGTCATGTGTCACGGACGGTTGTGGCTGGGGCTTTGCCTTGGCAGTCACCGTAGACTGTTAAAGCAGCAGTATGAAGTCGAGATGTCATGTCACCAGTCATCACTGACAATCTGGTCCACTGGGGCTTCACGTTCAGTTGTTGCCAGCAGCAAGATCTTGTTGTGAAGAGCTTAAAACTTCAGGATTTCTTTTTTTCTTCTAAGGAGTGCACTCTGATGCCAACCAAGGGCCCAGGACCTGGGAAGGCACCTCTTAGGAATCGGGGGAGAGGCATGTAGGGCTCAGGTAGGTCCAGTGGGAGGTCCAGGCAGATCCAGTTGCAGCAGATCAGCTGGTCAGTTGCAGGGAGGCGTCTGGAACTTGTTTTGTCCCTGTAGCCGAGAACAGGAGGTCACCTAGTTGATCCTTGGAGTCACTCTGCGTGGGCTATAGGGAGCAGGCCTCTCAGAGAGTAGGGCAGGTCTCAAGCAGCAGTGCAATCCCCACCCACCCCAACAGATGGTTCTGGAATTTACTTTCGCCCTGCCCTGGTCAAAGAATGTCTAGGGTGACAAAAGGCTAGTGTGAAGTCCTTTGTGAGTGCTCTGAGGCAGCGTCTTTGAAATGTGTGTGGGGCTATGCACAGCTCCGCTATGCCCATCCCGGCAGCGTGGCTCATCCTGCCAACAGCCAGTCCCCGTTGGTCCCTCTGTCTGGAAGACATACACAAAGGCCAACTGCCAGCTACACCTTGTCTGCAGGCACCAAATGGTTAGGACAAGAAAATGTAAACTTTCTAAAAGTGGCATTTTCAGAACTGTGACTTAAAATCCAACCTTATCATGAAAGAGGGTTTTAAATTACAATTCATTTGAGTATAAACATAACATTTCTACCTGCTCCCAAACAAACCTTATCACTTATTTAATATAATAATGAGGTAATCCAATGCTATCCTTTGTGAGAAGCAGGCCTTGCAGTAGTAGAAAACAAATGTAAGAGATTTTCACTACCAGGACATGTAAAACTTGAAATTACATGTCTAACGTCTTAAATACACTGTATTGTGCCCTAAGTGTCTTTAGGGCTTACCTTAGTGGTGTCTTATATGTTATTAAAAAAGAAGGTTTACGCCTGGAAAACTGTTTATTTTGCAAGGTCGAAATAGCACTTTAAAAGAGTACACAGGTCCACGAGTAGTATTTAATTTACAGGCCCTGTGTACATGTAGAACCACTTTCCTGGGGACGTGTAAGAAAATTAAATGTGCCAAATTTAAAGGAGTAAGCACAAACATGTTAGAACTGGTTAGCAGTAGTAACATGCAGAGTCCTAAAAAGCCAACAAAAACTAATTTCAGCAAAACAGCAAGAGAGAAGGCAAAAGGTCTAGTGGAAGACCACCCTGAGGCTGTTAGGTCTAATACCTAGTAACCTGAATCTGAGTGTACTTTGTAAGTACTTTTGAGAAGTGTGTAACTCCCTACCTTCTTTCTTATGACTTCTGAATTGACATCTGGTGAACAATAAAACCAGTTTGTGCATTACGGAGAAATCTATAACTGTTATACAACACCCATGTTTAATGCTTTTAAAATACAAGCAACCCAGGATTTTCTCTGGCATTTTTCATGGGATGCCAGCTGCAAAGCCTCATCTCATCTGCCATTTGACTCGTGAAAGGACTGAAAATACACTATTATCTTTAATAAAGACATTATGTTACCTAAATGACTGCTATCTGATCTATGCATCCATCTACTCCTAATAAGGTTAGTGTTGTCTACGTTATCAATGCAGAACAGAGCAACACTCATCAAAACGCATCATTCAGAAAATCCTGCATATATTCAACACAGCTCAGATAAGCCCTACAGCCACCCAACATGGGTTGTCCAACAGCATCCAACACAATAAATCACCACACAAACTTCCAACATACTATCTTACTTATCATATCATATTCAGCCTAAACAGTACAATGAAGAGACTATCAGAGGACTTTAAACATCACTTTCTAACCAGTGGCAATTAATTGTGTTTTTACAAAGTACATGGTAAAATGTTACTGATCTCTAACTACAGTTTCTCCAATAACTCTATCCTTCATAGATTATGTTATGCTTAGATTACTCCCCATCATCAGACTATCAAATGAAGCTAGTAAATGTTAAATAGAATCATATTGAACAATTTAACACTGGACATGGTGCCACATATCCACCTCACTTTAGGACTATAGCTCCTGAAAATAAGGTGAAGGGTCTATAAGCTCCAATCCACTCTGATGCTTCCATAGCTTAAATTTATAAAGCCGAAGTAAATCTGTAGTTAGAGAAAACTAACATTTGCTTATCCAGCACTGGGTTTCTCACATATTCACATTTCTTTAAATTATAACAGCAGCAGTTAATATGCATAAATGTGTAAGATGGGAAACAAGTGCCATCATATCAGCAAAGGGTTTGTAGCACCATCTGTCTTACTGTCATCTCCAATTTCGTTTGCTTATCAAGGCAGCAAAGCTTTGCAATGGTGTGCGTGGATGCACATGTTACAGCTATATAAAAATTAGTAATCATGATGCCAGAAAAAAGTGCCATTCCTTTGGTTGATTGGGATAGAATATTTCCTTTTGGTGCTTTGGAGCTTCAGTTTGACAAAGGATTATGCAGGCAGGTATCTACCATGCTATACCATATTTTGGCAGAGGTTTACTCTAACAGAGCTTACAAGGCATAAACACAACTGTTCTGTTTTTCTAGAGTCTTCTGTTGATGCCAAGTATAAGTTTATGAGTTTAACACTTTTTATCAACACTGGTGATAGCTTTAAGAAAATCAGCTGGAAAATCTGCAGGTTTAAATAAAAAATGGACGCACTATTTTTGGTTCTTAGGACAGTCGTATGTTGATTAAAATAACATCTACGATTCCTTGACCTTAAATACTTAAAGCTCTCCTACCCTTTTTGCTGAGGTTAGACAGAGAGACATTTTTGGGGAAAGAAGTCTTTCATGAAAGAAGTTGAAAAGAAGTCTTGTATATGAACTGCCTTAATTATTGACGGTTAGATCTTGAACAGCCACTCATTAATTCCTTCATAAATCTCTGTGCAGATTAAAAACTGTTTATTAAGTAGATTTCAATATTAAGAGACGGATGCCAGATGGACTCTAACTGAGATGCATTTGAATCCTGTATCAGTCAGGTGAAAGGGGTAAGGCAACAATCTCATTTGATATCATGGGTAATGAATCAAGGCTGTGAAAACGTGTCCTCATGCAAAATCTTTACCATTGTCATGCACATGTTTTTGGCTGTACTATGGCTGCTCTTAGGAATTACTTGAAATTCTCTGACAACACAAGGGATCCAGACTCAAACTATTGAGACGCCTGGAGTTTGGTGAGAAAAAAATGATCTGCTTTGAATGGCTTATTTCACAAAAATGATACACTCGCCTGTGAACCTGTGCTGGCCCATGTTGGTGCCACCGGAAAGATGGTTCAGGACTCCTGTTTCATCTTCCCGATGAGGTGTTAATGCTAAGGAAATTGGTGAAAAAGCATAAGCAACTATGAGAGATTTGAAAATGCCTCTGCATTTCCCAAATTGATGTTCAGTCCTGCGTGGTCCAGGGATTGTGAAATGCTACGTTTGGGAGCCCAATGCCATATCTGCTTAGGTTTGTGTGATCTCTTGCCCTCTTCTATTGTAAAAGAGACATGGCATGTTGCCTATTCTAAAATACTAATTTTCAAGGTAGATTTGTCCTCTGTTTAATGTCCACTTGTAGGTGCCCCATCACTCCAGCAACAAGTTTGTAGTTGAGAATAGTCATGGAACCTGCTAGTTTAAGGGATTTTTAATTACAAAAACGTTATTATTTTCTGTCATGACCACAGGAAATTCAGCAGTTAATAACAATTTGACAGTATTTTTGACACTGTTGTATAGTCCGTGAACACTTTAGCTACAAGCCTCAGCACCCATTTTAAAGATAGTGGAATAGAGGCCTGAAATGCAGCAAGTCAGACAAGCCTGTCACCAGCCTATTCCCAATCCCCACAATTCAGTGCTACCACAATTATATCATCGCTTTCCACACAGGCCCATCCCATTGTCTCAGATATTTGAAGTATGTACTGTTCTATTTTGGTTTCCATTTCTAAGCCCGTTATGCAACTGTTCGTGCTGTGCATCCTGAGCACTAACTGTCCTGACAGTGCTAGGTCTATTTAATAGAATTAGGGTACAGTGCACTTCACAAAACTTAAAGTGGAGCAGCTTATGGCTTGAGTTCATGAAATTGAGACTGTTCTTAATAGTGAGCCACAGGTTTCTCAAAGAAAACGTTTTATAGGCTTATCTAAATAACACTTTCAGTTGTGTTTTGGTTCTCAAGCAGATTAAATTGCTTTTAAGGAGGAAAGACTTTTTTTCCAACATGGCAAGTGTTTGCTTACTTCGATAGGAGATGTCCTCTGATCACCACTTCATGTCCACTTCCTCCCTATCTCGTGTGGCCTTATTAATGAGGTAAAGCAGGTAGACTCTTTTCTTTGAGTTCCTCACTGCTCTCTGTGCAGACCTGCATGTAAAAAGGCAAAATGTCATCACTCTTGATGACGGACGTTCCAGTGGGCTGATTCAAAATGTGACTGGCATTTCCAGCAAAGCAATCACGGAAGGCTTGTCCACTGGCCAACTCTATGGATACGGAGTATTATTTACAAAAGCTCTGAAGACACATCTAAAGCTGTTTTGGGACAGGCCTAAAAAATGGTGTTGCCTCTTCTCAAGTAAGTGCATGTGACAGTATAGGGTTGTCACAGTGACCAAAAAAAGAGGTGCTATGATTTTGGTATTGTAAAAATAAGAGCTCAGTAGATGACTGGGAACAAGATGTAGTAGTTTTAGCTAGTTAACAAAAATGCTATGACAAAAAGTACAGATGAGAAGCTCATTATAAACTGTGGGGAATCACTGAATGGCTTCTAATATTAGGTTCACATACAGCTTTGTCTTCAGTACCACAGTGAGTTTTGAGGAGATTCTGTGCCTTCAACTTTTTCTTGTATTTGTTTTTTTTTCCCCAAGGAAAACAGTTGTAACGGGTGTATGTGAAAATTACATAACTTTCAGTAATGGTACTATACGGAATACAAATCACACCCAAAAAATTATCCGAACTGTCCAGTCGGGTGAAAAATCAACTCAAAAATGAAATTCTGAGTAGAATTCCAGTCGCTCACAATCAGATATGTAATTTTGCACTAAAAAATTACCTGAATGGGCTGCTCAGGTAAAAAAATCTACCTGAAAAGTTTGCCAACACCCATATTTAGGAAATTACTCCTGGCATTTAAAACATTGCAGCTCAGGTCTGGACCTGTAGATTTGTGCTGAAAATAAAGACCTGAATGGTGGGGGCATGGCAAGATGGTGGTCTGCTTTTGAGCTCCAGTGAACCAGCTACATGAGACTGATATACATCACAAGCGGAGTCCCTGCAATGACTGGCAAAATGCAGTGATACGCCCCTGCTTCAAGGAAAGGCTTGAAAAGGGCTGATTTGGGTCCCCTCCAATACCGTGATCCACCACTTAAGTTACACGGCAGACTGCAAGTAAATCCAAGTTGGCGGACCCACTGAGGACAATGCAGCTCAGCGGACCGGATTAAACAGGAAATAGACATCTCCCGAATGCCCGGGGTATAAGCGGAGCAGATATTTAGCACTACTCCTGATGACATATCATTGAGGGATTAGAGGACCAGCAGAGACCTCTATCCCTCTCCTTCGCACTCCACGAGGTCTGACCTTACAGCCGGCTGGAGCCTACTGCAGCGCGTATCCTCGTCCTGCAAATTGCAGAACTAAACCATTATCCAAGAGCAACACTGCTCCTTTGCTCCGCCTGCGACATCAAAACAAAACTCTAAGTTGAACTACTCCATACAAGAGCGCAGTGTGTAAGCAATCAGTACCAAAGCATGTTCCCTTATGTCATTAATGACTCCATAGATACTTGGGTCAACTCTCTGCATTCCAGGAATGTTCTAAATGGCACGACCTACCAAATCAATCTACCGGTGCCTTTTGTAACATCACCTGCCTAGAGGAATACTGCTGAGCTTGCTTAGAAGCCACTACTGATTCCTGATTCATTAGTCCTGAGACTAGGTCAGTGACCCAGGAATACCATCAATATACAATAAAAAAGCAGTGCACTTAATGGAGATCTGCGAGACCTACTTGGTGTATGTAAGGGTGTATCTTGGGCCTCATTGACTGATAGTGGACATCCACGTGCTCGCTGAGCACACAGCTCTGATGAAGTAGCACGCAGATTTTAAACCTCTCCTGTGACACGCTACCAACAGGTGTCATGAGGGCCTCTATATTGCCCTAGGATGTGACTGCTCTAAGCCGAGGTGTACCCTACGCTCCTAATGTTTAAACAGTACTATGCAGCCTTAATGACTGATCTTATATCTCTGTGTAGGGGCACCCAAGATCACATAGCCCACACTCTATCAACACAGTGTGGTCTGCAAAACTAGCACTAATTCGTCAGTCAAAGTGCACACCCTGAGGAAAACCCACCTGAGATTCCAATATGGCGGAAATCAGAGAAACCACCACAAAGGAAAGAGAATCCAAAGCCACCCTAAAATGCACAAAACACTCAGCTTCTATCCCAGAGTCTCTGGTTAAAGAAAAGTCAGACTCTGCATCCACACCCAATGCTATCTTGTGCAAACTGAACACGGTGCATGACGTGGCTCAAAGCACCAAAACGAACACTGACTGACTCCAAGTGGAGGTGGCAGGAATATGCAATGATCTAAAAGATTTGAAAATAAGGATTACATCTGTTGAATCAAGGATCAGTATGGTAGATAATTGCAATAATGGTCAATCTAGGAGAATCTCTTGTTTGGAAAAAGTGGTATCGGCTCTGAAACTACAACTGACAGAACAGGAAGATCGGAGCCGAAGGAGTGACCTCCGTATCATTGGGATTCCCAAAGGAACTGAATCCGCCCACAAATCGGTTGCTGACTTTCTTATCTTTTGGATCCCATCTGCTTAACAAATATTCTTTGAAAAGAATTTGAGATTGAAAGGGCCTGTAGGGTCCCCGCATGCAAATCAAGCAGCACAGCACACCAAGAGCTCTGATTTTCAAACCGCTAAGGCACCAACATACAGAAGAAATCTTGGCACAAATCAGGAAGATCAAAGTGGTCATACGGCAGTACCAGAAAATCTCTATTTCACAAGACTACGCAAAAGAAACAGTAATTTGCTAGAAGCGCTTTCTAGCATTAAGGAAACGGCATACGATCTTACTTGTTTTGTTTTTGCCGGCCCATTAAATTTCGCATCATCTACAGAGGCCAAACCAAACTCTTTTCAGATTCGGCAGACCTTGCTACATTCCTTGACAACAAATCGGAGACACGGATAGAGGCGGAGCCTTTCCCAAAACACTCAGCAAGCTATACTCCCCCGTGACTGTTCACTTCAAAGTTTCCTCATGGTACAGCCATGTTTCTATGGCATTTACATTTCACGAACATGTTCTTTACCACTTGTGACCTTAGGAGTTTATCCTTAAGAGTCCATCTACATAATAAGGAACATATTTAATGCTTTGCAGATCATGTCTGTTACTATTTTGAGCCTTAGGAGTTCACCCTTGAGAGTTCAGCTTCATAATTAAGGAACATATCTAATGTGCTGCATGTCAAATGCTCTGTTATTGTACCATGATTATGTTTTCAATGCAATTTCTATTTACTCCAACGGTCTGAGTGGATCAGGAAGAATAGAGATATTAAAAACTCCTATACTTTCTAACTAACCTCATTCCCAGGTATCCCTAATTCACTGTACATAGCTCAACTGAATCAAGCTCTCCTAATATCTACTTTCCTTGTAGGTACCGCTGTACAGTCCATAAGCTGCCTATCTTGAGTTTGTGCGTGAAATTATCAACTACATTGACATTATCATAACTTAGGCATAATGCTTACACCTATGCACATAAATCAGGGGGGCCCATATTATAGCCACTAGACCCACAGTTTACCATCTAACCTTGTCCCTGCCTTACATTTCATAGATGAGGACCAACAGCTGCTTTTTGCTCACCCTCATCATCCAAGATCTTGCAGAACCATCTCCCTAGATTGTAGGATGGGTCTCATGCGAACAGGGCTCCTAGCTGTGTTCCTCTTCGTTTCCTCTCCCCCCCCAACAAACTTTGATTCCTACAGACTCCCCATGGTGGGAAGGGGTGCAACAGTAGCCCACTTGGCACTAATAACAGCCTGTTGTATTAATTGCTGTTTGACCTATCACCCCCTCCCTATTTTCTACACCCTCCCCACCACACCATCCTGCAGTGGAGAAATGCGGCCAATAGCATATTCACATTGTCTTGACATAGGGTTGACCCTGCCCCATTTCCAAGAATCCAGACCAGGACCACCAACAACCATCACAAAATATACTCATGATATCCATTAATGTAATATCCCTGAATACTAAAGGGCTACACCATCCAGTTAAAAGAACGAAGATTCTGGACTGCTGTAAGAGCCTGGGGGGCGATGCAGTGTTTCTTCAACAAACAAAACTGGATTATAGAGAAGCACTGTCTATGAGGAGAGGGTGGGTAGCAGATGCTGTCTGTTCGGAAGCTTTGGGGGAAAAAATGGGGCACTCACTCTCATCTCGAAGTATTCTGGCCTGTCAGTGATCTCATCTGAACACAACACACTGGGAAGGTGGTTACTTACTAGACTGAGCAATGGAACCAGGATATATGGTCCTGGACGGGCCCCGAGATGCCCAAAATATCCTTAATCACTCCCTTGTCATATCAGGAGAACCAGGACACCTCCGAAGTGAAAAAGTGATTTATTTCAGCAAAATAATCCAACGTGTTTCAGCATCAGCCTTTGTCACGGCAAAGGCTGATGCCGAAACACGTTGGATTCTTTTGCTGAAAAAGATCACTTTTTCATTTCGGAGGTGTCCTGGTTCTCCTGATATGACAAGGGAGTGATTAAGGAGATATATATATATAAATATAATGAACATTTATGCTCCTAATGCTGATGACACTACATTCTGGGCCTATACTAACAAGAAATTAACAGCAATACAGCCTAACTCCAAATTGATCCTAGAAAGAGACTTCAATCTCTCAATGGACCCCATCCTAGATCGCAACTCTACATTCCAATTTAGAACCCCTAAATCACATAAACAAATGATTAACACCTGTCACACACATTGCCTTACGAATGTCTGGAGAATCCACAATCCCACCAGTAATTATTTTACTTTCTTCTCGCCCCCACACTCTAGTTTATCCTGCATTGATTATCTTCTGGTCTCTGACCCTCTTTTTCAATTCACCCTTGTGTCTAAAATTCACTCCATTTTTGTATCTGATAATGCTGCAATCTCCATGTAAATCAAACGCATGTCCAATAAAAACTATCAGATTAAGGCGACCCTTAAAACGCTAGCTACGGATATCAAAACTAAAGACTCAATTTTCAGACAATCAAAGAACAAGGACACTCTTAATGAGATTAAACAACTGAATTATAAATACAACACCATTGTCAGTAAAAGGGCCTATGTGTACATACCAGAAGTCCAAACAACTTCTATTTCTTAATAGGGCAGGGAAACCTTTAGCAGCCACATTCAAGTTTAGAAGCACAACTAATAACATTGCCCACATTAAAGCTCCAAATGAGACTATGAAATACAAAGCTAACGAGATCTTAGATTTCTTTAGAGATTTTTACACCAATCTCTATACCTCCCATTCCTCTTTCTAAAAATCTGAAGGTGAGATGTTCTTCCGCTCACTACATATTAAAAAAATTAAATCTGGGAAGGCACCGGGCCCTGATGGCTTCACCATATCTTTTTATAAAAAGTTCCAAAACTCACTAACCGACCACCCCAAGAATACACTTGACTGATTTGTTCAATAAAGGTAGGTTTCAGGTACCGCCGCTGAAGTCACAATTGTAGTAATTCCCAAAGAAGATATGGACCATTCAGACCCAAAAAGTTACTGCCCCATATCTTTGCTTAATATGAAAGCAAAGATATTTGCTAAAATCCTAGCAAAAAGAATAGGTCTTTATCGTGAAACGTATCCACGACTCAAAAGGGATTTGTGAAGGGGAGAACGGCGAAAGACAACATTCGCACCTTTTGCCACATCACAGAGAACCCCTGAAATTTTCATCACTCCTAGCTGCACCAAACGTGCTAGATGCAGAAAAGGTCTTTGATAGTTGTATTGTCCTTTTTGCCATGTAGTTCTACAAGCCCATGACTTAGGGGAATCCTTTATCAATAGGACGATGGCCCTCTACACCAAACCTAGAGCAAATATTAAAATTAATGTAGAACTCCTCTCCTTCTTTGACCTTCTTCAGGGCACAAGACAAGGTTGCCCCTGTCTCCTCTTCTATTTCTACTAGCAATCAACTCACTACTCCTCTTAACTGACTCCTCACCCAGAATCAAGGGCTTCAAATTCGGCCACAAAACTTATAAATCCTCAGCATATGCTGATGACATACTTATCTACTCGGAAGATATAGAACAAGTGATTCCTGAGTTAACTAACATAATAGAGGGCTTTTCGTTAGTCTCTGGCTCCACCCTTAATAAAGATAAAACAGAGGTATTCCCCCTCAACCCTCTCTGTTTCGCTATATATCTTGGGGACTCTGGACTTAAATAGCAACCTAAACAGCTTAAACAACTAGGTATTTGTTTTTCTAAGGTCTAAATGGAAACCCTCCAAATAAACAAATCTAAAACCATTAATAAGGTCAAAAACGTACTATCCTCTTGGTCACCCAAACATATCTCCTGGTGGGGCACACTCCAAACTCTAAAATTGAAGATTACCCCAATTATAAATGTCACCATCTCCATGCTGCTGTTGAAGCTTTCTCACTCCTTTTTCCACACTATCGATAAACTGACATCAATCTTCCAATGGAGCGGGAAGAAAGCTAGAATTTCCTACAAAGCTCTACAACAGAACTTCCAAGAGGTGGGGTAGCAAACTACCAAACTGGGCTTTGTACCAAACAGCTTTCCTCTCTACACATGATGATTGTTGGCTACTCCAAGATCAGAATAATCCACCTCAAAAGCTCAATATTGAAAACTCAATTTGCTCACCCTTCAATTCCACAGCATACCTCAATATGTCAAACTTTAAAACACTGCATTCCCAGAATATCCGTAATTACACCACCTCTGCTCTCAAATTCCTAAATAAACAATCACAGGTTCCACACCAGAAATCTTTAGCGACCTCGCTCTGGTACAACCAAAAGCTCAAAACAGACAACCCCAATGACATGCCTCAATCATGGGCCATAAAAGGTATTCAAATAAGTTGAGAAATATGATGACAACATGGAATCAATCACCC
Organism: Pleurodeles waltl; assembly: GCF_031143425.1. Classification (NCBI taxonomy): domain Eukaryota; kingdom Metazoa; phylum Chordata; class Amphibia; order Caudata; family Salamandridae; genus Pleurodeles; species Pleurodeles waltl. The sequence continues at coordinate 1,413,501,327 of NC_090444.1, read as the reverse complement.
CCATAACCATCACACTTCCCACCGCAACTCCCCCCCTTTACCCTCCTTCCCTGCCCTCTGTATCCGCACACCCCTTGTTTGATGGCTACACACTCCCCTTATGTTCTAGTTAGTGGCGATGCACGGAATATTACTGATATGGCCTGAGGCCCCAGTATATCGAAAGGTCCCTGATCTCATCAGATTCATCAAGTGGTATAAAAGCTCCAGATGCTCAATGCATTCTTCAATGATGTATCATAGTTAGATAATGGCATGTTGACCTCTTGCAATTGTTTGTCTGTATCGCCCTACGTTATTATGTACCTTGTTGCTTAACTTAATATGTACCTATTCTTTGCTATAAATAACCTAATAAAAATATTTGCACTAAAAAACTAACAAAATTACCTGAATGGTCCGCTAGGGTGGAAAAATGTACATGAAATGCCATTCATGTCCAAAACATTACCTGAACAGTGCATCTCGTGTTAAAATTTCTACATAAAATTATAATATGTGATGTAATGGTGTAATCTCTGTAAATTTTTTATGTGAAATTAATTTTGTTATGTGACATTACAGAAATGGCACCTATTATGCCAATGTAAATAAAATTGTGCCCAGGCCTACTAAATAGTACAACATATGTAAATTGTATGCATTTAGTTTGACATTATTACCTTAGTATTTCAACATATTTATTGAAACAATATTTATCTGTTTTTGGTATAGATATATGCCACCAAAAAATTGTTAAAAAATTTAAAAACACATTAAACAACCTAATGCCCAGATGCCCGATTATAATCATACTAAAAGACCACCCACTTTACAGCACTGTCTCCATTTCAGCGTGAATTCTTCTGTCAGAAGAAGCTATACTCTAGGACTTCAGATCAGCATACCACAGATATGAATGTTTCTCTATTTTTCTTTAGATTATCACCTGGCATTCCTTCTAGCACAAGGAAGTTCAATCAGTAGACATCATTTCTCTCAATATCTCCTGCAGCCAACTACATATGACACATTCTTTTCTAACCCATTGGGTGCCGTGGACGTAACGGTTATATCCTGGGCAGCACCGCTCGGGATCCCAGGACGTAACCGTTATGTCATGCACCAGGTCCATGGGTGGGGGCGCTAGCGATCACCCCTTGGGACTCCCACCCACCCCCACAGGGCAGGGATGGCAGGGGAATCAATTCCCCTTCCACTCCCCCTACCCCTAGTGACGTCTGATGATGTCAGCGCGTGATCGCGTGCTGACCTCATCAGAGGGCTCCTCCCATCGTGCTGCAAGCTCAGCTTCCAGCGCGAATGAGGAGAAACAGATTTGTTTCTCCTCAGTACAGGGCAAGGGGAGATCAGGGAGGCATGAAAAGGAATGGAAATGCTTCTCCTTTCCTTTTCGTGACTCTCTGAGCATTCCTGCAGCCAATGCCACTAGACATCAGGGATTTTTATTTTGTTTGTTATTAGCATATAAGCGAAGCGGCCCCTCAGGCAAGAGTGGCTCCCCTGGGGGCAATTATTAGGCCTTTTCTGCCCCCGGGGGCAAATAGCCTATATTAATTAGGCCTATCTGCCCCCAAGGGGAGCAGAAGCCACTAGACTCTAGGGATAGTTATTGTTTTTATATTTTACACGTGGCGAGTGACCCCTTAGGGAAGGGTCACTCCCCTGGTGGGCAATTTTATTTTAGGCCATTTCTGCCCACCTTGAGGGCAGATCTGCCTATTTTTCTGTAAGGTTAATCTGCCTCAAAACCACTAGACACCAGATATTTCTTTTTTTGTGCCAATTTCTGGCAAGGGTCGCTCCCCTGGGGGCAAATTTAATTTAGGCCATTTTGACCCCCTTGTGGGCAGATCGGCCTATTTTGTAAGGCTCATCTGCCCCCCAGGGGGACAGAAAGCCCACCAGACACCAGAGAAGATTGCATTTATTTTTATTTTTTTAAAGAGGGTGGGGGTATGACTATACCCCCAACTCCAATAAATGGGGACAAAGTTGTTCTTCCCACTGGTGGACAGATGAGGCAATCCAATCCCCGGGGGCAGAAAGCCTACTAGATGCCAGGGAATTAAAAAAAAGTAGTGGGGTGGTGGCTACTAACGGGTATGGGCATGGTTATGCCCCCACTCCAACTGAAGGGGGTAACGGTCTTCCAGCTCTCCCCCTGCACACTAAAAGATCTTATCCCAACTGCAAGCAAGAGGACATGTGATTATCTGGGGTTTTGGTTTTACATTTGGGCCATGAGAGCTTGGCTAACTCTCAAAATCATCTCACTTGGAAAGGCGAGAGCTGCCCTTTTTGGACTTTGGTACCCCGCCATCTAGAAATATATACGAGACCAAGACACACCTGAAAACTAAACATCTGGGTGAGTCCGGTGTGGTGTGCTTCACATGCCCCTGCACCATTTTCTCAATGTGGTGTGCTTCACAATGCCCTGCAAAACTCCAACTTTGCTTGAAATCACAGATTTTCCCCACACTTTTGTGATGGAACCTTCCGCAATCTGTAAGAATCGACAAAATTCCTACCACCCAGCATTGCTGCATTTATACCAATAAAAATTCTGCCCCACTTGTCGGCCTAAAATATTTTTTTTCCAAACTGCCCTTTTGGACCAGCTTTGGTTTCACCTCAATTTCGACATGTTTTTGGCCTTCCCTGTCCCAGGCACTTGGCCCACCTACACAAGTGAGGAATCATTTTTATCCGGAGACTGAGGGGAACGTTGGGTGGTAGGAAATTTGTGCTGGTGCAGTGATCCCACACAGAAATGTGGGAAGAAACTGATTTTTAGCTAAAGTTGAGGTTTGCTGAGGATTCTGGGTAAGAAAACACTGGGGGATCCACGCAAGTCACACCTCCCTGGACTCCCTCAGTTGTCTAGTTTTCACGAATGTCTGTGTTTGGTAGGTTTCCCTAGATGGCTGCTGAGCACAGGACCAAAAACGCAGGTGCCCCCCCAGCAAAAATAGGAAGTTTTGTATTTGATCATTCTGATGTGTCCACGTAGTGTTTTGGGGAATCTCTTGTCGCGGGCACTAGGCCTACCAACACACGTGAGGTACCATTTTTATCGGGAGACCTGGGGGAATGCCAGGTGGAAGGTAGTTTGTGGCTCCCCTCAGATACCAGAACTTTGCAGCACTGAAATGTGAGGATAAAGTGTTTTTTTGCCAAATGTTCAGGTTTGCAAAGGATTCTGGGAAACAGAACCTGGTGAGAGCGCCACAAGTTACCCCATCCTGGGTTCCCCTTGGTGTCTAGTTTTGAAAAAATGTATAGGTTTGCTAGGTTTTGCTAGATGCCGGATGAGCTAAAGGCCAAAATCCACAGCTAGGCACTTTGCAAAAAACAGGTCAGTTTTCTTTGGGAAAATTTGATGTGTGCACGTTGCGTTTTGGGGCGTTTCCTGTCGTGGGCACTAGGCCTACCCACACAAGTGAGGTACCATTTTTATCGGGAGACTTGAGGGAATGCAGAATAGAAGAACGAAGTTTGTGGCTTCTCTCGGATTCCAGAACTTTCTATCGCCAAAATGTGAGGAAAAAGTGTTTTTTTTTTTTGCCAAATGTTGAGGTTTGCAAAGGATTCTGGGTAATAGAATCTGGTGAGAGCCCCACAAGTCACCTCAGCCTGGATTCACCTCGGTGTCTACTTTGCAAAAATGTACAAGTTTGGTAGGTTTCCCTAGGTGCCAGCTGAGCTAGAGGCCAAAATCCACAGCTAGGCACTTTCCGAAAAACACGTCAGATTTCAATGTAAAAATGTGATGTGTCCAAGTGAGGTACCATTTTTATCGGGAGACTTGAGGGAATGCAGAATAGAAGAACAAGTGTTATTGCTCCTTATCTTTCTCTACATTTTTCCTTGCAAATGTAATACAGTGTGTAAAAAAGGCGTCTATTTGACAAATGCCATGTAATTCACATGCTAGTATGGGCACCCCGGAACGCAGAGATGTGCAGATAGCCACTGCTTCTCAACACCTTATCTTGTGCCCATTTTGGAAATACAAAGGTTCCCTTGATGCCTATTTTTCGCTCTTTATATTTCACCAAATGAATTGCGGTATACCCGGTATACAATGAAAACCCATTGCAAGGTGCAGCTCATTTATTGGCTCTAGGTACCTAGGGTTCTTGATGAACCTACAAGTCCTACATATCCCTGCAACCAGAAGAGCCAAGCAGACGTAACAGTATATTGCTTTCAAAATTCTGCCATAGGTGGAAAAAGTTATAGAAAACGTGGACATAAATTGCTCTTTTTTCACCTCAATTTCAATATTTATTTTATTTTAGCTGTTACTTTCTGTAGGAAAACCTTGAAGGATCTACACAAATGACCCCTTGCTGAATTCAGAATTTTGTCTACTTTTCAGAACTGTTTAGCTGTCCGGGATCCAGCATTGGTTTCACACCCATTTATGTCACTTCCTGGAAGGAGGCTGAAAGCACAAAAAATAGTAAAAATGGGGCATGTCCCAATAAAATGCCAAAATTGTGTTGAAAATGTGGTTTTCTGATTCAAGTCTGCCTGTTCCTGAAAGCTGGGAAGATTATGATTTTATCACTGCAAACCCTTTGTTGATGCAATTGTCAGGGGAAAAAACACAAGCTGTCTTCTGCATCCGTTTTTCCCATTCAAAAAAAATGATTTAGCTGTATTTGGCTAATTTCTGGGTCTCCTCCAGAGGAACCCACAAACTCTGGGTACCTCCAAAATCCCTAGGAGGATGGGAAGAAAGGATGCAAATTTGGCGTGGGTAGCTTATGTGGACAAAAAGTTATGAGGGCCTAAGCGCGAACTGCCCCAAATAGGCAAAAAAGGCCTGCCACCTGAGTGGGAAAAGGCCTGGCAGTGAAAGGGTTAAGTAAGGAAACAACAGTAGAAATAACAGAGACCAGTTCCAGTACATAACATCCTTAAAAAGGATGCCACCCCAAACCCCTACACACAACGTCCATCCAAATAAAAGCTATTTTTAGGTGTCACCCACAGACAGATTTCAGCTAAAGACCTACTGTGGAAATTAACATTTACAATGGGCTTTGAGTCAGTCCATTATTTACCACTGTTTGCTTTTCTAGTCACTCTCATTCGATTACTTCTTATTTGGTGGCTTTCCTTCCTCTTCCTGAGATTGCGCCCACACTACTTGTAGCCTTCCATTGCTCATATTCAGGGAACTACTTTTTATCATTTACATTTAGAACTCGTTGTCAATGTGCTTTCTTACTCTACTCCCTGCGTGTTGCTTTCCTACTCACATCTCCCCTGCTAGCTCTTTCCTGTCCTACTTTGCTTTTTGATATTTTTTCCCCCAGTCTTGTCATTTTTAGCTTTATTCCTTCTCATTCGTTTGTAACGTTACTCACCTTCCTCTCTCTAAGCCAATACTTGTTATTCTTTGTACTTGGCAGCACTTACTTTCCCCCACCCCACGCTCTCTCCACCACTACTCTCCTGCCCCTCACAGTGCCATTTATTGCAATCGTTTTTGGTTTTTGTGGAGGGCACTACAATAACGATGTACTACTTTTTTTAATGTGCTTTTGTGGGCATTTCGCTTATTTATTTATTTTATTTACCCCTGCAAAACCGGCTCTGCCATTTGGAAACAACAAATAAAAAACGAAAATGACAACCACACCAAGCCGTAACACACGTGCATATATACACGTCATCATGTGTTTTCCTGATGTTGAACAACAACATCAGAAAGTAATGGCAAATCCAACAGCAAAGCCGATAGGTCTGCATTGGCTTCCAAAGGGCAAGACTTAATAGCTTTGCCAATGTTTGTTTTAAGGGGGCTGAGATACTTAGAATAGTAAATTGAAATTCATATTTTAAAAGTTAATAAACTCTGATGTAACATAAAACATACATCAGACTTTGCATAGCATAAGACCACATTTTAGCTGTACAATATTCTTATGCTATGTTCTGAAAAAAACTAAAAGCAACACGAACCCCAAGGAGCGAGGGAAAACAAGTGGTAAAATTCTTACCTTTGACTTATGAGGCACAGTCGTAGAAGACCGATCTGGACAGGTTTTAGTAGTTGCGTTGTCCACGACACTTGCATTTTTTTCAACCATATCTACCAACGCCACGCTCAGATTCACACGTAGTGCATACAGCATGAAGAATCCAAATAGTGCCAGAACTGCTAAAGTGCACCGAGCCGAGCAGCATAAAGGCACTGAAAATAAAAAAACAAAAACACATTATTCGTTAATGTCAAGCAGGAAGACAGAAACACCGGGCAAACGATGCAAACCATGTATGCCAACCGCATATTTTAGTTAAACTTAACACGTTACTTGGAATCTCCTCTATCAAAAGGCTAGTTTTCCCTCTTTCCTCCATCACGGAGACAGCGGCTGGCGTTTGACATGTGTTGTCTTTTCGGAAGTTACTTATAAGAAAACACTGGAAGGCCGCCTAGAGCCGGATGTTGACACTGGCAGGTGTAGGTAAATGAAAAAGAGTTACATAATAGTGCCAACAGTAAAAAAATAAATAAAAAAAAAGGCATTAAAAATACATTTCAGTGTTTAAAGACGACTAACGCTGGAAATCCACCTCGCAACATCATTCCAAAATGTTTTCGGGTGTTACGCCGCGTTCTTTGCGCATACGCCACTCTGTTCACGTTGGCAAACGGTTGCTGGCTCCTCACCGGTTCTGTTGTAATATGTTTTCTAGGGTCTTACTTGGTCATAAGGGTTACTAGCAAACATACTTTGAAATACATATATATTATTACCTCCCGTCCCTCCCTCGCCTTCCTTTTAACCAATGAGGCCTCCCGCCTCCCCCTAGACCCTCCCTTCCCCTTTCAAAACCCCCCCCCACCCTTATCCCCTCCTGTTCTTTTGTCTAGCCCACGCTAGACGTATTTCTTTTCCCTTTCTCACCTGCACGGCGGGGCCTGGAGGTCATCGAAGGAGGCACTCCTCGGGTCGCGGAGCTCCGCGAGGAGTGCTACGGCTGGGGCGCGGCTTGTACGAGCAGCATGGCTGCTCGTGAGGCGTGTTCTGGGGGCCGGCTGACAGGGTCAGCCGGCCCTCTGTGGCTGGGGCGTTGGTTTCCGGTTTTCCGCGCCGCGGAGCCGCGAGGAACCGAGGAGCTTCATGTTTGTGATGCAGGTAGGACGGGCGTTCGGCCCGTGGTTTTTTATGGATGTTGCCGTTTTAGGGATTGGTGGAGCCCTGTTGGGGGGAGGACCATGGTCCCATATATAGGCAGTTTTTTGGGAATGAAGTCAGTGTGATTTTGTGGTTTACCATGCCGAAAGCTGCAGCAAAGAGACGTAGGATTGTCTCTTCTTCCTCCTCGGAGGAGGGAGGTGAGGATAGCATGGCTCTTCCTGAGAACCCTCAGGTTCCTGACAGAGGTACTCCCCTCATGTCTAGAGAGGAAGTGCAGGATATGATTGAGGTAGCTGTTACCAGGGCACTGCAGACAGGCGTGGCCAGGTCTGGTCAGGCTAAGCGTGCGCTCTCATCGGTAGCGGCAAGGAAATCCTCATCGGAGAGTGAGGATGAGGCCCCATCGACGTCATCTGGGGGAAAATATGTTTCCAGAGAGGAAATGTGGGATGTGATGGCACATGTTCGGGACAATTTGGGTTTCCCAGTGTTTCAACCTACAAACTCGGATTCTCATTTATTTCCTCAATATCAGACACCTTCGAAGTTTGCCATGCCTTTCCAGGGGCCTGTGAAGGATATGGTGTTTCGTGAGTGAAAGGATGTAGAGAAGGCTCAGGTTCCTCGATTCCTTCAGAAACTTTACTTACTTGAGGGTGAGGAGGTTTTGCCTCCTTCTATTCGCCTGGACTCTATTTTGGCTACTCTGATTGGCAAGACGGCAGTCAATCCGGAAGATTGTGTGCCTACGGATGCCACAGACCGTAAAGTGGATTCGGGTCTTAAGAGGGCTTTTGCTGCGGAGAATCTAGCGCTGAAGGCAGGGATTTATTCTGCTTATGCGTCACAGTCATTGGTTCAAGACTTTGATAAACTGGCGGTAGCTGTACAGGAAGGGGCGGAGTGTTCAGAGCTCCTGGCTGGCATGGAGCAGCAGGCCAGATTGTTGGCTGATGTGTCTTCAGATGTGGTCCGTACTTCGGCTCTGGCATCCGGGTCTTTGATTGGGGCTCGTAGATCCCTCTGGTTGCGTTCCTGGAAGGCTGATCCAGGGGAAAAGGCGGCCTTGTTGAGACTGCCGTTTGAGGGCCGTAACCTGTTTGGAGATCAATTACCATCCATGCTTTCCAAGGCATTTAAGGAGAGGAAGCATGCCTTGCCTTATAAAGGGGGCTCTTCTTCGAGTAAAGGGTGGAAGAAGCGTTCCAGATCTTCTCCTTCTAGGGATGCTAAATCCTTTTCATTTAGGAAACTGCGTTTTCAGCCGCGTTTATCGCCTAAGAAGTCTGCTCCTGCGACCCGGGGTGGTTTCAAGAAGGGGTCCTGACAATCACTGTGGGCCTGGCAGAGGGCCGGTTGGGGGAAGATTGAGTCACTTTCTTTCAGCTTGGGAGGACAGTGTGACCGATCATTGGGTACTAGACATTGGTGGTCATTCTGACCCTGGCGGTCTTTGACCGCCAGGGCGGAGGACCGCGGGAGCACCGCCGACAGGCCGGCGGTGCTCCAATGGGGATTCCGACCGCGGCGGTAAAGCCGCGGTCGGACCGGCACCACTGGCGGGGTCCCGCCAGTGTACCGCCGCCCCATTGAATCCTCCACGGCGGCGCAGCTTGCTGCACCGCCGCGGGGATTCCGACCCCCCCCCACCGCCATCCAGATCCCGGCGGTCGGACCGCCGGGATCCGGATGGCGGTAGGGGGGGTCGCGGGGCCCCTGGGGGCCCCTGCAGTGCCCATGCCACTGGCATGGGCATTGCAGGGGCCCCCGTAAGAGGGCCCCTACATGTATTTCACTGTCTGCTGTGCAGACAGTGAAATACGCGACGGGTGCAACTGCACCCGTCGCACAGCTTCCACTCCGCCGGCTCGATTCCGAGCCGGCTTCATCGTGGAAGCCTCTTTCCCGCTGGGCTGGCGGGCGGTCTGAAGGCGACCGCCCGCCAGCCCAGCGGGAAAGTCAGAATTACCGCCGCGGTCTTTCGACCGCGGAACGGTAATCTGACGGCGGGACTTTGGCGGGCGGCCTCCGCCGCCCGCCAAGGTCAGAATGAGGGCCATTGTGTCCAATGGTTATGTCATAGATTTTGTTGTGGTTCCTCCAGATTCAGGGGTTCGTCCCACTCCTCTGCCTTCAGAGGGGTCTCGGAGAAGGGCATTGTTGGACGGAGTGCGAGACTTACTGGTCAAGGGGGCCATTTCCCACGTTCCGCTAGACGAACGGGGTCAGGGCACTTATTCGGTCTTGTTTCTTGTGCAGAAGGTTTCAGGGGGATTTCGACCAGTGCTCAATCTAAAGGAGGTGAATACCTGGATCAGGACAGTGCATTTCCGCATGCTGTCCATTCAGACTATTTTTCCATTGGTCAGGCAAGGGGACTTTCTGGTGTCAATGGATCTGCAGGATGCTTACCTACACGTGCCTGTGGCAAGATCCTCTCAAAAGTTCCTGAGGTTTGCTGTGGGTTGGGACCATTATCAGTTTTGCGTTCTGCCTTTCGGTCTAAAATCTTCTCCTCGAATTTTCACAAAGGTGCTGGCTCCTCTAGTGGCTTTGCTTCATTCAGAAGGGGTGTTTCTGCATCCTTATCTAGACGACATTTTGATTCATGCCCCATCACGAGACCTTTTGCAGAGGCAGGTGGTCCAAGTTCTGGGGGTCCTGCAAAACCACGGGTTTTTAATCAATTGGGAAAAGTCAAACTTAGTGCCGTCCCAGGATCTGGTTTTTCTGGGGGCTCGGTTTCAGACTCTTCTAGGGTTGGTGACTGTGTCAGAAAAAAGGTTGGGTGTACTCCAGGCTTTGGTAAAGAAGGTATTGTTACTGTCTGCTCCCCGAGCTCTTCTATGGTTGCGTCTGCAGGGTCATTTGGCGTCGGTGATCTTTCTGGTGCCTTGGGCACGTTTCCATCTCCTGTGCTTGATGACTTGGTTCTTGAGAAGGTGGGCACCAGGGTCCAGTTCTCTGAAGGACAGGGTTCCAGGGTCCGGATTGATTCGCAGGGAGTTGCAATGGTGGTTGGAGGCAGCCCACCTGAGGGTAGGGGTTTCTTTATCACCTCTGAGACCTGTGGTGGTAACGACGGATGCCAGCCTCTCAGGATGGGGGGCATGGATGGAGTCGGCTCAGATTCAGGGGTTTTGGTCCCCTCGGGAGGCGAGTCGCTCTTCGAATTGGCGCGAATTGCGGGCAGTATTCCTGGCTCTGGTCCATTTCCAGGATTCCCTGAGGGGGTCGGCGGTTCTGGTTCGCACGGACAACTTAGTGGCCAAGGCTTATGTCAATCGGCAAGGGGGGACCAGGTCGAGGGCTCTGTTCAATCTAGTCAGGGAGATTTTTGTGTGGGCTCAGGAGTGGGTTCCTTCTCTCAGGGCTACGTACATTCGGGGGGTGGTGAATGTTCGAGCGGATCTGCTGGGCAGAGTGATTCCTTCCTCCCAACTTTTCTCTCTCCGGAAGTCTCTATTTCAGCATCTGGTTCGGCTTTGGGGTCTTCCAGTGCTGGATGTGTTTGCGTCAGTAAGGAATGCGAAAGTGGAGCGCTTCTGCTCCTGGTTTCGGTGTCCCCAAGCATGGGAGGTGGACGGGATGTCATGTCCTTGGCCGCAGGGCCTTTTGTATGCGTTCCCTCCTTTTCAACTACTCAGGGCAATTCTGTTACGAGTAAGGGATCTGGGGTCCAGGGTTATCCTAATTGCGCCTCTTTGGCCGAGAGCGAATTGGTTCCCATTGTTGATGCTGAAGGCAGAGGGGAGGATGTGGCCTCTGCCTCTTTGTCCGTCTCCCCTGGAGTTTCCATGCCTACCAGTGGGGTCATTGAGGAGGTTACACTTGACGGCCTGGAAGTTGAACGGAGGGGGTTGACAGGTCTATGGGTGCCGGTGGCTTTGAGTTCTACCTTGCTGGAGTCAAGGAGACGTTCCACTTTGCTTTCTTATGGTAGGCAGTGGAAGGTGTTTTCGTCTTGGTGCTTAAGTCGTAAGTTGGATCCTACCTGCGCTTCTATCTTTGAGGTGATGCAGTTCCTGCAGGATGGTGCTCATTTAGGGTTGTCAGTGGCATCTCTTCGGGTACAGTGGGCGGCTATTCAGGCATTCAGAGAACCATGGCGTAATCTTCAGGATGAAGGGCGATTGATGCCTGGCTTGTTAAATTATTTCCTCGCCCGGTACGTTCTTTTCCTTCATGGGATCTGTCCTTGGTTTTGGATGTGTTGACGGAGGCCCCTTTTGAACCGTTGGGGGACTGTGATTTGCGACATCTATCTTTGAAGGCGTTCTTTTTGGTAGCCATTACTTCGGCTCGTCGGTTGGGGGAATTGGGGGCATTGGCATGTTCCTTTCCTTTTTGTAAGATTTTTCCCGACAGGGTGGTTCTGGTTCCGGTTCCGTCTTTTATTCCTAAAGTCAATTCTTCGTTCCATTCCCGGCAGGAGGTCATTCTTCCTTCATTTTGTCCGAATCCCTCATCAAGGGAGGAGATCCGTTTGCATTCGTTGGATGTACGTAGAGTTTTGTTGGAGTATCTGCGGGTGGTGGCTCCTTTTCGTAAAGGGGATTCACTGTTTGTTAATTTTGGTCCGGCTCGCAAAGGTGAGAAGCCTTCCACGGCTTACTTGAGTCGGTGGGTTCGATCTTTAATTCTGTTGGCCTATTCCTTGAGAGAGGTGGTTCCTCCTCTAGGGATTCAGGGGAGATCTACCAGAGGCATGGCGGCTACGGTGGCAGAGCTTCAGGGGACTTCGGTGGTGGAAATTTGCAGGGCCGCCACTTGGGCTTCTCCTTCGACGTTTGTGCGTCATTATAGGCTGTCTGACTTGGGTAGTTTGGAGTCGGTGCTAGGTCACCGGGTCTTATCCTCTATGAGATAATGTTGGGGGATGTTCTTGGTGCAGGATATTAAATAAAGGTCTTGCAACTCGGTGTCCGTCTCCTGTGTGTTTTCTTGCTATGTCTCATTGGTTAAAAGGAAGGCGAGGGAGGGACGGGAGGTAATGCTTCCATTTTCTTACGATAATGGCATTACTCCTAGTCCTACTCCCTCGCCTTCCTTTTCCGTTCCCTCCCACCCTCCCAGTACGGACTGTCCGAGTTGCGGCTTGGGCTTGGTTTTTGTACAGGAGGGGATAAGGGTGGGGGGGGGTTTTGAAAGGGGAAGGGAGGGTCTAGGGGGAGGCGGGAGGCCTCATTGGTTAAAAGGAAGGCGAGGGAGTAGGACTAGGAGTAATGCCATTATCGTAAGAAAATGGAAGCATTTTCCCTTAGTATTTTATATTTCACAAAGTTGCCCTATTGTCTCTTATTTTTGGCACGACAGCTTTATTACGCCAACAGTAATTGCATACTTAGTGTGGGAGTGGAAGGGGACTTGTGTAGTTTATGTAGAAATGTTGATTACTTTGAGTTCCTATTTCTCTCTTTCAGGAAAGACAATAAGTATTTTTGCATCCTCTATTCCACCCTGTCCCGTCATCTGTGCGTGGGTTAAAAATATAACTCCAGCACCTACCCTGCAAAGCGTTCTCTCTCTCTCCCCCTCCATTGCCCCCGTTGAATATATTTTAAATGGGGTAAACCCCACATACCCTCTTTGCAATATTGATATATACACTTTTAATTGTTATATCTAAACGAAAACATTAGCCCACACACCTAACCCCTAACAGCCCCTACTGTACATAAACACTACCGAACCATGAACCCTAAAAAACACTTACTCTCCTTTAACACGACCCATTCATAAACCCTAAGGAAAGCCTTACTACATATGCCTTGTACCTCTGATCCTAGGGAGGCCCCCTGGGTATAATGGAGAGACGGCCCTCTTTTGGGGTGCAGGGGACCCTGGCAGTTCTTGGGTTTCCGATTGCTAAAAGTGATACTGTACATCACTGGCATCAGGCAGGACCTCCCTTAATAGGTGAGCGGCATGGATTACTGTGCAGCTGCAGAACAAGCAGTATACAAATGGAGAAGATGTGAGAGAAAATCTGGGGCCCATGGACTGCTCATCATGGCTTGCTTTAACACCTATTGTGGTTTCTTGGCTCTTATGTATACTCATTGTCAATGTAATTATAACTGATGATTGATGAAAATGTCATAACAGCACTTTTGAGTCTGTTCGCCGTTTCTCGCTTTTGTGAAATATTGCTATCCAAGCAAAAGGATATAAAAAACCCTTACTAACCCTGATCACTACCCATTCTTGAAACCTAAAAACCTTTTCTATCTCTTAGAGCTACCCATTACTGCACCCTAAACTTTCATTAGCCCCAACTCTAACCTTTCCTTTAACCCTAAAAGTCCTTTACTACCCTTTAAAACTATCCATTCCTACACCCATAAAACCCCTTATTACCCCTCTTTAGGTTGCATAACCTTAAACATTGAAAATGACACCTATGTATGAATATATATTACCTACTGGTGGTCGCCAGTATGTAGTTATAGTTAGGACCTAGGTTCTATAGGAAGAACGTTTTTTTTTTCTGCTAATAGGTTTGGTGCTGCTTGACAAATCTTCACAAAATTCTCAAAACACTTTAGTTGGGTAAGTTGCTGTCTTGAAAGTTTTGTAGTGATTCTTCAAGTGGGGGGCCACGAAAGAGGGGAGTCCCAAAACACACTTTCTCATGCATTTTCTCATAGGGTCTTTAGACACGACAACAGTCCGAAATGCTGAACTGATATACACCAAATGTGTCAAGAAGCTTGATCCTGGTGTGCAGATTTTTGCTTTTAGTTATTTGGTGTAAATCTGTTCAGTAGATTTGGAATTATTAAAGGCTAAATAAATATAGATATCTAGAGACGCGGAGGCTCAGCGGATCCTAGGAATCTCATGCTGAGATCTGATTGGCTACCGCCACTTCAACCAGGAAGTGTTTGCAGCCATTTTGGGACTTCAACTCATTGCATGATTGGCCCTTATCATTAGCAGTTATGATACCGCACAAAGTTCATTATAGCGTATGATTCATACCAAACATTCGGTTATATCCTGAAGTTAGAAATCGGAAACAGGGATTTGGTCTGCTGACATCTGTCACTATGAAGTATATATTTATATAATAATTGATCCACTTGTAGTGCTTAACTGATGTGTTTATTCCGTGGCACCTATTGCGCACAGGGTTAAGGTTGTGTGCAGGTGCTTCCAGGAACTGTAGACATTCGGTAGAGAAATGGGGAAAATGATACGATGAGAAATATGACAATACAAATATGTGAATTACAGTGTAATTCAGATGTGTAGTTTCACAGAGTAGTGTACACAATATCGTCTCTGTTTAAGCACCGCCCTCACCACCCCCACCTTATCTCCTTAAGTGCTGTGCTTGGTTCCAACACATCCAGCTTCTTATTGACATAGAAGAGTGTCACAAAAAATGAAAGAAGAAAAGGCGTATTAAAAGAAACAGACACTAGTAAATAAAATGCAGATGGTCCAGCTATTGTTCTAGAAATGAATTTTGCTCTTTTCACACTGGATGCAGATCATATGACCCACTCCCTCGCACACACTTTCTTTAAGAACACCAACATAGCTCCTGATAGCGGGACACAAAAACCCCGAAATCGTTGTTTCAAATCATGAAAACCGTTGATGCCCAGCCATACTAGATTTTAACATTTCTATGTACTATAGCCAGTTTAATGGCCAGTTTCTAAGTACTCCCTACACTAAATTATATTGGTTGGTCCATATTATGACATTTGTAAAACTGGCATTGTTAGCCCTTGCATCTTTTAGCACGTTTCACCTGTCTTTTTGCTTTCAGACCTCCTGTTTTTATGGTATGCTGGACTTTGTTTTTTGCAGGTTTATTGTCTCTGTGCACTTTACCACTGCTGATCAGTGCTAGAGTGCAAGTGCTTCCTGTGTAAATTGTATTAGTCACTGTGGTTTCACCATCATCGGTATATCTGATTTACTAGTAAGTCCCTAGTAAAGGGCACCATGTGTGTTCAGGCCTGTAGATCAAATGCTACTAGTGGGCCAGCAGCACGGGTTGTCCCACCCACGAGTAGCCTGTAAACATGTCTCAGACCTGCCACTGCAGTATCTGTGTGTATGTTGTCTTGCACTGCCAAGTGTACCCACTTGCCAGGGCCCAAACCTGCCATTTTACTACATGTAAGTCACCCCTAAGGTAGGTCCTAGGTAGCCCCAGGGGCAGGGAGTAGTGTGTTTGAAAGGTAGGACATGTACTGGTGTGTTTTACATGTCCGGATAGTGAAATACTGCCCAATTCATTTTTCACTATTGCAAGGCCTATCTCTCCCATGGGTTAACATGGGGACTGCCTTTAAATATATTTTAAGTGCATTTTCCCATTGGGAGCAGATCGACATTCGGCGTTTGGGGTCTCTGAACTCACAATCTAAAAATACATCTTTTGGAAGAATTGGTTTTTAGATTGTCTGTTTGAAAATGCCACTTTTAGAAAGTGGGCATTTTCTTGCTAAACCAGACAGTGACACAAAGGGAGCCAAGGTGTGGCCTGCATGTCCTGATGAGTCTTCCTGGGCTAGAGTGGGAAGGGAGGAGCTGACACCTGCACCTGAAAGGGATGTGCCTGTCCTCACAGAATCCAGTCTCTAACCCTCTGGAGTGTGTCAGGGGTCAGGCCTGGGCAAGAAAGGATCTTATGAACAACAGAGACTTTCCTTTGAAGTTTGTGTATTTCAAAGGCAGAAATGAGTACAAGGTGTACCCCAGAATTTTAGAACATTTCTGGATCAAGAGGAACCTCTGCCAAGGAGAAGGGCTGAAGTGCTGGAGGAACAGTACTGTCCCTTTGCTGTGTGTGCTTTGCTGAGTTGTCCTGCAGTTGCTGCTTCTGCCTTAAAAAGGACGAAGACTGGACTTTGCTGTGTATCCTGCTTGTGAAGTTTCTCCAAGGGCTTGAAGTAGAGCTTGCCTTCTATGGGAAGTCTCAGGGATATCAAGTACTTCAGGTTCATCTACCTACAGCACTGGCAACTGTGTGTTGTGTGCTGCAACAGAAGTAAAAACACCACCACATCATCAACAACACCGCTGTCTGCACCCTGACCTGACGATAATGCCCGGAGCCATACCCCGCTTTGCATCGCAACCCTGGTCTCACCGACGCCACCACCTGATGCCGTCACTGAGCTGCTGCTTGCACCATAACCTGTGGGCCTGCACTCCACATCGCTCACACCACAGCCTCGGTATCTCTCACGCCGCCACTCTACACTGACACTGATGCCGCTGCCTGCACCCTGGCCTAAGGACACCGCTCGTGAGGTACACGAAGCACTGTCTGATCCTGTACCTCAGCCTCCGTGCACCGACTCCAACGCCATCAACTCCAGCAATGACGACGATGCTGCCTGCACCGCGACCTGCTTCACACCGCAGCCATGGTCTCACAAACATCGCAGGATGAATTTACCACGCCGCTGCCTGCACTGCGACCTGTGGGCACTGCACGTTGCATAGCCATCAACACCAACACTCCAGACTTCGACATGAGCCCAGAGTTCGATCTGCAATGTGTGTGACTGCAAGGGCCCAACAACCACTGCACTGACCTCCAGAACCAACGCCCACCGACGCTGCACTCCAGACCTCATCACAACGACCATGACGCCCTACACTTCCAAGATACTGTTTGCAGGTCTTCCCGACACCATAATTGGCCCGCAACCCTTTAGTCAGTCTGAACTGTTGGATTTGTTGGTCATGATGCAGCGATAGCCCCAGATGGAGCTATTGACCTCAAGAAACTGTATTTGTAAGTAATTCTGGTAAAATCCATATCTTTATTACTGTATGTTAGATCTGTCTCATTTTGGTCTTGTTTTACAGAGATAAATATTGGCTATTTTTCAAAAACAGGAGTGGTGTCCTTTTGTAGTGTTTTCACTCTATTACTGTATATTATGTGCAAATGCTTTACACATTGCTTCTGAGATAAGCTTGACTGCTCGTGCCAAGCTCCCGAGGGGGTGAGCAGGGGTTATCTCAGCAGGGTATCTCCCTTTCCCTGAAAAGAGTGAGGGTCCCTACTTGGACAGGGTGTAAACTGACTGCCAATTAGAGAACCCATTTCTAATATTGGTTGTCAGCGGTGACGATAGGACTTGCAGTTGCACTTGACCTACTGTAATTGGTGTACACTACTACCATATTGCAAACCACTACATACCACATACAGGCTTTATGTTCTTAATTTTTCCTTTGATCTATTTTTGGTCTTGAGTTCAAGTTGAACTTCCTACTACATTATGTCTCCGTCAAGGGCATCATCAGTTATATCCCTGTTTTTGGTTTTCGAGGAGGATAGTTTGGAAACCTACACCGTGAAGGAACTGAAGGCAGTTCACAAATGCCTCAATGTCCACGTTAGAGGCCTCACCAAGAAGGACAAGCTACAAAAGGCACAGAGGGCCTGGGTAGCAGCCAGAAATGCCAGTGGGCATTCTGAGGATCCAACTGGGGAGACCACTGAGCCAAATCTAAGGGAAGATGTGCTGAAGGTGCAGGAGCTGTCCGGGCTGAGGTACCCTCTGGGTCAGGCAGCGGTAGGGTTTTCAAGGGTCTGACCCAGAAGAGCTGGAGGTCAAGAGGGAAACTAGGACACATAAGATAAGAGTTGGAGAGGTTAAAAATGGTGGAGGACCAAAGGGAAGAAAGGAAGATGCTCTTAGACCAAGAGCTCAGAATAAAGGAGCTGGATCAGAGGAGTAGATCTAGCATCAATGGTGGCAGCACTACCTCACTGCACTCAGAATAGCACACATTCCCAAAAATGTAGAAAGGGAATACAAGAAGGGAGATGATATCCAGAGGTGATTTCAGGGGTTTGAGGCATCTATCCACATGAATGGAGTCCCTGAGAAGGATTGGGGAGCAGGATTCTTAAACCACTTCACAGAGGAGCAGAGAGACACCTTCTTAGATTTGGGTAAAGGGTACAACCTCACCTATTCTGACATGAAGGAGGCCCTTCTCACTAGGCATCGTCACATTCCTGACAGTTACAGTGATCAGTTTAGCGGAAGTAAGAAAACTGAATCACAGACCTGGTTAGAATGTGTGTATTCATTTTGCAGATCACTGGAAGGTTGGGTGAGGGGCAGTAATGTGTCAGATTTTCAGGGGCTGTACAACTTAATTACATGGGAGCACTTGTCTAGTCTGTGTTTTGCAGAGCTGCACTGACACTTGACTGATAGTAACATGACTGACCCCCAGGAAGCTTGCTATGAAGGCAGACTGCTGGGTGAGTGCCAGGGTCCACAAGAAGGTGTATGTGGGAGACTCTGCCAAAGGTGGGCAAGGTCCACAGCAACAGAGTGGGTGGACAAGGGTAAACAAAAGGAGTTCTCCAAACGGCACCAATCAAGTACCCAGGGTCAAATTTTCCGCCTGCCAGAGTTAAAAAAAACAATTGGTCTCTTCAGGAAAGCCTGCAGAGACGGGACCCCGTAAATGTTTTGCTTGTGACCAGGTGGGCCACATGAAGGGGGATCCCAAATGTCCTAAGTGGACACAGCCACCAGCCGGTAAGCAGCCCAAGAGGTTGGCCACTGTAGTGCTTGGAGAGGAGATGGTCCAGGTGGGTGTGGGAAACCAACCGAGAAGACCATTGCATCACTCATAATGCCTAATAAACCTAAAAAGTATAGCTTGTGGATGACCATCAATGGGCAGAGGGTAGAGGCTCTCAGAGATACTGGAGCCAGTGTGACCATGGTCCGCTGTCACCTGGTTTCTGAAGAGCAGATTGTCCCTGGTGTATTCCACCAAGTAGTTGAAGTGGACAATTCAGAGGATCAGTGTAGGGTGGCGCAGGTTCCCTTTCATGAGGGGGGGAGGTCTCAGGTTCCTTGAGGGTAGCTGTGAATCCCACCATGACTGCTGGGCAACGACCTGGAAACTTACGCCTGGACAGAGGTGGAACTCAGGTCACGCTTAGGGATGCAGGGGTCACCAGAGTGGGAGTGCGTGACCACACGGTCAATGGCAACCAGTAAGGGTGATCCGAAGAACCTGGAACCTGAAACAGTGGCCCTGGTGCCTGCCAAAAGAAAGGGCAGGGGGTGCGGAAAACCTGCCTCTAAACTTCCCACGTCTGGGAGAAGGCTGACCTCGAAGGGGACGTCCCGGGACCTACAGAGCAGCAAGTGGCCAAACTGGGAGACCTACCTGAGCTGACCCTTTGGCAGCAAGAAGGGGGTCCCACCAGGGAGAAGTTTTGTGCCGAGCAGAAAGTGTGCTCTACTCTCCTGGGTCTTAGGCAGCAGGTTGAAGACCAGGCAGATGGTGCTGAGCCCAAATCTCACCTGATCTATTGGAAGAATGGTCTCCTGTATAGTGAGCCTAAGGCTGCTGAGCCTTGGGCAGCCCATGTGCTTGTGGTACCCCAATGCTTCACAGCCTTCCTACTGGGCTTGGCTCATGATGTGGCTCTGGCAGGACATTTGGGGCAGGGCAAGACCTTTGACAGGCTTGTCACCCACTTATACTGACCCCAAATGAGAGAAAATACTGATGCCTTCTGTAGGTCCTGCCAGACTTGCCAAGTGTGTGGCAAGAGTGGAAATGTAAAGCTCCCCTTCAATCCTTCCCTGTTGTGAGCACCCCTTTCAAGCAGGTGGGCACTGACATAGTAGGGCCTCTGGACTCCAAGACAGCCCTGGGCAACACGTTCATTTTGGTCTTGGTGGACCATGCTACTCGCTACCCAAGGGCTAGCCCTCTGAGGACAGTGATGGCTCTCGTCGTGTCCTGGGCACTGAAGGGGATCTTTACCCAAGTGGGTTTCCCCAAGGATGTGGTATCTGACCGGGGTAAAAACGTTATGTCCATGTACATAAAGGCCAGGTGGAAGGAGTGTGGAGTCAACTACAAGCTCACCACCCTGTACCACCTCCAGAGTACCGGATTGGTTGAGAGATTCAAACCAAACCTTAAAAGCATGACTGGGGGTCTGAAAGACTCCATGCGGAATAAGTGGGACGTCCTCTTGCCATGTCTTCTCTTTGCCTACTGGGAAGTACAACGGAAAGGGGTTGGCTTTAGCCCCATTGAGCTGTTATAGGGGCACCCTTTGAGAATACCTCTAAGTCTGGTGAAAGAGGACTGGGAGCAAGCTCCTAGGAATTTACACCAGGATGTATTTATTTACATGCTGGCCTTCAGGAACCAGACTGTCCACTTCAGGAAGCTCGCTCAGGTCAACCTGGAGGCAAGCCAGGAGGACATGAAACGCTGATATGACCAGAGTGCCTCTCTGGTTGAGTTTCACCCTGGCTCGAAAGTGTGGGTTATGGCCCCAGTAGAGCCCTGTGCTCTACAGAACAAGTGGACAGGGCCATTTGAGGTAAAGTAGCGCAAGAGTGATGTTGCTCACTTGGTGGACTTGCAGACTGCTAGGAACCCCTTGGGGGTCCTACATGTGAACCACCTCAAACCAGACTTTGGGAGGTCTGAGCTAACCATGCTTTCGGCTACAGATGATGGAGTGGAAGAGGAGAGTGAGCCTCTCCCCTACCTCCTGTGTGCCAGGAAGCAGGATGGGTCAGTAGAAGGTGTGATCCTCTCCCCTTCTCTGACTCTAGAACAGCAGAGTGACTGTCTCCAGTTACTAGGACAATTTTCAACCCTTTTCTCACTCACTCTAGGTGTCACCCATCTATGCACGAATGACGTGACACTGGGGACAGCCTGCCTGAAAACACAAAGTTTATAACGGCGCGAGTAATAGTTACCTTAAGGAACGAGTTATAGTTACTTGAGATACCCATAATTATGAATTTCTATGTTTTTGTGCATATAAATATATATATATATATATATATATATATATATATATACACACACACAGACACACACACACACACATTCACTGAAAAAAAACAAGTTTAGAGGGACATTATAGTTAGGCTCACATTTTAAACATACAAAATCATAGAAATTCTCCTGTTCTGTGGCCCTGCCTAATTATTTTTAATGTGAAGCGCTGGTGAGGTGGTGGTACCAACACTTCTGACTTCATTGATCATATAAATGTAATATTTGCAGTAAAACTACTGAGGAGAAAACTGTGCATGGCCAGGGAGGCAATGATAGTTACCTTAAGACAAGAGTTATAGTTACTCGAAACAACTGTAACTATAACAGGTGAATTTCTATGGTTTTGTGTGTGTAAATTCTGAACCCAACTATAACGTCCCTGTAACCCTTGGTTTTTTAGTGAATTACTAAGGTTGTTTTTACCTCTATTTCCTAACTATGACATCCCTGTAACCTTTGTTTTTTTCAGTGAATATAAGTATACATTACCTAAAGGCAGTCGTCTGTAAGTAGTTATAGTTCAGACCTAGTTTCCATAGGAAAAGTGTTTTTTGTTTAGCCAATAACTTTGGCGCTGTTTGACGAATCTTCACAATATGTTCAAAACTAGTACCCCACTCACTTCAGCTGTTTTCTTGAAGTTTTCCATTTGATCCATCAAGCGCTGACTAAGGAAAAGGGGGGACCCAAAACGCTTTTCCCCCAGGCAAGGGATTTTTAGAAAAGACTGAACTGCTGTACGAAATGACACCAAATTTAGTAGAACGCTAGCTCTTCGTCCAGAAAGTGTGCTTTATGTGATTTGGAGTAAATCTTTTCAGTAGTATTTGAGTAAATAAAGAGAAATGAAATTTGTAAATCTGGACGGAGCCTAAGCACAGATCTCATGGTGAGAGCTAATTGGCTGCCAACACTTCAACCAGGAAGTGCTGGCAGCCATCTGGGATGGATGTACATGATGGTACCTTTTAAATGATCTACAGAGGTGAAAACTAAAACTAAAGCTTAAATGTAGGGAAAGAATGTACTTTAAGAAATATGTGCAGCAGTTGCAGAACTCTCAGACATGGACCCCACTGAAATGCATTGTAGTGACTGGCTGGTTTTGAGGGTCACAAAAAGGAGAACGTATAAAGGGTGATGATAGACTTTAGTTACAATATAAATCTTTTGTTGATGGTATCAATACTCATTTTAGGAATTGTGGTGTGTTCTAAGGTGCTTTTACCCTGTGAAAAAGCCTTCTGCTAGGCTTTCATGAATCATGTCAGAGAGAAAACTGTTTTTTCACAATTTTCCTATAGAGTTTATAGAAGGTGCATGAATGAAATGAATGAAAAATTATATTTCGTGAATATTTAAAATCATTGCAATTTCCAACATTTATACAATCCCATTTGAATTAAGGTAAAATAAAATATAAAATATGCCAATACATATCTGTTTGAGCTATGACTTGTCACTAGAACTCAATCCAGTCACTATAACAAGGATAAGAAGTATGCATGAAAACAAAATGACAGCACTGTTCCCTGCAATTAAACACCTAATCATACATAGTTGGTTGTAATCCCTATTCAATATGACGACAACTCAACTAAAGTTGCCTATCCTCTAAAGTGACACTGTGCTTGTTGTATTTAAATTGATTAAATAATAAAAAAAAAAACTTGTGTTCAACAGCTAAAAGCTTCTATTTCCCCCAAACCTACTCTTGCCTGGTAATTCAGTTGTTTAAATAGTTAGTAACAGTGCAAATCTTTTTAAGGCCACCTGCCTATCTTATTAAGTGACACTGTGCTTTTATACCTGGACCTTATAGGGTGAGCTTATGTTTTACACCTGACCTTAAAAGGGAAGCTTGTATCCAACAGCTAAATGCTTCCATTTCTCCAGAGTCCACTTGTGCCTGAAATACAGTTGGATATGCAGTTGCTAACAATGCAAGTCATTTTTAAGGACACATGCTTTCCTGGCTCAAAAAAAAGCCTATCATATAAATTGACCTGGTGCTTTTATACCTAGAATTTATAGAAGGCGCTTGTGATTCGTACCTAAGGACTCCTATATCTCTCAAACAAACTCACCCTTGATTTACTACTACTTGCAAAAACTCCTTCATTGTTCTAGTTAAGCAACTCTGCCGACGTTGTAGCTGCTAAACCTACTGTGCAAATATACATAAAGATGTATTTAAATTTTTTTTTATCGATGCACTTTTTTTAAAAGGAAAAATTCCTAACGTCCCAGCACTGCTTCCCTAGTTACATATTAAGCTAGTTACATCCTAGCACCACTTATGTTAAAATACTGGGAGAGCCTTACACAATCAAAGGGGAATCTAAAAGAAAAGTTTGCTTGGTTTGACCATAACCTATTGCCTCTGCCGATTGTCTGATTCCAGTTCGCCTTCCTTTCCTTTATTGTTGCTGGGTCTCTTTAATTCACTCAGCCCAGATCAGACCTCTCTCATATACTTCTCAAATGTGGCTAACTCTGGGGGTGCTCTACAGCAGTGTTCCCCAACCCCCGGGCCGCGGACCGGTGCCAGTCCGTGGATCAATCGGCACCGGGCCGCCCCACTGTGGCGGGCGGTAAATGTTTGATAATTTTTCCGTGGCCCGCTTGTCACACAATGGGACAAGCGGGCCACGGAAAAATTATCAAACATTTACTGGTCCGCGGCGATAAAAAGGTTGGACAACACTGCTCTACAGGACAAAAGTGCAGGCATTGCTTCTGCACATGTCCATAGCCCTTTTAATGAGAACATTGGTTTCAGTAACTTCAGTCGTTCTCGTAACAAGGATGGGCAGCAACATACAAGGTGCTATTGGGACTCCTCTCTGTACTGTACTTACAGAGTCTGCATTTAAATATTTGTGTTAAAGATGTCCACCTGGGTTTAGTTCTTTTGTTGGCAAGGGCACTAGCCTGGCCCACTGTATTTCTGTCAAACATTTCCTTTCCACAGCATTATTCAAACATGGCTGCTTAGCGGTTGTTTAAACAAATAATAAAGTGCACTACTCATTGTACTCAAAGTTCCATAATTTTTTTAAATGCTCAAGGCAAAGATTTTGCGCGCAAGCCTTAATAGTTCTCTGTCCCAATAGAACGTGCTATGATAAGCTAGAATAAGCTGTTGCGTCGTTTGGCCCAGCATCAAGCTGCACAGTCACAAAAGCACAAATCGGCAAAATCAAATAATGAATCCAAGTTTCATCAAAGTAATCAACTTTATTCCATGTTAACTGTAGAAATTTCAGAGTTCACAACTGAGGCAGCGTGATTTCCAACTTTAAATGCTGAGGAAATGCCCATCCAGACTTTTTACAAAAACATGTCAGAATACATGTATCGTCCTGGGTAAGTGTGCAAATGTTCACCCAATGCATTTTGGGCACTGACCCCTTCCTTCAGGGGTAACTGCAGTACAAAAAGAGCACATCAGTGACCATCAATAATTTCATAACGTTAAAATATGCTAACACATTTTGAACAATATAGCCTTAAAAAAAATAAAAAAATAATAGGCCCTCGTTTGCCTCCACTCCGCCCAGTCCACTATGTGTCAGTTCACCGAGGTGCGGGTGTTACGCATCTCACCTCTTTTCCTTGCTGCCACCTTGCTGGCGCTGGAGGACCTTGGTGGCACTGGCATAGAAAGCATTCTGGCAGCCGGACTCCCTAAACCACCACCAGGCTGTCGAGATGGGCAAACAGCTGACGGCTGGCAGCTGCGGAGGGGACCTGCAGAGATGATGCAGGGTTTGGGAGCACCGATGGAGCACAGACGGTGTAGAGGTGCGCCTCCTTGAGCCTGCACCAGTGTGACCAGCGTCTACCAGTGTCTACGTCATCGCCGCTCTGCTTCTATGAGGGGAAGGGTCCACCCTGTAAAGAAGAGCCCACAACCTATATATAAGGAAGGTGCTCCAAAAGCTAAAATGAGATCATATTATATGTGTATATATATATATATATATATATATTATGATCTCATTTTAGCTTTTGGAGCACCTTCCATATATATATGTGTATTATATATTATATATATATATATATATATATATATATATATATATATATATATATATATATATATATATATATATATATACACACACACACACACACAAAAAATATTGTTTTGCAAAATACAGGACTGGTCTTAGTATGCTCTGGGGTGTTGTCTTTTCATATTATGGGCTATCTTAGCTCTGCTCAGACTTCCACGCTAAGTGGCCTTGGAATTCCAGAACTGGTGTGGAGATATGATATGATATACATACATATATATATATATATATATATATATATATATATATTTATATATATATGTATATTCTTAAGTTGTTTCTAGATAAAGTTATACACCTCGATGAAAACTGTGGTACGAATTCTGGGTATGGACACCACTCCTGGCCCAGTTCAACTTATATTCAATGCTTACGTAAAATAATAAGTGCTGATGCCCAAAGAACTCCTCAGAAGCCAGCAGCAGGTGTAATGAATGTCAGGATTGCCAAATGCCACAGGTGCATAGTCAGGATTCCAATTACACCATCAGACATTCATTGACTCTTTATTTCACCTTACCTCCCCGCTTTCTTCCTTTGTCATTGTTTTTTTAAGTCTTTTTCTCCATTTCCCACTTTTGTTTTTTCCCCCTCTCTTGCTCCAGGTCTAAGTCTGATGAGGAAAAGTAATTGCAGGTCCCTAAAATCAGTGCTGGTGGTCCTCACCTGCAACCACTGACTCAAATTAAGCACAGCATATAACCTACAAATGTTGAAAAGACAGTTAAGCCTACCAATATGAAGAATGTAAGGCTTGGAGGGGGAGCGGAATGTCATCTCTGTATATCAGAGCTTTCGACTGTCCAACCGGATAATATATCACTTTAATTTCCTCTCTCTGGAATGTGGCTGCAACTAGGGGTTCCAAGGAAAGCAGAAATGGTAGACAGAATGATAGAAAGGACATTGGCAAGCCTTGCACGCTGCCTCTGAAGATGGTGAAGGTGTGGGATACAAACCGTGGCAGTTTAAACTGGGCCATAACATGCATGCAGAGAGCTTTCTTACCTTCGATATAAATTCATGACCAGTTCTGCCTTTCTTAGAGTTCAAAATAAGCAGCCTCATTCAGCCCTGCCAAATTCCTTCTCCACGTGCAAGGTGAGGGTAATTACCTTGTCTAGAGAGTCCTTGGTTAGCCAGAGTAGGTGTGTTAGTGTTCAAAGGTGGTTTATTGATAAATGTGTGGGAAACAATCCCTGCATCAGATAAAGAATCATATTTTGAACTAATGAATGAATGATTGGCTATTTATAAAACGCAACTGTCTCTTCAAAAGGAGCATCCGGGCGCTACAGAAGGAGACATGAGAAATATACTGGCTACTACAACCATAGGGCTACGGGAATTGCAGTATCAGGGAGTAGGAAACTGCGTCTGGGATTCCAAAGATCCAGGTTTTAACTTGCTTCCGGAAAATATCTTCCGAAGTTACAAAACACAGTGCCATGCGGGCTGATTCCGTGTCTTTTCCCCAATGACTGAAAAAGTCTTTCCTCCTTTTGACTGGAGTCTAAATTTCGGGACGTTGACGAAGTTGGCTGAAGAAGACCTAGTTGGACGAGTGTGGTGAGTGAGTAATTCTTTCAGGGAGATAATTAGCTCCCGAATTTTTCTCTTTGAACATGAAAGATAGAATTTTGAACAAGACTCTTTTAGGAATGGGCAGCCAGTGTAGGACTTTAATAGGCGCGGATGCTGATGACCGCCGGGGCACATTCAGGGCTAGTTTAGCTGCCACGTGTTGCACTTTCTGTAATTTTTTTATCGTCTGCTTGGTGGACCCTGCATAAACACTATTACAATAATCCAGTCTGCAAGAGATGAGTCCCACAGCACCCATTTTGCGGGACTCCAAAGGGAGGAAAGTAAATAACTTTTTGAGAGCTTTAGTAAGGTTAAAACATGTACTTGCTACTGCAGAAGCTAGCGGGTGAAAAACAAGTTGTTGTCAAATTTGTCTCCTAGAATTCTTACTACTTGAACTGCTTGCTGGTAAGGGGTAGGAGGAGAGGGAGGCCACCATGTCATGGGGTCAAAAACATTGTACTTTCCAAACAGCATAATTTCAGTTTTATCAGTTTTACACTTAAGGTGATTAGCTTTCATCCATCGAATAACTTCTGATAAGCTCTGAGCCAAGAGATTCTTTCTACAGGGACAGCATCAACTGAATGTCATCGGCATTTGATGTAACTTCAATGCCAAAGGAGGCAATCAATTAAATCAGAGGAGCCATATATTTGTTAACCAATGCAAGGCTCAATGAGGAGCCCTGAGGGACTCCTAGGCTTATGGATTTTACCAGGGAGCAGAAGGGGCCTGACATCACTGCTTGCCTCCTATTGGATAAAAATGATTAATCCAGACCAACGCTTGATGGGAAATGCTGCAGTTCTGTAGCCTCTGCAGTAAGATCTTGTGGGAGATGGTGTTGAATGCTGCCAATAGGTCCAACAAGATCAGGACAGCATTGTGGCCTGAGTTTCGTGTCATTTTGAGAGTATCAGAGACTTCAAGCAATGCAGTTTCTGTGTAATACTTAGGGTGAAACCCCGATTGTCTGGGGTGCAGTATGTTAAAAGATTTCAAAAACACCATCAATCGAGAATTTACGAATTTTTCTATAATTTTACTTAGGGCTGGAAGTAAGGTGATAGGGCGTAGGTTAGATAGTGTTGTAGTATCTGCATGTGGCTTTTTCTGTAAAGGTTTTACTACCGCTATTTTCCATGATTCAGGGACCACTGCCAAAGTTAGAGAAGAGTTCAGAATATCATTGACCAGAGGATTGATACAATCAACCAACTTGTGAAGTATGTGTGGGGGGACAGGGGTCGTGCGGGGATCCTGGTTTACCAGATAGGATTGCTTGGGCTGTTTGGGGGAGAGACAGTTGCTGGAATGATGTCAGGGAGGGGTTGGGTGAGTAGTGTTGCTATGTGGAGGGTTCGCCAGTGTCTAAAGTACTGTGGATCTTCTGAACCTTTTCCCCAAAATAGGTGGAAATATTAGTACACAGCTCTTGTGAAGGGGGAATCTCCCTGTTCATTGCATTGGGTTGTAGAAATGTTTTCATGATCTTGAAAATAGCTTTCTGATCTGAAGCAGCGTTCCCGACCTGTAGGGAAAAAAACTGCCTTTTAGCATTCTTAATTTGAATATGGTAGCTTTTCAAAGCCTTTCTCAAGCTTGACCACTAAACTGACTGACACTTAGCTCTATGACGACTGTACTGAACTAATGAAGCATATTTCTAACGTTAACAAGCAGGTGAAGGACGCTCTACCACTCCCTCTGAAAGAGCACAGACACTATCCAACTGAGCAAGTCGGTGATGATAAAAAAATTAAAAAATCCCAAGGAAGAACTGCCTGCAACTTTGGTGACAACACAGACTGGTGTAAAGTGTACTGGCTACAAAAACTGTATACACACCACACACATGAAAAGAGCCCCTCCACCTGTGCTTCCTTCAACTGCAAAGCCACAAGAGGACGCTGAAGCAACAGCAATATTTCCCACCCCTCAACTGTTAGAGACAGGAATAATAATACAACTCCGACCCCAAGCCTCGGTAAGTCCATCTTCTGAGCCCAACCAATGATAGTTTACTATCGTGCCCAGACCCCAAAGTACTGGTGACCTCTCAGGCCTAACGGTGGTGAAGAATGGGGTACAGAAGGACTCATCTGCCCTGGAAAAAAATTGGATGGAAATAAAGTACACTGACAAAGAAGTTATGCACACCATTTGCAGTAATCATTATTACCACCTTAGCAGCTGCTGCCATTTACCTTATGATATATATTCCCCTCAAACAACACCATATCAACTGATGACCTGCAGGACCACTTTCTAAAGAGTACCATAAGAACACAGCCATACAGATGATGAATGCTTATCACAAGCAATTAAATGTCTTAGATAGTTGGATTTGCTTAAAGCTTCCCTCTGTGACACAGTACGTAATGCCACAATTGCCCTTGGGTTTGGCGCTTAATGATTCTTGTTATATTCTATTTAAACCAGTGATCACCTGGTTTTCTGGTCTGGGTACTGATGTTAGACATAAATATAGAGATGAAATAGTGGTACCATTAAATTGCACTATCAGTGGGAAGAATTCATCCTAGAGGGACGCTTTCAATGACAGTGTTTTGACAAATCAATATAGGCAATTCACCCAAAGGATGAATGCCTTGATTTCTAACACTTCTACTCCATTTCATCAGCCTTCAGCCTGTTGGGTAACAAGAGGGCATGGACAATTATGTATCACATCAAATGGATCACAAGAGAAGGAATAAAGTAACTGTACCCAATGTCTCCTGGTACTCGCTACCAGTAATGGAGAGTGCATTTATTAAGTCTGTGGTCAAAAAGCATACCCTTGGCTGTCTAAAGGTTGGGGAGAATTTTGTTATTTGGGCCTAGTGCTTCCCCTTATACGACACCATTCTAAAGAACACGTCAGCAAATTTCTGGTAAGAAATTGTGTACTTAGAGGATAGCTCTGCTCATGAGTTCGGTGATTTGGCACTAGGAATACTACCTATTCTAGGAGTAGCAATAAATTCTAGAAGAATGAGGTAATTAGGCTGTGTGCTGAAAACAACAATAAATTAAACAACATGTGCCCTAGGAAACATAACAGAAGAAATGGTAGCCACAAGGATGGTAATGTGTCAAAATCATATGGTACTAGATATGCTTTTTGCTGAAAAAGTGTGTGTGTGTAAAATGAACTATATAAAATGTTGTGCACTTAATCGCTGGTAACACCCCCAGTGTTCGCAAAGCAACAGAGAATTTACATAACAAAGGAGTACAAGTACATCATTTTGCTGAACAAATCTTGTAGAATGGCATTTCTTCCCTTTTTGGGGCTTGGGGATGGATTCTATTGAAAGGCATAATATTCATTGAGACAATTATTCTGGGATGTTGTTTGTGCATTAATATAATTCCAACCGGATGTGTCTGTCAATGTGTTAACCTATTTCTGCAATAAATGTTCATCAGACAAATGCTCTTATTATGACCAATGAGGCAATTACACAAATGATGAATATTTACACACGTGGATGGAAAAAGATAGAGGAGAGGTAAATGGTTGAACAGGTGTTCAAAGGACAGATTGAGAAAAAGTGTAGAAAGGGACACCGCTGTGTTATTCATTCTTTTTTAATCACTGGCAGTAGATGTATTCTTGTTCTGTCCTTTGTATAGTAAATCTTGCCTTCAGCTTCCCTTTGAACTGTGAGAAACTCTGTGTGTGTGTGCGCAGAGAGTTTCTATCTTTGTTCTATCTGCACCGGTCAGGGGAAGGAGAACATTTTTAACCACAGACTTATGTGAAAGTGAGTTGACACCAACTGTCTGGTTGCGGACTGTGCTTTCTGGTATGCTATGCATGAATAACGGGAAATTCTACAGCTTGAAATGTTTCGCAAAAGGCTATAAATAACATGAGCTGGTTGCATCCACCAGAGCTTGTTCAAAACGCCTGGCTTCACATCTCTCAGGTCGAACTTGCAATAAAATGTCTCTACAACTGTGACTGCTTGTCGCCTTCATCTGCAGTACCAGATTTTGTGCATTCACATTGGCCACACACCTGAGTAGGATCATTACAAAGATAGTCACTCCCAGTAGCATGTTACAGGGTTTTATACCTGGCAGAGGCTCTAATGATAATGTCAACAGGGCTATTGCCCTTTGTACTTTTCTGGGTGGCCATGGGTTGTCTCTGGCAATGATCCTGTTTGATACAGTAAGGGCTTTTGGCAGGGTTTCCCGGGTCTATCTTTGGGAGACAATGTGGCATATGGGTTTTCAAGCCTCTTTCCTGAGGGATTTTCAGACTCTGTGTAAAAATCACCAAGCAGAACTAAATATTATGAGCCAGGAGTTTAAAAGAACCAAAATATCAAGAGGGATATGACAGGACAGCCCGTGCTCACCATTGTTTTTGCGATATATGCAGAGCCATTTATACAAGAATTAATAGACACTGATATTATCAAGTTGATTTCTTTTATTGGACATACAACGAAACTGCTTTCCTATACCGATAACTCCATTATGACCTCATTTCTTGATGTGCCAATAATGGAGATAGACACTGAGGTACAGAGATTTAGGGCAGTTTACCGCTATCTGTTGAACAGAAGTAAAACTCAAATAAATATTCCTGAATTATCTTTGCAAGATGCGAGATCCTACGACAACTGATGCAGACACATATTTTGGGGTAAATCTGATACCTGAGGATGATAAGGTAATATCAGTAAATTAGGATTCACTATTGACTAAAACAGAGAACCAGCTAAAACATTCAGATAATCTCCACTTAACTATCGTAGGCCGCAGTGACATTTGTACTTGTATTTTTATCTCTTAGGGGATAATATTCTTGAATTAACACCTATCTGGTTTAATAAATTAGACTGAATTTGCAGTACTGTTGTGTGGGGCTATAAACAAATTTGAAGGAACTTAAAATGTCTTAAATTTCCTATTGGTAAACGTGTATGGGCATTAGTCAGCTTCAAATATCATTACTGTTATTATTATTATTATGCACCATTATTCATATGAAAACCCTGATTCAAGGTCATAAACCAAGATCAATTGCAATTCTGTCCATTTATGATCTATACTTGGGGAATTACAGTAATGATTCTAGCCAAGGCTTCTTGACTATAACTACTATAAAAAAAAGATAATGTCTCCAGTCTAATGGGCACTTCCTGCCTGTACTGGGCTTTGGATGCAGGCCCGGAAATAATACAACATAATATTATGGAAAGGGGGGGGGGGGTTAACAAGCAGACCAGACAAGGATGAGTGAAAGGCCATCTGGCTGAGGGTACTAACAGCATTTGTCTGCATTAAATAAAAAGAAAGTGTTTAGAAGGTACTTACCAGCTGGAAACTGACTCTGCCCTGACTCAATGCTTGTTGTGATCAACATGCTTTTTAATGCAGAGAGCTTTTCATTTGGATATGAAAATGTGTATTACTGAGCATTCAGCATGTGAATAAGTGTGATTCCATCAAATGCATATTTCTGGCGTATTTGTCTGTCCTGCAAATGTGTCAGAGGTGATAATCAAGCTTAGGAAAAACACACTGGTAATAGGTAAATATATGTTTGATTGTTCAGTACAGAAACGTTCAACAAATAGCTCCAAAAACAAGCAGCCACCTATGTTTATTGTTTAGTTTAGTTAATCCAGGGATGCTGTAAAACAAATTGAATGTTTCTAGATTCTATTGTTTACATATCACTTTTCTCTCACAACTCATCAGGCCTCCGGTTAATCCAAACAGGAGGAAAACACAGGTCATATTGGGTGTGACTTTTTACAGCTGGAATGCGGGAATTGGCTAATCAATTGTCGTGAGGATCTTTTTAGTTCCTGAGTTGGGCACCCCTGTTTTAGCTTAGTTTTACGGTTTGTGCCTATTTCACATTTTATACATGCTTTTATTCATGATCAGTGAGACTGCTTTTCAGTGATGGCTTTTACACTTTTTATCAGCTGCTTCATTTTAGGAAGGCAAGGGTCACGCTGCTCATATAATCAGCCTTTGCACCACACATAATCTGTACATTTGTCCTAAGCTATTACATGCAGTACATTATATGCTAACTTGTGTTAATGGTCAAGGAGCCAGCTTCTATCTCTGGGACACAGTATTACATCAGAACGGTGGTCCCAATGTGGTATGGGTCTTTACATAACCTACACACTGACCCAAGGAGGGTAGAGGGCATTCCGGTCATGATCATCCTAGGAAGCCAACCACACAACAGGCATATTTGCTGGTGCTAATCTTTCAGCCTCCTAAAAGGATTGCCAACTACAAGACAAGCAAACCCCTGCTCTTCTATCCAAGTATGGGGCTGGGGCTGATCCCTTAGGTCGGGCAAGGCAGAGGGCTACAACAACTATGCTCTAATATGTAGACACAGGGTTAGGTAGGAATGTCTAGAACATCTAGAACCACATACAACATGGTGGGGTTGTTCATATTCTTCATCTTGAGCGTAATGTTTGCTATTTAGCTTTGTTTCATCTGCCTAATTATCACAGCACATGCTTTTTTTATATCAAACTGTGATAGTTTCAATAACTGTATTGAAAACGTATCTCACATCTTGTGTCTCGCCTTGGAATGCATGAGTAACTGAACAAAAGGGGCATTATCTATTTCCAAGACTTCCCTGGGGAGTCAGTATCATGTTCATGTTGCAATAATCACTTTTTCCCCTGACAAGTTTAGAGGTTCAGGTGAGGCACTATGAGCTAGCCAGGACTTAGGCCCACAGCTACTAATGACATGAGCAGCATTCGGTTTCTCATGTACGGCAGTGCTGACGTCCTAAACACGCAGGCCTATTACTGAAGTAGGAACCGCATAACACAGTCATCTTCCGAGTCAGCTGAGCATATTTCTCCGTCTTTATTCGCTTTTTGCCTTCAACCTTCCCTGTGTTCTTTGAGAGTTGGTGGTTTTCCCAGTCGTTGTGGACAAATATTCTGGTCCAGTCCTCCATCAGTCTCCCATAGCTCTAGGTGAGCCTTTGATTCCTAGAATCCCATGGGCCTCCTCATTGCAGCGAACATAATATGTGAAGGACAGTTTAAGTGGATACTCCATCAATAAGGGATTTATTTTTGGTGCAAGGGTGATGTGATGTCACTGAAAATGTTATGCTTTGCCAGAGCAAGTCCTGAAGAAAGGCAATAACAGAAGAAATCTCCTTGGAAGGAAATTGAACCCATCACCCTTGATTCTGCCACGATTCATTATTTCAGCTTAAAAAAGTGCACTCTAGTCACCCACACCAGGTGCCAATGTTTGCTGGATCTGATAAGCATAGTAAATGCAATGTCTTTGGTTGAGCATGTCAACTGTGGTGTCCACATCTGAGAGAATGTGGGGAAGGGTTACTTAATGTGCAGTTCATGGTGTGCATTAGAGAGATTGTGATTGATGTCCCTGATCCTAAGGTTGTTTTCCAGAGTCCAGTTCTCACCATATTCCACCTTCTTGAGGATATGTTAGTCTTCCCGAATTCCAACTCCTGCATGAGGGCATCTTGATCATAGGCCTGTTTTGCGGTGAAAGGCCCAACTTGTTCTAGCCCTGTTTCAACTCTCCATAGTTTCCAATCCAGCCCAAAGACAGATATTGCTAAATCCTTTTGTAAAGATAACAGTTTGAGTTTGAATTCCTCGATGAGGAGTTGTATGTCCTCTCTAGTGGTCTGACCTGTGCTGCCAAAGTGCACAGTATGAATCTACATCCTGACCCTCCTGCATGGGTCAAATGTCCTGTCAGACTTGTATCCCTTTTGATGTTGAATCCTGTCTTCTATGGATAACGTTTTTCACACCTTTTGCTTGGCTGCTGCCATGACGCAATGTGAAGAAGGAGGATAAATGCTAAAGGTCAACAATACTCCAGCCTCCACTGTTGTGGTACACTCTGCTCTTCCCTGGTGGTTAGCCCGGGCCAGCAAGCCCCATAGGAGTAGATCCACAAGCAGGTTTCCAGCACCCGCAACAAAGTGTCAGTGGCCACACGTTTATTCTGCCACACCACAGCCACCCAAAGGATTTCTCCATAGCCAGGCCTCTTCACCACCTGGCTCCCCAGGAACAGTGGTAGTAACCAGGGAAGGTTTGCTACAAATGGTGCCAGATAGCGGCTGGCCCAGGACACATGCCTATGCAGTCTTTACATCACAAGCTGTTAACATGCCAATAAGTACCAAGCAGGTAAGTACCATGCAGTCGTTTTTTTGGTACCTTACAACATGGCACTTTACCACATAGGCAAATATTTGTTAACTGTCATAATGATGATGTCATTGGTAAAAAGGGAGGATTTAGGTGTAATGGGATGGGGCAGAGTTTCTGTTGTGGTTTAGGAGTAGGCAGTGATAAGGGGAGGTAATGTGTTTTAAGAGCTCAGTGGTAGACAGAGGTTAAGGGAGGTAAGGTGTTTTTAGAGTTCAGTGGTGGGTAAAGGGAGGATAGGGATTTTTAGGGTTCAGAGGCAGGAAGAGGTAAAGGGAGGTAGGTGTTTTTTATGGTTTAGGGGAAGGCAAATGTTAAGGGAGGTAAGATGTTTTCAGGGTTCAGGGGAAAAAGTAAAAGCAGTTCAGGCAAGGACAATGGAGGAGAGCATTTTATGTATACATGTGTGTGTGGGTTTTATGTATACATGTGTACTTGTGTGCGTGTGTGTACGTACACACACACACACAAATATATTTATATATATTTAAACAGAAGTCGATACCAATGAATTGCATTGATTATATTGTAAAAGCTTACATGGTAAAGCCCGGCGTGGTATTACAAAACACTGTAAAGAGTAAGGCGTTGTAATGCTCGTGGGGTAAAAACATACATGGAAAAGCCATTTGTGGTAATGTCTGGGACATCCAGAGGTCAGTGTTTGTGATTAGCTGCAAGGCTGTGCAAGAGATCAGGGCAAGAGGCTCAGTGCCACTGGTGGCCACCAATAGAAGCAGTCGTTTTTATGTGGGAGTGATGTGCTTCCCAGTAGTTCTTCCTCTTCTTCTCTTATTCCACCACTCTACATTCCACTACGCTGATCTGTGCGTTGCTGCACCAGAAACACAAGGGTAACAAACTTGAGTGATCGGTGAGCCCATTAACCGGTAAGCCAGGAGCTGTTCAAATGCCTCTTTCATTCTACGGTGCCCAACTCAATTCCACCATTCAAGGGCAAGGTGAGGGCCACCAACCAACTTCTATGTCCTGAACCCGACTCCCAGGAAGAAGGGGGTCCACCCATCCATCCCACTCAGATTTTCCCTAGGAACACTGCCATCATGTGCCCGAGGTCTCCAGCTTAGCACCATGCCCAGTCGGTAATGGCAAGTGCCAACGTGACTATCTCCACCGCAGTGTGCTCGGAGCTGCTCCCTGCTCCAGCACTGATCTTCAAACCCCAACATGATTGCGGGGTTGAGCACACTTCATTGTTACCTTTCACGTTGCTGGTTATGGCTCTTTATGTGCCCCAGGACACCGAGCCATAAACTGCGAATGTACATAAGCAAGGACGCATCTTGCTAGCTTCTCACCCTGGCCACACACCCAGGAAGCTTTTCCAAGTAGTCTAGCTGTTCTAGAGCCTTTCTACACAATATTCTGCCTGATGAAATTCCAATATCCTGAGGTATGGCAAGGAGATGGCCAAAGTATGTAAAAGAGGTAAATGTATACGAGCATGGAACAAGACATGGGTCCCATTAGCCATCACAAAAGACATAAATAGCCCGAAAAGAACAATGTTACCCACCAGAGATACTAGGGCTCCATTATTAGGTAGTCATAAAGCAGTTCTGGGCAGGTGGTGATATTGTATCAAAAGAGCAACTTGCAAACAATGAAGGCTGTCTGAAGAATCAAGCAGAATGGTCAATCTCAATTGAATGAGCCTTGAACCATCATACAGCGCTCATGTTGAAGTCAATGGTCTTCCTGACATTATCCCGTTAGGCAGTACCCTAGTTGGCAGACTATGCTTTGTAGCTCCTGCCTACCATCTTACTTATATGGTTCATTACTTACTGTGAAAAGGAAGAACAGTGAAGAGTAGCATGTAAAGGTCTCAGTACCGTTCTCAACATAAGGTAAGCAGCAGAGTGTATGGCTAAGGGAAACAGCTTGGCAGAACTGTGGTTGACATTTTAAAACTCCAGCGTCTGTTACTTTAGCAAAGGTACATTATAATATTGAAATACTGTCCTTTGTGATTTGTGGATGCAGATGTACAGTCTTCACATCCAACGGTTTCCAGGGTGCATAAAAGCAGTAAGATGCTCAGAACTGCAAGTTGCAGCTGGGGATTCTATCCACTTCAGGGGTGGAGTACCAAACTATCCACAACAAATAATCCTACCAGATAGAAGATGGGGAACCCACTTGCATGTGACAGCCTATCCCTCAATGAGTTTGAGCAGAGAAACACCGATACTGGCTCATAGCTCCCTAATGAATCAAAACATGCAAGTGGTTCTGAATAAAGTCATTATGAGAATAAATGGAAATGCCATAGCACAAGCACCTTGGGAAAGTCAATGTAGGGACTAAATGCCCTTGAACAAGCCTTAAGGGTTCTGAAAATCCAGACAAGCCACTCTCTTGCAATAAAACTACCACATTAACCTCCATCAGTGTCCTTCCATCTACCATCAGGAATAACTGATATATATCCTTAGTAAATCAACTCCCTTTGCTACAATGTCAACTGGATTTGACCACATCCAACTTGATAATAACTACTTCAGCAGAAAATCAATCAGAGGTAACGATATCTACGTCAGAAACAAAAACACCAATTTTGTCATCAATTACAAAACTTATTACAGCTTCTGGTGCACAAAACAAGGGCAAATGTAGGCTGAAGGAATATTCATTTTTTATGCTACATACCGGTTGGCCCAGCATACCACTATGTGTTGATGCAAACAAAACAACCAACCCCTCAACCTGTATGAAGTGTAAAGTGGGCAGAGGTAGAAGTGGGTATGTCGATGCAAGATAATATTAAAGGATTACAACAAGGCACAGAAAGACGTTAGCATCTTCGAGACCCAACAGTTTCCACTTATGGATTTTTATGGGAGGCATAGAATTACATTTCTCGAGCAGGCAAAGGGTCAACTTGTTCTCCAACAGCAGCATATTCACTAAATACTGAGCACCAAGCAGTTGAGGCAATTGATGAGGCCCATAAGAGTATCCAAAATCGAAAATAACAGAAACCTCTTTAGTTGAACATTCAATCACTGGTGTACTTGCAGTGCCGTACTATAGGTCACTGGTTGTTTAAGCCTTGAGGCACGATTTGAGGCCATCTGTAGAGTTAATCTCAGCTAACATAAATACAATTCATGTTAAGCATGGTGGCCACAATATGCAATGGATTGGAAAGCCACCAAGTGACTAAAGCCCTGCCTTCTTCACACTCGAAAAGCAATTAGTCATTGAAGTATAAGAGGCACAGACATCTAGGTCATTGTTTCTACAACAAAAGATGGGGAAACCTGACACAAAGCAGGTCTCTTTCACCACACGTGTGGATGAGCTGGATAGCAGGGGGTTCGTTATGAAAGATACACAATCAATACTTTGTTCACCATTTAAAAAAGATACAGACTGAGAAAGCTTCACATGAAATTGCTTCTGTTGGTGTAACATACACCTGTTCGGGATTTCTGAGCATGAACATCAAGATCTAGCGTCAAGTAAATTTGTATATAAATTAACTAGAAATTTCATTTTTTTCATCAGTATTACTAGATCTGAGTGATCTGACTCAAAGAAACAACTCTGTCATTGGCGACTACAACAAAACTCAGATAAAATGAGAATGATTTCAAAGTTTACCATATTTGAATCTTAGTTCTAACTCATCACGTGATAAATGGAAAATCAGGCAACTGATCTAATGCTTCAAACAAGCTGCAGCACAGACAATATTGTTTCAACAGAAGCTGAAAAATGTAATGGCTAGGAAAATGTAAAGTTATGCATATGACAATCAAACAGTTCAGCCCTTCTGGAAGGAGCCAGAACAGGACACCGCTGCAGGTGTGACATACCCTTTTGCCCAGGTCTAATTTTAACAAATAGGATCTCACTGAGTCCCAAAAATCTTGCAGACGGTCCGCAGGTGGCAACATTTCTTCATATGACCCTGATCATTTCTCACACAGGGACATGTCCTTCACCCAATCCTGAAATTTCGGGGAGAGTCTGCTATCCCATCTCTGCGTTTCCCCAAAAGCAGAGCGGTGGCAGTAAAATTTAGAAATGTTTATGGGATCTCTTTAAAACATCCCAACAGTACTATGGTGGGGGTCAGTCAATAGGTATGATCTGTCATTTTTGAGCAGTGTCATCATGAGTTGAGACTCAAAAGTGGCCACCACTGGGCCGGTCCATGCTAAATGAAATAAAATCTGCAACTGTAGTTGAACATCTTTTTCAGTAAATGTCAATATCATGATAATAGTGTACAAGATGTACTGGGGAAAGGTACACTCTACATAAATACTTACAATTAATCAATTAATCAATCAATAACTGCCACTGAAGGATATCTCCTTGGTGTGTTGGCAGCAGAACTGCCATTGATCATCTGTTATGTCCTGTCCCAGAACACCCACTTATGCCCGGCAAGCCCTGGCAGGCTCCAGGATCAAGCAGTCTAGTGCTGCAGTGTATAATTTTGATAGGAGTTTATATGGGTGCGGGTTAGTAAGTAGGATGGTCAAAATCGACCAGGGGTTCCTCTGGGAACATATAAAAGACGCTCTTCATGTGAGCGTTTGCCATAAGTAAGAACATCTAGCATAGTTGCCTGTGAGTCACCCACATATTTCTGCTATGTTTTACACTTATGTGCTTGAAATAAATCGCCTAGCGTTGTGATATATCTCTTCTCCAGAGACTGTATCACCCTAGGGATGCAGTCTAATTGTAAAATGTGATAATGCCTGGTCGGTTTTTGTGTGGAGGATAGTAAGGATACCCTACACAGAGTGGCTAGTCTATTCCAGGCCTAGACAGTGCACCTCACTTTATGAATTTCCTCAGTAGGTCTGGTGATGTGAGTTTAAGGGGCCGCCAAGAGAGGGATGGGAGACACTAGACTCCTCTCAATACCATGGGTGGGAGGCTGCCTGCTGTGAATTGAATTTGTGCCATTATATAGTAAACTTCAAAGTGGGGGCTGCAAACCCACCCTTGTGATACTGAAGCTACAAGATGCGTCAGCCAATCCTGGGTTGCCTGCCTGCCCACGATAGCTTGTTCATGAGGGAGCATAGTTGGGTGAAAAAACTTTATTTATGGGCACCAGAATATTCTGGTACAGATATAACAACTTAGACAGGACTATCATTTTCATTACAGCCACCTGACCCCACAAGTGGTAGTGGGAGGATGATCCATTTATCAACTCAAGATTGTAAGTCGCCCATAGTTCGCCCTGACAATGGTGGGGATGTCTGTATGGTAAAACATACCTAAATAGCTAACCAGTTTAGTCTGCCATTGTAGTTGATAGGGGGTGTTACAACATCATTGTTTTAGTAATATATTTACTAAAAGTGAGTGTTTAAACATAAACTGAAAAATACTCCTGCCCTGATGGCAATGCTATTAGGAACTTAAGAGGCAAGTCATGGATCATGTGTCCCCTAAATGTAGGCTAGATTCTTATTACACACAGAGCAAATGTTTAGTCTATTTAATCAAACAAAAGAGGTTTGTTGTACAGCAGGAATGCTGAGCCCACATATTTGAAGGTGCACTCATATGTGAGAATGAGGTAAACTGTGACTCTGTGAACTAAAATATTTGCCTAGGATCACACAATTTGAGACCTGTTTACAGGTCCAATACATTAGAGTTAGACTGAGTAGATTATTCATGCTACTCGACCAGCAATGTAGCAATGTAGTAACAATATGATTTTTCAAGTCTGGAAGGGGTGTGGCAAAGGAATGCAGGCTGGAAAGAGGAAATGGAGAAGTGGAGGGATTGCAGCAGTTTAAAAGAAAAAGAAAAACAAGGGGTGACAATTCAATTCAGACATCTGAGGATCAGCACATTTTAGAAGGGGTAAGGCCATTGACACTTACAAGGTTGGCTAGCTTTAATGTCTTAAGCTTAAATGTGAATGGCCTGAATAAAAAAGCACAAGCATAACTCTGTATTCAGATGGAGTAGAGAGCAGCAGCTATTAGTGGTTTCAATTCAAGAAACACATTTTCAACAGCACCAAGAATTAAACTGAAAATAAATGGAAAAATAAATGTTCTCCACCTATGCCACTATACAGGAGTAGTGGTCTTGTTCTCTAAGGAACAAGAAGACAGACCCGAAACCTAACACAAACAAAAAGGGGAAGAGGAGGTGATCAGATCGGATTTCACCCTCCCTGACAAACCAAACGAGATTTTAAAATTCCCCTTACCTACTAGTAGTGATAACACCCCAGCACAGGCCAATGCTTGGGGTGGAGCAAAGGTTTTTTGGGGGTTAGTTCAGGAAGACACACAAATATTCAAGGGGATCCTCTAATTAAAAATACCTTAGGGATGTCCCTAATGCCCGTTTGAAAATGGCCCCCCCTACGTAGGATTAAAACAAATTTCCTGTGATGAATTGGGGAGATTAGTGCATCATCATCTGCAGCAGAGTAGGGTTTTTGCACAGTGGATCCCCCTTTGAATGTTTGTGTGTCTTCCCAAACTAACCCAAAAAACCCTTTGCTCTACGCTAAGCGTTGGTCTGTGGTGGGGTGTTGTAGCATGCCCAATGATGAAGCATGCCACTACTAGTGGTTGCGGGCAATTTTAAAACCTTGTTTGGTTTCCCAGAGAGGGTGAAATAACATTTAGATTACCTCCTCTTCCCATTTTTGTGTGTGTTAGGTTACTTGAAAAGGAGGATGGAAGAGGAGTGTCTCTCACCCCTTATCTTGTTTGCTTTGGTTGTTAGACCTGAAACAACACATTCATACTGGACAGGCAGATGGGGATTGTCGCAGTATACACAGAGATGGACCAGTAAAGTCTGAGAGATACTATGGTCCAATCAGAAATCACCCTGCCGATCTGAATGAGCTGGGTTGGAAATAATCACAACTCCTAGGAACTATGTTAATAGCAGGCCATTTTAATGTTGTCCTAGATATTGATCTAGATACAACATATGTTGATCATATATTGAACAAGTCCTTGATTTTAAAAATATATGTATTGAACTCGGGGGTGACTGACATCTGGGATGAAACAAGCATTTGCAATGCAATGGGTCTCGCATTTGTTTGAGTTAGAGCTATTGGCATTGTAAATTCATAACTGGACTTTTATTGCCACATAAAGTGGTCTGCCCAGGCTCATATTTGGGTCTTTTCCTGCCACATAATTCCAGTGGCCCTGCATATAACTACAACACTTTCATTTATCTTCTTCCTCTATCTGCAGCCAAAAACGAAAATGTTGCCATTTAGCATCATAATTTAAATCTGCCATGCTAATTCCAACAAAATACCACTTTCACCATCCCACCATCAGAGTTGCTGGCTGGTTAACACAATTCCCCCCGCCCAAAAAAGACACAAGGCAGTCACAGAAAATTAGAGAGAAATAAACTAGAAGGGTCTCCGAGACATATCAAGAGTGTTCAAACAGTCATAGTGGAATAAGGATGTTAAGTTGGCCTGAATCATGGTCATAACTTCAATAAGGAGAGATTAATACAACATTTACAAGTAGCATGTAAACCCAATAAAAACCTTTATCAGAAATAGACTTTTTGACATTAGACTATAATGCTCATAACAGCCCCTAGAGGACACCACAATGAAAATAACATTTGTAAAAAACATGGTCATGTAACCATATAGTTAGCCCCTTGAGGGCGTAACCACATGGAAGGACAATGGCAGAAAGTAATGCAATGTAACCATATATTTAGCCCCTAGTGGACATAGCGCATGTCACATGTTTTGGGCTAGCAGGCCTACTGCAATGAAATGACAAACATGGCCTTTAAAACACAAACTACTCCCAGCTGTAAAACAAATGTTACAGCCATGAGAGCACTTAAAAAGACACTTAATGGTGGGAGGGATTATTATTTTGGGATCCCCACTAACCTAATATGGGAACCCAGAGATGATGTAAACAGAAATAGCACATTGTGGTGAATGATTTGAATATGGTCCCATTGTCCTAGGACCACCACAGGCTACTGAGTTATGAGCAAAAATGCTTTGTAAAAGTAATGCCCTGCAAAGCATTATGGGGCGAGTTTTTGTGCCTGCGCATATTGCAGTATATTGACTGTAATGTTCAGTACAGCCCATAGTGGACACCACAATACAAATAGCACTTGTAAGAAACATAGACATGTAACCGTATAGTTAGACCATAGAGGGCATAACCAAATAAAAAGAGAATGGCAGAAAGTAATGCAGTGTAACCATATATTTAGCTCCAAGAGGGCGTAGTGCATTACACATTTTGAAGGCCTACTGCAATTATATAACAAATAAGGCCCTTAAAACAAAATTACTGCCAGCTGTAAAACAAAAGTTCTAGCCATGAAGCCGCCCGCCAAACTCATTCGCATGGAAGACCGGCACACCGGTCTTACGCCCGCCGGGCCTATTAAGAGTTCCCCGCTGGGCTGGCGGGCGGAAACAGCGTTTCCGTCCACTGGCCCAGTGGGCAACAGGGCCTTAACATTGACGCCGGCTCATAATTGAGCCAGTGGCAATGTGGCAGTGAGTCAGGTGCAACAGTACCCGTCACGCTTTTCAATGCCTGTATTTTGGGCAGTGAAAAGTGCAACGAGGCTGTTCATGGGTGCCCATGCACTGCCCATGGCAAGTGCATGGGCAGTGCAGAGGCCCCCGGCGCCCCTTTTCCGCCAGCCTTTTCATGGCGGGGCTATCGCCATGCAAAGGCTGGCAGAAAGGGGACTCGTAATCCCCAGGGCAATGCTGCAAGCTAGCATTGTTGCCCTAGCGGATTGAGACCACTAGCATCCTCAGGCTGGCGGCACCATGGCAGTGTCGGCGGCCCGACCTTGGCATCCCCACCACGGTCGTAATGTGGAAGCCAGACTGCTGCTTTGGCGGCCTCATGACCACCTGAGTCGTAATGATGCCCTGAATGGTGAGAGGGGTTATTATTTTGGGGTCCCAGATGATGTAGACGGAAAGAGCACACCATGGTGGGTGTTTTGAAGGTGATCCTATTGTCCTGGGACCACCACAAGCTGAGTTCTCAGGCATCGGGCTGTTGGAATTCCACACACCTGTGGTTAGTCCCTAGAGGGCATAACCACGTGAAAAGAGAATGGCAGAAAATAATGCAGTGCAACCATATATTTATCCCCCGGAGGACGTAGTGCATTACACATTTTCTGAGCTAACAGGCCTACTGCAATGATATTTCAAACAAGGCCTTAAAACACAAATTACTCCCAGCTGTAAAACAAATGTTCCAGCCATGAAAGAGCTTAAAAAGACACAATGGTGGGAAGGGTTATTATTCTGGGGTCCCCAATAATCTAGAGTGGGGACTCTGAGATGAGGTAGACAGAAAGAGCACGTCATGGTGAGTGTTTGGTGGTGGTCACCTTATCCTAGGACCACCACAGGCTGATTAGGAGCAAAAATGTTTTCTAAAAGTAATGCCTTGTAAAGCATTATGGGGTGAGTTTCCCCAGTTCACTGAATATTTATCAGCTCTCCCGCTGTGTCTGGAGAGCTGTTTTGAGGATTTCTGTGTTTTTGTTTTTTTACGTAAAGCATTTATCAATTATAAGTTTTTTTGTGAAAGCTATGGAGTGCGAAGAAGAGAGCAAAAGAAATGACTGATTAGATAACAGTGTGAACCAGGGCTTCTATACCGCCAATGAAGTTTGCTTTGTTTGGGATGTGAGCGCCATGGAGCACAAATGGGAGACACAAAAGATAAAAAATAGTTTACCCCTGCAGAAGTATATTGGCAATCGTGCAATAAGGCATGTAATAAGGTCAGTCTGCAAGGTGGTAACAAAACCACCCCAAGGCGGGACAAACATAAAACCAATGACATCAAGGGATTTTTGTATGGCAAGCCCACAAACAAGTGAAATTGATTGGTGTGGTTAAAAGCCCAAAGAGTACTTACAAGAGGTCG
The DNA here is from genome assembly GCF_031143425.1 of Pleurodeles waltl. Lineage (NCBI taxonomy): Eukaryota > Metazoa > Chordata > Amphibia > Caudata > Salamandridae > Pleurodeles > Pleurodeles waltl. Next base: position 1,413,456,475 of record NC_090444.1, on the reverse strand, counting down.
AAAAGCGCTTGAGCGCACTAAAAAAAATCCAACAGTCAAAAGTTATTACTATGTCTCAGGCAGGTAGAAGACCAATTCAAGGAAAGATTATGATCTTGTTGTTGGAAATTGGGTTACTGGTTGGGGGGGTGAAACTCTACTCCAGCAGCAACCACAATTCTGGTCAGGGTAAAACACAAGCAACCTCCAAATTAACCTGTGCTCAACCCTCTCACAGCTTGGCACAATGCAATAGGGTTAACTTAGAGGCAATGTGTAAAGTATTTATGCAGAACTTCAAACATTAATGAAGTGAAAATATAACTTAAGAAAACTCCCACAATTATTTAGACAGAGTAAAATTAAATTAATTATTTGAGGCCAAAACAACAAAAACCAAATCAGAAGAATCAGAGATATGCAATTTCAATTTTTTAGATAAAAATAGTGCCTAGAAGCACAACGCACCAATTATGATTATGTAGTTGCACCAGACCGGGACAAAGTCACAAGTTTACGCCGAGCAAAGGAGCACAAGCCAGAAACAGGGACCAGGTTAGAATCAATGAACAAAGTACCTTAAAACTGGGTTGTGAGGTCCTGCACACAGGATGTGTCACGCAGCAGTTGTTCTGATGAGCTGAAATGTGAGGTCCTTCATTAGGATGCTTAAAGTTGCAACAGTTTTGATTAGCTGCGGGGCTACAACGTGAGGTCCTGCATCATGCAGCAGCAGTTCAGAGGAGCAGCGGGGCTGCGATGCGAGGTCCTGCATCGAGATGCGTCACGCAGCGTGGTTCCAAAGAGCTGTGGGGCAATGCATTGCACTGTGTCGGTGCGGCAGGGACCACAGCTGGCCGGCAGAGCACCTTCAGGTCCACTTCCAAGCGTCCAGGCCTCAGGTAGCACCACTTGGTGGGCAAGACTCACAGAAGGCAGAATTCAGCTGCTGGGTTCATGGTGGTTGGAACCTTTTCTCTCACTGGGGGTCTGATCAGGATGCAAGCCAACTAGACCTTGGAGTCACTCTGGTGGTCCTGGGTTCAAAATGCAGGACCAGTCCGTCTCACTCAGGCAAAAGGGCAACAGAGTGACAGTCCTTGCACAGCAGCACAGCAGTTTTCCACAGGCCCAGGGGTGTATTGAAGAGTTGGGACTGAGGGTCCACTATTTATACCGGATGCCCACTTTGAAGTAGGAGACGTTTCTGGAGGTTTCCATCCCCCAGGGTGTCAGCCATACCCTTCCTCCATGCCCTGGTCCCAGCTTGTCTAGGGACACAAAAGACTGGAGGCAACCCCTTTGTGAGTGATCTTCCACTGTGATAGGTGACAGTTCTGCTCCCCTATCAACTCAGAGATGGCCCATGTAGCCAATATTTCTTCCTTATTTGCTCACTCTCTGGGAGCAATACACAAAGACCAAATTACAGCTATACCTAGCCATGGAACCCAGGAAATGGGCTGCAGGGACCAAATGGTTTAGACAAGAAAATGCCAACTTTCTAAAAGTGTCAGTTTCAGAATTGTAACTTAAAATCTAACTTTACCATTAAAAAGGGTATTAAATTACAATTCTTTAGACATCAAACGTGACATTCTTACCTACAGCCAATTGAACATTATCACTTTTTAGATGTAATAAGATTGTTTTTTTTGTTGGGGCGTGGCTGACGCCGACCAAGATGGCCGCAGTTTTGTGCGGCTCCGCATACCCTCATCTCATACGATCCGCTCGAATATCCTTCCAAAATGCAATAAAAAAAAAAAAATCACACCCCATGAACTGGTTGACTTGACCGTGGTGGGGGAATCACTCTCCTGGACTCAGAGGACTGGAGGCAGGGATTCGGCAGTGAGGCATGCTGGGCCGCTGTGCTCCTGGGTGGCCTGCGGTGTACAAGGGCTGTGGGCCCGGGTGGTGATGGACAGCGAGCTGCCGGAGAGTGGAAGCGCTTGGGGGCTACAAGGAACAGCAGGGTTGAGGACCGTTGTAACTGAGGGCACTGAAGACTGTTGCAGGCATGCAGGCTCAGAAGAGGGCCTCTATGCTGGACTGAGGGGTCGTACCGGCAACCTTGTGTGCCCTCCCTTAGGCCTCCAGAGGTAGAGGCAAGAGCGATCCAACTGACAGCGCAGAGAGAGAGGACGAGGAGGCATGGGGCGCTCCTGGTGAAGGGGTGAGCGGAACACCCTGGGGGCCCGGATAAGGGTCCCGGACTTGCAGAGGACTGGAGGCGGAGATTAGGCAGTGAGGCCTGCTGGGCTGTGGTACCTGCAGGCGGGCCCGCAGTGTATGAGGGCTGTGGGCCCGGGTGTCGATGGACAGCGAGCCGCCAGAAAGCAAAAGCACCTGGGGGCTACAAGGAACAGCAGGGTTGAGGCGCTTTGTGCCTGGGGGCACTGAAGACAGTTGCGGGCGTGCAGGCCGGCAAGAGGGCCTGTACACTGGACTGAGGCAGCACACCGGTGACCTTGTGTGCCCTCCCTGAGGCCTCCAGAGGTGGCGGCAAGAGTGATCCAACTGAGAGCACAGACAGAGAGGACGAGGAGGCCTGGGGCGCCCCCAGTGAAGAGGTGAGCGTAACGCCCTGGGGGCCCGGATAAGGAGTGGTCGTGGGAGTAAGGCTGGCCGAGGCATGGTGAGCCAGCAGAGGGATTGCCTGGGGAGGTGGTGCTCCAAGCCAGGGAGCTGGGCTGACGCCTCATAAGCTGCTGGAGCCCTCCCTTCTTGCCTTCGGCGATTACAGACCCTGGGGCCAGGAATTGGGAGTGGAGAGGCAACGAGACATAGTGCAGACGCTGCATCTCACCTTTCCTCACAATGGTATGAGACAAGACAACGGGCACGCCGGCACCACAACAGCAAAAAAAATTGACAAATCCGCCAAGCAAAATGTTCCCAGGAATGAAACGGGAGCGGCGGGAGGGCCCCCCGAGCTGGAGGGCGCTGCCCAGACAGCGACTATCCTGCAGGCCATTGGAGACTTGAAGGTCACTATGGAAGGAAAAATGGGGAAACTGAAGGTAGACTTTGCCCTCATTAGACAGTATCTCCAAAACACAACGCACAGGGTAACAGAGATGGAGGGATGCCTCAGAGACAGAAGATACAGTCAAATCGCAGGGGGAATGACTGGCGCACATGTAGAGGTTGGTAAACAACTAGAGGCAAAGGCAGAAGATGCAGAAGGCAGAGCCAGAAGGAACAACCTATGAGTGGTGGGAATCCCTGAGTGTGCAGAAGGCGCCACACTCACTAAGCTCATATGGGATTGGCTGATGAGCTGGGTACCCAGGGATGAAGTCTCGACAAGTTTCATAGTAGATCATGCATATAGGGCACTGACGGCTAGACCTCCAGTGGGCGCCCGCCAAGTCCGTTCATAGTACATTTACTTAACTATGCTGACAGAGACGCACTCCTCAGGGCGGCGAGACGAGTGGAGCCCCTGACTTGCCAGTCCAGTACGGTCATTATTTTTCTGGACTACACCCTAAAAGTGCAGCAGCACTGTTCCTTCTGAGAGGCCAAAGCCAAGTTAGGAGCGATGGGGCTTAAATACATGCTTCTGTTTCTGGCAAGACTCAAAATCATTTACTTGGTCAAAACTCTTTTCTTAGATACACCGGAAGCAATCTGGCACTGGATCGAAGAACAACCACACAAGAAGCTACTTTCACAGACCACTACCTAAGACGAGGGCCCTATGGCACCAGGGCGGGAATGTCGCACAGCACTTTGACAGCGGTCACAGAGGAAGGGGCCCCACCCTCATTTGCTGGATTATGGGGCAGTCAGAGAAAAGAAGGATATGGCTACATCTCTAGCAAATCTGGTGTCCTCGACCGACAAACTGAATCTGACACGGAGATCGCTGCCGACTGCACAGCAGAATGACTGATCCTTTCATGGATGGTGACCGGAGAATAAGTATGCAGACTTGGGGATGCAGGGGCAGCAGTGGGGGACACACATCAGATGGATAGTTTTCCTGTTGGGGGTTGGGGGGGAGGTTTAGTTCTGTGGGAGAGGGCAACACCGGTGCAGGGAGTGCTACTGGTCACAGTTTAGCCCAGTTGGCTAGGTCCCTTGACACACAACAAGACAGGTACTTCTAGTTTGGGAAGTATGGGGAAGGAGTTAGGAGAGGGGGGAAACAGCAAGGGGGAGGAGTATTGGTTTTGCTTTTACAAGTTCATAAGCAGAAGGCAACATAACAGTACAGAACACACTACAGGATGGCCTGCATGGAGCGGAAAATTGTCTCTCTATGATAGACACCAATGTGATGGAGAGCACTGACATAACTCCCCGTAGGGCAGACACACTTAAAATATTGTCTTGGAATGTGAACGGAATCCTGGACAAAGTAAAAAGAGGAGCAGTCCTCCGCTCGGCCTTGAAAACCGAGTCAGACATAGTACTTCTCCAAGAAACGCATTTAATGGGCAATCATTGTCCTTTTTTGGTCCACAGGGGATATTCGCAGGCTTACCATGCAAGGTTTCACAGGGGTTCCAGGGGCACAGCAATACTGATTAGAAAACATATTCCACTGCAAGTCACACACTCCTGGACAGATGACACGGGTCGGTATGTGGCGGTTACCGGGACTCTTCAGGGTCAGCCCATATCAATTATAAGTGTTTATGCTCCACCTCTGGAGGGCTGTTTAAGGAAAGGCCGGAGGCCTCATGGGTGCTGGGAGGAGACTTAAATGGGGTATGTGACCTCTATATAGACCAATCCCAGGCTGGGGCAGGGGGGAGTGGGTCCACCCAGTTGGCAACCTTTATTCGTATCCTAAATCTTGCAGATACTTGGAGGGTACAACATCTATCCGAGAGAGGTTATACCTTCTACTGTGGGTCCTACTGCACCTTTTCCAGGCTGGATTACATTCTCATGCCTGTAAAGGAGTGTCATAGGGTGGCCGATGTGCGGCACATAGCAAGAGGATTGTCAGATCACTCCCCAATAGAGATGTGCCTAATATGGGGCAGTGGAGGGAGGCAGGCTGGATGGAGATTGGACAGGTGATACCTCCAGAGGGAGGAATTCAGGGACCAGTGTAGACAAAGCACTGACCGCTATTCTACTGAAAATCGGGGTTCTGCGGTCTCGCAGGAGGTGGTATGGGAGGCCCTAATCATTAGTTATGTGAAAGGTCACAGAGAGAAGATCAGGGACCTGGAGGGGCGTATTCTGGACTTGGAGGGTCATCTGACCGCCCTGCCTCAGGACCGCCTCCTGCAGGATCTAACGCATACGCAGACACTTTTGAGATAGGAACTTACACAGAAGGCAAGATAGGCGTGGAAGGCCACCCATAGTCTGATTTACCAATGGGGGAACAAAGCTAGGAAAATCCTGCACTGGTTGTTCACGCCCAGGGAGAGATTGACTGCCATACCATATTTACAGATGAGGCATGGCTTGAAGGTGACAGGACACGGGCCAATGACTCAGGCCTTTGCTGACTATTATCAGGACCTATATCGGGCGGACCAGGGGGAGTTTGGATCTCCCTCAGTTTGTGCAGGATTTGCTAGTCCCAAGTCTCTCAGCAGATGATAGGGTCTTCTTAGAGGCTGACATTTCAGTGGAGCAGCTAGGGGAAGCCCTGGCCCAGCTAAATTCGAGGAAAGCATCTGGACAGAATGGTTTCCCGCCTGAGTACTGGCGTTTGATGTGGCGGCAGGTCGGCCAGCCTATGCTGGACATGTTCAAAGAGGCTCTGGGAAAGAGTGAATTACCCCTGGATTTTCAGACGGCAGACATCATGGTACTACCCAAGCTGGGTACTGCCAGTCATTACTGTGAGGATTTTCGCCCCATTTTGCTTCTAAACACAGAGGTCAAAGCATGGGCGAGGGTGCTGGCCAATCGACTGGGAAAGATTATTACTCATGTGGTACACTCAGATCAGTCTGGGTTTATGCCGACACGAGCTACAAGACACAATCTGAGACACAGGGTCCTGCCTTCTGTTGATTTCCAGAAAGCCTTCAATTCAGTCGATTGGGCATATATGTTCGCCCTTCTTGAGCGAATTGGCTGTGGACCCCGGTTTTGCAGCTTTGTAAGGCTTCTATACACCGACGTTAGGGCCAGGGTGCGCTTGGGGGGCGGGGGGGACTGGTTTCGGAGTGGTTCCCGGTGGAGAGGGGTACGGGTCATCGATATCCCTGTCTCTGTTGCTATTTGCAGTAGTAATAGGAGCCAATGGCAGCCTGGGTGAGAGTAGACCCACCATATGGGGGCTTCCAAAGGGATGAGGCAGAATGCAACAGAATATTGTTACATGCAGACAATGTGCTCCTGTATTCGGGGAACTCGGAGACATCCAGACCAAGAGCGCTGGAAATCCTGGGAATCTTCGGGGTGTACTCGGGGCTCGTTTTTAACCAATGGAAGCCTGTCATATACCCTATAGCCCAACGGACATGCAGTGGGCGAATGGGCTCGCAATCCAAAAGAATGGGTTCAAATACTTGGGAGTATGTCACAGGGAATGCAAACCGTTTCTATGAAAGGAACTTGATGCCGCTGCTAGAGAGGCTGTCCAAGGATGTTCTGGTCTGAAAGGCTCTTCCGTTATCCCTACTGAGGCGCTTGACCATATTTAAGATGGTGGCACTGCCACACCTGTTATACCAGCTACCACCAGTTTCCCATTGCCAAGTCATTTTATAAGAAAGTGAACACGCAGCTGGGGGGAGGGGGAAGGAGGGTCCTGCGTGTATCATTAGAAATATGTTGTTGGTTGGTGACTGTGGGGGGTTTTGCCACCCCAGACATTAGTTTTGATTACTGGGCAGCTCATCTTCTTATGATCAATGATTGGTGGTTTGAGGGGTTTACAGACCTGGCCTTGCTCTTGAAGAAATGGTCATAAGGTTACAGGGCCTCCCACCTTTGTTATATGGGGGGCTGCAGGAAGCAAGTTACCTCCGGCAATGCGGGCAGTGCTGGAGGTATGGGAAGAAGCAAAAAAAGGCTACAGGCTAAGGAAAGAACAGATTAACCTCAGAAACATCATTGTGGCATGGCACCAACCCACCGCAGGTTGCGGCCTTTCAGGGATTTGCAGCCTGGGATCTGGTGGGGATTTCGACCCTTGGAGATATATTGGAGAACAGAATACTGAAATCCATCCAAGGTTTACAGAGAGACTTTGCGTTACATTGCATGCAATTCTTTAAATACCTACAGCTTCGGCACGCCCTGATGCCCTCTCTTCGGGTGAGTCCGGGGGGTACTGGAGTTTTCCTCTCTAGAGACCAAACTTCTGCTGACACAGATGATAGACCACAAACTATCGCAGATATACAAAATGCTTCTCAGGAATGTGCCAGACCCCATGGAGATAGTTCGCAGAACATGGGAGAAGGACTTGGGGGATTTAGATGATGATGACTGGAGGGAGGCCTTGGAAGCACCGAAGGAAGCAGCCATAGCATCCCAGTTCAGGCACATTCAGTTCAAGTTGCTGCATCTCACTTATTATACCAGAGCCCGGCTCTACTGCATGGGACTTCTGACCACCAGCGCCTGCCTGCTCTGCGAGAAGACACCGGGAAATTGAATCCATACATTCTGGATCTGTCCTACTCTCTCTGGTTTCTGGGGAAGGATTCTGAGACAATCGGAGGGGGTTTTGGGCTGGAAAATCCCAAGAGATCCCAAAATGATTCTTCTGCACGTCACTGATGGACTGGAAAGCACACAATATCAAAAAGCTATCCTGTGGCTAGGGTTGGTGATGGCCAAAAGAGATATTGCCCAGGCCTGGAAGGCGACACATGCCCCATTCACTGAGGGGTGGGCTTGAGGCATGGACTTTTGCATGGGACTGGAGAAGCCCAAATACGCAGCTAAGTGATGCCCTCAAAAGCACTATAAAATTTGGACTGGCTGGGTGGAGCCACGGGGGATACATCTGGATTCTGTTCGAGATAACCTGTGGACTCTCAATAATTAGTGCGGGGCACTCATAGTCACGGACACGAGGGGGCATCACTGCGGATTGGGGGACAGCGGGGATATACTGGCTTTGGTGTATTGAATTTCTCATTGTTTGTTCCAAGGCACGCCGTGTAATGATACTGATGCTCAATGTTGCAATGCTTACTAATGTTTGCTTTAATTGTAGACGGCCTAAGGGCCATGATATAACTGAACGGAAAAAGCTAAAAAAAAAAAAAAAAAGGTTTATTAAAAAAAAAAAGTCATGAGATAACCCAATGTTATCCGATGGAAAAGGTATGCCTTGCAGTAGTAAAAAAAAAAATCGAATTTAGGCTTTTTTTTTTTCTTTTCTAACAGTACACTTAATACTTAGAAGTACATGTCCAACTTCTTAAATACAATGCAGCCTGTCCAATAAGCTGTTTAGGGCCTACCCTAAGGTGGCTTATATGTATTGAAAAAAGAAGTTTAGGACTGGAAAAACTCAAAATGAGGTTTAAAACTGCACACAGGCTGCAATGGCAGAGCTAAGACATGATTAAAAGGCTACTTAAGTGGGTGGCACAGTGAGTGCTGCAGGCCCACTAGTAGCATTTAATTTACAGGGCCTGGTGACAGGTAGTACCACTTTACTAGACATTCAATACGAACATTCAATACGCCAATTGGATGCAGGCCAATTCTACCATGTTTAAAGGAGAGAGCACATGCACTTTAGCACTGGTTAGCAGTGGTACAGTGCAGAGTCCCAAAAGAAATAAAAAATGGGTCCAGAAATCAGGAGGATCAAGGCAAAAAGTATGAGAATGACCCTGCAGAGAGGGCCAAGCGCAACACTTGTTTTGCTCCATTTGAAAAAAGTTCAAATTCACCTTCATTCCTTGTGTTTCTCAGACTATGTCGATAATATTATGAGTCTGCTCTTAAATGCTGGGATGTAATGTATGCCCCTGACGTCAGTGTGGTGCAGGGGCCCTCAACTCTTCCCAGAGCTACTATTCAACCCAGTGCCAATGAATAACTGTAAGATATGGGAGACTCAGGGCCCCCTTATCACATTCTGCAGGGAGCCACATTATTTTGAATGGCATCTCTGTTTATTGGGGCAATATAAACATAGGCAAAATGCCATTTATACAAATCTGTTTTTAACTCAGGAACAAATTACTCTTATTCACGTCAACAATGAATGGCTCATTAGCGAACATTGGGAGAACAGCAGCATCTATTAAGGTATGAGAAGCATATAGAGCTACTATTCAGGGCAATTTAGATCAATGGAGACCTATCAACTACGACCATATACAAGAAGTTTTGAAAAGTTCTGGACCAGAATTTATGATCTATAATCTGGACCACACAGTTGTGAAAAAATATTATTTTCAACAAGAGCTAATAATAATGGTGCGTCTGGTCAAGATAAAAGGTATCAGAACATAAGGGTAAATTTTTGGCTTGATTTTGTAGCGAAAAAGCAAATTGTAACTTAAAAGCTAGAATTATAGGTGCCATTGCTGGGATCCGGGTGGAAGAGACTTATTTTATAGCACATCTTTAGGATTACAGTAAGATTTACGTTGATTCCAGACTCAGATCGGGTTGACAGCTTCTGAAAGATACTACAGTAGAAGAAACAGTGGTTCACTCTTTTATGGAAGAAGTAGCCAAGATTATTCCTACACTTGCTAGTAAAAAAGAATAAGTGTACAATAAAGAATAAGGGGACGCAGGCTTCCATTAGAATTTTATAAATTCTAATAATTTTAAATATGTCCTTATCTGACAAAACTGTTCACTAGTATCTTGTTAGGAAGCCCACCCCTGTCTTTTTATAAGGGAGTGATAATGAGCTTTCTAAATTGAAACAAATTCCTGTCAATCTGGGTTTTTGAACACGAATAACCTTAGAGAATACAGATAAAAAATGAATCACTGTATTAATCACTAATAGCATGTTAGCAATAATGCCAGAGTTAGTTCATGATTAAAATGGGTTTATCCTGCGACATATGCTGCTAGCTAATACACAAGCTATTGACTTCTTCAATGGTACAAGTAACTCAGCTGCATTATACTTTTTGGCTGCTGAGAAGAAAATCGATCTTGTAAGGTGTTATTTACTTTCATTTCTGGTTTTAGATGCTTTAGTTTTCCATGCCAGCTCATAGGGTGGATAGCCTCCCTGTATCGACAGACAGAGGTGGATGTGATCATTAATAACAGCTCTGAGGGGATTATTCAAGTCAATGGGGTCACTATGCAAGGGTGTCCACTATCCTCTATTTCGTTTTTGTTATTTATTGAGCAGTTGGAAAACCTTATTTTAAAGGCCCTAGCCATATGCCCGCTAGTTGAAGCTGCTTTGGCTTTTTAAGTTTTTGTGAATGATCTTGCTTGCTTTTCATAGAGCAAGAAAGAGATGGTTAATGCCACCTTTGAGACATGACAGCAATTTACATAACTGGCTGGGTTTAATATAAATCAGATGAAAACAGAGGTGCTGTTATTGAATGCCTCCCCAAACATGTTACAAGAATATGTAAAGAGAGACTTTGTTATAAGCTCTAAAGGGAATTATGAAGATCTCTGTTCAGTTACCTAACCTCCATTAAAGTTTAAAGCACATAGATTGTCAGGTGGTAATGCCTGCCTCAATCTATCTATAACTGGGCAGGTTTGACTTACTAAAATTATTATTTAACATATGTTTTTATTCCTCTTCGTTAGTATACCATATTATTGTCAGTGACTTTTTGTAAGGTGCATCATAAGATGAGGGAATATGGCTATGCAGAACAACGTGTGCTGCTTTCTTTTCAGGTAAAATTACTGCTGCTCCAAACAGCCGCAAAACTCTTTTTCAAGTAGTTAAACAGCTATCCAGCCCTAGTAAATCATCTCCCGCACCTACCCTCTCACAGTCACAATGTGATGAATTTGCATACTTCTTCGAAAAAAACAAGGTGGTGGACGCTAAACAGTCGCTTTCTAATGCCCTGACCGTCAAACCTTCGTTGGATGAAAAACCACTGATATCGCCTCATGGATTTTGTGTACTAAATCTGACACTGCCAATACTGCTACCTCTTGCTATAAACAATGTTTAGATTTGTTTGCCCCTCTTTTGTGCAAAATATTGCAATCTATAAAGCCTGGCTCTCCTTCAGACCCTCTTTCTCCAGCCAAGGTCAGTAAACGTGGCATAGAATCTCTTCAAACCCGGACTACTCATCTTAGTTCCCCGTTGCAAGAGGGACAGATTGCCCGATCTTGGAAGCATGCTATGGTCCTACCGCTATGAAAAAACACACTTTGGATTACACTGATTGGCCTAATTATACACCAGTCTTGTTGCTCCCGCTGCTCTCTAAAATCTTGGAGTAACATGTCATTCAGCTAATCTCCGTCTTTCTGCAATCTCATGATCTTCTCCATCAGTCCCAGTCTGCTTTCAGAGCTGGCAACAGCACGGAATCTGCTCTCCTTGAAGTTACTGAGTACCTCAGACGGCTTTTGGATAATGGTGGCACGGCGAACTGATCCTGGGTGAGCTGAGCACGGTTTTCGATATCATGTCTCATAAAACATTGTTGGAAAGACTTGAGAACATGGGTCTCCAAGCCACACCTCTGTCCTGAATGACCTTGTTCCTGCAGGATCAGACCGTTCAGGTCTTTTGATCTAATTCTGTGTCGAGGTGTCACTCTCTTTCTTTCTTCTGGAGTTTTTCAGGGCTCAGCTCTGAGTCCGATGTTATTCAACACCTATGTTAGACGACCTGCTTATATTGTTGAAGGCTGTGGCCTCACTTTGCTTTACTATGCTGATGACACTCAGGCAGAACTTAGTGCAAGGGCACAACATCTTGCTTAGAAGGTCAAAACCAGCGCTATTGAATGTAGGAATGCCAAATACAAGTGCTACGTAGTCTTGATTTCACTGCATGTCTCTTTAGTCCATTACTAAACACTCCCTGGCCAATCTAGCTCACTCTTTCAGGTTTCTGATTTCACCCTCCTATCATGTTTTTCGTCTTTTTCTTCTTTCTTCTATTCCCCTTGGTTTGCTTTTCTCTCTCTTGCTATGGGTCATAGTCCGCTGAAACAAAATAAGTGTTGGTCCTTAAAAATAGGTGCCAGTGGGCCCACCTGAAACCACTGGTTCAAATTAAGGTACTGCACTCACATCATCTTTTCTTTGTCGTTTGTGGAAGCTCATAGCACAGATACCCTGAACTCCTGTCTCCTTAAGGTTTCCACTTGGATGAATAACAACTCTTTAAAGTTAAATAGGGGCAAGGCATGGGTTATGGTGATATGTAAGAACTCCCTGAAGTCAGGCCCCCAACACTACTAGCCTGACACTCTAGGAGTCCCTCCTATGCCAGTCTTTAAGGTGAAGAGCCTCACTTTCTGGCTGGATGATGAATTATCCATGAAAATCCAAATTTACAAGGTACCCTCCACTTGTTTTGCAGTCTTAAAATGGCTAAAAAAAATTATGTGGGTGCTTCCCTTTTCAACTCAGTAGACGATTAGCCAGGCCTAGATTTTATTGAGACTGAACTACATGAATATCCTCTATCAGGGGGGTAGCAAGTCCTCAATCAAATGCCTACAAGTGATTCAGAACTCTGTGGCCATGCTACTATTTCATCTCCTCAAGCATTCTTCAGTGTCCAGTCTTCTTCACAACCTCCACCGGCTTCTAGTGGATAAAATAATACAATTCAAAGCCCTATACTATATGCATAAGGCGAGGTTGAATGTTTGTCCACACTATCTGCAACAGCTAGCGGAACCCTCCTGCCCAAACATTTCCTTTGGTCAAGCAACCGGAACCTCTGTAAGGTCCCCAGAGTTACAAAAAGCCTGCCTGGGTGGTTGCTCGTTTTCATAGCTAGGCCTTAGGCTTTGTAACGCCCTGTCAGATTTACTGAGAATCTGACAATCATTGACTATCTTTCGAAATACCTCAAAACTTGACTGTTCTGGTATTTATCTGTTTCTTCTGGCTAGTTACGAACCCTTGTCTAGCGCTGGGAAACCCTGTTGGGTAGCTTTGTGTTACATACGACCATAATAATAATAATAATAATAATAATAATAATAATAATAATAATAATAATAATAATAACAATAATAGGCTGGGCAAACAATCTCATTTAGACTTGAGCTAGCTGTATCAGCCACAGCATGAGAGACATCTTGCACTGCAAGACTCCTGATTATATTTCAACAGCATTTTCACCACACAACTCACTTCTCGGAGAATATATTATTTTAACCTATTATAATTTCTATGCACAAACTACCTTTCAGTATTAAAGTGTCCCAGATCATCTGTGCTTACTGGTCATTTGGATATCTACCAAATCAACAAAAATTAAGTTCATATTAATTTTGTTTAAAAATACTGGCTTTTTCCACTTCTTCCAAATTTCAAAATTGCATATTGACTCCACTCTAAAGGTTGTAAAGGAACACTGCCCTTTAAGGTCTGGCCAATAATTAATGGGTGTTTAACGGCTGGATGATCAAAGTTGTCTATTTCTACATGCAAGACCAATTAAAATAACTTAAAAAGCTGAATCTCACCAAAATAATTGATTTTCGTGTTTACAGTTATCAATCACCGCAAAACTTTTACCTGTCTAACTTTTTAATCAACCCTCAGAGTTTGTCAAATTACTGTTCCCTTATCATAGTTATAAGATGAAAATGGGGAGCTTGGATAAACTGATACAAAATAACTCAAATGAGGCTAAAGTCATCAGAATTAAAAGGCAAATAGTAAATATAAATTGATTAGGGCAGACTGGAAAAAAACTTTATTTTCTACTGTGTAGACCTGTCTGCTGAAGTAACATGGGGTGGATGCAACTTTATAGCGCTTGGCTATTATTATACTATATCAGTAGCCTTACACAAATTCAGTTTGAATAGTTCATCAAATTTTCCCTGAGACTCAGAAAGGTAACTGATTTTTTTAGATTATTCTCAGAAGAAAGCTTTTGGGAGAATCATTTTAAGCATTATAACCCAGAAAATTAATTTTGAATTTTAATTTAAACAAAAAAATTTCATTTTTTGACTGTTTTCTGTTCGAATTCATAACTCTATTTTTACTGAAATGAGTACAGCAAAATCCTTTATATTGTCAAAATAGAAGTTAAAAATAAATTAATAAGAATACATCAACATGAATATGTTTATTTCGAGATAATTAGCAAATTGAAGAAGTTTGGGGCTATCTGGGGACAATGCACTGATCAAGATGTGAGCTAATTTATCAACTTGCTCAGTTTAATGGGTAGATAAATTATACTAACCTGTATTAGATACACCAGATTAACAGAAAAAGAAAAATCTAAATAGTGACAGGTTCGACAGCATTTCAATGTGAATTCTAATTTTATTTATATTGATGGTAACTGTTTTTAATTTTCATATTATGAAATTATCTTCATGCTGGAATGTGTTTCGGATTATATTTTTATGCATCATTTATGACTCAGATGTATTTGTAGATTCCTGTAAAAACCAATTAATGAAATAAAAAAAAAAGTGTCCTTTTTTTAGAATATGGCCAATTTAAACACTAAGAAGAAAGCAAATGAGTTATATTTTCAGTACACCTCTCATATTGAAATAGAGTGAAGAAAAAGTTTCTCAAAAACAAAGCCAGACATATCACAGGGTGACAATTCATTGAAAGCCAAGCAAGTCTGCACAAGCCATAGGCTTCAGCTGTCTACTGTGATACCTAGTTCTCCTAAACCAAGCCTGAACGAAGAATTTCCCAGTGGATTAAAAAAGAGCTGCATTTTTGTGCCACTGGTTGCAGCGGTGGGCACTGGCACTCTTGTCTGAGGACCTAAGTGCCACTTATTTTTCATCATCAGACTTTGACCCAGAGCAAGAGGGAGAAAGACAGTAAAGAAGAAAAACATAAGAAACAATGACAAAGAAAGAATTGGTGAAAAGGAATCTCTGCAAATGAGGTAAAGAGACAGTGAGTATAGGTTGGAAGAGCAAATAGATGTGATGGAATCAAGAGTAGTGAAGCTTGTTAACTGGCAATGTCTGGAATTCGGCAGCTCCGTCAGCATCCTAGGAAATGTTTGGGCCTCTGTACTTTTATTTCAGTACAATGTAAGCACTGGAGACAATATGGAGTGCTTACCACTTGGTATCGTTAGCTTCCCTCCAGAGACGACAGAAAATACACAAATGTACCGCTGGTAAAGTTTCAATGAGACAGCAGTATTCGATTCCTTCTGGATTTCCTCTCTTCCTGTTGATGACCTCAGTGTACAGAAAGAATTCAATGGTGGCTTTCAGTAGAGTAAAGTCATAAATGATTTCCAATAAAGATACTTTTATGTGTAGGTCTAATGGCTGTTCACTATTGTGAAGAGGCTTTTCAAAATTCATATATTTACTACATTTACGGTAGAGCAGTAAAACAAATAAAGCTTGTAATCCATTGTTAACAATGTCCACCTGCTAAACTAGTAAACCCAGTGACATCTCTTAATGTAAAGAGACAAAGAACTAAAAGAAGCATGGGCATAGTCAATACGTTGCACCTACAGGACCTATTGGGTTTGCTAATGTTTTAGCCATGCTGTAAACCGTCACAACAGTTGTATAGCACGGCAAAAAGGGTGATGCCCCTGTGTTGTTTTGTAGGCATACATATGCATTCAGCATGCATGCACACATGTACAAACTTATTTGTTTTTATTTACCAATCTGAAATGGATCAGTAAGTCAAAAATATGTAGTGCAAAGTGCTCGATAGAATACAAAAAAATAAAAGAGCGGAAGCAAGGAGTAAAGGAACATGGCAGGCACGGAGAGGTTATTTTTGGATTGTGAGTGAAATGATAAATGCTGAACGTGGAGGACGTGGGAAAAGACTACAGAATCATAACATGTAGGTATCTGTAAAGTGCACATTCACCCATAAGGCAGTGTTGTGCTGAAATAGAAGAGGGTTATTTTACTGAACGCAATGGCATGCATTTTGGTGACCTCGGAAAGATGAACACCTGAGTGGACCTGCCAGGATTGGACCACGTGACCACAAGGTAAAGCACATATGCCATCAGCGGATAAATTAGTGCACTGAGACACCAGATCGGAGTACTTTCAAAAAAAAAAAAATTATGTTTTGACTATTTGTGACGAGATGGGGTTAGTGATACTTAGTGCAGTGTGGGAGCCTGTTTTTTTTTTTTTTTTTTTTAAATGGGGGTTTGGGATGGGCGGCATGGCAAGAGAGAGGTTTGTGTGGATGAGAGGATATCAGGTGTAACACAGGGCAGGGAGTTGAAGATCATCTCATGGCTCTTCTACCTTTGATAAGAAAAGAGAGATGAGATGGGGGCATATGTAACATAATATTGTTAGATGAATAACTGTGACTAAAGGGATGATTTTCACCTTTGAGCTGTAAGGGATACTGAAGATAACTCGAGTTTCACTCTTGTTGTTTATTTAATGCCACTCACAATCCCAAGATAAAACCATTCCCATTATTCAATTACACAGGCATAATTGTAATATGTTAAGGGCAAACTTAGTGGCATTCTGCAAGTAGCTTTTTCATCAGTTAGAGTATTTTAAACAATTATTATTTTATTGCTTTCCGTTTAAAGTGTACTACTGTACATGATGAGGAATACTTTTTGATGCATCACCTCATTGCCAATCAGAAACAGTTAAACACTACACGTGTAATATTAAGTCACTGATTAGAGTACAAAAGGAATACAGGTTTCATTTCTGGCCACAATAACTATTCCTTTGTCCCACAGGTTTGGTAACAATCCGTGGCTGTTCTCGACTAGTATATACAATTATCTAAGCCATTGTGAATTAATCCACACTGAAGTATCAAACATCAAAATATAAGGAGTTAGTGGGTGTAGGAAGTTGGCTCTGTATGTGCTATTTCAAAGTAAGGAATAGCATGCACAGAGTCCAAGGGTTCCCCTTAGAGGTAAAATAGTGGTAAAAAGAGATAATACTAATGCTCTATTTTGTGGTAGTGTGGTCGAGCAGTAGGCTTATCCAAGGAGTAGTGTTAAGCATTTGTTGTACATACACATAGACAATAAATGAGGTACACACACTCAGAGACAAATTCAGCCAGTAGGTTTTGTTATAGAAAAATATCTTTTCTTAGTTTATTTTAAGAACCACAGGTTCAAATTTAACATGTAATATCTTGTTTGAAAGGTATTGCAGGTAAGTACATTAGGAACTTTGAATCATTTCAATTGCATGTATACTTTTCAAGTTATTCACAAATAACTACTTTAAAAGTGGACACTTAGTGCAATTTTCACAGTTCCTGGGGGAGGTAAGTTTTTGTTAGTTTTACCAGGTAAGTAAGACACTTGCAGGGTTCAGTTCTTGGTCCAAGGTAGCCCACCGTTGGGGGTTCAGAGCAACCCCAAAGTTACCACACCAGCAGCTCAGGGCCGGTCATGTGCAGAGTTCAAAGGGGTGCCCAAAACGCATAGGCTATAATGGAGAGAAGGGGGTGCCCCGGTTCCGGTCTGCTTGCAGGTAAGTACCCATGTCTTCGGAGGGCAGACCAGGGGGGTTTTGTAGGGCACCGGGGGGGACACAAGCCCACACAGAAATTTCACCCTCAGCGGCGCGGGGGCGGCCGGGTGCAGTGTTAGAACAAGCGTCGGGTTCGCAATGTAAGTCAATGAGAGATCAAGGGATCTCTTCAGCGCTGCAGGCAGGCAAGGGGGGGCTTCCTCTGGGAAACCTCCACTTGGGCAAGGGAGAGGGACTCCTGGGGGTCACTTCTGCAGTGAAAGTCCGGTCCTTCAGGTCCTGGGGGCTGCGGGTGCAGGGTCTTTTCCAGGCGTCGGGACTTAGGTTTCAGAGAGTCGCGGTCAGGGGAAGCCTCGGGATTCCCTCTGCAGGCGGCGCTGTGGGGGCTCAGGGGGGACAGGTTTTGGTACTCACAGTCGTAGAGTAGTCCGGGGGTCCTCCCTGAGGTGTTGGTTCTCCACCAGCCGAGTCGGGGTCGCCGGGTGCAGTGTTGCAAGTCTCACGCTTCTTGCAGGGAGTTGCAGGGTTCTTTAAAGCTGCTTCTTGAAACAAAGTTGCAGTCTTTTTGGAGCAGGTCCGCTGTCCTCGGGAGTTTCTTGTCGTCGTCAAAGCAGGGCAGTCCTCAGAGGATTCAGAGGTCGCTGGTCCCTTTGGAAGGCGTCGCTGGAGCAGAGTTCTTTGGAAGGCAGGAGACAGGCCGGTGAGTTTCTGGAGCCAAGGCAGTGGTTGTCTTCTGGTCTTCCTCTGCAGGGGTTTTCAGCTAGGCAGTCCTTCTTCTTGTTGTTGCAGGAATCTAATTTTCTAGGGTTCAGGGTAGCCCTTAAATACTAAATTTAAGGGCGTGTTTAGGTCTGGGGGGTTAGTAGCCAATGGCTACTAGCCCTGAGGGTGGGTACACCCTCTTTGTGCCTCCTCCCAAGGGGAGGGGGTCACAATCCTAACCCTATTGGGGGAATCCTCCATCTGCAAGATGGAGGATTTCTAAAAGTTAGAGTCACCTCAGCTCAGGACACCTTAGGGGCTGTCCTGACTGGCCAGTGACTCCTCCTTGTTGCTTTCTTTGTTCCCTCCAGCCTTGCCGCCAAAAGTGGGGGCCGTGGCCGGAGGGGGCGGGCAACTCCACTAAGCTGGAGTGCCCTGCTGGGCTGTGACAAAGGGGTGAGCCTTTGAGGCTCACCGCCAGGTGTTACAGCTCCTGCCTGGGGGAGGTGTTAGCATCTCCACCCAGTGCAGGCTTTGTTACTGGCCTCAGAGTGACAAAGGCACTCTTCCCCATGGGGCCAGCAACATGTCTCTAGTGTGGCAGGCTGCTGGAACTAGTCAGCCTACACAGACAGTCGGTTAAGTTTCAGGGGGCACCTCTAAGGTGCCCTCTGGGATGTATTTTGCAATAAAATGTACACTGGCATCAGTGTGCATTTATTGTGCTGAGAAGTTTGATACCAAACTTCCCAGTTTTCAGTGTAGCCATTATGGTGCTGTGGAGTTCGTGTTTGACAAACTCCCAGACCATATACTCTTATGGCTACCCTGCACTTACAATGTCTAAGGTTTTGTTTAGACACTGTAGGGGTACCATGCTCATGCACTGGTACCCTCACCTATGGTATAGTGCACCCTGCCTTAGGGCTGTAAGGCCTGCTAGAGGGGTGACTGACCTATACTTGCATAGGCAGTGAGAGGCTGGCATGGCACCCTGAGGGGAGTGCCATGTCGACTTACTCGTTTTGTTCTCACTAGCATACACAGGCTTGTAAGCAGTGTGTCTGTGCTGAGTGAGGGGTCTCTAGGGTGGCATAATACATGCTGCAGCCCTTAGAGACCTTCCTTGGCATCAGGGCCCTTGGTACTAGAAGTACCAGTTACAAGGGACTTATCTGGGTGCCAGGGTCTGCCAATTGTGGATACAAAAGTACAGGTTAGGGAAAGAACACTGGTGCTGGGGCCTGGTTAGCAGGCCTCAGCACACTTTCAATTGTAAACATAGCATCAGCAAAGGCAAAAAGTCAGGGGGCAACCATGCCAAGGAGGCATTTCCTTACAGTGGGGTATCCCAAATTTTAGCAAGTTTCATCATGCGATTACCAGTCCAATAACAAAAAAACATGTTGCATATTTCTGAAGAAAACGCCCCCTCCAGACCCAAATGCAGAGCTGTTTTTATTAACTGCTCGACAAGGGGCTTCCTGGATGAGGGAAGACACTTCCAAACTTCTGCAATTAGGGGACGATTCCATAGGATATGAATAAATGTGCCTTCCGATAAGCAGTCTCTCAGACAATGATTGTGCGTATAATAAATCTGATGAACGATTTTTACCTTTACTAATTTAAATCCTGAACAGATGACAACCCTAGCATACGTTCCTTTCTTCATTTTCTAGTGGGCTCAGGTCTGCCTTTCACCAAACCCTCAACCTGCCTACATACTCCATTTTTTTCATCACTGTTTGATAAATCATAAAAACAGCTTTTTGGTTAGGAGTTCCAACAAAACCTTGTTTTCTATGGGGAGTAGTTCAGGGCACTCCCGGTTTGATTGCGTATTTATCGAGAATGACTCAATTGTATGTATTTTGTTAACTCCTTTTTAACAGGATTCTATCTGACATGTTTTTCTTCCAGCATCCCAGTATTATTTTAATACCAGCTGGATTATGTAATAATTGGATGGCTTTACTTGAGCACAGCAGGAAATGCTATGGAAGCTGGTTGTGTTTTTAAACCAATCAACTATGGTTTTCAATTGGTGTATTTTCTTAATCGTGTTGCAATGTACTCTTACTGATGATACTACTATTCCATGACAATTCAAGTTTCCAGATTCTTGCTAAGAAAACCAGATGAGCCAAGGCCAATTTCTTAGACGTTATAACTTTTCTGCAAGCAATGTTTGTTTAGACTATCAATAGTTGCCTGGCAACAATGTAGGAACGAGACTGTTGCCAATAATACAATGGTGCATAAAAAGTGGTATTCTTAAACATATAACTGGGGATAGGCCAACGGTTAGATGTCATTAAGTTCATTTGTGCGCAATATAAATGCTGATGGGCTTTTTAAACCATTACTAAAACATAAGAGTACCATAATCCAATGAAAGCTATAGTTCAGAAGGTTATATGCCTACTGCACCAATTAAATTGTTTTAAACATGATTTAATGTATGTAAAACCCTTGTTACTTCATAGAAACTTCAACACTTTGATGCGTTCACACACTACTATGATGTAGTCAGTCAAATACTAAAGTTCTGCTTCATTTAACATGCAACGAAAGCTTAAACTGGCCATGCAGCAATCGTGATTTTTATTTTAAATATTTAAAGCCTTTTTTATTCCAGGGTACATCCGGAAACACCCTTGTAATGTTTCTGGGTATGAGTAAAGATGCTGTTCCTTGAGAGATTACGCAAAATGCAGGTTTTTTTTTAATCCCCAACTAGATAATTTATTATTTTGACCACAAAAGTCAATTTTTAAAGTTTGCTGTCAATTTCTGGATTTTACTAAGGGCTTCAGACTCTACACTTCTTGTCCTCTCTGTAGAACATTTCTTCTAAAGGGTCTCTTATTGCCAGATGTTTGAGGCTGGCTAGAAACAAAATGTGCTTCAATAAGCAGAACTACAGATGAATGCACAATAGGAACAATGTGTGCAAATTATGTGGCACAAGTACCTGTACATCGACTAATAGGGTGATGTCTTCCCACTCTGTCTTGCATAGAATAATTTGCCTAAGTGAGCCTCATCTGTGTGCCTCTTGCTCTTGTCACTGTTTTGTGAGGCTGCTCTTATAATTCCTTCATACCTCCCTCATGTCTTACAATCACTACCCTTTGGTTGCCACCAATGCTAGTAAGTCACTTTGTAGCAGCTCAGATATATGGGACTCTGGCAGGACTTTATCAAGCACACCTTCCAGACTAGGGACTCATCCTATTTTGCCCTTCAATTATGTTATTGCCCATTAACCTTGCTCCACTGTGGACTTGGGTTAGTCTGCTTTTGTTTATCACGCCAGTCAGTTCCCGAGGACTGCCTTTGCAGAGTAATGTAGGAAGCAAATATCTTATTAAACTGGGTTGTCTCCTTGATGTTTGGGGTATTTATTAGTCCTACAACACGAGATAAATAGCAAAAGGGTACTTTGTCTCTAATCAGCAATGGCTCATTATGAAAAAAATAAGTATCTTTGTTCAACAGTCCTCTCTCTGCTTTACATCAATATTCATGCATGCAATTCTTTCATCCTCTAGCCTCATCTCCGCTGGGCTTCCCTGACTTAGTATAGATTGGTGATAGATTGTATGAGGCCTGGAATGCAAGACCATGAACTACACCGGACTTTCTTCTACAACACGGGATAAACACGTAACGCTCCCTCTTCCAGCCCACAGCTTGCTCTGTCCCCGTCAGTCTTTCCATCAGCGTCTCCCACACATGGCCATCATGCTCCCATTTACAAGCTGCTCAGAGCAGGAGGCAGATGTGCGTCATAATCTGCATGGAAAACGGAATAATGTGCAGAATGTGACGGGGAAACGTTGGGTCTTTGTGGTTATTCTCGTTTCTGTTGGTTTATCTCATAATACGTGGATTTAGGCGGGGAGTTAGTGGCAGGAATCATTCATTCTGGCCACCACATTTCCTCCACACCTAAATTCACCCGCCGTGCAATGGGGCTTAAGCATTGACCTTGAAAAGCTATTGCTCTTAAAGTAGTGGTATCTCCACAAATAGGTTTGGTTTCTTACTTCATTTATGTAGAGTAAAAAAGCTTGAGTCATTTTTTCTTTGCCAAAATGTAAAGCCAGTGGCGACAGGATTATTAAAAGTATTAACGAAAAGCTTTGCCTGCTTCTAGGTAGACGATTTAGTTCTATACTGCCTGTCACAGTATTATATTCATGGACACACACGTGATTAATGCTTCCACTACACAAAAAAGGGCATTAATGTATTAGTGAGGCATGCGTTTTACCCATAAGCAGGAGTTAGCTAAAAAGGAACAGGCTCTAAAAAATGCATCACCTAATTATCGTGTCTTCTGTACGCCACTCCCTCCAAAATACAGAGGTGCTTTAGCTGAAAACACTTTAGAAATAAGCACACTCTGCAGGCCTACTATGGAAATGTTCAAAACAGGAAACCTGCACGTGACTGTACGGCTCAGCAGGATGCAGTGTGTAATAATGAAGACCTAATAAGTGGAGTCATCGCCTTTTTGGTTTCAAAGCTGACACAGCAGACAGCCGAAAATGGTCAAAACTTAGGCATGTGACCTTGCCTCTGCACCTCACTAAAACTTAATTTACGCCTATAGATATAAATGCTACTGGTGAAAACAAATATGCATAGGAAATCGCGAGTTGATTGTAGGCTAAGCTTCTAGGAATGGAAAAAATACACATTTGAGGAAATACCCAATATTTGTTGTGTTCCCGCAATTTTTGCATGTCTGGATTTGCTGCCTTTAGAACTCTGTGAACTGCTAAACAGTATGAAAATGACTACTGTGCTTCCCCATAAAACATGCTGTACACTGTAACTTCCTATGCGGCCTATTTAACTTTCCTCTAACTCCCTTGTAAATGGTGCCTTAATTGCACCTATGACATTAAAAGTTAAACGTGTGTAGACTTCAGTGTGTATTTACAACCACCCACATCCACGTCACAATATACGTTACTGCCAGGAGTACAACTGTGTTCTGGCTAGGCTGCAGTTTAAATGCACGCAGTGGCACATGGCATGAAACATTGCCTTTACCAAGTAGGAAAGGTCTATTTTTATATGTTTTATGCTACCCTTAAGTTATACCTCATAGGCCACACCTGAGGTTGTGATATATAAAAACAGATCACACTACATACTGAGGTTAGTGTTCCCTCACACCAAAATAACACCCAAAAGCTATTTCACTACATAGGCAAGACAAGGTTGTTTAGGCCTAGATGACATTATGATCTTTATTTTCCAACTCTGCTAAGGGACTCTGGTTTAAGTTATTTTTTTATTCGTTTTCAAAATCTGAATTATTGGTGACATGAGATTTTTTATAACCTAAGGAGAAAATAAACCACACAAATGTACTTCAGGGTGCCTGAGCCAGAACTAGCCTAAACCAGTTGTGCTACTCATCACATCTCCAGAGCAGGAATACACCTCCTTGGCTAGGGGAGTTGACAGCTCTGACTTGGAGGACAATGGTTTGCCCCAGGTAGAGGAAAGAACAATGGGTGTTAACTGCCGACCACCTATCAAGATTTAGCTACCCAGGAATGGACAGGAACAGTTGGCAGAACGAAGGGCAGCTCTAGCACTACCTCTTTTGACTTGGAGATGCAAAAAAAAAGGCTTCTTCTATTCACCCCCTGGACCCTCCTCGACTGTAATACTCTAGCCACAGTAGGAGGAAGAACAGTTTTGACCCTGGGTGGGGAAGTGGCTGAGAAGCTGAAGTCAGGCCAAGGTCAAAAGAATATACATTTGGACTGTGCTGTACGACTGTGTTGGGAAATAAGTGAAAGGAATTACACACCTGGTAAACAGATTCACTTGTGATTTGTAAAGAGTCCCTATTCTGAGGAGCACAGGGTAACCCCATTGGTTATTACGTATGTTAATAGCAGGTGAATGTCTTCAAGGGTTTATTAATATTGAACTCTGAAGTTACAGAAGCTGCAAACTATTGCTCACAATCCCATTTTTCTGATCATTCCATCAAGGGTGCGCTCCAGAGAACAGCAGGGAAAGAAGCTCTATCCTACAATGGGGATTATATAAATAAATTCTTAAAAGAGGTGTCGTCTGTACACCACCCCAAATACTGTAATACCCTGCAGGGGAACTGAACAATTTAGAAAAGCTCAAAAATAAACTGGGTAGAAACCAGCTACAAAGACATTTATTAACAACGTATCTACAGTCCAACATTATACCTATAGGTTTCCGGTAAAGAATGAGAAAGCCATTTTCAATGAATATCCCAAACTTAGGGAGAACAGTTTTGTGCCACATTATTTCCCAAGGCACTGGATGGTGCTGATGTTTGACACGGCCCTTAAAATTGTTGATTTAACATGTGAGATAATGAGACTGACTCCTGTAAAAGAAGCACTAGAAAAATTGGCGAAAATTGTTCAAGACTTTAAATCATTCACACAGAGAAACTAGCCAAAGATATAAGGTGTTACGACAAAAGGATTACCTTTCATGCAGGACAAGAACTACCAGCAGGGTAACCAGCGCCACCATATTAACAAAGGGAAGCCAACAGAAAGGCTATACATAACATTTCCAGACTCTTCAGTATCAAGTGGTTCCGAACACTGATAATGAAGAGCTCGGTACCAGTACCTCGACACACACATCTGCCCAAAGCTACCTAGTCCCGTAACAGGAATCCTTTTAGAGGCGGTCAGATGAAATCTCTAATGAGGCAGGGAGTAGGACAGTGGCCAGGGCAAGGGCAGTACCAGAGGTCAGAGAGGCAGGTCCTTCCCACAAGAGAACCATGGGAGAGCCAAACCAGATGTCAGTATTACAGGTGGTAGAGCCTCAGGCTGGTCATGAAGAAAGATGCCAAGTGGTAAATGTGCCAAATCTGTCAAAATACACTCTCTCAAGCAGTGAAGATAAAATACTATTAAGGGTCTTTTCTTCGTCCCACAACTGTCCAGAACACATTCAACATTAAAATGGAGCTAGATCTTTTTTTTTTTTTATTTATTTTTTTAAGAAAAACAGACCAAGGATAAGTGGGAACCGACTAGATTAAGGCCACCATCTACATTTACCTGAGAATGCGTTGGAATCATTTTAACACCCTATTCTTTGGAGTAACAGTTTATATAATTTTTTTCAGCCTTGAAGAAGCAGCATAGCTCGCGCGAAACACATGTTGGCTGAAGGTTGCTAAGGATGAAGTTAGCCATGGGATGAACTATCTAGAAATACTGTTCATGAAAAATTATGGTACACTAGTTAGTTATGTTACTTGTATTCCTTTAATTTGTATTTTGATAGTGATAAAGAAAAGACTGAAAATTAGACAAAAAAAAGAAAAAGAATATGCACCCATAAGCATATCATTGGATTTTTATGAGCGCCCAACATACAATATATCCTTCAAAGTGCCCATGTCATATGGCATTAGTTTGTTAAATGAGACAGAAGGTCACGCTGAGCATTTTTCAACATTGCACTCGTATTCACTGCAAATCCTCAGGAACCCCACTGGAAGACCATTTCACAAATGCTGGGCATGTTACAGAGCAGTGGTTCCCAACCTGTGGTCCGGGGACCCCTGTCGGTCTGAGAAGCCTCCACAGGGGCTCCATAACTGCACAAAAAAAGTAAGTAATATTAAAAGATTTAAAAAAAAGGAGTATATAAATTAAGTGGCTAAATGTACAACTGAAAATTATAAAACATACTGTACATGTCAAGGAATTTGCAATTGGAGGCTAAAAATGTAATTCGTATCCTCAGATTGATTGATGGGAGCAGTGCATATGCATCAAACAGAATATAGTATGGACGATGTGTGGCTTCAATTGAATTTAGAAAAGATCCAACATTCCTATTAAAATGTATTTTTTTATTTAAATTCGTTTGCAAATTAAATAAAATGTGTTATCATTTGTGTGTGTGTTTGATGAATGCTTGTTTCTGTATTTTTTGTGTATTGTTTTGTATTTTAAACCATTAACAATGTTTAGGCCAGGGTTCCTGGCTTCCAGTAATGACTCAGTGGGGGGTCCCCAGATACCAATAATCATTCAGTGGGGGTCCCCGGGTTCCCATAATGATAAAGTGAGGGTCCACAGAAGTCAAAAGGTTGGGTGATGAATCCCTGTTGGGGTGATATAAATGCCACATTAAACTTAAGGTGCAAATGGGAGCACCTCTTAATTACAGTTTGCAATAGAGTGAATGAATATGAGGAAATGGGTAGACAAGTGGAACTCTTTAACTATGGCTAAAAATAGGTGTGATTAACTGCAATTTATGTGCGGAAAATGAATGCAGTTTCAGGTTTTGAATATTTTCGGGAAAAAACATGAATTTGTGTAATTACTTGTTTTAAGATACTCTGCTTTTTAAACACTGGGACAAAAAGTCAAATTTCTTATATATCTTCTGCATAGCGATTAAAATACACATCTAGAAACATGGAATTATTTTTTTCCAAACTTGAAGTAATACATGCTTTGTCTATCTGTTTTAACATTTAACACATGTAACAAAGGACTGTCACCACGTGGTTGACACATACTGAAAATACAGAATACTGAAGTGCATATTTAATAATCATGAAACTAGTCTTGTCCATAACATATGTATCAATCACTTTGCCGCATTGTACAATCGAAGTATCTGACCAAATACGTATGCAGATTGGGCGAGTCAGTACACTAATAAGAGGTGGCACACACATCTTCAAGAAACACACAAGGGCTGACTGTGTTAATTTATCGTGCAGGGTGTCTCCTATTTGGCTAGAGCAGTGGTTCCCAACCTGTGGTCCGGGGACCCCTGGGGGTCTGCAAAGCCTCCTCAGGGGGTCTGCGACTGCCTAGAAAATTAAATAAGATTAAAAGATTAGGTCCCGAGCTTTCAGTAGTGACTTAGGGCCATATGTACGAACACTTTTTCCCATAGACACAGAATGGGTAAAAATCTTTGCTACATCTGGCCCTTAGTGAGGGGTCCCCTGGATCCAGTAATGATAACGTGGGGGTCCATAGATGTCAAAAGATTGGGAACCACTGGGCTAGAGGAAGACCCAAATAGATGAGGTAGCTGCGCACAAACTGTTAACAGATTAAAACTTTGAAAGAATACATATTTGGCCTGTACTGTAAGACTGTGTTGCAAAATAAGTGGAAGGGGTTACTGACGTGCCCAACTTTAGAATCTTGTTTAGAGACTCTGCAGCCTGGACCAAGAATGGATTATAAAGAATAAATATTACATTATACCTAATCGTCCGCACTTTCACAGGCACAAGGGCCTTTTTCTTACAAGAACACTGAGCACCCTGCTTGAGTTGTATTGTTTATGACATAATGTGAAACTGCTGAAATAACAATATATATTCGGTATTCTTAAGAATTGTGTATTTACTATAATTAATGTATTTGAGGGCGGTTTGGATAACCTCCTATGGAGTTGATAAAATGCCAGTAAACCTGTTACAACAGAAATACTTATGATTTGTACTATCAGAAGCCCAGGTTCTGAGGAGCACAGAGTAATCACATTAATTATTATGTACACTATTAAGGGTCAGGCAGTTGAAAAATAGCAGGCATTGTCAAACCCAGGATACACCACGAATAAGCACCAATGTGCCTTTGTCTAGTTCTCACCTAGTATACTTTCTACTAGGTCTCATGTCTTGTGTGACACCTTCAGTAAATCCAGGCTTTTCACTGCTCGATTTTCTTTACCCACTGTAAGTGTCAGAATTCAAAGTGATGTTGTCTTTAAAAACTCAGGGTTGGGTTAAAAGGTGTCACATATGGCATAGGGTTGCTTTGCAACTGCTACCTTTACCATGTACTGGCATGGTCCAGATTTGTTTCCCGTTTTATGGTTCTAGTTAAATTGCCTGAACAGTTACAAAGCCTGAACAAACACAAGCAGATGCTGATTTGTGTGTTTAAGTTCTATTCCAGATGTAAGAGTTCACACTACAGTGTTTAACAAAGATGACAGACATGACTACTCATTAATCTTCACTGAGTTAGCAGACACAACCTGGGACTCACGACGCGTGGCAAGAGTATGCAAAAAAACTCTACAATGCACAGCAACAGGTGACATACAAAATAATCACATGACACCCACAAGACTATGTCACATGAGGGCAAGCTAACATCCAAAGGCAGTTGTTGAGAATGGTAGGTGCACACCCTATGCTCTGAGGCATACTGCACATTACAAATTCCAAGGGCAAACACTCATACCAAAACGAAAAACAAGAACACATAGAGAATGAAAATTCTTGTTTTTCCCTTGACTGTGACTTGTACACTGAAACTAAATACTTCAAAGCCGTCAGGGCACTAACTGCTTTGGCGTACTCTTTGTATCATATGGTGCAGCAAAAGGGGGATCCAGCTATATCCTAAATCAGACAACAATTCTAGAGCCAGGATCTAGCCAGACGCAGTGAAATATGCTGAATGTCTCCAGGTGTAATTTGCCAACTTCCTGAAATATTCAGCAGCACCCGCACGCTCTCTGCTTTCTGCTTGGAGCAGCAACCTGCAGGCAGCGAGAGGAAGCGGGATTCTTATTTTCACTTCCAGCTGGGCCAAAAAACAAATGCCTGCTTTAAAAGCGTCCTCAGCCCTTCTTTTGTTAGAGTGTCATTCTGGCAGAGAGGAAGCCTAACACCTTGATGCCCGAGCAATGGAGAGAAACAAAGGCCCACAGTTTATCACCTCACAAATACTTAAAAGAAACTATAATTTGGAGTCAAGCGTTTTACCATATTCAGCCACAGTTTGCAAGAAGTATGCATGCACTGTAAATGTCAGCTGTTCCTGTGGGCACGAGTAATTCGAAAAATGATTTACAGAGAACTTGCTCATTTTTTTTATTTAATTCTTTATTTGATCCTACACCATGGGTTTCAGGAGTAAATACAAAAGCACACCAGTTGATAACCAGGCGTATGCCTTAGGAATGGACTGAAAGTAAAGCTGCAATTCAGAAATCTAGCATAAAAAATAGGCACGCTACCGTAAAGCAGACGTGGCACGAAAGTACAGAGCTCTGCTTGCTCGCAACTACCTAGTGATTACATGGGGACTCGCACAAGTGAATTTCTAAACTCGTAAACATTGGGGTCAACAGCAGTGGGCACACGGCAGAACTGCGGGCTAAGGAAGCACTGGGTACGTACCCACTCCTTGCCGCTTCTTGTGTCTGCCGTACGATGCTCACCTTTGGTTGGTGCCGCCTGATGCTGCGGTACTTCCTCATCTTTCAGAAGGGGGCTGACGTCAGAGACCCCTTCAGGTTCACTTTCTTCATTGTGTTGCATGATCACCCCTACAGCAGCAAAGTAATTCGCACATTGCCCGGAGCAGCCACCTATTCAAAACACAGGAAAGGGCTACGTGACGTTAAACGTCACGTGCAGATGCCTGATCGCCATTCTCTGCGCATGCTCTGGAAAAGAATGAGCCAGTAGTAGGAAAGACCGACAGATTAAGGTTGGGCCGCGAAAACCCGCCTCCTCGGCAGCAGTAGTATTGTGCACAACCAAGCAGGGAAGTTTATCCTCACTCCGATTGATGGATCCACACGTAAAAGCATTCGGATCCGCAAGGGCAGTCTTAATAGATTTTCAGAGTTGCCAAATTTACTGATATAGGCAACACAATAACATCATTTTCAGGTTCCTGCGAAATCCGTTGTAAACCAAACAAGCACTGGCAAAGCCAATAGGCATCGGCGATGCGAGAGCTATTGACTTTGTCATTGTTAATGGGTTTTGGCTATGTAGCTAAGACGCACAGTTTAAGCAGGGAAGCTGTGATTTATCCTAATTTTCTGGGCTTCCACTTTAGTTTATTTTCTGTTTCGTACAACTGCACGTTAGTTTTATAATTGTGTTTTGGGACTACTGAGAGAGGCCTGTATTGCTAAGTGTTGTGTGATATAAATTGAAGCACATGTTGGTATTTGGATGGATGGTGTAGAGTCCAGCTGGACTCGTTTTAGTGTTTCTGCCACCCCACACCCACCCAACACAGGCATCACAAGTCCCGTGACCCTGCCAATAAAAGGGTCCGGGAGCACGTGCCTGAGGCCAGTTTATACTACCACAATACTGTGTCTGCGTCTCTGGTTTCCATAGCATGAGGGCCTAGGATCCCCAACACTAAAGATGGCAGTAGTGACAACACAAGCACTGAAGTGGGGTGCTCAAACACAAAGAAAACAGAGACATCTGCCACAAACTTGTGGCCGCTTCCTATCTCCATTCTCCCCGACACGCAGACACTTACGCATGTCAAAACTGTGCTTTCTACTCTGCATTTTTTGTGAGTCGGAGTCCCTCTATACTTGACTGAGCTCGTCTCGCAGGCGCCGCTGGGAGCTCATAGTTCTTTTCTCTTCTGCAGTGAGAGCTTTTGCTCCATCCAGGAAGTTTTGCCAGTGTTAGCGTGTCAGACCTTAATAAGTGAACTTACAAGGGGACACGAGTAGGTCGATGAACCTTTTGACTCGCAAATAAGATGTTCCCACCATAATTTCGATACATGCAAATCAATGATCAATAACCCATACACAATATCAATAATCAACAACAATAACATTGATTATCAATAGTCAGTAATTGTCATGCACCATGACCTTCCAGTCATGAATAACCACACCACAAGTACGTGCATTAATTTTCTACGTTATTATATTTTCTACACAAATCCATTACTCAGAATAAATGAAAACTCATTAAACATTTTTAATAAAACACCCGCGCTAGCAGTCCCTACTTTGATGACTAAATGTGTCATCACACTAATATCCACCCATACGTTTTTTGCATCAGCTAAAATTCTGTCAATTCGATCCCTTCATACTTTTGTTTGCCTTTTGAATTTTCTCTGTACAATTTTTCCATTTCTTTTCTTCCCTCCTCTGATTATTGTTCGACCTTTTCAATTTAATTCTTTTGCATAATTTGCACAATCCCCATATTCCAATCAGGTAAATCACAATAATTAATATCCCTTGCAAGATTTTCAATAGAATCCCATTCCAAATGTTGCTGAGCCGATTTCCCACTAAAGCAAAACCCTTGCCAATTTTCTCCCAAACACCTGGTTCTTTCAATTCTTTTAAATCAGCACTTTCATTAGTCAGATTAGTAAGTAAGCTTCTAATTACTTACTATTATCATATATATACGAATAACAATGCCTAGAATTAATTATTCTACTAACTCCGCCATCCTTCGTTGAAAGAATGTCTAAACCAAGATGTTTCTGAAGAGTCATAGCTCTATCAGCATCTAACTCAGTATCTATCAGGAGTATGGCTCCTGAAAAATTTGTCGCATGTTATCCACAATAGTAGACAACTTCAGAATCTTTATTGAATTCAGAATGACTCCCAGTGAAGAAATCACTGCTCCAAATATATCTCCCACTATACCAGAAGAGGACTCCCTCCTCTGTCTCATATGATGTAATTTGGTCACTTTCGGAAACTTCTTCAAATCATCTATTTGATAAATCTTTGGGAAAACTATCCCCAAATAACATGTCCCAATGTCCCATCCCATCCTCTTGGAAGATGGTAATAAGCATTAAGACCACAGATATAATGTATCCCAGGAATTGCCGGGTCCTGTCCATTCAGCATAAACGTCCATTTACTCTGAAACAAAAACACATGTCTACATTCATTTGTTCCCACAAAGTGTCAGTGTGTGATTTAGGCCTATATATACAAAGTTTCCCTACGTGTTGCACATCTAAAGCTAATTTCCCTTGTGCTCTAATTGCACTTTTACCATAATCATTCTTGTAAGTCCTCTTCTCTAAGCCTTTTTCTACTTCTCCTTCAATGCCTTTCTCCTGTCATCTGTGTGATCTAAGAAGCTTTTTTCTAAAGGTGTAAGCAAGCATGTCATATTATTTCTGTGCGCACAAGCTATGCCAAACGTCAATGTAGGTTCAAAGAAACCTCTAACTATTATTTTGTCATTATCCCTAGCTACTCTACTCCAATACCTAATTATATGAACAAACGAAAACACCATATCGTAATTTGAATAAAAGTACTGGATGTACTCCTGGTTATAACAGCTTGTTAGTAGCAGAGTACAACGTATTCCATAACTTAGATGAAATGTAACTTCTTCCTCAACTGATGAAGGAATCTGCATACACACAAAGCAATTCCTCGCATCCATCATCTGAACATACTCACTCAACAAATGATAGAAGACATTAGAAGAAAGTTCTCCTTGCACATTAGTATCCCCATGCAAATATTTCTAACCTAAACATTTCTATTGCTATTAATGCGGTAGTTGTCTCAAAAGCAGAAGTATAGTTGGCTTCACTCTTATCAAGAATAGACATACCCACAATCAACACCACAAACAATATTCCACACATAATCGCCAAACCAATACTCATATATTTATGGCGCCTGGTATTCCTACCCTGCTGGCTAACATTACTCATGATCTGTAAAGAATCAGAAAGCAGAAGAAAAAAAAAAAAAAAACTTGCAGCAAAACGAAATATAGACAACTCTTCTTTCAGCAGTTATGTACAGCTTTCAGTCTCACTTCCAGGATCCCTTGTCAAAAATCGGTTATCAGCTTGTCAAAATCAGGTTTCAAAAGTCAAATCAGGTTATCAATGTCTCTTCCGGTTACTTTCAACAGTCTCTTTCTCAAAATTTCTCTCAGATTGTTTCAACAGTTCAGTTCATCAGCTTCCTTCAAGTGCCAAAATACTGACCCGGAATGTCTCTATCAAAAAAAAAAAGACAACAATTATTTCTGCCATTCAATTGTAGTTGCGTACGCCCATTCAGGACCTGCGTACCCTTGACTTGATGTTCTCTTTCTTTCCAACTTTCGATCACCATTCAATTCTCCTTCACTTAGATCTTCTCTCCTTGTTGTATCTAGTTCTTCCTCTATTGTTGCCTCAACAATCACTTCCTTTTCTCTTTCTCTTTGCTACTCCGGCCACTTATCTCCTTTCAGTGGACCTTTTGTCAGTATTCTCTTCAGAGTCGTACTTGAGCCTTCTCCTCGTTCGGCGGTGTTTTCTCTTGACGACCTGCAATTGGTTCAGGAGGAGTCAGATCACAGTGACTTTGATCCACCTCAACTCCTTTCCCCTCCTGACCTGGCAATTGCTCTGTTTGTCTCTCAAGATCATCTGCTTCTGGGAAAGCCCTCTTCTGATCAGACTCTGCAGCTGCCTCAATTTAGATAGGCTTCCTTTCCCTTTCTTCGTCTCTCACAGGAGTGACTGAACCGTCCTCAATGGGCTCAGATCCGGTGTCAGTTCCCCTTTATTTTCTTTCCTGCCCAGATGCTTGTTTTGCTGTTGTTGGTACTCTCAGCAACTCTTCTTCCTCATGATCCAGTGGACATGCCACTTTCTGCGTGTGACTGGCATGGATCCAATTCGGAATTCCAGCACACTTCACAGCTGTGGTGGTTGTCAGAACTACCTGGAAAAGTGCCTTCCAACGAGTCTCCAAACACGTTTTCCTCACGTGTTTCTGGACCACAACCCAGTCTCCGGCTCTCAGGTAGTGCCATGGGTCATGGATCGGTTGCAGTGTGGTAGCTTTCACCTGCTGAGAGAAAGAGCAAACCACCTCAGCCAGACCTTTGCAGTAGTCCAA
The DNA here is from genome assembly GCF_031143425.1 of Pleurodeles waltl. NCBI lineage: Eukaryota > Metazoa > Chordata > Amphibia > Caudata > Salamandridae > Pleurodeles > Pleurodeles waltl. The sequence continues at coordinate 1,413,422,531 of NC_090444.1, read as the reverse complement.
CACCATATCATCTGTAATGTTGACAAGTGCATTTGCAGGCACCACTGGCAACCTCAGGGCTCGGCCCATTGGGATTTCATGCAGCGACAATCCTGTCTTCCTGTCGGGTGTGTTTCTCATTGTCGTCAAAACTAAAGGTAATGCATCAGGCCATTTTAAATTTGTGGATGCACACATCTTTGCAACTCTTGACTTCAAGGTACCATTCATCTGTTCCACTAGTGCTGATGCTTCAAGGCGGTAACTACAATGCAACTTCTGCTCAATTTTCAATGCTGCACACAGTAATTTAATTACTTCATTGTTGAAGTGACTTCCCCTATCTGATTCTAAAGAGATCGGAAACCCGAAACACGGTATCAGTTCCCTAAGCAGTAGTTTCGCTACTGTGAGACTGTCATTTCTATGTGTGGGGTAAGCTTCAATCCAGTGACTAAAAATGCAAACAATCACCAACATATACCTCAAAGCTCCACACACTGGCATCTCAATAAAATCCATCTCCATTCTGCTGAATGGACCTCCCGCTCTTCCATTGTGGCTCAAATTAACCACTGTTCCTTTCCCTGCATTCAGGTGTTGGCAAATGACACAACAATGGCAACTGCTTCAGCAACCTGTCAAAACCTCGGGTTGAACCAATCATGTTTGAACAACCGAATCAGGGCATTCCTCCCAATATGTGCTTGACCATGATAGTACCTAGCCATTTGAGACAACATACTATTTGGCAAAACCAATTGACCTTCTTCTGAAACTCACAATTGATCTTGTCTTTGCACACATTTCATTTTGCTCCATGAAAATGTTTCCTCCCTGTCAGCATTACTCTGCAACATTTTTAATTCCTCCAAGGTGTCAATTACTTTCAATGCAAAACTTGGACATGTCTCATCTTCTTCCGGTTACAGCTCCCACTTGTCTTTAAACAATATACAGTTCAATGTGCAAAATCTTGCAACTTGATCTGCATATCTATTTCCCAATGATACAAAGTCCTGCGACTTCAGATGTGCACTGCATTTCACCACAGCAATCTTTTCAGGCATTTGAATAGCATGTAACAGTTCTTTAATTTTCTCACCATTTCTCCCTTTGAACCAGAAGAGGTGAAGAAACCTCTCTGTGACTACAATTGGCCAAAATCATGGACTAATCTAAATCCACACTGGCTATCTGTATAGATTGTAACTTTCAGCTGTGCAGAAACATGGCATGCTTTAGTAAGGGCTACCAGTTCCGCTACTTGGGCAGAATACACTCCTCAAAGCCAAGAAGCTTCCAAAAGACCAGTGATAGTCCACACAACATATCCTGCTGTCAGTGTCCCTGCATTGCCGCTTAGAAAGGAACCATCACCAAAGATAATTTGCTCATTTTCTTCCAATCGGGCATCTCTAATGTCAGGTCTCGTTTTTGTGCACAAGTCAGTTACTTCAAGACAATCATGCTCAACATCTTCCACTTTCTCAATTTCAAAATTTTCATTTTGAAGTAAGGTTGCCGGGTTCAGCACTGTACATAGTATCAATGACGCATTTGGTGACCCTAGAATACTCGTTTCATATCTGGTCAGCCTAGCACCAGTCAAATATTGTGTTTTTGTGCTTGTAAGTAGAATCTCAATAGACTGAGGGACCATAACAGTCAGGGGATGTCCCATCACAATGCCTTCACACTGTGTAAGGCCTTGACCAACTGCTGCAACGTCGCACAAACAACCTGGTAAGGTTGCTGCAACAGGTTCCAAAGTAGCTGAAAAATATGCTTCTGGGCAGGTTAAACCTCCATGGACCTGTGTCAAGACAGACAAAGAACATGCATCACGCTCATGACAAAACAATGTGAAAGGTCTTGTGTAGTCAGGTATACCCAAAGCTGGAACTTTGCATAGACTCTCTCTCAATTCAGTGAATGCTTTCATTCCACACTGGTCTAACACTATGGGGTTGTAGTGAATCCTAGTTTGTTTTAATGGGATACAGGAGTTAGCTTAGCCTGTCACTTGCAGACTCGTGCCCCCATCACCCAGTGACTTTTACCCTACTTAGCTTGCTCTGTTTTAGCACATTTATTTAACTAAATCTTTTAAGATGGCTGCCTTGTTTTGAGTTAGGCCCATGTTTTAGTTTGCGTTATCAGTGCCCCGGCGCTAAGGCGTCAAGATCAAGCGACAAAGACAAATATACTGTAGGTGTTCACTTTAGGTACTTTTCCTCTTCATGCTTTCGAGGGGATTGTTTATATTAATTGCTGTCCCAAGCACGTTTTGTTATTTATTGTTTGGGAATAAACCTGCATCAGGGGTCCAAGTAGATCTGTATAAATACTCCTCACTTTAACAGATAGTCAGAGGGATTCCAACCAGATGCCATTGATGCTATTGATGCTGCACGTCGCCTTGATGCTGACCCAGTCTTTGTGTTCCTAGGGAGTCTGAGCTAGAGACCTCATTCCAAGGTAACAAGGGTTGGGGGCTGTTCTCACAGACATGGCATTGGCAGATTGAGGTTTAACATACCTAGCTAACTTCTGGGTTAGAGATTAGGCCTATCATGCTAGGGTATTAGGACATATCACACATTTCATGTTATTTCATGATATTGCAAGATGGTGGGGGTGTTTGTATTATTGACTCTTGTCTTTACCATTCTATTTCTTGCACTGTTCATTATCCTAATCATTGCAGCCCATGCAACTTATCACAGATTGCAGTTTTCCTAAAACAAAACCTATTGAAACTTTACTGCATCTTATTCATTGCCTGTGTGTGATTGAAACATGTTGTTAATGTGAGAAAGGGGTAATCTCCGTTTAACCACGACGCTCCGTGAGATGTCATACTCTTGAGTCCATGCATGAAGGCTGCCACAAATCACCTTTTACTGTTTTGGGTTTTTGGTGAAGCTCTGCTTGTGACCCGGAAGGTTTGGGATGACAGTTGTGTTTTGTTGTAGGACTGGCACAATCGCCTACAAACATAAGGGCTGTCATCCTTAAACCAGCAGTCTTGCCTAGAGCAATAGTCCAACTACGATATGGCGCCACCAATTATAGTGTTTAGGCACTAATTTACGGATATCCTGATTATCACTGTTTCACAGGCAACAGGTACCCTAAGTACCATTATACGGTATCGTCTGTGGTCTTGGGGAAGACCCCCCTCTGCTGAACAGGGACCACCTAATTAGGCTGTAGGTTGTTCGAGCTTGAACTAATAAAAGGACTTTTACTCCCCACTTGGTGTTCCATCTCTTTACTCATTTCACAATATGGCTGACGCCATAGACATTCCCAAGAATGCTAGACCAGCATTACCTTTACACCTAGTTGAGCATGGCTTAGCAGAAGAGGGCGGGGATGTTACATTCATAGTAGAAGCTAATGAAGCTTACCAAACAGAAATATTTTATTCCTGGGTCACATTTCCTGCGAAAGACCGCAGATCAGACACATTCCACACATATAACATTGTAAATGTAACTCAACGGTACCAAGCATACCAGTATCTTGAAATATTGCTCACTTATCAAGAGCATCAGAACTGGTTTGAAGGCGCCCTACCACATGTAATATAACACGTGAGATTAGGTCCTTTAGGTAATGATGGACCAACGTGGCCTATGTTTGCCACATACACACCTCACCCAGATATACAAAACATGCAAGCTGCAGACCTGCGATACTTATATCTTGATTAGTAATACTTTACAGATGACTAGTTCAGTTCGTAATGTGAACCTTGAACACAACACCAGCGCGTCCAGCACCACCAGCACCTGCTGGATACCAATTGGCTACTGGGATTAATCCACAAACAGTACATACCATGAGAGAAAATACCGTTCTGGATAGCCCAGAAAACAAATCAGCTCGAAGCTGTGTTTCCCCATATGGGACCACCGGAGAAACATAGAATTCTCTCTATATGCTTGACCTTTGGGGTGGTTCCCTCGGTGGATGACTGCGCCACATGGGGTACAGTCTTCACTGCAATATACACTACCACACATGGTACCCCGACAATTGCCAATTTACCGGAAGTGTTAAAACAAATATACAATGAGCATGGGCTGCTCCAGCTCTAGATTTGGGGAGGAAATTAATGCATAACTTCGACGCAGCCTCCTCAATCATACTCAGTAACATTAAAGGGGAAGCAGCAGCACTGGCTATGCGCCAGCCTCTCCAAGAGATTCCACATTTGGAACAGGAGAAAGAGCTACTGGAAGTTATTTCAGATACCTATACTAGTAAGGACAGGATAGTTTGAGAGCCAAGCCGAAGAAGCTGGAAATACAAAGTACAACCCCTAAGGAAGGTACTAAACAAGCACAGGAAAGTTCTAAGAAGTGCTGGGATAAGCAGAAACAATTTAAAGAAACACGAAATGAGAGAGCAGATTCTTCACATCCGGAGAACTCCGAAAGGAGATATACTCTCAGAAATAGAGAAAGTATAAAAGCTTCTGTCAGATATTCTGATTCACGTCCCCCTCATTCCTTTCAGAATGCACCGGATAGACATAGCGAGAGAGGGGCTGTCCTGACCGACGTCCTGAATACGTGAAACAGAAGAAAGACTCACCACAGTCTTCAGAAAAAAAGAAGATAAGTCCCCACAACAGAAGCCACAGTTTAAAAAGAAAAAGTTGGTAGCACTGTCAATTAAAAATGCCAGTACATTTGAGAACATTGCTGAAGAACATGACGTGGGCAGTGACACTGTTAGACAGCGCAGCAGAGGTCATTATTTGTCGCCAGAGTCTGAAAGATCATCTGGATGCAACAGCAATTAGCGATTTTATTGCAGTTGAGACTGTGGACGGGCGCGTTCTCCCACCTGATAGGGTTTATGATTTAAAAATCCAAATTGAGAGAGAAATAGAGCGCATCATTAAGGTGATATTCTGGGATGAACTTAATTGTAATATCCTATTGGCCAAAAGAGACTGGCCACCTGAGCACGTCCGTGAGCTCCCACATGGGGAAGATGTAATTTTGCCTTCTTTCTCTGATCTTGCTCTGGAGGCAGTAAAACAAGCCCACGCTGTTGATTGGGCTTTAATGCAGGCAGCTGCACTATACCGCAGTCATGTCGGTTGGGACAAGGACTCTACTTATCATGTAATACCTATCAGGTCCACATCCCAACCTCAACCACAATATCCTGTTAAACATGAAGCAAAGGCTCCAGTGAGGGAGATCCTCACTCAGCCCGAGTACCAGGGAGTAATTGAGCCCTATGTCTCTGCAATGGCTAACCTGTTATTCCCGGTTGCAAAGCCAGGCCAGTCTTAGATTACAGACACTTAAACAGTCATACACGCACATACGCTATACAAAATTCACATAGCACAGCACTAATTAACAATATAGTGCGCAAAAAATACAAAACAACGTTGGATATTTCCAACTGTTTTTTCTGCCAAAACTTAGCACACAAAAGTCAGGACCTAAGTGCACTCTCATTTGGCTCACAGAAACGCTTCTGCCGTTTGCCCCAAGGCTATAAGAACAGCCCAGGACTTTTCTCAGCCCGTGTAACGTCAATATTACATGATATTGATCCCGAGGCGTTATCCTACATGGATGACATCTATCTCACATACGACGACCTCAACATTCATCTTGTCAGGGTCGATCGGATAATTTTACGATTTGCAGACCACGGTTACAAATTTAACTTTAAGAAAAGTGAGATAGCCTTTCTCAGTGTATTGTTCCTGGGAAATGATTGTCGTTACCCTGGTGCCAGCCTTAGAAGCTATCACCAAAGCAAGCGTTCCTAACGCTAAAACATTACATCCACGTTGGATTCAGTGGGCAACCTCCCTGACCGCCACTGATGTTGACTACATCTTTGATCCAAAACTTCAGACACAAGCATTTCTCCAATATGAACAGGAGTACCCTGATCCTCTAGATATTTTGCCAATTGACAGATACCATACTGTCATTTATACTGATGGTTCAGCACAACCAGCTGTAGGTACCAAACATCAATATTCACCCGCTTGCGCAGCCTTGAGTGGAGTGATGAAGGATGGAGTTTTTCACCCTCATAATACCTACATGCAGACCCTAGGGGACTGCACAGCTGAGCCGGCTGAACTTAAAGCCCTTCTTCTAGCGCTAGAACACACAGAGCCAGACTTGCCGACTTTGATTGTCTGCAACTTATACTACTGCGTACAGTCCTACAATGATTACCTTAATCATTGGAAATTGAACGGGTTTAGAGATTCTAAGGGAATGCCATAAAAACAAAACTTTGTGGGGGAGGGTGGCCGATCTTAAGGATAAGCTACCATGTGTCCATGTACTACCTACATTGGGGCACCAACTTGTAGGAGTTCATGTTATCAGCAACACTTTGGCTGATGAAGCAGCCAAATCCGCAGTAGCTATGGCTTCTGTGGCTGCAGTGACTCGTTCTCAGACAAGATTGGATAATGAAATACTTACTGCCTTGAAGGCGTCGGCTGAAGGCAAGTCTCTTCCAAAAGCATACCCTACAAAATATTCTTACCACATTAGTGCACAGAATGTTGCCTACACAAGAATTCCTTTAGTTGGAGATTGAGTGGTCCCCAATGAAGACCAGAGATTAGATCTATTAGACCTAATAAAAGCAGCGCATGAGGGTGTCTCCTCTGCACATGCTGGTATGTCGGCCACAGTAACACTCTTACAGAAACACTTCTGGTGGCCAGGTCTATAGAAACAGACAAAACAATATGTCCTTTGTTCTGACATTTGCCAGCAAATAAAGGGCTCTAATATCAAAGGCCCACTGCAAACATCCCTCTTAGTGTCCAGCAGGCCACTACAATGTGTGTACCTGGACCACTGCGGTCCACTCCAACCTGATGGTGCATACAAATACATCTTAGTCGCTGTTGATTCTTGTTCTAGAGTCCTGTGGGTATGGCCTCAGGGGTCTGCTGACGCTCAAACTGTTATAAAAGATTTGCTGATCTTTGTCGGTACATATGCGGTTGCAGCATTTCATTTGGACCAGGGCCCTGCATTTGCCTCTAAGCATTCAGGGACACTATGGGGACGATGGGTGTTGAACTCCATCACTCCTCACCATACCATCCCGATGGAAATGTGGTCGTTGAGAGGCGGAACAGTGATTTAAAGCAGTCCTTAAGAGCTAGAGTATTAGGTTCTGGCCGCAGTTGGCTTCATCACCTATATGGGGTCCAGAGAGCACTGAACAATCTGCCAAGCTGGTCCTTGGGGAGAAGCACTCCTTAAGAGATTCTCTTTGGGATCCCAATGTATGTCCCAGATCTTGTTGGCCCTGGTTTGGTGGCAGCAGACACACCTTTTGACATAAATGAACGTCTCACCGTCTTACAGGAGCTTTAGCAATTTTGTGATGATAAATCATCCACCAGTGCTGCCACCCTAGGAATAAGGGATTTACCAACAACTTCCACTGGCTGGATTCCTAAAGTCAGGGATCTGGATCGTGAGAAGATCGCTGTAAACAAGGAATTCGGTCCATCCTAAAGAGCACCAGTCCCAGTCCTGGGAGTATAAGGTAGCAGAACTGTCATCTTACCACCACTGCCTGGTTCCAGAGCAAACAGATTCATTTCTATTGATGACGTCAAAGTTCACCATGTGGCGGATCCTGCACAGTAGACCTAGAGGTCCCTTGGGTAGTTCTCAATCACCCTCCACTACCCAACAGGACATACCTCTTCAAAGTAGAATTAACTACACTAATTCAGACTATACAACAATGTCCAACAATGCTACAAAGACTTCCTCGACCACGAGGAGGGTGGAAAATGAGCTCTTGCTGATTCCAGTTACCACTTCAATGACAGCACCTGTTCAAGATTTGGCTGTTTTTTACACCAACACTACACAGACTGATGACACCTTCTACTACGAGCCTCCACATGAACTGTATCAATCTACCAGTAAAGCACCTGCTCCCGTATCTGCAGAGACTACCTCTGGTTATTTCATCGACAGTGATGACCTTTCTTCAGACTCATCCACTCCAGTGATAAAAAATGTATCAAAGACACGTAAACTATATCGATGGCTTAAAATTAACTTCTTAATTCACCCATGGAACTATTTATGGTTCTGTTTGACATTTTTTGCATTGTTCCTATGGACTGGGTTTGTGACTGCTTTCTTTTTGCTTATAAATGGTCATTACCTTCCTGAACGCTCCTCAGTTGAGCTTGTGGATGAAGTCTTAACTCCATATCATTCCTCACATAAGGTCCGAAGAGACTTGGCTCTTGTGAACATTTCAGCTGTGCCAATTCCTGATAGTATTGTGTGGGACAACGCTCCATTTGAAATATACGGGCCTACTGAGGTGATTCAAATTCCAGATTTATTCAAAATTTCTATGACAGATGTCATTACACCTGCTGTTGTATCTGATGGTTGGGATGTCCAGACAGCTGATTCTAAGTTAACTGAAATGAAGGACTATTCAGTGTTTGAAAGTGATGATGCATATAGACATACAATTAATTATGGGGAAATTTTCTGCTATAGTAACTGGGAACACTACTACCTGCACCGTGCCACTAGACACAGACCAGTACTTAACTACACACAGTGGGAACACTGTTCTATACCACCTGTGGGGAGCCCAAAACGTTCTTCAGATAAGTTTACTTATTTCACTGGGCATGACACAAAAAATTCAGCATCATATTATTTCAAGTTACCTCCTTCAAAAATTAGGAAAATGTTGCTAACCGATACAAAGCTGATTTATTCAGAGTCCTTTGTTTCCCGTCTCACAGTTATGAATACTATAGAACACTGTTGATTTAAAAAGTGTATGGGGAAAACACCATTGGCAAATACAGGCTAGGGAAGCTTTATTTAGAGGATGCCTGATTCCTGTGCAAATTATCTTTTTAAATGACACCATTCAACAAACGTCCTGTCTGGGGTTAGCGAAAATGTAAGAAATGAACACGCCCAGTATCCCCACAACTGCAAAGTTTAATGATTGGCAATTCTTCCTGAATGTCACCGAGGAAGAACTAGATGTAAAGGTTCAGGATGGTACTTATAATTCTTCACTTTCCAGTCCCGGCGTGGATGTCAGGCATGTTTTTGGAATTCCTCAGGGGGTTTCAAGATCAGCAGGCCAGACCTTCGCTTTATTTTCCGGTCAACACACGGGTATAGTTACAACATATGGGCCCTCATTACAACCCTGGTGGTAAATCCCGCTTTCCGCCATGCAGAAGACCACCAACATACCGTTGCGGCAGCGGAATTCCGCTACAGGTATTACGACTCACAACTCGGAATCTGCCACAATACAGACACCCACACAAGTCCGCCACACCAAAGGTCACTGATAAACTGGTGATACCAAAACCTACACCATCCCGCCAACAGGAATACGCCCACTGTATCACGACCCACGAATCAACGCAGTGGTCTTTCAACCACGGTAATCCATTGGCGGTACACACCGCCGCGCTCAAAATACACACACATTTACAAAACACCCTCACATTGGACAATTCAAAATACACACACCTGACACACATACACACAGCCACACACCCAATCCAATATAAAGCACACACCCACATCACCCACAAACCCTTACAACCAAAATTCTGGAAGAAGGCCAGAGAGAGAGACTACCTAACACAACACCAGCATCCACAGACACACAACGCCATCAATTATACAACATCCACGCACCTCAAACAACACACACCAACACATCCCCTCACACATCACAACAGACAGCACCTCACACATCACACACACCACATCATGGCACCTCAAAGACACCCCAGGTTCTCTGAGGAGGAGCTCAGGGTCATGGTGTAGGAAATAGTCCGGGTAGAGCCACTGCTATTCGGATCACAGATGCAGCAGACTTCCATTGCAAGGAAGATAGAGCTATGGCGGAGAATTGTCAACAGGGTCAACGCAGTGGGACAGCATCCAAGAACACGGGATGACATCAGGGAGAGGTGGAACGACCTACGGGGAAGGCATGTTCCGTGGTATCCAGATACCAGATTGCTGTACAGAGGACTGGTGGTGGACCCCCCTCATCCCCCACAACTAACAACATGGGAGGAGCAAGTCTTGGCAATAATGCATCCTGAGGGCCTCGCAGGAGTAGCAGGAGGACTGGACTCTGGTAAGGCAAATCTTTACTACTTTATCCCCCCCACCTGCATGCCATCACATACTCCCACCCTCACCCTCACACCCATCACCCCAACAACCCACAGATACCTCACTAACACAACCCACACTTTCCAAAAACAAGCCCTGCATGTAACACCAATGCATGGACACCCATCACCAAAGCATGTCCAGTACAGAGACTCACTCATGCCCCAAAATCACCAATCACACAAGGGGCACGGCAATAATGTAAGCACAGGAGTAGAGGGTAACTCACACATTGCACAAGATGGCACACACAGATACAATAACTATGCATTTACACCCCAACAGGACCCATACCCAACGTCACCGGACAGGAGGTGCCAGACATATCCAGTCCCCCCACAGAAGAGGCCCACAGTGATGACAGCAGCTCTGCACACCTGGATCAAGATGACCAGCCCGGCCCATCAGGGACCTCAGGACAGTCGGTTCCCCTGACACAGTCACAAACCACCACTGAACCTCCCCCCTCAGGAAACACCACCACAGCACCCACCCAGCGGGCCCATCTCTCTGTCCCCAGGACACGTCAATCAGCAGTGTGTCCACCACTACAGGGAACCCAGGCAACCCCACTAACACAGGACGATCAGGGACCTGGGGGAAGTGGCAGTGGGCACACGGTTCAGGGGACAAAGGCACAGGATAACAGGGAAGCCGGGAGGACTGCTGTGCGACAGGGGGAGGACACGCCCAGGGAACCCAATCTCCACGAGGCATTTTCCAACATCATGGGAGCTTACCATCATTCCCAGGAGACCATAGGCACGGTACTGGCCAAGTTTCAAGAGACCCAGCGACTGCAGGAGGAACACTACCTGGGGATCAGGGAGGACTTGAAGTCCATCAACACCACCCTGGTCACCATTGCAGGGGTGCTAGCAGACCTTGTCAACACCCTGAGGGACACAGTGGCACAACAAGGGGCCCCTGACACTAGCCTGGACGATGAACAGCCCTCTACCTCCGCCGGCGCTAGTGGACAGGAGGCACCGCCACAGGAACAACAGGCCACCAGCACCCCACCCCCTGCAGAAGGAGAACCACCCCGCAAACGGTCCCTGAGATCCAGGAACAAGAAAGAGAACATTGCTAAGACCCCCACCAGGAAATAAGACCCCCCTGAATGTCACCCTTCTGTCCCACTTTGTCACCCTGTCCACCTTAAACTGCCATTGCTCCACTTCCTATGCCCCATTGGATAATGCACCTGTAAAACAAATAGACTGGAATCTGTCATACCTCCACCATCACCCCAGCCCATTTCACACCCCCCTCCACTTATTTGCACAGAAGTAAACACACTTGAATCACAAAACAATCTGTCTGTGCTTTCACTAATTTGTGTAATTGCAAAAACTCTGGAATATAGCAATGTCAATGTACTTGTTCACATACCAATGTAACCCAGCTGTAGGCCAGCAGTAAACATAGCAGAGGGCACAAAGTGGGGCCCAGATCTGTGAAATGGAAAGGCAAAGTAACAAGTCAGGGTCCATACACTGAGTGAAAATGAGAGACTTATGCTAGCTCCAACAATAGTATGAGATGTGGGAAGCAGTTACATCTTCTTACCTGTATCTCACTAGAAGTATTGCATGATGATGTTGTTTCGGTTGTCGACATCTTCTTCTTCTGCCTCCTCTTCTTCACTGTTCACAGCACAGGCTCCACAGCTGCCACAAGACCACCATCTGGCCCATCCTCCTGCAGAAAAGGCACCTGGAGTCGCAAAGCCAGGTCGTGCAGCATACAGCAGGCCACGATTATCTGGCACATCTTCTTCGGTGAGTAGTATAGGGAGCCACTTGGAGGCACCGGAATCTGGCCTTCAGGAAGCCGAAGGTACGTTCTATAATCCTCCTAGTTCACCCATGTGCCTCATTGTTGCGTTCCTCTGCCCTTGTCCTGGGATTCCTCACTGGGGTCAGTAGCCATGACAGGTTGGGGTAACCAGAGTGACCTGCAAATGTTGAGGGACAACTGTTAGACAGACACTAACCCTTAGGGACAACCCCATACCCAGACACCTATGTCAACTGTGTTGGGACCTTGGGCTCACCTGTTAGCCACACACAGTGCCTCAGGAGTTGGCCCATCACATAAGGGATGCTGCTATTCCTCAAAATGTAAGTGTCATGCACAGAGCCAGGATACTTGGCATTTACATGGGAGATGTACTGGTCTGCCAAACACACCATCTGCACATTCATGGAATGGTAGCTTTTCCGGTTTCTGTACACCTGTTCATTCCTGCGGGGGGAGGACAAATGCCACATGTGTACCATCAATGGCACCAATGATGTAGGGGATATGTCCTAGGGCATATAAGTCACCTTTCACTGTGGGCAAATCATCCACCTGTGGGGAAACCATGTAGCTCCGCATGTGTTTCAGCAGGGCAGATAACACTCTGGACAACACGTTAGAGAACATTGGCTGGGACATCCCTGAAGCCATGGCCACTGTTGTTTGAAAAGACCCACTGGCCAGGAAATGGAGTACAGACAGAACCTGCACTAGAGGGGGGATTCCTGTGGGATGGCAGATAGCTGAAATCAGGTCTGGCTCCAACTGGGCACACAGTTCCACGATCAAGTCTGTATGTGATAATGATGTGTCTCTCTTCCATTGTCGACAGGTCCACCAGGAGTCTGTACACCGGAGGATGCTGCCATCTCATCTCGTGCCCTATGGAGGAAAACAGCGAGCAGAGGGTCATCCAACACTTAGGTATCACACTGTTTTATTTACTAAAACGTTGGAAAATCGCGATGTGCTGGTATCTGTCGGTATTCCAGGCCTAGATAAGTGTGAAGCAGTTTTTTTCCATCTCATGTGGGCCCCCTGAAATGGCGGCTGCCTGACCAGTAAGGTGGGACAAGGGGAAATGAGGTAACTGTGCTGGTGATGTACACCGTCGCGGTGGGCGGTCGAAGACCGCAGCGCAATTCAGCATTGGTTAACATTGGGCCCTATGGGTCCCAGGAACCAATGATGATGTACGCCGGCAGTGACGGTACGCACCGCCGCGGACGTGGCCGCCATTTTCTTACTGTTCACTCACTTGATACCTGACCTTCAACAGGAGAGGACCTACACTGCAAGTGCTGCTGTGACCTGTGTCTGGAAGCGACGATGGCTACAGTGTCTGGGGAAAGGGCCCCTGTCTTCACTTCGGAGGAGTTGGAGAAACTGGTGGATGGGGTCCTCCACCAGTACACGCAACTGTACGGTCCTCCAGACTAACAGGTGAGTACACTGTGAGCATGGTGGATGGCACCTGAGTGTATGGAGTGCTGTGGATGGAAGAGGGTGGGGAGGGAGACAGGCCAGCAAGTCAGGATTGTGTGTGTGTGTATGGCTGGGCCAGGGTGGGAGGTGTTTGGCAATGCGTGAGATTAAATGTACGGGCTAGAAACATCCATTTTTACTTCACTTTTCCTCTAGGTCAGCACCCACCAGAAGAAGGGTATTTGGCGTGCCATCGCCAAGGACGTCCAGACCCTAGGGGTCTACCATAGATGGAGCACCCACTGCCACAAATGACGGGAGGGCCTTGCGCCGCTGGAGCAAGAAGACGGCAGAGGCCCAGCTGGGGATGGCCTCCCAACGTGGAAGGGGTGCCCGTCACACCATGACCCCCCTGATGTACCGGATCCTGGCGGTGGCCTATCTGGAGTTGGATGGGCGCTTGAGGGCATCACAGCAGCGACAAGGGGGTGAGTATACTCTCATTCTGCTGACTCTGCGCCCTTTACGAGGTGTCTGGGTGGTCGAAGTGGGCTTTGGGTTTCCCTAGGCCAGGGCGAACTTGGTAGGCTAGGTCCCTTGTTAGGCAGACTCTGTGGCACCCCAACCCCACTACTGGTAATAGCCATCTACACCTAGTCAGGCTCCTGTGACTTCCAGGTGTGCAGCAATTGGGTTAGGCCTCGTCCCCCATGGGCATGTGAATTTGCAAGGAACTGTTAGTGCATGGCTTAGTGCAGAGGGCTGCTCCCTGTGTGTTGTGTTCGCCAACGTTAGTGGTGTTGCATGCACTGAAGATGTGTTTCTTCTGTCTTCCCCCCCTTTTTGTTTTGTCTCCCTGTTCTTGCGTGCAATAGCACCATCTGGCAGAGCAGCAGTGGCACCGGAGCAGGAAGGAGCTGCAACCCACTTGGCCCTGGAGGGTGAAGCAACGGAGTCTGAAGCCACCAGTGGGACAGAGGGCGAGGGGAGCTCCATGACAGGGACAGGAGCATACACCAGCGACAGCGACTCCTCCTCTGATGGGAGCTCCCTTGCGGTGGCAGGCACCTCTGTGCCCACCGCATCAACAGGAACTGCCGCCACCCCCCCACCAGCACCGCCCTCCCAGCAGCCCCTCAGCGTGTGTCCCATGTCCGCTCACCCAGGAGGGTGGGCATCTCTTTCGCCCCAGGCACCTCAGGCCCTGCCCCACTCAGCCCTGCTGCCCTCAGTGAGGAGGCTATTGACCTCCTGAGATCCCTCACTCTTGGGTAAACTACCATTTTGAATGCCATCCAGGGTGTTGAGAGGCATTTGCAACAAACAAATGCATACCTGGAGGGCATTCATTCTGGACAGGTGGCCCGACAGAGAGCATTTCAGGCTCCGGCCTCAGGACTGATGTCAGCCATTGTGCCTGTGTCCAGCCTCCCCCCTCCAACTTCCTCCACCCAGACCCAATCCCCTGTACCTCAGCCTATCCCAAGCACACCATCAGACCAGCATACACACTCATCAACACACGAGTGGACATGGCAAACATAAGCACCACACACCCCACAAGCACTCACACAAGCACCATCCCCCTGCAGACACAGCAACATCCACTGCCTCTACTGTCTCCCCCCTCCACATCCTCCTCCTCCCTCCCTGTCTCGTCTCCACTCACAACTGCATGCACTACATCCTCAGGCACTACCTGCATCACCAGCACGCCCATCACCACACACCGCTCACGTCCAATTACCACCCCCACTACCATGCACACATCCCCAGTGTCCTCTACCAGTGTGTCTGTGAGCCCTCCTCCCAAAGTACACAAACGCAGGCACACACCCACCCAACAGCCATCCACCTCACAACAGCTTCCGGCCCATGCACCTTCACCCAAATAAAGCAAATGTACACCTCCTACAACCACTACCTCTTCCTCCACTCCCAACCCCCCTCCATCTTCCCGTCCCAGTGTGTCTAAGTAGCTTTTCCTGGCTAACATTGACCTCTTCCCTACACCTCCCCCTGTCCTTCCCCTAGGGCCAGGCTTTCCAGGTCCCAGCACAGGACCTCAGCCACCAAATCCCCAGGCACAGTGGTGCCTGCAACTGCGGGGTCATCGAATGCGCCACCCATCAGGGCTGCCAGTGTGCCACCTTGCAAGGCCAAGGAGATTCCGCCACCTGCCAAGGTGAAGAGGGTGCCCACATCCCAGAGGGAGAAGCAGCACCTACCAGCCACCAAGGGCTCCACCAAAACAAAAGGGGTTGGCAGGATGAAGCACTCTGGGCACAAGGCCCCCTCCAGAACCAGTGGAGAATCACATCCACTACCTCAGTCCTTGGCAGGATGAAGTACTCTGGGCACAAGGCCCCCTCCAGAACCAGTGGAGAAGCACATCCACTACCTCAGTCCTTGGCAGAATGAAGCACTCTCGGCACCAAACCCCCTCCAGAACCAGTGGAGACTGTTATCCACTTGAGAGACTGTGGCTTTACACTCCCCAGGATAAAGCAATGGGCAAACCACCCACTGGAAAGACTTGAGAGACTGTGGCTTTGTACCCCCCCAGGATACAGCAATGGGCATGGAGCCCCCCTCGAGGAGCGGTGGCGTCATGCGTTCATCCGGCTGAGGTGCTTCTCCCCTTCCCCCTGAGGTGCCTGTTTATTTTCGATCTGATGCCCCTGCAGTGTTCTCTCCCGTTCGAGTCAGGTATCTTGTGTGGGCTTCGGCCATGCATTTTGGGACCACTGGTCCACGGACAATGATTGGTACGCTATCCAGACTTGTGTAGTTGGTGTACATATTTGTATATACTGATTTTTGAACTTTCACTATCTGATTTTTCATGATTACAATCATTACAATCATTTAATTTTGTCCTTGTGTTCTTCCGGGTGTGGGGGTGTATGTGTAATGTTGCTGCATGTATTTGTGTGTATGGTGTTGTGGGTGAGGGTGGGGGCGGGGGTATTGTGTGTTGCGAGTGTGTGTCACTCTCTTTTCCCTCCCCCCTCCCCTGTGTTGTAGGTGCAGTTCTCACTGAGGTTGTCAACGGTGTCTGTCCTGCTCCTGATACAGCAGGAGGAAGACCAGCATGGGCAGTACGTGTAACTCGGGCTCCATGGTGTCCTGGTTCCTCCTTGGGTGACGAGAGGTGAGTGGTTTCCCTTCTGTGTACTGGTTCCGCTGTGCTTTTGATAGCGTTGGTTCTGCCCCGGAAAAGGTGGCGGATAGGCCTGTTGTAATACAGTGGGCGGTACTTTGTCCTCCGCCTGTCTGTTGGCGGTTACCGCCGCGGTGTTTGTTTCTACCGCCGTGGCGGTCGGAGAGATAAAGTGGCTGTCTATGTTGGCGGTTTCTGCCATGGCCGTGATTCAATTTTTTGTTCCGACGGCCTGTTGGCGGTATTACCGCCGCTTTACCACTGTCCACCAAGGTGCCATAAGTGCTGAGGCCGGAGCCTGAAATGCTCTCTGTTGGGCTGCCTGGCCAGAATGAATGCCCTCCAGGTATGCATTTGTTTGTTGCAAATGCCTCTCTACACCCTGGCTGGCATTCAGAATGGTAGACTGCCCAACAGTGAGGGACCTCAGGAGGTCAATAGCCTCCTCACTGAGGGCAGCAGGGCTGACTGGGCAGGGCCTGAGGTGCCTGGGGCAAAGGAGATGCCCAACCTCCTGGGTGAGCAGGCACGGGACACACACTGAGGGGCTGCTGGAAGGGCGGTGCTGGTAGGGGGGGGTGGCGGCTCTACCTGTTAATGCGGCGGCACAGAGGGGCCCGCCACAGCAAGGGAGCTCCCATCAAAGGAAGAGTTGCTGTTGCTGATCTCACCTCCTGTCCCTGCTGTGGAGCTCCCCTCGCCCTCCGTCCCACTGGTGGCTTCAGACTCCGTTGTCTTGCCCTCCAGGGCCATGTGGGATGCAGCTCCCTCCTGCTCCGGTGCCACTGCTCCTCTGCCTGATGATGCTAATGCACACAAGAACAGGGAGACCACAAAAAGGGGGGGGGAGACAGAAGAAAGACATGTTCAGTGTGTGCAATACCACTACCGTTGGCGGACACTACAGACACAGCAGCCCTCTGCACTACACCATGCACTTAAAGTTCCCTAATTAATCACAGGGACATGGGGTATAAGGCCTATGCCCGATTGCTGCACACATGGAAGTCACAGGAGCCTGACAAGGTGTAGTTGGCTCTTACCACTGGTGGGGTTGGGGTGCCACATAGCCTGCTTCACGAAGGGACCTTGCTTACAAAACTTGCTTTGGCCTAGGGGAACCCACAGCCCACCTCCCCCACCCAGACACCTCGTAATGCTTGCAGAGTCAGCTGAATGAGAGTGTACTCACCCCCTTGTGGCTGCTGTGATGCCCTCAAGCGCCCATCCAACTCCAGATAGGCCACCGCCAGGAACCGGAACATCAGGGGGGTCATGGTGCGACGGGCACCCCTCCCACGTTGGGAGGCCATCCCCAGCTGGGCCTCAGCTGCCTTCTTGCTCCAGCGGCGAATGTCCTCCCATCTTTTACAGCAGCGGGCGCTCCGTCTGTGTTGGACCCCAAGGGTCCGGACGTCCTTGGTGATGGCACGCCAAACATCCTTCTTCTGGTGGGCGCTGACCTAGAGGAATAGTATAGGGGAAAAGGAAAATCTTTAACCGTCCGGACCGTCACACTCATTGACCCACGTTCCCACCCTTGCACTGACACACATCCACTCATCGTCCGCTCATGTAGGCCTCAGTCCATCCCCCCGTATCTTCCATCCACACCACTCCAAACAGGCATTGCCCATACAGCATGCTCACAGTGTACTCACCTGTTTGTCTGGAGGACCATAGAGTAGCGTGTACTGGGGGAGGACCTCATTCACTAACTTCTCCAACTCCTCCGAAGTGAAGGCAGGGGCCCTTTCCCCATACACATGAGCCATTGTCGCTTCAAGACTGACGTCACTGCAGCACTTGCAGTGTAGGTCCTCTCCTGTCAAAGGTCGGGTATCAAATGGATGAACAGACAGAAAATGGCAGTCACGCCCGCTGCAGTGCATACCGTACCGCCGGCGTACATCGTCATTGGCTCCTGGGACCCATAGGGTCCAATGTTAACCAATGCAGGATTGCGCTGCGGTCTTCGACCGCCTACCGCGACGGTGTACAACGCCAGCGCAGTTACCTCATATCCCCTTGTACCACCTTACAGGTCAGGCAGCCGCCTTTTCAGGGGGCCACATGGCATTATTTTTAAATGTGTCACACCTATCTAGGCCTTGCATACACACACAGTGACAGGCACATTGCGGATTGACAAATGTGTGCAATAATTATTTTTGTAATACCTCAGTGTTGGCTGACTATCTGCTCGCTGTCCATAGGGCACGTCCGCTGGGGCAGGTGAGAAGATGGCGGCATCCTCCGGTGTACAGACCACTGGTGGACCTGTTGATAATGGAAGAGAGACACGTAATAGTCACCTACATATTTGATCGTGCAACAATCCATGAACTGTGTGCCCAGTTGGAGCCAGACCTGATGTCAGCTATCTGCCATCCCACAGGAATCCCCCCTCTAGTGCAGGTCCCGTCAGTACTCCATTTCCTGGTAAGTGGAGCTAGGGCAGTTGATGGATGGACAGGGTGACGAAGTGGGACAGAAGGATGACATTCAGGGTGGTCTCATTTCCTGGCAGGGATCTTGGCATTGTTCTCTGTCTTTGTCCTGGATCTCAGAGACTGTTTGCGGGGTGGTTCTCCATCTGCAGGGGGTGGGGTGCTGGTGTTGTGGTCCTGTGGTGGTGCCTCCTGTCCACTAGCACTGGCGGAGGTGGTGGGCTGTTCATCATCCAGGCTAGTGTCAGGGGCCCCTTGTTGTGCCACAGTGTCCCTCCTGGTGTTCTCAAGGTCCTTCAACACCCCTACAATGGTGACCAAGGTGGTGTTAATGGACTTGCCCTCCTCCCTGATCCCCAAATACTGTTCCTCCTGCAGCCGCTGGGTCTCCTGAAATTTGGCCAGTACCGTTGCCATCGTCTCCTGGGAATGATGGTACGCTCCCATGATGTTGGAGAGGGCCTCGAGGAGAGTGGGTTCCCTGGGCCTATCCTCCCCCTGTTGCACAGCAGTCCTCCCAGTTCCCCTGTTTTCCTGTTCCTCTGTCCCCTGAACCGTGTGCCTACTGCCACTGCCCCCAGGTCCCTGATTTTTTTGGGGTGGTGGGTTTGCCTTGGTTCCCTATAGTGGTGGACCCACTGCTGCTTGACGTGTCCTGGGGACAGAGGGATGGGCCCGCTAAGTGGGTGCTGTGCTGGTGTTTCCTGAGGGGGGAGGCTCTGTGGTTGCATGTGCCAGTGTCAGGGGAACTGACTGTCCAGAGGTCCCAGATGGGCCGGGCAGGTCATCTTGATCCAGTTGGACAGAGCTGCTGTCATCACTGTGGGCCTCTTCAGTGGGGGGGAGTAGACATGTCTGGAACCTCCTGTCTGGTGACGTTGGGTAGGGGTCCTGCAGGGGTGTAAAGGCATAATTATTGCATCTGTGTACAATGGGTGGGTGACCCTGTACTCCAGTGCTTGCGTTCTTGTGTAGGACCTTGTGTGATAATTGGTTTGGGGTCTGTGTGGGTATCTGTAGTGGACATGCTTTGGTGATAGGTGTCCATGCTTTGTTGTTGCATGCAGGGCTTGGTATTGGGATGTGTGGGTTGTTATAATGGGGCATATGTGAGGTGTTGGAGTGATGGGGGTGAGGGTGGGGTATGTGATAGCATGCAGGTAGGGTGGGGGATGTAATAGATAAGGTTTGACTTACCAGAGACAATTCCTCCTGCTACACCTGCGAGGCCCTTAGGATGCAGTACAGCCAAGACCTGCTCCTCCCATGCTGTTAATTGTGGGGGAGGAGGTGGGGGTCCGCCGCCAGTCCTCTGAACTGCAATCTGGTGTCTTGAGACCACGGAACACACCTTCCCCCGTAGGTCGTTCCACCTCTTCCTGATGTCATCCTGTGTTCTTGGATGCCATCCCACTGCATTGACCCTGTCGACAATTCTGCGCCATAGCTTCATCTTCCTAGCTATGAAGGTGTGATGCACCTGTGATCCGAATAGCTGTGGCTCTTCCCGGATGATTTCCTCCACCATGAGCCTGAGCTCCTCCTCAGAGAACCTGGGGTGTCTTTGAGGGGCCATGGTGTGGTGTGGGTGATGTGTGGGGTGGTGTGTGTTGTGATGTGTGAGGGGATGTGTTTGTGTGTGTTATCTGAGGTGCATGGATGTTGTGTGAGTGATGGTGTTGTGTGCCTGTGGATGCTAGTATTGTTGATGGTGGTGTCTCTCTCTGTGCGTCTTTCAGAGTTTTTAGTAGTAAGGGTTTGTGAGTGATGTGTGTGTTTTATATTGTATTGGGTGTGTGGGAGTGGTGTGTGTATGTGTATCAGGTGTGTGTATTTCAAATTGTCCAATGTGGTTATGTTTTATATATGTGTGTGTATTTTGAGCGTGGCGGTGTGTAGCGCCAATGGAATACCGCGGTTGAAAGACCGCCGCGTGGATTTGTGGGTCGTGATAGTGTGGACGTATTCCTGTTGGCGTGACGGTGGAGGTTTTGTTATCACCAGTTTATCACTGACCTTTGGTGTGGCGGACTTGTGTGCGTGTCTGGATTTTGGCGGATTCCGGCCTGTGGGTCGTAATAGCTGTAGCGGAATTCCGCCGCCGCAGCGGTGTGTTGGCAGTCTTCTGCACGCCGGTAAGCGGGATTTACCGCCAATGTTGTAATGAGGGCCATAGTGTCATCTGCCATAGATATCATTCAGGCGGACATGTCCCGTTCATATCATGGACAAAGTCAGCTGAGTTCCATCATGCAGTTAGGTTGGACGTTCCAGACATTGAAAAATGGCCGAATTCCATGGAAATACATTAACGGTAGTGAATTGTTCACTGATTTTAATTTATCCAAGGAACAGCAGACAATGGCTAAAAGGGAAGCGAGTTTCACCATGCTTCATATAGAGAAGTTAGAAAAGCTGCCTTTCACAGTTGCGGAGAGTCTTTCAACAGTATGGCTCTTACATCACATCATTAAGCCCATTTCCACTTTTTTGTTTTTCGAAATGCCTGAAACATCTTGCGGTTGGCAGGTATGAGCAACTGGGCAATAGCAATATTAAAGAAGAGTGGGAGTTGCCCTGTGATTATAAGTGTCTGAACGGCGAAACAGAGGTCTTTCCTAGCGGAAGCGAATGTCAGACTACTGTTAGGCATTCAATGATTTGCAAGCAGGTGTCCCTTCACGGCCTTTAAAATGTCGGTGTCACGAACTTGGCCTGTTTTCTGAAGGGTACTCCAGCCCCTTTGATTCGATCAGCATTTCATGTACTTTTGAATGGAAGTTATGTGGTGCTTATCAGCCAAAGCTGTTGCGGTATGTGACCAGGAATTGCCTACGAAATTTCAGTCTCTAAGGTCGTTACGTGTTGTGGACAAGTTTTATTCCCCCCACATGAGAGATAAAAGTATCAGGCATGTGGCCTCACATTGATACTATTAATGGAAATTAAGACAAGCTGAGCAGACTAAAGGCACTACTGTTTCAGAAACAAGTCACGTTGACATCAGTAAGAGAGACATATGCTCTGCAGATTGCGAGATCATCAGCCGAGATACAATCCCTATTAAATACCATCTTCCCCGAGCACTTTAGAGAATTGGTTTCCAGAATTTTCTACGCCTGGAGCACTGCTGGGATTGTCCATTTCTTTAAGGCTGTTGGGTCTGGATTTGTGTCCCTCTTCCAGACTGTCTTCGGAGTCATCCCATCGGCCATCCATTTACTCTTTTTAAGTGTGTTTGGTGGCTTTCCAATTATTTTGACATTGATTGGTGGGATACTGCTACTATTTCTTCTGATTCGCAGTGTTTGTGTCTTTTCAGCTGCACAAAGCAATGGAGCTGCTGCCAGCAGCTCAACTGTGCCGTGATCACATGGTTCAGATCTTCAATGCTTCCTTGCTGGTGGATTGGAGCGTGATTTGTCATTGTCATTCAAACCACTCCTATGGTGCGTGCAACCAGTCTTTCGCTGCGTATGGTGCCTCTTCAAACATTTGCCTACAGTGTGTCTTGCTGTCACGCCAGTGCCTTCTGTGGACCAAGAACTCCTAATGTCCTCCATGAGGGTTCATTCAAGGCTGATTCACGAGGCCTTTTATGAGCATTCCTTGCTCACCGCATTGGCTCGTTACACTATGGAGGATAGCACTACTGCAGGTGGACCTGCACAAGAGACTACTACGCACTACTGCCCATTACATGATCGATCTAACATCTGACAATGTGGCCTCTTTCTTGAGTTCCTTTCCATTTAGTGACTCCGGAGATGCTCTTCGAGATCATGACTATTGTAAAAAATTTGATAATTGGCTTATTATACCAAATTCAAAGAATACATTTATTGTCCTTACTTTGGCCTGCTGTGCTTGTCGTGGTCGACGTGATATCTCTTGATATGTTTTTTAACTATTGATTTGAACACGTTTTAAAGAGGATTTTTTAGCTAGTTTTTATGCTATTAGCTTTCAGTCCAGAGCATTTTTAGCATTTGGATTCATTCACCTTTGGTTATGTCAAGACGTGGCATCATACTTGTTACGACACTGGGGAGGGTGTAGTGAATCCAAATTTGTTTTAGTGGTATACAGGAGTTAGCTTAGCCTGTGGCTCGCAGACTCATGCCCCCATCACCCAGTGACTTTTACCGTACTTAGCTTGCTCTGTTTTAGCGCATTTATTTAATTAAATCTTTTAAGATGGCTGCCTTGTTTTGAGTTTGGCCCATGTTTTAGTTTGCGTTATCAGTGCTACCTCGCTAAGGCGTCAAGATCAAGCGACAAAGACAAACAAACTGTAGGTGTTCACTTTGGGTACTTTCCCTCTTCATGCTTTCGGGATTGTTTATATAAATTGCCATCCCAAGAATGCCTTGTTTTCTATTGTTTGGGAATAAACCTACTTCAGGGGTCCAAGTAGATCTGTATAAATACTCCTCACTTTAACAGATAGTCAGAGGGATTCCAACCAGAAGCCATCACTGCTATCAATGCTGCACGTCGCCTTGACGCTGACCCATTCTCAGTGCTCCTACGGAATCTGAGCTAGAGGCCTCATTCCAAGTTAACAAGGGTTGGGGGCTCTTCTCACGGACATGGCATTGGCAGATTGAGGTTGTTCGGGGATTTTATCTGCAATATGGCTGTAATCCTTTCTCTGGATTTCTTTCTTGACCCCTTTTCAATCTGGTGACCCAAGTATTTCACAACTTTTTGACAGTATTGCTATTTAGGCGGGGACACTTTATGACCATTCTTTCCCAAATGGTTCAACAGGGCAATCGTATCATACTTGCACTTGTCTCTTGTTTTGGAAGCAATCAGCAAATCATCAATGTACTGCACCAAGGTCGATTGGAAAGGCAATTCCAACAACTCCAAATTCTTTTTCAAGATCTTATTGAATATAGAAGGTGACTCTGAAAACCCTTGAGGAATTCTGCACCAACAATAAACTTGATCCAGAAATTTGAAACAAAAGAGAAATTGACTATCCTCCTGGAGTGGCAGAGAAAAGAAAGCTTGTGACAAATCAGTGACAGTGAACCACTCAGCATCACATGGAATCTGAAACATCACAGCTGGATTTGGCACCACAGGACAGCATTTGACCACAATTTCATTAATTTTTCTCAAATCCTGAACAATTCGTACTTTCCCACAGGGCTTTTGCAAATCCATTATCGGTGAATTACATGGGCTGCTCAATACTTCCTTCAAAACCCCTTGCTTTACAGTCTGCAATTATCTGGGCTACCTTCATAAGGACATTTTGCAGCATGCGGTACTGAGGAAGTTGAGAAAAAACTGCATTTGGCTTTACTGTAACTTTAACTGGCTCAACTCTCTTTATCAGACCTACTTCTTTTCCTGTCAAATCCCACACTTCCTCTTTAACCATTCCCTGCAAATCAGGATGAAGCTCCTTCACTGCGAACATCAGGAAAAATTCAATCGGGGGTATTCCTCATTTGTAGTCTCACCTTCTAACTCTGGCGCTTGGTCGTAATCATCATCACTATTCGTCAGAATCTCAATTTCATCATTTGAACAAGTAATCAAACATTTCGTTTTACACAGCAAGTCCCTTCTCAGTTTAGATACTGGACTTGAATCGCAGACCACAAATTCTTGTAATCCCTGAAAGTTGCCAATTTTACCCTGAACTGGTTTTGTAATCGGGTTGGTCAAATACTGATAAGCCACTGCTACAATCTGGACTGTTCTCCCTGAAAGAGGTAAGTATGGAACTTCTGCACTTCTCACTGTAGAGTGTGTAGCTCCTGTGTTAACCAGGAATGAAACTATGTGACCCATAACCTTTCCTTTCACATAGGGACCCCTCTGATCTACCTTTACGGAGGTTACAAGCACACACCGCTCCTCATCTGAACTGTCGCTTATCCAATCATCATTTATTCCATTCTCGCTGTGTAGCGGGATTTCGTGTACTGTGCTATTACTTTGGTTAGGCCTCTGACCTGTGACCTGTTGAGAAAGCAGCATCTGTTTCTGTTCCATTGGGGCTTGAAGTATTTGAATTTGCTGTCTAGGTACCATGGGAATCAGCTGTTGCATTGGCTGCAACGGTGTCATTTGTACACATGGCATTTGCACATGTTGCATGGGCTGAAAATTCAGCACTTGATTCACATTATTTAGAAAATTTGGATTAGGACCTCTCACTCTCGGTCCCCTCATATTCTGGAATGAATTGACGTCATTTCTTTGCTGGACAACACCTTCCTGCACTATCATCATACACTCCAGTTTCCAATTTCCAACGGCTTCGCAAACGTGACATGGCAATAATTTCTTCATTCCCTGCACAGCATTCTGAACCCCTATGGTACCCAAATCTGGATCACAATTCACATTACCTCCACGACCTCTACCTCTCATCTGGGGCTGAAACATCATGTGTCCCTGTTGTTGCTGCGGTAATTGTTGCAGAAAATGTCCTTGATTCCTGTTTGAGTTGCTTTAATCTGCATCACCATCGCCTTCTCTTTCAGCTTTTTCTGCTTCAAATCAATCTTGTCACTACAGTATTACGCATGTGGCAAAACTTCATCAATCGGTTTTGCTTGCCAGCAAATCAAATGACTTAATCATCTGGCTAATTTCAGGTTTCAACCCTTCCACAAATCTGAACAGTGAATCATGTCTTATGCCTCAATTGTCTCTGTACCACTGTAATGCTTGAACGCCTGCAACAATCTCTCATAATATGCACGTATCGGCTCCTTTGCTTCCTGAGCTGCCCTGTCAATCCTCTGCCAATCAATATTCTCGGGCAAAATTCTCATTTTCAAAAACTCAATCACCTTATAGTAATATTTCATTACCTCAGGGGATGGTGCACCTGTATTTTTGTCTCTCTCCGGTTCGCTTGTTGGCCAATCTACACTCATCTTACACTCGAGCCACAGATCAGCTGGGACCACTGTCTCTAATAATGTGTTCAAGTCTTCCCACAGAGACTTCGCAAGTTTCATAAACCTGTCTGTCTGTGATAACGCGTCCCGTCTTAAATAATTAATTAGTCTGCGACTCGTTTTAGGCCAATTAATCTTTTGACCCTGATTGAAGACACCTTAGGACGAGACAATTAATCAACATAGCAATCAATAGATCAATGCTATCAATATTCACTATAGCAAATCGCATAGGTAAGAACCAAAACACACCAAGGCCTCTCAATCATGAAATAACCACACAATATTTTGTAAGATTTATGATATTTATTCCCTATTGATTACACTCTACTAGCAAGTTTATTAGTCTCAAACCAGAAAAAACATCAATACTGTTATAATTATGACAACTCAGATAAGATTTCATCAAAGCAAAAATCATAAACATTAGAACAAAGCACTACGTCAACATGGGTTATTCTCAGCAGAGTATCATTAGCGCACTCTTCAACAAAGCATAGATTCAGTCATTTGTCTATTTGCGTCCGTGTAGTGAATTCCTTAACTAACCTCGAATCAGCATTAGCATGTTGGGCTTCATGCAAAACAATTTAGCAACACAAATTTAGAAAACATCTAACTATGGTCTCTATCAAAAGAAGCAGTTGGTACCTAGAAAGAAAAGGCAAACAGACAATTTCAATTTCATCATCATATAGTTACCCTCCATAATGAGTCAGCATACAGAGTCAGTCTGCGTCCTCAGGACATCAGTTGGTTCGCCATCAGCCAGGAAACGCAGCAAAGTTCAGCAAGACGGGCAATAAGGGACACTTCCCTCATAAGGAGGAATGGTAAGTATCAGGTAAGGAATGAGCTGAGGATGGTTAAAGTATCAGAAGAATAAACGTCAAAGTCTCAAAGAATAATGGCAAAGTATATCTTAAGACAGAATAATGGCTAGTAATGGCTCAGTGGAATGGCAAGGAATGTGAAGAATGACTGATTTCTCCTCGGGTCATGCGGTTATAGCAAGCTTGTTGTACAGCCCCCTAATTTCCAATTGGGCAAGTTTTGGTGCATCATTATCTCCATCCAATGGTTTACTTGTCGCCTCATTAAGAGTGTCACCTCATAACAGTTCTCACGTAGTTTATTAGCTCCTGGGTTTGACGCCTCCAACGGGTAGAATGTCAGGTGAGGAATAAGTGACATTTGTTACTCAAGTCAGTAGTCCCATTGTCTTCCCTAGTCTAAATGACCTTGTACCTGTTGCGAATTACACTGTTGCACTCCACAAGAATGTCTCCTTGAGCAAGTCAGGTTCTCATGAGAAAATTTACTACGGTTACACACACATCTTCTAGCCTTCTGGAAAAGTACGGCTTCATGTCCTTCAGCAAGTCAGCACATTGCACGTTAGAGAAACACATTTAATATGAAAACCGGGCAGCTAGGCCCGACTCAAGCTAACTAAGGCCTAGTGATTAATTAGCAAACCCTTAACATATAACTCTTAATACTAATTCAAAATCATACATTAGTACATTAATAATTCATTATTAGTCAGTTTCAATTATCATCGTATACATTGGTGGCCACTCCCAGTGGCCACATTTTAAACACCTGCGTTAATGTTTACATTTTTCGATGCGATTTCACTAAGCATTATATTGTAAGCTTCTCATGTTAATTATAAGATTTTAATCACGCTCCCTCAATCCCTCCTCTAATGGCTCTTGTCATCACACAAATCCTTTCCCTTGACAACATTTCACTTTCTTAGTTCCTTCATTTCAATTTGTTTCCCCATTTTTGAGTTTTCGTATTTTGCTTTGAATATTTTCTCCCTTTTCCTTTCTTCTCTCCTTATATTGTGTTTTGCCAAATTTTCTCTAATTCTTTTACTAAGTTTACATGATAACCATAGTCCAAATAAACAAGCTAAAACAATCAATATCCCCTCAATTATGTTTGCAAATATCCCATGCCAAATATTACTAAACCAACTTCCCACATTAGCAAGTCCCTTTCCAACCTTTTCCCACACTCCAGGTTCTTCAGCTCCTTCAAATCTGTACTATCTCTTGTTAGGTTAGTAAGCATACTTCTAATCGTATTACTATTATCCAGAATATAAGCACAACAATGGCGCTCATTAAGCATCTTACAGACTCCGCCACTTTTCGCTAAAAGAATGTCTAAAGCAAGCCTATTTTGAAGAGTCATAGCCCTCTCTGCAGCAAGTTCAGTATCCACCAAGAGTATAGCTCCTGTGAAGTTTGTCAGCATGTTATCCACAATAGTATACAACTTTCAAATCTTTTTGGAGTTTAAGATAACTCCACTGAAGGAATTATTGCTCCAAATAAATCACCCACGACAGCAGCAGCTGTCTCTCTTTTCTGTCTAGTATGAGGTAATTCAGACACTTTAGGAAACTTCCTTAAGTCATAAAATTGGTAAATCTTTGGAAAAACTATTCCCAAATAACATGTCCCGTACCATCCCTTTGAAAGACGGTAATAAGCATTAAGTCCACATATGTAATAGATCCCTGGGATCGCTGGATCCTGTCCATTTAATATGAACGTCCACTTACTCTGAAACAAAAACACATGTCTGCACTCACTCTTTCCCACAAATAAAGTGTCATGGTAAGATTTTGGCCTATATATACAAAGCTTTCCTACGTGTAATGCATCTAAAGCTAATTTGCCTTGTGTCTTTATTGCACTATAAGCATAATCATTTGCAAACGTTCGTTTCTCTAATCCCTTTTCTAGCTTTTCTTTTAACAATTTTCTTCTATCATCAGTGTGATCTAAAAAGCTCTTCTCTACATGCATTAGTAAGCAGGTTAGATTATTGCGATGCGCATAAGCTGTACCAAATGTCAGTGTGGGCTCAAAGAAACCCCTAACTACTTTTATACTATGATCTCTAGCTACCTTACTCAAATATTCATTTATAGGCACAAAAGAAAACACTATATCTAGATTAGAATAGAAGTACTGAATATATTCTTGATCATAAAACCTTGTTAATAACAAGCTACAACTTATCCCGTATGTTAACAGCAAACTATGATAGGTAACCCCTTCTTGTACTGACGAAGGAATTTTCGTGCACACATAACAATTCACATCCATTGTTTCAACATACTCATTCAACACGCAATAGAAAACATTAGCAGATAGTTCACCTTTTTTGTTAGTTCCCTCATGCAAATATTTCGTATCCTGCTCAAATCTCTCCCATGATGTTAGTGTAGCAGTCTCAGGAATTGTAGCATTGTTAGTCTCACTCTTATCCACCAATGGCATTCCCACAATCACAGCTATGATTACTATTGCACACACAACACCCAAAATAATGCCCAACCATCTACAAATCCTACTCCCCTTAATATTATTATCTCTAGTGTTAATCATGATCTGTAAAGAATCAGAAAGCAGAACAATATAAAGGCAAACAATCAACTGAGGAAGGTCTAAAGCTCTTTTTTTTTCTCTCAAGCAAAGTCTTTCTTTAGCAAGTATTTATAGCATTTTATTCACTCCCAGGATCCTTGTCAAATCACGTTAGCAGCTTGTCAAAATCGTTTTTTTGTTTTTTCAAGTCAATTCAGGTTAACAGTGTCACATCCGGTAATTTATCAGTCTCTTTTTCTCTCAGTCTTTTCAGCTTTACTTCAAATTTAAACACAATCTCTCTTTTCTGTGGTCAAGTTCAGGTGCCGTAGTATTGACCTGGAACCTCTTGATCAAAACAGAATGCCAAGAACTCTTGTTGCCACTCAGCTGAAGTTGCATAAGCCCACTCAGGACCTGCGTACCTTCTGTTGGCTATCCTCTTTCTTTTCAGCTTTCGCTCTCCCTGCAATTCTCCATCACTAAGATCTTCTTTCCTGATCGTATCAACTTCCTCTTCTATACTTTCGTTAACAACCACCTTTCCTTTGGTTACTTGTGATTCTGCCCACTTGTCTCCTTTCAGTAGCTTTTCGACTTTTCGTCTTTCTTGTGGCTGTTCTCCGCCCTCCTCTGATTCTATGGTGTCTTCTCTTGATGGACCTGCAATTTGCTCAGGAGGAGACTGGCCGCTTTGCTTCTCTCCTGACTCTTCCCCTTAGCCCTTTTCAAACCTGTATCCATCTGCTTCTGGGAGAACCTCTCTTTGCGTCCGTTATTCTGGCGCCTCAGTTGAGATAGGCTCACTGTCACCCCTCTGGGTCTCAGCTCTTGCTGGAGTGACCAAGCTGTCCTCAAAGGGCTCTCCATCTGTCTCAGTTCCCCTTTGATTACTTTCCTTCCCTGCGACTTCCTTTTCTGTAGTTGTAATTTTTGACAATTCAATTTCCTCATCAGTTGGGCACGTCACCTTCTTTGTGTGACTGGCATGGATCCAGTTCGGAATTCCCGCACATTTCACAGCAGTAGTAGTTGTCAGTATTACTTGATATGGCCCTTTCCACCTTGGCTCCAAACACGACTTCCTCACATGTTTCTTGACAACAACCCAGTCACCAGCTTTCAGATTGTGACCTGGATCATTTATCGGTGGCAATGTAGTGGCTTCCACCTGGTGAGAGAAAGAGCGGACCACGTCAGCCAGATCCTTGCAGTAGTCCAACACCATATCATCCGTGATATTCACAAGAGCATTTGCAGGCACTGCTGGTAATCTCATAGCTCGGCCCATGAGAATTTCATGAGGAGACAGTCCTGTTTTCTTGTTGGGTGTATTTCTCATTGACATTAGCACTAAGGGCAATACATCTGGCCATTTCAAGTTGGTAGCTGCACACATTTTTGCCATTCTCGACTTCTAGGTACCATTCATCTGCTCCACTAGGCTTCGGGACGGTAGCTACAATGCAACTTCTGTTCAATGTTCAGTGTGGCACACAAGAGCTTAACCACCTCGTTGTTGAAGTGACTTCCTCTATCTGATTCTAAAGAGATCGGAAACCCGAAACGTGGTATCAACTCCCTAAGCAGCAACTTTGCTACTGTGAGACTGTCATTCCTACGTGTAGGGTAAGCTTCAATCCAGTGACTAAAGATGCACACAATCACCAACACGTACCTCAGACCTCCACACACAGGCATCTCAATACAATCCATCTGCATCCTGCTAAATGGACCTCCTGCTCTCCCAATGTGGCTCAAATTCACCACAGTCCCTTTCCCCGCATTCATCTGTTGACAGATGATACACCTGTGACAGATTACTTCTGCAGCTTGTCTGAATTTTAGATTGAACCAGTCGACTTTGAACAACCTGATCATGGCGTCTCTCCCGATATGTGCTTGTCCATGGTAAAACCTTGCAAACTGTGACAAAAGGCTGTTTGGCAAAACCATTTTCCCTTCATCTGAAACCCACAAATCATCTGGTCTTTGTACACATTGCATTTTAACCAAAGCGCGTTTCTCATCTTGGCATGTCCCTGCAACAATTTGAACTCTTCCATTGTGTCAACCACTCTCAATGCGTAACCTCTGCATGTCTCATTTTCAGTTTCCGGTAACAATTCCCTCTGATCTTTGAACAATATAAAGTTCAATGCACAAAACCTTGCGACTTGATCTGCATATCCGTTTCCCATTGACACAAAGGGGGTCATTCTGACCTCGGCGGTAAAAGGCTCTTACCACCGGTCAGAAGACCGCCATCATACCGCCGCGGCCGCAGTAAACCGCCACGGTCATTCTGACCCACAACTGCCAAACCGCCAAAAACCCGACATCCACTGAAGGCCGCCTCATCAGCGGTCAGCGATAAACTGGAGATGACCAAACCTCCACCGTCACGCCAACACAAACACGCCCATGCCATTACGACCCACGAATCCACGCGGCAGTCTTTCAAACGCGGTATTCCATTGGCGGTACACACCGCTGCGGTCAAAATACACACACATTTACAAAACACAACCACATTGGACAATTCGAAATACACACACCTGATACACATACAAACACCACTCCCACACACCCATCACTATATAAAACACACACCCACAACACCCACAAACCCCCACAACTCGAAATTCATAGACAAGGCGCAATACACAGAGAGAGAGCACAGGGAAAGCAAAGCATAACACACACAGGAACCCAACATCATCACCCACACCACATCTACGCACAAAACACCACACACCACCACACTCATCACCACAAACACCACCCCACACCTCATCCACAACACCCCATGGCACCCCAAAGACACCCCAGGTTCTTGGACCAAGAACTCAGGGTCATGGTGGAGGAAATAATTAGGGTAGAGCCCCAGCTCTTCGGCACACAGGTGCAGCACACCACAATAGCCAGGAAGGCGGAGCTATGGCAAAGGATCGTCGACAGGGTCAACGCTGTGGGACAGCATCCCAGAAATCGGGAAGACATCCGAAAGCGCTGGAACGACCTACGGGGGAAGGTGCGCTCGATGGTGTCAAGACACAACATCGCTGTGCAGAAGACTGGCGGCGGACCCCCACCCACTCCCCCCGAATTCACAGCATGGGAGCAAGAGGTCTTGAACATCCTGCATCCTGAGGGCCTCGCTGGAGTAGGCGGAGGAATGGACTCTGGTAAGTCTAATCTCAACTACTTTACCCCCACCCACCCACCAGCATGCCAACCCACACCCCCACCCTCACCCCCATCCCCCCAGCACACATCCTCCCTGTTAATGTCTCACCAGCACAACCCACCCAACCCAACACCAACCCCTGAATGCCAACACAAACCATGGACACCCATCACCTAAGCATGACCACTGCACATACCCATCCCCCCCCAAACCACCCTCACAACTCCTCCCACAAGGGACTACCAGCACTGGGGGACAAGGGCACCCACAAATCGCACGCCATGGCACACACAAAAGCAATAACCATACTCTTTTACCCCTGCAGGGCCCGAACGCCAACACACCGGCCAGGAGGGTCCAGATTTGTCCATCCCACCCCCAGAACAGGCCCCCAGTGATGACAGCAGCTCTGTCGACCTAGAACCTGATGACCAGCCCAGACCATCAGGGACCTCTGGACAGTCGGTTACCCTCAGTCAGCCACAGGCCACAGCCGACCTACCCCCCTCTGGAAACACCAGCACAGCACCCACCCAGCGGGCCCATGCCTCTGTCTCCAGGACAGGTCAAGCAGCGGTGTGTCTACCACTACAGGGCACCCAGGGTAACCCACAACCCCAACAACAACAGGGACCTGGGGGCAGTGGTAGTGGGCACACCGTCCAGGGGACAGAGGCCCAGGAACAAAGGGGAACTGGGAGGGCTGCTGTGCGCCAAAGGGAGGACAGGCCTAGGAACCCACTGTCCAAGAGGCCCTCACCACCATCATGGGAGCCTACCACCACTCCCAAGAGACGATGGCGACGGTCCTGGCCAGGTTGCAGGAGATCCTGCTTCTGCATGAGCAACAGAATATGGGGTTCCGGGAAGAACTGCGCAGCATCAGTTCTGCAATGGGTACAATGGTGGTGGCACTCAAACAGATTGTCACCACTTTGCGGGATGATGTGGCCCCCCAAAGGGCCCCTGCCACTAGCATGGAGGAAGAACAGCCCACCACCTCCGCCAGCGCTAGTGGTCAGGATGCTCCGACACAACAGCAACGGCCCAACCGGACCCCACCCCCTGCAGAACAAGAACCACCCCGCAAGAAAGGCCTGAGATCTAGGAAGAAGACAGAGTAGGATGTCAAGACCCCCGCCATGCACGGAATCCCCCGGATGTCATCCCACTGTCCCACTTGTTCACCCTGTCCAACCTTGAACTGCCCCTGCTCCACCTTCCACAGGCATATGGACAATGGACCTGTAGGAACGACAGTCTGGACACTGCCATGGACATGCCTCCACCATCACCCATCACCCTTTTAGAACTATACACCTATTTTAAAACTACAATAAACACAATTTTTGCACAAAAAACAACTGGATTCTGCTATTTATTTATTTAAACCAAATGTATTCGAGATAACCAACAAAACATTTCTATTAACATTGTGATGACAACATACCAGTGTCGCACAGCGGTAGTCCATGGTGAAAAAAAACAGAGGGCACTCCGTGGGGATCAGATCACTGAAATAGGAAGTGAAATACACAGCTAAGTTACCATACATTGGGGTGAAAGGTCAGAGAGTTGAGAGCCTCTACAGTTACAAATATAATACAATGCAGGAGTAGATTCTTACCTGTGTGTCACTGGAAATACTGCAGTATCACTCTGTCCCTGTTGTCTGTGTTGTCCTCTTCGTCTTCCTCCTCTTCACTCTCTGCAGGCTCCACAGCGGGCACAACACCACCATCTGGACCATCCTCCTGCAGGAAAGGCACCTGGCGTCGCAAAGCCAGGTTGTGAAGCATGCAGCAGGCCACGATGATATGACACACCTTCTTTGGTGAGTACATTAGGGATCCACCTGTCATATGCAGGCACCTAAACCTGGCCTTCAGGAGGCCGAAGGTCCGCTCAATCACCCTCCTAGTACGCCCATGGGCCTCATTGTACCGTTCCTCTGCCCTGGTCCTGGGATTCCTCACTGGGGTCAATAGCCAAGGCAGGTTGGGGTAACCAGAGTCACCAATTAGCCACACACGGTGTCTCTGTAGCTGTTCCATCACATAAGGGATGCTGCTATTTCGCATGATGTACGCGTCATGCACTGACCCTGGGAACTTGGCATTTAAATGGGAGATGTACTGGTCAGCCAAACAGACCACCTGGACATTCATCGAATGATAATTTTTTCGGTTCCTGTACACCTGTTCATTGTGTTTTGGGGGAACCAAAGCCACATGGGTCCCATCAATGGCACCAATGATATTGGGAATGTGTCCAAGGGCATAGAAATCACCCTTCACTGTAGGCAAGTCACCCACCTCAGGGAAAATGATGTAGCTCCGCATGTATTTCATCAGGGCAGACAACACTCTGGACAACACCTTTGAAAACATAGGCTGAGACATCCCAGATGAAATGGCCACTGTAGTTTGAAATGATCCACTGGCAAAAAAATGCAGTACTGACCGCACCTGCACTAGAGGCGGAATCCCTGTGGGTTGGCGGATGGGTGACATCAGGTCTGGCTCCAGCTGGGCACACAGTTCCTGTATAGTGGCACGGTTGAGTCTGTAGGTGAGTATGACATGTCTTTCTTCCATTGTCGAAAGGTCCACCAGCGGTCTGTACACGGGAGGATTCCTCCATCTCCTCGCAAGTCCCAGCGGACGGTGCCTAGGAAGGACAACATGGAGCACAGAGTCAAGCAACCCACAGGTAAGTGCCCACAGCATGCACAGTACACGAATCTCTCGGGATTGAATGGCTAGTATGAATGTCGGTGCAAGGCCTAGCCATGTGTGACGCAGTAGGAATTAAGCCATTTGGGCCCTGGAAATGGCGGCTGCCTGACCTGTGAAGTGTGACAATGTGAAGTGAGGTCATTGCGCAAGCGTGGCACACCGTGGCGGTAGGCGGTCGCAGTCCGTGGCGCAAAGCCGCATTGGACAACATTGAACCCTATGGGTTTCAGGAGCCAATGGCGGTGAGCGCCGGCGGTTGCGGTACGCACCGCCGCGGTAGGCACCACGGCGGCCGTAACTGCCATTTTCTCTATGCTTATTCACACGAGACCTGATCATCCACAGGAGAGGACCTATACAGCAAGTGCTGCTGTGACCTCGGTCTGGAAGTGACAATGGCTGCTGCGACTGGGGAAAGGGCCCCCGCCTTCAGTTCCGAGGAGTTGGAGAAGCTCGTGGACGGGGTCCTCCCCCAGTATGCTCTACTCTACGGGCCTCCAGACCAACAGGTGAGTACACGGGGGGCAATGCATAGTGCCCAATGCCTGGGTTGAGTGGGGAGGATGTACGATGGAGGCGAGGGCAGCGAATGACGAATGCATGGCACGACAGATGAGAGCATGTGCCACATGGCAAGGTTGGGGAGGGGGGGTCACTCACATCGAGCATGCAGCAAAGTGATGATGTTTCTCTTCCCCCCCTGTACATGTCACATAGGTCAGCGCCCATCAGAAGATCGACATTTGGCGTGCCATCGCCAAGGACGTCCGGGCCCTGGGGGTCCACAACAGAAGGGGCACCCACTGCCGCAAGAGGTGGGAGGACATCCGCCGCGGGAGCAGGAAGACCGCAGAGGCTCTGCTGGGGATGGCCTCCCAACCTAGGAGGGGTGCCAGTCGTACCTTGACCCCCCTGATGTCCCAGATCCTGGCGGTGGCCTACCCCGATTTAGATGGGCGCTTGAGGACATCACAGCAGACACAAGGGGGTGAGTACCAGCACATTCAGCTATTTAGCGCGCAGTGGAGGTGCCTGGGGGGGGGAGGAGGGCTGTGTTCTGTAGGATAGGCCTGTCCGTGAGGTATGGTCCTGTGCCCCCGCCCCTCACCTCTGTAGGGTGCCTAGTAACGCGATTCATGGGCCAGTGTATACTGTGTGGGCAGTTGTCGCCCATAGGCTTGTAGGGCATGTCCCAGTGAATGAGTAGTGTACCCCAAGTGCGCAGCGTAGTGCAGGGGGCTTCTGTGTCTGTCCTCTTCGCCAACGGTGTCCCCAATGCATGTACTCAACTTGTCTTTAAGTTTTCCACCCCGCCCCCCATTTTCTTTGTTTTTCTGTGAATGTGTGCATTAGCATTATCAGGCGGAGGAGAAGTGGCATCGGCGCAAGAGGGAGCTGCATCTCACATGGCCCCGGAGGGCCATGCAACGGACTCCGACATGACCAGTGAGACGGAGGGCGAGGGGGGCTCCACCACGGGGACCCGTGGAGACGTCAGCGACACCGACACGTCCTCGGAAGGGAGCTCCCTTGCAGTGGCGGCAACATCCGTGCCCACCGATCCTACAGGTACAGCCGCCACCCAGCGCACCAGCTCCGCCCTCCCAGCAGCCCCTCGGCCTTCGGCCCGTGCCCGCAAGGCCAGGAAGCCGGCCATCTCCTTCGCCCCAGGCACCTTAGGCCCTGCCCCAGTCACCCCTACTGCCCTCAGTGAGGAGGTCATTGACCTCCTGAGGACCATCATTGTTGGGCAGTCTACCCTTTTGAATGCCATCCAGGGTGTGGAGAGGGAGGTGCATCAAAGCAATGCATACCTGGAGGGCCTTCATTCGGGTCAGGCTGCCCATCAACGATCGTTCAACGCTCTGGCCTCAGCACTGACGGCAGCGATTGTCCCTGTCTCCAGCCTCCCTCTTCTGACTGCCTCCACCCAGTCCCGCTCCCCTGTTCCTCTGCCTATCCCATCCACACCTACAGACTAGCCTGCACACACCTCAACACCCAAGGGCAGCTCATCCAAACATAAGCACCACAGAACACACAAGCATTCACCCAAGCAACATCCAGATGCAGACATGCCAACAGTCACTACCTCCTCTGTGTCCCCCACCTCCTCGTCTCCCTCCTCCCTCCCTGTGACGTCTCCACACACACCTGCAAGCACACCACCATCAGCCATTGCACCCATCACCAGCACACCCTCCAGTACAGTCCGCACACGTGCAGTCACCACCCCCACTGCCATGTAAACGTCCCCTGTGTCCTCTCCCAGTGTGTCTGTCACCCCCGCTTCCCAACCACACAAACGCAGGCAGGCACCCAAACAACAGCCATCCACCTCACGTCAGCCTCCAACCCAAGCACCTGCACCCAAAGACAGCACACTTGACTCTCCTACAACCACATCCTCTTCCTCCACTCCCATACCCACTCCAGCTACCCTTCCCATGGCTCCAGAGAAAATTTTCCTCTCTAAACATGACCTCTTTTCCTCACCTGACCCACCCCCTCCATCCCGTAAAAGTTCCACAAACACCTCAGCCACCACCAGCCCAGCAACTCCCAAGAACGTCGTGCCTGGTTTTTGGAGTCCGCCCTTTCCTTGGTCTGGGACATCGTCCAGCAGCAAAGGCACAGCCAGCCCCCCCCCTGGGAAGAGGAGCAAAAAACTCAAGGGCAGGCGCGACAGGCCTGATACGCCTGCCCCCAAGGAGGGTAGCCTTACACCGTCACCTGCCACATCGGGTAAGGGAGCCAAGGACAGTCTGCCAAGGAGGGCAAGGGCAGCAAGGAGCAAAAGGCAGGGAGCAGCCGACCTGGCCATGAGGGCCCCACCAGCCCCATTCCGGGGGTATCGGAGGAGACACAGGGCCCGAGGGCTCCATCACAGGAGGGCCCCGCAACGGAGAGGTCCGATGCAGACTGAGCGGCAAGTATTGGCCAGGTGTGGTTCACTGGAAACACAAGACAGGCACCGCTGAACAGGGCCCGCCGTCTCAAGCACCGCTGAACAGGGCACCGCTGTCTCAAGCACCGCTGAACAGGGCACCGCCATCTCAAGCACCGCTGAACTGGGCCCGCCGTCTCAAGCACCGCTGAACAGGGCCCCGCCGTGAGAAGCACCGCTGAACAGGGCACCGCCGTCTCAAGCACCGCTGAACAGGGCCCGCCGTCTCAAGCACCGCTGAACTGGGCCCCGCCGTCTCAAGCACCGCTGAACTGGGCCCCGCCGTCTCAAGCACCGCTGAACAGGGCACCGCCGTGAGAAGCACCGGTGAACAGGGCACCGCCGTCTCAAGCACCGCTGAACTGGGCCCCGCCGTCTCAAGCACCGCCGAACTGGGCCCCGCCGTCTCAAGCACCGCTGAACAGGGCACCGCCGTGAGAAGCACCGCTGAACAGGGCACCGCCGTCTCAAGCACCGCTGAACAGGGCCCGCCGTCTCAAGCACCGCTGAACAGGGCCCCGCCGTCTCAAGCACCGCTGAACTGGGCCCCGCCGTCTCAAGCACCGCTGAACTGGGCCCTTCCTGTCAAGCACCGCTCCGCTGGGCCCTTCATCTAAAGCACCGCTCCGCTGGGCCCTTCCTGTCAAGCACCGCTCCGCTGGGCCCTTCCTGTCAAGCACCGCTCTGCTGGGCCCTTCCTGTCAAGCACCGCTGAACTGGGCCCTTCCTGTCAAGCACCGCTCCGCTGGGCCCTTCCTGTCAAGCACCGCTGAACTGGGCCCTTCATCTCTGGCACCGCTCCGCTGGGCCCTTCCTGTCAAGCACCGCTCCGCTGGGCCCTTCCTGTCAAGCACCGCTGAACTGGGCCCTTCCTGTCAAGCACCGCTCCGCTGGGCCCTTCCTGTCAATCACCGCTCCGCTGGGCCCTTCCTGTCAAGCACCGCTGGCCAATTGGCAGTCCCGGTTCTGTGTCGGGCAGGCCTTCACGACGCACTCTGCCCACCATGCCTCCTCCATGACCAGTGGTCTCTGTAATCCACCTGATGGACTATGGCTTTGCACTCCCCAGGAAGGTACAGTGGGCAACCCACCCACTGTAGAGACTTGAGAGACTGTGGCTTTGCACTCCCCAGGATGGCACAGTGGGCAATCCACCCACTGTAGAGACTTGAGAGACTGTGGCTTTGCACTCCCCAGGATGGCACAGTGGGCATGGAGGCCCTTCGTGGATCTGGCGTCGTGGACTCATGTGGCTGAGGTGCCCCCCCTTCCCTTCCCCCTGAGGTGCCTGTTTTATCTTTTTGTGATGCCCCAGCAGTGTTCTCTCCAATGGACTCGTTCTCGTGTGTGGGCTTTGCCCATGTGTTGCTGCACATTGGCCCACGGACATTTGGACTTTGAAAGACTGGGCCGGACTTTTGCTACTTGTATGTATATAGTTCTAGATGTGTATTTATTCTTCATATATTGCTAAGATCGCTATACTTTATTGTTGCAATAATATAGTTCTACTTTTACATTCATTGCCTTTTGTCTTAGCTTTTTGGGGGGGGGTTTGGGGGTGTCACTCTGACTTTTTATATGCATAGGTGTGTAGGTATTTCGGTGGGGGTGAGGGTGGGGGTGGGTGTGTGGCGTATGTGTGTGCCCGTAACCTTTCCTCCTCCCCCCTCCCCTGTGTCGTAGGTGCAGTACTCACCGTTGTCGTCTGCGGCGAGGTTCGTGATCCTGGAAGAAGAGCAGGAAGGCAATGGCTGGGAGGATGTGGAGTTCGGGTTCCATGCTGTTCCGATTCCTCGTGGAGTGTGTCGAGGTAAGCGTTTTCCTTTTGAAATGTCTGTTTCCGCCGTGTTTTTATCAGCGGGGCTCCCGCCCCGGAAAAGGTGGTGGATTGGTGAGTCGTGATAGGGTGGGCGGTACATTGTCTGCCGCCTGCCTGTTGGCGGTGACCGCCGCGCTGTTTGTTTGTACCGCCGTGGCGGTCGGAGTGTTAATGCGGCGGCCTGTGTTGGCGGTTCCCGCCAGGGTCAGAATTCAATATTTTTGGCCGCCAGCCTGTTGGCGGGTTGGCCGCCGCTTTAACACTGACCGCCAGGGTCAGAATGACCCCCAAAGTCTTGCGATTTAACATGAGCGCTGCATTTCACCACAGCAATTTCAAGAGGTAACTGAATCGCGTGCAACGACTCCTTAATTTTTTCATCATTTTTCACCGGAGAACCAGAAGAAGTCATAAAACCCTTCTGTGACCATAGCTGGCCACAATCATGCTTCCAGTATACCGGTGATTGTACACACGGCGTATCCGGCTCTTAGTACTCCCACTGAGTCCCTCAAGCATGAACCATCAACAAAGATAATGTAATCATTTTCTTCCAATTGGTTATCTTTAATGTCAGGTCTTGGTTTGGTGCACAGTTCGGTTACCTCAAGACAACCATGTTCTAGTTCCTCAGCGTCATCAACATTTGTATTTTCATTGGAAAGCAAAGTTGCCGGGTTTAACACAGTACATCGTTTGAGCGATACATTAGGTGACCCCAATATAATTGTTTCATATTTTGTCAGGCGAGCATTTGTCATGTGCTGCGTCTTGGTTCGGGTGAGCAGTATTTCGAATGAGTGTGGGACCATCACTGTTAAGGGATGTCCCATCACTATGCCTTCACACTGAGTAAGGCTTTGACCAACTGCTGCAACTGCACGCAAACAACCCGGTAAGGCTGCTGCGACTGGTTCCAAAGTAGCTTAAAAATATGCTACTGGGTGGTTTGCACCTCCATGGACCTGTGTCAGGACATACAAAGAACAAGCATTGTCTTATCCAGGGGACTGGTTGACACCTGTTCTGTATAAGTCAATAAGGACGCTCAATGAAGGACCAGACGCCAATTATGAATACAATTTAGCTTTACTAGAATTTCAGGTAAATGTAGGCATTTAGCACATTAACAATAGTGGAATAAGAATAGCAATGAAAAGCATCTATTTATATATCAGTACACTACAAAGAGCATCTATGTATACATATGAGCAAAGAGTTCATTGACAGAATAAGAATAGCAATGAAAAGCATCTATTTATATATAAGTACACTACAAAGAGCATTTATGTATACATATGAGCAAAGAGTTCATTGACAGATATAAG
The DNA here is from genome assembly GCF_031143425.1 of Pleurodeles waltl. Taxonomy (NCBI): domain Eukaryota; kingdom Metazoa; phylum Chordata; class Amphibia; order Caudata; family Salamandridae; genus Pleurodeles; species Pleurodeles waltl. The sequence continues at coordinate 1,413,381,127 of NC_090444.1, read as the reverse complement.
CTTGGAATAACTGTATACCAAATGTGTTACACTACGATGTTCAGGAAGTAAAATATAAACAAGTTGAATACTTCAGATAAGCTTTGATTTACTGCACACCAAAATGCATGTTTCAATTACTGCAGCAGGCTCACACTACGATGTGCAGTAAGCAAAATATAAACGAGCTGAATTCTTCAGATTAGCTTTGCTTAACTGCATACCAAAATGTATGTTTCAATTACTGTAGCAGGCTAACACTACGATGTTTAGAAAGCAAAATATAAACGAGCTGAATACTTCAGATTATAAACACTGTGCAAGCATAATAATCAATCATAGTAATAGAGCAGAGAAACAAAGGCCTTTCATCCCTGTCTGGAACTTAACTTAGTCCACGAAATGCTGAGAAGCCCTCTACCGCCTGCTTGGACCTCTCTCTCCCTCAAGCATCACGGTCTCTGAACAGCAAAACAGGGAGGCAGCGCTGGGCCATGGCAGCTTTCACAAACCCATCTGCAAGCTTCAGATCCCTCACCCGCACTTCAGTGCTTAAATAACTCGAAGCTTGGCTTCTATCTCTTTCTGGCAATTCCTAGCTATGTTATCAGCACTTGGCTGCTCTGCCCTTCCCCAGCCTTTGTTTTCATTCCATCTTCTCCCTGTGCTCTCGTTCTCAAGGTTGAGACGGAGTCTTCTACACAAACAAGCTTGAAAATAATATCATTAACTTTTCCACGTTGTTCGGTGATTTCAGCAGGCATCACGCTCATCTACACTGCTCAAGCTAATTAACCCTTAGCGTCACAATGTCTTCCGCATCTTTCCCTATACTGATCACTCCACCCCTTAGATGAGCGCGATGCATGCCAAATAGATATCATTTACTTTGACATTCCGCTAGCTAGGTTGCTACTAATACTTGTCAGCGTTATTCTGAGCGCCTGCATCTTAGTATAAAGCTGTTTTGTGCATACATATAGTCTACATAGTATAGTCATTAGCGTAACACAAACAATCAATAACCAAATTAGCTGTTGTAACACTGTATTTAGCGTCTTCATAGCTCCTAGTGCCCTGCCTAGAAGATGTCATACCAATAATGCTCAGTTATTTGCTGGATGCATGAAGCAGTGTGCATAAGCTGTTCAGCGTTTATGGTCATCAGTATGACTGTATCCTTGGTGTATTTAGCTGCCATATCAAATTTAGCAAAGGTAACTTGTGCGTAGTGCTTGATTGCATCTAATCTGGGTAGCTTAGCAACAAGTGAAATGTTCCACTCTAACTGCGCACGCAATTGCGTCTGTAATGTGGTTATGGTGAACTTAGTCGGTCAGTACAAGATGTGAGTGCTAATGTCAATAATGCTGGTAATATTGCACATACACATTACTGGCTCTCCGGTGGTTAGTATACATCTGTTAATAAGTAAGGGATGATTAATGACATAACATCTGCTCTCTGTCCCTATCTGATATAAGTCTGTGCCATTTAATAGGATAAAGTAACGTTCACATTCTCCCGGTATTGTGTGAAGACATGGATCTAGCACCCGTCCAGTGTGGATACATACCCACCCCTTAGACCAATCTGCACATCTAGTGGGATCTACAGTGTGATTTGTTAAATCAATCCACTTTTTGTCAGTGTGAGGTATCCACCATTCTTTACCTATCACTATGGGGAGCAATATAAAGGGGCACCATATGTCAGGAGGAAGATCACTTCTTGCTATATCAAAAAGAGCATAACAAATTTTTTCCTCACAGTGAAACTGTATTGGCTTTACCCATATTTCTTCAGGCAAAATGCAATTGTTGTCTCCAATATTCACCCTGAAGCTATCCCCATTCTGCTTTAAAGTCTGCATACTGTTGATTATCAATGCTTTGCCATAGTATGCACTGGATGCCCTTGGACACTGCTTGTGTGTTTTAAAAGCTTTTTTTTCCCGAATTGTTCATAAGTGAAATTATGCCATTGCCAATTGCGATACAACCCATGCAGGACTTTCCATACTTCTTGTGAGTATGTGGGCCCCCATTGAGAAATTACTTTTATGGCCTCTCCTGTACTATATCCTGTAGAAGATAGCTTATTCCTAATGGCTTCAACATCAAAAGAATTCAGGGCCCCTACCCCGATTCCAGTGGCCCCAGCTATCAAGGACCCTAGATCTCTTCTAATGCGTAACTTTGGCAAGGGCCATAACTGTGGTGTCCATGGCGCACATAATTGATCATACTTTGAGACATTCCCCTTGGCAATAATTATCTGTAACACAATACGATTAAGTATGCTTGCATGCAGAGCTTGCTTACATCCTATTCTATATCGAACTATAGAAACGTTGCTTAAGTTGCTAACCATGCGTCTTTTGGTTACATAAAACATGAAGGCTGGTGGTTTGGAGTATCGAACTCCTTTGGTTTCATTGTAACGACCACCATGTGTCCTGGTATCACAATATTTACATATCATGTTTAGCATATAACTCAAAGCCTGTACTGTTGCTGGCGTCCCCTGCACCTCGTTCAGTCCGTTGGCATGTCGAATTTGCTGTCCAGTTACCTTCCAGGTCACAGCTTTGGCAGCCATCCAATTGCCTCCAGGTACCTCCACGTTGCAAAGTGAAACATTTCCCTGGTCATCAGTTACGTTAGTGGCTTGAGGTGCACAAGTGACATGAAGGTCCGTAACGACATTCTCTGCTATATTCGGTCGGACCCATACACTTTTTCCAGTTATAATCATGAACCACGTCATCGATGCAGATGTCATCATTTACGACCGTGGGGTAAGTTTCACTGCAGGTACAAATACAGGTACATTAGAGTTCTTTAAAAGTACAATATACGTACTCCCCATCCCTTGAATCAATATCTCTCCTGCCTCTGGCTTTTTCCCTGGATAGTTCACCCATACTTTTCTTCCTGTGCTTCCAAATCCTCCCTCACCTCTCTGGGTATTATCGGGGGGGCAGATCTTTCTTCAATGTGTGGGGTTTACGCTTGTTCACAAATCAATTGTGCAAGTCTGTCATGTGCTGATAACTTTTTTAGCTGTTCTTTCAACAATCCGTTATATCTCTCAATCATGCCTACAGCTTGTGGATAATAACTAAGGTGCAAAATCCACCAAATTCCCTGTTCCTGCGCCCAGCCCGGCACTGTTTTCCCTGAAAAGTGTGTGCCCCTATCTGTTTGGCTCTCATCAGGTGCCCCATAAGTTTTATCAGGTAGTTTAGCCCTCGCAAAGTGGACTTTTGGTCTGCAGACTTACAGGGCATACCCAACATAAGGCCAGAGTAGGTGTCTACCATGGACAATACGTAGCTTTTTCCTCGTTCTTTTGGTAGCCGCCCGATATAGTCCAATTGCCACACCGTAGTAGCTGCAGTTCCTCTTCTGATATGGCCGCTAGGCTTCTTTTGCAAGGGCATTTGTCTAATCTGGTTGCATGTGGGGTACTCCTTTACTGCTTTTTGCACTTGTTCTTTAGCGACTGGAATTTGTCGTTGCTGTGCCCATGCATAAGTGCCATTCTCTCCTAGATGTCCGGATGTTACATGGACCCTGTTTGCTAAAGCAGCTTCAGCTTCCTCCTTGATGACCACCGTTTGCGTTTTGGCCATTTGATCTGCAGTGTTGTTGAATAGAGATGCAAGTGAGGTATCCGATAGGCAATGGGCATCCACATGTCCCACATAGATTTGGCCTTTTTGCCCTTTCTCCCACATCTCTTCCCATAGCTGCTCACCTCCCGAAATGGGGGTGCCTTTAATTTTCCATCCATCCTTGCGCAAAGTCGGGGCCCAGCTTACTAGTCCTTGGTAAGTGGACCGACTGTCAGTGTTCACAAATGTTTTCTCTCCGATGGGGGCTTGTTTGATCACTGCTGCTACCCCCTGCAGTTCTACAAGCTGGCTTGATTCATTATCCCCTCCTCGCAGCAACATCATTTCTGTAGCAGGATGGAATGCGACTGTTTGCCATTGTCTTTTTCCTTGATAGTACCGGGTGGTACCATCTGTGAACCATGCATTTTGCTGTTCTTCTTCGGTGAGTCGTTCAAAAGGCGGGGCTGTCTTAAATGGTGAGGATTCCATTTCAGAGGGCCCTGGCGCAGGGGCCATTGCCTGCAAGTCCACTGACCCTAGCTTATCTTCTTGTAACTTCGACACTCCTGCTGGTCCCGGTTTTGCCCTCTGCTGCAGATACCATTTCGACTTCACGATGGCAAACTGCTGTGCTCTGCCTACTTTATTGCCAACTCCTCCTTCTCTTGTCCAACCTAGTAAGGGGACCCATGTTTTTAAGGTGACCGGCCGATCATCAGTTATGCGTTCTGTTTCCACTAAGGCCCAATCTTGTGGCACCCTCTTTTTTTCCTGCCTCTGCCATAGGCTCCACATCACTACATCATCTAAATCATCCAGTATTATCATTTCCAGCTCAAACGGGTCTCCTTCTGTGATGGGACCTAACGTAAAAGGATTCTGTAATGCATCTTTTGCTCCAGTGTCCCACGATCTCACCAACCATTTAAACAAAGGCTCTGTAGGCATCTGCCTAAACATACGGGTTATCTCCAACAACTCACTCTGTGTATAATCTCTTACCAAACGAGAATTCTGTATTTGCCCACCATTCACTCCCTTTTCACCTTCAATTTCACCTACACGTCCTTTCCACTTTCAACTCCACCTAGTTCTGTTACACGTACTTCCACCTCATCCTCCCAAGTATATGGATCCCAATTTTCTTTGCGTACCAATGCCCTCACTTGCACAGTTGAGGGTATTTTAGGCTTCTGCCTGCTCTTCTGTTTGCGTACCAGTGCCCTCACTTGCACAGTTGAGGGCATTTTAGGCTTCTGCCTACTCTTCTGTTTGCGTACCAGTGCCCTCACTTGCACAGTTGAGGGCATTTTAGGCTTCTGCCTACTCTTCTGTTTTGCTACTCGTACTGCTAATGCAGTGCACCTTGCATCCATTTGATCACCCCGAGTCACTGCACTTTCTGTGGTCTCTTTCATAAGTAACTGCCTTTCCTGCAAGGCTGCAACCTCATCCAGAAGTTTTCTTATCTTTGCATCTTGTGTTAATGTTTTCCTGTATACCGTACGGAGCGCAGACAGGAAAAGCCATCCCACTTACCCTGCTGCTTTCAGCTCCAGCTTCGCCCCTCTTAGCTTCACACTCTCAACCGCATCTTCCACTAAGAGAGGAGTCACTTTCTCATCTAATGCCTCCCATAACACCGGCGCTGCCCACCGTTTCAGGAGTCCTGCCACACCAGAGAACGGGTCAGTTGCTAACCACCCAGGAATCGATCTGGCTTCTGCCCCATGCTGCCATCCGCTCTCTGCCTCACTTTTCTTACGTCCCCAAAGAGGCATTATGGACTTATACCCCACTTCTGGTACCAAAATGTCTTATCCAGGGGACTGGTTGACACCTGTTCGGTATAAGTCAATAAGTACGCTCAATGAAGGACCACACGCCAATTATGAATACCATTTAGCTTTACTAGAATTTCAGGTAAATGTAGGCATTAAGCACATTAACAATAGTGGAATAAGAATAGCAATGGAAAGCATCTATTTATATATAAGTACACTACAAAGAGCATCTATGTATACATTTGAGCAAAGAGTTCATTGACAGAATAAGAATAGCAATGAAAAGCATCTATTTATATATAAGTACACTACAAAGAGCATCTATGTATACATATGAGCAAAGAGTTCATTGACAGATATAAGTTTGGAATAACTGTAAACCAAAATGTGTTAAACTACGATGTTCAGGAAGTAAAATATAAACAAGTTGAATACTTCAGAAAAGCTTTGATTTACTGCACACCAAAATGCATGTTTCAATTACTGCAGCAGGCTCACACTATGATGTTCAGTAAGCAAAATATAAACACGCTGAATTCTTCAGATTAGCTTTGCTTAACGGCATACCAAAATGTATGTTTCAATTACTGTAGCAGGCTCACACTACGATGTTTAGAAAGCAAAATATAAATGAGGTGAATACTTCAGATTATAAACACAGTGCAAGCATAATAATCAATCATAATAATAGAGCAGAGAAACAAAGGCCTTTCATCCCTGTGTGGAACTTAACTTAGTCCACGAAATGCTGGGAAGACCTCTACCGCCTGCTTGGACCTCTCTCTCCCTCAAGCATCACGGTCTCTGAACAGCAAAACAGGGAGGCAGTGCTGGGCCATGGCAGCTTTCACAACCCCATCTGCGAGCTTCAGATCCCTCACCCGCACTTCAGTGCTTAAATAACTTGAAGCTTGGATTCTATCTCTTTCTGGCATTTCCTAGCTATGTTATCAGCACTTGGCTGCTCTGCCCTTCCCCAGTCTTTGTTTTCATTCCATCTTCTCCCTGTACTTTTGTTCTAAAGGTTGAGACCGAGTCTTCTACACAAACAAGCTTGAAAATAATATCATGAACTTTTCCACGTTGTTCGATGATTTCAGCAGGCATCACGCTCATCTACACTGCTCAAGCTAATTAACCCTTCGCGTCACAATGTCTTCCGCACCTTTCCCAATACTAATACTGATCAAGCATCACGTTCATGACAAAGCAGTACAAAAGGCTTTGTGTAGTCAGGCATACCTAAAACTGGAGCCCTGCACATGCACTCTCTCAGTTCAATGAAGGCCCTCATTTCTTTCTTGGACATAGTTAGGGTATCCGGGCCATCCTTATCTTCTTTGACAGTCAACCTCACCAAAGGCTTAGAGATAATTGAGAAGTTGGGAATCCACTGGCGACAGTAGCCTACTATTCCCTAAAACATCCTCACGTCTCTTTTGGATGTCGGGGGACTCATTTGTAATATGGCTGTCACTCTTTCTTTGGATATTCTCCTTGACCCCTTTTCATTCAGGTGGCCTAAGTACTTCACCTCTTTCTGACAGTACTGTAGCTTCTTTGGGGACCCTTTATGTCCGTTCTTTCCCAAATGATTCAGTAAGGCAATAGTATCATACCTGCAGTCATCTTTCGTTTTGGATGCAATCAACAAGTCATCAATGTGCTGTACTAGAGTCGAATTGAAAGGCAGTTCCAATGATTCCAAATCCTTCTTCAATATCTGGTTGAAGATGGAAGGTGATTCTGAAAACCCTTGAGGAATTCGACACCAACTGTAAACCTTGTCCAGGAATTTGAAACTAAAGAGAAATTGGCTGTCCTCGTGGAGCGGCACAGAAAAGAACGCTTGAGACAAGTCCATAACCGTGAACCAATCTGCATCACATGGAACCAGAAACATGATCACGGCTGGATTTGGCACTATGAGGCAACATTTTACCACTATCTCATTAATTTTTCTCAAGTCTTGGACAATTCGAACTTTCCCACAAGGCTTTCTCAGTCCCATTATTGGCGAATTACATGGGCTGCTCATCACTTTTTTTAAGACCCCTTGCTTCACAAAGTCTGCAATTATCTACGTCACTTGTATGAGAACATCTTGTGCCATGTGGTACTGCGGTACCTGGGGAAACACAGCATTTGGCTTTACATCTACCTTGACTGGTTCTACTCCTTTGATCAGTCCCACTTCCTTTCCTGTCAAGTCACACACCTTCTCTATGACCGTTCCCTGTAATTCGGTTGGCAAATCGGTCACTGTGAACATCGGGAAGAAGCTTATCAAAGGGTACTCCTCATCTGTGGTCTCCATCTCTGGCTCTGAGATCTGACCCTCGTCCCCTTCATAATCACTGTTTGTCTGCACCTCAATCCCTTCATTGGAACAGGTGATCAAACACCTCGTCTTACACAGCAAGTCTCTTCCCAGTAGGGATACGGGACTTGAATCGCAGACTACAAACCTGTGTAATCCCTGGAAGGTACCAATCTCAACTTGGATCGGATCTGTAATCGGATTCGTCAGGAGCTGATTTGCTACTCTTACCATCTTCATAGTACACCCCGAAAGCGGCAATTTCGGAACCTCTGCACTTCTGACTGTAGAGCGTGTAGCTCCTGTGTCAACCAGAAACGAAACCTTGTGACCCATCACCTTCCCCTGCACATAAGGTCCCCTCTGATCTACTTCTCGGGACGCTGCAAGCCTGCACTCCTCACTATCTGAACAATCATCCGACCACTCATTGTTTATTCCATTCTCACCACGCAATGGGAACTGTTGTACTGTATTGCTTTGACTCATTGTTTGACCTGTGACCTGTTGAGGAAGCATCACCTGTTGCTGTCCCATTGGAGCTAAAGGCAACTGCATTTGCTGTCTAGGTACCATGGGAATCTGCTGTTGTATTTGCTGCAACTGCGCTGGCTGAACACGTGGCATTTGCATTTGTTGCATAGGCTTGAGACCCTGCATCTGAACCATATTATTCTGGAAGTTTGGATTTGGACCCCTCATTCTTGGACCCCTCACATTTTGAAATGTACCGACATCATTGCTTTGTTGAACAACACCATCCTGCACCATCAATGGGCACTCCTGCTTCCAGTGTCCCACGCCCCCGCACGCATGGCATGGTGACATCTTTTTCATCCCTTGCACGTCATTTTGAACCACAACAGTATTCAAGTCTGGACCACGGTTCACAAAACCTCCCCGACCTCTGTCTCTTGTTTGCGGCTGGAACATTCCGTTCCCTTGAGGCTGTTGCTGTACCATCTGCTGTACTCCATTTCCCTGCATCCCTGCCTGAGCTGCCCTAATTTGCATCACCATCACCTTATCTTTCAGTTTTCTCTGTTTCAATTCAATCTCATTGCTACAGTATTTTGCATACTGCAACACTTCAGCAATCGGTTTCGCTTGCCAACAGATCAAATGATTCTTAATCATCTGGCTAATATCTGGCCTCAGACCTTCAACAAACATGAACACTAGGTGATTCATGTCTTTCGGCTCTATGACCTCTGTGCCACTGTAGGGTTTGAACGCTTTTAACAACCTCTCATAGTAGGCATGTCTCGACTCTTTGCCTTCTTGTGCCGTTCGATCAATTTTCTGCCAGTGACTTTCGGCGACACCTTTTGTTTTAGAAAGTCAATCACCTTATAGTAATACCTCATTACTTCAGGAGACGGTGCTCCAGTAATCTTGTCCATTGTCGGGTCTTCTGTTGGCCAATCCACACCCCTCTTGCCCTCAAACCATAAATCAGATGGAACTATAATCTCAAACAGGGTATTCAAGTCTTCCCAGAGACACTTTTCAAGCTTCACAAACCTATCTGTCTGCTGATACCACTCTACTGGCTTTTCCCTCAACCTGGGATAATCATTTGTGAATGACAAAATGTCACCTCTAGACCACGGTACATGGACTAGAACCCCTCCAGCTGTTTCTCTCATCTGTAACATCTTTATTGTTCCCGTGTCTGGTGCAGCTTTCGCCTGCTGCGGTTCCAGGCAGTCACCTCTCCTCTTATCTCTCTTCTTTGCCCATCTGCCTTCCCACTTCTCTAATGCTTCCCAAACCTGCGTGCTCTGTAGAATTTCTTTAAGGTGTGCCTTCATCCCAGTAGACCTCATGTGATGAAAGTCCTAGGCTCGAAGTCTAACCTGTAACTCCTTTTCAAATGCTTAGTATTGTCTAAGTCTATACCATATTTATCTGCTGCGTCCGCTAACCTCTGGTGCACCTTACTCACTTCTTTGGTTATTTTCGGGCACAAATATCTTAATTCTGCCTCAGTGTATGATTCTAATCTGTTCACTCCCATAGTCCCTTCAACTAGCTCTGCTGCTTCCACACCCAGCCTCACAAAATTCAGGTATTCCTCTCTCTCTTACCTCTTTGCTGTGGCAGGAGTAGTCTGTGGAGTGTTAAGCTTATCTAACCATTCATTCAGTTGTTGCGCTGTCAAGCCTTGCAACAAGATATTTCCAGCCTGCATCCTCGGGGTCTGTGACGTATTTGCTCCTAATACCTGTGGTGTCAGTAGACCCAAACCTGCTTGTCTCATTGTCTCTAAAGGAACCCAAATCGGACTGAAGTCCAACAAGGATCTAGATCCCTCGACCGTCTGTTCTTCCGGTGTCATCCCTTGGGAACTTCCCGTGAACCCTCCTCTTATCACTTCTTGAGTCATTACCCTCTGGTCACATACACTAGGTTTGGCCTGTGCATATAACGGTACTGGTGGACCAACGGTAATCGGCAATGATATAGCGGCTGGTGTCTGTCTGTTTCCCAATCCCGGTGGAGCGTTAACTCCCATAGCTTGATTCATCATAGGTGCTGTAACTGACTGCGGTCCTGTGACCGAAGTATAATTCGGGACCACCTGTTGCTGCGAATGGGGCAGCAATTGTGGAGTTGGCTCAATCTGCACTAGCTTTGATCTCGTGTACACTGGATCAGACGGCACCATCAAATTCGTAGTCGTCTCTAATACTGGGACATCAGGGTAGAGCCTCTGAATTGGTGGTGGTTGTAACTGTATCTGCGTATCTGGCGTGGCCATTCTGTATCGGGGCTGATGTGGTAGCATTATTTGCCTGTACTGTATTCGCGATCCCCTGATTCTGTGACAAATTTTCAGGACCTGCACTAGTACTCGGTCTATTGTCCTTCATGGCATATGGTGGCGGTTGATTATGTAACAACTGATTTAGAAATTCATCATCAGAATCGTCTGCATCTACCCAAGACTTCTGAGTCTCCTTCTGCTTGCTGGAGCCCTTGTCTGTTTTACAAGTTGCCTTTCTTCCCTGTGTTTCGGCTTCTTGAGTTATTGCCAGAAACATCCTAACTCCGTCTATTATTTCCCTTCTCTACATCCTGGTCTCACTATTCCATCTAGCTTCTTCTAAGGTCTTTTCTGCTTTCCTCATTCTCCGCTCGAATTTCTGTCGTATGGCCATTAATTCCCAAATTGCTAACGCCTCAAACTGAGCTGGTCTCGGAGGCGGCTTTTGCTCATTTAACGCTTTCCGCAAATTCTCCAGAACGCCTATGTTAAAAGTTCCATTCTCTAGAAACGCCAAACACCCATCTTTCTCTGTTAATTTGCACCAATGCTTTAGCCAAAGGCATGACGCGACTCCCTTCTCCTCCATTGCGGAATAAGCCGAGGTGCCCTCTGGCGGTGTAGGCTCCCCCACACTCGCTGTAATGTACGCATCTCCCCTCAAAGCACTCTTTAAAGCCTTGAAAACTTCATTTTCACATCTTTTATTTTGTTTAGAATCGAATCAGGAAGTGACTTTAGATCCCAGAACACTCTTTGCCTAACTTCTCAACCAATTGCCTCTCATGGACGGCTGCCAATCCGTGCGCGACCCCTCTCGCAACTAACCTGTCCCAGCGCAGCTCCAATGACGTCACACCCACACACTGCGACTGACAAAGTCTTGCGGCTTGTCTTCCTCACTCTCTATACACACAAAAAGTAATGTGATATATTGCGAGCACCTCAACAACAAAACCCGAATTCGCCGGTTTACTACAGGAAGGGTAACACAATCGCTTCAGAACTTTACAGAGATTTCACTTGAAGCCTCGGCCGCTACTCTCTCCTTCTCAAATCCCGCACTCGCAAGCAGAATTCGACCCGCAAATTCTACTCTCGACTTGTCAATGGTTCGTTCGAGTGCACTTTAGAACTTGCCAAATCTCCATCGAAGGTTTCACTCACACAATTTGTCTCAAACGCGACTCGTCAACCACGCCCGATTGACCTATTAAACTGTGCAAATTACAACATAAAACCAAGTGTCTCATACACTTATCAATATACTCCGGAGTCTTAGACCACGCCGGGTCCGTACATCACCAACAACCAGGTGGACAATTTTTGAGCACAAAACGCCCACTCCTACTAAAACATTACCTGGCCTAGATTCTCACAACCCTCACAATTCACCTGCGATATGCATAAGCTGAACAAGCGCAAATTCTACGTCACACATACTATCACTAGAACGCCGAGAACATACCCAACTCACTTCAGCAAGCTCCGAGATTCCGGGAAAGTCATTTGGGACTTAGGGGCACATGATATCTCCAATTTGCATTATTTCGAAAACAACCCCAAAACAATGGTCCCTCGTCCCAGGGCCCCAAAGGGCCTAAACCATCCTCTGCTACCAAAACTGATAATGAGTCCCGTCTTAACTAATTCATTATTCTGGTACTCGTTTTAGGCCAATGAATCTTTTGACTCTGATTGAAGACACCTTAGGACGAGACAATTAATCAACATAGCAATCAATAGATCAATAATGCTATCAATATTCACTATAGCAAATCGCATAGGTAAGAACCAAAACACACCAAGGCCTATCAGTCATGAAATAGCCACACAATATTTTTTAAGATTTATGATATTTATTCCCTATTGATTACACTCTACTAGCAAGTTTATTAGTCTCAAACCAAAAAACACATCAATACTGTTATAATTATGACAACTCGAATAAGATTTCATCAAAGCAAAATTCATAAACATTAGAACAAAGCACTACGTCAACATGGGTTATTCTCAGCAGAGTATCATTAGCGCACTCTTTAACAAAGCATAGATTCAGTCATTTGTCTATTTGCGTCCGTGTAGTGAATTCCTTAACTAACCTCGAATCAGCATTAGCATGTTGGGCTTTATGCAAAACAATTTAGCAACACAAATTTAGAAAACATCTAACTAAGGTCTCTATCAAAAAAAGCAGTTGGTACCTAGAAAGAAAAGGCAAACAAACAATTTCAATTTCAACATCATATAGTTACCCTCCGTAAGAGTCAGCATACAGAGTCAGTCTTCATCCTCAGGACATCAGTTGGTTTGCCATCAGCCAGGAAACACAGCAAAGTTCAGCAAGACGGGCAATAAGGGACACTTCCCTCATAAGGAGGAAAAGTAAGTATCAGGTAAGGAATGAGCTGAGGATGGTTAAAGTATCAGAAGAATAAACGGCAAAGTCTCAAAGAATAATGGCAAAGTATATCTTAAGACAGAATAATGGCTAATAATGGCTCGGTGGAATGGCAAGGAATGGTGAAGAATGGCTGATTTCTCCTCGGGTCATACGGTTATATCAAACTTGTTGTACAGTCCGCTAATTTCCAATTGGGCAAGTTTTGGTGCATCATTATCTCCATCCAATGGTTTACTTGTTGCCTCATTAAGATTGTCACCTCATAACAGTTCTCACGTAGTTTATTGGATCCTGGGTTTGACGCCACCAACGGGTAGAATGTCAGGTGAGGAATAAATGACATTTGTTACTCAAGTCAGTAGTCCCATTGTCTTCCCTAGTCTAAATGACCTTGTACCTGTTGCGAATTACACTGTTGCACTCCACAAGAATGTCTTGTTGAGCAAGTCGGGTTCTCATGAGAAAATTTACTACGGTTACACACACATCTTCTAGCCTTCTGGAAAAGTACGGCTTCATGTCCTTCAGCAAGTCAGCACATTGCACTTTAGAGAAACACATTTAATATGAAAAACGGGCAGCTAGGCCCGACTCATGCTAACTAAGGCCTAGTGATTAATTAGCAAACCCTTAACATATAACTCTTAATACTAATACAAAATCATAAATTAGTACATTAATAATTCATTATTAGTCAGTTTCAATTATCATCGTATACATTAGTGGCCACTCCCCGTGGGCACATTTCAAACACATGCGTTAACGTTTAAATTTTTCTGTGCGATTTCACTAAGCATTATATTGCAAGCTTCTCATGTTAATTATTAGATTTTAATCACGCTCCCTCATCTGCTGATACCACTCCACTGGATTCTCTCTTAATTTTGGATAATCATTTGTAAATGCTAAAATGTCACTTCTGCTTCAAGGGACATGAACAAAATTCCCTACTGGAATCTCTCTCATTGGTAACATTTTCACTGGATCTTTATCCTGCTGCACATTTGCAGTCAGCTCCACAGAATCCCTTTTTCTCATGTTTCTTTTCTTTACCCATCTGCCTTCTCGTTTGTCTAATGCTCCCCAAGTCTGGGCACTTTGAAGCAACTCCTTAAGGTGTGCCTTCATTCCGGAAGATCTCATGCATTCAAAATCTTTAGTTTAAAAATCTAATCTGTAACTCCTTTTCAAATGCTTTGTTTTCGCTATTTCTACACCGTACTTCTCTGCCAGATCCACTAGTCTCTGATGCACATTGCTCACTTCCCTTGTAATCTTTGGGCACAAATATCTCAATTCTACCTCTGTGTAGGATTCTAATCTGTTCACACCCATAGGTCCCTCAATGAGTTCACCCGCTTCCATGCTTAGCCTGGCATAAGTCAAGCACTCCTTTACTTTAGGAGCACACTGTGGGGTATTCAGCTTGTCTAGCCATTAAGTCAACTGCTGAGCTGTCAATCCTTGTAACAGAATGTTACTAGCTTGGATCAGTGGCACCTGCTGTGCAACTGCATTCGGGGTCTGCGTGTCAATTATTTCAAACTCTGGCTAACGTTTGACCCTACCACAGTATCTGGAAGCACCACAAAAGGACTGAGGTCTAACAATGACCTTGATCCATCAAAAGTCTGTCCCACAGGAGAGACTACGCAAGCATTTTAATTATGTCGTCCCCTCATTATATTCTGGGACATGGCGCCCTGCTCACCTACAGTAGGTTTTTTCTGTGCAAATAAGGGTACGGCTGGACCAACAGTAATAAGTAGCGATATAGTATCTGGGGTTGGTCTCGCACTTACGCTCTGTGGGAGAGCAACTCCCATGTTCTGATTCATCCTTGAAGACATATCTGACTGTGTCCCTGTTACTGGAGTGAATCTTGGCATTACCTGCAGCTGCACTTGGGGCAGTAAGAGTGGAGTTGGTTCAGTCTGAACAACATCGGTCTCGAGTAAACCTGTTCCATAGGCACTATTAAATTTGAAATCGTTTCCATAATGGGCACATCAGGGTAAATTCTCTGAACCCTTGGCGGTTGCATCTGCTTTTGCACTACAGACGTAGTAGGCACATTAAGACCACTTTGTGTTGCATTCTGCGTCAGGCAAGCATTAACCTGCATCAGACTCATTGTCCCATGAACCTGTGTTGGAGCTGTAGGATCAGCACTGGTGCTTGGACCACTCTCATGTGCGATTTATCAATAACTGTGTAATAAACTCCTCATCATCTAATTCTTCCTCCACTGTTTCTAGCCTCACTACTCTCGGATGGACTTCTGTTAGTCTTCCTAGCAGCTTTCTTTCCTTCCTTCTCATTGTCCTGCGTAAGTGCCAGAAACAACTTAATTCCGTGCAAAGTCTCCATCCTCCAAACTCTCTGATCACTGTCCCACCTAGCCTCTGCTAAAGTCTTTTCTGCCTTTCTGGTCCTCCTCTCAAATTTCTGTTGCTGTTTGGCTACTAGCTCCCAAATCGCTAATGCCTCAAACTGTGCTGATCTCAGAAGGGGCTTCCATTCATATAGCACCATCCTTAAATGCTCTAGGACCCTCAAATTGAACGTCCCATTTGTGGGAAATGCTAAATTGCCATCCTTTTCTGTCACTTTGCACCATTGCTTTAGCCAAAGACATGGCGCGAGACCCTTCTCTTCCATTACAATGTAAGCTGGTGTATTTTCTGGCGGTGTAGCCTTGCCTACAGTCGTTGTAATTTATGCATCTCCCCTTAAAGCACTCTTTAAAGCTTTGAAAAAATTCAGCTTTTAGACCTTTTTGTTATTCAAAATCAAATCAGGAAGTGACTTTTAATCCCAGAATTCCTTTCACCTACTCTCTCAACCAATTGCCTCTCACCAAGCTGCCAATCTGTGCGCAATCCTTTTCACTAACCTACCTATCCCAGCGCAGCTCCAATGACGTCACACTCACACGTGCTGCAGCTGACAAAGTCTTGCGGCTTGTCCTCCCAAACTCCAATTCACACAAACTAATGCAAAAATTGTGAGCACTAATCAAAAAACAAAAAACAAATCTGCTGGTTTACTACAGGAAAGGTAACACAATCGCTTCAGAAACCTTACAGATTTTTCACTGATGGCTCTTCCTGCGCTTACAGCTACTCCTTCTTTCTCAGTCTCCCAGATTTTCAAGCAAAATTCGACCCGCAGATTTTACTCTCAACTGATCAGTGGGTCTGTCCTGGTGCACATAGGACTCACCAAATCTCAGTTGAAATTTTCTTTCACTCACTTTGACTCATACTCTGACTTATCGATCACGCCCAATCAACCCACTAAACCAGACAGATTACAACATAAAACCAAGTGTCTCTTACACTTTTCAATATACTCTGGATTCTTAGACCACGCACGGTCCGTACATCAACAACCATGTGGACAATTGTTTAGCACAAAGCACCACACACATTTGAAGTTCAACGACTTCCCTACTCTCACACTGCGGAGTACGCACACTCCTTCTACAACTTAATTTGGAGTACGCAAACTCCCTAAACCCTCACAAACCTCACAATTCACCTCCGGTTTACATAAGCTGTGCAAGTGAAACCCACTTCGTTCACACTGTCACTAGAATGCCGAGAAAATCCTCAAACAATCATTAGCAGGATATGAGATTCTGGGAAAGTAATTTCTGGGCCTAAGGGAACATTCTCTCTCCAATTTGCATCTTTGAAAAATAAAATCCAAACCTCAATCATAATGAACTATCAAATGACCAAATCATCAAGCTACTACCATATCTGGGAACACTTAATCCAGGCTCTTAGGGAGACGAACCACCAGTCTCTGCTATATTCTCTGTTACGGTCTCTGGAAACGCCCGTTACTCTGTACTGGACATCTATGATGAGCTCTTAAGGGGACTAACTATCAGTCTGCTACCATCTCTGTTCGCACGTCAGACCTTAATAAGTGAACTTACACGGGGACGCAAATAGGTTGATAAACCTTTCGATTCGCAATTAAGATGTTCCCACCATAACTCAGATACATGCAAATCAATGATCAATAACCCATACACAATATCAATAATCAACAACAATCAATAACATTGATTATCAATAGAGTCAGTAATTGTCACGCACCATGACCTTTCAGTCATGAATAACCACACCTTTAGTAAAAGTTAGAATATTTATTTTCCTATATTAACAATGCTAAAGTCATGTAGATTAATCTCAAAATCAAATGAAACACATACAGGAACAATACTGGCTGTCCAAAGCGGTGGAAGAAATGTAATCTAATCAAAGCTTGAACTTCGCAAATTCGAAAGGTTCCAGTGCAAATCAATAACTAAGTTAACCGCGCCAGAGTGATTACATACATTCGAATTCAGCAAAGAAAGTTCATCAAACATTAATCCTTATTAGCAGAATTTCATTAATGATTATCCTTAACTAACACCAGATTAGCATCAACATGTTGGGCTTCATGCAAAAGAATTTAGTAACAAAAATTTGGAAAAACATTTAACTATGGCCCTATGAAAACAGTGTGGTTGGTACCTACAAAGAAAAACCAAATAGACAAGATAATCAACATTTCAGTTCATAATACCTGTCCTCAATGTGGATTAGCATGCAGAGTCAGTCTTTGTCCTCAGAATATCAGTCGATCAGTAAGGCATCAGGATTCAGCATCAAAGTTCAGAAAAAACAAAGTCTTTAAGCAATAAAATTAAGCACGTCTTTCATCAAGACGCATAAGGGAATATTGACCTTTCGGCCAGCAAGAATATGTGCAGTGACGGCAATGGCAAATGGCAAAATGCAGAATGCTGGGTTCTTCTCAGTGCAGTCTTGTTAAATTGAATTTACTAAACCTATTCCCTAAATCCCTATTGGTCCAGGAATCACATGATCACACTTTGTCCAAAAGAAACCTAAAACTCCAACTCTATGAATTCTACTATTACTCCGTTCACATGTTGTTGATTGGTTGTCCTGCAATGTCCTCATCATCCGGCTCGTCAGGTAACAATATTGTTGCAGCTTCTACTCCAATCATTGTCTCCATTGTTCTCCTTCTGAGAAAGTCAGGCTCACACATTACACCCAAAATGTTACATTAGCAAGAACAGCATCTTCTATCAGACGGTTCTCATGAGAAAGCTTCTCGGTTATGAGCACATTTACACAATGCAATGGAAAATTACAGTTCAACTCTCTAGGACAGCCATTTATTAAACGTTAAGAAATACAGCTTGACATGAGGCCTGGCAACTATGCCAAGACCTCCGCTAAGTTAAGGCCAAAAATTAATAAATCTAATACATAATACATAACCTTTAATATGGCATATTACTACATTAGTCAAACATATGTTCAACATTTCATAGTATTAGAATATGAATAAGTACACTTCGTTAACATTGGCAGCCACTCCTTGTAATCACATTTTCAAGTGCGTGCATTCATTTTCTACATTAGTACATTTTCCACACAAATCCATTACTCAGAATACATGAAAACTCCTTAAAAGTTTTTATTATAACACCTGCGATAGCACCAGTAATGTTCTCAAAGTGCCTCCTTCACTTTGGATATGCTTGTGTCCTTTTTGGTGGCCTAATGGATCTCTTCCAATGGTAAAACATTTGGGCATGTGTCGTGGACTATCATTCTTACAAATTCCTTGACACCTTTGTAGTCTTCTTCCGGGTCGCTATTGTATGTTGTTGTGGTGGGGTGCCTGGATAGGTAGTTGTTGGATTTGCTGCTCCCTGGCCTGTACACCCCCCAAACGAGTAAGGCTGCAGCTGCACTGCCCAGTTCTTGATGTGCGGTGGTCCATTCAGGCAGTTCCTGTAAAGAGGTGAACCACTGGCTTATGGTCTGTCACCAGTCAAAACTTCTGTCCAATGAGATATTGGTGGAAATGCTGGCATGGCCATCGAATTTCTAATACCCCACACTAGATCTGGGCATATCTAGTCTCAGTATCGATGAGGGCCCGACTGGCGTAGGTGATGGGGATCCATAATCCCTTTTTCTTTTCCTGCATCAGGACCACTCCAAGACCCACAGAACTCACATCCACAACCAGCTCTGTCTTGTGTCTCGGATTGAAATAAGCCATTGTTTCATCATCTAGAAGTGCCTCTTTCACACTTCAGAACACTTGGTCAGCTGTGCAATCCCATTCCCATAGACGGTCAGAGCTCAAAGGAGTTCAGGCAAGGTGGCCAAATTGGGAGTAAATCACCCACAGTACGTGGCCATCCCAAAAAAACTTCTCACCTCTGATGCATTGTGGGGCATGGCCACCATTTTGATAGCTTCTGCTTTCTTCGGTTTGACCTGCAAGCCATCACTCGAGAAGTGGTATCCAAAGAATTCAACCACATTCGTGGAGTATGAAAGCATATAAACCCTGCGGAAATTAAATTAGTAAGAAACGTCTATTATCTAAGTAAGACGAACGTGACTTCTCTCCCCCTGAGCCAAAAGCAACTGATGAAGATCGAACTTCGCATGTTTCTATGATAGCCTAAACATACAAGCACTAAAAAGATCCAACAATTAAATAATATCTTCAGGAACGTATAAATACATTACAACATATCCTTCTTCCTTCATACATCACCATAACTTATGCAAAATTTCTAAACATATACATTGTTACTAATCCTGTCTACGGTCCCTATTTTTGAAAATGAATTAGAGTCCCAGAGTATCTGAAAGGTTATGTTTCATAAACTACATAATGTACTAAGTATTATGTAGTTTATGTAGCATACCCTTTCAGATACTCTGGGACTTTCTTGTGCCTTTGTATTCTGAATTCCCCTGCACCTATATCCTTTCTTTCTGTACCTACTGACTTGTCTCTATGAACACCCTCAGGCAAGGAAAGCATACTTTCTTCTCTCAAAATATAAGTGTGTTTACCAGAATGTGAAGAAGGTACATCTTCTCCCACTGAACTTCAGCTATCTCCAAATGCATGACTGTCATTAAGTTAATCATCCAGCACCCTGTAACCACTTCCTTCTTAGTTGTTTTCGTGACTATTGACTCTCTCTGAACCAAACTTTGCCACTCTCCTAAGATTCCATCTCTCACCATTATTCAAGACTACATGCCATTTGTGTACTTCCTTGATATGGGCCACTAAATTTATCCAAACCTCCCACTATTCTTCCAGATCTAATTTTTGCCCAATCTCCTGGCACAATCCCCCCTTTGTTCACCCTCATACTATCACAGATCCTTCCTTTTTTTGTTTTGCAAACGTCTTTGTCAGCTTTTAACATATCCTTTAACCAAAATGGTGTGAACCTAGTGTTGGGTTTCCTCCCTCTCATCAAATAAAATGGAGTTATACTTACAGATGCACTTTCTGTTTTACAGTAAGACCACACCAAATCTGCCACCATCCTCTTCACACTCATATTGTTAGTAACTGCCAATTGAATAGCTCCTTTGACCTTTCTGTTGGCCCTTACTACATTTCATTTACCTGTGGGTTATACAGGGCTGTGCGAGAATGTTTCACTCCGGATGCCATTAAGAATGTTCTCATTTCATGTGATGTTGATTGTGTACCATTGCCTGTTATGAGACACTCCAAAAATCCTTCATATCTAAATATTTCACTCAAAACACCTCTGTTTTTTGCTGTGTGATATCTGACATGAATTTGACAACCAACCACCTGGAGTGCGCATTCAAAGGTACTAAAGCAAACTTGAACTCATCCCTAAGTCTTTCAAACGGGCCAATAAAGTCGGCACACACTGTATGCCACACTTGCCCTGGATCGTGCATACTGCCAACATCCAATTGATTCCCAACCTTTAGCCTTTTTTCGCCTCTCATACATTCAATGCACCTCTCAACCTAATGTACAACATCCTCATCCATCCCTGGCCACCAAAACTCTGCTCTAAGATGTTTTTAATCAAGATCTGCCCCAGGTGACCTTCAGGGGCTATATCAAACAATCTCTTACTTACACCCATAGAAGGTAAAATTCTTTCCCCTCGCATTAGTGTGTTGTCACCTACCACAGACAACTCCGGCACCTCCTTGCCATAAGTCACTAAGGCCTTCGATAAGGTACTTTCTCTCCTTCCACCTTCCAATACTAACCTTAACACGCCACTTAAAACTTCATCTTGAGAAATAGGCTGTCTCCAATCTTTGAAACTGACAGCACCAGCAGACCATCTTACTACATCATTTACACCAGCTACATCTTCTTTCTCACTTAGCCTCACAGCTTTTTTGTCAACCATTTTCCAATTCAAGGGTAAATGTAATAATCAGCCTGCACATTTCTCCATCCTGGTATATACTCAAGGATGTAGTTATACTCTTGTAATCTAGCAGCCAAGCTTGCAAGCCTGGCAGACCCTTTACCAGCTCCTCCTGGTGATAAGATGTTCATCAGGGGTTTGTGATCTGATTGTAAGTTAACTTGAGTACCCCACACATATGTTCTAAAATTGTCCACTCCCCATGCAGCAGCCAATGCTTCCTTCTTGATTACTGAGTAATGACGTTCAGGTTCAGTGTCTGTAAATGAATCATGAGTTTGGAAAATAACTGCTTCTATACCACTGACACTTGCATCCACAGTGACTACCGATTTACACCTGGTGTCAAAAGGTGCAAGAATGTTGGCCTGACAAATTTCTTTCTTGATATTATCAAAACATTGCTGTTGAACCACTGACCATGCAAATGTTATTCCTTTTCTTAACAATATTTTCAAATTCTCTGTTTTTGATGCAAACTTCCTCACGTATTTTGAGTAATACTCAATTAAACCCAAGAAGGGTCTTAACTGATTTCAGCCCTGTGGTTCGGGCGCCAACTTGATGGCAGCCAACAGATCCTTCTTTGGTTTGATTCCTTCAGCTGACAACGTATGACCAAAATAGTCAATTTCCTTAGTCATAAAAATACATTTTTCCTTCCTTAGAGTCAAACCAAATTTCATTTTTTTTTCTAGAACCTGCTTCAGCGTGTGATTGTGGTTCTCTACTGTGTCTCCAAAAATCAATATGCCATCTTGGAAATTTATGCCATTGCTCATTCTCTTGAACAGATTCATTATGCCTCTCTGAAAGACATGTTCAGCTGAATAGAACCCAAAAGGCATTCTCGTAAATTGGAAAGTGCCCTCCATGGTAATAAAAGCTGTCAAGGCTTTAGACTCCTCATCCAATTTAATCTGATGATATACATGCCTTAAGTCTAATTTAGAGAAATATTTTGAATTTTTGAACGTGGAGATAAGTTTATTTACATTTGGAAAGGGAAAATGATCTGACACCACATTCTGGTTTAAACTTCTCACATCAACCCAAAATCTTAGTTTTACATCAACTTTGTGTGCAATCACCACTAGAGAAATCCAATTAGACGCTTCAACAGGCTCTATTAACCTGTACATTAGCATTTTATATATCAATTTCTTGACTTCATCTCTGGCCATAATAGGTACCCTTCTAATTTTGCATTGTACTGAGATCACACCCTGTTTCAATCTGATTTTGTGTGTATAATCTTTCAATAGGTCCAACTCTTCTCGGAATAAACTCTCTGCATCCTTAATGAATGTCTTCAACAATCATAACCTGGTTAGTAGCGCGAGAGGATCAATTATGATGTGTAAATCATACTGATGAACCCACCTCAAGATTGGTGGACCAGACTCTGCTACATACACCTTGCCTGTTATACTCCTCCTCCCAAATGAAATATCGGACACCATATACCCTATGATGTTTATCTGTTCGACTTGGTATCTCCCATGGTTAATATCCTTAGGTAGTAATCTCACTTTTGACCATTCTGACTGAAACGTTTTCTTAGAGATTATAGTATATAATGAGTCAGCCATCAAATTAACGTGTTTTCCTTGTAAAACAAATTTAGCTTTAGGTGTCCCTCTCCTTTTCAAGGAATTAATCCCATCTTCTACATATAAAACCCTTTTCATTCCTGAGTTTCTAGCCGAAATGTTATGCCCATCGGACAATGCTGCTACCTTTCCATTGGACCCCTCTCTACACATGTGAGCAAAATTACCTTTACGCATACACTTTCTACATTCTTTACCAATTGCAAAACAATTCTTTGCTTCTGTGGTATGACTGTAACTATCACATCTTCCACACCTCTTGCCGTGGATGTACTGTAATATGTTACTTTGTTATGTTTAGTATTTATGCCACCACCCTTTTGCATGCCAGCTACATCACTAGAATGAGTTTGTACAGCTGAGATCTCTCCTTTAGAATCTTTATTTTCCATTTCTCTCATGCAATATTCAGATTCCTCCACCATGTTTGCCATCGCCATTGCATCTTTCAGTGATGGATTTTTTGCAGCCCATAGTCTTTCCTGCGTCTTGTGACTCCTACACTGCACACTGAGCTGATCCCAGATCATTTCATCCATCATTGGTCCACATTGGCACTTTACAGACAACTCTCTTAATCTAGAAATAAAGTTCTCAATAGATTCTTCTTGGCGTTGAGGTTGAGTATAGAATTTGTGTCTCCTCATGACGATGTTCCTGTCTTTCGCAAATCTCAGCTCTAATCTTTTCTGTGTTTCCATGTATGCATCCATAGCAGGGTGACCTTCTTGAACTAGTAATACAAGTAAGTACTTGAACATGTGCTGCCCTTCCTTCCCTAGAGCATTTAAAAGTATGGTATTTTTACGATTTGGTTGGAAATCCTGTCCATCTATTCTTTTTTGATAATTCCCAAAAATATCTAGCCACTCCTCCCACTCAATGAGTGATTCACCAGGTTGTTTTAAAAAAGGTGGTGGGGGTGATATGGCTGAAAATGAACTTGCACTTGTTATAACTGATTCCACCATTCTGCAATTCTGCAATTAAATAAATATAATGTAGGCAAAAAACTCACAAAAAAAGTATATATATATCTATATATATATATATATATATATACATACATATATATATATATATATAAACACTTGAGAACGGCATATATATATATATATAAGCACTTGAGAACTGCATATCCTTCCTGCACCAAAACGCCAGCGGTGCCGATAATATGACGTGCGCCACTGTGTCTATTATTACACACTCTCTTCCCACAATACGGAAGGACGGCACTCCACGGGCATTGAAAGCAAAGTCGTTTATTTACACACAGGAATGCGTTTCGGCATCACTGCCTTTCTCAACCTGGTGATCACCATCTTGGCTTCTCTTATGTATCATGTGATCGTGTAAAAAATCGCAAAGTACAAATTCTTCTTAACTAAATTCCAAAACGTTATTTCAAAAACCATGATGAATCATAATAAATGCTACTAACTATAATGCATGTCTGTCCACGTAACATGTTCTCCTTAAATACAAAAAGAGGAGGAAGATGTCACAAGGAACAGAAGCAAAAGAACAGGAGTGCGATGTTAATGTAAATTTGATGAAAGACAACCTACTAATAGAAGATATCGCCCTAATGAGAGAGTTATGGGAACTGGAAGAGAATGCAATTGAATCGATTGGTAAGAAGCAAGGAATCGCAGGATTGGAGCTAGAAGGTGTACGGACTGATAAGGAAGGCGCATCAGGTCTTAAATCCAAATCTAAATCTGTTCCGGACCCTAGTGGTGATTTAATTAACCAGTTCGCTGATGTAGTAATTAAAGGACTAAAATCTCTTAGATCTAAAGAAACAAAGAAAACTACGAAGATCAAAAGCAGTTATCTTAATTAAGACATTGGGGAAGTTGTCTAAGAATCCTCAAATTGTGGTTAGAGGTTCGGATTAGGGAGGCAACATTGTGATCTGGCCAATACAAGAGTACATGGAGGAAGCTTACAGACAATTGAATGATCAAGTCTGTTATACAAGAGTGGATATCAGACATGTGGAGAGTGTAAAGATTAAATTTGTCGTTGAACTTTTGCAATGGAGGGACAAAGGTCTCATCAGTGATGAAGAATATCGATATTTAAAGGTTGATCATCCAAAATTGCCAGTGTTCTATTTGATATCTAAAATTCATAAAGATGCAACTAAACCACCTGGGAAGCCTATAGTATTGATCAGAAGAAGCCTTTTTGAATTTGTGTCACAATATATAGACACATTTTTATATCCATTGGTGTGTAATTTATCATCTTAGCTGAAAGATAGCACTGACTTTTTTAAAAGGATTTTTGATGTGAATTGGGATGTAGATCTAATGCTGATGACGTTAGATGGTACAGCGTTATATACCAGTATACCACATGACTTGGGTATTAACGCCATTGAGCATTTCTTGCAAGCGAGACCTATACGTTTTTACCAACACAGTAAAATGTTAACAAATATGATCCAGTGGTGCCTACAACATAATATGTTTTTCTTTAACAATGAAATTTCCTAACAAAAGTGCGGAACCTGTTTCGCTCCAAGTTATGCAAATCTGTACATGGGGTGGTGGGAAGAACAGGTATTAAATAATCCCCCCTTAGAAAGATGGAATGAATATAATATAATGTGGCTCAGATACATAGATGACATTTTCATAATTTGGAAAGGTGACACCTCCACTGCTAAGAATTTTATTGATGATATCAATGTCAATGATTGTAATCTCAAATTTACAGGGAAAGTACATGCACATGAGATTGAATTTTTGGATGTGAATGTTAGGATATAGAACAATAAAATTGAGACAAATTTGTTCAGAAAGCCCACTGCAGGGAATAGCATTTTACATGTGACAAGTTTCCATCCTCAACCTCTTAAAGAGAGTATTCCTCTACGAGAATTATTAAGAGCCAAGAGAATTTGTAGTATGGAAACCAACTTCAATTTTGTTCAGGAAGAAATTATGATGAGATTACAAAGGAGAGGTTATTCAAATGTAACACTCGAAAGAGCCAGTAGAAAAACGAAATCTCGATCCAGAGATGCTCTCCTCTTTGCCACACATGAGAAAAAAAAAAAAAAAAAAAAAGTGGGAGAAAGGAACAGGCAGTATGAGGTTTGTAACAACTTATAATACTGCACATATGAGAAATATTTTGCAGAAACACTGGGCTATGTTGAAGAGTGATCAAGTGATGGGCGAGGACATGGTTAACAAGCCGCAGGTAACTTATAGAAAAGGTAAATCTATGAAAGACATGTTGGTGAAGAGTGATGTGAGGCAGCAAACCATCAATAAAACTTGGTTCAACACCCAACATGGTTTCTACAAGTGCCCTAGATGTAAGGCTTGTAGGAATGGTGAGAATATCAAAACTGTGACATTGGGAGACAAAATAGTCCATACTATCAAAGGAAGGTATACATGTAAAAGTGATTTTGTAATATACATCCTCAAATATAGTTGTTCGAAAATGTATGTAGGTAGCACTAAACTCCAGGTCCATAAACGGATTCTTCAACATCTGAGGGCCATCCAAAATAGAGATGATACCTATCCAGTTGCTCGCCACATGCATGAATTCCATGGAGGTAAAGTGGAAGAA
This sequence comes from Pleurodeles waltl, assembly GCF_031143425.1. NCBI lineage: Eukaryota > Metazoa > Chordata > Amphibia > Caudata > Salamandridae > Pleurodeles > Pleurodeles waltl. The sequence continues at coordinate 1,413,354,748 of NC_090444.1, read as the reverse complement.
TTAAGTTACAGTGTGATAGATGGAATAGCTAAAGACATCAGAGGTGGTGAGAAGGAAAAGAAATTGTGCAAAGTTGGAGTCGATATACATACTAGCATTGGATACTAAGGAACCGAATGGGTTGAATAGCAGTGAATAATTATACATTCATCTTCATTAGCTTACAAATAGAGTAGATTTAACATTAGTGATTCATGTCCCTGGGGTTCAATTGATCATGGACCTATGATCTGTTTTGCATTTGTATATGGTACAGTAATGTGTATTTTACACGTTAATATTGGCATATGTCTTATGTTGCAGCATATGATCAAATAATCAGATAGATGGACTGTTCTGTATTTCATGATAATACAGCATGATAATGTGTATTATATATGATCGATAATGACAAGCTTTGTGTTGTAATATAAGCCCAAGTAAGCAGAAAACATTGATTCAACATGTTTCACCTATCGATTAATATGATCGAAGTACCTTTGTATAAAATTATCACATCTGTTATTCTATTGAGGCAGCGGACTAATTCTATTCTATTTCCATTGTCATCGTTACGTTCAGTCCAGGACGGTTTAAACGAAAAGTTTTGTATTTAAGGAGAACATGTTACGTGGACAGACATGCATAATAGTTAGTAGCATTTATTATGATTCATCATGGTTTTTGATATAATGTTTTGGAACTTAGTTAAGAAGAATTTGTACTTTGCGATTTTTTACTCAATCACATAATACATAAGAGAAGCCAAGATGGCGATCACCAGGTTGAGAAAGGCGGTGACGCCGAAACACGTTCCTGTGTATAAACAAACTTCTTTGCTTTCAACGCCCGTGGAGTGCCGTCCTTCCGTATTGTGGGAAGAGAGTGTGGAATATATATATATATATATATATATATATAGATATAGATATAGATATACGTGTATATATATATATATATATATATATATATATAAATATATATATATATTTTTTTTTTTACAGTTTTAAATCTACATTATATTTCGCAGAGCTGAAACATAAGTTCATTCCTCTAAACTTCCCCTTTTAAATATGACCTGGAAGTTAAAGATGAGCTAGGCCTGGAAGTAAAAAAACATGAGTCATACTTTCCTCTAATGCTCCTAAGGCAGTAGTACCTCCCCCTATGTTCCAGTGCACAAGGAGACTTGCTTCGGAAACCAGCACGTTTATCTCCACCTTTCGAAATAAATGCTGACCATAAGTAATTCCTGTTTTTGATCTTCCACAAAGTGCATAAATATCAGCAATCATATGCCATGCGAGCAGGTTCCAAATAATGATATCCCTCCACGCTTAATGCAAAGCAAGCTGGCATTTCTGATTTATCACACACAACCACCTCGCCAGCTTTACCTTAGCTATAAACGGTCCCGAAACCTTAAAGTCAGTCTGTGTGAGACTGTATTTTTATTTCTTTTTAAGAAGCCAGTGTCACATTGAAATTGCCAAAATACAATCCAACCAGTGTAGTGGCACAGTAACGATCACCAGTAACGGCAATGACACACCACTACTTCGGCCTCGGAAGCTGACTGAAAGTTGACTGTAACGGTCAAGGGTACAGGCAATGACACACTGCTACTTCTGCCTCGCAATCCAGCTGAAAGTTGATTAACACCACAACCTCCGCTTACCCTGTGTAAACCTACCACTCCACACACCGCATCACTCACTGAGTCTCTCTATAAACGGTATATTATTTCGGAACTGCGACTCGTCTTCTGAAGGTTGGCCTCCGATGCTTCGGTGTATTTTACTCAGTAAACGCCAGATTCAACTCAAAGTTCACACCACGCCCTACAATGAGCTGGCATATAACTCATTGCCAAACATATGCTGTGAAGGCATATAAACACAGAGGGAATTAAGTTTATAAGAAACATTGATTATCTAAGTAGGAGGACTTCTCTCCCCGACAGCCCAAAGCAACTGATGGAGATCGAATTTCACATGTTTCCATGAAAACCTAAACATTCTAGCACTAAAAAGATTCAACATTTAAATAATGTGGTCAGGAGAGTACACACACATTACAAGATTCTGGCTGTGGCGGGTCAACCCACAATCGTCTAACCTTTTCAGTGTAGCCTTCAGCCTTGTGTGATATTCTTCCAGGGTGTCCAAGTACATCAGGATGTTGATGTTCACATTGAGCACGCTGACTATTCCAGAAAAGGTTTCCCCAATGACATCCTTGAAAATGTCCACAGCAGAGGAGATGCCAAAACTGAGACATCAGTATCTGCTGAGGCCCACATGAGTGAAAAACAAGGTAATGTATTGACTTGCTTTGTCGAGCTCCAGCTGGTGGTAGCCTGCATTGAGATCTAGCTTTGAAAACCACCAGGCTCCTTTGAGGTTTGCCACTAGCTCATCTAGGGTGACTGACTTTCAAACCACCTTCTCGTTTGTTCTTATGAATTGTCACCTTGAGTGCACTTACCTCGTGTTCACAGGGTGGGCTGGCACATGGTCCTCCTCCCGACCAGCCCTTGCTCGTACTACACCAGCAGAAGCATATTTTCAGGCAGGCATAAGGCTGCACAAGTCTACAGAAAGCCACTTGCTCTCACAACAGTTTCCTGGCCTGGATGAGATGCAGCTGCAGGTTGCTTAGTGGCGCCACTCTGCCACAGATTCTATGGCCTCCTTGACCTTGCTGCTCGCCACGCGGCAGTTCCGCAGGAGCAATGAAGCAGATGGTGGCCAAGGCAGATGGGAGCCCAAACTGCGTCTCACACCCATGCGGGCAAGGCAATTTAGCCACATGCTGAAGGCAGATTCGGAAGATGGCAGCAGTCTGTGGGGGCCGCACACGTCATGGCCAGAGGTGGCACTGAAATAATTATGACCCCAGCACGCGGGGTAAAAACCAGCCTCGTCGCCAGTGTAGGATGGCCATCGGTGTGCAAGTAAGGCCTACAATGACTGCACTGTGCCACAGACTGCAAGGACAACATAGAGCTGTATAGTGTTATGTGCAGCGTTACCCTGAGCAGTCACTCTCCATTTTATTTATACCTTCAGGCCTCGTTTGGCCCTCCATTAGAGTACTGCATACATTGTAGTGTGGACCCCACCCTCGAACAAAAACACCCCACGAATCATCTGTTTACTGAGAAGCAGGAACTAGAGATAAATTCAAGGTCACAGATTCCGAATACCTAGCTAATGTTCTCAAAGGATACAGAACATGTGAAATTAGTGTTATAATTAAATGATTTATTTTCAATACAATTACATTGTTAAAAGGGTTGTAGTTTAATCTGGTTTAAAAATTCACATGAGTTAAACATACTCTAAAGTGTGAGAAGATTGATGAGCTTGTATGTTTGGTGTTTTACGTGTACGTTCATCTCAACCTGCGAGTTGTCTGCCCCATCATTGGTCAAAAAAAATATATGCACATTATATCTACTAATATTTTTTATTTAGTTAAAAAAAATATGCACATTGGGGGTCATTCTGACCATGGCGGTAATTACCGCCATGGCGGAGGTCGGCGGTAGCACCGCCAACAGGCTGGCGGTGCACCGCTGGGCATTCTGACCGCGGCGGTTCAGCCGCGGCCAGAAACGGAAAGTCGGCGGTGTACCGCCGACTTTCCGCTGCCCGTCAGAATCTCCCGCCATGAACAGGATGGTGGTAGGGGGTGCCGCGGGGCCCCTGGGGGCCCCTGCCGTGCCCTTGCCAATGGCATGGGCACGGCAGGGGCCCCCGTAAGAGGGCCCCAAAAAGTATTTCAGTGTCTGCCCAGCAGACACTGAAATACGCGACGGGTGCAACTGCACCCGTCGCACCTTCCCACTCCGCCGGCTCAATTCTGAGCCGGCATCCTGGTGGGAAGGTTGATTTGCCCTGTGCTGGCGGGCGGTCTTTTGGCGGCCGCCCGCCAGCACAGGGCAAATGTCAGAATCACCGCCGCGGTCTTTCGACCGCGGTGCGGTGTTCTGACGGCGGTACCTTGGCGGACGGCCTCCGCCGTCCGCCAAGGTCAGAATGACCCCCTATGTCTACTAATACTTTTGATTTAGTCAAAAAATATAAGGACACAGAATGGTAAACAGTACTTACACGGCTCATGGATGCAGTTTAATGCAATTTGTTTTTAAAGCAGCATATAACTATTTAGTACCATTTGTCTGTAGCTAAGAGACAGACATTGCCTTAGAATCCCCGTATCAATAACTGGATGACAGGCTCATGCTGCCTTTGTGTGAACAGAATACCCGTACTAAAGACAAACACTTTGAACTACTGGAGGGGACAAGCGTCAGAAGCTGAGAGTGCACGTCACAGGTCATCCAGAAGGGAGCGCAGAAGGGGCACGGTTAGTGCTTCTGCTGCTCCTGTGAGGAATCCAAGGCAGCCAGTGTCCAGCGAGAGTTGTACTGGCTCCTGCGATTGGCTGTGCAGGCAGGTCACATAAAGATGTCATGTCACTGTGACAGATCGGGGCTAATGAGGGTGCAATTTAACATATCTGGTGGAGACCTGCATCGCGCCTCGTCCACACACTGACTTTTCTCAAATGCTCTAGGGCCCGGAAATCACGTCCACACTTCAGGGTGTGCCACTTTCCGCCTCTGAGTAGAAAGGGGCTTAATCATTTTCTAAACGGAAGGTTCAAGAAACTTTTTCGGGAATTAAGAAATGTAAAACAGTTTGCCAATTTTGAGTAATATTTTTGTTAGCCCCTTACATGAAAAAATCAGCTGATAAAAATCAGCGGATATTAAATATTAGCTGATACATCACAGTAAAATTCCCCAAAAGAATGTAAATGGGTTAAATGGGTGTGCTCTAAGTGTTGCTTCATAATTTGGTCCCCTACTTCAATATTAGGCACAAATTGACCCACAGAAGCAGGGTGTAAGCATACTAATAAGCATTCCAGGTGTTTGTGCTTTTTTAGATGATGGTTTCTGAGGAATGACCAGGATTCGTTCTAACTAAAAGTTGGGCACCTCTTAGTGACAACCAGCATAGCGTTCTATTACTGTGCTTCAGCAAAGCGCTTATCGCCTTGCCAGAAGTAAAAAGCAATATGTTAATGCCAGTGCAATATGTGTGCCCACCTCTCCGATCCCTGCCATGGGAGGGGAAAAGAGACAACAGGACGGAGCGAGTGAAAACATGAGCAATCATGTGGTGGGCTCAAACACAAAGTAAAAAGAGGCTCCTAAAATGGGAGAAGTGGATATGCACAAGTACTTGGTTCATGCTCTGGGGGCGGGCTAAACACAAGAAGAGGCATGATGCATGCATGCCATGGACAAAAAAGGAAAGGATACAAGAACAGCAGTGGAGCTGACAAAAGGTAAGCCCATGGGCAGGCTAAAGTCCACTGAATTGTAAACAACATGTCTCTTTGAGACAGGGCATGCGCTGTCTAGCCGAGACATACAAATATAAAATGACCTTAGAACTTGACCATCTTTCACCATTGGTTGGCTTTGACATCACTCTTGTTTCCTTGCTTCTTATTGGTCAGCACCTGTTCCTGATCTCTGGCTTTCTCCTAGGGCTTCTGCTTGTCCCTACCTGGAATATGGACAAGTAGAGCCTCCTGTCTGCAGTCAGTGTCCTTCCACTGGCGGTACACTCCTTCAGGTACTTTTTTTTTGAGTTTTTAAAACTTTTTTATGTTTGTTTACTTTCCTACATGCACTGTAATGGAGTGCATGCGCCTGCAGTTCCTCTCTCTCACCCCGACCTCCTTCTGCTGTTGCTACTCCCTCCCTCATATTGCTTCCTCCACACCTCCTGCTGTCCATTGTTTCTCTCCCCATCCCTCCTGCTGTCTGTTTATTCTTCCGCACCATTCTCACACTGTTCGTCTTTGCTTTATCGTCCCCCTGACTGTGGACTCCTGCCCTCCTCCTACTATACATTGGTTCTTGGTGGCTAGGTGGATTCTCCAATTGTACACTGGAATGGTTGCCAGTGGGGAGCACCTGGCACATATGTTTGGGGATAAGCACTTATTTTTCCACATCAGATGTTTCCCAAGAGCAAAAGAGGGAAAACCCACCAATCAGAAAGACGGAGATAAAAAAAGAAAAAATAACTGGTACAAAGGGGCAAAGCGGGAACCTGCAGCATAGGGTAAATGGGCAGGAAGAGTCTGGTAGTGGATTATAGAGGCATGAGGTGGATTTAAAACTACTCAGCCTTTAAGGAAAACGGGCTACACTTAAAAAAAAAAAAAACTGCTTTATTGAAAGCAGTCACGAACATGGAGGTCTGCTGACGACAGCAGGCCTCCATGTTTGCGAGTGCCTAGACTCGCTGTGGGGCCGCAATTAGCGACCCACCTCATGAATATTAATGAGGTGGGTCATTGCGACTCCATAGCGAGTTGCAGACGGTGTCTGAGACACCGTTCTGCATACCAATTTGAGAGTTGCAAATTGCGAGTCGGAAGGACTCACAATTTGCAACTCGCAAATTGGATTTTTCCTACATCTGGCCCTTACTGCTTTTTTTGGTGAACCTGTCACTCTATATATGCACTATACCACACAAATAAAATTGAACTAGTAAAACTTCTTACTGAAACAGGAACAACAAGAAAAACAGAATTAGCAAACCCAACTTAATACCACCAGACCCAATAACCAAATCAAGTATGCATTTGATTGGGGTCACCCTTTCCACTGAAGCTACACCCCTGCCTATCCCACTTGGGCATGGTAGTTCTCCCTGGGAACACATGACCACGGTCAGGTACAACACAACCTGGAGTCCCTGCCCTGGCATCACTTATTTTAAATGTAATTTCTCTGCATGCACTCTTTGTCTCTGCTACATGAAGGAAAATAATTTTATCAAGTGACTGATGGCCCTTTGTACTAAGCCTGAGTCAGAATCAGAGGCGGGAGCTCAGGCAAATTAACAAGGCTGGCTGAGCCCGGGCCTAGCCATGGGTCTGGCTTGGCTAAAAGTGTCTGTGCACAAACTCAGCCACAAAAACACTCGGCCTGTATATAATGCAACAAATATAGGCCCTCATTTTAACATTGGCGGTAAATGCCGCCTACCGCTGCGGTGATGGCCACCAAAAGACCGTCGCCGTGGCTAACATCGGTTTGCCCAATTATGACCACAGCCTGCTGTGGCCATACTGGCGGATGGTGGTAAGGTGGCGCTGCTACCACCAGCAGCGCCACACCAGTAGACCGCCGCCAGCCGGATTATGAAAAATAATACGGCCTGGCAGTGTTCTGCTGGTGGGCTCTGCAGGCGGTAGCAGCGCTCTGTCCCCTGCCGGAAGACCCCCTGGATACAGGTAGGTCGGGTTTCTGATGTGGGAGGGGGGTGTTTGTGTGTGGGGGGGTGTGTGCATGTATGTGTGAGTGTGTGAATGCGAGTGTGTGTTTAGTGTTGTTTGCGTGCGTGTGTGCATGTGTGTGAGTGCGTGTATGAATGGAAATGAGAATGCGTGTCTGCATGTAAGTATAGATGTGTGTGTGAATGAATGAATGCATGTGTGTATATATGTGTGTGTGTCTGTGTGAATGAGTGTGTGTCTCATCTACAGACCTCCCGGACCCCGCCCATAGTTCAGTGACACCATCGCCGACCTCATCAGCACCCACGCCTGGACCACATCCTTCCTCTCCGGCAGAACCCAGAGCGTCCGTCTCCCACCCTTCCGCTCTAAAACCACCGAGATCATCTGCGGCGTCCCACAGGGATCCTCCCTCAGCCCGACACTGTTCAATATCTACATGGCCCCCCTCGCCCACGTCGCACGACAACACAACCTCAACATCATCTCCTACGCCGACGACACCCAGCTGATCATATCCCTCACCGAAGATCCCCACACTGCCAAAGCTAACCTCCACCGAGGAATGAAGGCCGTAGCGGACTGGATGAAGGACAGTAGACTGAAGCTGAACTCAGACAAGACGGAGGTTCTCATTCTCGGACCCACCCCATCAGCCTGGGATCTTCAAATGGATCCCCCTCGACACGAGAAAAACTGTTATCCTGGCCCTCATCACCAACAGACTCGACAACTCCAACGCATCCAGAACGCCTCGGCCCGACTCATCCTCGATGTCCCCCGCCGCAGCCACATCACACTCCACCTGAGAGGCCTGCACTGGTTTCCCGTCAACAAAAGGATCACCTTCAAGCTCCTGATCCACGCACACAAAGCACTGCACAACACCGGACCCACCTACCTCAACAACCGACTCAGCTTCCACACCCCCACCCGAAGCCTCCGCTCAGCCAACCTCACTCTCGCCACAGTCCCCCGCATCCGAAAAACCACCGGCAGCGGCAGATCCTTCTCCTACCTCGCCGCCAAGACCTGGAACACTCTCCCCACCATCCTACGACAGACCCAGGACCTGCTGGCCTTCAGAAGACTCCTCAAGACCTGGCTCTTCGACCAGTAGCACCCTCCCTCCCCAGCGCCTTGAGACTCTCGTGGGTATGTAGCGCGCTTTACAAATGCAGTGATTGATTGATTGTGTGTATGGGGGAGGAGGTTGGAAGGGAGATGGAGCGTAGATGAAGGGGGTGGAGGTGTTCTGGGGAGTGTTGGGGGCGAGGGGGCCTCCTTTCAGTGACAGGGAAGGATTTCCCTGTCACTGATAGGGCATACCGCCATGGTTTTCATGGCATTACGAACACCACGGATACCATGGTGGTAGGCAGGGTCATGATACCGCCGGTGGCACAATAGCGGCCACTGGGGTCGAGATGGTTATCTCCAGCCTGGGGGCTGATACCGCCATGGCGGTTGGAGTGGTACATTGTGACGGGAAGTACCGCCAGCCTGTTGGCGGTACTACCGCCACATTATCTCCGACTGCTGGGGTCATAATGACCCCCATAATGTAAAATTATGATACAATCTCTTTACAATTTAAAAAAAAAGTGTACTTCTTTAACATGCAAAGGCATTTCATCTTGGCACATCAGATTATGGGGGTCATTCCAACCCCGGCGGGCGGCGGGCGGCGCCCGCCGGGCGGAAACCACCCAAACACCGCCCCGCGGTCAAATGACCGCGGGGACCATTCTAACTTTCCCGCTGGGCCGGCGGGCGATCTTCAAAAGATCGCCCACCAGCCCAGCAGGAAATCCCCAGCAAAGATGAAGACGGCTCCGAATGGATTTGCTGGGGTGCGACGGGTGCATTTGCACCCGTCGCGATTTTCAGTGTCTGCCAAACAGACACTGAAAATCTTAATGGGTCCCTGTTAGGGGGCCCCTGCACTGCCCATGCCAGTGGCATGGGCAGTGCAGGGGCCCCCAGGGGCCCCACGACACCCGTTCCCGCCAGCCTCTTCCTGGCGGTGTAAACCTTTTCCCTTTTCTGACCGCGGCTTTACCGCCGCGGTCAGAATTGGCCAGGAAGCACCGCCAGCCTGTTGGCGGTGCTTCCGTGGTCGTTGGCCCTGGCGGTCAATGACCGCCAGGGTCAGAATGACCCCCTATATCACTGCATAGACAGACATTTATAATTGTGATCGTTTTTAGAAACATTAGTGACTCTACCCCCATATTCACCTCCCTTTGTGATCTAAGAAGCAAGTCGGTAGCCATGGAGACCCTAAAGAAGCCTAGATTATTTTTATGTATGGCTGTCATACGGAGCCTTTGTTTCAGTTTCTTAATTTCATATCTCACTAAAGATGCAGCAACAGTTGGTAACAAAGCTTATCTACTGATGCTAAGTCATAAATGCCTTGCAGGCCTTCTTAGAGCCTCTCTACCCAGTTGTGCTTGTCTGTTTTGAATGAAAGCAGTTAGCACAGCTGCAGGAGGGAAAAAGAAGGCAGGGAAGGTGGTGGGGGTTAGTTAAGGAGGGCAGGTATGTTTTTTTTTAAACGTTTGGGATACATAACAGAGGCCATGTTACATATGGCTCCCCCTTTACACATCTGCCCCTGAATAACAGTTGAAAGCAAGAGCAGATCATTTACAGGCCATACATAACATAGAATTATAGGATCTTCAATGGGGGCGTGGCTAACCCCCCAAGATGGCGGTCGTCTAATTGTAGAGCTCCCGGTCTGGGCCCGCTAAAAGCAATAAATCTGTCACAAATCAGGGCCATCCACGGATGAGGGACCACTACCTACCCTTGAGTGATAACCGAGTGCACACTGGAACAGCGATAAGCCCCCGGTCAGCTTTGTGAGGGCGTAACCGGGCTTCATGCAGAGCTGGGCCTAGCGAGTGGAGAGACGAGATCGGATGGGACGGCCGTCGAGCAAGCGGCATGATGCGGTGAGTCGGGCGTGACAGCGGCACGGTCGTGATCGGTACTGGCCGTGAGAGTCTGAGCTACGGCGCTGTGGCCTCCGTTGATCCCGGATGCCTGATCCCCCACCCCTCCTCTGGCGATGCGCTGTGCGGGACGAAGCACAGAGTAGAGGCGGCATGCGAGGGACAGCAAGCGCTGGCGACCTTAACTGCCGAGGAGTATAACAAGAGGAGAAATGCAGAGGAATATCTCAAATTCTGCGAGTGGCAAATGTTTTGCATCACATGACGCAGTGCGGCTTATAGAACGGCCACCAATATGAGAGTGCTATAAGACTGGAACTGGGCGGTGGCTAAAAACACTGCCAACGTCTACCTTGCACCCATAAACTTAATACCAAGGATGACAGGTGTATGAAAGAGGCTGTGAGGATAGAAACGTCCCTTGGTGAAATCCCCTCATTGATTTGACTGTGGGGCCTGGTGTGCCGGCCTACCGGGTTGGTCGCACTACGTATGGGCAAGGTAATGGCCCGCTCAAAGGGCAAACATCCAGATGGCGCAGAGACGCTGGCCTCCAGAAACCGGTGCCAGCTACAGCAACAGATGCCAAAATGGATAAACTTACAGAAAATCAGGGAATCATGGCTGGCGATAGAACAAAGAATGGGTTCTACTACAATGGAACTGAGTATCCTGAAGGATGAAAAAAAAAAATTAACGGACAGAATAAAACAGATGGAAACAAATGTCGCTAGTATCCTCCCTGCCCATAAGGAAAATAAAAATGCTATTGTACACTTACAACAACAAGAAGAAGCCCTGCAAGAAAGAGTCGAAGACACAGAAGGGATATTGCAACGCAATAATGTCTGCATAGTCTGCCTCCCTGAGGGGAAAGAAGATTGAGATGCCGCACAATATGTGGAAGCCTGGTTGAGAACGATAGCAATGGATGGACTATCAACCCACTTCACAATAGAGAGAGCGCATCGAATTCCTGGTTGGAGGCCCCTCCCCGGGGCACCACCACGCCCCTTGATAGCCCGGGTACTAAACTACAGAGATCCTGACACTCTGTTACAAGTGGCGAGAGAAACAGACCCCATCATCGTAGATAATACTCAAGTCTCCTTGTACCCGGACTACACACTGGCAGTCCAGAGAGATAGAGCTTCCTTCCAGTCCATAAAGAGGCGGCTCCAAGCGGAGGGACTATCATATGCCCTGCTGTTTCTGGCCCGATTGCGAATCACACATAATCAAAAAGCACATTTCTTTGAAACACCTGATTTAGTGCATGACTGGCTCGACTTGACCTTCCCACACCCGGGCCCAAAGGTCAAAGTGATGCCTTACCATCGAGACACAACCACCAGCCCCGCAAAGACAAGCAAAATCGACAACATTCGACACGAAAAAAAACTGGCCGACATTGTCGCAGGTTTTGGAGGGTCAAAATGATGCAATTCAGTCAGCATACTCCATACATAGTGTAGACTCCCCTCCTCCTGGTGTTGCCTCTTCTGTAGATAGCACTGTCGCATCCGACTCAGAGGGAAGCCTGGCACTTTTTCCATCCATTACTGCACAGACAGAACAGGAGCTCTAGTGAATAGCCTGAGTGAAAATGAGCCCTTGAAGGTCCTCTCCAAGTGCTGAAGTAAAAGACTTATGAACAATCACGGAGTGCCCGCACAGACCAGGTAGCAACTTAGAATGATTAGTTTTAACATAGGCATATCGCACCCTAGCCAGAACACTGACTTACACAAGATGAAGGGTCTTGCTGTGATAATCGATTACGAAAGTACATGGATGAAAAATCTTACTCCTTGTTAGTGGATGAGTCCTCATCTCCTGTGGGGATTACATATATCTCCTAAGTGGTGGGCCCGGACGGTCGACCTCTGTGATCCCTATCTCACATAGGGTAACCCGTTAACCAAGGAAGAGAAATATTGAACCTACATCTTGCACAACCCCCATTGCGTAGGCTTGTTTGATTGTTTGCATAATAATGGTTATAAGCCGATTAGGTTTTTATTATGTAAGGGTTTGGCAGAGTCAGTTTTGGCTTTGCCTAGTATTGGGTTCAGTTGGGGGAACTGTTTATTATTTCAAAGTTTTGACATCAACAAAAGCATCATACATAATACATCTGGAGAGAAGCAGCCTAGTGTGGACTGGGAGAGGGATTAGTCTATTAATGTTCCATAATGTTGTCCATACATGATTACAATATTATTACTTGGAATGTACGTGGAATGTGATCTATCCACAAACAGCCGAAAAGCACACATAGCATATTTTCAGGAAACACATCTCAACACTCATGAGGCTGTGAAACTCCACAACAAATGGCGAGGGCAGCTGCTCTACACTTCATACTCTGTGTTTGCTCATGGGGCGGCCGTGTGGATACAGTCTGGGGTCCCCTTTGAGGTACTGGACACAAAGGTGGATGAGAACGGAAGGTACACTTTGGCCAGAGGTAATTTAGATGGGAAGCCTGTGGTTCTGGGTAGTATATATGCCCCAAGATGCTTTCCTAGAACGCCTATCGGTGGTACTGACACAATGGTCACACATCCCCTGGATATTGGGTGGGGACTCTAATGCAGTGCTGGACACTACCCTTGACCGCTACAACCTCCCACTGTCAGGCACTAATGCACAAAGATAAGCGGAAGCACTGCGGAATTGGTTACACAGCTGGGCACTTACAGATATATGGTGGGCCAAGAATGTAGGGATGAAAGAATATTCCTCTTATTCCCACCCACACAGGGTGCACATGAGATTGATTGTGTTTTGTGCACCGCTACACTGCGGATGCAGATGACCCATGCTACATACTTAGGGAAAACACTATCGGATCATAACCCATGAGAATTGACTATGATGTGGGGGAAGATGTCTACACTGATCCCAACATGGCGACTGCAACCATTACTACTGGAAGATGCGGTGTTGAAAGAGGAAATGGCCCGGGTAATAACAAATTTCTTTACTGACAACACCGGTACTGCGTCCTCTCCGTTAGTGGAGTGGAAGGCATTCAAAGTCGTGGTAAGAGGAGCAATGATGGGAGCAATGACAGGGGTACAAACGGTCATATTGAGGGAGCTACAGACTGGGGCCTCTAGAGGAGGAGACAGTGTTGCAGATCCCCCAAGCTCAGCAGTTACAAGAAGCCAGGGCCGAACACGCAGAACTACTCAAACGACTACGAAAAGTAGACTATGCAAAATATAAGGAACGTACCTGCAGCGAGGGGGATAGGGCAGGTGTGCTTTTGGAGCGCCTTATAAAAGACAAGCCATCCCCATTTTGCACATTAATACACCACAAGAAACTAGTATAAATACTCAACTAGAGATCAACGCGGCATTTCGAGACTACTACATAACCCTATATTCCTCCCCACCAGTACTAGACCAGGTACATCTTAGCTCCTTCCTCTCTGACATTGAACTACCGACACTTGATGTTGAAGCCAAGCAAATCCTGTGAGCACAGATAACACAAGGGGAGATACGTGGGGCCAGTAAGGATATGGCACGTAATAAATTACAAGGATCGGATGGTCTTCCGTCTGAATTCTATTCCCTATGTAGTTCAAAACTGGCCCCTCAACTGGAGAAGTTCTACCATGCCTCGTTGGTAGTTGGCTACCTCCCAGATACAACTAAACAAGAAATAGTGATCTCACTATTAAAACCTGGAAAGTCTGCAACAGATATGTCATCCTATAGACCCATATCTTTACTGAACACAGAATATATAATATTAGCAAAATTATTAGCGCAGAGACTCCTTCCCTTAATAGGCAATTTGATCCATACAAGCCAATGTGGATTTGTACCATCTCGTAATACCTCCTTAAATATACACCAGTTATATCATGTGATAGATTCTGCCAGAGAGAGATACCCCCAAGCGGGCTGTCTTTCCTTGGATCTCTGCCAAGCATTTGACTCCTTAAACTGGGACTATGGGCCTCATTCTGACCCTGGCGGCCGGTGACCGCCAGGGTCACCGGCCACGGGAGCACCGCCGACAGGCTGGCGGTGCTCCGAAGGGCATTCTGACCGCGGCGGTTCAGCCGCGGTCAGAAAGGGTAAACCGGCGGTCTCCCGCCGGTTTACCGCTGCCCTTCTGAATCCTCCATGGCGGCGGAGCGCGCTCCGCCGCCATGGGGATTCAGACACCCCCTACCGCCATCCTGTTCATGGCGGGAAAGCCGCCATGAACAGAATGGCGGTAGGGGGTGCCGCGGGGCCCCTGGGGGCCCCTGCAGTGCCCATGCCAATGGCATGGGCACTGCAGGGGCTCCCGTAAGAGGGCCCCGCAAAGTATTTCAGTGTCTGCTATGCAGACACTGAAATACGCGACGGGTGCCACTGCACCCGTCGCACCTTCCCACTACGCCGGCTCAATTCTGAGCCGGCGTCCTCGTGGGAAGGTTGATTTGCCCTGGGCTGGCGGGCTGCCTTTTGGCGGCCGCCCGCCAGCCCAGGGCAAATCTCAGAATCACTGCAGCGGTCTTTCGACCGCGGTGCGGTGTTCTGACGGGGTTACTTTGGCGGGCGGCCTCCGCCGCCCGCCAAAGTAAAAATGACCCCCTATATGTTTGAAGTGTTGGAACGATTTGGGCTTCCCCATGAGTACATACACTAGGTCCAACTGCTTTATGCTGCTTCTATGGCGAGAGCATGCACGGGGCAGAACATTTCAAACTCCTATAATATTCATAGGGGTACTAGACAAGGAAGGCCATTGTCTCCCCTGCTGTTTGTCTTAGTGGTGGAACCTTTGGCACACCGACTGTGACGAAACGCCGAGTCCTGGGGAATTGATGTAGGGAATACAATGCACTCGATATCACTATATGCCGACAACATTATCTTGTAGGGGCATGACCGTGTATGAACCCTCATCGGGGACATCAGCAGTTCATGGTCCACAGGAGATGTTGGTGCAACAGCAAGACAGACCATAGGCAGATGTTCAAAGAGGCACCATATGCAGCAGGAAACTGGTTGTACGCACAAGAGAAGGGACCGAAATGACAACGACCAGTCATGCTCCAGTTCCACCAGCAAGGGTGCACAGAAGATCCGAACCATGCGTTCACGGCACAGCGGAGTTGGTGGGAGCAGCTCCATTGCTCTGCGTAGCTGGAAAGAAACAACCACTGCAAATCAGAAGAAATAGCAGCAGTAGTCCGCCAATCAAAGCCAAAATAATCGGAATGCCACCAAACACACTTGAAAAGAGCGAATGGATGGCCGACGGTATGACTCCGAAGACAGTCCGG
This sequence comes from Pleurodeles waltl, assembly GCF_031143425.1. NCBI lineage: Eukaryota > Metazoa > Chordata > Amphibia > Caudata > Salamandridae > Pleurodeles > Pleurodeles waltl. The sequence goes on along the minus strand of NC_090444.1, from coordinate 1,413,339,169 downwards.
AAGATGGACACGAAACCAGACCCGACAGCCTTAAAGAAGAGGACAATCCCAGTAGTGCTTGAAGCAGTGAATATCCTGGATACCAGTTCTCCAAAGTGCTTGGGGAAATTGGTATTTAATAGGGATTGTATCTCGGCTGATGATCTCGCAATCTGGAGAGCATACGTCTCTTTTGCGGATACGAAGGCGACCTCTTTTTGAAACAATAGCGCCTTTAGCCTGCTCAGCTTTTCATAGTTCACATTAATAGTATTTAAGTGGGGCCACATGCCATATACTTTTATCGCTCGTGTGGGGGGAATAAAACATGTCCACAACACGTAACGACCTTCGAGACCGAGATTGTGTAGGCAATTCCTGGTCGCATGCCGCAACAACTTTGATCGTTCAGTACCACAAAACTTCCATTCGAAAGTACATGAAATACCAGGCGAATGAAAGGGATGGGAGTACCCTTCAGTAAACAGGCCAAGTTCATGACCCCCGCATTGCAAAGACCGTGAAGGGACACCTGCTTGCATATCATTGAATGACTAACAGCAGTCTCACATTAGTTTCCGCTAAGAAAGACCTCTGTTTCACCATTCAGACATTTATAATCAAGGGGCAACTCCCACTCTTCCTTAAAATATATCTATCTCCTAGTTTCTCGTACCTTTCTACTGCAAGATGTTTCAGGCAGCTTGAGAAACGAAAGGTCGAAATGGGTAAATTAATTATGCCATGTAAGAGCCAGATAGTTGAAGGACTCTCTGCTACCGTGAAGGGCAAACTATCTAGTTTTTCTTCATGAAGCATGGTGAAAGTAGCCCCCCTTTTAGCCATTGTCTGTTGTTCTCTGGAAAAATTAAAAGCAGTGAAGAATTCACTCCCGTTAATGTACTCCTTGGAATACGGCCATTTTTCAGTGTCTGTAAAGTCCAACCCAGCTGCATGATGGAACGTAGCTCTGTTTGTCCATGATATGACCGGGACAAGTCTGTCTGAGTGATATCAATAGCAGACGACACTATGTTTGATAGTGAATAAATCCTATTGGACAGAGTATTCATGCCATTGTCGACGACCGCTAAAGCCTTCTCTAAATTTTCCTTATCCAATTGCCTTAACCGCGCAGCAGTCTCAATCTGCGAAAGTTTCAAAATTTCATTGTACATAGCATATAAGAACCTATTCGAGCACTGTTTTCTAGGACCCAGCAGAAAATCCTGCAAGTCTACATCTTCAGAAAGAGTGTTCAGATGTTTCTTAACTGCGGCTAACGTGTTAGTCTGTGCCCATTGCTGGCACAGTTTACCCACACTGTATGTCGTAACTATACCTGTATGTTGACCCGATACAAAGCGAGGGTCTGGCCTGTTAATTGAAAAAAACCCTGAAGAGTTCAAGAAACATGCTTGACACTCATTAGTATCAGTGGGCCATATTAACCGCCCGCCGGGGACTGGAAAGTGAAGAATTATAGGTACTAGCCTTAACCACTGCATCTAGCCTTTCCCCAGTGATATTAAGGAAATATTGCCAATCTGTAAACCTTGCCAGAGTGGGGATACTTGGCGTGTTCATGTCTTTAATTTTTGCTAACCCCAGACATGACGTCTGCTGAATGGTATCATTTAAGAAAATCATTTGCAAAAGAATCAGGCATGCTCGAAATAAAGCTTCCCTGCCCTGTATCTGCCAATCTTGTGTTCCCCATACACTTTTCAAGTCAATAGTGCTCTTCTAGTAGTCGTAACCTTCAACTGCGACCCGGGAAACAAAGGGATCTGAATAAATCAGTTTTGTGTCAGTTAGCAAAAGTTTCCTAATTTGTGCTGGAGGTATTTTAAAATAATACGACTCTGCTTTTTTTAATCATGACCAGAGAAATATATAAATTTATCACTATAGTATTTTGGGCGCCCCACTGGTGGTGTAGAACAGTGTTCCCACTGTGTGTAGTTTAATACTGGCCTGTATCTAGTGGCACGGTGTAGGTAGTAATGTCCCCAGTTGTTATAGCAGAACATTTCCCCATAATTCATTGTATGTTCATATACATCATCACTTTCAAAAGCTGAATAGTCCTTCATTTCAGTTAGCACAGAATCAACTGTTTGGACATCCTAATCATCAGATACAACACCAGGTGTAATTACATCTGTCATAGAAATTTTGAACACGTATGGTATTTGAATAATCTCTGTAGGCCCGTATATATCAAAGGGAACTTTGTCCCACACAATCCCATCAGAAATCGACATTGCTATAACATTTACAGGAGACACGTCTCTTCGGACCTTATGTGAGGAATGATATGGAGTTAAAACCTCATCAACAGGCTCAACAGAGGAGCGATCAGGAATATAGTGACCATTTATGAGAAAAAATAAAACAGTCACAAAACCAACCCATAAAAAAAATGCTGAAAATGTCAGACTGAACCATAAGTAGTTCCATTGGTATATTAAATAGTTCTTTTTAAGCCATTGATACAGCTCATTTCTTTTTGAAACATTGTCAATCACAGTAGTGGATGAGTCTGAAGAAAAGTCATCAATGTCAATGAAATAGCCAGAGGTAGTCTCTGAAAACACAGGAGCCGGTGCATTGTCTGTATTTTGGTCCACTTCACGCGGCGGCTCTTGGTAGACAGTGTCAACAGTCTGTGAGGTGTTTGTCTAAAAAACAGCTAAATCTTGGACAGGAGTGGTCATCGAAGTGGTGACTGTAACTAGCAAAAGTTCATTTTCCGCCCTCCCCATTGTCGAGGAGGTATCTGGAACAACATTGGACATTGTTGCACAGTCCGTAGTAGTGTTGTTCATCCTACATCAATAGAAATTAATCTGTTCGTTCGAGAACCAGACAGTGGTGGTAAGATGACAGTCCTGCTACCTTGTATTCCCAAGACCGGTACAGGTGCTCTGTATGATGGACCAAATTCCTTCTTCACAGCGATCTTCTCACGAACCAGATCCCCAACTTTAGGAATACAGCCAGTCGACGTTTTCGCTAAATCCCTTATTCCTAAGGTGGCAGCACTGGTAGATGATTTATCATCACGGAATTGCTGAAGCTCCTGTAAGACAGTGAGACGTTCATTTATGTCAAACAGTGTTTCTACTGCCACCATACCAGAGGCATCAAGATCTGGCACATACATAGGTATCCCGAAGAGAACCTCATAAGGAGTGCGTCACCCCAAGGACCGTCTTGGCAGATTATTCAGTGCTCTCTGGACCCCATATAGGTGATGTAACCAACTGTGGCCTGAACCTAGTACTCAAGCTGTTAAGGACTGCTTTAGATCACGATTCCGCCTCTCAACGACCAAATTTCCCTAGGGATGGTATGGTGAGGAGTAATAGAGCTCAACACCCATCGTCCCCATGGTGTCCCTGAATGCCTTAGAGGCAAATGCAGGGTCCTGGTCCGAATGGAATGCTGCAACCGCATATGTACCGATAAAGATCAGCAAGTCTTTTATAACAGTCTGAGCGTCAGCTGACCGCTGTGGCCATACCCACAGGAATCTAGAACAAGAATCTACGGTACTAGAATATACTTGCATGCACCATCAGACTGTAAGGGACCACAGTGGCCCAGGTACACACATTGTAGTGGCCTACTGGACACTAAGAGGGATGTCTGCGGTGGGCGTTTGATATTAGAGCCCTTGATCTGCTCGCAAATGTCACAGCAAAGGACATACTGCTTTGTCCGTCTGCATACACCTGGCCACCAGAAGCTTTTCTGTAAGAGTGTTATCGTGGCCGATATACCAGCATGTGCAGAAGCGACACCCTCATGCGCTGCTTTTACTAGATCTAATCTCTGGTCTTCATTGGGGATCACACGATCTCCAACCCCAGGAATTGTTGCGTAGGCACACAGATAAGTCCCTTGTAAAAGTAACCAGTGGTACCAATGGCCCTGTGACCAGGGAAGATCCCTAAGGGCTGCAGCAAATGTTGTGCCACCCTAAGGGTCCCCTCACGTAACATATGCACACTGCCATTGTAGATTGTGGGCCTGATTCTAACTTTGGAGGACGGTGTTAAACCGTCCCAAAAGTGGCGGATATACCACCTACCGTATTACGAGTCCATTATATCCTATGGAACTCGTAATACGGTAGGTGGTATATCCGCCACTTTTGGGACGGTTTAACACCGTCCTCCAAAGTTAGAATCAGGCCCTGTGTGTGCTGGTGGGGAGAAAAAGGCAAAGTCGACATGGCATCCCCCTCAGGATGCCATGCCCATAAAATACTGCCTGTGGCATAGGTAAGTCACCCCTCTAGCAGGCCTTACAGCCCTAAGGCAGGGTGCACTACACCACAGGTGAGGGCATAAGTACATGAGCAATATGCCCCTACAGTGTCTAAGTCAATTCTTATACATTGTAAGTACAGTGTGGCCACATTAAGTATATTGGGCCTGATTACAACTTTGGAGGACGGTGTTAAACCGTCCCAAAAGTGGCGGATATACCACCTACCGTATAACGAGTCCATTATATCCTATGGAACTCGTAATACGGTAGGTGGTATATCCGTCACTTTTGGGACGGTTTAACACCGTCCTCCAAAGTTGTAATCAGGCCCATTGTCTGGGAATTTGTCAAAAACGAACTCCACAGCTCCATAATGGCTACACTGAATACTGGGAAGTTTGGTATCAAACTTCTCAGAATAATAAGCCCACACTGATGCCAGTGCTGGATTTATAAAAAAAAATGCACAAAGATGGCATCTTAGAGATGCCCCCTGTATTTTACTCAATCCTTCAGTGCAGGACTGACTGGTCTGTGCCAGCCTGCTGCTGAGAGACGAGTTTCTGCCCCCCTGGGATGAGAGCCTTTGTGCTCTCTGAGGACAGAAACAAAGCCTGCACTGGGTGGAGGTGCTTAACACCTCCCCCCCTGCAGGAATTGTAACACCTTGAAGTGAGCCTCAAAGGCTCAGGCTTCATATTACAATGCCCCAGGGCACTCCAGCTAGTGGATATGCCCGCCTCCGGGACACAGGCCCCACTTTTGGCGGCAAGTCCAGGGGAGATAATGAGAAAAACAAGGAAGAGTCACCCACTAGTCAGGACAGCCTCTAAGGTGCCCTGAGCTGAGGTGACCCTTGCCTTTAGAAATCCTCCATCTTGGTTTTGGAGGATTCCCCCAATAGGATTAGGGATGTGCTCCCTCCCCACAGGGAGGAGGCACAAAGAGGGTGTAGCCACCCTCAAGGACAGTAGCCATTGGCTACTGCCCTCCCAGACCTAAACACACCCCTAAATTCAGTATTTAGGGGCACCCCAGATCCCAGGAAAGCAGATTCCTGCAACCTGAAGAAAGAAGAAGGACTTCTGACCTACAAGCCTGCAGAGAAGGAGGAAGACGACAACTGCTTTGGCCCCGGCCCTACCGGCCTGTCTCCAACTTCGAATACATGCCTCAGCGACGCATCCGACAGGGGCCAGTGACCTCTGAAGCCTCAGAGAACTGCCCTGGACTACAGGACCAAGAAACTCCTGTGAACAGCGGCCCTGTTCAAAACCAGCTACTTCTTTGCAACAAAGAAGCAACCTCCAAAGACTTCACGGTTCATGCCGGAAGCGTGAGATTCTACACTCTGCATCCGACGCCCCCAGCTCGACCTGCAGAAAACTATCACCTCAGGGAGGACTCCCCGGCGACTGCGAGTCCGTGAGTAACCAGAGACGATCCTCCTGAGCCCCCACAGGGACGCCTGCAGAGAGAATCCAGAGGCTCCCCCTGACCGCGACTGCCTGTAACAAGGGACCTGACACTTGGAACCAACACTGCACCCGCAGCCCCCAGGACATGAAGGAACTGAACTTCGACACAGGAGTGACCCCCAGGTGACCCTCTGCTTAGCCCAGGTGGTGGCTGTCCGAAAAGCCCCCCCTGTGCCTGCCTGCACCGCTAGAGAGACCCCCGGGCCCTCCATTGAAACCTATACAAAACCGATGCCTGCCTTGCACACTGCACCCGGCAGCCCCTGTGCCGCTGAGGGTGTGTTTTTTGTGCCTACTTATGTCCTCCCCAGTGCTCTACAAAACCCCCCTGTTCTGCCCCGAGGACGCAGGTACTTACCTGCTGGCAGACTGGAACCGGAGCATCCCTGTTCTCCATAGGCGCCTATGTGTTTTGGGCACCTCTTTGACCTCTGCACCTGACCGGCTCGACCTGCAGAAAACTAACACCTCAGGGAGGACTCCCCAATGACTGCGAGTCTGTGAGTAACCAGAGACGACCCCCCTGAGCCTCCACAGCGACGCCTGCAGAGAGAATCCAGACGCTTCCCCTGACCGCTACTGCCTGTAACAAGGGACCCGACGCCTGGAACCAACACTGCACTCGCAGCCCCCAGGACCTGAAGGAACAGAACTTTGATGCAGGAGTGACCCCCAGGCGACCCTCTGCCTAGCCCAGGTGGTGGTTGTCCCGTGAAGCCCCCCCCTGTGTCTGCCTGCACCGCTAGAGTGACCCCCGGGTCCCTCCATTGAAACCTATACAAAACCCAACGCCTGCTTTGCACACTGCACCCTGCCGCCCCGGTGCCGCTGAAGGTGTGTTTTGTGTGCCTACTTGTGTCCCCCCCAGTGCTCTACAAAACCCCCCTGGTCTGCCCCCGAGGACGCAGGTACTTATCTGCTGGCAGTCTGGAACCGGAGCACCCCTGTTCTCCATAGGTGCCTATGTGTTTTGGGCACCTATTTGACCTCTGCACCTGACCGGCCCTGAGCTGCTGGTGTGGTAACTTTGGGGTTGCCCTGGACCCCCAACGGTGGGATGCCTATGCCCCAGAACTGAGACTTGTAAGTGTTGTACTTACCTCCTAATCTAACCTTTACTTACCTCCCGCAGGAACTGTTGAATTTTGCACTGTGTCCACTTTGAAAATAGCTCATTGCCATTATTACAAAGACTGTATAGGATATTGCTTTTATTCAAAGTTTCTAAAGTATCTAAGTGAAGTACCTTGCATTTAAAGTGTTTACTGCAAATCTTGAACCTGTGGTTCTTAAAATAAACTAAGAAAATGTATTTTTCTATATAAAAACCTATTGGTCTAGAGTAAGTCTTTGAGTGTGTGTTCCTCATTTATTGCCTGTGTGTGTACAACAAATGCTTAACACTACCCTCTGATAAGCCTACTGCTCAACCACACTACCACAAAATAGAACATTAGAATTATCTACTTTTGCCACTATCTTACCTCTAAGGGGAACCCTTGGACTCTGTGCACATTAGTTCTTACTTTGAAATAGTATATACAGAGCCAACTTCCTCCAATTATCCAATCTCGTTTGTTAACGAGTCGCTGCAGCCACAGAAGCCATAGCTACTGCTGCTTTGGCCGCTTCGTCAGCCAATGTATTGCCAGTAACGTGTACTCCTATACGTTGGTGGCCCAATGTATGTACTACATGGACGCTGTAGGAAGGTAGCCTCTTTCTAGCCTTGTTACCCCCACTTTTGGCCTGTTTGTGAGTGTATGTCAGGGTGTTTTTACCGTCTTACTGGGATCCTGCTAGCCAGGGCCCAGTGATCATAGTGAAAACCCTATGTTGTCAGTGTGTTTCATATGTGTCACTGGGATCCTGCTAGCCAGGACCCCAGTGCTCATACGTTTGTGGCCTGTATGTGTTCCCTGTGTGGTGCCTAACTGTATCACTGAGGCTCTGCTAACCAGAACCTCAGTGTTTATGCTCTATCTGCTTTCTAAAATTGCAGGCTAGTGACTAAGTTTACCAATTCTCATTGGCACACTGGTACACCCATATAATTCCCTTGTATATGGTACTTAGGTACCCAGGGTATTTGGGTTCCAGGAGATCCCTATGGGCTGCAGCATTTCTTTTGCCACCCTTAGGGAGCTCAGACAATTCTTACACAGGACTGCCACTGCAGCCTGAGTGAAATAACGTCCACGTTATTTCACAGCCATTTTTCACTTCACATAAGTAACTTATAAGTCACCTATATGTCTAACCCTCACTTTGTGAAGGTTAGGTGGCAAGTTACTTAGTGTGTGGGCACCCTGGCACTAGCCAAGGTGCCCCCACATTGTTCAGGGCAAATTCCCCTAACTTTGTGATTGCGGGGACACCATTACACACGTGCACTGCACATAGGTCACTACCTATGTGTAGCGTCACCATGGTAACTCCGAACATGGCCATGTAACGTATTTAAGATCATGGAATTGTCACGCCAATACCATTCTGGTATTGGGGGGACAATTCCATGATCCCCCGGGTCTCTAGCACAGAACCCGGGTACTGCCAAACTGCCTCTCCGGGGTTTCCACTGCTGCTGCTGCCAACCCCTCAGACAGGATTCTGCCCTCCTGGGGTCTGGGAAGCCCTGGCCCAGGAAGGCAGAACAAAGGATTTCCTCTGAGAGAGGGTGTTACACCCTCTCCCTTTGGAAATAGGTGTGAAGGGCTGGGGAGGAGTAGCCTTCTCCAGCCTCTGGAAAATCTTTGATGGGCACAGATGGTGCCCATCTCTGCATAAGCAAGTCTACACCGGTTCAGGGATCCCCCAGCCCTGCTCTGGCGCGAAACTGTACAAAGGAAAAGGGAGTGACCACTCAGGGGAGGTGGCCAGAGCTCCTCCAGTGTGTCCCGGACTTCTGCCATCTTGTATTCAGAGGTGTTGGGGGCACACTGGAGTACTCTGAGTGACCAGTGCTAGCAGGTGACGTCAGAGACCCCTCCTGATAAGTTCTTACCTCTCTTGGTAGCCAAACCTCCTTTTCTGGCTATTTAGGGTCTCTCCATCAGGCTATTCCTCAGATAACGAATGCAAGAGCTCACCAGAGTTCCTCTGCACTTCCATCTTCGACTTCTGCCAAGAATCGACCGCTGACTGCTCAAGGACGCCTGCAAAACCACAACAAAGTAGCAAGATGACTACCAACAACATTGTACCGCCTCATCCTGCCGGCTTTCTTGACTGTTTCCTGGTGTTGTATGCTCTGAGGGCTGTCTGCCTTCACCCTGCACTGGAAGCCAAGAAGAAATCTCCCATGGGTCGACGGAATCTTCCCCCTGCTAACGCAGGCACCAAAAGACTGCATCACTGGTCCTCTGGGTCCCCTCTCATCCTGATGAGCGGTGGTATAAGTACTTGCAACTGCTTTACCACTTTGTCATTTGGTGCTTTTTAAAAAAAAAATCATATACCAAATAGTTCAGTATATGTATATTGAACCAAAACAGTTTACTTTTCTATTCTAAAACTTAAAACAAAGTTTCTGAAAAGTTTTGAAAACTTCTAAACGTTTTCCCAAATTTTGAAAAAGTTTTTTCTCTGTGCTTTCTAAAGTTCTAAAACTTCTTCTCTCACTATCCTTAAATCTTTTCTATCATGTCTTTAGTAGAGCCCACTCCCAAAACTGTTAATGCAACATATGAGAGTTTGAACTATAAAAGTTTCATGATATTGTGCTATATGATATAAGTGGTATACTAGGAGCTTTGCATGTCTTCTAGTTCAGCCTAAACTGCTTTGCCATAGCTACCTTCTATCAGCCTAAGCTGCTAGAAACACCTCTATTCTACTAATAAGGGATAACTGGACCTGGCACAGGGAACTATAAAAGTTTGAGGGGTCTCTGCCTGGATAGAGGTTTAAGTATATGTAAGAATCCAACAAAAGAGTTTCTCTTTAACATGCTCATTGAAGATGACCAGAACCAGTCTGGCCCATCTCAGGAGAGGGTAGAAAAGGGGGAAGCTTCCCAGTCAGACTCAGAGGAGTTCCCTGAAGAAGCTGGGGAGGGTTCTTACAAAGTCCTGCCCCCTAGCAGGGCACCTAGTGACACTGGTAGTGTTAGAGGGTCACACATCAGTAGGACATCTTTCACTCCTAGAGGCCAGGTTACTAGGGTCCAGACAGTTAGGGACAGGTCTCTCTCTGAAAATTCCCACATTTCCTCTGTGTCCAAACATTCCCAACCCACCAACCCTGAGGATAACTTAATGGAAAAGAAATCTCAGGATAAGCGTGGGGATAAAGGTAAAACTAAAGATCCTTCTTCAAATCCTGATCACTCTTCAGGGGGTGGGGATAAATCATCTTCTTCCTCTTCTTCACAACCCACACACATTAAAAAGCCTTGGTGCTCTGTGTGTAAAAATAAAGGCCACAGGCCAGGGGATAAGTCCTATCCAGGTAAACCCCCTGAGCCTACCACCACTAATACATCAAACTCTAGTGTCCCTAGCAGTAGTGGTAATAGTGGTGGAACTGCTGGCAACAGTCAAAATAAGGGTGTAGTTGGGTTCACTTATGGGTCCATCATAGAAACTGGGGTAGTCAGTCCCAAATCAGTTTCTGTCACACCTAGTGGCACTGGCCTTGCCACACTGGCTGCTTGTCCCCTTACAATGGATAAGTACAGGCAGACAGTTTCAATAAATGGTGTTGAGGCTCAGGCCTACAGGAACACAGGTGCCAGTATCACTTTGGTGAGTGAAAACCTAGTGTCTCCTGAACAACACATCATTGGACAACAGTACAAGATTATTGATGTCCATAACTCCACTAGATTTCTTCCCTTAGCTATAGTTCAGTTTAGTTGTGGTGGAGTTACAGGCCCTAAGCAGGTGGTAGTATCACCTAGCTTACCTGTAGACTATCTCTTAGGTAATGACCTAGAGGCCTCAGGTTGGGCTGAGGTAGAGTTTAATACTAATGCAGCCATGCTGGGTATCCCTGAGGAATTGCTTCCTCTCATTTCAGCTGAAATGAAAAGGCAAAGGAGAGACAAAGTCCTGAAAACTCAGGATCCTTCTCCAACAAGAGGTAAAAAGGGCATCAAAGTATTCCCTACCCGCCCTGCCATTTAGGATACCATTCCTGTGGTGGGAGAAACCTCTCCTGGGGTGGCACCTGTACCAAGGGAACCATCAGCTAGGACAACTGAACTCCCTGAGGTAGAAGTACCTCTCTGTGGGATAACTAATATTGGTGAGAAAAAGTGCACCATTTTAGTTAACATGGAGCATCCCTCCAACCCTCCCAGAGAAACTTTAGTGCAGCAACCCTGCACTGCCTCACAATACTTAGGACAGCAGCCCTGCCCTAGTGTGGAGCTCATAGGACAGAATCCCTGCCCTGCGCCAACTGAGGAGAAACAGCAACCCTGTTCTCTCCTACAGCCATATGGACAAAGTTTTTGCCCAGCTATGGGTTTACTGAGACAGCATCCCTGTCTGGCATTCTCATCACTTGATATAGGTCCAGTGGCCAATTCCCACTGCTCTAAACTTAAACATACTAATAGGAACTCTGAGAATATAACTTCACATTGTTGGCTAGCTAAAAAACTTCAAACAGGGTGGTTTACATCCCCACAGGGAAGTAACCGTATAGTGGATGATAAAGGGAGTAACCAATCTATTGCAGAGCTACTCTCTACTTATCACCACTTAGACAATAAACACTCAGCTGGCCAATGTTAGCCTTATTGTCCTTCGTTTGAGGGGGAGGGTGTAGGAAGGTAGCCTCTTTCTAGCCTTGTTACCCCCACTTTTGGCCTGTTTGTGAGTGTATGTCAGGGTGTTTTTACTGTCTCATTGGGATCCTGCTAGCCAGAGCCCAGTGCTCATAGTGAAAGCCCTATGTTGTCAGTGTGTTTCATATGTGTCACTGGGATCCTGCTAGCCAGGACCCCAGTGCTCATAAGTTTGTGGCCTGTATGTGTTCCCTGTATGGTGCCTAACTGTATCACTGAGGCTCTGCTAACCAGAACCTCAGTGTTTATGCTCTCTCTGCTTTTTTAAAATTGTCACTGCAGGCTAGTGACTGATGTTACCAATTCTCATTGGCACACTGGTACACCCATATAATTCCCTTGTATATGGTACTTAGGTACCCAGGGTATTGGGGTTCCAGGAGATCCCTATGGGCTGCAGCATTTCTTTTGCCACCCATAGGGAGCTCAGATAATTCTTCCACAGGACTGCCACTGCAGCCTGAGTAAAATAACATCCACGTTATTTCACAGCCATTTTTCACTGCACCTAAGTAACTTATAAGTCACCTATATGTCTAACCCTCACTTGGTGAAGGTTAGGTGGCAAGTTACTTAGTGTGTGGGCACCCTGACACTAGCCAAGGTGCCCCCACATCATTCAGGGCAAATTCCCCGAACTTTGTGAGTCCGGGGACACCATTACACGTGTGCACTGCACATAGGTCACTACCAATGTGTAGCGTCACCATGGTAACTCTGAACATGGCCATGTAACATGTCTAAGATCATGGAATTGTCACGCCAGTACCATTATGGTATTGGGGGGACAATTCCATGATCCCCTGGGTCTCTAGCACAGAACCCGGGTACTGCCAAACGGCCTTTCCGGGGTTTCCACTGAAGCTGCTGCTGCTGCCAACCCCTCAGACAGGATTCTGCCCTCCTGGGGTCTGGGCAACTCCGGCCCAGGAAGGCAGAACAAAGGATTTCCTCTGAGAGAGGGTGTCACACCCTCTCCCTTTGGAAATAGATGTGAAGGGCTGGGGAGGAGTAGCCTCCCCCAGCCTCTGGAAATGCTTTGATGGGCACAGATGGGGCCCATCTTTACATAAGCCATTCCACACTGGTTCAGGGATCCCCCAGCCCTGCTCTGGCGCGAAACTAGACAAAGGAAAGGGAGTGACCACTCCCCTGACCAGTAACTCCCAGGGGAGGTGCCCAGAGCTCCTCCAGTGTGTCCCGGACTTCTGCCATCTTGGAGTCAGAGGTGTTGGGGGCACAGTGGACTACTCTGAGTGGCCAGTGCCAGCAGGTGACGTCAGAGACCCCTCCTGATAGGTTCTTACCTCTCTTGGTAGCCAAACCTCCTTTCTTGGTAGCCAAACCTCCTTTTCTGGCTATTTAGGGTCTCTCCTCTGGGTTATTCCTCAGATAACGAATGCAAGAGCTTACCAGAGGACCTCTGCACTTCCCTCTTCGACTTCTGCCAAGGATCGACCGCTGACTGCTCCAGGATGCCTGCAAAACTGCAAAAAAGTAGCAAGACGACTACCAGCAACATTGTACCACCTCATCCTGCTGGCTTTCTCGTCTGTTTCCTGGTGGTGCATGCTCTGAGGGTTGTCTGCCTTCACCCTGCACTGGAAGCCAAGAAGAAATCTCCTGTGGGTCGATGGAATCTTCCCCCTGCTAACGCAGGCACCAAAAGACTGCATCACCAGTCCTTTGGGTCCCCTCTCATCCTGACGAGCGGGGTGCCTGGAACACAGAAACTGGGTCCAAGTGTCTCCCACAGTCCAGTGGCCCTTCTGTCCAAATTCGGTTTAGGTAAGTCCTTGCCTCCCCACGCCAGACAACAAACCTGTGTACTGAGTGATTTGCAGCTGGTCCGGCTTCTGTGCACTTCTCCAAGGATTCCTTTGTGCACAGCCTAGCCTGGGTTCCCAGACCCTCCTTTTGTGACTCTGAGTTCACAGAGAACTTCCAAGTCCCTGCTCCGGTACTTCTGCGGGTGCTGCCTGCTTCTGCGGGGGCTCTCCGAGTTGTTGAGCGCCCCATCTGTCTCCTCCTCCAAGGGGCGACATCCTGGTCCTTCCTGGTCCTCAGCAGCACCCAAAAACCTCTACAGTGACCCTTGCAGCTAGCAAGGCTTGTTTGCGATATTTCTGCATGGAAACACTTCTGCAACATCCAATATGCTGTGGGACATCTTCCATCCAAAGGAAAAGTTCCTAGCCCTTTTCATGGTTGCAGAATCTGTGGCTTCTTCCACCCGGATTCAACCCTTTTGCACCTTCATCTGGGGTTTCCTGGGCTCCTGCCCTCCCTGGACACTATCGCGACTCTTGGACTTGGTCCCCTTCCTTTTCAGGTCCTCAGGTCCAGGAATCCGTCTTCAGTGTTTTGCTGGTGCTTGTGGTTCTTGCAGCATCCCCCTATCACGACTATTGTGTCTTTCTGGGGTAGTAGGGTAACTTTACTCCTACATTCTAGGGACTTGGGGTGGGGTATTTTAGACACCCTTACTGTTTTCTTACAGTCCCAGCGACCCTCTACAACTTCCCATAGGTCTGGGGTCCATTTGTGATTCGCATTCCACTTTTGGAGTGTATGGTTTGTGTTGCCCCTAGACCTATGCTCACCTATTGCATCCTGTTGTGATTCTACATTGTTTGCACTACTTTTCTTACTGCTACTTACCTGTTTTGGGTTTGTGTACATATAACTTGTGTATATTACTTACCTCCTAAGTGAGGGTATTCTCTGAGATACTTTTGGCATATTGTCACTAAAATAAAATACCTTTATTTTTAGTAACTCTGACTATTGTGTTTTCTTATGATATTGTGCTATATGATATAAGTGGTATAGTAGGAGCTTTGCATGTCTCCTAGTTCAGCCTAAGCTGCTTTGCCATAGCTATCTTCTATCAGTCTAAGCTGCTAGAACACCTCTATTCTACTAATAAGGGATAACTGGACTTGGCACAGGGTGTAAGTACCACAAGGTACCCACTATAAGCCAGGCCAGCCTCCTACATTGGTGGTGTAGCGGTGGTATAAGTACTTGCAACTGCTTTACCACTTTGCCATTTGGTGCTTTTCAAAAGAAAATCATATACCAAATAGTTCAGTATATGTACATTGAACCAAAACAGTTTACTTTTCTATTCTAAAACTTATAACAAAGTTTCTGAAAAGTTTTGAAAACTTCTAAACGTTTTCCCAAATTTTGAAAAAGTTTTTTCTCTGTGCTTTCTAAAGTTCTAAAACTTCTTCTCTCACTATCCTTAAATCTTTTCTATCATGTCTTCAGTAGAGCCCACTCCCAAAACTGTTAATGCAACATATGAGAGTTTGAACTATAAAGTTTCATGATATTGTGCTATATGATATAAGTGGTATAGCAGGAGCTTTGCATGTCTTCTAGTTCAGCCTAAACTGCTTTGCCATAGCTACCTTCTATCAGCCTAATCTGCTAGAAACACCTCTATCCACAAGGTACCCACTATAAGCCAGGCCAGCCTCCTACAGACACATGGTAGCTCATCCTTAAGATCGGCCACTCTCCCCCACAATATTTTGTGTTTAATGGTGTGCCCTTTAAAATCTCTAATCCCATTCAGCTTCCAGTGATTAAGATAATTGTTGTATGACTGAAGGCAGTAGTATGAGTCACAGACTATTAAAGTCAGGCATCCTGGCTCAGTATGTTCAAGCGCTAGTATAAGAGCTTTAAGTTCAACCATCTGGGCTGTGCAGTCCCCTAAGGTCTGCATGTAGGTATTGTGAGGGTGGAAGACTTCATCTTCCATCACCCCGCTCACGGCTGCGCAAGCTACTGAGTATTGATGTTTAGTACCTACAGCCGGTTGTGCTGAACCATCAGTGTATATGACAGTATGGTACCTGTCTAGTGGCAAGATATTTAGAGGAGCGGGGCACTCTTGTTCATACTGGAGAAACTCTTGTGTCTGAAGTTTTGGATCAAAAATGTATTCGACATCAGTGGCGCTCAGAGACGTTGCCCATTGACTCCAACGTGGATGTAATGCTTTAGCGTTAGAAAGCTTGCTTTGGTGACAGCCTCTAAGGCTAGCACCGGGGAGACAACAATAATACGTTTCCCCTGGGCAAGTGGCCTCTCTTTTATGACGGCCATCTGAACTGCCGTCAGGATCTTTTCTGTAGGTGCAAAACGCTGTTCTGCATTAGAATATAAATGTGATTTATATGCTATGGGTACCGTGTCACCCTCGTTGAAGGTGACATACGTGAATCCAATGGCACCAGCAATTATTCTGATGACCAAATTTGTTTTATTATCCTTTGTGTGTAAGTGTTTAGCTTCTAGAATGTCCTGGTGCATTTCCCTAAGGATGCATGTGTGTTCAACTGTTCAGTGTCTGGAAGAAAAATTGGGCTGAATCAAGTCATAAAGTGGCTTGATACGTTGTGCCTAATCTGGAATGTATGTTCTGTCAAAGTTAAAGAAGCCTAGTAATGACTGCAGTTTCTTAAGTGTGTTAGGAGGGTGCAGTTCAGCACATTTCTCCAGAAAGTGCGGGGCTAGGCTCTTTCCCTCATTTGATAGCTCATATCCCAGGAACAATACACTGAGAAAGGTGATCTTACTTTTCTTAAAGTTGAATTTGTAACCGAGGTCTGCAAATTCCCAAATTATTCAATCGACCCTTGTAAGATGAATGTCGAGGTCATCGTCTGTGAGATATATGTCATCCACATAGGATGTTACACGGGCTGAAAATAGCCCCGGGCTGTATTTATAGCCTTGAGGTAAACGACAAAAGCGTTTCTGAGAGCCAAATGAGAATGCACTCAGGTCCCGACTTTCGTGTGCTAAGTTTTGGCAGAAAAAGCCATTAGATATATCTAATGTTGTTTTATATTTTTTACGCACTATACTGTTTATTAGTGCTGTGCTGTGTGAGCTTTGTATAGCAGATGTGCGTGTATGACTATTTAAATGTTTATAATCAATGACTATTCTGTATGAATGATCTGGTTTTGCAACGGGGAATAACTGGTTATTCATTGCAGATGTTCAGGGCTCAATTACTCCCTGGTACTCAAGCTGGATGAGGATTTCCCTCATCGGAGCTTTCGCTTCATGTTTGACAGGATATTGTGGCTGCGGTTGGGGTGTAAACCTAACGGGAATAACATGACAAGGAGACTCCTTGTCCCAACCTACATGATTGAGATATAGCGCAGGTGCTACGCTAAAGCCCATTCGGCAGCATAAGCTTCTTTTTCTGCTTCCGGAACAAGATCAGAGAAAGAAGGCAAAATGACATCTTCCCCATGCGGGAGCTTACTCACGTGTTCAGGTGGCCAGTCTCTTTCGGCTAGTAGGACATCACTAGTAAGTTCATCCCAAAATATCACACTAATGGTGCGCTCCCCGTCTTCTTCTATCTGAATCTTTAAGTCAAAAACCCTGTCAGGTGGGGGAACGCGACCGTCCGCAGTTTCAACTGCGATAAAATCGCTAGTTGCTGTCACATCCAGATGATCATTCCAACTCTGGCGACATATTGTGACCTCTGCTGCGCTGTCTAACAGAGTCACTGCCCACATCTTGTTCCTCAACAGTGTTCTCAAGTATACTGGCATTTTTAGCTGTCAGTGCTGCCACCTTTTTCTTTTTAAACTGTGGCTTTTGCTGAGGAGTCTTTTCTTATTTTTTAATGGTAGACTGAGGCGAGTCTTTATTTTGTTTCACGTAGTCAGGATGTCGATGAGGACGGCCCCCTCTCTTGATACGTCTATGCGGTGCGCCCTGAAAGGAACGAGAGGGACGTGAATCAGTATATCTGTCTGAAGTTTTAATGTTCTCCCTATTTCTGAGATTGTATCTTCTTTCAGAGTTCTCCGGGTGTGGAGAACCAGCTCTCTTATTTCTTCTATCTTTAAAATCTATTTGTTTGTCCCAGCACTTCTTAGGGCCCTCTTGTGCCTGCTTTGTACCCTCCTTATGGGTGGTACCTCGTAACTCTAATTTCTTTGGCTTGGCTCCCAAACTATCCCGTCTTATACTAGTATAGGTATCGGAAATAATTTTTGGTAGCTGTCTCTTGTTCCAGGTGTGGAGTTTCCCGTAGACGCTGGCGTATTGCCAGTGCTACCGCTTCCACTTTAATATTACTGAGTATTATTGAGGAAACCACATCAAAGTTACGCATTAATTTCATCCCCAAATCCAAGGGTGGTGCAGCTCCATGCTCATTCTGTATTTGTTTTAACACCTCTGGTAAATTGGCAAGTGTCGGGGTACCATGTGTGATAGTGTAAATAGCAGCAAAGACTGTACCCTATGTGGTGCAGTCATCCACAAAGGGAACCATTCCAAAGGGCAAGCACATAGTGAGCAGTCAATGTTTTTCCTGTTGTCCCGTTTGGGGAAGCAGATTCCAGCTGATTAGTTTTCTGGGCAATCCAGAATGGTATTTTTTCCCATTCTGTGGGTACTTTACCCATGATAGTATGCACTGTTTGTGGATTAATCCCAGTAGCCAATTGGTAACCACCAGGTGTTGGTGGTGCTGGCCTCGCTGGTGTGGTGTTCAATGTCCGCATTACGAACTGAACTAATCGTCTATATAATGTCACTAATTCATTATATAAGTCTCGCAGATCTGCTATTGTCATATTTTGTATGTCTGGGTGAGGTGTGTATGTGGCAAACATAGGCCACGTTGATCCGTCGTTACTTAAGGGACCTAGCCTCACTCTTTGCAGTACATGTGGTAGAGCACCTTCAAACCAGTTCTGGTGCTCTTGGTATGTGAGCAATATTTCATGATACTGGTATGCTCTGTACCGTTGAGGTACGTTCGCAATTTCATATATGTGGAATGTATGTGTTCTCTGGTCCACCTCAGGAAAGGTGACCCAGCAAAAAAATGTTTCTGTTTGGTATGCTTTATTAGCCTCTATTATAAGAGTAACATCCCCACCTTCCTCTGTAAGGCCATGCGCTAATAAATGTTGTGTTAGAGCTTGTCTAGCATTTTCAGGAATGTCAACGGCAGCAGCCATCTTTGTTTAGAAAAACAGAACACCAAAATGGGGAGTAAAGCCCTTTTTTATGTTCGAGCTCGAACAACCTACAGCTTAATCAGGTGTCACTTTTTCAGCTGAGGAGGAATTTCCCAAAGACCACGGACGTCTCCATATATTTGTACTTAGGGTACCTGTTGTCTGTGAGACAGTGATAGTTGGGATATCCGTAAATTAGTGCCTAAACACCATCGTTGGTGGCGCCATGTCATAGTTTGGACTCTTGCTCTAGGCAAGACTGCTGGTTTAAGGATGACAGTATTTTTGTCTGTAGGCGACTATGCCTATCCTACAACAAATTGAAACTGTTGTCCCAACCTTACTGGCTCACTAGCAGCACCTCACCAAAAACACAATAGTAAAAGGTGGTTTGTGGCAGCCTTCACGAATGGACTCGAGAATAAGACATCTCAGGGAATGTTGTGGTTAAACAGAGATTACCCCTTTCTCACAGATATATCATGTCTCATACAAACACAGGCAATGACGAAGATGCAGTAAAGTTTCAATAGTTTTTATTTAATACAACTACAATTTGCAATATAATGCATGGGCTGCAATGATTAGGATAATGAATAATGCAAGAAACAGAATTGTGAAGAAGAGAGTCATTATTACAAAGACCCCCACCATCTTGCAATGCACGTAAAAGACATACGAGATGTAGTATGCCCTAATGTGATAGGCCTAGCCTCCTACCTAAAGGAGAGCTGGGTTTGCTAAACCTAATCTGCCAATGCCATGTCCATGAGAGGAGCCCCCAACCCTCGTTACCTTGGAATGAGGTCTCTATCTCAGACTCAGGGACACGAAGACTGGGTCAGCGTCAAGACGACGTGCAGCATCGGTATCAGCGATGGCGGCGATGCCCTCTGGTCAGAATCCCTCTGATTATCTGTCTAAAGTGCGATGTATTTATACAGATCTACCAGGACCCCTGACGTAGGTGTGTTCCCAAACAATGGATAACAGACATGCTTGGGACGGCAATTATTATAAACAAACCCCTCGAAAATATTGAGAGGGAAAATCCCTAAGTGTGAACACCTACTGTTTGTTTGTCTTTGTTGCTTGATCTTGACGCCTTAGCGCGGTGGCACTGATAATGCAAAGCATAACAAGTGGCCTAACTATGAACAAGGCAGGCATCTTAGATTAATTAAATATTTAAATGGGCTAAGACAGAGCAAGATAAGTAGGTTAAACGTCACTAGGTGACAGGGGCACGAGTCTGAAAGGCAAAGGCTAAGCTAACTCCTGTAATCCCATTAAAACAATCAAGGATTCACTACACCATCCCCATTGCCATAACATGTGTGACGAAGGTACAGGAACCCAAATGCTAAAATTGCTCTGAACTAAAAAGCTAGAAGCATAAAAACTAGCTAAAAAACATCTTTAAAATGTGTTAAAAAAGGAATAAAAACAGTTCAGCTAAAATACATACAGAGATGTTAATGTCAACCATGACAAGCACAGCGTGCGAAAGCAAGTTAATTTAAATGCATAATTTTGATCTGGAATGGCAAGCCAATTCATCAAATTATTTGCTGTACACGTGATCTCGAAGAGTGTCATCGAAGATACCAATCAAGGACCTAAAAAATGAGTCAACATCATCTGATGTTAAATCGAGTGCTGGGCAGACAAACGGATCCACAGAGCAGTAGTGAGCAGTACTTTCTGGTGTAAAGTCATCCGTTGCAGTGCCGTCGTCCATGGTAGATCTCAACATGGAAGGCTCGTTGGTGGCATCGCGGAGCAACCTCAGTCTCTAGGGACATGACCGTGTATGAACCCTCATCGGGGACATCAGCAGTTCGTGGTCCACAGGAGATATCGGTGCAACAGCAAGACAGACCATAGGCAGATGTTCAAAGAGGCACCAAATGCAGCGGAAAACTGGTTCTCAGGCAGGTCGCTCCCCTCACCGCCACGCAGCCCCCAGTGTGACCGCTCTCGCTCCTGTGCCCTGTGCTCCTGTGCCCTGACTGCCTTTTCCCGCCTCCAGTGACCTAGCGCCAGCGTCCTCTTCGTTTTGTGCCCGAGTGCCTGTGTCCGCTCTTTCTTCTGTACCCCGAGTGCCTGTGCCCCTGGCATTGTTCCACTGTACATTTTTACCTTTTTGCCCTTACTGTGTTCTTTTTTCTTCCAGCCTCGCCGCGTCACCCCATCGCCGCCCGTTTTTTCCTGCCGCTACGCTCCCGTAGCTCCGCCCCCTTGCTCCCCATTGGCCGCCCCGCTCCCACCTCCCTGCTGCTCCTCCCTCCCTCTTCCCCTCATATGGAGGCCGCGCAGCGATAGAGAGAGCGAACTCTGACCCTGGTTCTCAGGCAGGTCGCTCCCCTCACTGCCACGCAGCCCCCAGTGTGACCGCTCTCGCTCCTGTGCCCTGTGCTCCTGTGCCCTGACTGCCTTTTCCCGCCTCCAGTGACCTAGCGCCAGCTTCCTCTTCGTTTTGTGCCCGAGTGCCTGTGTCCGCTCTTTCTTCTGTACCCCGAGTGCCTGTGCCCCTGGCATTGTTCCACTGTACATTTTTACCTTTTTGCCCTTACTGTGTTCTTTTTTCTTCCAGCCTCGCCGCGTCACCCCATGGCTGCCCGTTTTTTCCCGCTGCTACGCTCCGGTAGCTCCGCCCCCTTGCTCCCCACTGGCCGCCCCGCTCCCACCTCCCAGCTGCTCCTCCCTCCCTCTTCCCTTCATATGGAGGCAGCGCATCGGGCGTGCCGCTGGCGCGCCAAAGGCAAGCCCGCCTGCGCCCGTCTGCGCCTGGACCACGCCCAGCACCAGACCCCCTCGGCCCCCGCCGCTGCGAGCCTACCCGCCGGTCCTACGAAGCCGCCACCCTCATCGCACTCAACACCGGCCGGATCCCCGGGTGCTGCCGAGCCGCCCCAACACGCATCCACGGACCCTTCCCCTGCCAATCCTGCAAGTTCTCCTGCATCCAAACCCGCACCGCAACCGCCAAACCAAGCACCAGCAGCAACCACCTGAAGTGCATCCTGCTCAACACCCGCTCCGTCCACAGACACGCCGTGGAACTCTGGAACCTGCTCGACACCACATTTCCAGACGTCGCCTTCCTAACAGAAACCTGGATGAACGCCTCCTCAGCGCCCGACATCGCCATCGCCATCCCGGACGGATACAAGATCACCCGGAGGGACCGCGTCAACCAAACAGGAGGAGGCATCGCCATCGTCCACAAGAACACCATCCGAATCACGACCAACTCTGACGACACCCTCACAGCCGCCGAACACCTTCACTTCCAGATACACACCGACCCCAAGACCACACTCAGAGGCACCCTCATCTACAGACCCCCAGGACCCCGCACACAATTCAGCTAAGACTTCGCAGACTTCATCAGCCCACACGCCCTCCTCTCCGCTGACTACATCCTCCTAGGGGACCTCAACTTCCACCTGGAGAACAACGACGACAACAACACCACCACCCTGCTGGACAACCTCGCCAACCTCGGACTCAAGCAACTGGTGAACACCCCCACCCACTATGCCGGACACACGCTGGACCCAGTCTTCACCTCCAGCAAGTACATCTCCTTCAGCCACTCCACCGGACTCCACTGGACAGACCACAGCTGTGTCCACTTCAGCTTCAGAAGAACCACGACTCACCACCACCCACAACAGGCCCCCCGCAGGAACTGGAACAAGATCACCACCAACCAGCTCTCCACATCACTGAGCCTGAACCCCCCCGGCAGCTCAACGGACCCCAACCAAGCAGCCAACAACCTCACACAGTGGATCACCAACTGCGCCGACCACCTCGCACCGCTGAAAAGCCATCCCACCAGACCCAACAACAAGAAAGCCCCCTGGTTCAACAGCAACGTCAAGAACTCCAAGAAGAACTGCTGCACCCTCGAGAAAACCTGGCGAAAAAACCCAACTACAGACAACATGACCGCCCTCAAGCACGCCTCCCACAAACACCACCAGCTGATCCGCACCACCAAGAAGACAGCATTCAAAGAACTACTAGACAACAACACACACAACAGCAAGGAACTCTTCAACATCGTCAAAGAGCTCTCCAACCCCAGCGCCGGAAACAACGACATCACGCCCTCACAAGACCTCTGCGACTCACTCGCCTCGTTCTTTCACCGCAAGATAGCTGACATACACAACAGCTTCGGCGCACAGACCACGCACCCAACCACCAAACCAACGCCCCCCAACACCACCCTCCGCGCCTGGACCCCGGTCAGCACCGAAGACACTATCCACACGATGAACACCATCCATTCCGGATCTCCGACCGACCCATGCCCCCACCACGTCTTCAACAAGGCCGACTGCATCATCGCACCCCATCTCCGGGACATCATTAACTGCTCCTTCAACACCGCCACCTTCCCGGAGAGCTGGAAGCATGCCGAACTCAGCGCCCTCCTGAAGAAACCCGCAGCCGACCCCACCGACCTCAAGAACTACCGCCCCATCTCGCTCCTCCCGTTCCCTGCCAAAGTCATCGAGAAGACCGTCAACAGACAGCTAGCCGCCTTCCTCGAGACTAACGGATCCCTCGACCACTCGCAGTCCGGCTTCCGTGCCAACCACAGCACCGAGACCGCCCTCATCGCAGCCACTGACGACATCCGAGCCCTGCTCGACAATGGGGAAACAGCGGCACTCATCCTCCTGGACCTCTCCGCAGCGTTCGACACTGTCTGCCACCAAACCCTAGTGCAACGCCTCAGCAACGTCGGAATCCAAGAGAAGGCACTAGAGTGGATCATCTCGTTCCTCACCGGAAGAACCCAGAGAGTCCGCCTCCCCCCGTTCAGTTCCGAGGCCACCAAAGTCATCTGCGGCATACCGCAAGGATCGTCACTCAGTCCCACCCTATTCAACGTCTACATGAGCCCCCTCGCAGCCATCACACGCCAACACAACCTCAATATCATCTCCTACGCCGACGACACCCAGCTGATCCTCTCCCTCACCAACGACCCAGCCACCGCCAGAACCAATCTGCACGAAGGGATGAAAGACGTAGCCAAGTGGATGATGAATAGCCGCCTGAAGCTGAACGCAGACAAGACGGAAGTCCTCATCCTGGGATCATCACCCTCTGCCTGGGACGACTCCTGGTGGCCCCCTGCACTGGGCAGCGCACCCAAACCAACGGACCACGCATGCAACCTGGGCTTCATCCTGGACTCCTCCCTCTCGATGACTAGACAAGTCAACGCTGTTTCATCATCATGCTTCAACATCCTACGCATGCTCCGAAAGATCTTCCGATGGATCCCCACCGAAACCAGGAAGACGGTCACCCAGGCACTCGTCACCAGTCGACTGGACTACGGAAACACCCTTTACACCGGAACCACAGCCAAACTACAGAAAAGACTCCAACGCATCCAGAACGCCTCCTCACGCCTCATCCTCAACATCCCTCGACACAGCCACATCTCCGGGCACCTGAGAGACCTGCACTGGCTCCCCGTCAGCAAGAGAATCACGTTCCGTCTCCTCACCCACGCACACAAGGCCCTCCACGACATGGGCCCCAGGTACCTCAACAACCGCCTGACCTTCTACACTCCCACCCGCCAGCTACGATCGATCAGCCGCGCCCTCGCCGCCGTTCCACGCATCAGGAAAGCCACCGCGGGAGGAAGATCCTTCTCCTACCTGGCAGCCAAGACTTGGAACTCCCTCCCCATCCACCTCCGTCTGACCCAAGACCACCTCTCCTTCAGGAAGCAACTCAAGACCTGGCTGTTCGAGCAGTAGCGGTCCCCCCCTCCCCCAGCACCTTGAGACCCTCCGGGTGAGTAGCACGCTTTACAAATGACTGATTGATTGATTGATTGATACATACCAGAGAAGGGGCCGAAATGACAACGACCAGTCATGCTCCAGTTCCACCAGCAAGGGTGCACCGACGATCCGAACCGTGCATTCACGGCACAGCGGAGTTGGTGGGAGCCGCTCCATTGGTCTGTGTAGCTGGAAAGAAACAACCTCTGCGAATCAGAAGAAATAGCAGTAGTAGTCCGTCAATCAAAGCCAAAATAATTGGAAAGCCACAAAACACACTTGAAAAGAGCAAATGGATGGCCGACTGGATGACTCCGAAGAGAGTCTGGAAGATGGACACGAAACCAGACCAGACAGCCTTAAATAAGTGGACAATCCCAGTAGTGCTTGAAGCATTGACTATCTTGGATACCAGTTCTCCAAAGTGCTTGCGGAGTTGGTATTTAATAGGGATTATGGGGGTCAGACCGCCGGGGCCAGGGTCGGCGGGAGCACCGCCGACAGACCGGCGGTGCACCGCAGGGCATTCTGACCGCGGCGGTTCGGCCGCGGTCAGACTAGGAAAACCGGCGGTCTCCCGCCGGTTTTCCGCTGCCCTACAGAATCTGGGGATTCTGACACCCCCTACCGCCATCCTGTTCCTGGCGGGTCTCCCGCCAGGAACAGGATGGCGGTAGGGGGTGCTGCGGGGCCCCTGGGGGCCCCTGCAGTGCCCATGCCAAGAGGGCCCCACTGTGTATTTCAGTGTCTGCTTTGCAGACACTGAAATACGCGACGGGTGCCACTGCACCCGTCGCACCTTCCCACTACGCCGGCTCAATTCTGAGCCGGCGTCCTCGTGGGAAGGTTGATTTGCCCTGGGCTGGCGGGGGGCCTTTTGGCGGTCGCACGCCAGCCCAGGGCAAATCCCAAAATACCCTCACCGGTCTTTCGACCGCGGAGCGATATTTTGGTGGGGGAAGTCTGGCGGGCGGCCTCCGCCGCCCGCCGGACTTAGAATGACCCCCTATATCTTGGCTGATGATCTTGCAATCTGGAGAGCATATGTCTCTGTTGCGGATGTCAAAGTGACCTGTTTTTGAAACAATAGTGCCTTTAGCTTGCTCAGCTTGTCATAGTTCACATTAATAGTATCTATGTGGGGCCACATGTCAGATACTTTTATCTCTTGTGTGGGGGGGAATAAAACATGTCCACAACACGTAACGACCTTCGAAACCGAGATTGCGTAGGCAATTCCTGGTCGCATGCCGCAACAACTTTGATCTTTCAGTACCACATAACTTCCATTGGAAAGTACATGAAATACCAGGCGAATCAAAGGGACGGGAGTACCCTTCAGTAAACAGGCCAGGTTCGTGACCCCCGCATTGCAAAGACCGTGAAGGGACACCTGCTTGCATATCATTGAATGACTAACAGCAGTCTCACATTCTCTTCCACTAAGAAAGACCTCTGTTTCGCCGTTCAGACATTTATAATCCAAAGGCAACTCCCACTCTTCCTTAATATAGCTATCTCCTAGTTGCTCGTACCTTCCCACTGCAAAAATGTTTCAGGCAGCTTGAGAAATGAAAGGTTGAAATGGGTAAATTAATTATGCCATGTAAGAGCCAGATAGTTGAAGGACTCTCTGCTACAGTGAAGGGCAACTTATCTAGTTTTTCTACATGAAGCATGGTGAAAGTAGCCTCCCTTTTAGCCATTGTCTGTTGGACAGAGCATTCATGCCATTGTCGACGACCGCTAAAGCCTTCTCTAAATTTTCCTTATCCAATTGCCTTAACCGCGCAGCAGCCTCAATCTGCAAAAGTTTCAAAATTTCATTGTACATAGCATATAAGAACCTTTTCGAGTGCTGTTTTCTAGGACCCAGCAGAAAATCCTGCAAGTCTACATCTTCAGAAAGAGTGTTCAGATGTTTCTTAACTGCGGCTAACGTGTTAGTCTGTGCCCATTGCTGGCACAGTTTACCCACACTGTATGTCGTAACTATACCTGTATGTTGACCCGATACAAAGCGAGGGTCTGGCCTGTTAATTGAAAAAACCCCTGAAGAGTTCAAGAAACACGCTTGACACTCATTAGTATCAGTGTGCCATATTAACCGCCCGCCAGGGACTGGAAAGTGAAGAGGTACCAGCCTTAACCACTGCATCTACCCTTTCCCCAGTGATATTAAGGAAATATTGCCAATCTGTAAACCTTGCCAGAGTGGGGATACTTGGCGTGTTCATGTCTTTAATTTTTGCTAACCCCAGACATGACGTCTGCTGAATGGTATTATTTAAGAAAATCATTTGCACAGGAATCAGGCATGCTCGAAATAATACTGCCCTGCCCTGTATCTGCCAACTTGTGTTCCCCATACACTTTTCAAGTCAATAGTGCTCTTCCAGTATTCGTAACCTTCAACTGCGAGCCGGGAAACAAAGGGATCTGAATAAATCAGTTTTGTGTCAATTAGCAAAAGTTTCCTAATTTGTGTTTGAGGTATTTTAAAATAATACAATTCTGCTTTTTTTGTATCATGAGGTGCCTGGGGCGAAGGAGATGCCCACCCTCCTGGGTGAGCGGGCATACACTAGCCCCATGGGATGAAGTTCCCTGGGCCTTCTGCAGGTTTTGGGAGTGGGTCCACCCATGCCCTCCTCCCCATTATTAAAAAATGGCCCAGACGAGGTGTCATTTATTAAAAACAAAACATTCACCATTTTGATTTTTTTCAATCAATCAATCAGGATGCGTAAAGCATAGCAGGGTATCCAGGAGCTTGCAGGTCCCAGAGAAAGTACTGAAAATGGAGGAAAAGCAAGGAGAGGGCACACAAAAAACAGGGAAACACCAAGGCGAAAGCAGTGAAAACAAGGGAAAAGCAAGGTGAAGGCACATAAAATTGGGGGGTAGCAAAGAGAAAGCAGTAAAAACAAGGGAAGAGCAAGGAGTAGGCACACAAAAAACAGGGAAAAAGCAAGTAGAAAGCAGTAAAATCTAGGGAAAAGCAACGAGAAGGCACACAAAAAGTTGGGGAAAACGCATGGAAAAAGCAGTGAGAATGAGGGAACAGCAAGGAGAAGGCACACAAAAAATGAGAAAAAAGCAAGGAAAAGCAGTAAAAATGAGGGAAGAGCAAGGAGACGGCACACAAAAATTAGGAGAAAAGCAAGGAGAAATAAGTGAAATTGAGGAAAAATCAAGGAGAAGGCACTCAAAAAATGGGAAAAAGCAAAGAGAAAGCAGTGAGAACAAGGGAAAAGCAAGCAGAAGGCACACAAAAAATGGGGGAAAAGCAAGGAAAAAGTAGTGAAATTGAGGGAAAAGCAAGGAGCGGGCACAAAAAAGTGGGAGGAAAAGCAAGCAGAAAGAAGTGAAAATGAGGGAAAAGCAAGGAGATGGCACACAAACAATGGGGAAAAGCAAGGAGAAAGCAGTGAGAATGATGGAAAAGCAGGGAGAAGGCACTCAAAAATGGGGGGAAAAGCAATGAGAAGACAGGGGCAGAAGCGATGCAGCAGCATGGGGAGAGCTGAGCCTGACATAAGCGGAGCCTCACTATGACACAAGCTTGGGAGTAGACATAAGCAGAGCCTTACAAAGAGATACGAAGAAGTAACCATCCATTGCGGCTGCTCCATTTAAGTGTTCCAGTTATGAGGGAGAGGGGAGAATGACCTGTCTAGTGGGGTGTCCAACACACACTTGAAGTCACTGCCAATTATCTAAGGGGTCCCAAAACATCAAGTCAGGACTCCAGACAAACAGCCAAAGAAGGTGACTTGGCCATGAGTTGGGAGCATATACACTACCTATGATGACCGGCTTGCCACCCTGGCTCCCCTCCACTGAAACATATTTGCCCTCCTTATCCAGGATGGTGTTTTTCGGGTTTGGAAGCGGACTCCTACTTGTATCCATATCAGGGCATCCTGAAGGAATGCTTAGTAGTTTGTGGAGAACACTTGTCCCCGCCAGCACTTCTGGAGTTGACCAATTTTTGGCTTGGTGTATGCGATTCCAGTAGCTGTGCGATGTGTGCCTCCTTGCACCTCAAATAAGAGAACACTGCATAACGTTTATTAGCTGTTTTCATGCCTCTAACATTCCATGTAATGAGATTGTAATCTCTGAGCAGCATTTGTGTGGTATGATGCATGAGGAGTCTTGCTTTGGTTCTCAGAGAGAGCTGGATGCCCTGCATGGGGGGGTGTAGTGCCCAACCTGCAAAGAATGAGAAACATAAAGGTAAGCCACAATAGAAAGTGCAGAGGGCAAACAGGTCTCCATCCCAACCCGTAGCAACAAGTGCACAGCATTCTGCAGGGACAGGATATCACAGACTGGAGGTTAAGGTCGGCTGTGAGCCCAGCAGTTTCATCAGTTAGAAAACTACCCAATTGGATGCATGTAAGCAATATGAGTAATTTTGCGGGAGAGAGCATCCCAAGGCAGGAGCTACTGCAGAGACCTAGCTAGTGAGCAGCCAGGTAACTAAAGTGACTGCCCAAGCCTAGCCATAAACAAGCAGGCAGTAGGAAGACATGAATGGACATTCAGAGGGGGAGGGGCAGGGAAGAAGGGGATGGGAGAAGGTAAAAGCCCATTTATCTCCAAAAAGTCCTAACTCATCTTAGCAATCACATCAGAACATCAGCTGCTTGAGGTGTTACATCAGGAGGAAAGGAGTGTGCGAGATGGAGCAATGAACATTGCTGGGTGAGCCTTGGTAGTCAGCATTGCGAGTCAGCCCAGACCCACAGACCAGTGATGCTGCTTGTATTGCCGATCACCTGTTATCCTCCATTTAAGCCTCCAAGGGGGCCGAGCTATTAGCTGCAACTCCAGTGGTGAACAGTGCTGAATCTACATCTATGCCTACTCCAGGGCGGCAGATGCTTCTCTTGTGTCGAAGGGCTACCATTGCCAGAAAGTAGCTCCGCCATTGAAGAAACAGGGTTTGTTTGCAGAGACTACTCGAGCTTAGCAGGGAACAGAGCTGAGTAGATGTGAGCCAGTTTGTGCAGTTTACGCTTAACCCCTATAAAAGAAGCAAGTTGTTTCAGCACTACAATGGTGTAATCTTGGAATATCATGATGCAGGTGTTCTTGATTTGAAGCAAGCAATTATAACTAGTGTAGTTCCTGCAATATTTTGCCCTGGTCCGTGTAATGCAGCAGCTTGACCACAAGCAGCCAGGGTGCAAATCCTCACTGGGACCCTATGTACTCTTTTGATGGACAATAGGGACAGCTTTCATGAAGGCATGAAGCTATTGAACCAAATCTTCAGGTAAGTTACAGCATCCTGATCTCCATTGTCTGCCAGGCTCATGATGTTGCTGTTGTTCCTACAGGAACCACCCTCTGCATCTTCAGCTTGTTTCTCAATGTAGTTCACCTGATCCATCAGGTCCCCAAGCTGTCACCACAGATCCACAGACTATGGCTGGATTTTCTTCATAGTGGCCTCTTCCTGAGTGGCTCTGTCAGAGAACCTCCAGTGGTAGTCCCAGAGGAAGGTCTGGGCAACAGCCACTGCATAAAGTTTGTGTTCCAGTGACATCCTGGACTGTTCAATGGCTGCTAGAATAGAGTCTAATTTTTCAGAGGCATCCACTGCTGTGAGTGAAGCGCAGAACTTTGTCTCAGATGATGAGGCAGGAGGTTGTTCCATATATCCGGACATCTAAGATGCTGTGGTGGATCTAGGCTTGTCCATTACAGAGGCGGCAGATCATGTCTTCACCAAGAGAAGCATGAGCAGACACACAGAGCCAGAGCAGTTTGCGCCTTGATAAGCACCCTACAAATGCAGCAAAGGGTCCAAGCAAGTCTGCAGCATGAGGAGCCTGGTTGCCAAGGCAGGGTCTTCCTTCGAAAGTGCCCTCAAAAACAGGCTAGCAAAGTCAAATGAGGTCCCTTTGACAGACTCTGCCAACCCAGTCCAACACACCAGAGGAAAAACAATCCCAGAGATCTCCTTCAAGCAGGGTTACATGGGTGACAATTGACCCACCAATGCTGTCCTGATTAGCGACTAGGTTACCCCCAGGGCAGGTCTGACAGTCAGTAGGAATTCACAGGTTTACAATCATGGTGTGTCACTTTAGAAATGCATAGGGAAAGGAAAGATGGAACAGGTAAAGGGGAAATATTGGGGCTCAGCAGGAGACTGAATTGACACAACAAGCAGAAAGGGGAGCCCAATGAGATTTCCCAATTCGCTTCTTTCAAGCTAGTAGGAGAAAAGACTCGCTACCTGTAAACTGAACACAAAACTCCTCTGTCCCAGAACAGCCAACTGGCTCCCAAGCTGTGATGCAGCAGAAATTCACAAGTAAAGCAAATAGGGGCAACCGGGCCCAGGGCCCACAAACAGGATTTATAGGGGCCTCCCCAGGGGCCTCCTTGCCAGCCTCACCATGAGTATCACTCAATGCAGGGGAAAGTGGACATAGAACAGGAGAAAGCAACTCCTGCTTCCACAAGGTGCACACAGGCAGCAGGACGAGGCAGTCCCAGGAGCCCCTGTCAGATCAGCACGAGTGGACTCATCTAGGTGGCAAGCTGTTGGTGCTAGTCCCGAATGCCACAGAGGAACGAAGGAGAGAAAGATGAAGTCCAACCATGCCCACAGTGCAGGCTCCTCTCTGGTGTGATAGAGCACGGGGGCAACCAAGTCCAGTTGCAGGAGCATCAGGAGAGGCACTGGTTCCAGCTCAGACCTGTCAGGACTGTCCGTAATTTCGCCCTGACGTCCGTTGTCCGTGACGAAAGCCTTAACGGACGGCATTTGTCAGTAATTTTAGCCTTTCACCTAAAGGGCAACGGAGGCAGGGCGAAATTACGGGCAGATCAGTTTCCCCAGCTGGGCTGGAAGGCAGGGAGTCTCCTGTGCTCTGAGGGAGGGACAGACAGATAAGAATCAGACCTGCTTGCCAGGGGGTCTCCTTCCCTAAAGACATGCAAATGTGCCCAACTAGTAAATCCGCAAACACAAAGGGGCTTGAAAACATGCATTGACTTTACTAAAAGGAGTCACTTGAAGTTTTCTGGTGGCAAAGATATTTCTTTTAGAGAGGTATTGTAATGGTGTTCCAAGGTGAGCTGTGGAGTGTGTGGTTTTAATGGAGTGTTATAAAAAAGTTTTGCACTAGGTATAAACTGTATATTATTCAAATCTGTATTTGAGAAGCACTTTTTTATTTATTTAACCGAAATCTATTTGCGCATTTTGTAGCAGCCTTTATTATGATGAAATTGTATTTTTCACGGTTCTTTCAGGTACCTCGGTACCTCATAGTACTAACAAACATTGGCAAAGCCAATAGGTCTCATCTACGAAAGAGTTATTGGCTTTGCTAATGTGTTTTAACCTTGAACCATGTTATACACCAGAGTAGCTGCTGTTCAGCATGGCTTACAGTTAGTGGCATAGTTGTGTGGAGTGGAGTAGAGTGGCATAGGAGCAGTGGCTTAGAGCCCAGTGGTGCAAAGTACAGTGCAGTGGGGTACAGTGCAGTTGTTTAGACTGTGTTAGCGTAGAGTTCAGTGGTTTAGAGTGCAGTGGCATGGAGTGGCGTGGGACAGAGTAGAGTGGCATAGAGTGCAGTGGAGTAGAGTGGCATACAATGGAGTAGCAGAGAGAGCAATAGTGTAGAGTGGTGCAGTGGCATAGATTGCAGAGTAGACTCACGTTGCAGGGAGTGCAGTGGCATAGTGTAGAGTGGTGCAGAATAGATCAAAGTGCTGTAGAGTGGAGTGATGCAGAGTAGAGTGGCATAGAGTACAGTGGCATAGAATGCAGTAGTACATAGTACATTGGTGTATAGTACAGTGGTGGAGAGTGCAACGCTGCAGAGTAGAGTGTCAGTGCAGTGATGTAGAGTGGAGTAGAGTGGCACAGAGAGCAGTGGCGTAGAGTACAGTGGTACAGAGTAGAGCGCAGTGGCGTACAGTGCAGTGGTTTAGAGTGCATTGGCGCAGAGTGCAGTGGCATAGAGTGGCGTGGGGTAGAGTTACATAGAGTTTAGTGGAGTAGTGTGGCATACAATAGAGTAGCAGAGACTGCAGTAAGAGTGGTGCAGTGTCATAGAGTGCAGAGTAGACTCACGTGGCATAGAGTGCAGTAGTGTAGAGTGGTGCAGAGTGGAGTATTGTAGAGTGGTGTAGAGTAGAGTATAGTGCCTAGAGTGCAGTGGCATAGAGTAGAGTGGTGTAGAGTGCAGAGTTGCAAAGTAGAGTGTCAGTGCAGTGGTGTAGAGTGGTACAGAGAACAGTGGCAAAGAGTACAGTGGTGCAGAGTAAAGAGCAGTGGCATACAGTGCAGTTGTTTAGAGTGCACTGGTGTAGAGTGCAGTTGCATAGAGTGGCATTGGGCAGAGTAGAGTGGCATAGAATGCAGTGAAATAGAGTATATTGGTGCAGAGTGCAGTAGTACAGAGCAGAGTGGTGTAGATTATAGTGGCAGCCAGGTCAGTGTTGCAGAGTGTCAGCTTGCAGTGGTGTAGAGTGCATTGAACTACAGTGCAGTGGTCAGAGTGGTATAGAGTACAGTGGCGTAGAATAGATTATTTCAGAGTAGAGTGCAGTGGCATAGAGTAGAGAGGTGCAGGGTAGAGTGCAGTAGCATAGAATGCAGTGGCACAGAGTGCAGTGGCATAAAGTAGATTTTTCACAGTAGAGTGAGGTGGCTTAGAGTGGAGAGGTGTAGGGTAGAGTGGAGTTGCATAGAGTGTGATGGCATAGAGTAAAGTAATGTAGAATGCCGTGGCATAGAGTGCAGAGGTGCAGAGTAGATTATAGTGATGTACAGTGTATTGATGTAGAGTGCAGGGGCATAGAGTTGAGTGTTACAGAGTAAAGTGCATTAGCATAGAGTGTATTATCTTAGAGTGCAGTGGCGTACAGTGCAGTGTTGCAGAGTGGCAGAGAGTGGAGTTGTGCGGATTAGATTGGTTTTGCCTAGACTTGAGTGGTATGGCGTGCAGACGAGCAGAGCGCATTGGTGTAGAGAGGCGTAAAGTGCAGTGGCATAGAGTAGAGTGGTACAGAGTAGAGTAGAGAGGCATAGTGTGAAGTAGCATAGAGTGCAGTGGCATAATGTGGAGTGGTTCCGAATGGAGAAGAGTGCAGTGGCATGGAGTGGAGTAAAGTAGAGTGATACAGAGTAGGGTGCAGTGGCGTGTAGTGGTGCAGAGCAGAGTGGAGTGCAGTATGGATGGTATGCTAACACACTGCCATTACAGACAACACATTTTTGATTGAAATGACCATTACATTTGCACAGACATACAGTTTTTCAAATCAAACTATACTGTGCACACACGATGATGTTTGGAAATTGCATCACCTAATGCAATGATTTGTTTTAATCATGTAAAGGTATTTGTTTCCAGCACAGTTCAGAATTAACAAAAATGTGCTTGATTTGTACTTCTAATTCTGATATATTCTGAAGTTTATCTAAATGTTGTCATGTGATGGAAAAAACTCTTTCCTAACCCCAGTATTCAGCAAGATAGCATAAATCCTCTCACTCTGAAGTCAGAGAAAGGAAAGTAAACACTAAGGGGGTCATTCTGACCTCGGCGGTAAAAGGCTCTTACCGCCGGTCAGAAGACCGCCATTCTACCGCCGCGGTAAACCGCCACGGTCATTCTGACCCACAACTGCCAAGCCGCCAAAAACCCGACATCCACGGAAGGCCGTCTCATCAGCGGGCGGCGATAAACTGGAGATGACCAAACCTCCACCGCCACGCCAACACAAACACGCCCATGCCATTACGACCCATGAATCCATGCGGCGGTCTTTCAACCGCGGTAATCCATTGGCGGTACACACCGCCGCGGTCAAAAAACACACCCAGCTCCAAAACACAGCCACATTGGACAATTTGAAAGACACACACCTGATACACATACAAACAACACTCCCACACATCCAAGCAACTATAAAACACACACCCACATCACCCACAAACCCCCACTACTAGAAAATCGGAGAGAAGGCGAGAGACAGAGAGAGAGAGCACAGCAATCGATAAGCCCAACACACACAGGAACCCAACATCATCAGCCACACCACATCTACGCACACATCACCACACACCACCACGCACATCACCACAAACACCACCCCACACCTCATCCACACCACCCCGTGGCACCCCAAAGACACCCCAGGTTTTCGGACCAAGAACTCAGGGTCATGGTGGAGGAAATTATAAGGGTAGAGCCCCAGCTCTTCGGCACACAGGTGCAACACACCACAATAGCCAGGAAGGCGGAGCTATGGCAAAGGATCGTCGACAGGGTCAACGCTGTGGGACAGCATCCCAGAAACCGGGAAGACATCCGAAAGCGCTGGAACGACCTACGGGGGAAAGTATGGTCGATGGTCTCAAGACACAACATCGCTGTGCAGAAGACTGGTGGCGGACCACCACCCACTCCACCCAAATTCACAGCATGGGAGCAAGAGGTCTTGAACATCCTGCATCCTGCGGGCCTCGCTGGAGTAGGCGGAGGAATGGACTCTGGTAAGTCTAATCTCAACTACTCCCCCCCCAACCACCAGCATGCCAACCCACACCCCCACCCTCACCCCCAACCCCCCAGCACACATCCTCCCTGCCAATGTCTCACCAGCACAACCCACCCAACCCAAAACCAAAGCCTGAATGCCAACACAAACCATCGACACCCATCACCTATGCATGCCCACTGCACATACCCATCCCCCCCCACAAACCACCCTCACAACTCCTCCCACAAGGGAATGCCAGCACTGGGTGACAAGGACACCCACAAATCGCACGCCATGGAACACACAGAAGCAATAACCATACTCTTTCACCCCTGCAGGGCCCGAACGCCAACACACCGCCACGGAGGGTCCAGATATGTCCATCCCACCCCCAGAACAGGCCCCCAGTGAGGACAGCAGCTCTGTCGACCTAGAACCTGATGACCAGCCCGGACCATCGGGGACCTCTGGACAGTCGGTTCCCCACACACAGACAGGCCACACCAGACCTGACCCCCTCTGGGAATGTCAGCACAGCTCCCACCCAGCGGGCCCATGCCTCTGTCTCCAGGACAGGTCAATCAGCGGTGTGTCCGCCACTACAGGGCACCCAGGCTGACCCAACACCCCAACAACAACAGGGACCTGGGGGCAGTGGTAGTGGGCACACCGTCCAGGGGACAGAGGCCCGGGGAAACAGGGCAACTGGCAGGGCTGCTGTGCGACAGGGGGGGGAGGACAGGGCCAGGGAACCGACTCTCCAAGAGGCCCTCACCACCATCATGGGAGCATACCACCGCTCCCAGGAGACGATGGCGACGGTACTGGCCAGGTTCCAGGAGATCCAGGCACAGCAGGAGGAACGGTACTTGGGGTACAGAGAGGAGCTCAGGAACATCGTCCTGGCCCTGAACCAAATAGTCAACACATTGCGGGACCAAGTGGCATCCCAAAGGGCCCCTGTCACCAGCCTGGACCCGGAACAGCCTACCACCTCCGCCGGCGCTAGTGGACAGGAGGCCCCCACACAATGACTGGCCACCAGAACCCCACCTCCTGCTGAAGATCAACCACCCCGCAAGAGGAACCTGAGATCACAAAGGAAGACAGAGTAGGATGCCAAGACCCCCGCCAGCATAAAATACCCCCTGATGTCATTCCACTGTCCCACATTGCCACCCTGTCCAACCTTGAACTGCCCCTGCTCCATCCTTCCACAGGCATATGGACAATGCACCTGTGAAACTGAGAACTGGACTCTGCCATGGACATTACTCCACCCCCACCCATCACCGTTTTACTTTCATGGACCTATATGTAGCACTTTAAATAAATCACTAATTGCACTCAAAACACTCAGGAGTCTGCTTGTATTCTTAACAAATGTATTACACATAACGGTTCAAAAATGTTCAGTTACATTGTGATGACAACATACCAATGTCAATGTGCTTTACTCCATGGGCAAACAAAGCAGAAGTCACGCAGTGGGTCATACAGCTCTGAAAAGGGAAGGGAAAGTCACAAGTCAGTTGAAAGGAACTGGGGGGAAACACAGAAAGTAGAGATGCAGGAGGCCTGAAGTAAATGTAAAATGGCGTGGGGGATTCTTACCCCTGTGCTACTGAAAATATTGTTGTATGACTGTGTCCCTGTTGTCTGTGTCGTCCCCGTCGTCTTCCTCCTCGTCACTCTCCACAGGCTCCACAGCTGCTACAACACCACCATCTGGACCATCCTCCTGCAGGAAAGGCACCTGGCGTCGCAATGCAAGATTGTGAAGCACACAGCAGGCCACGATGATCTGGCACACCTTCTTTGGTGAGTACATTAGGGATCCCCCTGTCATATGCAGGCACCTAAACCTGGCCTTCAGGAGGCCGAAGGTCCGCTCTATGATCCTCCTAGATCGCCCATGGGCCTCATTGTACCGTTCCTCTGCCCTGGTCTGGGGATTCCTCACTGGGGTCAGTAGCCACGGCAGGTTGGGGTAACCAGAGTCACCTATTAGCCACACACGTTGTCTCTGTAGCTGTTCCATCACATAGGGGATGCTGCTATTTCGCATAACATACGCGTCATGCACTGACCCAGGGAACTTGGCATTCACATGGGAGATGTACTGGTCAGCCAAACAGACCACCTGCACATTCATAGAATGGTAATTCTTCCTGTTTCTGTACACCTGCTCGTCGTCTTTTGGGGGTACTAAGGCCACATGGGTCCCATCAATGGCACCAATGATGTTGGGGATATGTCCAAGGGCATAGAAATCACCCTTCACAGTGGCCAAATCCCCCTCCTCAGGGAAAACAATGTAGCTTCGCATGTATTTCGTCAGGGCAGACAACACCCTGGCCAAAATCTTAGAAAACATAGGCTGAGACATCCCTGATGACATGGCCACTGTAGTCTCAAAAAAAGATCCACTTGCCAAAAAAAGGAGGACTGACAGAACCTGCACCAGAGGGGGAATTCCTTTGGGTTGGCGGATGGGGGACATCAGGGCTGGCTCCAGCTGGGCACACAGTTCATGTATAGTGGCTCGGTCAAGTCGGTATTGAAGTATTATATGACGTTCCTCCATTGTCGACAGGTCCACCAGCGGTCGGTACACGCGAGGATTCATCCTTCTCCTCGCAAGTCCCAGCCGACGGTGCCTAGGAAGGACAACATGGAGTACAGAGTCAAGCAACACACAGGTACGTAACTACAGCTTGCACAGTACACAAATCGCTATGCATTGAATGGATTGTATGAGTGGCAATGCAAGGCCTAGGCCTGTGTGACGCAGTAGAAATTAAGCCATGTGGGCCCTTGAAATGGCGGCTGCCTGACCTGAGAAGTGTGACAGTGGGATGTGAGGTCAATGTGCTGGCGTGACACACCGTGGCGGTAGGCGGTCGAAGACCGCGGCACCAAGCCGCATTGGTTAACATTGAACCCTATGGGTTTCAGGAGCCAATGACGATGTGCGCCGGCGGTCGCGGTACGCACCGCGGCGGTACGCACCGCCACGGGCGTGACCGCCATTTTCTATCTGTTTAATCACTCGAGACCTGATCATCCACAGGAGAGGACCTATACTGCAAGTGCTGCTGTGACCTCGGTCTGGAAGAGACAATGGCTGCTGCGACTGGGGAAAGGGCCCCTGCCTTCACTACAGAAGAGTTGGAGAAACTTGTGGATGGGGTCCTGCCCCAGTATGCGCTACTCTACGGTCCTCCAGACCAACAGGTAAGTCCACTGTGTGCACGTGGAATGGGCTATGCCTGTGTTGAGTGGGGTGGATATTAGATGGTGGGGTGGGGAGAGAATGACGAGTGCAAGGCACGACAGATGAGAGGATGTACCACATGGCAAGGTTGGGGAGGAGGGGCCAATCATATATATAATGCGGAATATTGATGATATGTCCAATTCCACCCTGTACATGTCAAATAGGTCAGCGCCCATCAGAAAGTCGATATTTGGCGTGCCATCGCCAAGGAAGTCCGGAACCTGGGGGTGCACAACAGACGGGGCACCCACTGCCGCAAGAGGTGGGAGGACATCTGCCGCGGGACCAGGAAGACCACTGAGTCACTGCTGGGGATGGCCTCCCACCCTAGGAGGGGTGCCAGTCGTACCCTGACCCCCCTGATGTCCCGGATCCTGGCGGTGGCCTACCCCGATTTGGATGGGCACGTGAGGACATCACAGCAGACACAAGGGGGTGAGTACCAGCACATTCAGCTATATTTACGCACAGTGGAGGTGCCTGGGTGGGGGAGGAGGGCTGTGGGTGACATGAGGCCAGGGCGCTTTCTGTAGTGTAGTCCTCTCCTTTAGCCATGTCCCTGTGCCCCCGCCCCCCACCTCTGTAGGGTGACAAGTACAGCTATCCATGGTCCACCATCACCCATGTGCGCGTTTGTTGTCCCTAGACCTGTTGGCCTAGTCACAAGTACTGAGTAGTGTACCCCGATTGCGCGGCTTAGTGCATGAGGCTCCTGTGTCTGTCCTCTCCGCCAACTGTGTTGACAAAGCATGCACTCAACCTGTTTATATTTCTCCCCCCACCCTTTTTCTTTATCTTCTTGTGCATGTGTGCATTAGCATCATCAGGCGGAGGAGATTTGGCACCGGAGCACGAGGGAGCTGCAACTCACAAGGCCCCGGTGGGCCATGGCACAGACACCGAGGCCACCAGTGATACGGAGGGCGAGGGGAGCACCACAACGGGGACCCGTAGTGACACCAGCGACACCGACACGTCCTCGGATGGGAGCTCCCTAGCGGTGGCGGCAACATCCGTGCCCCCCGCCTCTACAGGTACAGCCGCCACCCAGCGCACCAGCTCCGCCCTCCCAGCAGCCCCTCAGCCTTTGCTCCGTGCACGCTCGCCCAAGAAGGCGGGCATCTCCTTCGCCCCAGGCACCTCAGCGCCTGCCCCTGTTACCCCTGCTGCCCTCAGTGAGGAGGTCATTGACCTCCTACAGACCATCATTGTTGGGCAGTCTACCCTTTTGAATGCCATCCAGGGGGTAGAGAGGGAGGTGCATCGTAGCAATGCATACCTGGAGGGCATTCATTCGGGTCAGGCTGCCCATCAACGATCGTTCAATTCTCTGGCCTCAGCACTGACGGCAGCCATTGTCCCTGTTTCCAGCCTCCCTCTTCTAACTGCCTCCACCCTGTCTCTGTCTCCTGTTCCTCAGCCTATCCCATCCACACCATCTGACCAGCCTGCACACACCTCAACACCCAAGGGCAGCTCATCCAGACATAAGCACCACAGATCACACAAACATTCACCCGAGCAACACCCAGATGCAGACATGCCAACAGCCACTACCTCCTCTGTGTCTCCCACCTCATCGTCTCCCTCCTCCCTCCCTGTGACGTCTACACTCACACCTGCCTGCACACCACCAACAGCCAGTACTGCCATCACCAGCACACCCTCCAGTACAGTCCGCACACGTGCAGTCACCACCCCCACTGCCATTTACACGTCCCCTGTGTCCTCTCCCACTGTGTCTGTCACCCCCTCTTCCAAGACACACAAACGCAGGCAGCCACCCACCCAACAGCCAACCACCTCACGACAGCCTCAAGCCCATGCACCTTCACCCAAGGACAGCACACCTGACTCTCCTACAACCACATCCTCTTCCTCCACTCCCATAACCACTACACCTACCCTTTACCTTGGTCCTAAAAAAGTTTACCTCTCCACTCTTGACCTCTTTCCCTCACCTGACCCACCCCCTCCATCTGCTAAGAGTCCCAAGAGCGCCTCAGCCACCACCAGCCCGGATTCAAGGGTCACCGTGGTGCATGGATTTTGGAGTCCCCCCTTTGCCAGCAGTGATACATCGGTCAGCAGCAAGGGGACAGCCAGCCCCCCACCTGGAAAGAGGACCCGTAAAGTAAGGGGCCGCCGCGAGAAGACTGACACGGCTGCCCCCAAGGACCAAAGTTCTGCCACTTCACCTGCCACAACATCCAGGGGAGGCAAGGCCCAGAGAGCCACATCGAAGGAGGGCAAGGGCAGCAGGGCGGAGAAGTCAGCCAGCAGGAGCGCGGAGCAGGAGGGCCCCACAAACCCCATCCCGGGTGTGAGCGAGGACACCTGAGGGCCCAGGACACCGTCACCGAAGGGTCCAGCAACTGCACGGTCGGAGGGCGAGTGAGCAGGGAGTCCTGGCCAGGTCAGACTCCCTTGTCTAACAGAACAAGCACCGCTGAACAGGGCCCCGCCGTGCTGAAAGTCACCGCTGAACAGGGCCCCGCTGTGCTGAAACTCACCGCTGAACAGGGCCCCGCCGTGCTGAAGGGCACCGCTGAACAGGGCCCCGCCGTGCTGAAGGGCACCGCTGAACAGGGCCCCGCCGTGCTGAAGGGCACCACTGAAGAGGGCCCCGCCGTGCTGAAAGTCACCGCTGAACAGGGCCCCGCTGTGCTGAAAGTCACCGCTGAACAGGGCCCCGCCGTGCTGAAGGGCACCGCTGAACAGGACCCCGCCGTGCTGAAGGGCACCGCTGAAGAGGGCCCCGCCGTGCTGAAGGGCACCGCTGAACAGAGCCCCGCCGTGCTGAAGGGCACCGCTGAAGAGGGCCCCGCCGTGCTGAAAGTCACCGCTGAACAGGGCCCCGCCGTGCTGAAAGTCACCGCTGAACAGGGCCCCGCCGTGCTTAAGGGCACCGCTGAACAGGGCCCCGCCGTGCTGAAGGGCACCGCTGAAGAGGGCCCCGCCGTGCTGAAAGTCACCGCTGAACAGGGCCCCGCCGTGCTGAAGGGCACCGCTGAACAGGGCACCGCAAAGACAGGCACCGCTCCGCTGGGCCCTTCATCTCAAGCACCGCTCTGCTGGGCACCGCCGTCTCAAGCACCGCTCCGCTGGGCCCTTCCTGTCAAGCACCGCTCCGCTGGGCCCTCCATCTCAAGCACCGCTCCGCTGGGCCCTTCATCTCAAGCACCGCTCCGCTGGGCACCGCAGTCTCAAGCACCGCTCCGCTGGGCCCTTCATCTCAAGCACCGCTCCGCTGGGCACCGCCGTCTCAAGCACCGCTCCGCTGGGCCCTCCATCTCAAGCACCGCTCCGCTGGGCCCTTCATCTCAAGCACCGCTCCGCTGGGCACCGCCGTCTCAAGCACCGCTCCGCTGGGCCCTTCATCTCAAGCACCGCTCCGCTGGGACCTTCCTGTCAAGCACCGCTCCGCTGGGCCCTCCATCTCAAGCACCGCTCCGCTGGGCCCTTCATCTCAAGCACCGCTCCGCTGGGCACCGCCGTCTCAAGCACCGCTCCGCTGGGCCCTTCATCTCAAGCACCGCTCCGCTGGGCACCGCCGTCTCAAGCACCGCTCCGCTGGGCCCTCCATCTCAAGCACCGCTCCGCTGGGCCCTTCATCTCAAGCACCGCTCCGCTGGGCACCGCTGTCTCAAGCACCGCTCCACTGGGCCCTTCATCTCAAGCACCGCTCCGCTGGGCCCTTCCTGTCAAGCACCGCTCCGCTGGGCCCTCCATCTCATGCACCGCTCCGCTGGGCACCGCCGTCTCAAGCACCTCTCCGCTGGGCCCTTCCTGTCAAGCACCGCTCCGCTGGGCCCTTCATCTCAAGCACTGCTCCGCTGGGCACCGCCGTCTCAAGCACCGCTCCGCTGGGCCCTTCATCTCAAGCACCGCTCCGCTGGGCCCTCCATCTCAAGCACCTCTCCGCTGGGCCCTTCCTGTCAAGCACCGCTGGCCCAATGACAGTGCTGGTTCTGGGTCGAGCTACTGTTCACGCTGCACTCGGGCCACCCTGCCTCCTCCATTGCCTGTGGAGACTGTTATCCACTTGAGAGACTGTGGCTTTGCACTCCCCAGGATGGAACAGTGGGCAACCCACCCACTACAGAGACTTGAGAGACTGTGGCTTTGCACTCACCAGGATGGAACAGTGGGCAACCCACCCACTTGTGAGACTTGAGAGACTGGGGCTTTGCACTCCCCAGGATGGAACAGTGGGCAACCCACCCACTTGTGAGACTTGAGAGACTGTGGCTTTGCACTCCCCAGGATGGAACAGTGGGCAACCCACCCACTTGTGAGACTTGAGAGACTGTGGCTTTGCACTCCCCAGGATGGAACAGTGGGCAACCCACCCACTTGTGAGACTTGAGAGACTGTGGCTTTGCACTCCCCAGGATGGAACAGTGGGCAACCCACCCACTTGTGAGACTTGAGAGACTGTGGCTTTGCACTCCCCAGGATGGAACAGTGGGCAACCCACCCACTTGTGAGACTTGAGAGACTGTGGCTTTGCACTCCCCAGGATGGAACAGTGGGCAACCCACCCACTGTAGAGACTTGAGAGACTGTGGCTTTGCACTCCCCAGGATGGAACAGTGGGCATGGTGGCCCATTCGTGGATCTGGCATCATGGACTCATGTGGCTGTGGTGCCCCCCCTTCCCTTCCCCCTGGGGTGCCTGTAGTTTTATCATCTGATGCCCCTGCAATGTTCTCTCCAATGGACTCAGGTCTCCTGTGTGGGCTTTGCCCATGTGTTGAAAAACTTTGGCCCACAGACAGTTGATATTTCAGTGACTGTGATGGACTTTTGGCCTCTATTTATCGGTTACGCAATGTTTAAAGTTGAATTATTTGTATTCCTTTTCATATTTTACCATGACTTCAATGGACCTATTTGATACATAAATTTAGTTTCTCACTTTAATTATATCGTTTCTTTATTCTGGGGGTTTGGGTGGTGTCACTTTGACTTGGTGCTCTGCATTGGTGTGTAGATAGTTGGGGGGTGGGTGTATTGCGTATGTGTGTGCCCGTAACCCTTCCTCCTCCCCCCTCCCCTGTGTCGTAGGTGCGGTACTCACCGTTGTCGTCTGCGCCGGAGTTCGTACTCGTGGTAGATGAGCAGGTAGACGAGAGCAGGTAGGATGTTCAATTCGGGCTCCATGCTGTCCTCCGTCCTCGTGGAGTGTATGGAGGTGAGCGTTTTCCCGTTCGTAGTCTGTTTCCGCCGTGTTTTTATCGGCGGGGCTCCCGCCCCGCAAAAGGTGGCGGATTGGTGAGTTGTGATAGGGTGGGCGGTACATTGTTTGCCGCCGGCCTGTTGGCGGTGACCGCTGCGCTGTTTGTGTGTCCCGCCGTGGCGGTCGGTGTGTTAAAGTGGCGGGCTGTGTTGGCGGTTCCCGCCAGGGTCAGAATTCCCTTTTTTTGACCGCCAGCCTGTTGGGGGGTTGGCCGCCGCTTTAACACTGACCGCCAGGGTTAGAATGACCCCCTAAGTTCCCACCGAAGACAGAGCCTGACAT
Organism: Pleurodeles waltl; assembly: GCF_031143425.1. Taxonomy (NCBI): domain Eukaryota; kingdom Metazoa; phylum Chordata; class Amphibia; order Caudata; family Salamandridae; genus Pleurodeles; species Pleurodeles waltl. The sequence goes on along the minus strand of NC_090444.1, from coordinate 1,413,295,456 downwards.
TTGACTTTGTTCTTTGAATGCACAGCAAATATGATAAGATAAGAACAAGATTTACAGGCCTGTTTACAGAAAGGGAGCACTCGGCAGGATACTGTAAATAAGGTTTTGGCAAGGGAAGGGACGAATTCAAGCTGCATAGCCTAAAACAAATAAAGCCAGCAAATTGAAAGCAACAAATTGTGAGTTACAAACCACAAGGCCAATGGCAAGCAACGGGCAGAATGTATTCACAAGGAAGCAATATGAATGTACTTAAAGTGACAGCTACGGGATACTTTGTGGGGAAAGTCCAGTATTTTAGTCCATATCTTGCAGAGGTTTGGCCACATCAATCACCCAGGTAGTATGTCAAGAAGACGTGGAGTGGTTTCCATGTTGCAGGATAGGTCTGTACACCCATTCTATCAGTTTGCCACCATTTCCTATGGTACAGAGCTTCTGGCACACCTCTTGTAGGGTTAGTGCTAGGTGGCAGACATGAAATAGGGCATTTAATGATTATTTAAGGTGGTTGTAAGTAAGGAGTTGACCGGGGTGAAGATGGTAGTATGCCACAAGGGTTTGGAAATTTAGTAGCTCACTGTTCAGAAACAAGGTCTACAATTTTAAGACACCTGCAACATGCCACTGATGGAGTTGCTCTGAGCATAGCCATCCTGTGCGAGTGGGAAGGCTTAGCAAAGGTAGTGCAGGAGCATAGGGTTTCTTTGAGTCAGTGAGTTTACAGGTTATGGCAAGGCAAGAGAAAGCCGTGCATGATAACCCCGGATGGTGATCCATAGAATGGTCAGTAGGAAACAATGAGCAGTGCATTAAGACTTTCTTACAAGTCTTAACTGGTAAACCCCATCTCATGCAGGGAGGTGGGCAGAAAGCCAGCGAGCCACCCATTGGACCTGTGCAGCTAAATAATAGCATTCTAAGTCCAGAAGACCTAATCCACCCGCAGTCACAGTTAGCTTTAGAGTGGAAAGAGCTCCTGATGGCGCTGCAGTGACCAAATCATATGTGTGGCCTGTCTGAAGAAGGAGAAGGGGAAGGTTTGCAAAATAATACTATCATTGGGGTAGCACACCATCTTCACTAGTGCCACATGGCCTCTACAGAAAGCAAAAGAGAAGACCAAAAAGCAAACTGGGCTTGGAGGGACCGTTCGCTCTGCCGAGATTTTCATCCTGGAAATCAGTGTAAGAATGGTAGATATTAATCATTAGGTATCAAAAGGTAACTGGTTTCCAGTTCAATCTGAGATCTAATTGTATATAAAGGCAAAAACAGTGCCATATGTTAAAGAAACACTAATTAAATTTGTAAATTTTGTTTGTGCAATTTACATCCCAAATGTTTTTATGATTCTGTGTGTACTTGACACTTAGGGATAACCCAGATCTCTAGTTTGGCTTTTGCTCAATTTCAAAACCATATAAAGACATGGACAAAGCGGGCAATTGCCTTGAACAACCTTGCAAGGGGTCTGGCCCCTGCTCACCCTTCAAAAGCACTAACAGCGGACCATTGCACCAGAAGAGTTCGCCAAGGTGGATGGGTGTTGCTTGTTCAACCACTTGACAGTGCCCCTTCTGTTTCGCTGCTGTGTGCAGACACAACTCCCCAGGTACCCATTACCTTCAAATAATCTTGGTGGACCCATCTTGTCTGATTTTAGGAATAGTCCCACCTTGTTCTTCTCTTCTTTAGTTATCCAGTTTTTAGCAACAACCCTTTTAATTACTTGCCGTGGATCTCCCATTTCCTCTCAATTTCATCCTCCTCTTTTATTATCTTTGATTGGTAGTCCGGGCTCCCAGTTCTGAGATAAATGTAGAGTCCCAGACATACACTCTAGTGCAGGGAGACTACAGACAAGTTGTGGGTACATCACATCCTGACATTAGGTGTGAGACTGTTGCCCAAACCATCTGCCCTACCTCTTAAAAAAAAATTAGGTTGAAAGTCCATTGGCGGTTGGGGTAAGCCAGATGTTTTTGTTCAATTTGTTTAAACTAGCATAAGGTTAATTGCCTTAATGTTTCCCAAACTGTTTGCCAGGGGTTTTAAAATGTTCAGAAACATAATCAAAATGTTGCTGTTACTTTCTCTTCAGGAAAGATCGGGCAGATTTGGGTAGGGGTGATGGCCTTGCCGCAGTACTGAAGGGCATTAATTTACTACTGAACAAGGACGTAATGTGACACCTGAATGTAGCATACCAGGAGGCAATCACAAAAAGACCACAGTGAATAAATAGTGCTATGTTAAAAGAGTAAATAAATGCACTAACAACATAGTGAGGCATGGCCTCTCTTGCGTCTGTCTGTAAAACTGACGTTTGTTCTTTAATTTTTGTCCTGAAATTTGACCCCTTGTCCTGAATTTTTTTCCTGAATTTTGACCCTTTGTCCTGAATTTTTTACAGCCCTGTCCAGAATTTGCCTCAATGCCAGGTGGTCACCCTACCAACCACTCAGGCAGCCTGTATAAGAGATGATCTGTTATGTGCCTGGTTCTGTCAAAGGCCCTGCGGGCGCACAGGGTCGTGTACGCTCTCCATGCCTCCAAAGTGCCAAACAAATAGAGTATTTTCAGCTTGCCTCTATGCTGGGGCTCCTCTCCGCAGTGTCGATGGCACCCGGTATTCAGGAGAATGGCAGGATTATTGGGCTATGCTGGCAGGGTTGTGATCAAATAATCACCGTCTTGGTGTCCGTAGCCACGCCTCCGCTCCCGCCTTCCATACACCTTGTTCATGCTATTACCACTAAAGGCAGCGCAGCTATGTTTATTGACAACATCTTAATCATGATAGAGCGGTCCGTACTAATAATTTACCTGTATTCGGACGCTCTTTAGGCCGATGAATCTTTTGGCTAAGTGGGAACTCTCCGTACTCTATATCGATCAATTTCATCGAATCAATAATCAATAACGAACATAAGCAATACCCTGATCAACATAACACTTGACAATTAATCCAGAATACATTTCGGCGAACCCTGACCTTTCAGTCAGGAATAACCACACCAGTTTATTCAAAGTTAGTGAATTTATTTCCCTATATTAACAAAGCTAGCACAATATAAATGTGTCTCAACACCAAATGATAAACATAGATGAACATTAATAGCTGTCCATAACGGCGAAACAAGTGCAATCTATGCAGCATTTGAATAACAAGGCATTCGATAATAGCAATGCAAATCACTAATACGATAATCTGTAATGAACTAATTGCATACATCTAGTCAGCATAACAAGGTCTCAAATTGCATCGTGCAACAGAAGGAATCCTCATCTAACCCCAAATTAGCATCAGCATGTGGGACTTCATGCGAAAACAATTTAGCAACATTAATTTAGAAAAACTCCTAGCTAGGGATCTTGTCAAAAATCAGCAGTTGGTTACCTAAAAGAAACACAATGCAATTTTACAATTTTCCTTTCATATTTACCAATTACGATCAGCATACAAGGAAGTCTTCGTCTCACAGGTACCGTTTCTCGATCAGCATGGGTACCGTTTCGATCAGCATGGGACGGGGCAAAGGGGCAGGGGTGGACGGGGCAATTGCCTCACGGCGGCAAGGTAAAACTAATACTTCATGCAAGGGGATCAAAGTTAAAGTCTCTAGGGCAAGAATCATTTAAAGTCTCTTTCTCTCGATTAGAGAAAGCATCAAAGTCTCTTTCAAAATGGCGTCGCAGCAAGGTGGGCCATAATAGCTACGGAATGACGCAATGTCGGGCAATAGCTGGTAATGGCTACTTTCTTCTCGTGCACCTGGTTTTTTATAGACAACAGTTCAAATCCAGTAGGGTCTTCCATTGGAGGGTTCATAGGTTAGCTTCAAATTGTCCAATCAAAAACGACAGTTCTCAAGCTTTTACTTAAGCATACATTATCCTTGGAGATGGGTACGCAAGTTGCAACATTTTATACCAATTAGCTCACTTTCAGAGCTTCCATTGTCCGCACCTGCAGATCGACCTTGGAGTAAAGAGAAAAATGCCAAGCTGGCACGAAACTTTAAGATAGGCATGTGAACGATCTCAGTGGAAAAGTACAGCTTCAAGCAAAAATACACGTTTAATAGCACATTGGAAAAATACGAGCATCTAAACCGTGAGACCAGGCAACTAGGCCAAAGCCTCCGCTAAAGTTATGCTAAGCTAAAACATTTCAAACAAGCAAATCGTAGCACACGTTTATGATTATGTCGGATTAGTGCAATTCTAATACATCACGTTATATAAAGCACGCTTATAAATGTTGGCAAACTATTCTAAGGGCACATTTTGTCCCCGTACAATCTTTATTAGTTCGGTTAAAGTCACACATGATTATTGCAACACTACGTTTAAGCGCTAATAAATGTAAAACCTTCATTTCTGCTTTATCAATCCCTCCTCTGATGACTACTTGTCATCACACCAAACCATGCCCACAAATTTTATTCCATTAAAATTCTGTCAGTTCTCTTTTCCTTTTAATTCCCCTAGTTTTCGCTTTGTATTCTTCTGCCATTCTTTTCATTATTTTCTCTTCCTTCCTTCTTTTAATTCTTTCCATGATCATTATTATTCCCCTTTTTATTCCCCAAATTCAAAATATGCAAATCACTACAATTAATATTCCCTCTATTATTTTTAGTAATATTCCATTCCAAATTCCCCCAATCCAATTTCCCACTGAAGCAATTCCTTTTCCAACCTTCTCCCACACTCCTGGTCCTTTCAATTCCTTCAAATCTGCACTCTCTTTTGTTAGATTAGCAAGCATAGTTTTAATTTTCACACTATTGTCAGGAATATATGTACAACAGTGTCGTGCACCAAGCATTTTGCAAACGCCGCCATCCTTTGCTAAAAGAATGTCTAAAGCAAGCCTATTTTGAAGAGTCATAGCTCTTTCCGCTGCAAGTTCAGCATCTATCAGGATTATAGCACCTGAAAACTTTGTCAACATGTTATCCACTATAGTAGACAACTTTCTTATTTTGATGGAATTCAACACAACTCCCAATGAAGGAATCATGGCTCCAAATATATCTCCTACCACAGCAGCTGCGGTCTCTCTTTTCTGGATACGATGGGATCCAGATGTCTTTTGAATCATCGATAGGTCATCCAGTTGATAAACCTTTGGGAACACTATACCCAAATAACATCTCCCCCACCACCCCTTTGGAAGACGATAATAGGCATTATACCCACAAATGTAATATACACCTGGAATGACAGGGTCAAGTCCGTTCATCATGAATGTCCATTTGGCCTTAAAGATAAACGTATGTTTACACTCACTCGCTCCTACAAAAATGTTATCATAATAAGATTCACCTCGATATATACAAAATTTCCCTACATGCCAAGCATCTAAAGCAATTCTCCCTTGTGTCTTTATTGCGGCAAAATCATAATTATCTACTGAAGTCCTCTTATGTAGCTCCTTTTCTAATTTCGCATTCATCTGTGCCCTTCTATCATATGTGCGATCTAAAAAGCTTATTTCTACTGCAGAGAGCGAGCAGGTAAGATTTTCCCTATGAGCGTGAGCCGTTTCAAAAGGTAGCATTGGCTCGAAAAATTCCCTCATTATTTTAGCATCCCAATCCTTAGCAATCTGGCTTAGCTGCGCTATTATAGGAACATATGCAAAGGTAACATCATAATTCGAGTAAAAATACTGTATGTTAGTTTGACCATAAAATCTAGACATTACTATACTACATGTAATCCCGTAGGTAAGAGGCATGTGGTGATATGTCACCCCTTCCTTTACTGATGTCGGTATCTGTGTACACACATAACAATCTTTCGCATCCATAGTCTCAACATATTCTGTTAGCAAGCGATAGAAAACATTATATGAAAGCTCTTTCTTATCATGCAAGTGTCTCTCATCTAATTCTAGTCTTTTCAATGCGGTTAGTTCAGTGACACTAACAGGAGCAAAAGTAGAAGCGTCAATTTTCTCATTCTCACCCTTTCCATGCATTGCAAGCACTATTGCCATTATTATTAGTACACATGCAATTATCAAGCCTATACACACATATTTACAATATTTCTTTCTACTGTTTTGCGTCATGATCTGTATAGAATCAGAGAGCTAGAAGCACCTATAAATGAAACTATTTAGCAATTCAGTTACAAAGCTGAACGAGCGCAATGTTCACACAGTTTTCTTCAGGAGGCCAGTCACTTATCGGTTAGCAGCATTTGTCTCAATTCGGCAATAACTCAGTCTTTATCGGTTTAGCAAATGTCTCATCCGGTTTAGCAATGTCTCAGCTGGTTTTATCACTTTAGATTGTAGCAGGCAATGTCATTTATCACCCTTTCAATCAACACTGTCCATAAAACTTTTCTTTTCTATTGGTATCTCTTCTTCTTCGTTCTCGATGCTTAGAGATACAAACTCGTCAGTCCAATCGTCATTGACTGCATATGCCCATTCTGGACCAGAATATCTCCTATTCGGTATCCTTTTCCTTTTCAATTTTGCTTCTCTTTTCGATTCTGCCTCGCTGGTACTTTCCTCTTTTGTCAAGTCTTTTTCTTCACTCGAGGTTGGTACCACGACAGACACTTCCTTTCTTTTCTCTTTCACTTTTGGCCTTTCTCCGTCGTTCAAACCTTCTCCAATCCTTTGTTTTACTGGTGATATACTTAGCCTCCTCTTTGCACCGTGTCCATTTGATGGACCTGCGACCTTTTCTGTAGAAGCTTGAACCCTTTCGTTCTGTCCTCCCTTGTCCCCTCTTTCTGGGGAATCGATCACGTTCTCCTTTTCCTTTTCTGTATCGTCTGCTTCTGGGAAAGCCCTCCTCTGATCAGGCTCTCCTGCTTTTTCACCTTTTTCGAGCCCTTCGTCACCGTTACTTTCGTCAGGCTCTGTATCACTTTCAGCTGCTTCAGGTTCCTTGTCACCCTCAGCTGCTTCAGGCTCTTTGCTACCCTCAGCTGCTTCAGGTTCTTTGTCACCTTCAGCTGCTTCGTCGCAGTCTGAACTTTCTCCTTGGTCTTCCCCAAGTGAGTTAGTCTCTTCGTCCTCCAATAATATCTCTCTCTCTTCCGTTTGTGCCTGTTCGTTTTCAGTTCAGTTTTGTTCTGTTTCAGCACTCAGCACTGTTTTATCAGGCACTGGCAGTTTCAGCGCTTCAACTTCCTCATCAGTGGGACACAGCACCTTCTTTGTGTGACTGGCGTGAATCCAGTTGGGAACCCCCGCACACTTCACGGCGGTAGTTGTCGTCAGGATCACTTGGAAAGGGCCTTTCCAACGGGGTTCCAGACACGACTTCCTCACGTGCTTCTTTACCACGACCCAGTCACCTGCTTTCAGTGCGTGTCCTGGACCTTGGATCGGTGGCAAGGTGGTTGCTTCCACCTGGTGAGAGAAAGAGCGAACCACGTCAGCCAGACCCTTGCAGTAGTCTAACACCATATCATCTGTAATATTCAAAAGCGCGTTTGCGGGAACTGCAGGAAGCCTCATAGCCCTGCCCATGAGAATTTCGTGCGGAGACAATCCAGTCTTTCTATCAGGGGTGTTTCTCATTGACATTAGCACCAAGGGCAATGCGTCAGGCCATTTCAAATTTGTCGATGCACATATTTTCGCCATTCTTGATTTCAGTGTACCATTCATCTGCTCCACCAGTCCTGATGCTTCAGGGCGATAGCTACAATGCAGTTTTTGCTCAATGTTCAGCGCTTCGCAGAGTAACTTTATCACCTCGTTATTGAAGTGACTTCTCCTATCTGATTCTAAAGAGATCGGGAATCCGAAACGTGGTATTAACTCCCTCAACAATAGCTTTGCAACTGTAAGGCTGTCATTTCTACGTGTGGGGTATGCCTCAATCCAGTGACTAAAAATGCATACAATCACCAACACATACTTCAGACCTCCATGCATAGGCATCTCAATGAAATCTATCTGCATACGACTAAACGGGCCACTTGCTCTACCAATGTGGCTCGCGTTCACAACCGTTCCCTTTCCTGGGTTCATCTGCTGGCTAGTGACACATCGATGGCAAACTGCTTCTGCAGCTTGACGAAATCTTGGGTTAAACCAATCAGTTTTGAACAATCTTATCATGGCATCTCTCCCTAGGTGAGCTTGCCCATGATAGAACCGCGCAAGCTGTGATAAGAGACTGTTTGGCAAAACAAATTTTCCCTCATTTGAAACCCATAACTCATCTGGTCTCTTTATACATTGTGATTTAATCCAGGACTCTCTTTCATCCTCCCTGACGTTATTCTGTAGTGCTTTTAATTCATCGATTGTATCTACAACCTTCAAGGCAAATGCCTCAGCTGGTTCGAGTTCTGGTTCACTTATTGAATTCCATTCATCTCTGAGTAATATACAGTTCAAGGCACAAAATCTTGCGACTTGATCCGCATATGCATTTCCCAGAGAAACATAGTCTTGTCCTTTCGTATGAGCACTACACTTTACCACTGCAACTTCGGCTGGCATTTGAATGGCGTGTAACAATTCCCTTATTCTCTCCCCGTTTTTCGCTGGGGATCCTGAAGAGGTCAGGAAACCTCTCTGTGACCATAGTTGTCCAAAATCATGCACAATCCCAAACCCGTACTGACTATCAGTGTAAATGGTGACTTTCATCAATGCAGACAGTTGACATGCTCTTGTAAGGGCTACAAGTTCTGCTACTTGTGCAGAATAGACTCCTTGAAGCCAGGCCGCTTCCAAGACACCTGTTACAGTACATACAGCATATCCTGCTTTCAAAATTCCCATCCCATCTCTTAGACATGAACCATCAACAAAAACAATTTGGTCATTTTCATCAAGCTTAGTATCCTTAATGTCAGGTCGAGGTTTTGTGCAAAATTCAGTCACCTGAAGGCAGTCATGCTCGACGTCTTCAGCGTTCTCAATTTCAGCATTTTCACCAGGAAGCAAAGTTGCTGGATTCAACGTAGTGCACCTTTTCAGCTGCACGTTCGGTGAGCCCAGAATTATCGTTTCATACCTTGTGAGTCTTGCTCCGGTCATGTGTTGCGTTCAGGAGCGGGTCAAAAGTATCTCAACTGAGTGAGGGACCATGACTGTTACTGGGTGTCCCATCACTATTCCTTCACTCTGAGTGAGGCTGATACCAACTGCTGCCACGGCGCGCAAACACCCTGGGAGTGCTGCTGCGACCGGATCCAAAGTAGCTGAAAAATACGCTACTGGTCTGTTTACGCCACCATGGGCTTGAGTCAAGACAGACAAAGAACATGCATCACGTTCATGACAAAACAATGTGAAAGGCTTTGTGTAATCAGGCATACCTAAAGCTGGAGCCCTGCACATGCACTCTTTCAATTCAACAAAAGCATCCATCTCATCTCCTTTCAGTTCAATTTGATCCAAGGCATCCTTCTGGGTCAGTTTCAGTAAAGGCTTTGCTAGAGTCGAGAAGTTGGGAATCCACTGGCGACAGTAGCCCACCATTCCCAAAAACTTCCTCACCTCCCTCCTTGTCTTGGGTGGACTCATTTGAAGTACACTTGTTATTCTTCCCTTCATTATTCTCCGTGACCCTTTCTCTATCTGGTGACCCAAGTATTTCACCTTCTTCTGACAGAACTGCAATTTGGAAGGAGACACCTTGTGCCCATTCCTTCCCAAATGGTTCAACAGAGCAATGGTATCGGCTGTGCAGCCACTTTCTGTCTTTGATGCAACCAGTAAGTCATCAATGTACTGTACTAGGGTTGACTCAAACGGCAATTCTAATGCTTCCAAATCTTTCTTTAGAATCTGATTGAAGATTGACGGTGACTCAGAAAACCCTTGAGGAATTCGACACCAACTGTATACTCTGTCTAGGAATTTGAAACAAAAGAGGAATTGGCTGTCCTCATGAAGGGGCACAGAAAAGAATGCTTGTGACAAGTCGATGACTGAGAACCATTCGGCATCGCAAGGGACTTGAAACATTATCACAGCTGGATTCGGTACTACAGGGCAACACTTGACTATGATGTCATTTATTTTCCTCAAGTCCTGCACTAGTCGGACCTTTCCACTTGGCTTTATCAGTCCCATTATTGGTGAATTGCATGGACTGCTTAACACTTCTTTCAGTACTCCCTGCTTTACAAATTCGTCAATAAGTTGGGCAACTTTCATGAGGGTATCTTGTGCCATGTGGTATTGTGGGGTCTGGGGAAAGATTGCATTGGGCTTTACAGTCACTTTCACTGGTTCCACTCCTTTCATCAATCCCACCTCTTTCCCTGTCATATCCCACACTTCCTTTCCGACTGTTTCCCGTAATTCGGCTGGAATATCTTCTTCAGTTATCATCGGGAAAAGACAAATCAGAGGATATTCTTCATCGACAGTTTCCATCTCATCCCCCTCTACACTGTCCTCTTCTTCCCCATCACTGCTCGTCTGGATTGTTATTCCTTCGTTCGAACACATGATCGAACAACCCAATTTGCACAATAGGTCTCTCCCTAACAGTGCTATCGGGCTTGAGTCACATACCACAAACTGATGCACCCCTTGATAGTTACCGATGCTGACTGGTACCGGATCTGTTATTGGGTTCGTCAGGTGCCTATTTGCTACTCCCACCACTTGAACTGTCCTCCCTGAGAGTGGCAAATTTGGTACTTCACTGCTCTTAACAGTTGAACGTGTGGCTCCTGTGTCAACCAAGAATGAAACACGATGACCCATTACTCTTCCCTCTACGTACGGACCCTTTTGATCAACTTCCAAGGATGCTGCAAGCACACAGTCTCCTTCTTCTTCTGAACTTTCACTCTCCCATACATTGTTTATTCCACTCTCACTGTGTAGTGGGAACTGCTGTACGGTGCCATTTGTACTCATTACCTGACCCGAGACCTGTGGAGGAACCATCACTTGCTGCTGACTCATTGGTGCCAAAGGTATTTGCATTTGCTGATTAGGTACCATGGGTAACTGCTGTTGCATCGGCTGCATTTGCGTCATCTGCATACGAGGCATCTGCATCTGCTGCGGCTGCATAGGTTGTAATCCCTGCAACTGATTTACGGTCTGAAAATTTGGGTTTGGACCTCTCATTTTCGGTCCCCTCATTGTCTGAAATGCATTGACATCATTGTTTTGCTGACCAACACCTGCACCTGCACCTGCACCTTCCTGCACCACCATCGGGCACTCGCGTTTCCAATGACCGACAATTCCGCACACGTGACACGGCATCACCTTCTTCATTGCCTGCACACCAGTCACAACAGTGTTCAAATCCGGACCATTATTCACAAAACCTCCTCTGCCTCTGCCTCTGGCCTGTGGCTGAAACATCATATTTCCCTGCAACTGCGGCTGCGGTTGCGGTACCTGCTGTTGGAACCCTTGCATCCCTTGCAAACCTTGCAGACCTGTCTGAGCTGCTTTAAGTTGCATCATCATCACCTTCTCTTTCAGCCTTTTCTGTTTCACTTCAATTTCGTCGCTACAGTATTTCGCATAATTCAACACCTCATCAATCGGTTTCGACTGCCAACAAATCAAATGCGACTTTATCATCTGACTTATCTCTGGTCTCAGCCCTTCCACAAATCTAAACACAAAATGAAGCATGTCCTTCGCCTCTATTGTCTCCGTGCCACTGTAGTTCTTAAACGCCTTCAACAACCTCTCATAGTAACTATGAATCGACTCTTTAGCCTCTTGGGCCGTTCGATCGATCTTCTGCCAATCCACATTTTTCGCGGCAACCTTCGTCTTCAAATGCTCAATCACCTTATAGTACAAGCTCATCACCATAGGTGATGGTGCACCCGTCTCCCTGTCTCTCTCTGGTTCACTTGTCGGCCAACCTACAGCTCTTTTGCAATCCTCCCACAAATCTGCTGGAACCACAATCTCAAAAAGAGTGTTCAGGTCTTCCCAAAGACATTTTGCAAGCTTCACAAACCTGTCAGTCTGTTGATACCATTCAATCGGTTTCTCTCTCAGTTTGGGAAAATCATCCGTAAAAGACTGAATGTCACTTCTGTGCCATGGTACATGTATTAATTTTCCCCCTGCTGTCTCCCTCATTGGTAACATGGTTACTGCTTCGCTACTCTGTGGTCTTTTCTCATTGTTCTCTGTAGCACTGTCCCTCCTCTTTTCCTTTCTCTTTACCCACCTACTTTCCCACTTGTCCAAACACCTCCACACTTGTGCACTCTGCAGCAATTCTCTAAGGTGCGCCTTCATGCCTGCTGACCTCATGTGTTCAAAATCTGTGGTCCCAAAATCCAATCTATAGCTCCTGCTCAAGTGTTTCGTCTTGTCTATATCAACCCCGTTTTTGTCAGCTACTTCCTGCAAGCTTTTGTGTACCTTGTTCACTTCTTTTGTTATCCTGGGACATAGATACCTCAGCTCTTCTTCCGAGTAGGACTCTAACCTATTTACACCCATAGTCCCTTCCACCAATTCTTGTGCTTCCATGTTCAACCTTCAGATAATCTTCTCCCTTCCCACTGTCCGAGCTTTGTGTGGAATTTAGACTGTTGAACCATTGTGTCAGCTGTTGTGCATTCAACCCCATCAGTGTAGCATTCACATCGACTGCCATTGATGGTTGCGGCAACTTTTCAGTATTCGATGACAGAGGTATTATCAGTGGGGGACTCGACCTCACCAGTGTCGACTGAGCACATACGGGACTAAACTCCATCAAGGATCCGGGTCCATTTGGCTGAGCCGCTACAGAAGTTATCCCTGGAGTGTTTTCTATGCACCTCCTCTCTGTCCCATTCTGCAGCATTGATCCCTGACCGCTCATACCTAGATTAGGCTGACTGTACAAAGGTACCGGTGGACCTACAGTAATGGGTAGTGATATCGCATCTGGGTTTTGTCCATTTCCCATGTTCTGGGACATGTTCATTCCCACACTATGGGTCATCATTGCCGGCATGCCCATCTGACTCCCCGTCATCTGAGCATGTGCGTTTCCCCCCTGCATCTGTTTTTGAGGCATCAAAAACTGAGTTGATTCAGCTTGTGCCAATGTTGGGTTGTGACCATTCTGTCCTCCCATTGCGGCTGGATCTAAAATCATTCCCGTACTATTGTCGCTGCTGTAATACCTTGGGACCTGCGGCTGATAATTTTCTGCAGGTTTCAACATAGGCACATCTGGATATATTCTCCTAACCTGCGGTATCTGCGGGGTGAACAGTAGACTCGGGTCCTTAGATCCCGATGAAGCCTCTGAACTCTGAGTTTCATTATTCTGTACCGATGCCGGAGGGGCAGAACTGGTACTTGGACCTTGTCCACTCTCTGCATAAGGTGGTGGACGGTCGTTCAGCAATTGCATTATTAACTCCTCATCCTCTAACTCCTCTTCTCTTCTCAACTTTTCCTCGTCCTCTCTATCCTTGGAACACCTCCTGTTTGTCTTACAGGTAGCTTTCTTACCTGTCTCCTCTTCTTCCTTAGTAATTGCGGGAAACGATTTTATCCCCTGCAATACATCTGACCTCCACACCTTTTGTGCATTATCCCACCTAGCGTCCGCTAGTGTCTTTTCTACCTTTCTTATCCTGTTCTCGAACTTATTTTGCTGTTGCTGTCTAGCCATCAGTTCCCAAATTGCTAGCGCCTCAAACTGTGCTGGCCTTGGAGGTACCTTCATGTCGTACATCGTGAATCTCAAATTCTCTAGGATCCTTATATTGAATGTCCCATGAATCGGGAACGCTACGCTCCCATGTTTCTCTGTCAGCTTGTGCCATTGCTTTAGCCAAAGGCACGGAGCTACCCCTTTTTCCTCCATTACAATGTAAGCTGGTGTACCCTCGGGCGGCGTCTCCTCTCCTACGCTCGCTTTAATGTAAGACTCCCCCTTCATTGCACTCCTGAATGCTTTAAAGAATTTCATTTTCTCGTCTTTTATTTCACAAAATTTGTAATCAATAGGTGACTTTAATTCCCGGAATACTCTTCGCTTGCCTTTCCCTTTCCAAACGAGCCCCACGGACTGCGTCCAATCCGTGCGCGACCCTTCTCTACAACCAACCTATCCCAGCGCGGCTCCTAGTGACGTCACACTCACACACACTGCGGCTGACAAAGCCTCGCGGCTAGTCCTCCTTCACTCAGCTCCTCTCGTAACAACTTCTTGCATGTATCGCGAGCTACCAAAAAATAAAACAGATCTGTCGGTTTACTACAGGAAGGGTAACACAGTCGCTTCAGGACCTTAGGGATTTTTCACTAGCCTCGGCAGTTATTCCATCTTTCTCGGTCCCCACGTTCGCAAGCAAATCTGACCCGCAGACCTACTCTCAACTTGTCAATGATCTATTCTAGTGCACTTAGAATCTTGTCAAAGCCCGAAGTCGAAGTTCCTTTCACTCCCTTAACACACGTACCGACTCGTTGACCACGCCCGATCAACCTACTAAACCGCCCAGACCACAACATGGATCAACATACTCCGGAGTCTCTTGACCTCGCAGGGCCCGTCTCAACAACAACAACCACGTGGACCTTTTTATGCACAAAGCGCCACACGCACATGAAGTTCGACGACTTCCCTACTCTCACACTCGGAGCCGCACCTCCGCTATTTCTATGAAGTTCGACGACTTCTCTACTTCTACACTCGGAGTCGCACCTCCGCTATCCTCTAAGAAGAAAAATCCTCGCAACCCTTTCACACACCCTGCGGCAATAAGCTGTGCAAGCGCAAAACCCTAACTTTACTCATACCATCACTAGTACCGCCAACGCTGATCTCACACCTCCGTTCTCTCCATTCGCAAGCTCCGAGATCCCGGGAAAGTCGCGGTGGACCTAGCCCATCATCATTCTGTCAATCAGTTTTATCCAAGAAAAATCTAATTCAACTTCTCGAGTGTGGTCTCAAAAATCAAAACCGTTAATTCAACACCATGTACTTTAAGAGTACAGGGTCCCAAAAGACGAAACCGTCCTCTGCTACCATCTACTGATAGAGCGGTCCGTACTAATAATTTACCTGTATTCGGACGCTCTTTAGGCCGATGAATCTTTTGGCTAAGTGGGAACTCTCCGTACTCTATATCGATCAATTTCATCGAATCAATAATCAATAACGAACATAAGCAATACCCTGATCAACATAACACTTGACAATTAATCCAGAATACATTTCGGCGAACCCTGACCTTTCAGTCAGGAATAACCACACCAGTTTATTCAAAGTTAGTGAATTTATTTCCCTATATTAACAAAGCTAGCACAATATAAATGTGTCTCAACACCAAATGATAAACATAAATGAACATTAATAGCTGTCCATAACGGCGAAACAAGTGCAATCTATGCAGCATTTGAATAACAAGGCATTCGATAATAGCAATGCAAATCACTAATACGATAATCTGTAATGAACTAATTGCATACATCTAGTCAGCATAACAAGGTCTCAAATTGCATCGTGCAACAGAAGGAATCCTCATCTAACCCCAAATTAGCATCAGCATGTGGGACTTCATGCGAAAACAATTTAGCAACATTAATTTAGAAAAACTCCTAGCTAGGGATCTTGTCAAAAATCAGCAGTTGGTTACCTAAAAGAAACACAATGCAATTTTACAATTTTCCTTTCATATTTACCAATTACGATCAGCATACAAGGAAGTCTTCGTCTCACAGGTACCGTTTCTCGATCAGCATGGGTACCTTTTCGATCAGCATGGGACGGGGCAAAGGGGCAGGGGTGGACGGGGCAATTGCCTCACGGCGGCAAGGTAAAACTAATACTTCATGCAAGGGGATCAAAGTTAAAGTCTCTAGGGCAAGAATCATTTAAAGTCTCTTTCTCTCGATTAGAGAAAGCATCAAAGTCTCTTTCAAAATGGCGTCGCAGCAAGGTGGGCCATAATAGCTACGGAATGACGCAATGTCGGGCAATAGCTGGTAATGGCTACTTTCTTCTCGTGCACCTGGTTTTTTATAGACAACAGTTCAAATCCAGTAGGGTCTTCCATTGGAGGGTTCATAGGTTAGCTTCAAATTGTCCAATCAAAAACGACAGTTCTCAAGCTTTTACTTAAGCATACATTATCCTTGGAGATGGGTACGCAAGTTGCAACATTTTATACCAATTAGCTCACTTTCAGAGCTTCCATTGTCCGCACCTGCAGATCGACCTTGGAGTAAAGAGAAAAATGCCAAGCTGGCACGAAACTTTAAGATAAGCATGTGAACGATCTCAGTGGAAAAGTACAGCTTCAAGCAAAAATACACGTTTAATAGCACATTGGAAAAATACGAGCATCTAAACCGTGAGACCAGGCAACTAGGCCAAAGCCTCCGCTAAAGTTATGCTAAGCTAAAACATTTCAAACAAGCAAATCGTAGCACACGTTTATGATTATGTCGGATTAGTGCAATTCTAATACATCACGTTATATAAAGCACGCTTATAAATGTTGGCAAACTATTCTAAGGGCACATTTTGTCCCCGTACAATCTTTATTAGTTCGGTTAAAGTCACACATGATTATTGCAACACTACATTTAAGCGCTAATAAATGTAAAACCTTCATTTCTGCTTCATCAATCACAGCCTTAGACGTCACGTCTTCCCCTCAGGTTTGACACTTTTGTGTAATGTCTGAGGCAGCAAATGTGTCCCTCAGTTTACGCTCTGTGCCTATGCAGGCTACAAAAGCTGAGTTATCCCAGAAGTAATACAGCTCTATGACTCAGGTATTAGACGGCAGTAAAACCATTTGGTAGCCCCTTAATATTGAACATTGCCTTTTCGGCTTGTGATAGAGGAAAGACAATCACATATCTAGAATTTTGTAGTCTGATCTGAGGCTACAAGATCTGGACTATAGCCTGTACCTGCATTCCATGTAAACCACTTCTTTACGTTTTTACCATTACTTTTATGACTATCCGTCAATCGACATTCCAGAATGTTGTAATTGCTGATCTGTCACCGAACTGAACACCTCTCCCGGAGAGAAGAGCTCTGCGGTTGAGTACATTGATCCCTGGACACCTCTCTGTCACTGTTAGGGACACCTCTACTTGAGAAAGAGGTGCCTCATGCCTGGGTTTGCATAATGAGAAGCGATTGGGCCACTTCTTACTGATGAACAGTTCTTGATCCAAAAGCAAAGAGCGGAAGCAGCATTGCAGAATGCGGTGGAAAGCTGCAATGACAAAATGATTAATTATCATTAACTTTCATGAGTCTGTGTTTACTAGAAGTACTTCAGATCGTTAACAAAAACTGTGGATTTAGCGGTGAACGTGCAGCGTTTGAAATGAAGATGCACAGCCACAGAATACACGATACTTTTCCGGAATCATTTTAACTTGAAAAGAATTATACTCAGGGGTCTCCAACACCTTTCTC
This sequence comes from Pleurodeles waltl, assembly GCF_031143425.1. Taxonomy (NCBI): domain Eukaryota; kingdom Metazoa; phylum Chordata; class Amphibia; order Caudata; family Salamandridae; genus Pleurodeles; species Pleurodeles waltl. Next base: position 1,413,278,060 of record NC_090444.1, on the reverse strand, counting down.
CAGTAACCTATATTATTCTGAAAGCATAGAAACAAAAAACACCTGGCAATCGCCTCAGAGTGAAATGAATAGGCTTCTGGGTATTTCTTCCTTTATTATTCTGTGTGGATTACCAACATCCTTCATGAAGTGAAACCTAAAACTACATAATGCGCATTATAATATGAGGAAGTCTTCACCAGAAAAGTATCTGATTTCTGCTGCTGGTGCTCAGAAATTATGCAAATGCCAGTAATCGAAAATAGGGATGGTATTGATTGCAAATCATTAGGGAAGTCTTCGAAAGATCAGTAGAGTCTGAGAATTTTTTTTTTCTTTCGGATACCTCCTTGTTAAGCTCTAAGAGATACCAGTGCTAACAGTATGGCAATATCTGAACATAAAACAGAACACTCGCCCTACACCCACTATTTCAGAAATAAATTACATATTTCGCTATCAACACTTCTAACTATCAAGACACATTACACAAAAGCAACTAGCCACTTCCGTTAGTGTCCATACACCAATCGTTTTACCAGTTGCATATGCGCCGATCTGGCATCTGAGACCGCTAAAATGTTTTTTTCTATGTCCTAATCCTATTTCATACGTTAGCAAAGTTTTTTCGACTATTTAAATGGAATTCTGATTGGCTATTGTATCAGTATATGGAAGGAGTGTATTGTAGGCATCCCTTTCAAATACCTGGCCCCTCATCATGAGTTTGGCGGTCCCACCACGGGGCCACCAAACTCGCAGGGAGGAGCGTATTGCAATATTCCTGCCGGGCTGACTGGCGGGAACATTGCAATATGCGTTCCCGGCGGGAACATTGCAATACGCATTCCCGCAGGTCAGTCCAGCAGGAACCGTGCTGCTATATAGTGCCATATCGCAGCACAGAGGGGGCCGTCCAGCGCCCTTAGATGAGCACTGTCTGCAAAGCAGACAGTGCACATTCTGACGGTGCTGGGCAGGAGGGCCCTCTGTGTCCCCCTTCACTTGCTCACTTTTTCATGGTGGGAAAAACGGCATGAAAAATCTAGCGGAGAACAAGGTTGTTATCACTCAGGCGGCGCTGAGTTCCCCACCGCCCTAGCTGACTACAACCAAGATCGCCGTCAGCCTAATGGGAACAATGTTCCGGACAAAAACGGCAGTCCCCTGGTGAGTCTGCCCACCATGGTTGTAGTTGGGCATTCAGACCACCCGGAGTGCAGCGGTCTGACCTTCAACACAAGTGTTGCTGTCTTTGGACCGCCACACTCGTAATGAGGCCCTAAATCTTTATTTTGTGTCTCTGTTTTGCAACTGGAATGTGGACGTAAAACATTGAATATTTACAAATGCCTCAAAGCAGGTGGTAACCCATTTGCCAATGGGAAGTAGTCTCCTAGGGACCCTTTTTAAACTTAAGAAAAACTTTTGTTGAAGAGTAGCCATTGGTCCTGCTCTAAATCAGAATTTAGAGGAAAAAAAAACTTTTTTTTAAACACAGCCCTATTTCCTGTCACAGATACGGTGGTCCACTGATAGACAGGCACTATTCCTGTGCATATTAATTAGGCTGGATTGCAACTCAATCTGATTCTATTTTTCATGAGCCAACCTAATGGTGAAACCAGTATTTTGTGAGCAGTACATGGTACACCTAGCCTACAGTTGGCTATCACATCAAGCAGAAAACAATATCAAGTTCATACTAACTCTAACCACCATTCAATGCCTGTGTTACCAACCTATGAGGCACCGTGAATGGGGTACTCCCCTACTGCTTCATTCCTTTGATGCCAATATCATATACCGACAGTGCTAATCAGTATCAAATTAGCCAACCGGGATTCAACAGGACTGCAGTTGTCCCTCCTACATCCTAATCCTTCTATCATCCTCACATTAAGCAAGCATTTCAGACTACACGTAACATAGCTATGAAGCAAGAAATATGAGGTGAGAAGGACACATACATTGCTGCCTACATAGGCAGACAAACGTATCTAAATATCAACCAACAACTGGAACCCTGGAATGCCCATAATTCAACATCATCCGGTAGACAAAACTAACACATATGGAAGAAAGCATTAACATTGTGCAAGCTCAGCACTGCCCAGTATAGCACTAAAACTACAATATAACACGTCTTAACCCCAAAGCAAAAGGAAACATTTAATTCAAAAACACTATTATTATTAGGATGGAAAAAAATATTTGTCATTTTGATACTTGATAATTCAACTGTTTCGATCTTCATGAAACTATACTAGTGAAAATCGGCACTAACACTGAAATGAACATAGAAAAATACTATCATTCAATTAAATGATCATCCAAGTATTTAGAGCTTCGTGAAACTCTTGTCACACTATCCACTATTTTACATCATTACTCATCACACTAATCTGTCTTGTCAAGTTGTACAATACTTTCATGACAGAGAGCAGTGTGCAATATTTTGCATTATCCGGCAATTCATCAACAATGTTCCCCTTCTGAGCTTTTTAGGGGCCTATCTGAAGCATCCAATCCAAAGACCTCAACATGCTCTATTTTACAGACCAAAACACCTAGGTGTTCCTATCAAAACTACCCATTATCTCACTTTTGATGACCAACACCATTCCTATTTACTCACAAAAGACCCACCAGCATAAAAAAAGGAATTATAAAACATTAATAATATTAAATAAGTTATCAAGTAAAACTAATGAAATTAAAAAAAATGATAAAATGAAAACTCATTTTCAAAATAGTATTATTAAATACGCTGGTCTAGGATTTTAAAAGTGATTAATAACAAATGATTAACATAAACAATTAAACATAATTAATTATCACCTTTTGTTTTTGTTAAATTGAAAAATAATCTTAAAAATAAAAACAATATTTTATATTTTCTGTGACTTCCCACCCTACTCCCCTAAAAACACAATAATTAAATTAAAAATCATTACCTACACTTTAGAAAATTCAAATTGCAAACTGTACTAAAATAACAATATACTAATTAACCAATTAAATAATTATTTACCAATCATTAATATAATTACATACAATTAATTAATATAAAAAAAATATATAAAAGGCAATTTCCCACTCTGACCTTCTGTGACCCTACAATCTGCTACTAAGATGCAACGTACTAATTAGTTTTAAAAATGTAAATGCTACTTTAAATCTTACAAACTGTACTAAAGACATTAAAATATCAATTAATCAATTTAATGATGCACATAAATATCAATTAATTATATAATTAACATAAAAAGGAAATTAAAAACTAAAAACAATAATTCACATTTTAAATAACTTCCCACCCTAATACCTTGCAAACTCAACAACTCACTACTGAAAACAATTACTAAATAAATGTAAAACATTTTGAAGTACATACGTAAAATTCAAACAATATTTAAAAAATAACAATTCTTATAACACTAATACTTAAAATAATATAACAAATATATATTGAATTAATTAGAAAATGATACCAAATACAGCTAAATGAAATTAAACAATATTATATACAATAATATTTCCAAAATAGTTTTACTAACCTAAAAAATTATATTCTTACCTCCTGTGTTCTGTCACATTATATTTTTGTCATAATATTAATGTAGCATAATAGTTTTTCCTTGATATTTTGATCATTCACCGCAAGAGATGGCTGACTTCACAGTATTCACTACCTATCTGGGAACTGACATGGGCCCTAATAATGTCCTTGGTGGTAAAAACCGTCTACCGCCGCGGTGACGGCTGCCAAAGGACCGTCACCACGGCTACCATCCGTCCGCCATATTATGAGCATTGCCGGACTTCTGCAACAAGAAGGGCTGAAATTCGGCAGTGATCATAACGGCGGATGGTGGTAAGGTGGCGCTGCTACCACCAGCACCGCCACGCTAGTAGACCGCCGCCATCCGTATCATGACCTGTGATGCGGCCTGGTGGTGTTTTGATGGCGGGCGCTGCTGGTGGTAGCAGCGCCCCTTCCCGTTCCCTGACGGAAGACCACCAGGAAGAAGGTAAGTTGGGCTTCCGACAGGGGAGAGAGGTGGAGTGTTGTGTGTGTGTGTGTGTGGGGTTGTGTGCATGAATGTGTGATTGTGTGCGTGAATGGGTCTGTGTGTGTAGTGTTGTTTGCATGGGTGTATGCATGTGTGTGAACGTGTGCAAGAATGGTAATGTGAGTGCGTGTCTGCATGTCAGTGTGAATGTGTGTACAAATGTGTGCGAGCATGACTGGATGTATGCCTGAATGAATGCGTGTATGCCAGTGTGAGTGAGTGGGTGCATGCGTGGTGCGTGTCTGCATGTGTGTCTTTGTATGGGGGGTGAGAGGATCGGATGGGGGGAGTGTGGATGGAAATGGGGTGGGGGGCATCGGGGAGTGTCGGCGGTGGGGAGCCGCCTACCGGTGACAGGCAAGGAATTCCCTGTCTCCGGTAGGGCCTACCGCCATGGTTTTCATGGCATTGCTAACGCCATGAAAACCATGGTGGTAGGCTCGCTCAAAATGCTGCCGGCGGTACTATAGCGGCCACCGGGCTGGAGATTGACATTTACGGCCCAGCGGCTGCTACCGCCATGGCGGTCTGAGTGGAGAAGTGGCGGGTTGGCTCCAGCCAACCCGCCATTCTTATATTGTGGCGGTATGTATCACCAGCCCATTGGCAGTGCTACCGCCACATTACCACTCACCGGCTGGGTCATAATGACCCCCATAATTCTTTCACTTAAGAATGCACCTCTGAGCCTTGTTACACAATCAATTTGTTCACCAGCTGTGGCCTCTCAGTGGGCAACATTACTGATGCCTGATACTTAAAGGATTCAGGTTTACTTCTACAGAATTTTACCAAACTGATCAGGCTTTCCACGATACAAACATAAATTATGCATATGTTTTTCACTCGCATCTTGAGATAAAGCTCATCTTCAACTGCCTAAATGCACAGGTCCTGACATTTCTATGACTCTTAGCCTGGATCTTTCATAAATTACCCTTTTCTGAAAGACATTCACATTAATGATAATCCAACGGGCCCACTAAATCTATCAATCAATCAATCAATCAATCAATCAATCAATCAGTACTTCTATAGCGTGGTTTATCACCTGTGGGGTCTCAAGGTGCTGATCTATGAGCACAACAAATGTAGTACAAGATTTCACCATTTGTACAAAACATGTCTTGCTTCCCTAAACTCTGTTGCTGAGATACCAGTCTTTAAGGGACACTGTCAGAAGGAAAGCTTACTGCTTACGCGTAATGAATGTGATAGTGCAATGCATCAGACTTGATTGTGCTGAGCCCATCTCTGAGAGGGAAATCCTGGTGTTGTTCACAAAGCATCCGCACTGCCTGCTTTGAGAATTCGGGCCGGATGTATCAAACTATTTTGAATACGCAAATGGTGCGATTTACAAAAATCCACCTTTTGCGAATGCAGAATAGCCATGCCGAATGTATGAAGGACATTTGCAGTAATTTTAAAGAATTGCTAAAATAGAGATTCCCTAAGATTGCAACTAATTTCTGCGATCCGCAAATTGCGAGTTGCAATTACGGAATCGCTATTTAAAAGTTTGAACCACTTGCAAATTGCGAATGGTTGCAAGATGGAGATTCTGCATGTACAATTTACCAACAACTCAAATCAGGTGGTAATCAGGTGCAACCTATAAAAAGAGGCCCAGAGTGCATTAGCCTTTTTCAACAATGGCTGCACTCTACTTCATGGCGAGAAGGATGAGGATCATGGCAGGTTTGAGAAGAGTGAGGAGGAGACAGGACCCCATTTTCAGAGTGCGCATTACTTTGTTTGACCAAACTGAGGAGGAGATATTTGCTAAGTATAGGTTGAATTCTGCCATGATACTAGACCTAATAGAAAATTTACAACCACAACTGCAGTGACACACTCACACAGAACCAATGCCATACCCACTCATGTCCAGGTATTATGCTCCCTGCACCTCTTAGCCTCAGGAAGCTATCAGGGTTGTAGCAGCAGCTGGAAGTGTGTCTCAAAGTGCACTCTTACGCTTCTTCTATGAGTTCCTCAATACAATGTTATCTAAAATCAATCAGCACATTAAATTCCCCAACACCCCACAGGACTTGTAGCTCACCAAATTAAATTCTTACGAGGTAGCCGAATTCCCACATCATTGGCTGCATTGATGAGACACATGTGGCAATCTGTCCACCATCTGATAATACATATTCAGGAATAGAAAAAATACCCATTCTGTGGACATACAGGTCATCTGCAATGCCTCACACATCATTACTGATTTAGTGGCCCGATTCCCTGGTAGCACACATAATTCGTACATCTTCAGACATAGTGGAATGGTCACATGGCTTTTTGCTGAGGAGTTTGGTAATGTAGCATATCATACAGGTGAGGACAGATATGACAATGGCACAATTTTCACTCCTGTCATGGAGACAGTGCAAATGCAGTGCAATCCTTCATCCTCACACCCTACCTCAATCCAGCCACACCAAGTGAATGGTGTTATAATGTGGTACATAGGAGAATGCAAAGTCTCATTGAGAGGACCTTTGGCTTGCTGAAAAGCCGCTTCCGGTGCCTGCACAAAAGTAGGGGGGCACTACAGTACAGTCCTGAAACCTGTTGTAAGATTGTGGCCACATGTGCTATGTTCCACAACCTCGCAACAACAAGAGGCATACCACTGGAACCCACAGATAGAGAGTCAGATGAGGATGATGACCCATTGCCACTCCCTCACCCAGCAGACTGATCCAGAGCAGCAGACCACAGGCAAAGAAGTGCTGAGATTATGCGTAACTATTTCTGATGTAAGTAATGACCACATCTTGTTTCTTTTTTGCTGCAGGTATCACATTTAATGCCTTAACTTCAGGTCAAATATGTGGGCATAGAACATAGGTAGTCCAAAGCACTATCTTTACTTAAATTAAACGTTATATTATTAACATCATATTAGTAATGCAATGTCACCAAATAAGCAAGGCCCAGCACATGTCCACATTACTTTTTGTGTCCATACACGTCACTCAAATGCTCAGTGGGCTCAGCGACAACTCATGTTGTGGGTTCTGAAACAGTACTGTGTCTGGAACTGTGATGCCTGGGATCTGTCACAGGGGCTGTGACACTACCGAGACTAGAGAGCTCCTCGCTATTCCCACCATCCAGCTTGCTGTTCGCAGCACTCTGGTCTGTCTGCATGTTCTCCAATGCATTGGTCACCTGCACAATCCCCGTGCAACATCCCCACTGCAATGTGTCATTTACACTTGCATGCTCACAGCACATTGTGACAGCAAAGCAGTTGCATTAGTGAGGCGCTTTACAGATCTGCTGACCCCATCCAGCCTACCCATCAATTGGTGATGGCACATACAGTGGGTGAAATGGTCCTGTTGCATTACAGTGCAGAGTTCCTTAATTGCATTTGTCGTCTCCCTTAGATTGACTACTGTCCTTTCTGTCCTTTCTGCAGTGTTTCATTCAGCTAGCACAAATTGTGATTGAGAGACACCAACTGTCTGTGCATTGAGTTCATGTGCTTACATTGTAGGCACTGCTCCTTTAACATGGATGGCTTCAGACCACCAAACAGATATGGGCCCTCACCTTCCTCTGAACTCTGTCTGACATCTGGACTATTTTTCATAGTGCATGGTAACATGGCATTTATCTGAGGGACAATTGTACATGCACATATGGTGATTCAACTAATTACTGCCCTTACCTTTGCTGGTGCCTGGTGTACCTGAAATGTATATGTTGGTGACCCCAACTACTGCTTCAGGCTGCAGTGTTGACCTCTGGGGGAGGATGGTGTCTGGTTGGATGGTCCTCCGTAAGAGCTCCTTTCTTCCTTCAGCCTGCTTGCTGCCTTCTCCTTGGCAAGTGAACGTAAGACATACCAGAAGTTGCGACTATCCTAAGTCTTGCGCTGCGCAACACCCACCTTGCTGATTTTAGCCTGAATGTCACTCCTCATTTTCCTCTTCTCACTTTCTGGAACATGGAGTGAGTTTTTACCAAATAACTTATCATAGTTCTTGACAACCTCTTCTTTGAGCACCTCCAATTCTTGCTCACTGAACTTGATCTTTCTCTTTCTTGCTCCTGTCTCCTTGCCATTCCCTTCAGTGGCCTTTGTGTCTTAGGGTCCTGGCTGACTCTCCTGAGTGCCACTCTGGTGCTGTGCTAACTATGTCTTCCTGCTCCTGTAGCTTCTGGAAACAGCATGCATTGACTCATTTCCTGGTTGTGATGTCATCATGCTGCTCCAGAATGGAAAACTTAGAATTTATGATTACCAAATACCGATTTGATATTTTACCGAATAGCTATTTGGTTATCGCTATTATTTTATAATTTTACGATTGCCTTGTTACATCCCATTTTGCAAATTCCAAATAGAGATTCAGTAGAAATCGCTATTTGGGTATCATAAATGCAAGGCCTCATACACATGGCCCTTTGTGAATGTGGAGAACTAACTACATGATACTGTCTAACTATCTAGGTTTCCCAGGAGTCCTTGAACCGTTATGTTGTTTGAAAATGGCAGCAGCAATATGGACTGTCAGGTATAACGTCCCCTTTGTTTCATGGCATCCGTGCTTGGTAATTGTGAATCAATGTTGCTGCAGCCAAGGCCTTATTACTTTGATTCAGGATTTCCTCTGGCAAAGAAAGAGTGCTTCCTTTGGAGCTTGTTGGGGAATGCAAACTTTGACCAATTTTAAACATTTAACTCTAATTGTTACAAAGTACATTAAAGATTGTTGCATTTACACTTTGGGTTTGATCCTGTAGTGGAACAGGAAGAATTCTCATGATTAGACAATGTTACACATAGAGGGCCTAATTCACAAAGGTGACTTACACTTTTGAGTTAGTTTACTAGTTTTAGCTATTCACAAACTTTGATTTTAAATTTACTCCACAAATGTGACTCATGTCTCACCCAAACAAATGGCTTGGGGACTATAAATGTTTGAGCATTTTACACTTTTGATTAAATAAGTTTTACTTGTTGGCAATAATATCTGAGTGTAAATTTACTCAAAAAATGTATGTTACACTCGAATTTTGTGAATGCTTGTGAAACATTGTAAAAAAACTTTAAAATCAAGACTTAAGGGCCTGATTACGGCATTCGCTGTCCCACCATGGGACTACCAATGCCGTGGGGAGGACACCACCATCATGCCGGTGGCGTCCCCCCACCGTAGTACAGTGTTCCCAACGGGCTGACTGGCGGGAACATTGTATTAAGATGTTCCTGCTGGTCAGTTCGAGGAGAATACAGCACCCTCTGTATGTGCACTGTCTGCGAACTAGACAGTGTGCTTTATAGGGTGCTGGGCAGTGGGGCTCCTGCATTGCCCATGCCACAGGCATGGGCACTGCATCCTCCCTGTGGCCCCCAGCACTAGCTTTCTGCCAGCTGTACCATGGCGGGGTGACGACCATGTAAAGGCTGGTGGAAAGCTGAGTTGCAATCTATGATGAGCACAACTCAGACCGTTAGGAACCATGTTTCTGGTGGTGACAGTGGTCCCCTGGTGGGTCTGCCCACCAGGGTTGTGATGTGTCGTCAGACTGCCTGGAGTGCAGCAATCCGACTGTCACCACGAGCCTGGCAGTCCGAGGACCGTCAGACTCATGATGAGGCCCTAAATAGTAGGGAAGCAAGACAGCAAGCCGGTAGAATTTAAATAGCAATGAAAATCTTCACAAATGGCAAATCAGCGTTGTGTCTAATTTGTACGTTATAACTTTACATTTCAGAATACAAGAAATACTATGAACAAAAAACAGTACTCTTTTTGGAGGAAAGCATTATTGCTTTGGGAGTTTACTTCAATTAGTAACAATAAAAAGAGAACACATATCTCAAATTTTATCAAACAAAGAAGCCAGAAAATCAATTGGACGTATTGGAAACTGCAACCTATGGACACATTTGGCTCATCGTGCACTCATATTATGAATGATATATGAAATGGAATTGGAGAATGTAGTTTATGTTGAAAAAAGCACTGTAAATTTCAATTTTTTCATTTTTTATTACATACTTTTTTAGGATCCAATGTCATGGAAACTGCCTATTATCGAAATGCCTGATGTTGATCGTATGACTGTTCATTGATTTCTTGCTACCAGCAAATTAAAACATTGGTAAGAGCAGTTTCTAAAACTGCAAGTTTAAAATCAACTTAAAACCTTTTGTAAACATTTTCATAATGTTACAAAGAAACCTTCCTAGGGAAAGAAGGCTTGTTAATCAAACTATGGGACATATTGTAAACTTTATTTATGGCTCAAAAATAAATAGATTTAGTTTACATTAATTATGTCTGCTAAAATAGAAAAACAGTGAATAGAGCATTTTTGGTTTCTGTTTAAAGATTTCTATGTTAAAAGACAATCTCCATTGTGCTTTTATACAGCAGTAACAATTCATAAATCACATGGATTTATTTTGGATGTTGCATGAGTGGACACTGGAGCAAAAGTGTAGGTTATGTACCATTATCTAAAATACTTACATTGATTGGAATATAGTTACCATTTTTTGATGAATCCATGGTAAATGTAAATTTTGCATGTGTGGTACAATAGGTAAGTTTAACAGAAAAACAACCCTAAACATAGCTGAATTCCATTTCAAAATACAATTCAAGAACTGCCATTTAAGTATTGTATTAACAATAATCTTACAAATTTCTTGTTTTGTTCACAAAAATGTCATCAATAAAGCTAGATTTCTATCCAGATCTGTCTACATCATTCATACTTCAAGATCGACTTTAAGCCAAAAACGGTGTCTCAACATGATCAATTCAAGATTTAGGGGCTGATTATGAGTTTGGCATTCCGAGGACCGACATGTTGGCGGTAGCGGTCCGACCGTCAACGGGCTGGTGGATCGGACCTCTGAATGATGAGTTTGGCAGTTGAGCAAATAGAAGACCTCCAGTGGTCCGCCACCAGGCAGCACAGACAGCCACGGTCCCCTCGAAGCACAGGCTTGCGGAGACCATGTTCCCACCGGATCTATTAGGAGATTGCACACCACCAATGTGACTGCGGTAGTCCAGCCACTATGTAGCAGAAGGCGGAAGCGGACAGGATAAAGGAAGATACTCACCTGCAGACAGCCATACACGTCCGGAGCTGCCATGGAGTAATTCCCAAATGTCATGGCACTGCTCCTTCTCGCCGAAAGACAACAGATTCAATGCTGACAGGGACGTAACGTACAACTACCTGCATTATTGATATAACAAAAAAACTTGTACTTCTACCAAACACATCATGGGGTGGGAACACCATGAGCAGGAGCTACACCTAACATTCAGCAAACACACACACATACACTCACATACTGAAACACTGACACACACACATTCACAACACGCACACTTCAGCCAGCACACACACACTGCACAGCAATACTAAACATTTACACAGGGCTACACAACACAGGCTTAGAGACACAGAAGGCCACACAACATTCACACACACAGCAACAACAACACAACTACTGAACATATACAAATACATTCCACACATTCACTGCCAACACTGGCCAGGGACTGGCCACACCTACAACACACATATACATACATGTGCCATGGCACACACACAACACCACTATCAAATAACCCTGCAATCGACACACACATCACATACAAACATAGCACAACGGAAGCACAATGCCTTGCACAATACACACAGAGACAAATGGACAAAAGACAAAAAGTGCACCACCACAACAATACCTGCAGAGCTGGGATGGGAACATAAGGACAATACATGAAAGGAAGCTACACTGGGATGCATATCACATTGAACAGGCAACACATGCACACAAGGATTTGTCCCAATTGGATCTCAGGGGCAGGCAAGACAAGCAATACCAATACTAATTGTCATGCACAGTCACACAATAGAAAAGGGCCAGGTACCAAAGCGCACGCAACTCACACTTCATGGGATATACCCCTACACCAACCAGCTACACACACCTAAATGCACACATGAACACTCAAATGCAAAACACAACTCAACACACTCCATGTCTGCACTGACAAAACTCAAGAACACACACACCGTATGTGAACAATAGCCATATCATGGAGACCAGTCATAAATCATATATGCCCACATCGCGCACCCAAGAAGAAACACATACCACAACAAACATAACACAATGCCATGACACAAACATTCAATCTACATACACATGCCCATCACAAAAACACACTTTTCCCTTGAGGGACAATAGTACTGCATACAAACTCATATACTGCATACAACACCACATGGAACAGAAATTAGCCCAAACACACACAACTACAGGCACACAACCAATGTCACTCAGGAACCACAGAAAGCTAGTGAAGGAACTAAAGGACAAAGATGTATCCAACAAATCAACAACTGGCTGACTTTATTAATAAATAATGTCCCTCAAGCAAAGTCCAAGGCCATAGGCCAGTCATTAATTCTTGAGCCAAAAGGCACAGTGTGGGCCCCTACGTAACTCCTGACTACCATGTAACCACAATATGTAGGGGCATCACCGGGGCAGGCAGGTACCTCAGCATTGATCTGTGGGGGTGAAAGGGGGGTGGTTGGGTTCGGGCTTGGGAGGGGGTTGAGTCTTCTGGGGAGGGGTGGGGTTCTTCTTGGCGGGGCATGGGCGCATGCAGTGGGGCAGGGCAGGCCTTGGGGGTGGAAGGGTTGGCCTTTGGTTTTAGGCCTGGAAGAGGGGGTTTGGAATTGGGAGGGGGTTGAGTCTTCAGGGGAGGGGTGGGCTTCTTCTTGACGGGGGCATGGGTGGAGGAAGGGGCGACCTTTGGGAGGGAAACGATCCTTTTTGGGTGGTACAGGGGTTGGCCAAACAGGAGTAAGGTCAAGCTCACAAAGGAAAATGGTAGGAAGTTAGCTCTGTATATACTATCTCAAAGTAAGAAATAGTGTGCACAGAGTCCAAGTGTCCCCCTTAGAGGTAAGATAGAGGCAAAATTAGATAATTCTAATGCTCTATTTTGCGGTAGTGTGGTCGAGCAGTAGGCTTATCAGAGGGTAGTGTTAAACATTTGTTGTACACACACAGGCAATAAATGAGGAACACACACTCAAAGACTTACTCCAGGCCAATAGGTTTTTATGTAAAAAAATATATTTTCTTAGTTTCTTTTAAGAACCACAGGTTCAAGATTTGAAGTAAACACATAAAATGCAAGGTACTTCACACAGGTAAGTTAGGAACTTTGAATATAAGCAATATCATATGCAGTCTTTGGTGCAGAGGTCAAAAAGGTGCCCAAAACACATAGGCGCCTATGGGGAACAGCGGTGATCCGGTTCCAGTCTGCCAGCAGGTAAGTAACTGCGTCCTCGGGGGGCAGAGCAGGGGGGTTTTGTAGAGCACTGGGGGGGGGGCCACAAGTAGGCCATCTAAACACACCCTCAGTGGCACAGGGGTGGCCTGGTGCAGTGTGCAAAGCAGGCGTCAGGTTTTCTATTGGTTTCAATGGAGGGACCCAGGGGTCACTCTAGCGGTGCAGGCAGGGCACACGGGGGCTTCTCGGGTCAGCCACCATCTGGGCTAGGCAGAGGGTCACCTGAGGGTCACTCCTGCACTGAGGTTCGGTTCCTTCTGGTCCTGTGGGCTGCGGATGCAGAGCTTGGTCCAGGCGTCGGGTTCCTTGTTACAGGCAGTCACGGTCAGAGGGAGCCTCTGGATTCTCTCTGCATGCGTCGCTGTGGGAGTCCAGTGGGGTTGTCTCGGGCTACTCACGAGGTCGCAGTCACCTGAGAGTCCTCCCTGTGGTGTTGGTTCTCTGGAGCTTGAGCCGGGGGCGTCTGGTGCAGAGGGTGAAGTCTCACGCTTCCGGCGGGAAGAGTGAGTTCTTTAAAAGTTGCTTCTTTGTTGCAAAAATGTTGCTGTTGCTGAGCCACTGCTCACAGGAGTTTCTTGGTCCTTTGGTTCAGGCCAGTCCTCTGAGGCTTCAGAGGTTGCTGGTCCCTGTCGGATGCGTCGCTGTTGCAGTTTTCTTCGAGTCAGGAGACAGGCCGTTAGGGCTGGGGTCAAAGCAGTTGTCGTCTCTGTCGTCTCTGCAGGGCTTTCAGGGTAGTAGTCCTTCTTATTTTTGTTTCAGGTTGCAGGAATCTGATTTCCTGGGTTCAGGGTCACCCCTAAATACTCAATTTAGTGGGGTGTTTAGGTCTGGGGGGCAGTAGCCAATGGCTACTGTCCTTGAGGGTGGCTACTCCCTCCTTGTGCCTCCTCCCTGAGGGGAGGGGGTCACATCCCTAATCCTATTAGGGGAATCCTCCAAAACCAAGATGGAAGATTTCTAAAGGCAGGGGTCACCTCAGCTCAGGGCACCTTAGGGGCTGCCCTGACTGGTGGGTGACTCCCCCTGGTTTTACTCATTATCTCCTCTGGCCTTGCCGCCAAAAGTGGGGGCTGTGTCCAGGGGGCGGGCATCTTCACTAGCTGGAGTGCCCTGGGGCATTGTAACACAAAGCCTGCACCTTTGAGGTTCACTGCTAGGAGTTACAGTTCCTGCAGGGGGGAGGTATGAAGCACCTCCACCCAGAGCAGGCTTTCTTTCTGGCCTCAGAGGGCACAAAGGCCCTCACCCCAGGGGGTCAGAAACTCCCTGGGGTGAGAGAGCTGGTCTCTCAGTTGCAGGCTGGCACAGACCAGTCAGTTCTGCACTGAAGGATTGGGTAAAAAACAGGGGGGATCTCTGAGATGCCCTCTGTGTGCATTTTTAAATAAATCCAACACTGGCATCAGTGTGGGTTTATTATTCTGAGAAGTTTGATACCAAACTTCCCAGAATTCAGTGTAGCCATTATAGAGCTGTGGAGTTCATTTTTGACAAACTCCGAGACCATATACTTAATATGACCACACTGTACTTACAGTGTCTAAGAATAGACTTAGACACTGTAGGGGCATATTGCTCATGCAGCTACGCCCTCACCTGTGGTATAGTGCACCCTGCCTTAGGGCTATAAGGCCTGCTAGAGGGGTGACTTACCTATGCCACAGGCAGTATTTTGTGGGCATGGCATCCTGGGGGGGGGGGTGCCATGTCGACTTTGCCTTTTTCTCCCTACCAACACACACAATCTGTAATGGCAGTGTGCATGTGTTAGGTGAGGGGTCCCTTAGGGTGGCACAACACATGCTGTAGCCCTTAGGTACCTTCCCTGGTCACAGGGCCCTTGGTACCAGTGGTACCTTTTACAAGGGTGTGCCAATGGTGGAAACAATGGTACATTTTTAGTGAAAGAACACTGGTGCTGGGGCCTGGTTAGCAGGGTCCCAGCACACTTCTCTGTCAAGTCAGCATCAATATCAGCCAAAAAGTGGGGGGTAACTGCAACAGGGACCAATTTTCCTACAAAAACTTTCTTAGACACACGGGGACAGTCATCAGAAGGGGGTATGGATTTGGAGGTTGGGGGAGTGGTTGTCTGACGTGCAGTAGTGGATGTTTTAGATACATGTTCGTGGGAGGTGTGCTTGTGTGTGGTGGGTATCTGTTGGGTGGGTGAGTGAGGGTATTTATGTGTTTTAGGTTGAGGTGGTTGGTGGTGCGGGGGAATGCCATGGTGTGTGGGTAGGAGTCTGTTAGGGTGGTGCATGAAAGTATGGCGGATGTACTACATGTAGGTGTGTCTGTGGTTGTAGTGCCTGCAAGTGTGGTGACTGGAGTGGATGTTTGAGGGTCTGCTGGGTTGATATCTGCGGGTAGGATGGATATGGTGGCTGTATCAGAGACTGTTGATGTGATGTCTGTAGGTGGGCCAGATGTGTGTGTGATGCTGGGGGTGAAGGGGGGCGTCAGGGCAAATCATCACTGTTGCTGTGGGTGGATGTTGTCTGTGTGCATGCTGGTGCATCTTGTGGTGCCTGTGTTTGTGTGCGCTACCCATGTCTGTTGAGGTGGATGCATGCAAGTCTGTCTGTGTGCTTTGGGTGATCGGGGAAGGGGGGATTTGGACTGGGAAGAGGAAGTTGGAGGGGAGATGGAAGAGGGAGGGATGACTGGCTGCCATCAGTGTGGAGGCCAGAGATTGAAAAGATCTCTGTAGGCGAGCCATTGCACCATGAATGCCTTCCAGGAACGCATTGCAATTCTGGATTGGGTTGCCAGTCCCTGGATGGCATTCATGATGGCAGACCGACCCACAGAGATTGACCTCAGGAGGTCAATAGGCTCCTCACTGAGGGCAACAGGGGTAACAGGGGCTGAAGCAGAGGTGCCTGTAGCAAAGGAGACACCCACCCTCTTGGGTGAGTGGGCACGGCCAACTGGGTGGGGAACAACAGGAAGGGTGGTGATAGAAAATGGGGTGGTGGACCAAGAAGGTACTGGGGTGGTCTCTGATGGGTCCGCCACCACTAAGGAGTGGCTACTGGAGGAGGAATCCGAGGATGTAGACACAGCTCCGGTCTCCCCCGTGGCACTCCCCTTGCCCTCCAGGCCAATGGGTCCCTCTGAGTCAGTGGTGTCTTGACTGGAGGTCCCGTGGCCGGATGCTTCCCCACTTGGCTCAGCCCCATCTCCTTTGGCTGCCGGTACTGCCAAAGGGAATTGGAGTAGAATCAAAACATGGACATGAAAACAATTTACTCACAACTCTGATAGACACAAAATACCATTGTGTCTAGTGGCCCCCGCAAATGAAGTACCAGCAAAGTGGCTTGATGTGCCTGCCATCTGGAATTACAAAGGTACAAGAACAAATCCATCCTGGTCTCAAACAACTACAATAGCATGGATGAAGTCTAGCTACCACACTAGCCAAACAACCACAACTAGGTGACCACTCTACGCTAAACCTGTGCCACAGACAACAGCCCACTGAACCAGTAGCAAACAATTGGATCCCATTGTAAGGTACCCTACAAATTACACAGACATGAACCTGTGCACACATCCAACTTGCACTGATGTGATGTATCAACTATGCCAGATTTTGCTAAGGAAATGCAGACAGCACTAGTACAAACATGCCATACCTGGATTAGGAGACATAGAAACAGCCATGTCACTATGGACACATCCCAACAATGTACAGTCCGACAAGTGACACCTGCCCAAAATAAGTACAGGAGGTAGTAGCAAGGCCGATCAGATGTGCCCCACATGTGATGTTGCAAGGAACAACAATGAAGTCAGGTCCTAAACACCATGGAGGGTTGTCACCAGAATACACACAAAAGTGGTCCTGTAAGGCCCAGGATTGCACCCACCAATGTCTCACACCCATTTCCTTGTTTCCTTCAGAGTGTGCTTTTCTTCTTTGTCTCTTCTTGGTTGAAGACACTTATTTAGGCAAGAGGGTGAAGAAAAACGCAAAACCTGGTTACGCCAGTCAATGCTTGGATTGTGTAACATTAACCATGGCATTCCTAAAATAAAGCCATATTGAAGTGCTTGGATTATATCAAAGCGGTTTATCTCACAGTGGTTCAAATTCCTGTCATCCTTGCAAGTCATTTGCATTCGTGAGGTTTGCAAAGTAATGGGGCCTCCTTCCAATTCACTACCGTCAACTGCATAAACAACTTCAGGAACCTTCCTCTTGACACTGGGTATTTGTAAGTTTAATGCAGTTTGTTGGTCCACAAAATTTCCTGTTTTCCCTTAATCAATTAAAACTTGTACAGTATGAAGTTTTCCTTGTCAAGTTAGTTGTGCTAGAATTCTAAAATGTTTGACATAGCGATTAATACAAGAACACACTGAAGGGATTGTCAATTTGCCCAAGAGGTCTCCTTCGTTTTTCCTTGGGCCTTTTAGTTTTCCTCTGTGTTTTCCAAAGCAACTGCTATCTTTTTCTTTGCCACAATTATTGGATCAATTTTGCCTTTGGGCTTCACTTGGCATTCTTTGACGAAATGACCCTTCTTCCCACAGTACATACACTGTCCATTTCTTCGTTGTGTATCTTTTTCCTCTTTGGTCAATGGTGGACGAATGGTTCCGATATCCATTGGTTCTATGGTAGAATTGGAGGACGACTGTGGGTTTCTGAACCTTTCCATCGGCCAGTTGGGTCTTTCCAATTTTTTCCTTACCCCTTTTCTTTCCGTGAGTCTATGGTCTAACCGCAGGGTTAGATTAATTAAATCAGTACAGGTTTTCGGTTGCAGTTCAATTTGGGCCAAAACGTCTTTCAGTTCGTCTTTTAGTCCTTGATAAAATACTGCTGACCTTTTTTCCTCTGGCCAAGCTGTTTCTACTACTAACCGATTGAAATGTGACAAATACGTTATGAAGTCTTTGTTTCCTTGGCGTAACTCTAGTAACTCTTTGTCTGCGGACATGGTAATTGAGCGCCTGTCAAATACTTTTTCAAATTCGTCCACAAAAAGACCCCAATTGTACAAAAGAGGACTATCTAATCGGACTAATGGAACTGCCCAAGTAGCTGCGTCACCAGCAAGGTAAGAAATAAAGAATGCAATTCTAGATTGTGAATCCGGAAAGGCACTGGGACGGCATTAAAATGTAGTTCCACCTGCGTGAGGTAAACTTGAACCTTATTAGGATCCCCAAAAACCCTTTCCGGTGCGGCCAATGGAATTTGTGTCGGCACGTTCACGGCAATGTTAGTAGATGTGGAGTGTGTAGGGCGAGGTAGAGGCATGGGTCCTGACCCATCTACCTTACTCTAGAGCTGGGTTACTTTATTAACTAAATCGGCTGTAACATTTTTTGAGTCTGTTAAATCTCTTTGCATTTGAGTGACTACCTGCATAAGGGTGTCAAAGGTGGCCATCTTGCGCAGCCTACGTACACACCGAGAGGAAAGTATAAACTTGTGGGCTCACTATTCTGTCACAGAGCCCTTTCCTCTGGATCTGCATGCTGCTGAGCAAAAGGCCCACCTCCAGGCGTCACCAACTCAGAAAGCTATTAGAGCACCGAGTATTGGTAAAGCCAAGCGGGGGAAGGGAATTAGGATAGGGAACTGCAGGGAAGGAGATCTAAAAAAGAATGGTTAAAGCATATATGCATACACTCATTCATAGCAGTATTAGTTCACAAAATATGTTCTTGGACAAAGGCGTCTCCAATAGCAAGTTGAGACCCTTATGGACTGGGCGTGGCCCTTCTTTGAATCATGAGACAAAATAAACTATGATCTCAAGCATTCATAACAGTATTAACTCACAAAGATGCTCCTGGATAAAGGCGTCTCCAATAGCAAGTTCAGACCCTTATAGACTAGGCGTGGCCCTTCTTTGAACCATGGGACAAGAACAAACTATACTCACAATACCTGAGGATGGCATGAGCTTTAGACAATGATCACACTTACAATAATAACTGGATAACAATTGTACTCTTGTTAAATGAATGTCTTTTATTGGCATAGAAATCCTCAAAACCTTAAATATATATCTCACATAGCACACAAAAAAACAATAAAACTACGGCTGGCTTTTCTCTTTGTGCTTGGAGCGCTTTGCTCGTTGTGCCTGATGCGCTTTACTCGTGAGTCTGAAGCGCTTTACTCGTTGTGTCTGAAGTGCTTTGCTCGTTGTGTCTGAAGCGCACTTTACTCTTTATGTCTGAAGCGCTTTGCTCGTTGTGCCTGAAGCGTTTTGCTTGTTGTGCCTGAAGCGCTTTGCTTGTTGTGCCTGAAGTGCTTTGCTCGTTGTGCCTGAAGCGTTTTGCTCGTTGTGCCTGAAGTGCTTTGCTCGTTGTGCCTGAAGCATTTTGCTTGCTGTGCCTGTTGTGCCTGAAGCGCTTTTAAGTTTGACCAAACAAGAACTTACCGCCACGAGTATGAGTATGACATACTCGTTTTTTAATGTAGAAGAGGAAACATGAACACTCTGCCATGCTGCCACTCTGCCATGCTGCCATTCAGCTCTTTCCTTGAGAGGAACTCCAATGAGGTCAGACAGAACCGAGATCTGCAAAATAGTGAGCAATGTGCTTGGGTGTGGCTGGGCTTTATAGTCCAGCCACACCCCAAGATGGCCACTGCCTCTAAAATCTTGGGAGTTGTAGTTCATTCATAGAATGCCACTGATAGGTGCATCGTGTCCACCAATACCCTGACCCTGCAGCTACATGAGCTTTACCACAGGGCAGGTGACACCCATGATCATTCCTGGAGCAAGAGGGAATAAATAGCGGCATGCATGAAGTGCTGCAAAAGCGCGAAGTGGAGGTCAGGGCGGGTCCTGGACCGCACACAGCCTTATTCCTGACATGGTGTGTGACTGCCTCCGTCATAATGTTGGCCCTGTCTGCCAGCACCCCTGCAATGGAGACCAGGGTGTTGTTAATGGCCTGCAAGTCCTCCCTGATCCCCTAGTACTGTTCTCCTGCACATTGTCCAGGATCTGGCCCATCGTGTCCTAGGAATGTTGATAGGCTCCCAGGATCTCTGCAAGTAACTCCTGGAGAGTTGGTTCCCTGGGCCTGTCCCCCCCGGCACACAGCAGTCCTCCCAGTGTCCCTGGTGGTCTGTGCCTCTCTCCCCTGATCCATGTGCCCACTGCCACTGACCCCAGGTCCCTGATTGTGTTGGGGGCGAGGTGTGCCCTGGGGTCCCTGTAGAGGTAGACATACTGCTGATTGACGTGCCCCGGGGACAGAGGTTTGGGTATGCTGGGTGGGTGCTGTGGTGGTGTTTCCTGATGGGGGAGGCTCTGTGGTGGTGTGTGACTGGGCCTGGGTAACCAGCTGTACAGAGGTCCCTGATAGGCCAGGTAGGTCATCCAGATCCTGACGACCAGAGTTGCTGTAATCACTGTTGGCCTCCTCAGTTGAAGGGCTGGATAGTGCTGGCACCTCCTCTCCACTGACATTGGCTGGGGTACCTGTGGGGATGTAAATGATGTGTTATGGTTTCTGTGTCTGTCGTATATACATGAGGGTTGGGACAGTGAAAGGTAGGGGGCACATGGTGAACAACATACTCGGGTACATATGATCAGCTGTTGGTTGCACAGGGGTATCGTCCATGGCTTCCCCTCTTTGGTTGGATTTGCCCTGCCAGCTTTCACTTGTGTATGTTAGTGTATGGGGGGATAGTTAAGTCTCTATAGTCTGCATGCTTTAGTGATGAGTGCCCGTGCAGGGCTGTGAGTGGTGTCCATGCATTGGTACAGCATGCAGGTCTTGGCATTGGGATGAGGGAGATGTGATGGTGGGGTGTGTGGGAAGTAGTGGAGTGATGGGAGTGAGGGTGAGGGTATGTGAAGGCATGCAGGTAGGGAGGTGATAGTAGTAGAGAATAGACTTACCAGAGTCCAGTCCTACTACGACTCCGGCCAGGCCCTCAGGATGCAGTATTGCCAAGACTTGCTTCTCCTATGCTGTGAGTTGTGGGGTAGGAGGTAGGGGTCCACCACCAGTCCTCTGGATCGCGATCTGGTGTCTTGCTGCAATGGAACGTACCTTCCCCGTAGGTCGTTCCACCTCTTCCTTATGTCACCCCCAGTTCTTGGGTGCTGTCCCACGGCGTTGACCCTGTCCATGATTGTCTGCCATAGCTCCATCTTCCTAGCTATTGATCTCTGCTGCACCTGTGCTCCAAATAGCTGTGGCTCTACCCTGACAATTTCCTCCTCCATGACCCTTAGCTCCTCCTCTGTGAAACAGGGGTGTCTTTGTGGTGCCATGGGTGTTATGTGTGATGTGTTGGTGAGGGTGTGTTGGGTAATGTGTTGGGGTGTGTGATGTGGAGTGCGTGAGTGGTGAATAGGTGTGAGTAGTGTGTGGCTCCAGTTGTGTCAGTGGCCTTGGTGTCTCTCTGCTGGCAATTAATTGTAATCGTAAAGGGGTGTGGGTAATGTGGGTGGGTGTTTTATAGTAGTGTGGGAGTGTGGGTGTGGTGTGTGTATGGGTGTGAGGTGTTGTTTGAATTGTCCAGTGTGGTGTTGTTTTGTATATGGGTGTCCATTGTGAGCTTGCGGTATGTACCGCAATTGTTTACCGCCGTTGAATGTCCACTGTGGTGATTCGTGGGTCATATTGTGGTGTGTGTAGTTCTGTTGGCGTAACGGTGTGGGTTTTGAGACCACCAGTTTATCACTGACCTTTGGTTTGGCGGATTTGTATTTGTGGCTGAATACTGACGGGTTGGTGTGTGTGTGTCATAATATGGTGAACGGATATCTGCTGCGGTGGCGGTAAGTTAGCGGCCGTCAGCGTGACGGTAATTGGGATTTACCACAAATGTCATAATGAGGGCCATAGTGGCCTATGCAAGTAAAAGCCTGTTTCAGACTGAACATGTTTATTTACAACCAGAAAAAGAAAGTTTAGCAGTGGTGTGGGCTTGTGAACATTTCCATATATATTCCTGCACAGAAAACTTTTCACGCTTGTGACAGATCATCAAGCATTGATGACTATATTTGGCAATCCAAAAGCCAAGATGCCTCCACAAATTGAACGATGTGGTGTACGACTGCAAAAGTGCAAATACACAATTGTTCATCTGTAAGGGAAAGATCAAAACTTTCCAGACTACTTCTCAAGAGTGCCTATACAAAGTCATAGTACCCCATCTAAGACTGCTGTAGCCTAGAAAGATTTCATTGTGAAATTAAACAAACCAGCTGCCATTTCATTGGAACATATTGTCACTGCCATGAATCAAGATAGTGACATGCTAAAGCTGAAAGACATTATTACACATCAGTCATGGAATTGACCGCTTACCAGTCAGAGCGAGTATCAAAAATGCAAAATACTAAAATGTCAAATATGGACTCTCAGTAACACAAGAAGGAATTATCCAGAGAGGTTCACAAGTTGTCATTCCGGAGAGTCTACAACAGCATGTAATTGAAGTGACTCACAAAAGCCATTGTGGCTCTTCATGATCGAGTCTGGTTTCCTCATCTTGATGAGCAAGTTGAAATATAATTGAATACCTGTCTTTAATGTAAGTGCTTGTCACTGAAAACTACTCCACATCCTGGGAACATGTCCGAGATGTTCAAGCATGCCTGGGAATGGATTGCTGGTGACATTTTTGGTCCACTTGACAATGGACATTACCTGATGGTGATTGTGGAGGAATAATCTCAATTCCCATTAGTTGAAGATCTCTCATCTATCATTCAGGACAGAGTCACTGCAAGATGAGATAGCAGCTTTGCGTCATGGAGCATTCCTATGATTCTGAAAACTGAAAATGGTGCACCATATAATAGCAGAGAATTTAGAGACTTCCTCAATCTGCTTAATGTGAAGCATCAGAAAAACACACCTCTTAGGCCACAGGCTAATGGCCTCCTTGAACGTTTTATGTGTATGTTAAAAAAGGCTGTTCAGAGTGCTGCATTAGAGGACCTCAACCTCAAGATTGTCTTGAAAATCTACAAGCTTACTGTTCAACTCCACCTTGACCATAGGTGAAAGCCCTGTAACACTGATGTTTGGACAAGCCATAATGACCAATGGCCTGATTTAAAGTTTGGAGGATGGGTTACTCCATCACAAACGTGACGCATAACCCATCCGCCGTATTACGATTCACATTGGGTATAATGGGATCGTAATACAGTGGATGGATATCCCCTTAACCACATCTGCCAAACTCTAAATCAGGCCCCAGGTTACCTCACTGGACCAACATCAGATCAAAAACTTATGCCAAAATATGTAAAACTGACTTGAGTCCTAAGCAAAAGATGAAGGTCTATGCTGACAAAAGGCAACATTATTTTCAAGCCAGGAAATCGCGTGCTTCTTTGTCAGCTATGACGTTGCAAATCCGATGCCCCTTTTGATGCCAAGCCATTTCAAATCACAACCAGCAAAGGGCCTATGATAACGGCCTGATGTCCAGGAAAATCTATCACAAGAGATTCCTCGCATTTCAAACAGGTGACTCAACGCTCGTCAGACACTAAGGTCAATACAAAGACTGGACAATCTGTGGCGAATCTCAGATTGTCATTCCTCTTACTCCACCAAAGCAGATCATGGGTGCTCTGATTGTTGATTCCCCCTTTCCCAAGACCTGATCTGGATGAGTTGTAAAAGCACCAGGAAGACTAACTGAAAAATTATGTATACATGTTGTAAAATGTTTTAATTTTTTTCTTTAACAGAGGGGGATATGTTGTGTCTTTTGAGTATGAATGATGGAACCTTTTTGGATCCTGAAAAACTCTGTAGCATGATGATGTAACTGTTAGAATGTGGTGCAGTGAATACAAATTTGGAATGTTGGGCTTGCAGTTACATGCTGAAGAATAAAGATATGCAATTACATCGCTCCGTGTGTGACGCATTTATTGTTGTTTACCCAGGCGGGGGAGGACACTACAAAGTCTACCTTCTTCTTCTCTGAATGAAGCATCTTTATCAATAAACTGTAGCTCTGTGCCTAAATTGATTAGAAATGCTTCTACATTGATCAAATAATGGCACAAAAATTCTGGGTTTCAGTTGACAAAATCAAAGGAGGTTCACAACAGTGTTAGTCACATTTCAGGTTTTGTCTGACTAGATAAGGCATCCCTCTTTTCTACTGCAGGACCAGGTTTATAATTAATCACAAAGTCATAAACAGAAAAGAACAATGTGTTTCTCAGCTGTCTAGGAGTCAGCACCCTAGCAGACTTTTAAAACTATACATTTCTGGGGTCTGTGTATGTCTCCAATCTGTGGCTCTCATTATGAACCGCTATGCTGTCAGTGAACAAAAGACTGCCAGTAGCGATGAACTGCACACAGTCGTATAATGATACCAAAAAGACAAACCTCCAAAAACACTGCAACCTCCACCCACCACCAGGGCCAACGATGGTGGAAAGGCAGAACACCTCACCCCATCACTGCCATGCAGACAAATCCCCCGCCTACCAAATAATGATGCACAAATCAGCTTGGCGGACAGTGAATGTCGAACGACCATTGGCGGTACGGACCTCCACAGCCAGCAATGGGACCCGCCAACAACAAATGCACACCTTGGCAAGTTTGAAAACCACACACCTGACACACATCCACAACACTATCAAACACATACATACACATCCCACAATCCTTTGAAACACCAATAGCACAACAGATATTGACAACACAAAACGCATTCACTGAACTGACTATCACACAAGTATACCACATAAAACAGACATTGCTCAACCACCATCACAAACCACACACCCAACCACACAACACCACCCTCACCAATACACCTACAGCACACCACCCACAACACACACCATAGCACCCCCTAAGCACCTCCGCTTCACAGACAGGGAGCTAAGGACCATGGTGGTTAAATACTCAGGGTCGAGCCACACCTATTTGGGGCACAGGTGCAGCAGACACCCGTGGCCAGGATGATGAAGCTATGACAGACGATTGTCAACAAAGTCAACGCAGTGGCAAACCATCCACACACAAGAGAGGACATCAGGAAGAGATAGAACAACCTGCGCGGCAAGGTTCGGTTCATGGAATCCAGGCACGACATTGTCGTACAGAAGACTGGTGGTGGTCACCCACTTCCTCCCCCCGAATACACCAACTGGGAGGAGAAGGTCCTGGCTATCCTGCACCCAGAAGGCCCTCACCGTACTCACTGGAGGACTGGACGCGGGTAAGTAAACTACAATACCTTAACAGTCACCACCCCTGTAATGCATGTATCACCCCATCCCCTCACGACCACCAGGACCCCATACCCTACCCAGTCCACAACACCCACACACCCACATCCAAGTCCCCTGCATGCCCACAATCCCCCCAAAAAATCACCAACCAGCCCCTTGTGCACAGTCACCTACTTCTGCATGGAATCCCAGTGGCACTACAGCACCCACAATGCACCCACCCTCAATAAATGCACCTAAATGTACACGAAGGGACCTTGCATGCCACTACATGGGAATGTAACCATCAATTAGTGCTGACCAGTGCTGCAATTGACAAAAAAGCACAGGACACCCACATCTCTATTCTCTCACACACAGGCACCACCACCCATGCCACCCAGGTGGAGACGTCAAGGAGAGCCAGTCATCCACCTGAAGCCAGAGGCCCTACTCAGGAATTTGCAGAGGGATGTCTGGACACAGATGAAATCCCTGGCCCATCCCACACTCCTGGACAGTCACCCTCCAGAAGCCCCACCCAGGACACCACTGATACCCCTATCACTCAGCCACCAACATCAGCTATGGCCAAACAACCCCACACCAGTGTCACTAGGCCACAGACTGGCTGCCCACATGTACAGAGGCCAGAGTCTCCACCCACTAACAGGCAGGATGATGAAGTGCCAACTGCAAGTGGGACTGCCAGACTTGTGCAGGGGACACAGGCACAGGGGACTAGGGCCAGTGGGAGGGCATCCGTGGCCCAGGGGGGTGGCCAAAGGATGGATGCAGCAGACCAGGAGGTGATATCAGGGGTCCTGGGAGCATACCACCATTCCCAGGACAGGATATGCCAGATCCTGGCCATCTTGGAGCAGAATCAGAGGCTGCAGATAACACACTACCAGGAGGCCATGCAGCTTAATGCCACCATGACCTCCATTGCAGGGATGCTTCAGCACCAGTACGCACAGCCAGACTGAGTCCTCCACCCACCTGCAGGCTCCTACCACTATCCAGGACAATACTCTGCCATCTACATCTGCTGAATCAACTGGACTAGTGGTACTACCAGAGGACTCACAGGACATGAGCACCCCTACCCATGCATCCCAGCTGCACCTTCGCAAACCTGCCCTCAGATCTAGATATCCCACTGAAACACCAGCCAAGACCAAGACCAGCACCAGGAAATGACTCTGCCCTGAACTGTCTCCCTTATGTGCCACTGAGCTACCTTGTTGACATGCCACTGCCATCTCACCATCTTCCAATGGCCCCATGGACGATACCCCTGTGCAACCAACAGCTGATCATATGTACCTGAGTATGTTGTTCACCATGTGCCCCCTACCTTTCACTGTCCCAACCCTCATGTATATTTTGACATTGAATAAATACACCTGTGCACTC
Source organism: Pleurodeles waltl (assembly GCF_031143425.1). Classification (NCBI taxonomy): domain Eukaryota; kingdom Metazoa; phylum Chordata; class Amphibia; order Caudata; family Salamandridae; genus Pleurodeles; species Pleurodeles waltl. Next base: position 1,413,251,006 of record NC_090444.1, on the reverse strand, counting down.
AAAAAGTATGTGTCCTTAATCAATATGAGTGATCAATTGTGAATGCATTAGCCAGTTACCATCATAATGCCACTTTTATTGCAGGAGTGGATCCAACACACTGTAGTGTCTGAAGTATGTCACACTGTACATACCATTGTGTGCACTGGCATCTGCCACTTTAGTCATTATTTTGCATTGTCACTGACAAAGGACACCACAGTATTTATTACATTGAGTCAGACTGAAACAATGCGTGAAGACATCAGCACCATAGAACAGTACCTGAGAGTCACTGGAAGTAAAGCCGGATTAGCTGGGTCTTGGAGTTGATATATTCCCCCTCTTCTTCCTCACCATCACTCTCTTCCCTCCTCTGAGGTTGCAGGGCTGGTTGGACAGCACCCTTCTCTTCCAGAAGTGGGATAGCTTTTCTCTCAGCCAAGTTGAGCAGCATGCAGCAGGCCGCCACTATCTTACACACCTTGTCAGGGTCATAGCACAGGGATCCTCCAGAGAGCTGGAGGGAACAAAATCTTGCTTTCCAGAGTCCTATAGTGCGCTCTATCACCCTCCTAGTATGACCATGACCATGGGCGTCATCATAATTCCTCTCTGCATCTGTCCTGCATCTGTCCTGGGATTCCTCACAGGTGTCAGGAGCCAGTACATGTTGGGGTAGCCAGAATCACCTGCAAAAGTGGGTGAAAGAGGACTTGAACACACACATTTTACTTGCATACAGCCTGCTTGTCAGTAACTGATCCAGTGTCATACACACTCACCTATGAGCCAAGCTCCGTCCCCCTGAAGTTTTCCCGTCATGTGTGGCACACTGCTGTTTCTCAGGACAAAGGTATCATTGACTGATCCTGGGAATGTTCCATTGACATGTGAAATGTATTGATCAGCAGTACACACCAATTGGACATTCACAAAGTGATGGTTCTTACGATTCCTATACACCTGTTCATTCACTCTTGGGGGTCTGAGGGCTATGTGAGCTCCATCAATGGCACCTATCACATGCGGGAAATTAGCAAAAGCATAGAATCCAGATTTGATAGTGGTGGGATCAGCCCTTTGGGGAAGCTGGACATAAGTTTGCAAGTGCTGAACGAATGCATCCAGGAAATTGGTCAGGATGTCACTGAACATTGGCTGAGATAGCCCTGCAGCCATGCCCACTGTTACCTGAAATGAGCCTGTGGCCAGAGAATGGAGCAAAGATAGCACCTGCAAAGTTGTAGGTTTGGCATGCTGATTCAGATTGGCCGGCCTCAGAACAAGATGCATTACTGCACAGAGGTAAAGGATTGTAGCTCGATTAAGTCGGTAGGTAATGATGATGAGACGTTCCTCCATGGTGGCCAGCTCTACCAGGGGTCTGTAAGCAGATTGTGCCCTCTCTTACCACAATGGTTTGTACCTATGGGTGATAAAGGAACACATTTTGAGTTTCGACATACATTTGCATCACATGTTGTCACTATACTTTTCTGCAATGCGACACATAGGTAAGGCACACAAACAGAAATAATGAGGTTCACCATCAGGCTAATGTATTCTGAGGTTTCTCAGTCATAATGGCATCACAGTGTAGACACACCTCCAACCATGAGCACATGTGGGGATCAAAGAATCATGTCAGTAATCGACGAAGGGGAGAGAGAATGGGGCCATGGATGAGGTCCACAGCCAGGCTATGGAGACATGGTGAAAGCAAAATGGCAGCCTCCTGCCATCCAGGCATTGTAGTTTGGAAGTGACTTCATTCTGCTGACGTTAGTCGTCATGGCAGTAGGCGGTGTTCACTGCCGTGCACCTGATCACTGGATGACATGGTTGTCAATGGTGAACCTGGGCCAATCATGATCGACGCCGGCAGTGACGGTGCCCACCGCTGCCGTGTCTACTTCCATTTTGACAGACCCTTGACACTTAACTCCTGCATTACGTGAAAGGTAGAACTCCACTGCATGTGCTGCTGTGTCCTGATTTTGGTCCCTGAGATGGTGCGTGTGACAGGGGAACGGGCCCCAGCCTTCATCGCGTAGGAGCTTGAGAAGCTGTTGGATGGGGTCCTACCCCTGTATGTGAAGTTGTATGGGTGACCAGAGGAGCATGTGAGTTACTATCTGTCCTCCTTAGAGGCGTGTGATTGTGGCAGATGCTTGTATGCTTTTTTGTTCGCTTTGTGACTGCTCAGCCGTAGTTTATCTGGCACTTTCTGCTCGTAATTTGTTCATTTGCAGGTCTCCATGGGCCATGTCAGTATGAACTGGCATGACATTTGTGTATGGGGCACCCACACTGACGCCTGTTTCTTTATTTTGTGTGTCCCATACAGGTCAGCGCCCATCAGAAGAGGGGCCTGTGGCAAGCCATCACCAAGGAAGTGCGGACCCTGGGGGTCTACAACCAGTGAAGCACCCACTGCAGGAATCGGTGGGAGGACCTGAGGCACCGGGTCAGGAAGACCAGAGAGGAAAGGGTGCCCATCGGACCCTGACCCCCCAAATGGCCCGCATTCTGGTGGTGGCCTATCCGGATTTGGATGGCCACTTGAAGGCAGTACAGCAGCCACAAGGGGGTGAGTACCAATCCTGTTGTGATGCCACTATGATAGGTGTAGTTGGGTGCTGAGTGATGCATGCATTGTAGTGCCAGGCACTTAGACAGCTGTGTGCCTGCAGTCCTGCCCGCCTCCACGTCCTTGGGATAGTGTCATAGCTAGTTTTGGCAGGGTCTGTAGGCTTGTGAGTGGTCCCATTTTTGTAATTTGGTATTCATTGTGGCCTCATGAACTTGTAGATGTATGGGCTTGGCATAGTCTCTCATGGGTTCACTTCACAAAGTGTATTAGAGTTGTGTTTCAGGATGGTAATGTTGTGTATTCTAGGGTCATGCCTACTAGTCAGGAGCACATTCATAACATGTGTGATGTCTGCTGAGAGTTCGTGCCTGACCTGGATGGGAGTGTCTGTGTCCCAAAATGTACCTATTTCCAGTATTTGACATACTTTTTTCTTGTTATGTTTCCCCACCCCTGTGCTTTTGTGTCCCTGTGTACATTAGCATCATCTGGCGAGGGAGCTGAGGCACCAGCGAGTGGGGATGCAGCCGCCCACAGTTCCAAGGAGGCAGAGTCAACCGAAGCCAAGGGGACCAGTGGGTTGGAGGCCGGGGGAGTACCACTGGGAGGCAACTACCACTGGTGGTAGTGACTCAGATACCTCCTCCAATGGCAGCTCCCTGGAGGTGGCGGACCCTACTGGGCCCACCCATTCTTTGTCATCTTCCGCCACCCCCATACCATCACTGCCCTCCCAGTTGCTCCCCACCAAGTTGCCCGTGCCCGCTCACCCAGGCGGGTGGGCGTCTCCTTCGCCCCAGGCACCTCATCCCTGCCCCAGTCAGCCTGCTGCCCTCATGGAGGAGGCTATTGTCCTCCTGAGGACCATCTCTGTAGGGCAGACAACCATTGTGAATGCCATCCAGGGGCTGACATCCCAGATGCAGTAATGCATACCTGGAAGGCATTCACTGTGCCATGTTTGGCCTACAGAGATTTTTTAAGGCTCTGGCCTCCTCTTTGATGGCAGCCAGTGTCCCTGGTCTTTTCAACACCCCTCCCACCACCTCTACCCCTTCCAGCACCCCACTCCCTTCACCCATCCCAAGCACAGCCATGCACACAGATCAACACACAAGACGCATTCTGAAAAACACAAGCACCACACTTCCCACCACAGGCATGCACACACCCAACATACAAAGGCACACACAACAACATCCACCTCCCCCACTGTGTCAGCCTCCCACTCCTTCCTGTCTATCTCCTTACCATGCACACCCATATGCACTGCACCCTCAGTCACTGCTGCTGCCCCCATTCTTACAGTCACCACAACAGCAAACATCCAGTCATGCACCCCAGACACCACACCTGCACTCACCATGTTTACATTCACAGACACTTGCAGGCCACTCACCAGACCTGCAGACACCCACACAACATCCATCTACACTGGCAGCCTGTCTTCTCCCACTGTGTCTACCCCCCTCCTCCAAAAAACACTCAAACGTTCACACACATCCACACCACACACATCCACCATGCATAAGCATAATAAACAGGCACCTGCATCCACGTCCAGCACACCTACACCTTGTACAACCACTCCCTCAACCTCCACTCCCAGACCTGGCTCCAGATCCCCTTCAACTGACCCTAAAAAGCTTTTTATCTCCTGTGTTGACCTGTTTGAACCCACTGACCCACCCCATCTTGTCCCTAAATGTTCCCATGCCCTTGCCCAGTCCACTTCTTCCTCATCTAAGTCCGTCCCAATCTGCCCTTACCATTCCCATGCCCCTTCCTGAGGGAGGAAGAAACCCTGTGTTGCCAGAGGTCCCTCTGCCACCCCCGGTCCAGGCCCACTCCCCCTCTTTCCAAGGGCACCCCAAACCCCCTCCACCTCCTAAACCTAAGCCCAAGACCCCCCCTTCAAGACCTGAGTCCCCACCCCCACCACCCCTTCCCTCTGTTCCCTGAGGTGCCTGGCTGCCCCATTGATGCCCCTTCCCAGGGTTTACTTTACCATCGTAGGGGTCAAGTTTAGGCTATATTTGCCCTTCCGGGACTTAACAATTGACTGGCCAGTGGCCTTATTTGGACATTCCTGGTTATTTGTTGCAATTAATTTGAGTGCCCAGCAGTGCTGTTGGCACAATATTGAGCCGTTGTGCAGAGTTTCACTGTGGGGGTGTGGTGTGCACAGGTGTGTGCATTGGTGCAGGAATTGGTTGGCTTGTGTCTGGTAAGTACATCTTGTTATGGTATGTATGGCTTGGGATGGTGGGAGGGGTTGGGAGTACATTGCGGGTTGGGTGGCATGGGTGTGTAACTGTGCCCTTTCTTCCCATGTGTACTAGGCTGTGGTACTTACCGTTGTCTTCGTCGCCAGTCACTGTCCTGGAGGAATATGGTAAGGAGAAGCACTGGCATTATTTCCAACTCTCGCTCCATGTCTGCGTTGGCATGTTCTGTGTACCTCCGGTGAATGTTTCCCTTTATATTGTTTATTTCTGCCACGCTTTGTCTGGCGATGGTTTCTGCCCCGGAACTGCTGGCGGTGTGGTGTTTCATTATTTGGTGGGCGGGTAGGGTCTTTCTGCCAGCCTGGGGACGGCCTCCTCCGTCGTCGGCGGGACTACAAAAATGGCAGCGTGTGGATGGACTGCTACTTGTTTGTCATTGGCTTCATTATTTGGCAGTCCGGACCACTAGCCTGTTGGCGGTAACTACCGCCGGCGGTGCAGTGTTTCCTGCCATGTTCATAATGACCACTCATGTTTGGATCCTAATAAATAATCAATCTATTCCTCACAGGTTCTTTATCTGTAATGATGTAACTTAATTCTGCTGAAGAAGATTTCTGAGAAAGCTATGCCACTGGAATCACCTGGCGAGTAATTGGTTGTCTCTGACACAAACTCCCCCTTAGGAAATTGTATCAACAATAAAATACAATCTAAGTGTTTGACTATTACAAAATAGCAGCACAAGAAGAGCAGGTTTGAAAAGCTAAAGACATGGGCAGCCTCTTTAGTCCAGATAGAAACGTGGATTCTGCAAGTGCATTTGCTTGATTACTGAATATGGAGGCACCAGGTTGTAAGGCAATCATAATTTCAATGTGGAGGTAATACACTTTGTTTTTTCAAACACATCATTAAACGTCTCGGGCCAAGAAGGAAAGGTAATTGCACAATCAATAATAGGAGTTATCAAGTCAAGTCCATTCAACTTTATTTGGTCTTATAGATGTCCATCAAAGGACACAACACAAATATATAAAATTACTTGAAAAAAACAAAAACACATCAGACATTTAAAAATCCATGAAGCGATAAACTCCTCAGCTCCTCATAGTGCATACTTTCTATGTAATTTCAGTGCCTGAATGATAAAATTCAATACAGCAGAGCATATTGTTGGAGACTCTAACCGCTGTATCATATATATAACCTCAAATGTTTTTTTTCTCTAAAAATGGGACGTAAAAACCATTTTCTAAAAACCGAATGCAAAGTGCAAAACTGAAAAAAGAGCATTGTAGATTGCTTGGAGACCTCCATCACACAGACAGCAGGGCAATGACCTAAACTATGATCCTACAACTAGAAAGCCTCACAAAAACTTACATTGTATTGGCTCTACATTGACTTAGATATAATCCGTGTTCTGAGTCTTTAACCCATATCAAGTAGGGCTCCATCCCATTAAATATTGATATGGTATTTACAATTTCATTGTCAACATTTCAGCCACCTTTCCCCTTCTTGTTCTATCCACATAGACCAAATAGGATTCCTTAACCAATGCCTTAACATTCAGGCTAATATTCGTAGGTGTCTCAAAGAGGTGACTCAGGCCTATTTCCCGCAGAGTATTCTTCACTTATGCGATTCAAGGGATAGATTGATATTTGCTTTGTTTAAGTCTATCCTCCAGGATCTTTTGTGAGAAAATCAATTCAGGCATGACTAAACCTTAATACTTAACATGAGTAGTGCTGGGCCAATCTTCCAAATAACCCGAATCAACTTCCGAATGGAGAATGAAACTTGAAGTTGATCTGGGAAGCCCCAGGAGTCTGCTCAGGAATCTGTTTTCTGTGACCTTAAGAGAATTAGGTGGTTTATGCCCACTTACTCCTTCACCATATGTACCTGCGGGAAAACATTTGCTTTCTAATAATTGAATCAATTCTTTTGGGGTTCATGGCCTAACTTTTTGGCAGACCTAAACAGCATCTCACACCCCACCTCCATGGCTTGTGACTTTGAGAAAACAAATATTCCTAAGATAACTTTTCATCAAATAAAATTCCAAGATAACTAAAATGCTTTGTTTTTCTTATTGGAATACCACCCAGATAAAAGGTTTTAGAATACGTATTGTTTGGCCCACAAGTTAAAAATGTAGGATTTTTCATTATTCCCGCTAATGCCTTTGAAGGATAATTGTGACCTTATTTCCAGGGTGTCAAACAATTATTCATACAATATTTGGAATTCAGTTGTATTTCCTTGCTACTCATTTGCAGGAAATCAGGTGATTAGTTGAGGGGGTGGGAGCCCCACTCAGGCAACAACCACAATCTTTGTCAGGGTGAACCACATAAATCACTAAGTTAACTTGCAGTTAACCCTCTGGTAGCTTGGCACAAAGCAGCCGGGCTCAACTTAGAGACAAAGTGTAAAGTAGTTCTGCAGCACACAAAAAGTAGCAAAGTGAGAACACAACACAAGCAAAATCCCTAACTAATTTAGTGAAATTGAGTATATGTTAAGAAATGAATTGGTATTAGAATAATGAAAATCCATTCAGTAGAACCAGAGATATGCAATTTCAAAGGTTTGGGTATAGCACTTAAATGCTCAAAGTGTCACTCTCAGTATTTTGGATGTGCTAGTCTGGCGGAAAGTTACAAGCTCATGTTGACTGCTATAAAGTGTGGCCCTGGTACAGGGACTAGGTTAGTCACTCTGAAAAGTTACCCTCTCGAAGTCCAGTACAAAGAGTTCTGTTTTCGGTAGTGTCGGCAGGGGACAGTAGGAAGACTGTTGTGGATGGTTGTCACTGTAGCACAAACAAAAGGCATGGTTTCTCGGACAGCCGTCTTTGCAGTATTTAGATCTGATCTGGTGTCGCAGACAGTCAAGAAGCAGGGCAGTCCTCTGAAGATCAAGGCAGGCCTCCTTTTGTAATGTTCACAGGTCCAGGGGTGTACTGAAAAGTGGCTCTGGAGGTCCGAAATACCTGTGCCATCCTTTGAAGTGGAGGTTCTGGAAAGTTCTTTCCTTCCCTTGTCAAGGCTTTAATAAGTCTGAATTGACAAAAGACTAGTGACAGGTTCCTTTCTGTGTGCATGAGGCAAAACCCTTTGAAATGTAAGTTGGGTTGGATACAGCTCCACCCTCAGTCATCCTGTCCATACCGTACCCCCTTTAGTGTTACTGCCTGGAACAAATACACAACCACCATAAGCAGAGCCATTCACTGAAGTGTGACCCAGTATGCTGGCAGAAGGCACAAACGGGCCTATTTTTTAAATACAATCCATATGATCCTTTAGGGCCTACGTTTAGGGGTTAACATATGTATTAAAAATGAAAAATGTGTTGGCCTGGAGAAAAACTTATATCATGAGGTTGAAATTAAAGTTTTAAGCGGAACTACAGGCTGATGTGGCAGGCCTATGATGTTTTAAAAGGTTACTTTAGTGGGTGACACAGGCGGGCTTCAAGCCCTTTAGTAGCATTTAATTTACAGACGTTTGGCACATGCAGTACTATTTACTAGGTCTTACAAGTAATTTAGATGCATCAATCAAGTAGATGCCAATTGTACCTTATTTTAGGAAGTGCGCAAAAACCTTTCAATCTGGGGGAGACCTAGGAAAAAATGCCAGGTCCAACACCCATCAACCCTGGGATTATGCATGGTTAACCACACCATAGCCAAAATCACTTGAAAGTGAGATGCATCAATCAAATCAACATGAATCTTTTCATGATGAAAAACATACCACAAAATACATGTGAATATAGAAGTGTACAAGTCTAGCAACAAACTAGAGCCATCTCCTTCCTTAACTCCTTCAGTGTCCTTCTTTTCTTAATAACTGGTATCTGTAAAGCTTGAACAAACTTAATGAACATATTGCTTCCTGAGGCTCCTGAATTAAAAAGCCCCAGAACAATCTTTCCTAGGCGATCTGACAAAGTAATTTTAGTGGATCAATCATATGCCTACATAGTGCTCACTGCTCCATTACTATGTGATTTAAACCCTACATTCAACAAGGCAACTTACTTCATTGTTGAGGAATCCTTTTTCTGTGTGTCAATGCTTTAGTCTATGATATCTTTGTATCTTAGTACCCAGTACCTAGCCCACTTTTTTGAGAAGATGTCAGAAATCTTAAAGATGAAACTTTCTAGGGCTACAAACAAAACAATTGGTTGTAGACCTGATTGTCTTTCACTCATAGGGTTGCGACTAAAGGACCAGCTAAAATAAGTCAGACAGATCAATGGGAATTTTACAGCTTTAAACAGTGTTAAATGTATTCACTTATGCAGTAGTTATTTTTTAGTTAAATATCATTATGTGTGCCTTTTAATATATTTGTGACTTATTTGTTTACCTACGTATTACGTACTACATTTTATCGCATTGATTTTTACTCTAAATTACATGAATATTTATTACCTGCATTTTGCAGCTACTTCCCATTTGCATAGATTCAAGGAGGTTCTAAATCATTTTTCTCATCCAGTTGTAGAAATAATGCTAACACTTTGGTCTCAATCTTTCTTAACGAACAGCTTTCACCCAAATGGTGATCTCACCTTTACATCAAATCTGTGAGTTCGGCATACTTAGTAGTGGGATTGACCACCTGGTCTAGCACATCCTTCAATTATTTTCATATGCCTTTAATAGACCGTTTTTCCTCAGTCCAAACCGTCTCAACTACCAACAGATTAAACATGATTATATAATTGATTAAGTCTTATTAGCCCTGCTTCAAATTCAGCAGTTCAATATATAGGGAAACAATGTGTAATTTTCTTTCAAACAGCTTTGGAATTTGTCCCCTGAAGGCACTACAATTATACAGCAGCAGATCATTACATTCCTCTTTGGGAATACTGCCGTAGGCAACATGTCATCTTAAGTAAGAAGAGAAAAAGGAGATTGGTTTACTTCCTATGATGAGGCGTCCTGGGAGTATCCCCAAGTGACAATGTTTCCAGCCCTAGGCTCTTTCAAGTCCTAACGAGAAGATGGCTTAAACCTTCAACACTTTATCAGGACAAATGGTTAAATGAGGTCAGTGATCTCCCCTTTGAAGGAGATTAAGGTTCCCAGTGTGGGGAAGCCTTTGATGTTGGTTGGCCCTCTATTTGAAGTTTTGCCTGCGATCTAGTGTGTGTAAAGAGGAGATAGCACAGGGCAATGCCACTCACTTAGGTGGGCAAACCTAAGTCAAAAGTTGATTACCTTTCACGCTTTACTTTTGTCAGGATAGGGGATCGAGGTCAGGGCTATTCAAACGCTGGTCTCCAATGTAATTACTATCTGAATCTAACATGATGGTTACAGTTATGCAGAAATATCAACATTACAACAACTCCCTGGGTGGTCGAATATAGCTTTATAGCCCGCCGTAGAGGACAATACTGGCCATTAAAGGCCCGCTCCAAGTGTGAGCTATGCAAAACAATGAAAACAAGGAGAATCGTGCATGTTGGAAAGCACATCTTTTGACTAGATCTTGCTGGCACTTCCATTTTGGACCCAGGGATACTGTTGTCCATCCTTGCAGTGTATGTGCTGCGATCGCTAAACTGTGCAAGTTTGGCTAGTCCCAACTGACTTTAGTTTTAGGCAATGCTGCAGTACAAGTGTGAGAAAATGGCATCAGTGGTGTATAAGATAGATGTCACTTCGGCAACATTGTAGATTTACAACACCCAAATGAGTGACTTTAACAGCATGGCTTCAGGCCAGCCAATGTAGCCTCTAGTAGATCTAGCCTAAGAAATGTCAAAGCACGTCAAAGTAACACCTTCTGCCATACGGAGTTACTTACTTTTAACATTAGCAAGTGTACTTAGGGGCTAAAAGGATAGGTGAATAATGCACAACTACATGACTTATACTTTTGGTAGTTTTGTCTAATTTTATGCAAAAACATGTAGACAATTCATCAATTGAAATGTAATTGCAATGTGGCGACCTGAGTGGGTTGGACACTCATCAGCTTGTTGCTGTAGTTCATGAGAGTTTGTGTTGATGTTGTCTGAACCCTCTAGTAAGAGGCAGATTAGCAGGTCTGTAAACATTCTTTAGTTAGTTCTTGGCTGGTAGAAACTCTCATTCATAACATTTGCAATTTACAAACCGATAAGGATAGCTGAACCTTTCAGAACACCAAACTTTACAAGTACGTATATATGTGGGGGAATGTATGCTAGCACAGGTGTTTTCATAAAACTATTAATGAGTGTTTATGTATTTTGAATAATAAGTTTTTGTAGAAAATATAATAACGTAGCAAGATAATGCACGCATTTGAAAATGTGATTACGAAGAATGGCCCCCAATGTTAACGAAATGTACTAATCAACGATTTAATACTTAAGAAATGTTGAATATATGTTAGACTAATGCAGTAATATGTCATATTAAGGGTTATGAATTAAGCTTTAGCTTTATTAATTGTAAACCTTAACTTAGCAAGTGTCTTGGCCTACTTCCCAGGCCTCATGTAAAAGCTGTATTTCTTAGCAAGTCATTGTGCTCATAAGCTTTTTGTGTTAACAGGCTGCTAGGAGATGCTGTTCCTGCTAATGCAACATTTTATATGTCATGTGTGTGAGACTAACTTTCCCAGGACAAGATCAATGAAGATACTGAATAGAGTAGAAGCTGCAACAATATTGTTACCTGACAAACAGGATGATGGGGACATTGCAAGACAAACCAATCAACGACATGGGAATGGGGTAATATTAGAATTCGTAGATTTGTGATTTTAATTTTATTGGAAATAGTGCGAACGTGCGATTAACTGACCAATAGGGATTTGGGGGTTAGTTTTAACGGTTTTGACTTAACAAGAGTGCAGGGTGAGAAGACATTCATTCTGACGATTGCCTATATTGCGTCTTGACAAGAAACATGCTTAACTTTAATGTTTAAGAGAATTAGTCTTTTCCAAACTCTGATGCTGAATCCTGATTGTCTTGCTGATTGACTCATGTCCTGAGGACGAAGACTGATTCTGCTTTGCTGATCCACTCTGAGGATAGGTATATCCAAATTGTGATTATCATGCATATTTGCTTGTTCTTACTAGGTACCAACTGCGCTGTTTGATAGAGCCATAGTTAGATGTTTTCCAAATTTGTGTTACTAAATTGTTCTATCAATCAATCAATCAAAGGCATTTGTATAGCGCACTGCTCACCCGGAGGGTCTCAAGGCGCTGGGGGGGGGGGAAACGCTACTGCTCGAACAGCCAGGTCTTGAGTTGCTTCCTGAAGGCGAGATGGTCTTGCGTTGTCCGGAGGTGGATGGGGAGGGAGTTCCATGTCTTGGCTGCCAGGTAGGAGAAGGATCTTCCTCCGGCGGTGGCTCTGCGGATGCGGGGGACGGTGGCGAGAGCGAGGCTGGCGGAGCGGAGCTGGCGGGTGGGCTTGTGGAAGGTCAGGCGGCTGTTGAGGAACTTGGGGCCCAGGTCGTGGAGGGCCTTGTGTGCGTGGGTGAGGAGTCGGAACGTGATTCTTTTGTTGACGGGGAGCCAGTGCAGGTCTCTCAGGTGTTCGGAGATGTGGCTGTGTCGGGGGATGTCCAGGATGAGTCGTGCTGAGGCGTTCTGGATCCGTTGGAGTTTCTTCTGGAGTTTGGCGGCGGTGCCGGCGTAGAGGGCGTTCCCGTAGTCCAGCCGACTGGTGACGAGGGCCTGGGTGACCGTCTTCCTGGTCTCGGTGGGGATCCACCGGAAGATCTTTCGAAGCATGCGCAGGGTGTTGAAGCATGAAGATGAGACGGCGTTGACTTGTCTGGTCATCGAGAGGGAGGAGTCCAGGATGAAGCCTAGGTTGCGAGCGTGGTCCGTTGGCTTGGGGGTGGCTCCCAGGGCGGGGGGCCACCAGGAGTCGTCCCAGGCGGATGGTGATGATCCCAGGATGAGGACCTCCGTCTTGTCTGAGTTCAGTTTCAGGCGGCTGTTTTTCATCCATTCGGCGACGTCTTTCATCCCTTCGTGTAGGCTGGCTCTGGCGGCGTCCGGGTCGCTGGTGAGGGAGAGGATCAGCTGGGTGTCGTCGGCGTAGGTGATGATCTTGAGGTTGTGTTGACGTGCGATGGTTGCGAGGGGGCTCATATAGACGTTGAAGAGGGTGGGGCTGAGCGATGACCCTTGTGGAACTCCGCAGATGACTTCGGTGGCCGCTGACCGGAACGGGGGGAGGCGGACTCTCTGGGTTCTTCCGGCGAGGAATGAGGCGATCCACTCCAGGGCCTTCCCCTGGATGCCGGTGTTGTTCAGGCGCTGTACCAGGGTGCGGTGGCAGACAGTGTCGAACGCTGCGGAGAGGTCCAGGAGGATGAGGGCCGCAGTTTCCCCATTGTCCATTAGGGATCTGATGTCGTCTGTGGCTGCGATGAGGGCGGTCTCCGTGCTGTGGTTGGCTCGGAAGCCGGATTGCGAGTGGTCGAGGGATCCGTTGGTCTCGAGGAAGGCAGCTAGCTGTCTGTTGACGGTCTTCTCGATGACTTTGGCAGGAAACGGGAGGAGCGAGATGGGGCGGTAGTTCTTGAGGTCGGAGGGGTCTGCAGTTGGTTTCTTCAGCAGGGCACTGATCTCGGCGTGTTTCCAGCACTCCGGGAAGGTGGCGGTGTTGAAGGAGGCGTTGACGATGTCACGGAGGTGGGGTGCGATGATGTGGTCAGCCGTGTTGAAGATGTGGTGTGGGCAGGGGTCCGTAGGGGATCCGGAGTGGATGGTGTTCATTGTGCGTGTTGTGTCTTCGGTGCTGACTGGGGTCCAGGTGCGGAGGGTGGCGGTGGGGGGCATCGGTTCGGTGGTGGGGTTTGTGGTTGGTGGGCCGAAGCTGTTGTGAATGTTGGCGATCTTGTCGTGGAAGAAGGCTGCGAGGGAGTCGCAGAGGTCTTGCGAGGGAGTGATGTCATTGTTTCCGGCGTCGGGGTTGGAGAGCTCTTTGACGATGCTGAAGAGTTCCTTGCTGTTGTGGGTGTTGTTGTCCAGTCGTTCCTTGAAGGCTGTCTTCTTTGTGGCGCGGATCAGTTGGTGGTGTTTGCGGGTGGCGTGTTTGAGGGCCGTCATGTTGTCTGTGGTCTGGTTGGTGCGCCAGGTGTTCTCCAGGGAGCGGCAGTTCTTCTTGGAGGTGATGAGCTCGTCGGTGAACCAGGAGGCTTTCTTGCTGCTGCGTCTGCTGGGGGGGTTCTTCTTCAGTGGTGCGAGGGCGTCTGCGCAGTTGGTGATCCACTGTGTGAGGTTGTTGGCGGCTTCGTTGTGGTCCGTTGAGCTGGTGGGGGGGTTCTGGCTGAGGAAGGTGGTGAGCTGGTCGCCGGTGATCTTGTTCCAGCTCCTGCGGGGGGTTTGTTGAGGGTGGTGGTGGGTCGTCGTTTTACTGAAGCTGAAGTGGACGCAGCTGTGGTCAGTCCACTGGAGATTGGTGGAGTGGCTGAAGGTGACATATTTGCTGGATGAGAAGACTGGGTCAAGCGTGTGGCCGGCGTGGTGTGTAGGGGTGGTTACCAGTTGCTTGAGTCCGAGGTTGGCCAGGTTGTCCAGTAGAGCAGTGGTGTTGCGGTCCTTGTCGTCCTCCAGGTGGAAGTTGAGGTCCCCCAGGAGGATGTAGTCGGTGGAATTGATGGCGTGGGGGCTGACGAAGTCTGTGATGTCTTCGCTGAACTGTGTGCGTGGTCCCGGTGGTCTGTAGATGAGGGTGCCTCTGAGCGTGGTCTTGGGGTTGGTGTGTATCTGGAAGTGGAGGTGTTCGGCGGAGGTGAAGGTGTCATCAGAGTTGGTCGTGATGCGGATGGTGTTCTTGTGGATGATGGCGATGCCTCCTCCTGTCTGGTTGACGCGGTCCCTCCTGGTGATTTTGTAGCCTTCTGGGACGGCGATGGCGACGTCGGGTGCTGAGGAGGCGTTCATCCAGGTTTCTGTCAGGAAGGCGATGTCTGGTGCTGTCGAATCGAGGAGGTTCCAGAGTTCGACGGCATGCCTGTGAACGGAGCGGGTGTTGAGCAGGATGCACATCAGGTGTTTGTTGCTGGGGCTCGGTTTAGTAGGTGCAGTGTTGGGTCGTAGGCTGGTGAAGCGGCAGGTCAGGCAGGTGAAGGGTCCGTGGGTGCGTCTCGGGGTGGCTCGGTAGCAGGCGGTGTTTCGGCCGGCGTTGAGTGTGTGGAGGGTTCTGGCATCGTAGCTGTGCAGGGTGTGCTGGCGAGGGCGAGGACCAGGGGGTCTGGCGCTGGGCGCGGTCCAGGCGCGGATGGGCGCAGACGGGCTTACCTTTGGCGCACCTTCGGCGCTCAGTCGGAGCTCCCGCTGCGCGCGTCCGCTGCGCGGTCGCTCTGGGGGCGTCATAAGTAAGGAGCCGGGAGGGAGGAGCAGCTGGGTGGCGGGAGCGGTCCGGCGAATGGAATCACAGGGGGGCGGGGCCGCAGGGAGGCAGCGGCGGGAATCCCAGGAGCAGCGAGCGAGCGAAGGAATCTGCAGGCAGGAGGCGGCAAAGGCAGGCAGGAGCGGCAGCAGTGAGTGGGGCGACCAAGCCCTGTGGAGGGCTGAGCGGTCACCGCTATATGAAGCCCAACATGCTGCTGCTAATCTGATGTTAGTTAAGGATTCACTCTAATTCAATTATGATAACAGGGACTAATGCTTGATGAAATTCTCTGCTAAACTTCATGTATGTTATCACGTTGACACAGTTGACCTTGTTACTGATTTGCACCATAACCTTAGAATATGTTGTTGTTCAAGCTTTGATTAGATTACGTTTCTTCCACTGCTCTTGACAGCCAGTGTTGTTTCTGTATGTGTTTCATCTGATTTTGAGTTTAATCTACATGACTTTAGCATTGTTAATATAGGGAAATAAACATTATAAGCTTTTACTAAAGGTGTGGTTATTGATGACTGAAAGGTCATGGTGCATGACAATTACTGACTCCAATGATTATTGGTTATATTGATTACTAATGATTATTGATGAATGTGTATTGATTATTGATTATGTATTGGATCTATGGTAAGAACATCTTAATTGCGAGTCAAAAGGTTCATTGACCTATTCGCGTCCCCTTGTAAGTTTACTTATTAAGGTCAGACCCTCAAACATGTAAAAGAGTTTTGGGGATTTTTGGGATAAAAATGCATCTATAGTGGCCTATGTGTAAAACTAAAGCTGGTTTAAGTGAGTTATATTTAGTTGGTAAAGGTGATTTAATGAGTTTAACAGCAATTTACATGTTTGACTTCTAACACTGCAAGACTAATATCTATGCCCTCAGCGATACATATTACACAGAGAAATATTTTGCTCACTAACCTACTTTAACATGGTGTGTATTCTACCGCATGGTAAAGTAGTATATATGGTATTTAGAAGTGAAGGTTAATTGAAGGCAAACATAGGCCCAGTTATTACACATGTAAACATTTCTGTGTTAAAAAGCCGATGTGAAATTGCACATGAGGGGCTGAACTAGAAACAGTGCTTGTTTGTGGATCAGCACAATCTTCTAGTGGGCTGTCAGACAGGCTGTGGTACATGATGTGAATACCAATGTGAAATGAAATAGAGAAGTTCATTTAAGAAGAATCCATGGTGAAGTAAATGGTTTGGTCATGTAAATAAATGCGTTACTATTTTTGAGTGAGTGAATCTTTATTTGCAGGATTATTTAAAACCTTAGCAAAACCACAGTGCATAAAAATTATAACAGCTGCTACAAAGCTTAAAATTACAATGCATCATTAAAAGTTGTAACCTTCTGGACATCTATCATCACGCCTTTCCGTGAAGCTCTCTTAATATAAAATAAGTATAAATCACAGAGCGTGGTGCATGTTCAAGAATGCTATGTGACATGAAGGTCATCTGTAAAAACTATAGAATGTAGACTCCTTATGGTACATGTTTGTAACGCATTACCTAAAATTCCATGAGTCTACTAAGATTATAGAATCAAGGTTCACTGCAAAATGCTTATTAAAAGGTGTTGAGTGGCTGTGAGCTGTTATGTGTATGAAATGTAGGGTACCTACCGGGCATAGGTGCAAATTGTTTGTTGGGTGAATGCTGAACCTTATTACCTAAAAAGAATTATGATAAATAGACAGAAAAGTGTAAAATGCACCTCCCCTTACTGCAGTGACCAGATGTTCAGGCACTATTTCCAATCTCATGAGTAAATGCTAGTACAGCGATCAGTTGACCTCCTTGAAACAGATTTAGGGGGATGCGTCAGCCACGTTAGTAACGTAGGTTTAGGTGCTGCCCCCCCCTTTTTCTGAGCATTGGTGGGCATGTGCTAGCAGTAGATTTTCCCTCATAATGGTGAAAAAGTTCCCGAAGCGGGCCAGCTCCATGGGAGTCTCAGCAGTAAATATGTATTTTACGGCTTCTTTACATGTCCAAAGGCCATGTTTCAAGAAAATAAGTTTTAATAGTCGACTTCTCTGAGGCCAATCCCGGGCAGCAGCATAATAAGTGACTAATAGATGCTATATGATAGTTACATAGAGTTCATTGCTGCTAGTGACCCTACTTTGGCTTCCAACTACATGTGAATTCCCAGGCAGGTAGTGTTAGGAGCCGCATACGTAAAATTCTCTGAAATGTTCATGCTCCCAGGGCTGCTCTCATATTCGGCTGTAGGCTGGCAGAGCTATACGACTTGGCTAAGCCCTCGGCCCCTCTAATTTCCCTGATTATGGCCATATCCTTTTCTCTGGAGATTTGTGTGCCATGTTCTTTCAATATCTTTTTCAGGTGGACCTTTGATATTCGGGGATCTGATGAATATGTGGGGACTAGGTAAAAAAAAATCCTCGGCTTGCCTGACATAGATGGCCCAGCTACTAGAAGCATCTTCAAAGATTACTTTCAACGAGCTCCTCAGACTATCGGTCTTGGCCCTGGAGACCTCATAAAATAACTTAATTATGTCCTTTTTGCAATTCGTATCCATGCATTTTAAGTTAAATTCTAAGCGGATCCTTGCATGTCTGGTGAATTTGGGGATTTGAAAAATCCTTTTATAAGCTCTCATTTGGCATTCCTCCAGGATTTTAATTATCCTGACAGGATATTCTAAGTGTCCAAAGGTAATCATGGGTAAAGGTTTGCTTTTATGACTCTCCTGATTGGTTCTATTGTAGGTGATTGAAGCCGGAGATGGAGTTTAGCTTAAGTGTAGGTGGTTCTCTCTGCCTTAATTATCAGTGCTGTTACCTGGTGAGCTATTTTACTGGCGTGAGATAGCCACACTCTGAGGTACTGGTACTTTTCTTCTGTATCTATTCGCAATGCGCCAAAGTTCCACGCTCTTGGATATTTATGCAACTGATGTCCGAAATCCAGAGCCTTGGTTTTTGCTGCATTAACCTTCAGTGCATTTTTTTCATTGTAATCGTGCAAGATGTCCAAGCTCCTTTTCAAGCCTAATTGAGTCTAGGTGAGCAGGACTAAATCGTCCGCATATTGGATTATGGGAAGCACTGTCTTTCCCAGTTTCGGGGTAAATGTGTTTCCTCTAAGTAGGACCTCACTAAAGTCGGCTGTGTTCAGATTGAAGAGAGTTGGAGCAATGACACATCCTTGTTTTAGTCCTTTATTGGTATATATTCTTTTGGTCACATGCATAGTTGAGATATTAACTCTCACCCATGTGTCAGAATAAAGAGCCATTATAGCTGCTAATAGGCTCCCTGGTATTCCCCAAGTAGCTAGCTTCTTCCAGAGTGTATGGAATTTTACGCTGTCAAAAGCCACACAGTAATCAATGAAACACGCAAACATAGGCTGAGCGGCTGGTTTCAAGGTTTTCTGACCTAAGTATGGAAGAGCCAGCACATTATCTAGAGTGGATGAGCGTGGCCTGAATCCTGTTTGGTACGGTGGAATAATAATATTTTCTGTGATCCAGTGTTCCAGTTCTCAAAGCAGGACCCTTGCATAGGCCTTGCCATCCACATCCAGTAGCGCTATTAACCTATAGTTTCCTGGGAGAGTGGAGTCTCCCTTTTTAAAGATTGAATGCAATATTGATCCTTTCCAGGCTCCTGGTATGTCAGATTGGTGTCGGCAGTTGTAAAAAAAGGGTGGTCAGGGGGAAGGCCCAGAATTCTTGGTTGTCTTTAAATATGCTCCCAGGAAGGCCGTTTTGGGCCTGGGGCTCCGTCCCGCCTGTTGCTGCTGAGGACCATTTTAGTTGATTTGACCGTGACCATTAGTGTGATGTTTTCTAGGCCATCAGTTTTGAATGGTCTCCCCGTAGTACCCTGCGCTTCTGTGCATCCAGAACCCACATGAAGGGAGCCCACGTGTTTCCCAAATGCTGGCGGGTATTGCGTAAGCCTTACTTACTGACCCATGTTCTAATGAGTTAATGTAGTCCCAAAACTCTCTACCTTTGTTCGGGGGTAACAAAGCTTGTAGATGGATCCAGCATTATTTGTCTACTCTGCTTCAGTTTCCATGCCTTTCTCTTGAGATCTATCCTTGCCTGTCTCCTGAGAGTTTCTACTGCCGGCGATTTGTTTGTTCTATATCCTTTTTCTAACTGCCTGCACTTTGGTTTACTCTGTATATATTCCCTTGTTGCGGTGGACAGCCATACCTTTTGACTTTTGTTTTCTGTAAGCCCTTGTTGGACTTGGTAGCTTAGTGAAGTATGTAAGGTCTTTGAGCCCACTGTTTGCCAACATAACTAGACTCTCCGTCTAAAGTTGGAGGACCATGGTCCTACTTCCAAAGCGCGTATTTTGCCTTATCCTTCTCACTTCATTTGATTCAGTTTGTCAATTGGCATAAATTTGTTTCAAGTCGCTGGCCATGTAGGGGGGTGGCAGTCTCGCTCCTTTAAGGGCTATTTCTATTATGACAGGGTTGCGGTCACTCTCGGATCTTCGAGTCACCTCATAATTTAGGCATCTGTGTCATAGAGCCGGGCTCAAGAAAATATAATCCAGTGTAGAAATATTTTTAAAAGTTGGAATAGATGGGCCTGGCCTCGTGGTCTTAACATGTGATGATCTCAGCTGGTGTTCTATGAAGAAAGTTTCTAGAGCGGATCTCAAGAGATCTGCGGGGAGACTAGCAATCTGTCAGAGATGTCGGATGTTGAAGTCTCCTGCCATTAGAAATTCATGATCTGTGTGCTCGTAAACACATTCCTTTAGTGTGGACAGGATTGCTTAAACTTTATCTGTTTGGTTTCGCGGTTTGTATTTATGTACACATTTTTAATCGCTATTGGTGTTACTTTTTTGGTCAGGGTAAAACCAAATATGGTTATTGCATGGACATCGTTGGTTGATTTCTCCCAAGGGACTAATTTCACCCCTCGATCTAATTTGACTTCTGTTGCGAGACCACCCATGTGTCTTCTGAACAGGTTTTTCTTTTTTGCAGGAGCATGCGTGGTTAAAAAACTGGCTACAGTTTGTGGTTCTTTCATCCAGGTTTCCTGGAAGCACAGCATATCTGCATTTTAAAAAAAAATCCTCAATGTTATGGTTTGTGATAAAAGAGGCCAAACCTGCCACATTCCAACTGATGACCTTAGTCACTTTGTCTAAGTTAGTTTGTGGGGATCCAAAGTTATTAAAGATACGTTTTCTCTTTCATGTTCAAAGCTGTGGTGAGCCAATCCCAGGTCGGCCTACCAGTAGCGCTGTGGCCTGTTCTTGCACTCTCTACTTGGGGCCTTCCAGCGTTCTTTGTTAACTGTACTTAAGTTTTTTGTCTATTAGCAAAGGTTTTACCACCGGGGTACCCCTCAAATCGCTGAATGTTTTTTTAGGTGGGCATGTAGCTTGGGTTTCCCTAGTCAACACTTGCGGGTAGCGTTCTTTTATCGGTATGCTCATTTTTATGCCCCAGTCTTCCAGGAGTCCCTCAGATTCAAAGATTTTATCAACCAAGCCCTGGTTAGACCAAGATGTTAATGTAGACTTTTCTGGGCAAACCCATGGATATTTGTTGAAATGTACTGTGAAAAGGTCCTGTGATGTGAGGGTCAATAATGAAGGTATGTGATGCAATAACCTCAAGATGTTTGATCTGTCAAATATATCCCAGGGACCCTGTGATGCATATAAGGGACAGAATATCATTGTTGGCTGTTCACCAGTTTCCTTCCTATTTGTACTGTTTGTATTGGTGCCCCCTAGTATACTCACTCTTTCTCTAACCTATATGTAGTGGAAAATTGTGGTTGGGTGGTGTGTGCGGATATTTGCTGTCTGTGCTCTCTGCTCCATACACCATCCTGAGAAGACTCCCTCACTTCCATGCGTGCAGAGGTCTCTTCGTTGGACTTCCAGACGACTCTTTGTTCTCTTGGGCTAAATTCCTAGAGATGTTCCTCTTCTCTCCCTTCCTGTTGGGTTCTATTAGAGTGATTGCTGGAGCCTTGCGTGGGCACTTACTGGAATTGAAGCTAAGTTACAGGACTCGTCAGGACCTTTTTATTATGTATTTCGTGCCATTTAGGAGCATCATTATTTACATATAAGGGAGTCTGTGCTCCCTTGATTCATGAGATGCTCCTCCTGTTGTCGGGGACCAGCTCGTGGTTCGGAGAGGGCTGCTTCTTATTGACAACCCCTTCTTTAGAGACCTCACATTCCTCACCTCTTTCAACCATGGCCAATAGCTCTGGGCCCATCTCAACTTCTATCTCGCCAGTCAGCGGAGCTGCTTGTTCTCCTAATGGAGTTGAGTTTTGCAATTTTTGCCGTTGGAGAGTGTTTGGTCAAGGACAGCTTTGTACATTTTCGCCCTGCATTTGAGCAGTCTTCCATGTTTATGCCCTTATGAGACTTTTCCTTCCCTTCCCCAGCCTGATTAGTAACCATGCTAGGGTATTCCTTGGGGCAGGTTTCATGTATCACATTTGATTGCGTGTCTGCAGGAAGATTGGATAGGTCTCAATCTGCCCAGATACCTGTTGATGTCTCCCAGTCCCGCTCTGTCTAATATTTCTTTTTGGTTTTGTGACTTTAAGTGTTTTTTTCAACTTCTTTGTGTTACTATTTTCAAGGTGTTCTCTCTTAAAAAAATTAATGAGGTCGAAGCCCTGAAATGGTGATGATCTAGCAGAGGGAATGGTATACTGGCATGTAACACAATGAAAGAGGTGCATGGTGGATTGTTAGGAAAGGCATCCCCTTGTGGACAGGTTATCCGTGCTTTTATATAGATAATTTGTCTATATCTGGATAGGAGAGGAGAAGAATTGATAGTAGTCTTCGGAGCTGCTTGATGAGAGAAAGAGAGAAAGAGAGAGAGAGATTGCTCTGAGCACAGATTACCAAATTATTCACTAAATAAGCAGAGAGGGTTAAATGAGAGTGAGTTATGGTACACAGACGATAATGTTTAAACTGATGGTTTGTGAGTTATTTAATTTTCTGTAGGAATAGCAGCTACACTCACAAAAAACAACTCTGTGGGCTTTCTAATAAACAATGTGAGAAACGCCACTAGTTGATGTTCTCTGGCCTCCTA
This sequence comes from Pleurodeles waltl, assembly GCF_031143425.1. Taxonomy (NCBI): domain Eukaryota; kingdom Metazoa; phylum Chordata; class Amphibia; order Caudata; family Salamandridae; genus Pleurodeles; species Pleurodeles waltl. The sequence continues at coordinate 1,413,228,671 of NC_090444.1, read as the reverse complement.
GTTTATCTCTGTGCTATCACTGAAGTAAGACTGCTGAACTACCAGACAGATAGGAATTGTATGCTTGTGTGAAAGGTAGTAGGGTATATTTTGACAAACATGCAGTGGAGTATGAGAGTTAGTGGTTTAGAGAGTGAAACTGTTTTTAATCCTCTTGCAGAGGAAAGTGATGCAAGCATATCTAGGAGTTTGGTAAAACAATAATTGTTTATAATTAGTTTGTCTGCCAAGAGTGGGTTACCTGACAGCGCCAGGATTGTCAGTGTTTAAAGCGAACTTGATCTCACAACTTCTTTGTTACACAGTCTTATAGAAATGAAATCAAATACTTGGAGCGGGAAAAAATGGTTTACGTTTACATAATGTCACGTAGTTTCCAGTATTTCACGTGAGGATTATTACTCGAGATACCCAAGATTATACCATTACGCCACAGCATGAGATTTTGTTCTTGTCGGAGACAAGATTTTTAACTATTTTGCGTTGTGCGAAAGGCTCTGTCATGTCCAAAATTGGAATTGAGGAGACTTTCACACCAAACAAGAGCACAAAAAAGCTAAATAGGCATTTCACGTTATAAAATGTAATTTTATGTAATTGTTATGGACATTTTTTGTAACTTCTTCAAAGGAAATTACATCAATTTCTCCTAGGCTTACAAAATATACCTAAAACTGACATACATTGAGATCACAAAATAAAAATACTACTATGCATTGTGGGTGAACAACTGAACAGCTAAATTCCTCTGTGGGCTTGGACAGACAAGAGTGGCAGTTTTCTGCTTTTCAGTCTTCACTATCTTTTCTGACAGTTACTTCTACCTACTTAACCTTTTGAATATTCCCAGGCGCCAGACCGGATCTGGAAAACTCTGCAATAGCTCTGCGCTGGATGGTGGCATGAGCTACATCTCCATATATATGAACACCAAAGGTTCCAGGGGACTGACCTTTTAGCAGCTGAAAAAAACATTCAATGATTACAAAGAGGCTTTTTTTGTGCAAACATTGCAAAAATCAAACAAGGATAAAAGGAAAAAAGAGAAAGAGTTCCTGAATACAGTTTTTCATGGATTAGTTGAATTATCATTAGAGAATCACATTTGTCAAAGAATTAGAACATAAAACAATCCAATACACAAACAGTTCATGCTTATCATAGTACACAAACAAATATGTTTGGACATTACATTGTGTTCATAAAAGACAAAGAAAGACAAAAGGTCTGCAATTTAATCAAATAGCCTACAGAAGATGGGGACAATGAGGAATAACAATTCATTTCCAGTTTGTCAGTGAAGCGTAACAGTGTTTTGATCCTAACAATTAAAGGGTCATCATCAAGACAGAAATAGTTTGTGAGGACTGGTTGTCCTTTGTGACATGTGGAGGTGCTAGGATTGATTAATTTGGCTCTTGGTAGAAGGTAGGCGGTATGTTTGTTCAGAAATTCATAACTCTCTCACTGAGGTTTGTGAGATTGATGATTTATATGACAAATTGGAGGCTAAACGTTTTAGATTAATTATTATCTCACCTCTAAGTATTGTGAGATCCATAATGTACTGAGTATAATAAGGTCCATGGTTCATTAGACCTTTGGTTCTCCAGGTCCTTAAGAAGCCCTTCTAATTATAAAGAATTTGCCATAAACAGCATGTTTTGATTATTTTCTGAAGGATGCCTTTGAGATAAATTCCTCTGGTTGTATTCATTTGTCTAGACATTTCTTATTTTTATGTTCAAAAACTATTTTTGTCCTGCTGGTGACTTTTTAATTGTAAGGGTCGAAACATCGTTGACGCTTCTCTGGCAAACTGGCAATGGATTGTTATCCATAATTGTCTCACTGTTGTCTGGACTATTCAATAGAATTGTAGACCCTTTGCCATTTTTTGTTTTTTTGTAAACACCAAGTGATATCGAAATGTATTTGTTTGTGTAATATGTTGAGCATGAACTGTTTGTGTATTAGAATTTTAAGTTATATTTATTTTACAAATCTGATTCTCCAATAATAATGCAAACAATCCTTGAAAAACTGTATGTGGGCATTCTTTCGATTTTTTCCTTTTTTCCTTTTTTTGATTTTTGTAATTTTTGCAAGAAAGCCCCTTTCTTTTCATTGATTTTTTTTCATATGCTATGCTAAAAGGTCGATACCCTTGAACCTTTGCTGCTCATATATTCTTTACTGCCTCTGGGTCTAGGTCGGTTGGGCTGCCCCTGTTGTGGTTAACTGTTATAGTGGAGAGCTACACCTTAGCATCGTATCAATCGTATCAATCAATCAATCAATCAAAAAACTTTGTAGAGCGCGCTACTCACCCGTGAGGGTCTCAAGGCACTGGGGGAGGGGAAACAGGGGGCAGAGAGGGTCACTGATTGAACAACCATGTCTTTAGGTTCTTTCTGAAGACCAGTAGGTTTTTGGTTTTGCGAAGGTCAGTGGGGAGGGAGTTCCATGTTTTGGGGGCTAGGTAGGAGAAAGACCTGCCTCCTGTGGTGGTGCGTTGGATGCGGGGGACTGTGGCTAGGGCGAGGTCGGCTGAACGGTGGTTGCGTGTGGGAGTGTGGAAGTTAACTCTTTCATTGAGGTAGGTTGGGCCGGTGTTGTGGAGGGATTTGTGTGCATGGATGAGGATCTTGAATGTGATTCTCTTCTCTATGGGGAGCCAGTGAAGGGATTTGAGGTGTGGTGAGATTCGTTCGTGGCGGGGGTGGCCAAGGACGAGGCGTGGGGCTGTGTTCTGGATTCTCTGGAGTTTGTGTTTGAGTTTGAGTGTGGTGCTGGCGTAGAGGACATTACCGTAGTCCAGTCTGCTGCTGATGAGTGCGTGGGTGACTGTCTTTCTGGTTTCTGGGGGAATCCATTTGAAGGATTTTTTTAGAGTGCGGAGTGTGTGGAAGCAGGAGGTTAGAGCATTGATTTGCTGTGTCATGGAGAGGGAAGGGTCGAGGACGATGTCGAGGTTGAGTGCGTGGGTTGCAGGGGTGGGTGCGGGGCCTAGTGCGGTGGGCCACCAGGAGTCGTCCCATGTGGTTTTGTTGGGGCCGAAGATGATGATCTCGGTTTTGTTTGAGTTGAGCTTGAGGTGGTTCGTGGTCATCCAGTTGGCGTTGTTGAGGAGAGCGGCGTGTAGGTTGGTTTTGGCGTTGGTGGGGTTGCGGGTGAGGGAGAGGATGAGTTGGGTGTCATCTGCATAGGAGAGGATAGTGATTCCGTGTGCTCGGAGGATGTTGGCTAGGGGGATCATGTAGATGTTGAAGAGTGTGGGGCTGAGTGAGGACCCTTGGGGAACTCTGCAGGTGATCTTGGTAGTGTTGGAGTGGAAGGGCGGAAGGCGGACTCTCTGGGTCCGGTTGGTGAGGAAGGAGGTGAGCCAGTCTAAGGCTTTGTGGTGAATTCCTATGTTGTGGAGGCGTGTGCAGAGTGTGTGGTGGCAGACGGTGTCAAAGGCTGCAGAGAGGTCTAGGAGGATGAGTGCAACAGTCTTGCCTTTGTCGACTTTGGTCCTATATCGTCAGTGCATGCGATGAGGGCGGTTTCTGTGCTGTGGTTCTTGTGGAACCCAGATTGAGAGGGGTCAAGAGTGTTGTTTGCTTCGAGGAAGTGGGATAGGCGGGTGTTGACTAATTTTTCTGCGACCTTGGGGGGGAAGAGAGGAGGGAGATGGGGCGGTAGTTGGAGAGGATCTCTGGGTCGGCTTGTTTTTTTTTTAGGAGAGCGGTGATTTCCGCGTGTTTCCAGGGGTCTGGGTAGGTGGCGGAGTCGAAAGAGGAGTTGATTATGTTGTAGAGTATGGGGGCGATGGTAGGGCTAGCTTTGTTGTGGATGCGGTGTGGACAGGGGTCATAGGGGGAACCGGAGTGGATGGAGTTCGTGTTTTTTTCGGTTTCTTCGTGCATGGTGGGGGCCCCTGTGGAGAGTGTGGTGGGGGGGTCCTGAGTGGGGGTTGGGTTGGGTGAGTGAGGGGTATGTGTGGTGGGTAGGTGTGGTATGAAGCTGTTGTGGATGTCCAGGATTTTGTGGAGGAAGTGGTTGGAAAGGGCGTCACATAGGCGCTGTTTGTGTGTGGGGTTTATGTTGCTGGCTTTGGGTTTGGCAAGTTCATTGATGATGGTGAAGAGTTCTTTGCTGTTTTGAGAGGTGCATATGAGTTGGTGATGGGTGCGAATGGTGGTTTTGAGGGTGGAGAAGTTGGTTGTGGAAGGTTCTAGTCTCCATATTTTCTCAGCTTGGTGGCATTTGCGCTTGGAGTCTTGGAGTTCAGAGGTGAACCATGGGGCGTTCTTGATGTTGCGGTGGCGATGTGTTTTTTGAGGGGGACTAGTGTGTCTGCGCAGGTAGTGATCCACTGTCCTATCTATCCACTGTCGTATCTGTCCATGACATCACTGGAGTTGTATAACACCACCTTTGCGTCTTGATGTACGTTCCTCTTTTTCCATATTCTTCAGCACAGATCTACAGCTGCTGTCTGTGAATTTTTCACTCAAAATTCTATTGTTTTACAGTGCTCCTTTGAAAATGTTAGGGTGTAAATTCAGGTGCTCCTGTTGTGGACAGAGGTCCATCTCAGATCTCCACGAGTTCTGTTTGGAGTTCCTTGTGCTGAAGCCAGCCTCCAAGCCATGTGAGCCATGTTGCTTTGTGCACTCAAAAGCCATTAGACAGTGAGTGGTGAAGATGTATATGGTGAGTGCAATGAGGTGTGGCTCAGTGCAGATCATGCCTTAGATCGAGGATGAACCCTTCCTCATTGTCGTCTTCCAAAATCTTCTAAGGTCAAAAAGAAGAAACAAAATAAGAGGTACTGGTAAGATTACTCTATGCCTAGATGCCATTCTGGCTCCAGAGGCAGTTCTCAACACTCTTCTTCACTAGGAGTGTCCTGTTCTGAACCTAACTGGATAGCACTCCCACTGGAGAACTAGTACCAACAACAGCTTCAGGCCCAATCCCGGCTCTGATACTGGTTGCGGCCAATGCGCTGGGCATTCCTCCTATATACTTGTAGTTAGAGGTGCCTGGTACGATCCAGTGCTATCTCTGGTCTTCTTCCAGGCTATTATGGCCATATCCCATTGCATAGCAGCTCCCTCTGGTGCGGCTCTAGATCCAATGTGACCTTTCACTGTGAAACTGCTGTAAAACATTTTCTAGTGCCAGTTGACCGCGTACGTCCACCACAAACCCCCAATGCCAACTGGAGTCACACTGACACCCATGGGTCAGTAGTTCCTTTCCTGATGCCAACAGGAATCTAATCCTAAGACTAAGGCTATCCTGATACTCTCTAAGTGTCAAGTGCAAGGTTTGTAAAAGTAACTGTGTAAATGGATGACATCCATCTAGGCTCTTGCCCATTGGGACTACTGGTAGAGACAATATGACATCTTCGGGCAAGACTGTGACCACATTCAGATGCCACAAATCAACCCACATGATGACAATGACACTATTGAGGTGACCAACTTGCTCCCTCTAGCAGACCCTGACACAGTGGACCTCTTCTAAAGGGGATACAGGACGTTTCATGGCTACTCAAAAGGCCTACCATTTTAACAATGCTAACTCTCCCAGCTGATCCAGCAGCCAAATCAGTTTTTCAGGCAGTACAGAGGCCTTGGCAAGTCCAATGCAGGCTGGCAAAGGTGCTTCTGGAACTAGAGTGGGAATGAATGGATGTTGCCCCATGACTTGCAGGTTGTGTGCTTTCAGATATCGAACCTGCTGTCACACAATAAATACTGTGGTTCGGGATAGACTCTGCTTATTACCAGCTTACATTTCTTCCATTTGGACTAACATTGGCACTCAGGGCTTTCACCAAGGTTATGGTAACACACATGCACAGGTCAGGGACCCTGGTATTACCATACCTTGATGTTTGGTTGATCAATGCAGGCTCACCTCTGCTGGTATAGGACTCATGAAGTGCCACACCACCCCTGCTATTTGACTTGGGCTTCTCGATCAAGCTCCCTAAGTCATACCTGAAGCTCTGGCAGCGCCTCTGGTCATTAGGAAAGTACAAGACACAATTTTCCATAAACATTTCTTTCTTCCCCAGACAATGTGGGGCATTCATGATACAATCCATGTTATAGGAAGGAGCTTGGGTTCAAGTTCTAAAAGCTCTGGAACCACTAGGCATACTGGCATACTGTATACTTTTAGTCATGAGGGCTCTCAGGTGGTGTCTCCAGCATGGACAGATGTCATCTGCATCCCCCAGACACCATGACGGATCTTCTTGTAAATCACTTGAAGTTTCTTGTGAAAATCTGTGATGTGCCCACAACCATTAGTGACCACAGTGGTAACAGATGTCATTACGTTACCCTCTTCATTAAGGTAGGGGATCACAGGCCTCTATTCTCTCTGGATAAGCAAACACTTTACAAAAAATTGCTTGAGCTATGTATGATTTACTTTGTTGTGAAGGGCTTTCTGCCCTCCCTTCACAGTCGACGGTCCAGATGTTAATGGCCAACATGGCCACAATTCAGTATTTGAACAAGCAGGAAGGTTGCAGGGTCTCAGTTTGTCTACCTAGAAGCTTAAGACTCAGGTTTGACTCAGATGCATTGGAGTTGTCTGGTCATCAGCCATCTGGCAAGCTGAGTCAGCGCCATTTTGCCAACCATGAGTAGAGTCTACACTCAGAGGTGGTACAGAGCATCTTTTCTCGTTGGGCACTATTCAGGCGGGTTGGGTTTCCCTGGTCAACACTTCCGGATAGAGCTATTTTTTCTGTATGCTAATTTTTATGCCCCAGTCTTCCCAGAGTCACTCAAATTCAAAGATTTTATCAACCCAGACGTGGTTAGACCAAGCTGTTAATGTAGACTCTCCTGGGCAAACCCATGGATATTTGTTGAAATGTACTGTTAGAAGGTCCTCTGATGTGAGGGTCAATAATGATGGTATGTGGCGCGATAATCACAAGATATTTGATCTGTTAAGTATATCCTAGGGACCGTGTGATGCAAATAGGGGAGAGAATATCATTGTCGGCTGTTCACCACTTCCCTTCCTATTTTTACAGTTTGTATTGGTGGTCCCCTGTTACACCCACTCTTTCCCTAACCTATATATAGTAGAAAATTGTGGTTGGGTGGTGTGTGCGAATATTTGCTATCTGTGCTCTCTTCTCCATACGCCATCATAAGCAGACTCCCTCGCTTCCATGCATGCAGAAGTTTCTTTGTTGGACTTCCAGTCAACTCTTTTTTCTCTTGGGCTAAATTCCCAGAGATGTTCCTCTCCTCTCCCTTCTTGTTGCATTCTATTACAGTGATGGCTTGCACCTTGCGTGGGCACTTACTGGAATTGAATCCAAGTTCCAGGACTCATCAGGACCTTTCTATTTTATATTTCATGCCATTTGGGAGCATCATTATTTACATATAAGGGAGTGTCTGCTCCCTTGATCCATGAGATGCTCCTCCTGTCGTCTGGGACCAGCTGGTGGGCTGGAGGGGGCTGCTTCTTATTGACAGCCCCTTCTGTAGAGACCTCACCTCCTTCAACCATGGCCAATAGCTCTGGGCCCATCTCAACTTCTATCTGGCCAGTCAGTGGAGCTGCTTGTTCTCCTATTGGAGTTGAGTTGGCCTTTACTGTTTCGTAATCTTTGCCATTGGAGAGCGTTTGGTCAAGGACTGCTTTGTATTTTTTCAGCCCTGCATTTCAGCAGTGTTCCATGTTTATGCCCTTATGAGACTTTTCCTTCCCTTCCCCAGCCTGATTAGTAACCATGCTATTGTATTCCTTGGTGCAGGTTTCATGTATCACATTTGATTGCGGTCTCTGCAGGAAGATTGGATAGGTCTCAATCTGCCCAGATAGCTGCTGATGACTTCCAGTCCCGCTCTGTTTATCATTTATTTTTTGTTTTGTGACTTTAAGTGTTTTTTTCAACTTCTCTGTGTTACTATTTTCAAGGTGTTCTCTTTTTAAATATTTAATAAGAACGAAGTCCTGCGATGGTGATGATCTAGCAGGGAGAATGGTATACTGGCATGTAACACAATGAAAGAGGTGCATGGTGGATTGTTAGGAAAGGCATCCCTTGTGGCCAGGTTATTCTTGCTTTTATATAGATAATTTGGCTATATCTGGATAGGAGAGGAAAATAATTGATATAAGCCTTTGGGGCTGCTTGATGAGAGAAAGAGAGAGAGAGATTGATTCCCCTATATTTCTTGTGCTCTGAGCACAGATTACCAAATTATTCACAAAATAAGCAGAGAGGGTTAAATGAGAGTGAGTTATGGTACACAGAGGATAGTGTTTAAACTGATAGTTTGTGAGTTATTTTATTCCCTGTGGGAATAGCAGATACACTCACAAAAAACAACTCTGTGGGCTTTCTTATATAAAATGTGAGAAATGCCACTAGTTGATGTTCTCTGGGCTCCTAGTTTATCTCTGTGCTATCACTGAAGTTAGACTGCTGAACTACCAGACATATAATAATTGTACCTTGTGTGAAGGGAAGTGGGGTATATTTTGACAAGCATGCAGTGAAGGACGGGAGTTAGTGGTTTAGAGAGTAAAAATGTTTTTAATCCTTCATCAGAGGACAGTGATGCAAGCATATCTAGGCGTTTGGTAAAACAATAATCGTTTATAATTAGTTTTTCTGCCGAGACCGGGTTACCTGACAGTGCCAGAATTTGCTGTGTTTAAATCGAACTTGATATCACAACTTCGTTATTACACAGTCTTGTAGAAAAGAAATAAAATACTTGGAGTGGGAAAAAATGGTTTACGTTTACATAATGTCACAGTATTCCACGTGAGGATTGTAACACGAGATGCCCAAGATTATACCAGTACGCCACGGCATCAGGTTTCGTTCTGGTAAGAGAGCACATGAACAACCCAAACAAGTTCAACGTCTTTTCTTTGTGTCAGACTATATTTTGAACTATTTTGTGTTGTGCGAAAGGCTTCCTCATGTCCAAAATTGGATTTGAGGAGGCTTTCACACTAAAGAAGAACACAAAGAACCAGATAGGCATTTCACATTATAACTTGTAATTTTATGTAATTGTTGTGGCCATTTTTTGTACCTTCTTCAAAGTAAATTACATCAATTTCTCCCAAGCTTACAAAATATACCTAAACTGACGTACATTGAGATCACAAAATAAAAAATCTACTATGAAATTGTGGGTGAACAACTGAACAGCTAAATTCCTCTATGGGCTCGGGCAGACAAGAGTGCAGTTTTCTGTTTTTCAGTCCTCCTCACTATCTTTTCTGACAGATACTTCTACCTACTAAACCTTTTGAATATTCCCAGGTGCTAGACCGGATCTGGAAAACTCTGCAATAGCTCTCTTGTGCTGGATGGTGGCATGAGCTACATCTCCATATATGAACACCAAAGGTTCCAGGGGACTGACCTTTTAGCAGCTGAAAAGACCTTCAATGAGTACAAAGAGGTTTTTTTTGCAAAAAATGCAAAAATCAAACAAGGATAAAAGGACAAAAGAGAAAGAGTTCCTAAATACAGTTTTTCATGGATTATTTGAATTAAACTAGAGAATCAAATTTTTCAAAAAAATAGAACATAAAAAAATCCGATACACATAAATTTCATACTCATCTTATTACACAAACAAATACATTCGGACATTACATTGCGCTAACAAAAAACAAAGAAAGACAAAAGGTCTGCAATTCAATTGAATAGCCCACAGAAGATGGAGACAATGAGGAATGACAATCCATTCCCAGTTTGTCAGTGAGGCGTGACAGTGTTTTGATCCTAACAATTAAAGGGTCATCATCAGGACAGAAATAGTTTTTGAGGACTGGTTGTCCTTTGTGACATGTGGAGGTGCTAAGATTGATTAATTTGGCTCTTGGTAGAAGGTAGGCGGTATGTTTGTTCAGAAATTCATAACTCTTTTACTGAGGTTTGTGAGATTGATGATTTATATGACTCTGACAAATTGGAGGCTAAACGTTTTAGATGAATTATTATCTCACCTTTGAGTATTGTGAGATCCATAATGTACTGAGTATAGTAAGGCCCATGGGTCATTAGACCTATGGTTCTCCAGCTCCTTAAGAGGCCCTTCTGATTAAAAATAATTTTCCATGAACAGCGTGTTTTGATTATTTTCCGAAGGACGCCTTTGAGATAAAGACCTCTGTTTAATGTGTCTAGACATTGCTTGTTTTTGATGCTCAAAATCTATTTTTGTCCTGCTGGTGACTCTTTAATTGTAACGTTAGAAACACCGTTGATGCTTCTCTGGCAAACTGGCAATAGATTGTTATCCATAATTGTCGCACTGTTGTGTGGACTATTCGATTGAATTGGAGACCCTTTGCCATTCTTAGTCTTTTGTTAACACTAAGTGATATCCAAATGTATTTGTTTGTTTAATATGTTAAGCATGAACTGTTTGTGTATTGGATTGTTTTATGTTATATTTATTGTAAAATCTGATTCTCCAATAATAATTCAAACAATCCTTGACAAACTGTATGTGGGCACTCTCTCTTTTTTTCCTTTTTTCCTTTTTTGATTTTTGCAATTTTAGCAAAAAAGGCCCTTTGTATTCATTGATAGTTTTTTCACATGCTATGCTAAAAGGTCAACACCCTTGAACCTTTGCTGCTCATATATTCTTTTCTGCCCCTGGTTCTAGGTTGGTTGGGCTGCCCCTGTTGTGGTTAACTGTTATAGTGGAGAGCTACACCTCAGCATTGTATCTGTTCATGACATTACTGGAGCTGTATAACACCACCTTTGCGCCTTGATGTATATTCCTCTTTTTCCATATTCTTCAGCACAGATCTACAGCTGCTGTCTGTGAGTTTTTCACTCAAAATTCCATTTTTTACAGTGCTCCTTTGAAAATGTTAGGGTGTAAATTCTGGTACTCCTGTTGGGGACAGCGGTGCATCTCAGATCTCCATGAGTTCTGTTTGGAGTTCCTCGTGCTGAAGGCAGCCTCCAAGCCATGTGAGCCATTTTTTTTCATGCGCTCAAAAGCCATTATGGAGTGAGTGGTGAAGATGTATATGGTGCTTGCAATGAGGTGTGGCTCAGTGCAGAACATGCTGTAGATCGAGGATGAAGCCTTCCTCATTGTTGTCTTCCAAATCTTCCAAGGTCAAAAAGAAGAAACAAAAGAAGAGGTACTGGTAAGATTACTCTATGCCTAGATGCCATTCTGGCACCAGAGGCAGTTCTCAACATTCTTCTTCACTCGGAGCGTCCTGTTCTGAGCCTAACTGGATAGCACTCCCACTGGAGAACTAGTACCAACAACAGCTTCTGACCCAATCCCCGCTCTGATACTGGTTGCAGCCATTACGCTTGGCATTCTTTCTGCATACTTGTAGTTAGAGGTGCCTGGTACCATCCAGTGCTACATCTGGCTTTCTTATGGGCTATTGTGGCCCTATTTCATTGCATAGCAGCTCTCTCTGGTGCGGCTCTGGATCCAATGAGACCTTTCACTGTGACACTGCTGTGAGAATTTTCCTAGTGCCAGTCGACCCCATATGTGCACCACAGGCCCCCAGTGCCAACTGGATTCACACTGACACCCGTGATTCAGTAGTTCCTTTCCTGATGCCAACAGGAATCTATTCCTAAGACTAAGGCTATCTTGACACTCTCTAAGTGTCAAGTGCAAGGTTTGTAAAAGTAACTGGGTACATGGATGACATCCATCTATGCTCTTGCCCATTGGGACTACTGGCAGAGACAATATGACATCTTCGGGCAAGACTGTGACCACATTCAGATGCCACAAATCATCCCACATGACGACAATGACACTAGTGAGGTGACCAACTAGCTCCCTCTTGCAGACCCTGACACAGTGGACCTCTTCTTAAGGTGATACAGCATGTTTCATGGCTACTCAAACGGCCTACCATTTTAACAATGCTAACTCTCCCAGCTGGCCCAGCAGCTAAATAGTTTTTTTTCAGGCAGCACAGAGGCCTTGGCAAGTCCAATGCAGGCTGGCAAATGTGCTTTTGGCACTGGAGTGGGAATGAATGGATGTTGTCCAATGACTTGCAGAATGTGTGCTTTCAGATATCAAAGCTGCTATTACACAATAAATACTGTGGTTCGGGATAGACTCTGCTTATTACCAGCTTACATTTCTTCCATTTGGACTAACATTGGCACTCAGGGTTTTCACCAAGGTGATGATAACACATATGCACAGGTCAGGGACCCTGGTATTACCATCCCTCGATGTTTGGTTGATCAATGCAGGCTCCCCTCTCCCTTGCTATTTGACTTGAGCTTCTCGATCAAGCTCCCTAAGTCATACCTGAAGCTCTGGCAGTGCCTCTGGTCATGAAGAAAGTACAAGCCACAACTTTCCATAAACCTGTTTGTCTTCCCCAGATGATTTGGGGCATTCATGATACAATCCTCATGTTATAGGAAGGAGCTCGGGCTCAAGTTCTGAAAGCTCTGGAACCACTAGGTATACTGGCATACTGTATAGTTTTAGTCATGAGGGCTCTCAGGTGGTGTCTCCAGCATGGACAGATGTAATCTGGATCCCCCAGACACCATGACGGATCTTCTTGTAAATCACTTGAAGTTTCTTGTGAAAAACCTGTGATGTGCCCACAACCATTAGTGACCACAGTTGTAACATATGCCATTACGTTAGCCTCTTCATTAGAGTAGGGGATCACAGGCCTCCATTCTCTCTGGATAAGCAAACACTCCACAAATAATTGCTTGAGCTATGTATGATTCACTTTGTTGTGAAGGGCTTTCTGCCCTTCACTTCACAGTCGATCGGTCCAGATGTTAATGGACAATATGGCCACAATGCAGTATTTGAACAAGTAGGAAGGTTGCAGGGTCTGATCTTGTTTGCCTAGAAGCTTAAGACTCAGGTTTGACTCAGATGCATGGGAGTGGCCTGGTCACCAGCCATCTTGCAAACTGAGTCAGCACCATCTTGCCAACCATAAGTAGAGTCTACACTCAGAGGTGGTACAGAACATCTTTTCTCTTTGTGCACTCTTCAGGTGGACCTCACAAGAATGTGCATTGCCTGCAGTTCTGTATCCTCCAGTTTCTGTTGCAGGGAGCCTTGGAGGATGTGTTTTGCTTATGTTTGAATTTTCTGTTGAACTATGCATTTCAACCCATACCCTTTATTCCTCAGATGCTGAAAAAGCTGTGCAAGATCAGGCAGAAATCATCCTAGTTGCTTTGGATTGACAGGATGAGCTACACAGACCTTATGAGACTATTCCTATGCCCCCCACTTCGGAACCTGCTCAGAGCAGACGTCCTCTCTCAGTCAGAGTTGAGGGTTCTCACCCCAATCTCAAGAAGCTCATTTTTTACCATCATTGCAAAAGGTAAGTAACTTTTACATCGGTGTGGAGGAAGTCCTTCAATGCGGATGTGGAGGAACCTCAGGTGTTTCCCCACCAGCAGCATACGTATCAGTCTCTAGCCCACCCACAGATGATCAACAACCTTAGTGTGCTGGGGACATGCCAGTGTCTTCATTGATATGGACAATACAGTCGTCGGAGATATGTTAGTCTTGTGGTCTGTGTCAAGGTGTGGATCTCTTCCCTTCAGGCATCCCACTGCAAATGAGTCACCATTGACAAGGGGAGATTGCTGCTTGCAGACCATGAGCAAGAATCCCTCAGTAACCACTAGTAGTGGGACTGACCGTCATTGTGGCATAATTAAAAAAAAAAAAAAATCCTATCTGGGCGGGGACGATTGGGCCAAAACCCCCCTAGTCATCACCCAGGGAACTAAAAATGTTGCTTGCCATTTTTAGTTTTTGATAATTTGTGGCTGTGTTCCTTCTGCTGCGCCTCTATGAATTCAGATTTACAAAGGCCATTATTGGAAAGGGGAGAGTCTCTCCTTTTCAGTGGTGCCCCTCTCATCTGGAATCCCGCTCAGGTATCCCGGCTGGGGCAATGATCCTCCACTAGCCACAAGGGATGTTTATCAGTACCCCCACTGGAGGCATATCTTCCCTTCCTGAGTCCTCCCAGATTACCCATCTACCCCTGGAAAAGGGAATACGTCAGCCACCATTTCAATTTTAAAGCTCAGAGGGGCATCACTGGAAAGCAGAGTCTCCCCTAAGGGTTCTTCACTGGGTATCACGACTGGGCATGTGATTCTTGAGCAGATGTCATCCACTACCTACCAGTAATGTTCTATTTGAGGTGAAGGTGGACTTCCTAAGGCTCTGAATATTGTTGATTAACAGAAGTTGGGTGCAAGTTGCACTCTTATGGATGTTCAAAAGAATAGGCTGCAAAATCAATGTATGCACATTTTGCAACCAATTACACTTTGCTTATCCAAGAATAGGGAATCACATGCAAATTGAGTATGATTCTACTTATTACTGGATGCACAAAAAATGCCTTGTTCAACAGTTATTCCCTACATTTTGCAACGGGATTTACCATCTGCAAATCCTGTGTGCCAACTCCTTTGCCAGGTAAATTTTGTCCAATAAATGTTATCCTAATTTGAAAGCACATTGAAGTTTCTGCCTGAATTGGTTTTTGCTGTCCAATCACAAGCATATTCTGTAGAGTTTTTCTTTATTGATTCTCTGAATATTTGTTAGAAATTGGGTCTCTAGTTTGCACAGGTATACACCCACGTCCAAGTAGGGACCACAATTCTAGTCAAGGTAAGTCACTAAGCAACCTAAATTATCCTGTGCCCACCCTTTGAGAGCTTGGCACAGAGCAGGCAGGCTTAACTTAGAAGGCAATGTTTAAATTATTTGTGCAATATCTCATACAGTAGCACAGTGAAACACCACAAAAGTACTCACCAGTTTAGGAAAAATAGATAATGTTTATCTGAATAAAATAAGACCAAAATGACAAAAATGCAATATGCACAAGTCCAGATATTACTTTTTAAAGGTTTAAATGAATCTCATTCATTAAGAATCAGTGGTTGTATCCTTGTTACACACAATAACAATGCACGGGGGCTGCAGAGGAGGAGGTGAGTTGAAAAATATGGTGCTGCGTCAGATTTTCCTACTTGGCACAGACAATGTGTCATGTCTTTTCACACTGCAAGGTGATGAGTCGATTTCCAGCCTTCGTCCCCGACTGCCATGGGATTTTCTGATGCCCAGGGACGATGCGTTGAAAATTCTTGATATGCTAATGAGCAGGAGTAGGTGCTGCATTGATCTGGTAGGCGATGCAGCGATTTTTTAGCCCCAAGACAGGCACTCTGTCAATTTCTGAAAGCTTTGTGTTGCTTTTCCGATGCACAGGGATTTTCTTCTCTTTGGTGAAGTCTTTGTGGCACGAGACTTCAGTACAAGGGGGAAGCTCAATCCAAGCCCTTGGGGAGCACTTGTGTGAAAGGCAGGGTCCTTCTAGCACAGTCAGGGGCCATCAGGCAGCAGGGCAGCAGTTCTTCCAGGAAAGCAATCCAGAGAAGTCCTTTGGGCAGCCAGGCAGTTCCTCTGACAGAGTCTAGCTGTATATCCAGACGTGTCTATTTTGGTGGGGTCAGAGACCCAGTATATAAACACCCAAAGTGCCTTTGAAGTGCGAGAAACTTCAAAGAGTGGTTTTGAAGTGCACAAGTTCCCCTTGTAACCCAGCCTTGTGTGCCAGGAGCCCTGTGAGGGGTTATCAGTCTTTTGAGTGAGGGCAGGCCACTGCCCTTTGTAGTGTAAGTTAGAGCCCATCCGCCCTTCCTGTGCACGGAAATCCATCTGTATGCAGATGAATACAGATGCAACTGAGTGCCCTGTGTTTATGGCTATCTGGGTGTAATGCACAAGGGGATCTGTCAACCAGCACAGATCAGACGTGGATTGGAGACAGGCTGTAAGGCACAGATGGCAGTAAGTGCAGGGAAATGCCTACTTTCTAACAGTGGCATTTCTGAAATAGTAATGTAAAGTCCAACTTCACCAGTAAGTAGGATTTCTTACTACCATTCCAACCATACCAAATCCACTACTCCACTCAGATCAGAGTTTACCACTTAAAAGTATATACGGGAATTTCCAGTGCTGGCTTATCAGAGAAGCAGACTTCACAGTAGTGAAAAAGGACTTTGGGAGTTTTTCATTACCAGGACATGTCAAACTTATAAGTACATGTCCTGCCTTTTATCTACAGAGGAACCCGCCCTTTGGGTTACCTGGGGCCTTCCGTAGGGGTGACTTATATGAAAGAAAAGGTTAATTTAAGGCTTGGCAAGTAGTTGTAAATGCCAAGTCGAAGTGACAGTGAAACTGCACACATAGGCCTTGAAATGGCAGGGATGAGACATGGTTAAGATGCTTCTTATGTGGGTGGCATAACCAGTGTTGCAGGCCTACTAGTAGCAATTAAGTAACATGCCCTGGACACATCTAGTGCACTTTACTAGGAACATAAAGGTAAATTAAATATGCCAATTGGGAATGAGCCAGTGTTACCATGTTTAGGAGAGAGGGCAGAAGCACTTTAGTACTGGTTAGCACTGTAAAGTGTCTTAAAACCAGCAAAAATAAGATCAGAAAAATAGAGGGAGGTGGGCAAAAATTTGGGGGAGGACCACCCAAAGGCTGTCAGGTGCACAGTATTGATATTGCAAATGTACTTCAATTTGCCCCTTATTGGTATGTGTTGATGCAGAGGTATTTTTTCTGTATCTTCCTATGTAGGTCGTTCCTTCACACTCTGTGAAACATGGGCTCCTAAATTTAAATTTAGGTACTGTTTCCAGGGTTTTTCTGCCCAAATCTCACACACCCATCAGCATTGTGAGTGCATAAACATTTCTGAAAGTACCTCTGTATTCTAGCTAGCATGCAGTATTTGAGGAAAAAGGTTTTAGAAACAGACAACCCCCCTCTTTAGACAACAGCTGCTCAGGCATTAAGTCAAATAATGGAGGAGAGCTTCAAGGCTGGTTCTGATAGTATCAGAATCTATAAATTATTTTTCTGTTGGTGGAGTTCCATCAGATGATGACCTTCTTCAAGTACATCTAACGAACATGGCCAATTGTGGTACCCATCCCAAGAAAAACCTATGACATGGACAGACAGTGGGAGTGTTGTACTATCCAAAATGCACACAGTTGCACAGCATGAGTGCTCACTTGGTAACCACACTAATATATTCCTACATCTAATTCCTCCTTTTATTGGCAATGCCAAATGTAGGGTCAATACACGCAGGTTTTGAGGGAGCATGGGGGCACTCTGGTACCTCCTTCCTTGCGATACTTGTGGACTTCCACTTCCTTTGGGTAGTTGAAGCATTTCTGGCACCTTACATTGCTCATAGGAATACTCTGCAGCTCATCAGTACAGTTTTACTGATCTCTCAAAGTTTGAGCAGCGCTCATCTTCCTAACTGTCATGAGCAGAGACTGTTTTTTGATAGTGCCACACGTGATGCATGTCAGCCCTGCCGCATTGCCACGGCTCTCTAGATAATGACCAATAGTTGAAAATGTAACCTGTCGTCTAACATTTTTCTGACAAGTTTCCTGAGATTTATGCCAAAGCGAAGAATATAGTGGTTGACAAGTCTATTGGTCAGCTTCTGGTCAGTGAGTACATAGCAAGTAAGGGGGCTTGATATGGCTTCAAGTTTTATATTTTGTTCAAGAGTTCCACTGGCTGTGTAAATATCTTTAGTGTGCGTACCAGAAAATACTGGAAAATCTTGAAATCCTGCTGGTTGTCCTTTCATATTAGAAACTCTTGAAAAGATTATGTGGGATTCTGCTCAGTCACTTCTTCATGAAGGTTATAGCCTTTACATAGTTCATTAATACACAGACGTAGTACAGCAATCTGTACAGAAAGTATATCATGGCTTGTGGGACAATTCAAAGTCATCACAAAGGATTCACTCAAGAACTTTGTAAAAAGCTTCCTGAGTTGTTAGTGCAGTGTCTTTCATTTCCATTTTCACTAACGTCCAGCTGTCAAATTTTCAGATAGACAGGTGGTGCATGTACTCATGTGCTCAGACATATGGAAGGTACATGTGTTCACTTGTTTATAACAAGTGCATGGGTGCAGTTCATAAAACTGGCCAGCTACTTCAACGATTTGATGCAACTCGCAAAATGCACATAGTGTATGGTAAAAGAAATTGGCTATTCACCTGATCCTTTTGGCATCATACAATGCTTATGTTGTCTATCATGAGACTACCACTGAAAGGCTGATATCCTTTATAAACTTTAAGTTGGATGTTACTCTTAATGCTGTAGAAGCAGTAACCCCTACTTGGTCTATTGTGGAGGACATTGAAATGTTGCAGGATTGACAAATTGCATACCTCGTTCTTGAAGCAGAGAAGAAAAGTCGACCCTGTTGTAGATGCAGAGTTTGTACTTAACAAATAGTTGGCAGCAGATTCATTACTACTGCCTCAATGTCTCTGTAAGCCAGGGATATGCCTTTCAACTTGCTTCACTTTATTCCATACAAAGGTGAAGGTCTGAGAAACTGAAGTGGAGCAGCCGGTTCAAGAGATAGTATGTTACTTTAAATGGCTCTGAATGTGTATAGACCTTCTGTGGCCCTTCACTTGAACTTACCCATAAAGCCTTTCAAGTTGTTCCATCTAAGTTGTAAAACCTTTCTTACAGTTCTGACACAATGAGTTACCACAATTCATACCACATTTTCTTCCAAAATTAGTTTTAAGCCATTGTGTCTTCACTGACTCATTGGTCTGCATGGCCTGCATGGCACCTTCATGGTTCATCTGGCTATGAGCCTTATTTGGACTGTGGTGAATGAGATACTATGTCAGAATATGGTAGGTGTTGTATCTGAGGTATTACAAATACATTATAGTCATTGGCACAGAACATATAGCTGATGTGACATATACCATGTTTTGACAAAGTCCCTAACCATTAAACTCTGAATAAGTTGCTAAGTCTTTCTGGAAATTCTTTTTCAGCAATTTAAATGAGTCTTCCCTGGGATTTTTGCTGCAGTTTTCAAATGTAGATATGCTCACGCTGTCTGAGGAGTGGATCAGTAAGATATACCTGGACACCCGCAAACCTACTACCAGGCAATGAAGAAGTTAGATTTTGGCAATCATTAACTGATTTTTGGCAGTCCCTTGCTGTTTAGTAGCTAGATTCCACCCAGAGGAGGACTCCTGCAAAGCACAATGAGAGCACTAAAGACACAAGAAAAACATGCTTTCTTGAAACTAAAATGGTTGCAATATGGAGGTGTTAGTTAAGTTTCACATGGCCATCCATCTCAAGAATGCACCTCAGGTACCAAGGTTGAAAGGTAAATTCAAAGTACAATGGCTAAGTGGTGCTGATATACCAGGTCCATAGTTGCTGTTGAAGTCTCATGTCAAAGTGATGCTTTTGGGATGAAAAAGCCAAAGGGTGTTGCTAAACTATTAGAAAGCTAAGGTGCGCTGAAATGCTAATGTTGTGCAAGTACCAGTGGTCACTGCTGTTGTTCAGAGGCTAATTTCCGTAGATGGTGTTCAAGTCAAGAGGTCATTCTGAGGTTTGACAACTCCCCCCTCTTTTTCCTTTGGCACAATCACTGGCACTTCACCTTCCATATAATCTGATCTCTAAACTTTGCAGGTGGAGCAGCAGAAATATTGGGTTGTGCCACTAAAGGAAACACATGTAAGAACAATAGTCAAACAAGCATTGGCAAAGCAAATAGATCTGTCTTTCACAAATACTCTTTGCATACAGTGCATGCACTAAGGTTGTTTATCATCATTAAAGCCTACCCTCAATGGCTTTGCTAATGGTGAAAAAGGTATGTGCAAAAAGCATATGGGAGAAAAAGAACTGAATGTGACAAAGAGCATTGTTGAGTTTTCTTTTCTGATTTAGACTAGTCCCTCATGCAGTCTAATGGAAGAAGTTCCTGGAAGGAAGAATGTTACATTGCCAGCTGATACCATAATATGAAAAAGTAATACTTTCTGGGTGGAGCCAAGCCAAAGCCCACTCTATGCATATTTTAAAAAAATTGTACAAATATGTCAGGCAGATAGTTACACTGTCAAGCCCGACCTAAAAAGGGAAGTTTACCTTACACAGATAGTTGGCTAAAGTGAAACTTCACAAGTATGTGACTAAAATATGTTTATTGAATACTGGGATGAAGAAAATGCTGTACCGAGGAAAGCAAAGCAACATTTGCTGCTGTCAATACAGCCAACAACAGTTCTGCTTCAAATATTGCTGTTAAATAATGCTCACACACAAATGATGAGTCATGCAGACACCACACAAATGAAAAACCCAGTGTTGTACTGTCCATATTAAAACATACATTTCTGAGTTGTGCAGACACCATCCGACTGAAGAGGTCAGTCCTGCGCTGTTCACGCTACACAAAATATTCCTTTTCACCAAGACTTAAAACAAATAAACCAAACTAAGAGTCTGATTTAAATCTCGCAGAGGGGTTACTCCGTCTCAACGGTGATGGATATCCCATCTGCTGACAGCTATATAACATTGTTTTCTATGGTATTTAGATATGGGAGGACGAGATATCCATCTCCATTGTGATGGAGTAACCCCTACGCCGCGACCCAAATCAGGCCCTAAATGTATTCTTTAATCTCCAACAAATAATAATATATTGCATAAAAGGCATTGAAAAGAAAAGTACATTAAAACAATATAAAATACCATAAATAATCTTTCATCCAATATGATGACTTTTTTGTGATCAATCACTCCACAAGTGTTTTGAAAATGTTGGTTTTGTTATTATTTTGTAAATCATGATGATAAAGACTACTGGAATAAGATGTTGTAATGCCATGTCCTGTACTGTTGATGTGTGGAGTAAAATCAGACATGTTTTAGCTAGACTTGTTCAAAATTCTAGGTCTTAAGCCATAACAATCAATTAGCTTAGCAGGTGCATTTGGCTTAACATTCCACCATTTTCCCTGTTCCACACAAACTGCACTATCAAAAACAGGAACAATTCTTCTAGGATCACTGAATTTCAACTGTCCTTTTTCTTTTATAAATGTGAAATCCTAATTCTTCCCAAATCTCCAATTTTAAAATCACTACAATACTCTTTTAAGTACAGCATACTTAGAACATACTTTAACCTGTTTAATGCGTACCAACTCATCAGTCCTCTTTTTACAAGTAAAACAATTTGGATCAGAACTAGTACATTTGAACCATTGGCAATCTACCTGCATAAGTGATCTTTTAGGACCTAAAAGGAAGAAACACCAGTTCTGGCATGCGAAGCAGCATGATATGTAGGTGACATCTCTTGAATGGCATTTTGAATATAAAGACTCTTATCCATGGTAACCTAAACTTTTCACAAATTTGCCTTTTAACTCTTTCTGCGAGACCATTTCCTTGTGGATGACAAATACTGGTCAGTTTATGTTTAATTCTTATCCCTGTGAGAATCTTTAACATTGTTTCAGATGTGAACTGTACACCATTATCTGTGACTAATGTTTATGAAACCCCTCACGAGAAAACCTTTCCTAAGGAAATGAGTGAAATTCTCAGTGCCAGGAACCTTGACAAATTGTACTTCAATCCATTTGGACCTGTATCAACCAGTACCAAGGCATACTTACTGTTAGAGCACGAGAAAGGACATAAAAAGCCTAACATTAATTTGCCTCTTATCTTCTCATGTAAATCATCTGTGGCAATGGGAGGAGTTCTACTACCAAGTTTTTATCAACCTTCTTACATATTTTACAATTTTTCACTTTTAGTTCAACATTCAAATCCGTTTTTGGCCTCCAATATGTTTCATGTAACCTTTTTTTATGCAACCTAATAACTAAGTGCTCCACAAGAGCCAATTCCACTAATCTACTTCTTCAAGAAGAAGGAGGATTCAGTTTTTCAAGACATAAGACAAAGCTGGGTTCAATAAAAACTGCCCTCACCTACTTATTGTGGCGTGCTTTATCATCGGGCATTGCTACAACATCCCGGTGATAGCCAACGTCAGGGATGGAGCTAAAGTAGTAAATGTTAAAACTTTTAATAAGTAAGTTTAATATAATGTGAAGTAAATATGTTCTACTGATATATAATGATTTGCTCACGGGTCAAGTTTAGTTTAGCATGAACACACAATCTTAACAGTCTAAGGAAGTTTTCGAGACACCGGAGTGTGAGTTTTCTCAACTATTGACGGTTGGGTAGTTTAGTGAACATACACAGGTAGTGTAAAATAATGAAAAAAATATATTTTACATTATATAAATGTTTTTACATGTTAAAATTATTGGTATGAAAATATGTATATATGATATATATATATATATATATATATATATATATATATATATATAGATACAATTCCTATCGTACAAGGGAAAGTCAGGACACCTTCGTACTGCTGTGAGTTTATTAAGTCATTATATCAGGAAAAAGTTTCCACAGCAACGTGTTTTTGCCAAACTTATTTTGGCAATATATATATATATATATATATATATATATATATTTTAAAAAACAAGAAATTCTGTTGTCTTTTCTTCTTGTAACCAGTGGCATGCCCATGTTTCTGATCTGAGGTTGTCTTTGAATAAAACAGGGGAGGGATGTAGAGAGTCACTCAGGCTCTCCCATACTTTGTTATAACATGGGGGCATGTGGGCTGTGTCTTTGTGACAGGTTATAAATAAAGAGTCAAGCTGCTGACCCGGCATTTGACATACACACTCCTGAGTAATGAGCAGTGTATTGGTATAGGCAGGCTGGAATTTGGCTTACAGTAAAGAAAGTCTCATAACGTATTTTCTGTATAATTTATGATACATTCAACAAATTGCAACTTGTTGCATTTATTATTACCATTCATTTGAGTCCTTTCATGGCATTTTCATCTTTTTCCTAGCAATACTTAGGCCTATAAAAATATTTCATTATAGCCTATTAAGCCAACTTTCTACAAAGGGGGGAAATTAATGGTACAGTTTGCCGTCTCCAGGGCATACAAAACATCTTTTATAATGTCCCTGCTTATCGTTATATGGCAACCTACCCTTAGGGCATCTAGGGGAGACCTTGGGTATGACTTATATGTAAAAATAAGGTAGATTGTTACTTTGGAAGTACCTTTAATTTCAAAGTAGAATTGGTATACATTTTATATATTAAAGACAGTCTGCAAGGCAGGGCTGCCTTTAAAAATGACAGCAGGCACACAGCAGTGTACACTCCGGTGCAGGAAATCTACTGGGCCTCTACATTTTACCACCCTATTATATACTAGGGACTTATAGGTAGTTTGAATCCCCCTTGTCCTGTTATCTGCTAGGGACTTACAGGGTCTGTTATTGCCAGTTGTAATTATAGCATTGTGCCATTTGACCATATACCATTTGTTCAGAGGACTGGCACAGTCAGGGACAGTTACCATCAGTATCAGTCAGAAACATTGGGGTGAACGTGCTAAAAGGGTGACTTTCTCACAGTCATTCAGTGCATCTCCTGTCCATTGAAACCGAAGTCAGGCAGACAGCAAAACAAACCTTCCTCCCAAGGTGCCTGCTTGCCTGAAAGAAATGCAAATGTGCGCTACGAGGTGATCTGCAAACGTAAAGGGTACTTTACAGTCAGTACTAGTTTTAATTCACCTAATCACTTGAAGGTTCATGATGTCAAAGGTTTGTTCCTTTTTTAATATTACCGCAAAGAGTTAACAACTGGGCTGTGAAGTGCGTGCTTTTAATTGTAATTGTACTAATATTGCACTTACCACACCTGGAGATGTTGAAGAGAAAGTAATGTGAAAAATTGCATTACATGCACTTTGGGCATTACTAAAGTCTATATTTTGGTAGCACCATTTTATCTTGAACATTTTGTGCATTTTGTAGCTGTCTATCTTATACTGTGTATAATGCAAGTTTATAATAATTAATTACAATAATTACACAGTGCTTTCTGTCACAGGCTGCAACCTCATCTGGTAGCTCTAAAAATACACATCATTTTTCTCCACTGCACCAACCAAGACAATTCTGTGGCTCTCTGGTACAACACAGACTGCATTAACAAAGAGGTTTCATGATGTACTATAGTGCGTTTCCTAATGAGTAACACATTTTTTATTTATTTTTCATTTAAACTGCATGTTATTTTATATGTAGCTACCTGACTGTAAATGGCCCAAACCACATACAGAATATTTCATTTATTTAGCAACATCTTTGATCCACTCCCATGCTCCCTGATCCTGCGCCCACTGCAAAAACCATCACAGCTCCCATACTTTTTTGAAAGCCCTTCGACTGCTGAGTATCTCCTGTCTTGTTAACATGAGATGAGTGTTCACCACAGTTTACTGCTGCAATAGATGCACCTACCGTAGTCTACAGTGTGCCAGGTTGAAACCCTTGTGAGTTTGCACTATTTAATGGGGTTGTGATGACTACTTGATGACAGTTGATATTGCTGCAGTAGGAGTTTGTTGAATATGGCATTTAAGTGAGTGGATGGCACACCTGCTTATTCATTCCCTCCCGACTCCCCCTTTTCTGGCTGTGATTTTTGAAGGAGCCTGCATTTCTATTGACTCTGCATCAGGGGTTTATAGACATGCCATTTTATGAAGATTATTATATGAGGCTAAATCAAAAAAAACTTTGATGGGGACAAGGGAATTGAAAATGCAACACTACCTAATAAAGAAGCCTGCAATAAGTTTGTGGTTCAGCACATGGAAATTGGAAATATACATGCAATTTTCATGCTGATCCAGTGTCCAATTAGTCCATAAAAGCCATTTACTACTTGACAAGTGCCTAATTCAGCAAGGTGTGTGCATTTTATCCCTGTCATTATGGAGTTTGATATTGTTTTTTATTATTTTTTATTTCTGTTTTTTGTGTTTAGCAGGAGCTGTGTTGTGCATTTATTATTTCAAGTTCCGCTGGCACCAGTGCAATACATTAGAGCTAAGGAAGGAGTAACAACTTCTCCAACCATTTTGTAGAGCTCAGAGGAGACGATCCATTAGAAAGAAGGCTTTGAAGTTTACCTTGAAGCAATGGATGGAGCTGTAACTGAAGAAAAAAAGTTAACTGTGTTATAGCACTGTGTGGGTGTAGAAGCATTTTGTAACGCTTACTATTACCATTGAAGTAGAAATAGAAAATAATCTGGATGAATGTGAAGTGGCTTAGAGAACATTAGGTAATTATGGAAAGGTAATGGAGATTTTTTTCAAATTTGGTGGTCAGAAAATCTGGATTTATTAAAGACTCAGAGGTTAATATTATTGCATTGTCGTTTCTTGCCACCACTTCCACAGCAGCCCCTTTAAAGAATATGGAACAACAACAATGTTTCCATTTTAATAAAACAACAGAACACCCAGCCGTCTTCCTTCTTTATTAGTGATCTGCCTCAAACACAAATAAAATTGCAAAACATTTCTGTCACAAATTTAAGTCAAGCCCAAAAGTCAGCACTCAATCATCCTGGACAGTCTACAAATTTCAACTTCTTCCGCTGTTCCTCCTCTTCTTTATTGATGTACTCAAGCTACAAAACCAGATAACATCAATTACCTAGGGGTTGGGGTAAGGGAGGAATAATATTAGCCTCCATGTCTTTAATAAAATCCAGATTTTCTGACCACCAAAGCTGAAGAAAATCTACATTTCATGGCAAGGCCAGGGGCTAACCTTATTGCAAGTTTAAAGTTTTTTTCAACAAACAATGAGCTGCAGTTGCCAAACATATCAACATTCACACCCAAATATTTCATCATCCCTTTCACTCAACACGCCAAAGTAGGGGATGAAACCACTTTATGTGGGTATTTAACTGTCTCTCTGAATCAGTTCTCAAACATGCAGTCCTCCTATCATATTCCTTCATACCACATGCCACACATAACTTTTCATGCTTGTCAAAATATGGATAAAATATAGAAAAAGAATTTGTCATAGTCCTCTTATTCAAATTAAAATGATAAATCTGGTTTGTAATGTCTAAGGCTCTGATATCAGAAACGCTCCTAAAAGATATTAGACACAACAATACTATCACCTTATGAGATAACATCTTCAAACTCAATGCTTCATTTGACTCCAATCCGTTAAGATAAATTATAATCTTAGACACACCCGAACTGAATTATATCTAGCCACAGGTGGTTTTGAAATCCTTATACTTCTTAATAACCTTCTAACCAGCATGGCCTGGCCCACAGTAATGCCACTATGCAATATATGACCTGCAGCAATATCCAACCTATGCACATTTATTGTTCTATAGGATAAACTCTTTTCGAACAAAGCTGTCAAATAATTAACCACTTCAACTACATCCCTTTCCACACACCAGCAAGCTCATTTTTCCTATGGCAGTCTATGCATCTTCCTAGTTCCTGGGGCCCAGGAATCCTGAATAAGGTCTGTACCTTCTTGTGAAAATCCTGGCACTTCCCATGCACACCTGAAATTTTCCAAGTCTCCAGTCTCAGCTGACCTGACTTCACCAGATCAAATTTATCTCCCTGAGTACCCAGAAGAATGTCTAGAATCCCAGGCAGTAGGGATGGTAATTCCAATGACATTTCCAGTAGTATAGGATACCAAATTCGTGTCTTCCAAAGTTGTGTCACCAACACCAATGACTCCTTCCACTTGCAAATCAAACATAAGATATGAGACCTCTCCAATCCTGATCAAACTGAGCATTCAACCTGTTTGCAAACAGATCCACAAAGCATGGGCCCCTTCGAATGATCAAGCGCTGCAAATTCAATTTGATTAGCATCCAGTCACTTGAATCCCTGTAATTCCTTGAACACCAATCCACCTCAACATTGCTTAGACCTGGAATGTGTTCTTCCTATACTAGAATAGTCTGCTTAAAAAAATAATCCCAGAAAACCCTTGCTAGATCTGCTAGATCCTTCAATCTCGCACCACCTAACTTGTTCACACAGTCACTGCTGAGCTATTGTCCATCTTCAATAATACTGAGCAATTTGCTTTGCTCTTTGTAAAGCTCCTTCTTGCGAACTAAGCAGCTAACAATTACAAACAATGTATTTAAAGGCTGCTTTTTTCCTCTGACCATATTCCCTGTGTTGCAACCGTACCACAACGTGCTCCCCATCCTGCCAAACTTGCATCTGATTCTACTACTATCTCTGGACTTACCCCAAAATAGCTGTTCCATTCCACGTGTCCACATTCTTAAACCACCAGATCAATTCTCCATTTGCTCCTCTGTGAGTTTAATCTCCTCTGAATATCTCAGACCACATCTCAAATGCCTGGCTTTCAAACTCTGAAGTGCCCAATAATGTAAAGGACCTGGAAAAATTGCTTGTATCATTGACAATAACAAACCTATGTCTCTTGTTAACATCCTTAACAATATCTTCTCTGAACTCAACACCTTTTGAATTGCTTTTCTTAATTTCTTTAGTTTCTCTTTGGCAACTTCAATTGACCTTCCACCGTATTTACTATAAACCCTAAAAATTGAGTCTCCTGACTTGGTACAAGACAATATTTCTGTCTGTTCAATGTGAAACCATGTTTGTCCAACAAAGATTCTGTCATCCTTTTATATTCTAAACTTTAAACCCTGTTCGATCCATTATCAAAATGTCATCCAGATAAATAATCAGACATATTTCCTCTCTTCGTCAAAAAAAAGCCACCATTGGGCGTGGACGTGGTACCTTTGTTAAGCCCCAAGGGGCTAATAAAAGGTCGAATGGAAGACACATAAACTTCCACATTTTTCCTTCCATTTGAATTGTAGAAACCTCTGGGTTTCTATATTGGAATTTTCAGATAAGTGCCTTTCAGATCTAACTGTGTCAACCAGTCCCCTGCCAGTAGTACATCTCTCCACAAACATATGGCTTCCATTTTGAAATGGTACTCCACCCAATCGTTCAGATATCTGAAATTTATCACAGGTCTCATTCCCTTGTCTTTTTTCTCTACAAGAAAAATATTACTTACAAAACCTCTTAACTGGTTCTTTACCTCCACAATAGCACCCTTTTTCTCTAACTCCTGAACCTCTTTGCTTACCATTGCTGAAAGTTTTGCATTGAACTGAATCATCCCTGAATACTGATCTTGTACTGGTTCATCTATGAAGTCTACGTGATAACCTTGCAATATCTCCAAGACCCAAGGACCTTCTGTTACCCAAGTCAAATTTTTGTAAAATGGAGCACATCTGCCGGCCAACTTTAAGGTGATAACAAAAGGGTCTTGTCTTACGTCAACTCCTGGTGCGATGGTCACCACAACCTCCTCCACCTCTAGATCTTTGTCTTTGAGGGTAAAAACCCCCTGTCTGGTATGAGGTCTGATAAATGCTGGGTCTAAAAGACTGTCTTGGGATACCCATTCTTCGGCCGTGAAACCAACCTCTTGTTTTCTCGGCCTCTCCAAAACACATTTATTACAGCCTAGGATAACTATAACTCGCTCCCGCCATGCACAGTTGCTTCTTCAATAGTTTGACTGCTAATGTTTCATTGATATTTTTATTGACATTATAATAGTTGCCATGAGTGTGCTAGCGCAGGTGTAATAAATAAAAATTATTAACCAGTGTTCATGTATTCTGAGTAAAGGGTTTGTGTAGAACGTAGAAAAATAATGCACGCATTTGAAAATGTGACTACGAAGAGTGGCCGCCTATGTTCACAAAGTGTACTTACTAGTAGTTTAATATTGTGAAATGTTAAACATATGTTTGACTAATGTAGTAAAATGTCTTATTAAAGGTTATGCATTATGTTCTAGCTTGATTAATTGTAAACCTTAACTTAGCAAAGGTCTTGGCCTACTTGCAAGGCTTCATGTCAAAGCTGTATTTTTTAAATAAATGGCTGTCCTTGAGAGTTAAATTGTGATTTTCCATTTTGCATTGTTTAAATGTGCTCATAACTAAAGGTTCTCATGAGAACCGAATGCTAGAAGATGATGTTCTCGCTAATGTAGCATTTTGTGTGTAATGTGTGTGAGACTGACTTTCTCAGGAGGAGAACAATGGAAATACAGACTGGAGTGAAAGCTGCAACAACATTGTTACCTGACAAGCCAGATGATGAGGACATTGCAGGACAACCAATCAACGACATGTGAATGGTGTAATGGTAGAATTCATAGATTTTGAGTTTTAGTTTTATTGGACAAAGTGTGAACATGCGATTATTTGACGAATAGAGATTTAGAAAATCGTTTTACTGGTTTTGATTTAATGACATTGCACTGAGAGAAGACGGATTCATTGCCCATTTTCTTGCTGGCCGAAAGGTCAACATTTCTTGTGCGTCTTGACAAGAGAAGCGCTTAACTTTAATGCTTAAATACTTTTTCTGCGTTTTCTGAACTTTGATGCTGAATCCTGATGTCTTGCTAATCGACTGATATCCTGAGGATGAAGACTGACTCTGCTTGCTGATCCACACTGAGGATAGGCATTATGAATTAGACTGTTGATTATTATGTCTATTTGCTTTTACTTTCTAGGTACCAACTGCACCATTTTGATAAAGCCATAGTTAGATGTTTTTCCAAATTGGTGTTGCTAAAATTGATTTGCATGAAACCTAACATGATAATGCTAATCTGGTGTTAGTTAAGGATCCTCACTAATGAAATTTTTCTAATAGGGAAAATGCTTGATGAATTTCTCTGCTGAATCCGAATTTTTGTAATCACTTTGTCGCAGTTGACTTTGTTATTAATTTGCACCGTAACCTTAGAAGATGTTGTAGTTCAAGCTTTGATTAGATTATGTTTCTTCTGCCTCTTTGGACAGCCAGTATTGTTTTTGGATGTGTTTCATTTGATTTTGAGATTATTCTACCTGACCTTAGCATTGTTAATATAGGGAAATAAATATTCTAACTTTTACTAAAGGTGTGGTTATTCATGACTGAAAGGTCATGGTGCGTGACAATTACTGACTCCATTGATTGTTGATGTTATTGATTGTTGTTGATTATTGATATTGTGGTTTGGTTGTTGACTATTGATTTGCATGTACTGGAGCTGTGGTAAGAACATCTTAATTGCGACTCAAAAGGTTAATCGACCTATTTGCGTCCCCTTGTAAGTTTACTTATTAAGGTCGGACACTCTAACAAGTGCTGTAATACCTGAGGTAATTAGCAGTGCATGGTGAGGGTACAAATTATAGTAACCTTAGGTCGTCTGCTATAGTCACTTGAAATAACTCTTGCTGCAACTGCTGAATTTCTCTGGTTCTGTGCGAGTAAATTCAGAACCTAATTAAAACATCCCTGTAACCTTTGTTTTTTTAAAGTGAATTTCGAAGGTCTTTTATTCCATTTCCTAACTATAATGTCCCTGTAACCTTTGTTTTTTTTTCAGTGAATTTCCATGTTTCCTTTAATGTAAAATAATTTTCATCACTATATGTCAATCCAACCTCAGCTATGCACACCTGTGGCCAGGCAATACAACCAACCCCCTATAACCACCTAACCCCATGCCGCGTCTGGCCTTTGGTTGTGCATGGTAGGGGTTGGCCACAGGGCCTGGCCTGTGGCTAGTCCCTGAGTCCAAACCCCCTGACCTGCCAATCCCATGCTCCACACAGCCTTTGGCCCTGAGTTTGCTGCAGGGTCTGTCTCTCTGGGTGTAAGAGTAGATGTGAGAGGGGTCTCTGGGTGTGAGAGTGGCTGTCAGAGTGTCTGAGTATGAGAGTAGGTGTGAGAAGGTCTATGTGAGTGTGAGAATGGGTGTGAGAGGGTGTGATTGTGCTCCAATAGATGAAAGATACATTGACCTCCAAATAGGATTTCAGTTTTTTTTTATATGGTATTGCGGAGTAAACACATTTGTTTGCCTTCACCAAGCCCAGGAGTTAGGGTTATTTATTATTTCCAGAAATGCGACTTCAACTTGGGGACCTGTTACATATATGTTTGTAAGTGCTTCCTGTTGAGGTTTAATTTCTATGAAATGAGCATCATGGTCAAAACAGATGTTCACCTGCTCGTTTATCCAATAGGAGTCCACAGTTTTACACAAAATGTCTATCTAACCGGAGCACTTGCTACCTCATGGTTGAATATCCAGTGTGGGGGAGGGGAGTTGCCATCTCTCTGGCGATTTTGTCCCTGAACACCCCATCCCCCGGGACCCACTCCAATTCAATTGGAGTGGAAGCTTGTCTGTGGGCAGGGAAATAAATGAAAACTCTGATTCCAGCAAGTGGGGGCATTTGTACAGCTCCCACCAAGCAAAAGGAAACAGCTATCTCCCAAGGATGGGCACCTCTGGAGGCAGCAGGAGCTGGCCATGGGGGGTGCTGGACACTAGGGCCATATATGGATCCAGGAAGTCCCCCTCCTTTGCTCTGCATGGGCCAGCCCCAGGGAAGTGGTGATCCCTGGGGTGGTATATGTTCCCCCTCCTTTTAGAAATTGTAATTGGCCCCAGGGAAGAGGGGGTCAGAGTGAGCCAGATATCCATGCGGATCTCCTCTTTCATATTAATTTTAGCCCTGGGGAGCTGGAGGTCCTCAGGCCTAGAGGATCCATGTGGCCCCATATATAATTGTTGATATGTAGCCCTGAAGAGGTGGTGGTCCCCGGAGCGCATGCAGGTTCATTCACCCCCCCTGTTTGTTATGTTGCCATGGTCACTTCCTCTGTAGATGGAAGATGGGAAATCCATTGTTGTCACTTCCTGTGCAGTAAGGCAATGGGAAATTGCATGATTGCATGATGATATGAAACAACCTTTCAGAGTAACAAAGACCTATCAGTGGGGGATAGTAATCAAAATTGTACATCTGAACTGACATCTAGAAATAAAATGTACAATGTGAGAATGTGTTTTGTGAACTGAAAAACACAAACTACCAAAACCATATGTGTTATTGGTGTGGTTTAAAAATACATTTGGCTAAAGAAACTCATGCCCAGAAACAGGGCAGCTATATAGAAAAGATAAGACAAAGAAAATTATGCTTCGATGTGGAAGAAAAAGGATTCAAGTGCTTCAAAGTTGAGAAAAGAAAGACATTGTGGTCAACTAAGACTGGTTTTGAGGTCCAAGAAGAGTTTAGGTGACAGGATAAGATAGATATACTAATCAACTGAGAATGATGATGAGGTCCAAGAAGAGTTTATTTGACAGATTATTAAGGTAAAATGCTAGGCAAAGGATTCATCCTGTTGTACCATAAACAACAGTAGAAAAGAGATTCAGATAATAGCTGATTCTGGTGGTAGATACACCTTGATAGCAGAAGATATATTGCCTTTGTTTGCTGATATGACATTGAAACCTCCTTAGAACCAATGGCAATAATTCCATTGATGTCATAGGATATTTGAAATTTACATTGGGATTTAAAGGAGGAAAAGTGAATGCTACAGTTTACATGACCAGTGATGGTAAAGGTCTTCTGGGGTGATCCCAGTAGAGAGTTTTGATGCTAAGATTCACACACCTATCATCTGACAAAGTTAGGCAGTACTGGGAGGATACATTTGTTGACGTGTAGTTGAAAAACTAGGTTTATCCAAAGGATTTTCTCACAAAACTATATTAAGAGCGGGAGCGATACCACAAAGCAAATTGTACTCAAACAAAGAACTCAAGAGTAAATTAGATAGGTTATGTATTGAGGAAGTGATTGAAAAGAGGAGGCAGTCCAATTGGCTCTAGCATGTAGCTCTTGCCAGAACGCCTGGTGGATATACAATATGTAAATTTAAGGGATTCAAACAATAACATATCAGACGACAGTCATTTGATGCTGAGGACACTGAAGGGTGCGACCATATTCACCATGGCTTGTCATTAGCATATCATCAGGTTGCGTTAAGTGATAATTCAAATGCTGAAACCTTTTACTCCTGAGGGTGCACATAAGCATAAGCCTATCCCATTTGGATCTCCCTCTGCATTCATAATATTCCAAAAGGCTGTGCACCATTTATTTAAAAATCTCTTAAATGTTACATAATTTCAAAGTATGAAAATTGATCAATGAGATTGACGAACATAAGCATGATGTTGCTTTATAAGTAATCTTGTTTGCTCTTAATAAAATGTGGGTGCAGTTGGCCAAAATTGTAAAATGGATGTTAAAAGTATTAAGGGACAGATTTATCAATATTTCACACAACACAATGCAGCAAGACACCTTATAATTTAACATTATATGGTGCATTCTTGTCCTCTCCTCACATTGGCACACTTTTGGCTGCCTAGCGCCAACGCAGGCACCCTTGTGTCATAGTGTAAGGATGTCTGCTTTGCCAGCAGGATTGTTTTGTGCAGGAAGGAGCAGCTTCTTGCACAAAAACAATCATCTGAGACTTTTTCCTTTTTCTACATGTACTGCACAACGAACATGTAGAAAGAGGAAAAAATGAGGAGAAATTAAGATATTTTTCCTTGTTATGCCTCCCCTGGGAAAGCGTATCTTTTTGACACATTCCCAGGTGTTAGAAATTGGGTCTTTGGTTGGCAGTCAGGTTACCTCCTGTCCAAGCACAAACCCTCACTCTAGTCAGGGTAAGTCACACACAATCCAAATTATCCTGTACCCACCCTCTGGAAGCTTGATACTGAGCAGTCAGGCTTAACTTAGAAGGCAATGTGTAAAGTATTTGTGCAATAAATCATGCAATAACACAGTATAAGCACCACAAAAATACACCACACAGGTTTAGAAAAATATAAGCACCACAAAAATACACCACACAGATTTAGAAAAATATAGAATATTTATCTGAGTAGATTAAGGTCAAAACAAAGAAGATTTGATAAGTACAAGTTGAAATCTCACTTTTGCAATGATAAGATGAGGTTTAAGTTCTTAAAAAGCAAGAAGTGTCTCTTGCAAGCACAAAGTACCGGGTTTGTGTCTACATTATCTGCACGAGACCTCAGAGGAGGAGATGCATTGAAAACAGGGAAGTGTGCGTCGGTTTATCCGGGAGCACACAGATGATGCGTCTATGCTTTTCCATGCAACAAGGGCTTTGCGTTGATTTCCGGCACACAGGCTTGGATCCTCTTCGGGTTACGAGGTATTTGGACACCCTGGAGACGATGCAGAGAAATCCTGGGCATGCAGGACGATGTCACCGGAGCTGCGCCGATCTAGTGGGTGATGCGGGGAAAGTTCTGTTGCACGACAGGCGCTGTGTCGATTCCTCTCTCAGGAAGTCGGGATGCCTCATTCTGGTTTGGCGATGTGTTGGTCCGGTGGCCCGTGTGTCAAAGTTCTGGTCACAATGTTGGTGCTGTGGCGATCTTCACTCGGGGAGCCGTGCTGCATTGTTCTGGTTCGGCGATGCAGTGATTTTCTCACCTCAGGGCAGGCTGCACATCGATTCCAGCAGGCTGTGCACCGATTTTCTCCACACACGAGTTCTTTGCAGAGATGTAGTCATTTTGGTCCTGATATTTCAGGAAACAGGAGGCAAGCTTGATCCAAACCCTTGGAGAGCACTTCTCAGCCGAGCCAGAGGGCAGCCAGGCAGCAGGGCAACAGCAAGGAAGCAGTCCTTTACAGCAAAGCAGTCAGGTGAGTCATTTGGGCAGCCAGGCAGCTTCTCTTAGCAGGTTGCAGGTTCTGGTTCAGAGTTTCTTTCCCAGGAGGTATCTCGTAAAGACGTGTCTGAGTTGGTAGGGTCAGGGACACAGCTGATATGCCCAAATGTGACTTTGAAGTGGGGGAGACTTCAAAGAGTGGATTAGAAATGCACAAGGTCCCCTTTCCGTACACTCCTGTCTGCCAGGGTCACAGCAAGGGGTTTGGCAGTGCATTGTGTGAGGGCAGGCCACTGTCCTTTGAAATGTAAGTATCAGGCCCTTCACCCTTCTAGCCCAGGAAGACCCATTCAGTATGCAGATGTGTGCAGCTGTGACTGAGCATCCTGTGTTTGGGGTTGTCTGGGTGAAATGCACAAGGGAGCTGTCAACCAGCCCAGCCCAGATGTGGATTGTAAGGCACAGAAGGTTTTAAGTGCAGAGAAATGCTCACTTTCTAAAAGTGGCATTTCTAAAATAGTAGTATAAAATCCAACTTCACCAGTCAGCAGGATTTTGTATTACCATTCTGGCCATACTAAATATGACCTGTTTACCCGCTTTCTAATCAGAATCTGCCACTCAAACAGTTTATGAGGGTATCCTTAGTGTTAGCCTATGAAAGGAGCAGGCCTCACAGCAGTGTAAAATGAATTTAGAAGTTTTATACTACCAGGAGATATAGAACACATATGTTCATGTCCTGACTTTAACTTACATAGCACCCTGCCCTATGGGTTACCTAGAGCCTACCTTAGGGATGACTTATATATAGAAAAAGGGGCGTTTAAGACTTGGCAAGTACTTTTAAATGCCAAGTCGAATTGGCCGTGAACCTGCACACAGAGGCCTTGCAATGGCAGGTGTGAGACATTGTTAAGGAGCTACTTAGGTGGGTGGCACAATCAGTACTGCAGGCCCACTAGTAGCATTTAATCTACAGGCCCTGGGCACATATAGTGCACTTTACTAGGGACATATAAGTAAATTAAATAATCCAATTGGGTATGATCCAAAGTTATCATGTTTAAAGGGAAAGAACATATGCACTTTAGCACTGGTTAGCAGTGGTAAGGTGCGCAGAGTCCTAAAACCAGCAAAAACAGTGTCAAAAAGTGGAGGGAGCCTAAAGCTGTCAGGTCTAACACCAGTTATTCCACTTATAGTAAATCTGGGAATGCTCCAGAATCTGTGGATTGATGCATAGGAACACCCATGCTCCACTCATGGAACACCTTGCAGAGGCAGATTATTGCAAGGCCGCGACTTGCACTGCCTTGCGTTACTCCAGATTTACCAAGCACTGCAGGGCCACTCGAGGTGGCCTTGAGTGGCTTGGTAAATCTGACTTAGTGGTGCATTGTCCTTGAGTTACCTTGCATGATGCAAGGGCAATGCAACACTTTGATAAATCTGGTCCAGATTATCTTAGTCATAAGATACACAACAAAGGTGTAGCTTAAAAAAGAGTTTGAGCAAAGCAAATGGCTAATTATCACCTCTGTTCTTTTCATGGTTTATCAGAATATTATTCATATTATTATGTTCCTAATATGTTAATCAACTCTTATATTCATGTTTTCTGATGTGATCCGGAATATATGTGTACATGCCAAGAAACCTGAAAGGTTTGTCTGGTATGATGATTGTGAGCGTGAATGTATGAATTTGAAAAGTGTAATAGATGATGCCCCTGTTTTATAGATATTTGATGCAGGATATTGGTTTCAGAGCCTGTTTATTCAACAAAAGAAAAAGAACCCTTAATTTGTTGATGGGGTGGGCAGCATCATTTTGACAATTTGGATGGGGTACAACATTTGCTGTTATATTGGATCATAGATCTGGAATATATTTATGTACCTTAAAAACAAACTGGAAAAACAACCCCTCCTCAAAATAGTATGTCCAGTAGAGTTTTGCTGATACTGGCAATATCAGTGAGAAGCCTGGCTGGAGAGGATGTGTTTTTTACGTATGAACTGAAAGGTGACTCTAAATGGTTCTGAGACTTTTCAAGCTATTTAATTAGAAAGTAGAATTGGGCTTGAGGAATGAACACCATTGTTTTCAAGTTTATGTGTTTTCTGCCTTTTGTTGTTTAGATCATACATTTTTATTTAAGAGTAGCACATGTATTAATTGGCTTTGGAAATGACTTTGTTGCAAATGTCAAGCATAGTATTAATGTTACCATAATCAGTCACTGTGTGCAGTTTGCGTTGGATCAGTTATTTGATCAGATTAGTGGACAGAATCATTTCATAATAATAGGGGCTGTCCTCTGGCGAAAATGGTTGTGTGTGAAAGGATAGTGTAAAAGGGAAAGGAAAGAGATTGGACCAGTTGATGTCAGTTGGTGCAAGACATTCACTTCTGTTGTAGTTTAAGATGATGTAGCCGAAAGGCAGGGGAGAACTTGTACGGGCTCAAACACAAGCATGAAGACAACAAGTGATAGGACATGTAGCTGGGTTGCTGACCGGTAATGCATTGTGATGTAGTGTTATTTTAAAAAGGTGAGATTTCAACTCTTTCCTAAATTTCAGCAACTTGAGATGAAGCTGATAGATATGGAGATGTTCTTTCAGATCCTGGCTGCATAGATGGAAAAGGCCTGGTGCCTTGCTTTTATGTTTTACGTTTTTATGTTTGGTGCTGTGGCTGCGGGTGTGCTGAGAAGCACATTTGTGAGCTTGTCTGCAGGATAAGCAGGGGTGTTGTTTGTGATGGCTTTGTAAATGATGCAGCTGGTTTTCAGCACAGTGCAAGTCGGCAAGAAGTGGCAATGGAGTTCCATCAGGTTGAGGGTGATGTGAACATGTTTCTTCAGGATGCCCTTATCGGGTGCCAGTGTGGTGACTGGGAAGCCATGGAGCAGGACTTCACCAATGGCTTCCCAACACTACCACCTCAGGATACCTGAGAGAAGAACTAAAGCGGATAACTTGGTTGCTTTATCTGAATGGAAGAGGTCTGAGGTCTGGAAGTGCCTTCCAGTGGTCAGAACAGCTGGTTTCCTGTCGTGTCAGCAATATAAAGTCATAGGTTTGGTATATTGCAAAATGAACCAGAAGACCCAGGACTGGGGCATGTGCTGGAACCCTGAGGTGGAGAAATTGGCTGGGTCTGCCTCTCACTGCTTACTTTTGCCAGAAACTCTATAAACATCTCATAGTTGTTTGGGACCTCTAGTAGTGATGAGTAAGAATTATCTGGCATAGGCAAAAGGTTCATACTTTGAAAACTGTTGATCTCTGCAATACTGAGACAAGGTAGAGGCATGCACACCACTGAAAGCTCAAGCCAGACAGGCTCATCTTTAGGCCCTGTTGGAATCACAAGCTCATAACAAGCCAAGCTTTCCTGTGGTTTCTGCAAACATGCCTGTCTCACTCCCTCCCTCTACCCAGGATGTAGCATTACTGTCAGAGCTGCCAACTGTGG
Source organism: Pleurodeles waltl (assembly GCF_031143425.1). Classification (NCBI taxonomy): domain Eukaryota; kingdom Metazoa; phylum Chordata; class Amphibia; order Caudata; family Salamandridae; genus Pleurodeles; species Pleurodeles waltl. The sequence continues at coordinate 1,413,190,619 of NC_090444.1, read as the reverse complement.
AATTGGGGAACCAGGTTCGAGTCTCAGCTTCTGCTCTCCAACTTGTGATTCTGGGCATATCACTTAGTTTACCCGTGCCTATAAGCAATGCATGTGGCCTTGCATAATGTAACAGGAGCTCATGTAAAGCAGGAAGTAAGGAAAGACAAATAGAGACCCATTTCCTGGCTGATTTGTACAAAGTTAAACCAGAAAACCTGGAAAAATTGTAGCTTCCCGACATTAATTGTCTGATCTGAAACAACTACTTTATTTCACCAAAACTCTTTTTACCTCATTATCACATATGAAAGCACTTTCAAATATTTGGGTTCATCCTGCCAGTTGTATAAAATTATCACTTTTAATAAGTAGGTCTCAGTGCAGTGTTTTATTGTGCTTTATTAATGTTAAAGTTTCCACATATTAAAAAAATACACTTTTTTAAATTTTGAAGAGACTTAGCCATATTTTACGTGATGTTTGTTGTAATATTTTCAGGGCTCGGCTGGTGCATGGGCTCTAAGATTCGGGCCAGACCTTTGGCTCGGCTCTGACTAGGCTTTCCCTATTAATTTGTTGGCTCGTCTACCTGTGGGACAAGGTGCCAACGTTCCAGAAACAGATGTAAATTCCAGGACTAATATTGGTCTGTTTGTCCGACTATGGTGTGAGTTTCAAGGCTACCACGGAACTACTGAAATTAGGTATCCATTCTCGTGGAGCCCTTGTAGTCCACAACATCCTGCCTTGCCCTGCAGACTGCTTTGAAGCGTTGCAATTATTTCTAAATGTGAAGGTAAAACGCTTGACTGAGATGAACACAGATTTATCCGACCCCACTCCATCACTGTCAGTCTGAAATTGTGCCTAGGTCCTGGTGACCCACATCCATAGATGTTTTCCAGTTTTTAGGTGCCTTTTGGAACAAAAAATCATAAATATTCTTCCTCAGACCAGATTGTCATCTTTTCGTCTCATTCTATTAAATGATGTTTTCCTGCTTTGTTTAATGACTTTAAAAAATATTTGATGTTGCTTAAACACGTTTCTTGGAGGAAAATCTTGTGTATGGCAGCTCCTAGTGATATGCAGAGGTTTTATCATTGAAAATGTACTTAACAAGGCACTAGTTTTTAATTTTGTAGGAGTCAATGCCTTGTCCTTCCCTCGGTTATTAATGCAGAATTTCACGTTGATGTTCAGTCTAGTGGCTGAATAAAACTCACCTCCAGCAGTTATTTTCCTCTCTTAAAATTAATAAATAAATACATAAATAAATAGATGAATAAATGAATAAAAATTATTCATACGAATTCGAAACAAAATATATATTTTTGTTATTACAAGATGGAGACATGTTTCTCTGTTTTGTTCATTTTCGCTTCTTGATCCAAAACATTTTTCATTACATTTTTGTAGCCTTTGGGAGCAAGGAGCTTGATGTGTCTGTTGTAAGGCCCGTCAATCTTGAGAGTGGGCTGAAGATGAGCTGCAAAGCCAACAAAGCTGACATGCAAAAATCCATTGAAGCCTGGAGGGAGGCTCGGCCAGCACAAATGACCTCAGAGGAGAATGAGGAAAAGGAGGAACAAAAGTGAGTATTTGAAGGCAGTTGATATAGAACTTCTTCATAATTCCTTCCCAGTGAATCCTGCCCATAAACCCTAAGGGATTGGAAAGCCTGAAGGCTCTTCTCAAAGTGTCTGATTGCAGGTAAGGCCTGTGCCTAGGGATTCCTTAAGGTGACAGGATTAATTGAGAAACCACTAGGCCTGTTTGACTCACTCTCAGCTTCAGCAGCAACTGCAGCATGAATCAATGGCTCAGGAGGCAGAGTTCATCTCTCAGGCTCTTAGCACAGAATCGTCTTTTCTCGTCTAGGAATCGGGAATCACAGCAATTGCAAATGGCAGCATCACTATCTTTGGCAATTTCCGCAAAAAGAGACCCTCATACTCTCCCTAGGACACCTTTTATAACATTTTGATTGATACAATGGAAAATATTCAACATAGTTTAAACAATACATCTTGTTGGGTAACAATTTTGGTACATGGCTTCAGTTTCCCATCCATCTTGTGTACATGAAAGAACAATTCCATGTATGAGTATAAAACCCACGTAGTTAACATCATTGATGCAAATGTTAATGTTTTCAATTTTGCTGTGGTTACTTTTAATACACCTCAGCAAATTCCAAAAGCAGTTTAGTAGTTGGGTAAAAAGTGTAAGTAATACAGCTTCTATTGTTTTAAAGAGAGATGTTGTTGCATAAATCAAAAAAAGGTTATAAGTGAAACAATTAGAGAAAACAAAATGTATGTCAGCCTAGCAAGTTTCACAAGTCATGCAGCATGGGTTAAGTACATTTCAGAACATGTTTTAAACATTCAAGCAACAGCAGTTTTTTGTGCCTAGCAGTAAATTCTTATGTTAAAGATTCACACTTATAATTCCTTTTCTGATTTTTGTGTGGAGGAGTTATCAATCCTGTGATGGTTTGGAATCAGCATAACTCTACTTCAATTTGTTCCTCAAACTTTTCAGATTCTCACCTTTTTCATTTTAGTTGTTCTTTTCAAATTATTTTCTTATAGTCTTCCCTCACTCTTTCACAAATTTATATGTCCTTTTTCATACTTTTCATTAATTTGTTTTCTTTATACTTCTTTATTAGCAGTTTTTCTTATTACATGAAACCAATAAAAGGCAAAGATACAGACTATTACCACTATTATGGAAATTAGTATATAACTAAGAATTTGATCTCCCAGACCTTTCAGCCATGCTCCCAATTCAGCAAAGCTTTTAGAGATGCTTTCAGCTATAGCTGGAGTCTCCAAAGGTTCTAAATCCAATTTTAAATTAGTAATACTACTTGTATAAGCTTTTATCTTTTTACTTTCATCAGGAATATAACTGCAGCAATTTTTGATTTTTAGCATTCTACAGACTCTGCCTTTCTCAGCCAAAAGGATGTCTAAAGCATAACAATTTTGTAAACCCATTTATCTGACAGCAATCAGCTCAGTGTTTTCTAACAATATGGCTTCAGAAATACTAGTAGCTAATTTGTCTACAACTGTGGATAATTTTCTTATTTTCTCATCATTCAACACTACTCCTACAGCAGGAATAACTGTTCCAAATATGTCTCTTGTTAACTCTGTCCCCTCATTCACACTTCTTGTGCACCTTTGTATTGCAGTGTCATTGTTAGTGCTTGTAAAGAATCAACATGATGCATTTTTGGAAAGATTAACCCTAATTTGCATATTCCTTCCCAAAATGTAGGCAACTTAAAGTAAGCATTTCTTCCACAAATAAAATACACTCCAGGTACAGTGGAATTATCCTCTTGTAAATTCTGACATTCTCCTCCTGATAATTCAAAATTGTGTTCACATTTGATATTACCCACTAATATTTGGTTTCTTTGCGTTTGTCGTTTGTATGTACGTATCTTTCCTGTAAATATCTCATTCAACTTCCTAAACTCATCTCCCTCTTCTTTCCATTCATTCTTTTGTACATCATTCCTGTTGCTCTAAAATTTCATGAGATTTATCGTTTCTCTCTTCTAACATTTGTGTAAAAGTCTTCTCTTGTCTGTTCATTTTACAGGTTAAATTCTTCTCATGTGCCTTAACAGTGCTTATGGGAAAATATGGTCTAAAATAATGCCAAGCAGTCTCCATATCTTTAGCCTTTGGATGTAAGTTCATGTCTTTCATTAATGGCACTTTTGAAAGCACCATCTCAGACTTTGAAAAATAGTAATCAAAATGATGCACTCTATTCACTAAGCTTAAGCAATATACTACAGAATGCAGCATATGTAAGCGGTATATGATGATATGAAACTTGTTCATCTGCTGAAGCAGGCATTTGTGCACTAACATAACAATTCTTAACATCTAAAGATTTAATGTATTCTTGTAGTAATCTTGAGTAAACATTCACTGCATAATCATCTTGCATGTAATCGACTAATGATGTATTTTTTTTGCCTTCTTCTATTGTGAGATGATGATGTGATGCATTCTGTATTAAGGATATCGTCTTGTCAGTAAAATATATTACTTGATAAATAGAGATTACTAGATAAATTGCTATGACTATTAATACTGTCAAATATAAGTAATGTCCCTAAAAATACTTTAACTCTACCGCTAGTTACAGTTCACATTTTCTCTAAAATCAGATCTACTACCAGGCTTAATTTGTTAGTTACAGTATTGAAGGAGATACAAAGATAAAAAGGAAAAAAATAAAGAAAGATATATATTTTTTCAAAGTTCTTTGTTAGTGTTCTTCATTAGACAATCCCTAATCTTCTTGATGTTCTTCTCAGTTGTTATCCCTAAATGTATTCTTCTTAATCTCAGACATAAATACATTCTTTCTTCTCTTAATTTTTAATTGTGATTCTTTACTTTTTTAAATCTCTTTTTAAAAACATGTTTTCAGGGAGGTTCAGATTGCTCTGTGCTCCATTCAAGTATGTCAGAAACTGGAATATTCAGTATTTGCCCCAGATAGTACGGCCATTCAGTCAAAGAATGTCTTTGACAAAGTACTCATGCTCTTTTTGATCTTCTCTGTGAGTGCAGCAATCCTTCTGTTTCACTAGCACCACTTGATTCTTCCTCTTGTTTGATTGCTTCTGGTGGTGGTAGATTTGTGTTTGCACTCAGTCTTTGTTTCTTACTGGCATGTCTTTGCTAGATTTCAGTTACTGATCTTCTATTGCTGGAACTTGTGCCTTCTCTTGGGTATAAAAGTTCCCTTAGCGCTTCTGGCTTTTCCTCTGCACTTGGATCTCTAACAATTAAAGTTTGTACTTCATAGTTCTCACCACTCTGCAGCAATCTCATGGCTGTCATGACATCCCTTGGGGGAGAACCCAGTTTTCCAGTCATGTGTGACAGGCATACAGGCACAGTAGCAATGTTGCTACTGTGAGACTGTTGTTTCTTCTGATTGGATAATACCCCACCCACCGGGAAAAGTTGTAGACAATCAGCAAAATGAACCTCAACCCATTATGAAGTGGCATCTCAATGAAATCCATCTGCATTCTGTTGAAAGGACCTCCAGATTTTCCTACACACTCAGTGTTACATGTGTGTTTTACCCTACAGTCATTTTCTGACATTTGACACATCTGTTCCAAACCTCTTCTGCTTGGGATCTAAACGTTTGATTGTACCAGTACTGTGCAAATGTTCTAACCGTGGCATTTCTACCTAGATGTGCCTGTCTATGCAGATGTCATGTCACTGGAATAAGCAAACTGTCTGGCAATACTGGTTGACCTTCCAACGAAACCCACTCACCTCTGTCATCAACTCCACATCCTGCTTTTATCCAACCTTGATTTTCTTCAACTGATTCATTCTATTGCATTCGTCTCAATTCATCTCAATTGTCTGATGTTCTCAAAATCATTACAAGAATGCTCCTTTCCTGATTTCCAGTCATGTATGATCCGTTGTAAGTGCATGACATAGTTGCACTGTAAAGTGTCACTTCATCAGCTTACCTGTTACCGTTGGTGACATAGCTACAGTCACTCCTATGCTCAGCATATTTTACAACAGCTATATGAATGGGTTCTTGGAAAGCCTCCAATAGATCTTTTACATGTTGCCCATTTCTAAAGGCATTCCAGTTGAGTTTGTAAAACCTCTTTGAGACCACAATTGCCCATAATCATGGACAACACCAAACCCACTGTCAGTAAAAGTCGTTACCCTCACTCCATTAGTTTGTTTGCAGACTCTAGTAAGAGCGATCCGTTCTGCAACTTGGGTAGATGTGTTTCCCTGCAACCATGGCCCTTCAACCACCTCTAGTATAGTGCGACTGCATATGCTGCTCTGAAGCATCCCTCATTTGTTCTTAAATATGGGCCATTGACAAAAAGCACACAATCAGGATTAATCAAAGGCTCATCATTTATGTTCGGTCTGGGTTTGGTGCATAAATCTGTGACATCAAGGCAATCATGTTCATAAAGATCAGAATCTTCCTCTTCTAGTATTGCAACAACGGTCTGGGATTTACAACATGACATCCTTTTAACACAACGTTGTTTCCAGACAATGGCCCTCATTATGACCGCCAGGGTCACTGTAGTTGTCTCACCACCGCGGGACCGGTGGTGCAGACCGCCATATTACAACTGTGGCAGTTTGGCCACTGCCAAACCACCGCATCCCCGCCCGCCCTGCAGCCTTACCGTAGCCCACCGGGCTGGAAGTTTCCACCTGCAGCCTGGCGGGAGTCAGATAGCAGTTGAGGTCTAATAGCCACCCGATGACAGGAACTTGTGTTCCTGTCACCAGGATACCCCCAAACACCTCCACACACATGCATGCATGCAGCCACAAACACACAAGCACACACAGACACCCCGCATTCACACACACTCACAACATTCACCCCTATAGACACACATACACATCACACACACATGCATACACTCCCCATCCCCATTCCCCCTTTAACTACATACATACATACACCACTCCAACCCCCTCACTCATCTTCACACAACCACACCCCCACCACCCAATCGGATCTCACCGTACGCACACACACACACCATATACATATCCATATATACACATACCTGCACCCACTCACTCACATCCCCCTTACCCATTACACATTCACTCATGCACCCCCCCTTGTCCACATGCATACACACACATCACCATCACCACATTTACACACAGGCACACATGCATGCACGCACAGACACTCACCCACCCCCCCCACATTCATGACACGCATACACACACTCACACACACCGATCACGCGGAATCACTATCCTCTCCTAAGCAGATGACACCCAACTCATCCTCTCCCTCACCCACAACCCCACCACCGCCAAAACCAACCTACACGCAGCTCTCCACGACACCGCTAACTGGATGACAACTAACCACCTCAAGCTTAACTCCAACAAAACCAAGATCATCATCTTCGGCCCCAACAAAACCATATGGGACGACTCCTGGTGGCCCACCACGCTAGGACCCGCACCCACCCCCGCAAACCACGCACGCAACCTCGGCATCATCCTGGACCCATCCCTCTCCATGACACAGCAAATCAATGCTCTTACTTCCTCCTGCTTCCTCACACTCCGCACTCTAAAAAAATCCTTCAAATGTATTCCCCTAGAGACCAGGAAGACAGTCACCCATGCACTCATCAGCAGCAGATTAGACTACGGTAACGCCCTCTATGCCGGCACCACACTCAAACTCATACGCAAACTCCAGAGAATTCAGAACACAGCCGCGTGCATCGTCCTTGGCCTCCCCCGCCACGAACGAATCTCACCACACCTCAAAATCCCTCACTGGCTCCCCATAAACAAGAGAATCACATTCAAGATCCTCATCCACGCACACAAATCCCTCCACAACACTGACCCGACATACCTGAACGAAAGAGTGAACTTTCACGCTCCCACCCGCAACCTCCGATCAGCAAACCTCACCCTAGCCACAGTCCCCCGCATCCAACGCACCACCACAGGAGGCAGGTCCTTCTCCTACCTCGCCCCCAAAACCTGGAACTCCCTCCCCACCAACCTCCGCAGAACCAAAGACCTCCTGCTCTTCAGAAAAAACCTCAAAACATGGCTGTTCGAACAGTGACCCTCCTGCCCCCAACCCACCAAGCGCCTTGAGACCCTCAATGGTGAGTAGCGTGTTTTATAAATGTTTTTGATTGATTGATTGATTGATTGAATTTACCCCCACACCCTTTTCGTCTTGCGGACGACACTTACCTCGTCTAACGAGGTGCTCCTCTGTGAGAGGACAGGACCCGGTGCTCCCACCACCGGCACCACCACCCAACCAGAAGACCACCACACAGAAGTACTGGTTGTAATTCTGTGGGCAGTCTTTTTCTGGTGTGGTGGTGCTGGCAGTAGAACCGCCTAAGCACCGCCAACTGCCGTGATGAATGCCGCCGGATATCTGACCGCTGGCAGTGCAGGTAGCTGGTGGCAGTCATAAAGCAGAGGTGGGCAGACTGCGAGCACTGGTGGTCTTTTGGCGGCCGCAGTGGTCTTGGCAAAAGTCCGACGCAGTCATAATGAGGGACAATATTTGTTGTTCAGATTTTGTGAGTCATGGATTTGTGAGGTGCTGTGTTTTAGTTTTGGTTAGTAGCACCTCAACCGAATGCTGGACCATAACAGTAATGGAAATCCTATCACAATGTTTTCACATTTTTCAAAACTTGCACTCACTGTCGCTACTGCTTTCAGACATCCAGGAAAAGCAGCTGCTACGGGATCAAGAGTCACAGAGAAGTATGCCATTGGTCTTTTGTAATTTCTGTGAATTTGGGTTAACACTGAGAGAGCGTACCCTTATCTCTCACTGCTCAACAAAGTGAATTATTTAGTATAGTCTTGCACTCCCAATGCAGGTGCACGACAAAGATTTTCTCGTAGTTCTAAAAATTCTTTTATGCATTTGTTGTCCCATGGAATCAGATCAGTAATGTCCTTGTGAGTCATTTTCAGCAATGGTTTTGCCATCAGGGAAAAGTTGGGCATCCACTGTTGACAGAAGCCAACCATTCCAAGAAACATTCTGACTTATTTTTGTGGTCTCAGGGTATTCATTTTCAGTATCTTTTCAATTAATTCATTGAACACCTTTCTTGTCCTTTTCTCAAATATGTGTCCCAAGGATTGTCCTTCTGTTTGGCAGTACTGCAATTTCTGTGGTGACACATTGGCCTTCATTACAACCCTGGCGGTCAGTGGTACAGTAGCAGTAATACCGCCAACAGGCTGGCGGTAAATACCGCCAAAATATGACCGTAGTGGAAAGAGCTCAGATAGACAGCCACTTTACCACACCGACCCCCAGGGTGGAATCAACAGGCACCATGGCGATAGCCGCCTACAGCCAGGCTGTATTATGACAGGCCAATCCGCCACCTTTTCCGTGGCGGTACCAACGACATCAAAAGCTTGGCGGAAACAATGCACAGAAGGGAAACAACTCACCATTGGAGACTCAGGGAAGAACCATGCCACCATGGAGCCTGAACAGCAGATCTTCCCCATGATTTTCTACGTCCTGCTCCACCACGAACACTAACGACTGCGAAGATGACCATGGTGACTACAGCTGCCTAGCACACAGGGGAGGGGGGAAGAGAGTGACACACACGCAACACGCAACATCCCCACCCCAACACCATACACACAAAAAGATGCAGTAACATAACATATTTACCCCGTACCCCTCAGGAATAATGCCAGGACAACACGAATAGATGAAAGTGAGCGTAATAAGATAAATACAGTAGAAATACGCACCTCAAATCTAAAAGTATATACATATTTATAAATCAAGGGACACTACCCAGTCCTAAATGTTCGTGGGCCACTAGGCCACATTACAAAGTCCAAGGGCCCCATTTGACTCCTGCAACAATACAGAAAGAACACTTCAGGGGCATCAGTTCGAAAATGGGCAGAAACCTCAGGGGGACGGGGAATGGGAGGGCACCTTGGCCGGCAGATGGAACAACACCACTGGTCCTGGAGGGGGCAAAATGCCCTGTGCTTGGTCCTGGGGAGTGCAAGGCCACAGTCTCTCAAGTGGGTGCCATACCCACTGGTTCTGGAGTGGGCAACATGCCCTGTGCTTGGTCTGGGGAGTGCAAAGCCACAGTCTCTCAAGTGGGTGATTTGCCCACTGCTTGTTCCTGGGGAGTGCAAGGCCACAGTTTCTTAAGTGGATGATTTTCACTGCTTTGTCCTGGGGAGTGCAAGGCCACAGTCTCTCAAGTGGGCGTCTTTCCCACTGGTTCTGGAGAGGGCATCGTGCCCTGTGATCTTCATCCGGAGGAGGATGGGGCGAGTGGATGGCTTCTCCACTGGTTCTGGAGGGGGCAGGCCGCACAACAGGTCATGGACGCAGGACTACAGACTGTCCACTAGCGGTGACGGCTGCTCAGTGGTGGTGATGCTGATGCTGCCAGTGGTGGTGGGGGGAAGCTCCAGCCCATCCCCTGCAGCCTCGAACGGCTGCCCATTGATGCTGCTGCTGCTTTTGGTGGTGGGGGAAGCTCCAGCCCATCCCCTGCAGCCTCCGATGGCTGCCCACTGGTGCTGCTGCTGGTGGTGGTGGGGGGAAGCTCCAGCCCATCCCCTGCAGCCTCGGACGGCTGCCCACTGGTGCTGTTGCTGCTGGTGGTGGTGCTGCCGCTGCTGGTGGTAGTGGGGGGAAGCAGCATCCCATCCCCTGCAGCCTCAGACGGCTGCCCACTGCTGGTGCTGGTGGAGGTGATGGTGGTGGTGGGGAGGCTCCAGCCTATCCCCTGCAGCTCGGACGGCTGCCCACTGGTGCTGTTGCTGCTGGTGGTGGTTGGGGGAAGCTCCAGCCCATCCCTTGCAGCCTCAGACGGCTGCCCACTGCCCAAAAGATGAAAGTGAGTGTAATAAGAGAAATACAGTAGAAATACGTACATCCAATCTAAAAGTTTATACATATTTACAAATCAAGGTACACTGCCCAGTCCTCAATGTTCGTGGGCCACTATGCCACATTACAAAGTCCAAGGGCCCCATTTGACTCCTGCAACAACACAGAGAGAACACTTCAGGGGCATCAGTTCGAAAATAGGCAGACACCTCAGGGGGAAGGGGAATGGGATGGCACCTTGGCCGGCAGATGGAACAACACCACTAGTCCTGGAGGGGGCAAAATGCCCTGTGCTTGGTCCTGGGGAGTGCAAGGCCACAATCCCTCAAGTGGGTGCCATACCCACTGGTTCTGGAGGGGGCAACATGCCCTGTGCTTGTCTGGGGAGTGCAAAGCCACAGTCTCTCAAGTGGGTGATTTGCCCACTGCTTGGTCCTGGGGAGTGCAAGGCCACAGCCTCTCAAGTGGATGAGTTGCCCACTGCTTTGTCCTGGGGAGTGCAAGGCCACAGTCTCTCAAGTGGGTGTCTTTCCCACTGGTTCTGGAGAGGGCATCGTGCCCTGTAATCTTCATCCTGGGGAGGATGGGTGAATGTATGGCTTCTCCACTGGTTCTGGAGGGGGCAGGCCACACAACAGGCCATGAACACAGGACTACAGACTGTCCGCTTGCGGTGACGGCTGCTCAGTGGTGGTGATGCTAATGCTGCCACTGGTGGTGGGGGGAAGCTCCAGACCATCCCCTGCAGCCTCAGATGGCTGCCCATTGATGCTGCTGCTGCTTTTGGTGGTGGGGGGAAGCTCCAGCCCATGCCCTGCAGCCTTGGACCGCTGCCCACTGCTGGTGGTGGTGGGGGGAGGCTCCATCCCATCCCCTGCAGCCTCAGATGGCTGCCCACTGGTGCTGCTGCTGGTAGTGGGGGAAGCTCCAGCCCGTCTCCTGCAGCCTTGGACGGCTGCCCACTGGTGCTGCTGCTGGTGGTGGTGCTGCTGGTGGTGGTGGGGGGAAGCAGCAGCCCATCGGACGGCTGCCCACTGCTGGTGCTGGTGGAGGTGGTGGTGGTGGTGGGGGAGGCTCCAGCCATCCCCTGCAGCTTGGACGGCTGCCCACTGGTGCTGCTGCTGCTGGTGGTGGTGCTGCTGCTGGTGGTGGTGGGGGGAAGCACCATCCCATCCCCTGCAGCCTCGGACGGATGCACCACCGTGGTTGGTGGTGTGGGCTCCGACTGAGTCCCAGCACCAGGCCCCTTGTCCTTCCTGGCAGCAGCTGGGGCTGGCTCCTTGCCCTTCCTGGCAGAAGCTGGGGCTGGCTCCTTGCCCTTCCTGGCAGCAGCTGGGACTGTCTCCTTGTCCTTTCTGGCAGCAGCTGGGAGTGGCACCTAGACCTTCATGATAGCAGCTGGGGAGGGCTCCTTGCCCTTCCTGGCTGCACTTGGGCCAGGCACCCGTGTGGCTGCCTGGTGCCTGGGATCCTTTCCTACCATGAGTTGCTGTGGACACTAATGGGCCCATGGACTGGGTTGCTGAGGTGCTTGCCTGGGTTTTACACACCCTGGCCAGATGTGAAGGACGGTGGGAGGGGTAGGGAAGAGGTCAAAGATGGAGAGGAAAAGCTTCTTAGGGACATTGGGGCGGGAAGAGTTAGAAGGTCTGGTAGTGGAGGAAGAGAGAGTGGTTGTAGGAGTCTGCTGTGTTTGGGTGCAGGTGCATGAGCTGGATGCTATTGTGAGGTGGATGACTGTTGGGTGTCTGAATGCTTGTGTTTGTGTACTTAGGGAGGAGGGGGCACAGACAAAGTGGGATAAGACACAGGGGACGTGTGCATGGGTGTTGGGGTGGTGACTGCCAGTGAGATGTGTGTTCCGATAGGTGTGCTGGTGATGGAGGTAGTGGATGAGGATGTAGTGCATGCAGGTGTGATTGTAGACGCAACTGGGAGGGAGGTGGATGACGAGGAGGAGGGTGCCACAGTGGAGGCAGTGGATGTTATTATGTCGGCATCTGGATGGTGTTTGTGTGAGTGCCTGTGGGATGATGTGTGGTGCCTGTGTTTGCCTGTGCCACTCTTGTGTGTTGTCCTGTATTGCCTGTGTGCTTGGGATAAGTTGGGGTTGAGGGGAATGGGATTGGGTAGAGGAAGTTGGAAGGGGGAGGGTGGAAACTGGGACATGGCTGCCATCAGAGAGGAGGACAGAGCCTGGATTGATCTCTGTGGGCCGCCAAGCCAGTGTGAATGCCCTCCAGAAATGCATTTGTCTGTGGCATTTGGGCTGCCAGCCCCTGGATGGCATTCACAATGGTTGACAATGATTGACTGCCCAACAGAGATGGATCGCAAGAGGTCAATAGCCTCCTCACTCAGGGCAGCAGGGCTAACTTGGGCAGGGCCTGAGGGGCCTGGGGCGAAGGAGATGCCAACCCTCCTGGGTGAGCGGGCACGGCCAACTCGCTAAGGGGTCACTGGGAGGGCGGTGCTGGTATGGGGGTGGCGGCTGTACCTGTTGCTGGGGTGGCCACAGAGGTGTCTGCCACCAATAGGGAGCTTTCATCGGAGGATGTACCTGTGTCCAAACTGTCCCCTGCAGTCTCCGCCGTGGTGCTGCCCTCGCTCTCTGTCCCACTGGTGCCCTCACCGTCAGTGGACTCTGCCTCCTGGGTCCTGTGAAATGCAGCTCCCTCCATCGCCGTTGCCTCTGCTCCTCTGCCAGATGATGCTAATGCACATAAGGACAGGATGACAAGACAAAAAGGGGGGGAGACAAAGGATACACTTTGTCAATGGCTGCACCTACACCACCGTTGGCTTACACAGCACCCTCACACACGGGGGCCAGCCCTACACACTATGCAATGCACTAGCAGTAACAATGCTAGTCACCAGGGCATGGGGAGGGACACATACCGCCAATTGCAGCATACCTGGGACCCACACACCCCTGCCCAGTAGTGGATGCCTACTAGCAAGGTTGAAGCAATTTCACATCAGATCCCTGTCCAACATTGGACCTACTCTGCAATGTCAGGCCTGGCCTAGGGGCACCCACAGACACATATCCCCCGCATGGATACCACCCCACCAGGCATACGTTGCAATGATGGGCACTGTACTCACCCCCTTGTGGCTGCTGTGATGCCCTCAAGCGCCAATCCAGCTCTGGATAGGCCACCACCAGTATGCGGCCCATCAGGGGGGTCAGGGTTCGACGGGCACCCCTTCCTCGTTCTGAGGCCATCCCCAGCTGGGCCTCCACCGTCTTCCATGGCAAGCGTCTCAGGTCCTCCCACCATTTCCGACAGTGGGTGCTCCGCCTGCTGTAGACCCCCAGGGTCTGCACGTCCTTGCAGAGGAAATATATACAGGGACGTTATAGTATTAGTTAGACCGTCCTGCCTGTTACACTCATGGCCCACCCTTAGCCCTTCCCATCCCCTTACGCACAGACATGGCCCAGCATACATGCTGCACGCTGCCCAGAGCCCATCCACAAACAACCCCACACAAGGCCTTCACACACAGTACTCCATGCATTCATGCCCCATGCATCGTGCTCACAGTGTACTCACCTGTTGGTCTGGAGGCCCATACAGTAGTCCGTACTGGGGTAGGACCCCATCCACTAGTCTCTCCAACTCCGCCGAGGTGAAGGCAGGGGCCCTTTCCCCAGTCACATGGGCAATGGTAGGTTCCAGACACAGGTCACAGCAGCACATGCAGTGTAGGTCCTCTCTTGTTGAAGGTCAGGTAGCAAATGAGTGAACAGATAGAAGATGTCGGTGACGTCCGCGGTGGTACATACCATCACCGCCGGCGTACCTCACCATTGGCCACTGTACCCCATAGGGCCCAATGATAACCAATGAGGAGTTGCACGGCGGTTCCTGACCGCCTCCCGCAACGACGCACAACGTCAGCGGAATTACCTCACTTCCACCTGTCCCTCCATACAAGACAGGCGGACGCCATTTCGGGGGGGGGCAGGCCATGGATCTTAACTGCGTCACAGATCACAATTGTACATACAGGACATATGCCACTAATACATTTAAAAATCACATCATGCATTAAACTTTAGTGGCTACAATGTAAAGATTATGACCGACTCCTCACTCTTTTGCCCCATAAATTACAAACGCTGCGGCTGAATATGAGATGGAGACATCCCCCGTGTACAGACCCCTGGTGGACTCAGCAACGATGGAGGACAGGCACATTATCCTCACCTACGGACTTTATAGGGCCACAATAACAGAGCTGTGTGCCCAACTGGAGCCGGATCTGATATCTGTTATCCTTCTCCCCACTGGGATCCCCCATCTTGTGCAAGTCCTATCTGTGCTCCATTGCCTGGCAACTGGTTCTTTCCAAGTGACAGTGGGCTTGGCAGCAAGAATGTCACAGCCAATGTTCTCAATAGTACTGACCAGAGTGTTGGCTGCCCTGATTAAACACATGTGCAGCTACATTGTTTTCCCCCAGGTGGAGGATTTGGCAACAGTGAAGGCTGACTTCTATGTAATGGGACATATCCTCAACATAATTGGGGTGATCGATGGAACACATATTGCATTTGTCCCCCCCCCCCGGCAAAATGAACAGGTCTTCAGAAATCAAAAACGTTTTCACACGATGAATGTCCAGATGGTGTGTTTGGCGGACCAGTACATCTCCCATGTCAATACTAAGTATCCAGGCTCGGTGCATGATGCTTTTATCCTGAGGAATAGCAGCATCCCAAATGTGATGGTCAAACTACAGAGGCACAGGGTGTGAATAATAGGTGAGCCCTGGTTCTCACCCAGTGGATGTTAGTGGATGGGTATGGTGTAGGCCATAAGGGTTAGTGTGTGGCTAACAGTTGTTCCTCAATATTTTCAGGTGACTCTGGTTACCCCAACCTATCATGGCTACTGACCCCTGTGAGGAATCCCAGGACAAGGGCTGAGGAACGTTACAATGAGGCACATGGGCAAACAAGAAGGATCATTGAATGTACATTTGGTCTCCTGAAGGTGCCTCCATCTGACAGGTCCCTGTGCTACTCACCCAAGAAGGTCTGCCAGATAATCGTGGCATGCTGCATGTTGCTTAACCTTGCCTTGAGACGCCATGTGCCTTTTCTGCTGGAGGAGGAGGCTGGAGATGGCTGTGTGGCAGCAGTGGACCCTGTGGACAGTCAGGATGAGGTGGCAGAGGATGAGGATGACAACAACAGAACTGCAGTGATTAGACAATACTTCCAATGGCAAACAGGTAAGACAGTGTAACTTCACATTTCATTGACAGTTTTTTGTTTCACATTGTCACTGGCAGGCTGTTAATTCCCACTTCCTCACTGTATCCCTTGGCAACTCTTTTTGCAGATGTTGGTGCCCCACTATCGCTCCTGGTGTGTTCAATGCAGCCAACTACAGGTCTTTCCTATGTATACATTACTGTACAGTTGAGTTGCAATGTTTAAACCTTGTTAAACAAATACATACTTAAATCATTTGACATACTCCATACTTGTATTTTTTCAAAGTGTGTTTATTGCAGTGCTCTGAAGAACAGGGGGAAGTGCAATGGGCTGGTGTGATGATGGAGGAAAGTCCAGGGTAGAGTTCAGTCTATTTGTAGCACAGGTGCATTGTCCAAGGGGGAATAGGAAGGGGGGAAATGACAGTTCAAGGTGGACAGGGTGACAGAGTGGGATACAAGGGTGACAATCAGGAGAGTCTAATTTCTTGGCAGGGGTCTTGGCAATAGTCTCTGGTATATTCCTGGATCGCAGGGAACGTTTGCAGGGTGGTTCTCCTTCTGCAGGGGGAGGGGTACTGGTGGCCTGTTGGTCCTGTGGCGGGGCCTCCTGTCCACTAGCGGAGGTGGAGGGCTGTTCAGTAGTCTGGCTAGTGGCAGGGGTCTGCTGGTGTGACACTGCCTCCTTCATAATGTTGGCCATGTCTGCCAGCACCCCTGCAATGGAGACCAGGGTGGTGTTAATGGCCTTCAAGTCCTCCCTGATCCCCTAATACTGTCCCTCCTGCAGCCGCATGTTCTCCTGCAAGTTGTCCAGGATCTGGCCCAGTATATCCTGGGAATGTTGGTATGCTCCCAGGATCTTGGTGAGTGCCTCCTGGAGAGTTGGTTCCCTGGGCCTGTCCTCCCCCTGGTGCACTGCACTCCTCCCAGCTTCCCGGTTGTCCTGTGCCTCGGTCCCCTGAAGTGTGTGCCCACTGCCGCTGACCCCAGGCCCCTGATTATCTTGGGTTTGTGGTGTGCCCTGAGGTCCCTGTAGGGGTGGACACAGTGCTGATTGACGTGTCCTGGGGACAGAGGTATGGGCACGCTGGGTGGGTGCTGTGGTGGTGTTTCCTGAGGTGGTGTGTGACTGTGCTTGGATAACCGACTGTCCGTAGGTCCCTGATAGACCAGGTTGGACATCCAGATCCAGGCGAGCAGAGTCGCTTTCATCACTGTGGGCCTCTTCTGTGGGGGGACTGGATGTTGCTAGCACCTCTTCTCCGGTGACATTGGCTGGGATACCTTTGGGGATGTAAATGCAGTGTTATTATTTCTGTGTGTGACATAGGCCCTCATTAGAACATTGGTGGTAAAAGCTGCTTACCGCCGTGCAGAAGACCGCCAACACACCGCCGCAGAAGCGGAATTCCGCCATGGTCATTATGACCCAACGCTCGGAATCCGCCAAAATTCAGACACCCACACAAGTCCACCACACCAAAGGTCAGTGATAAACTGGCGGAAACAAAACCTCCACCGTCACTCCAACAGAAATACGACCAGACTATCATGACATACGAATCCACGCAGCGGTCTTTCAACCGCGGTATTCCATTGGCGTACACATCGCTGCGCTCAAAATACACACACATATACAAAACCCCACCACATTGGACAATTCGAAATACACACACCTGATACACATACACACACCACTCCCACACACTCAATACAATATAAAACACACACCCACATCACCCACAAACCCCTACGACCAAAATTACAGAGAGAAGGCCAGAGAGAGACACTACAAACAACTACCAAGCATCCACAGGCACACAATACCATCACCCACATAACTTACACGCACCTCACACAACACACCACTACATATCACCCCACCTATCACTAAACACACCACCCCACACATCACCCACACTACCCCATGGCACGGCAAAGACACCCCAGGTTCTCGGAGGAGGAGCTCAGGGTCATGGTGGAGGAAATCGTCCAGGTAGAGCCACAGCTATTTGGATCACAGGTGCAGCACACCTCTATAGCTAGGAAGATGGAGCTATGGCGAAGAATAGTGGACAGGGTCAATGCAGTGGGACAGCACCCAAGAAATAGGGATGACATCAGGAAGAGGTGGAACGACCTACAGGGGAAGGTGCGTTCCGTGGTCTCAAGACACCACCTTGCGGTTCAGCAGACTGGCGGCGGACCCCCACCTCTTCCCCCACAACTAACAACATGGGAGGAGCAGGTCTTGGCGATTCGGCATCCTGAGGGCCTCACAGGAGTAGATGGAGGAATGGACTCTGGTGAGTCAAATCATAACTATTACATCCCCCACCCTACCTGCATGCTATCACATACCCCCACCCTCATCCTCACCCCATCACTCCAACTCCTCACAAATGTCCCACTATCAAAACCCACCCATCCCAACACCAAGCCCTGCATGCAACTACAAAGCATGTACACCCATCACCAATGCATGGCCACTGCACATACCCACACACACCCCTAAAACATTATCACACAAGGTCCCACACAAGAATGCAAGCACTGGGGTACACGGTCACCCACCCATTGCACACCATGCCACACACAGATGTAATAAACATCCTTTTATACCCCTGCAGGACCCCTACCCAAAGTCACCGGACAGGAGGGTCCACACATGTCCACACCACCAACAGAAGAGGCCCACAGTGATGACAGCAGCTCTGTCCAACTGGATCTAGATGACCAGCCCGGCCCATCGGGGACCTCTGGACAGTCGGTTCCCCTGACACAGTCACAGGCCACCACAGAGCTTCCCCTCTCTGGAAACACCAGCACAGCACCCACCCACCGGGCCCATACCTCTGTCCCCAGGACACGTCAATCAGCAGTGTGTCCACCACTACAGGGAACCCAGGCTAACCCACCACTCCAACAACAACAGGGACCTGGGGGCACTGGCAGTGGGCACACGATCCAGGCGACGGAGGCCCAGGAACACAGGGGAACTGGGAGGGCTGCTGTGCGACAGGGGGAGGTCAGGCCAAGGGAACCCACTCTCCACGAGGCCCTCTCCAACATCATGGTAGCCTACCACCATTACCAGGAGACGATGGCAGCGGTACTGGCCAAGTTCCAGGCAACCCAGAGCCTGCAGGAGGAACAGTATTTGGGCTTCAGGGAGGAACCCAGATCCGTCAATTCCACCCTGGGCACCATCGTAGGGGTGGTGAAGGAAGTCCTCAACACCAGGAGGGACACTGTGGCACAACAAGGGGCCCCTGACTCTAGCCTGGACGATGAACTGCCCACCACCTCCGCCAGCGCTAGTGGACAGGAGGCACCACCACAGGACCACCACACCAGCACCCCACCCCCTGCAGAAGGTGAACCACCCCGCAAACGGTCCCTGAGATCCAGGACAAAGACAGAGAACGATTCCAAGACCCCCACCAAGAAATGAGACCACCCTGAATGTCATCCATCTGTCCCACGTTGTCACCCTGTCAATCCTCAAACTGCCCCAGCTCCACTTCCTATGCCCATTTGGGCAATGCAACTGTGAGACTAATAGACTGGACTCTGCCATGGACATTCCTCCACCATCACCCCTCACCATTTTATAACCCCCTCCAATATTGAGCACTTAAATAAACACCCTTGAAGCACAAAACAATCTGGAGTCAGTCTGTGATTTTGAAATAGTGTATTAGCAATTACAGTGTCAAAATGCTCTTTCAAATGTAATGTCAACATACCTATGTCACACAGCTCTAGTCCATGAGGAAACAAAGC
This sequence comes from Pleurodeles waltl, assembly GCF_031143425.1. Lineage (NCBI taxonomy): Eukaryota > Metazoa > Chordata > Amphibia > Caudata > Salamandridae > Pleurodeles > Pleurodeles waltl. The sequence continues at coordinate 1,413,171,137 of NC_090444.1, read as the reverse complement.
AGATGTCACACAGTGGGACCCACATCTGTGAAATCGTAAGGGAAAGTGACAACTCAGTGACCATACACTGGGTGAAAACGACAGACAGTTGAGAGGTAGTAGTGTTAAAGTACATGTAGTAAGCAGGTTTGTGTTCTTACCTCTGTCTCACTGGAAATATTGAAGGATCACCGAGTTCCTGTTGTCCATGTCCTCTTCTTCTGCTTCCTCATCTTCACTGTCCACTGGCTCCACAGCTGCAACAACACCGCCATCTGGACCATCCTCCTGCAGAAAAGGCACCTATTGTCGCAAAGCTAAGTTGTGAAGCATACAGCAGGCCACAATGATCTGGCACACCTTCTTTGGTGAGTAGAATAGGGATCCACCTGTCATATGGAGGCACCTGAATCTGGCCTTCTGGAGGCCGAAGGTCCGCTCTATAATCCGCCAAGTTCGCCCATGGGCCTCATTGTAGCGTTCCTCTGCCCTTGTATTCCTCACTGGGGTCAGTAGCCATGACAGGTTGGGGTAACCAGAGTCACCTGCAAATGGTGAGGGACAACTGTTAGACACACACTAACCTGTAGGGATATCCCCAGACCCAGACAACCATTCCCACTGACTTGCTTCCAGGTGCTCACCTAATAGCCACACACGGTGCCTCTGGAGTTGCCCCATCACATAAGGAATGCTGCTATTCCGCAGGATGTAAGCGTCTTGCACTGAGCCAGGGAATTTGGCATTCACATGGGAGATGTACTGGTCGGCCAAACACACCATCATTTATGGAATGATAACTCTTCCGGTTTCTGTACACCTGTTCACTCCTGCGGGGGTGGTACCAAAGCCACATGTGTCCCATCAATGGCACCTATGATGTTGGGGATATCACCTTTCACTGTAGGCAAATCCTTCACCTGAGGGAAAACGATGTAGCTCCGCATGTGTTTCAGCAGGGCAGACAACACTCTGGACAACACGTTGGAAAACATAGGCTGGGAAATCCCTGATGCTATGGCCACTGTTGTTTGAAAAAACCCACTTGCAAGGAAACGGAGTACTGACAGCACCTGCACTTGAGGGGGGATTCCTGTGGGATGGCGGATAGCTGACATCAGGTCTGGCTCCAGCTGGGCACACAGTTCCAGGATTGTGGCACGATCAAGCCTGTAGGTGATGATCACATGTCTTTCCTCCATTGTCGACAGGTCCACCAGAGGTCTGTACACCGGAGGATGCCGCCATCTCCTCACATGTCCCAGCGGATGGTGCCTATGAAGGACAACAGCGAGCACAGAGTCAACCAACCAGAGGTACGTACCCACAGCTTACATAGAACACAAATCCTAATCCGAAATTTGACCTGTATGAGTGTTGAGGCTAGGCCTAGGTATGTGTGACTCAGTTAAAAATAAAGCCATGTGGGCCCCTTAAATGGCGGCTGCCTGACCTGTAAAGTGGGACAAAGGTATGTCAGGTAACTGTGCTGGAGTTGTACACTGTCGTGGTAGGCGGTCGAAGACCGCGGCGCAATTCTGCATTGGTTAACATTGGACCCTATGGGTCCCAGGAGCCAATGACGATGTACGCCGGCGGTGACGGTACACACCTCCGCGGACGTGACCGCCATTTTCTATCTGTTCAATCACTCAATACCTGATCTTCAACAGGCAAGGACCTACACTGCAAGTGCTGCTGTGACCTCGGTCTGGAAGAGACAATGGCTTGTGCGTCTGGGGAAAGGGCCCCTGCCTTCACATCGGAGGAGTTGGAGAACCTCGTGGATGGGGTCCTCCCCAGTACACGCTACTCTACGGTCCTCCAGACAAACTGGTAAGTACACTGGGAGCACGCTGTATGGGCTATGCCTCTGTACAGTGGGATGGATGAAAGATGGGGGGGGGATTGAGGCATGCATGAAATGACGGTGAGTGCATGTGCCACGTGGCAAGGGTAGGGATGGGGGCCAATGACTGTGACGGTGCTGTTGGTAATAACTTTTCTTTCCCCCCTGTACAAATCATGTAGTCCAGCGCCCACCAGAAAAAAGATATTTGGCGTGCCATCGCCAAGGATGTCCGGACACTGGGGGTCTACCACAGACGGAGCACCCACTGCCGTAAGAGATGGGAGGACATTCGCCGCTGGAGCAAGAAGACCGCGGAGGCCCATCTGGGGATGGCCTCCCAACCTGGGAGGGGTGCCCATCGCACCATGACCCCCATGATGTTCAGGATCCTGGCAGTGGCGTACCCGGAGTTGGATGAGCGCTTGAGGGCATCACAGCAGCCATAAAGGGGTGAGTATACTCTCATTCGGCTGATTTTGCACACAGTGGAGGTGTCTGGGAGGGGGAGGTGGGCTGTGGGTTTCCCTAGGCCAGGGCGAGTGTGCTAGTTAGGTCCCCTTGTTCTGGCAGACCCTGTGGCAGCCCCACCTGTGTACAGTGCCAAGTACACCTAGTCAGGCTCCTGTGTCATCCATGTATTGTATTGTATTGTATTGTAATCGTATTTATATAGCGCTTACTACCCCTGACGAGGCGTCAAAGCGCTTTTCGATGAGTAGCACGCTACTCTGGAACCCAACAAGAATTAGTGATGGATTAGTATCGGGAAATAATGAGTACAGTGTTAGTATTATTATGAGTTAATTTGAGCCGCGGATATGAGAATTTGTTAGTTAGATTGACTGGAGTAATGGAGGGTGGAGGAGGAAAGAAATCCAGAAGTGTTAATTGGGAGTATATCCTTCATTTACTCAACCCAAAGGCTTGGGATGAGTAAAGGGGGGTGGAGGAGGGAAGAGTATGTGGAAGGGTTAGGGGGAGCATATTAGCAGGGTGAGATAAATGCGGGAGAATTTAGTAGGGTTGTGTGGGAGGTCACAGTAGTAGAGTGAGGTTTGGTGAGTTAGATGTGGAAGCGGAGGGAAGAGCTTAGGCAGAGTTATTTAGGAGATGAAAGTAGTAGAAGGGATTTGGGATGAGTCAGAGTGAGAATGGAGGATAGTTTGATAGAGACATGACATATGATGATGAGTAGATAAGTGTGATAAGATGAGATAGATATCTAGTACAACAACCCACCCAGGAACCATGCAATGATCCACAAACATGCCAAGCACAGAAACAACATATACACATACATCCATATATATACACACACACACACACACACACAAATACACACACATATGCACATACAATACATAATTAGAACCATGGGTAAAAAATACTTAGTCAAACAGGTTTAAAGAGTGTGTGTGTGTATTTTATTGTTATGACATAGTAGCAATACATATTTTCTAAAGAAACTATAAATAAATAAATAAATAACATTTTGATATAGGATTGCCTGTGTGTGGTTTTTGGAAAGCAACAAAAAGTTGCTTTGTTTTCCTAAAATCTTTAGTTCTGTATATGTAGTACATAAGAGCTCTTTTGAGATCTAGGGTATGAAGAACTCTTTCTGCCACCTAACCTGGTTGTGGAAAGAAGACTGGCAATTCCACTGTTTGATTGATGTGAAAAGGAGATACTAGGTTTGGTAGAAATTTGGGATTTGTTCTTAGTAGAACCTTATGTTTGTGCACTTGGAAAAAAGGTTCTTTTAAGAGTGAATACTTGTATTTCACTAACTCTTCTTAAAGAAGTAATAGCCACAAAGAAGGCGACCTTCCATGAATTGAATTTGGCAAGATTGCATGGGTTCAAAAGGAGGTCCCATGAGTCTGGTAAGTACAATATTTAAATTCCATGATGGAACAGGTGGTGTTCTGGGTGGAATGATGCGTTTTAATCCTTCCATGAAGGCTTTGATAACAGGAATTCCGAATAGAGAAGTATGTTGAATAGTTTGTAAGTATGCAGATATTGCAGTAAGGTGTATTTTGATGGATGAAAAAGCCAAATTTGATTTCTGTAAATGATGTAAATAGCATACAATATCTTGTATAGATGCTGTAAGTGGATCTATGGTTCTAGATTGACAATAGTAGACAGATCCTTTCCACTTGTTTGCGTAGCACTGTCTAGTAGTAGGTTTCCGTGCTTGTTTAATTACTTCCATACATTCTGATGGAAGATTTAAATAACCAAATTCTATGACTTCAGGAACCAAATCGCTAGATTGAGAGCATTGGGGTTTGGATGCCTGATTTCACCTTTGTTTTGTGTTAACAAGTCTGGTCTGTTTGGTAGTTTGGAGTGAGGTACTACAGATAGGTCTAATAGTGTTGTGTACCAAGGCTGGCGTGCCCACTTTGGTGCAATAAGTATCATGTTTAGTGACGTATGACGTAATTTATTGACTAGAAATGGAAGGAGTGGGGGGGGGAAGCCTAAACAAATATACCTAACCAATTGATCCATAGAGCATTGCTTTTGGATAAGTGATAGGGGATGTGGGTGTCTGGATGCAAAGTTTTGGCATTTTGCATTTTCCCTTGTTGCGAATAGATCTATGTCTGGTGTTTCCCACCTTTGTAAGTACCTTTGATGTACTTGGGAGTGAATCTCCCATTTGTGTGTTTGTTGGTGATTTCTGCTGAGGAGATCTGCCAACTGATTGTCTATTCCTGGAATGTATTGTGCTAGTAGATGAATTTGATTGTGAATTGCATGGTCAGATGTCGGCCATAGCCTTGTAGGCCATGTCCCAGGGATTGAACAGTGGAGCCCAAGTGTGTGGCGTACTGCAGGGGGCTTTTGTGTCTGTCGTGTCCGCCAACGGTAGTGGTAATTCATGCACTCAACATGTCTTTCTTCTGACGTCTCCCCCCTTTTTGTGGTCTCCCTGTTCTTGTGTGCATTAGCATCATCAGGCGGAGGAACAGTGGCACCGGAGCAGGAGGGAGCTGCATCCCACATGGCCCTGGAGAGCGAGACAACGGACTCAGAGTTCACCAGTGGGCCGGAGGGCTAGGGGAGCTGCACGGCGGGGACAGGAGCTGACACCAGTGACACGGACTCGTCCTCTGATGGGAGCTCCGTTGTGGTGGCGGCAACATCTGTGCCCCCTGCATCTACAGGTACCGCCGCCACCCCCCCTACTAGCACCACCCTCCCAGCAGCCCCTCAGCCTTTGACCCGTGCCAGCTCACCCAGGAGGGTGGGCATCACCTTCGCCCCAGGCACCTCAGCCCCTGCCCCAGTCACCCCTGCTGCCCTCAGTGAGGAGGCCATTGACCTCCTCAGGTCCCTCACTGTTGGGCAGTCTACCATTTTGAATGCCATCCAGGGTGTAGAAAGGCAGTTGCAACAAACAAATGCATTCCTGGAGGGCATTCATTCTGGTCAGGTGGCCCTTCAGCAAGCTTTTCAGACTATGGCCTCAGCACTGATGGCCGCTATTGTCCCTGTCTCTAGCCTCCCCCTCCAACTTCCTCCACCCAGACCCAATCCCCTCTACCTCAGCCTATCCCAAGCACACCTTCAGACCAGCATGCACACACGTCAACACACAAGGGAAGCTCTGGCAAACATAAGCACCACACATCCCACAGGCACTCACGCAAGCATCAGACACATGCAGACACACCAACATCCACTGCCTCCACTGTGTCCCCCTCCTCCTTGTCTCCCACCTCCCTCCCAGTCTCTTCTCCACTCACACCTGCATACACTACCTCTACAGCCACTACTTCCATCACCAGCACACACACCACCACACCCCGCTCACGTGCAGTCACCACCCCCACTTCCATTCAGACGTCCCCTGTGTCCTCTCCCAGTGTGTCTGTGACACCACCTCCCAAGATACACAAATGCAGGCACACACCCACCCAACAGCCATCCACCTCACGACAGCCTCTAGCGCATGCACCTTCACCCAAAGTCACAAAACGAACACCTCCTACAACCACATCTTTCTCCACTCCCAAACCCCCTCCAGCTACCCATCCCAGTGTTGCCAAGAAACTTTTCCTGTCCATCCTTGACCTCTTTCCCTCACCTCCCCCACCCCATCCGTCTCCTAGAGCCCGACTCTCCAGGGCCCAACCTAGCACCTCAGCCGCAACATCTCCGGGACCAGTGGTGCCTGTAGTCACCGGAATCTGGAGTGCACCGGCCACCAGGGCAGCCAGTGTGGCACGGAGCCACAGCATGGACTGTCCCCCACCTGTCAAGCATCAAAAGTTGGCCAGTGCCCGGCGGGAGAGGGGGAAGACTCCAGCCACCAAAGCCGCTCCCAGGGGTAGAGGTGGGAGTGTGGAGTCTGCTGCGACACCTTCCAAGGTGGGGAAGGGCCACAAGAAAGTCAGCAAGTCTGGGAAGAGCAGCACAGCGGAGAAGACCGCCATCATCCCCGCTGCCCAGGAGGCCACTGTCATCATCCCCACTGCCCAGGAGGCCACCGCCACCAGCCCTGCTGCCCAGGAGGCCAGCACCAGCCCTGCTGCCCAGGAGGCCACTGCCATCATCCCTGCTGCCCAGGAGACCACCGCCATCATCCCCGCTGCCCAGGAGGCCACTGCCACCAGCCCCGCTGCCCAGGAGGCCACCGTCACCAGCCCCGCTGCCCAGGAGGCCACCACTAGCACCAGCCCTGCTGCCCAGTAGGCAACCGCCATCATCCCTGCTGCCCAGGAGGCCACCGCCATCATCCCCGCTGCCTAGGAGGCCACCGCCAGCACCAGCCCCGGTGGGCCAGACAGGACCTCCAGCACCAGCCCTGCTGGACCATGAAGGACCGCCAGCAGCTGAGTCACTGCAAAGGACCCCGCCGCCACAAGCACCGCTAAACAGGGCACCACCGACACAAGCACCGCTGAACAGGGCACCGATGCCACCACAGGCACCGCTGAACACGGCACCGCCACAACAAGCACCGCTGCCAATGACACCGCTGCAACAAGCACCGCTGGCCCATCAGCGCCAAGGGCACTAACGCTACTGAGTCTGTCATGAGCAGGATGAAGCACTCTGGGCACCAAGCCCCCTCCAGAACCAGTGGAGAAAGGCATCCACTACCTCAGTCCCTGGCAGGATGAAGCACTTTGGGCACAAAGCCCCCTCCAGATCCAGTGGAGAAAGGCATCCACTACCTCAGTCCTTGGCAGGATGAAGCACTCTGGGCACAAAGCCCCCCCCCAGAACCAGTGGAGTATCACATCCACTACCTCAGTCCTTGGCAGGATGAAGCACTCTGGGCACTAAGCCCCCTCCAGAACCAGTGGAGTATCACATCCACTACCTCAGTCCTTGGCAGGATGAAGCACTCTGGGCACAAAGCCCCCTCGAGAACCAGTGGAGAAAGGCATCCACTACGTCAGTCTTTGGCAGGATGAAGCACTCTGGGCACAAAGCCCCCTCCAGAACCAGTGGAGAAAGGCATCCACTACCTCAGTCCTTGGCAGGATGAAGCACTCTGGGCACAAAGCCCCCTCCAGAACCGGTGGAGAAAGACAACCACTACCTCAGTCCTTGGCAGGATGAAGCACTCTGGGCATTAAGCCCCCTCCAGAACCAGTGGAGTATCACATCCACTACCTCAGTCCTTGGCAGGATGAAGCACTCTGGGCACAAAGCCCCCTCCAGAACCAGTGGAGAAAGGCATCCACTACCTCAGTCCTTGGCAGGATGAAGCACTCTGGGAACAAAGCCCCCTCTAGAACCAATGGAGTATCACATCCACTACCTCAGTCCTTGGCAGGATGAAGCACTCTGGGCAACATGCCCCCTCCAGAACCAGTGGAGTATCACATCCACTACTTCAGTCCTTGGCAGGATTAAGCACTCTGGGCACAAAGCCCCCTCCAGAACCAGTGGAGAAAGGCATCCACTAGCTCAGTCCTTGGCAGGATGAAGCACTCTGGGCACAAAGCCCCCTCCAGAACCAGTGGAGAAAGTCATCCACTACCTCAGTCCTTGGCAGGATGAAGCACTCTGGGCACAAAGCCCCCTCCAGAACCAGTGGAGAAAGGCATCCACTAGCTCAGTCCTTGGCAGGATGAAGCACTCTGGGCACAAAGCCCCCTCCAGAACCAGTGGAGAAAGTCATCCACTACCTCAGTCCTTGGCAGGATGAAGCACTCTGGGCACTAAGCCCCCTCCAGAACCAGTGGAGTATCACATCCACTACCTTAGTCCTTGGCAGGATGAAGCACTCTGGACACTAAGCCCCCTCCAGAACCAGTGGAGACTGTTATCCACTTGAGAGATTGTGGCTTTGCACTCCCCAGGATGGAACAGTGGGCAAACCACCCACTGTAGAAACTTGAGAGACTGTGGCATTGCACTCCCCAGGATGGAACAGTGGGCAACCCACCCACTGTAGAGACTTGGGAGACTGTGGCTTTGCACGCCCCAGGGTGGAATAGTGGGCAAACCACCCACTGTTGAGACTTGAGAGACTGTGGCTTTGCACTCCCCAGGATGGAACAGTGGGCAAACCACCCACTGTAGAGGCTTGGGAGACTGTGGCTTTGCACTCCCCAGGATGGAACAGTGGGCAAACCACCCACTGTAGAGACTTGAGAGACTGCGGCTTTGCACTCCCCAGGATGGAACAGTGGGCAAAGCACCCACTGTAGAGACTTGAGAGACTGTGGCTTTGCACTCCCCAGGATGGAACAGTGGGCAAGTGGCCCCTTTGTAGATTTGGTGTCATGCACTCAACTGGCTGAGGTGCCCCCCCTTTCCCTTCCCCCTGAGGTGCTTGTTTTATTGCTATCTGATGCCCCTGCAGTGTTCTCTCCGTCATGTTCGGAGATTGAGTGTGGGCCTCGCCCATACCGTGTGGGCCCAGTGTTCCACGGACTTCAATGGAGCACTACCTGGACTACTATTCTTGGTGTATATTTTGTTTATAGTGTATATATATATATTTTTGCGTACTGGATGGTTACACTCATTTCTTTTTGTCCTTGCATTCTTTTAGGGGGAGCTAACTAATGGGGTGAAATGTTAGGGTTCTACAGGCGCTAAGGATCCTAAATCGCATACAATTATAACACGAAATGAGGGGTGCCTACATCAGGGAAACACCCATTCCCTAGAGGTTCATGAAAACCCAACAAACAAGATAATAATGTGTGCGGCACTCCACTCACAAGGAAAGTACATTACATATACTCAAAAAAGTGGTCTTGAAAATAAACATTCAATTTAATGCAAGTTTAAATTTATCCAATCTCATCAAACATGAAATAAGGATCTGCATGAATTAGAATATCATCCGTGGTGATACAATTTCAGCCAAATTAAATTATCCAATCTAGTACACCAAAACATCAAGAATCTGTAGAAATTTGAAATCCATCCGTGGCAATACAATTTCAGCCAACATGTGTTTCGTCAAGGGAAATTCTTTCTAATATCCCGAGCGACTTCTTTAGGGCTAAAAATTGTAAGCATAATGATGAAATTAGGAACCAAAATGCTCTAACCAATGGTTATACAATAGAATTGATCAAACCCCAATTGAAAACAAAATGTGAAGGACTCATGCACAAAAGACCTTTTGTGATGATTCACGTGAATATTGGTTAAAACCAAGGGGTAAAAGAACCAATCGGTAAAGATACCCAGACAGAATTACAATAAAGTGCTCACCTAAAAAGACATACTCAAAACTTATGTTCTACCAACCTCCACCACAAATTCAAATAGTGATAACATGCGCTTTGAATTACGTGCACCAATGCCCTTGTGTCGACAAATATCTCTAAAAAAACTGTGACTAGTACCTCATGATTAGAGTAATCCTAGAAAACCGTTGATTGTTGTCCGTTATCGATCAAATGTTGTAAATGTTCCTTATTACACACTGAATGCTCCAAATCTGCCATATGAGCAAAAAAAACAAAAACAACAAATATGTTAATGATTAGCACCCATTATATCCCAAAAACAGAGGACCATACTTAATAAGATTATTTAACCAACGTGCATTGCACCAGATTCCTGTGTAAAATACCTGACATCCAGCATCCAAAACGTAGTAATATGTTCTCGAAGTTACGGTAGGTTCAACCTTATATTTCACTGTGAAAATTTGAAATACACTCGCTGAATAGCCACTAAGCATAAACCGGAGCTCTGGTTTAGCACATAATCTTCTGGTAAAGAACCGACCAATAACCACCCGGTACTCACCTAATATCCATAGTATCTTTTCAGGAAAACGGCGTTGACATGTGTGCAGAACACGCCGACCGCGAGTACGCGTGATAACTGTATCGCGCGGCTGCATCCAGAAGTGAAATATACTTCCGGGACAGCCATGCAATGCTGTCATGAAAATAGAAGAAAGACTCATCCTTACTCCTGTGTAGTCGGAACAAAAGTATTCCCAAGGCATTGATTAAAAACAGATGCTGGCCAAACATATTCATAAAGTATTGTAGTACCTTATCGTGAAATTGAAAGACAAACTAAACTCTATTGTTATTAAATCGAAACAGATGCACTGTCAGGGCATCCATAGAATACTATCCAACAAAGTATAAACACAAAAAAAGGCCATGTTCCACCATTGTTCAAATCAGAAAAAAATTAAAATACAAATAAAAAATGAAAAATAAAGAATGACCAGACATCCTTGTGAAGTGATATTGTACCAACGAACAATCTAATACTGGAGAATTATATAAATTATTAATTAGCTGCCTCTTATCATAGTTCAATGATGTCAATCGACTTTTAGACTAATATAATATAATATCAGTCAAGAAATATTCTCAGTATTTCTGACCACTACAGTATACTAAACACAACTACAAATGAATACTAATGTATCCAAATTCATATTCAGCTTCGAAGGATTTAAACTTGCATTAAATTGAATGTTTATTTTCAAGACCACTTTTTTGAGTATATGTAATGTACTTTCCTTGTGAGTGGAGTGCTGCACACATTATTTTCTTCTAGGGGGAGTTGGGGGGTGTAACTGTAATGTATCATGCTGTATTAGTGTGTGTGTTGTCGTGGGTGTGGGTTGGGGTGTTGCGTATTGCGTGTCCCTGGTTTTTCCCTCCCCCCTCCCCTGTGTTGTAGGTGCAGTACTCACCGTGGTGTTCGCCGCCGGCGTTCGTGCTCCTGGTAGAGGAGCAAGAAGATGAGGGCTGGCAGGGTGTGGAGTTCGGGTTCCATGGCGTCTGGATTCCTCGTGGGGTGTGTAGAGGTGAGAGTTTTCCCTTCGGAGTCCTGTTTCCGCTGTGTTTTTGTCCGCGGTGAATCCACCCCGGAAAAGGTGGTGGATTGGTAGGTTGTGATACTGTGGCCGGTACATTGTCCTCCACCTGTCTGTTGGCGGTGACCGCTGCACTGTTTGTTTGTACCGCCGTGGCGGTCGGAGTGTTAAAGTGTCTGTCTTTGTTGGCAGTTTCCGCCATGGTCGTAATTCCAATTTTTTACACTGCCGGCCTGTTGGCAGTCTTACGGCCGCTTTAACACCATCCGCCAGGGTTGTAATGACCACCATAGTGTGCATGGGTGGGTTGCCCTTTATGGGTGTTATTGCCCTGGCAGCTTTTCCTTGTGTGAGTTGTTATGTGGTGGGCTAGCTGATTCTCCATAGTGTGCATGCTTTAGTGATAGGTGTCCATGCATTGGTGGTGCATGTTGGGCTTGGCCTTTGGATGAGTGGGTTGTGATGGTAGGGTGTGTGGGAGGTGGTGGAGTGAGGGTAAGGGTGGGGGTATGTGATGGCATGCAGGTAGGGGGGTTAAAGTAGTAAAGAGTTGACTTACCAGAGTTCATCCTCCTCCTACGCCTGCCTGGCCCTCAGGATGCATGATTGCCAGGACTTGCTCCTCCTGTGTTGTTAGTTGTGGGGGAGGAGGTGGGGGTCCACCGCCAGTCCTCTGTACTGCAAGCTGGTATCTTGATGCAAATTTCTCCCGTAGGTCGTTCCACCGCTTCCTGATGTCATCCCTTGTTCTGAGGTGCTGTCCCACGGCATTGACCCTGTCTACGATTACCTTGTCCACTTTGAACTGCCTTTGCTCCCCTTCCGATGGCTCCTTGGACACTGAACCTGTGCTACAAACAGACTGGAACAATATCTTAGACTTTCCTTAACCATCACCCCATTCCATTGCACTTTTCCGTCAATAATCTGCACTACTATAAACACCCTCGAACACAACCTAAGTGAAAGTATTTTATGTTATAAAAATGTGCATATATGGAAACAGTCACATCATGTGCAAATGATCTGAACACTGTGATAGCATACATTTTATGACCTGTATCTGTCTGTAGTCATCACATCAGTACACTGTTGTCATACCACCAACAAAATGAGAAGGCATAGGGGACAGAAAGTAGAGATGCAAATGAAGTGAATGCCATCCTGCTACAGCCACACTGAAAGCATAATTAATCAGAGGAATGGTCAGTTCCACTGTCTCACCTGTGTGTCACTGGAAGTATTAATGTATAACTGATGTTCTGTAGTCCACATCCTCTTCCTCTGTCTCCTCATCCTCACTGTCCTCAAGGTCAACTGCCATCACAGGGGCATTTCCAGTCTCCTCCTCCTGCAGATAAGGCACATGTCGTCTGAGGGGCAGGTTGTGGAACATGCAGCATGCCACTATTATCTGGCAGACCTTTTCGGGTGAGTAGCACAGGGATCCACCTGTCAGAGGGAGGCATCTGAACCGGGCCATTATACAGATTCTCAGCCCCAGTCCTGCATTCCTCACAGGGGTCAGGAGCCATGATAGGTTTGGGTAGCCAAAGTCACCTGCAAGTATTGAGGGACAAACATTAGCCTTACACAGTGGTATAAAGTCAACACCAGAAGGCATACACTGACATGCATTGGATGGGGAGTCAGGCTCACCAATTAGCCACACCCTGTGCCTCTGTATTTGTGCCATCACATTTGGGTTGCTGCTATTCATACACCAAGCCAGGATACTTAGCAGTGGCTTGGGAGATGTACTGGTCAGCCAGGCACACCATTTGCACATTGAGTGAGTGGAAACTCTTCTGATTCCTGAACACTTGTTCATTCTGGCATGGGGAGGACAAACGCAACATGTGTACCGTCAATCACCCCAATAATGTTGGGGATGTGTCCCATTGCATAGATTCCAGCATTCACAGTGGCCAAATCTTCCACCTGGAGGAAAGCAATGTAGCTGCACATGTGTTTCACCAGGGTAGACAAAACCCTTGCCAACACAATTGAGCACACTGGCTGTGACATTCCTGCTGCCAAGCCCACTGTCACTTGGAAAGGGCCAGTTGCCAGGAAATGGAGCACAGATACAACCTGCACAAGATGGGGGATCCCAGTGGGATTACGGATAGCAGGTATCAGATCAGGCTTCAGTTGAGCACACAGCTCTGTGATTGTGGCCCCGCCCGGTCTATAGATGAGTATTATGTGCCTGTCTTTCAGTGTAGCCAAGTCCACCAGGATTCCGTACACAGGGTCTTGCCTCCTCCTCTGATTTCTCCGTAGTGGTAGATATCTAAGGGACACAAGAGTGAGTAGGCTGTCACAATTTGAACAATGGAACCACCACCTCAGAGTACATAGAGCAGTAATGTGTTGGCACATTGGTAATGGCAATGTATGTACAAATTATAGATATGCCGCATTTCTCGATTATCTGAATATTGTCCATCACCATAAAATGGCGACCGCCTGTCCTGTATGTAGGGACAGGTGGAAGTGAGCTAACTCCGATGGCGTTGCATGTCATGTTGGAAGGTGGTCTTGCACCGTCGTGCTATTCCTCATTGTATAACATGGGGCTCTATGGAGTACAGTGGCCAATGGGGATCACCGGCTGCGGTGATGGTGTACACTGCCATGTACATGACTGCAATCTTCTGCCTAGAACCTCACTTGTTTCCTGACTTTCCACAGGACAACACCTGCACTGCGTGTGCTGCTGTGACCTGTGTCTGGATCCTGCCATGGCCCATGTGACCGGGGAAAGAGTCCTTGCCTTCACTTCGGAGGAATTGGAGCACTTGGTGGATGGGGTCCGACCCCCGTATGGGCTGCTGTATGGGCCTCCGGACCGATAGGTGAGTACACCTTGGGCACGAGGCATGTGACAAGGTTGCATGGAGATATATCTGTGAAAGCATTGTGTCATTTGGGGGGGTCGTATGTCTGGTGGTAGTGCACATGGTGGGCGCTGGGTGTGAGCCAATGGGGATGGAAGGGGATTTGTGGGCCATTAGTGTAACAGGCTGGATTGTCTAGTTAATGGTGTCCTCCTGTCTGTGTTTCCTCTGCAGGTCAGTGTCCATCAGAAGAAGGGATTGTGGCGTGCCATCGCCAAGGACGTGCAGACCCTGGGGGTCTTCAGCAGGCAGAGCACCCACTGTAGGAGGAGGTGGGAGGATCTGAGATGCTGGGCTCGGAAGACCGCGGAGGCCCAGATGGGGATGGCCTCCCAACAAGGGCTGGGAGTTTGTTGGAACCAGACTCCTCTGATGGCCCGCATACTGGCAGTGGCCTACCCAGAGCTGGATGGGTGCATGAGGGCATCACAGCAGCCACAAGAGGGTGAGTGCAGTGTGCGTTACAACTGTGGTTGGTAGGTGGCATGGGAACCTGGTAGTGGGTGTCAGTGGGTGCCCCTTATTGCCAGAGAACGCAGCATGATCCAGCTCAAGGGTAATGGTTGTATTTCTAAATCTGGTAACCTAGCTAGGTTGCATTCCTTGTCAGACAGGGCTTAGTGACTCTCAGGAGGGGTGCAGTTGGCAGTGTTCTGCTCTCATCTTGCTGTGGTACCTAGCAAACGTAATGCAAGTGTGATGCATGGTGCTCAATCCTGATCCCTGTGTGTGACGGTAATGAGTATGCCATCTGTGGTGTTGGTGCTGTAATTGACCCAGTGCTCCCTTTCTCTCTCCCACTTTTTTTTCTTCTGTCATCCTGTCCATGGGTGAATTTGCATCATCTGGTGGAGGAGCAGGGGCACATGCAACAGAGGGAGCTGCATCCCACTGGACCCAGGAGGCAGAGTCCACCGATGCTAAGAGAACAGGTGGGACAGAGGTCGAGGGGAGCACCACGGGGGAGACAGGAGGTGACAACACTGACTCAGATACCTCCTCCAATGGAAGCTCCCTGGTGGTGGTGGACGCCTCTGGAACCATCCCAGCTACGGGTACAGCCACCACCCCCGTACCAGCACTACCTTCCCAGTAGCCGCTCACCGAGTTGCCTGCCCCATTGAGCCCTGCTGCCCTGAGTGAGGAGGCTATTCACCTCCTGAGATCCATCTCTGTAGGGCACTAAACCATTGTGAGTGCCGTCCAGGGGCTGCCATCCCAGATGCAGCAATGCAATGCATTCCTGGAGGGCATTCACAGTATGTTGGCGGCCCAACAGAGATCATTCCAGGCTCTGGCCTCCTCTGTGATGGCAGCCATTGTCCCTGTTCCTACCGTCCCCCCTCCAACTACCACTTCCCAGTTCTAATCTCCTCAACCCCAACACATCCTGTGCACACATACAGACAAGCATGCACAGAAGACATCACACAAGAGTGGCACAGATAAACACAGGCAGCACACTTCAGGCCACAAGTACTCACACAAACAACAGACAGTTGCACACACAACAACATCCACTGCCTCCATTGTCTCCCCCTCCTCCTCCTCCCTCACTGTCACATCCGCACTCACACCTGCATGCACTGCTTCAACAGCCACCATCACCACACCAAGCAGCACATGCACCTCACTTGCAGACACCTCCCCAACATCCATCCACACGTTACCTGTGTCCTCTCCCACCCTGTGCTCCCCTCCTAAGAGACACAAACGCATGCACTCAGACACCCAACAGCCATTCACCTCACATCAGCACACTGCCCATGCAACTGCACCCAAAGTCAGCAGACATACACCTCCAACAACCACTCCCTCAACCTCCACTCCCATACCTTCTCCCTCAGCTCACCCCACCATCCCTTAGAAGCTTTTCCTTGCCCAACTTGACCTCTCCCTCTCCCTCCCCCCGTCCAGCCCGTAAGAGCAGAGTCCCACCAACCTCAGCCAAACAGTCCACAGGGACAGTGGCGGCACCTCCTAGTCGTGCAGGCAGGAAAGGAAAGGATCCCACTCCACCACCCAAGAGGGGGAAGGATCCCACTCCACCACCCAAGAGAGGGAAGGATCCCACTCCACCACCCAAGAGAGGGAAAGATCCCATTCCACCACCCAAGAGGGGGAAGGATCCCACTCCACCACCCAAGAGAAGGAAGGATCCCACTATACCACCCAGGAAAAGGAAGGTTCCCACTCCACTATCCGAAAGAAGCAAGAGGCCCCCTCCAACAGCAGTGGGCAAGGAGCCCTCACCTCTAGCTGGGACACAGCAGCCCTCACCTCCAGCTGGAAAACAGCAGCCCTCACCTCCATTTAGGACACAGCAGCCCTCACCTCCAGTTGGGACACAGCAGCCCTCACCTCCAGCTGGGACAGAGCAGCCCTCACCTGCAGCTGGAAAACAGCAGCCCTCACCTACATTTTGGACACAGCAGCCCTCACCTCGAGCTGGGACACAGCAACCCTCACTTCCAGTTTGGACACAGCAGCCCTCACGTCCAGTTTGGACACAGCAGCCCTCACCTCCAGCTGGGACACAGCAGCCCTCACCTCCAGCTGGAAAACAGCAGCCCTCACCTCCAGTTGGGACACAGCAGCCCTCACCTCCAGCTGGAAAAGAGCAGCCCTCACCACCAGCAGAGGGCATGTAGGCTACCCTCCAGGGACTGTTGTAGACGGATCCCCTCCAGAACCAGGGGGCAGGTGCCCCAACTCAGAGACTGTGACATTGCGCTCCCCAGCTAATTGTCATGGGCATGGAGCCCCCTTCTGAACCAGTGGGCAAGTCCCCCACTTCAGCTGAGGTGCCCCCCACCTCCTTCCCCCTGAGGTGCCTGGCCATTCACAACATGATGCCCCTGCACAGCGTAGTGCGGATTAGGTCAGGGAATGAGTTGGGCCTCGGGCTGTGCCCTGTGGCCATGTGGGCTTTTTGAACTTTCGACTGGTCGTTGGCCCTTTCGGAACAGTGAATCAAGTATTTTTTGTCATATGGACAATATGGTGGCTGTTGGCATACAATTACCTTATCAGTACTGCCCAACTGTTGCTCTTGTATTGTTATGACGTGTGTCCTGTGACACTGTTTTTCCTCTGCAGCTGGTTGTGTGTATGGTGTGTGTTGTGTGTCTGTGTCACTCTCCATTTCCTCCCTCCCCTGTGTGCTAGACGGCTGTACTCACCGTCATCATCTTTGTCAGCGATGGTGTTCCAGGTGGACCATGGCGTAGAAGAGCATCGGGAAGGCTTGAAATTCTGGTTCCCTGTGGCGTTGGTCTTCTCTGTGTCTCTGATGGTGTCTTTTGTCTTCTGTTTCTGCCAGGCTTTTGATTGTGTTGGTACCGCCCCGGAAATTGTGGTGGTTTGCAATGTCTTAATATGGTGGGCGGTACTTTGTCTTCCGCCTGGCTGTTGATAGCTACCCCCGTGGTCAGTGGTGTTAACACCCTGGCGGTTGGTGTGGTACACTGGCTGTAAATGGGAGTTATCACCGCCATGGTCATAATTTGATGGCAACTACAGCCAGCCTGTTGGTGTTATTACCGCCACTTTAGCAGTCACCGCCAATGTCATAATGACCACCTAAATCCCTTCCCAACAGGTTAACAGGACTTGAGCCACACACGACAAATTGATGTTTGTCCCTAAAAGATCCTATCCTTACAGAGGCTGCTTTTGAAATTGGGTTTGTAACCAGTTTGTTCGTAACACTTTTTACTAGTATTATTTTACTTATTTTTCCTGAGAGGGGTAGGTCTGATACTTTCTGCTCTTCTCACAGTGGCACGGGTAGCCCCAGTGTCCACTAAAAACACTACTGAGTGGCCATCTAAATATGGTCTACTCTGGTCTACTGCAACGATTGCACCAAGCATGTAGTCTGCCTCCCCTCTCAGGGACCATCATTGTGATGTGCCAACATTTGATACCTCATCCTCATCAAACATTGGGAACTGCGTTATCAGTTCGGGATTCTGTGTCACATTTTGAGTCACTTGAGGCAATTGATTTTGGTTAAATCGGTGTTCGTTCACATTAGGTTGTATCATGAGGGCTGTGGCATAAGCATTAACTGATTTTGATTCTGCATATGGGGCTGTATTTGTCTCACAGGTACATTTGACAGTTGTTCTATCTGATGCATCTGATTTCCTTGATTCTTATCAGGATCAAATTGACATTCTCGCTTCCAGTGCCCTATCTTGTTACAAATATGACAGACAATTGTTTCCTTTAATATCGCAAAAACGGCACCTGTGCCCAAATCATAAGGTATTCCTCTTTTCATCATCACTTGATTTTGTGTCTGCGCCACACCACTCATCGTATTATCAACATTCACAGGATTCTGAAACTCTTGCTTTGCTAACCTTGGGTGTACTTTAAAATCTCATCTAGAGATTTTGTCTGTCAACAAACAACATTCTGCTGTATGTTCCTGTAAATTTCAAGCACAAAAGGTGTAATAAAGAAACCCATATTTCCTGGATCTACATATGTCTTCCCTGTATGATGCTGAAAAGCTTTCATCACTTGCTCATAAAACTCATGCACAGTTTCCTTAATTTATTGCTGCATTTTATTCAACATCAAATAATTCAGATCCTTAGTCATTACTATTGGAGACAGGGCATTAGTACCAACTTCCCTCTGGGGTTCTAAAGTCGGCCATTGAACTGCCACTTTGCATTCAGCCGATAAATCACTCGCCACTACTATGTCAAAGAAAGTATCTAAATAAACCCACAAGACTTTTAACAGTTTCATAACTCTCTCAGCCTTAGTATACCATTGCATGGGACTGTCTCTCGAATTTGGGAAATTGTTAGCAAATGACAGGCGTTTACCTCTGCTCAATGGCACATGTATGTATCTTCTGCTCTGAGTTTCTCTTACTGGTTATGCGGCAGTATTTTCTTTGTTTTCTGACTGTTCTTAATTTTTCCTTTTCTCCTCAGCTTCCTCAGCCAACTTCCTTTTCTTTTCCTGTTTTTGTGCCAACTTAGGTTTATATTTTTCCATTGCACTCCATTTGCACACACACTTCACCAATTCGGGAAGATGTGCTCGCAAACCCGGCCTACACATGTTTTCAATGGATTTGTCATCCAGCTGTACTCCAAAGCTTCTCTGGAGAGGTCGCTCTTCTAGTAATCTCTTTACATAAACAAACCAACTGTTTCTCTTGATTTTGTTCAACATGATCTATATCCAAGTACCCTCTCAAAATTTCCTCCAATTCTACTTTTAACTTTGGAATATTCATTGGTCTTTCTTTTGGAGATTCTGTGAGTGTTTCAGCACCATCTCCTTAAGCACTTGTGCTCGGTTGCTCTGCTTTTTCTATCTTCCCATACTTTTTAATAAACCTCCTGTATCCATTCTGAAACCCAACCGTCCCTTAATGTTTCCTCAGCATGTGCAGGTTGTATTGTGAATACAAATGGAGTTCTCTCCCCTAAATTTATGACATTTTGTGGCAGTGTCCAATCATAAGTTGCAAATTCTGTGAAGCTGGGACAAACCTATTTACCAGATTGTCCCCTGAAGCTTGCTGTATTTTTGTAGTTGGTGTGCCCTGTATAGGTCCTGTTTGTTGTGTCACTAATCCAGTACTCTGAGTAGCCGTAACTTGCCCAACAGATACCTCAGATGGCGGTATCATCTGTGTAGTTCTAACCTTAGCAGGAGTGCAGACAATAGTTTGCTGTGTCATAGTAACAGTTTGTGGAACAAATGGTTGTACTGCTAATGACTGTGGTGGAATCTGCCATTTCACCAGTTGTGGGATATTTACAGGTCTTGGTATTTGTAAATGGCTAGTAAGTTGTGAAATTGTGAGATCTACAGGAGCAGTGGCGTCTGCTGAACTGTTTCCAGCACTTTCTTTAGAGGCCTCAGCACAAGGCGGAGGACGCGTTGATAACATCTCGTCCAATAAATTATCCCCTGACTCTGAGTCTGTGTCTGTTTTTTGGTTCTTCCTGTATTTTATTTTCCAGTTTAAACTTCTTTCTTGGTGAACTATCATCATTCTTTAGTCTCCTCTGCTCTTCCTTTACACGCACAGGGAAACGTTTTGCCCCTTCAGCTAAATGTTTTTTCCATCTTTGTGCCTTTTGGTCCCAAATTGCATCTTCATAATTCTTTGCTGCCATATTAGTTCTTTTATTGTATCATTTTCTATCAAATTTTAAAGTAATTCTTTCCCATTCTCATAATGCTTCGAATTGGGTGGGTCTAGCAGGTGGATTTAAATCACTCAACCTAAGTTGTGTCTTACTATTGCCATTTAAATGTTCCCCATCTCTGAAAGCTCAAATTGCCCTCCTTTTCTGTGATCCGGTTCCATTCTCGAAACTAGACGCATGTATGTAACCCCTTCTCTATCATCATATGGTAACCTGGTGTTCCTTCCGGAGGTTTCACTTCTCCCTCTCTAACTGGAATTACCGTATCCCCTCTTATTGCACTTCTTATTGCTTTTAATATCTTCATTTTGTCTAAAACTTGGGTTAGTTAGAACAAACAAAACAAATTGTCTCCTTTGCTGACCTTCCACCGATCCCAGTGCAAACCTTCACCAACCAACTAATAACAGCGCAACATCTTAATACGCCTTAACTAAGTCCCTGCAGCAGCTACCCTTCCTTTACAATTTTTCTCTGTTCTGAACAAACTTCACTAAACATGAACTAAAAACACAAATATTTGTCTGCTTCTTCTAAAGAAATCAAAAGATAGTCTCTCAACCTGTCAAATGTATGCAAGTGATCTCGCGGCCAGTGAGAAATCACCCAATTAGTGACAAGTCACCTTTGTGCATTAGGTTACTCAGTCACTAAAACTAATTAGTACATTTCTCTAACTTTGTGTTATCAACTATGCCTCACAATTACAGCAGACAAAACAATTCAATTATCAATTCTGGGATCTTAGACTATTTCTCATTCTGATAAAGTCTTCTTATTTAAATCAACAAAGTAATTCTACATTCATTGACCTATAGCCCTGTTCATACTTACGTTCACCATTCCACTACTGCCACATGTGACTACCATCATTGACACCTCGAATGCTCACTGAAGTCGGGCTTTGAGCATCACTTTCTACTCTAATCTTCTTAATTAAGTTCTAGTATCCTTTTAAATTGTTGCAGCTTAATTAATTATGTTTTATCCTTTCTAGCACTCAACCATCCCTCTTCTTTACGAAATTATTCCTGGGTAATGTTTCTCTTTAATTGGACCCTCATTATGCATCTTTCATGAGAGTGGCAAAAGGAAATTACAATGCTGCAACTATAATTAATGTATTAGTACAATATGTTGTACACTCAATGAAGAGAGTTTTAAGTGGATGAAATATTTATTCTCAAAAGAAAATTTATTTAGTTTATTATTCAGTAATCTCAATTTACCTAAACACACATGAAGGGTGTCCTGAATCTGTCCCTACTCTGTTTGTCCCCATTGTCCAAATTTAATATATCTTGAGTAATATACTTCTTGGTCTGAGAAATGTTTTAGAATAAAACTGCAGTTGTTACATTACCCAAGGTTCTCCCAGTTATCAATCCCATGTGCTTATAGCTATCAGGCTTATTCTGAAACAATGTATCAACTCTCTAGGACCTAATACAATCTCTTAGTGGAATAACTAACTCTAGTGTATCTTATTGCTCTGTGTCTGGAAAACTCTCACAGTGCTGTCCAAGCTCAGTCCTATTTCCCTAGTATAGTCAACTGCACTATAACTCTAATCTTCAGCAGCAACTGCAGCATGAATCAATGGCTCAGGAGGTAGAGTTCATCTCTCAGCACCCTATTGTCTTCTTTTATCTAGGAATCTGGAACCACAGCAATCACAAATGGCAGCATCAACATCTATGGCAATTACAGCAATAAGAGGCCCCTCACTCTCACTAGGTCACCTTTTATAACATTTTGATTGACTCAATGAAAAGTATTCAACATAGTTTAGTCAATACATCTTGTTGGGTGACATGGTTGATTCATGTCTTTAGTCTCCCATCCATCTTATGTATCTGAAAGAACAATTCCATGTATGAATATAACACACAGGTAGTTCACACCATTCATGCAAATGTTAATGTTTCTAGTTTTGTCATGGTTACTTTTAACATGCCTCAGGACATTCCAAAGCAGTCTAGCAGTTGGGTAAAAAGTGTAAGTAATATAGATTCTATTATTTTTAAAGAGAGATGTCATTTCATAAGTCAAAAAGAGGTTATAAATTAACCGCTTCTGTGCCTTGGACAAGATGATCTCGTCCAAGGCTACAGTTCCCCTGTGCCTTGGACGAGATGATCGCGTCCATGACACAGGGGAACTTGGGGGCACGCTAGCGCGCCCCCGTGCACCCCCCTCCCCCCCCCAAGTCGGGGATGGAAGGGGAAGACCTTCCCCTTCCACCCCCAACCGCCCCCACCCCCCCCTGTGACGTCAGCGCGCGCGCGCGCGCTGATGTGTCACAGGGGCCTCCGCTTCCAGCGCGATTGAAAAAGAAATGCAAAAGCATTTCTCTTTCAATCGATGGGAGGCCCGGAGGGGCTTCAAAGGGAAGGAAAAGTATTTCCTTCCCTTTGAAGTCCCTCCGAGGGTTTCAAAAGCCGGATTGCTTGCAATCCGGCTTTTGAAACCCCACTAGACACCAGGGATTTTTTTTTTTTCATTGAAGTTGACAAAAGGGAGCGACCCCTTGGGCAAGGGTCGCTCCCAGGGGGGGCATTTTTTTGAAAAGGCCTTTTCTGCCCCCCCTGGGGGCAGAAACCTCTAGGCACCAGGGACCATATTTATTTTTATTTTTTTCATTTTTTTTTATTGAGGTGGGGAGCGACCCCTTAGGCAAGGGTCTCTCCCCTTGGGGGAAAATTATATTTTGGCCATTTCTGCCCCCCTTGGGGACAGATCGGCCTATTATTAGGCCGAACTGCCCCCAGGGGGGGGCAGAACCCTCTAGGCGCCAGGGCAATTTTTTTTTTGTGTTTTTTTTGTTGTTGTTTCTTTTTTTAGAGATGGGGAGCGACCCATCAGGCAAGGGTCGCTCCCCTGGGGGGGCAAATTGTATTTAGACCATATCTGCCCCCCTGGGGGCAGATTGGCCAATTTTAGGTCAATCTGCCCCCAAGGGGGCAGAAACCACTAGGCACCGGGGATTTGTTTTTTGGTGCCAATGTCACGCAGGGGGAGCGACCCCGTAGGCAAGGGTCGCTCCCGGGGGGGGGGTTTGGGGGGGGCAAATTTATTTTAGGCCATTTCTGCCCCCCCGGGGGACAGATCGGCCTATTATTAGGCCGAACTGCCCCGGGGGGGGGGGGCAGAACACTCTAGGCGCCAGGGCAATTTTTTTTTTTTTTTTTTGTTTCTTTTTTTAGAGATGGGAGCGACCCATCAGGCAAGGGTCGCTCCCCTGGGGGGGCAAATTGTATTTAGACCATTTCTGCCCCCCTGGGGGCAGATTGGCCAATTTTAGGTCAATCTGCCCCCAAGGGGGCAGAAACCACTAGGCACCGGGGATTTGTTTTTTGGCGCCAATGTCACGCAGGGGGAGCGACCCCGTAGGCAAGGGTCGCTCCCTGGGGGGGGGTGGGTGTTGGGGGGGCAAATTTATTCTAGGCCATTTCTGCCCCCCCGGGGGACAGATCGGCCTATTATTAGGCAGAACTGCCCCCGGGGGGGGCAGAACACTCTAGGCGCCAGGGCAATTTTTTTTTTTGTGTTTTTTGTTTTGTTTTGATGTTTCTTTTTTTAGAGATGGGGAGCGACCCACCAGGCAAGGGTCCCTCCCCTGGGGGGGCAAATTGTATTTAGACCATTTCTGCCCCCCTGGGGGCAGATTGGCCAATTTTAGGTCAATCTGCCCCCAAGGGGGCAGAAACCACTAGGCACCAGGGATTTGTTTTTTGGCGCCAATGTCACGCAGGGGGACCGACCCCGTAGGCAAGGGTCGCTCCCGGGGGGGGGGGGTGGGTGTTGGGGGGGCAAATTTATTTTAGGCCATTTCTGCCCCCCCGGGGGACAGATCGGCCTATTATTAGGCAGAACTGCCCCCGGGGGGGGCAGAACACTCTAGGCGCCAGGGCAATTTTTTTTTGTGTGTTTTTTTTTTTGTTTTGATGTTTCTTTTTTTAGAGATGGGGAGCGACCCATCAGGCAAGGGTCGCTCCCCTGGGGGGGCAAATTGTATTTAGACCATTTCTGCCCCCCTGGGGGCAGATTGGCCAATTTTAGGTCAGTCTGCCCCCAAGGGGGCAGAAACCACTAGGCACCAGGGATTTGTTTTTTGGCTCCAATGTCACGCAGGGGGACCGACCCCGTAGGCAAGGGTCGCTCCGGGGGGGGGGTGGGTGTTGGGGGGGCAAATTTATTTTAGGCCATTTCTGCCCCCGGGGGGGGGCAGAACACTCTAGGCGCCAGGGCAATTTTTTTTTTGTGTTTTTTTTGTTGTTGTTTCTTTTTTTAGAGATGGGGAGCGACCCATCAGGCAAGGGTCGCTCCCCTGGGGGGGCAAATTGTATTTAGACCATATCTGCCCCCCTGGGGGCAGATTGGCCAATTTTAGGTCAATCTGCCCCCAAGGGGGCAGAAACCACTAGGCACCGGGGATTTGTTTTTTGGTGCCAATGTCACGCAGGGGGAGCGACCCCGTAGGCAAGGGTCGCTCCCGGGGGGGGGGGGGTTGGGGGGGGCAAATTTATTTTAGGCCATTTCTGCCCCCCCGGGGGACAGATCGGCCTATTATTAGGCCGAACTGCCCCGGGGGGGGGCAGAACACTCTAGGCGCCAGGGCAATTTTTTTTTTTTTTTGTTGTTTCTTTTTTTAGAGATGGGGAGCGACCCATCAGGCAAGGGTCGCTCCCCTGGGGGGGCAAATTGTATTTAGACGATTTCTGCCCCCCTGGGGGCAGATTGGCCAATTTTAGGTCAATCTGCCCCCAAGGGGGCAGAAACCACTAGGCACGGGGATTTGTTTTTTGGCGCCAATGTCACGCAGGGGGAGCGACCCCGTAGGCAAGGGTCGCTCCCTGGGGGGGGGGGTGGGTGTTGGGGGGGCAAATTTATTCTAGGCCATTTCTGCCCCCCCGGGGGACAGATCGGCCTATTATTAGGCAGAACTGCCCCCGGGGGGGGCAGAACACTCTAGGGCCCAGGGCAATTTTTTTTTTTGTTTTTTTTTTTTTGTTTTGATGTTTCTTTTTTTAGAGATGGGGAGCGACCCACCAGGCAAGGGTCCCTCCCCTGGGGGGGCAAATTGTATTTAGACCATTTCTGCCCCCCTGGGGGCAGATTGGCCAATTTTAGGTCAATCTGCCCCCAAGGGGGCAGAAACCACTAGGCACCAGGGATTTGTTTTTTGGCGCCAATGTCACGCAGGGGGACCGACCCCGTAGGCAAGGGTCGCTCCCGGGGGGGGGGGGGGGTGTTGGGGGGGCAAATTTATTTTAGGCCATTTCTGCCCCCCCGGGGGACAGATCGGCCTATTATTAGGCAGAACTGCCCCCGGGGGGGGCAGAACACTCTAGGCGCCAGGGCAATTTTTTTTTGTGTGTTTTTTTTTTTGTTTTGATGTTTCTTTTTTTAGAGATGGGGAGCGACCCATCAGGCAAGGGTCGCTCCCCTGGGGGGGCAAATTGTATTTAGACCATTTCTGCCCCCCTGGGGGCAGATTGGCCAATTTTAGGTCAATCTGCCCCCAAGGGGGCAGAAACCACTAGGCACCGGGGATTTGTTTTTTGGCTCCAATGTCACGCAGGGGGACCGACCCCGTAGGCAAGGGTCGCTCCGGGGGGGGGGTGGGTGTTGGGGGGGCAAATTTATTTTAGGCCATTTCTGCCCCCGGGGGGGGCAGAAACTTCTAGGCGCCAGGGGAATTTTTTTTTTTCTTTGTTTTTTTTTTTAGAGATGGGGAGCGACCCATCAGGCAAAAGTCGCTCCCCTGGGGGACAAATTGTATTTAGGCCATTTCTGCCCCCCTTGGGGGCAGATTGGCTGAGTTTAGGTCAACCTGCCCCCAAGGGGGCAGAAACCACTAGGCACCGGGGATTTGTTTTTTGGTGCCAATGTCACGCAGGGGGAGCGACCCCGTAGGCAAGGGTCGCTCCCGGCGGGGGAGGGTGGGGGTTGGGGGGGCAAATTTATTTTAGGGCATTTCTGCCCCCCCCCCTGGGGCCGGCTGAGCTACAGGCCAAACACCACAGGTAGGCACCTTGCAAAAAACACCTCTGTTTTCTGTGAAAAAATATGTTGTGTCCACGTTGTGTTTTGGGCCATTTCCTTTTGTGGGCGCTAGGCCTACCCACAGAAGTGATGTACCATTTTTACCGAGAGACTTAGGGGAACGCTGGGTGGAAGGAAATTTGTGGCTCCTCTCAGATTCCAGAACTTTCTGTCACCGAAATGAGAGGAAAAAGTGTTTTTTGGGCCAAATGTTGATGTTTGCAAAGGATTCTGGGTAACATAACCTGGTCAGAGCCCCGCAAGTCACCCCATCTTGGATTCCCCTGGGTTTCTAGTTTTCAAAAATGCACTGGTTTGCTAGGTTTCCTCAGGTGTCGGCTGAGCTACAGGCCAAAATCCACAGGTAGGCACTGCTTTTTATAAAAAAATGTGATGTGTCCATGTTGTGTTTTGGGCCCTTTCCTTTCGTGGGCGCTAGTCCTACCCACACAAGTGAGGTATAATTTTTATCGGGAGACTTGGGGGAACGCTGGGTAGAAGGAAATTTGTGGCTCCTCTCAGATTCCAGAACTTTCTGCCACAGAAATGTGAGTAACATGTGTATTTTTAGCCAAATTTTGAGGTTTGCAAAGGATTCTGGGTAACAGAACCTGGTCCGAGCCCCGCAACTCACCCCTCCTTGGATTCCCCTAGGTCTCTAGTTTTCAGAAATGCACAGGTTTGGTAGGTTTCCCTAGGTGCCGGCTGAGCTAGAGGCCAAAATCTACAGGTAGGCACTTCGCAAAAAACACCTCTGTTTTTTCCCAAAATTTAGGATGTGCCCACGTTGCGCTTTGGGGTGTTTCCTGTCGCCGGCGCTAGGCCTACCCACGCAAGTGAGGTATCATTTTTATCGGGAGACTTGGGGGAAGGCTGGGTGGAAGGAAATTTGTAGCTCCTCTCAGATTCCAGAACTTTCTGCCACAGAAATGTGAGGGACATGTGTTTTTTTAGCCAAATTTTGAGGTTTGCAAAGGATTCTGGGTAACAGAACCTGGTCCGAGCCCCGCAAGTCACCCCTCCTTGGATTCCCCTAGGTCTCTAGTTTTCAGAAATGCACAGGTTTGGTAGGTTTCCCTAGGTGCCGGCTGAGCTAGAGGCCAAAATCTACAGGTAGGCACTTCGCAAAAAACACCTCTGTTTTTTTCCAAAATTTAGGATGTGTCCACGTTGCGCTTTGGGGTGTTTCCTGTCGCCGGCGCTAGGCCTACCCACGCAAGTGAGGTATCATTTTTATCGGGAGACTTGGGGGAACGCTGGGTGGAAGGAAATTTGTAGCTCCTCTCAGATTCCAGAACTTTCTGCCACAGAAATGTGAGGGACATGTGTTTTTTTAGCCAAATTTTGAGGTTTGCAAAGGATTCTGGGTAACAGAACCTGGTCCGAGCCCCGCAAGTCACCCCTCCTTGGATTCCCCTAGGTCTTTAGTTTTCAGAAATGCACAGGTTTGGTAGGTTTCCCTAGGTGCCGGCTGAGCTAGAGGCCAAAATCTACAGGTAGGCACTTCGCAAAAAACACCTCTGTTTTTTTCCAAAATTTAGGATGTGTCCACGTTGCGCTTTGGGGTGTTTCCTGTCGCCGGCGCTAGGCCTACCCACGCAAGTGAGGTATCATTTTTATCGGGAGACTTGGGGGAACGCTGGGTGGAAGGAAATTTGTAGCTCCTCTCAGATTCCAGAACTTTCTGCCACAGAAATGTGAGGGACATGTGTTTTTTTAGCCACATTTTGAGGTTTGCAAAGGATTCTGGGTAACAGAACCTGGTCTGAGCCCCGCAAGTCACCCCTCCTTGGATTCCCCTAGGTCTCTAGTTTTCAGAAATGCACAGGTTTGGTAGGTTTCCCTAGGTGCCGGCTGAGCTAGAGGCCAAAATCTACAGGTAGGCACTTCGCAAAAAACACCTCTGTTTTTTTCCAAAATTTAGGATGTGTCCACGTTGCGCTTTGGGGTGTTTCCTGTCGCCGGCGCTAGGCCTACCCATGCAAGTGAGGTATCATTTTTATCGGGAGACTTGGGGGAACGCTGGGTGGAAGGAAATTTGTAGCTCCTCTCAGATTCCAGAACTTTCTGCCACAGAAATGTGAGGGACATGTGTTTTTTTAGCCAAATTTTTAGGTTTGCAAAGGATTCTGGGTAACAGAACCTGGTCCGAGCCCCGCAAGTCACCCCTCCTTGGATTCCCCTAGGTCTCTAGTTTTCAGAAATGCACAGGTTTGGTAGGTTTCCCTAGGTGCCGGCTGAGCTAGAGGCCAAAATCTACAGGTAGGCACTTCGCAAAAAACACCTCTGTTTTTTTCCAAAATTTAGGATGTGTCCACGTTGCGCTTTGGGGTGTTTCCTGTCGCCGGCGCTAGGCCTACCCACGCAAGTGAGGTATCATTTTTATCGGGAGACTTGGGGGAACGCTGGGTGGAAGGAAATTTGTAGCTCCTCTCAGATTCCAGAACTTTCTGCCACAGAAATGTGAGGGACATGTGTTTTTTTAGCCAAATGTTGAGGTTTGCAAAGGATTCTGGGTAACAGAACCTGGTCCGAGCCCCGCAAGTCACCCCTCCTTGGATTCCCCTAGGTCTCTAGTTTTCAGAAATGCACAGGTTTGGTAGGTTTCCCTAGGTGCCGGCTGAGCTAGAGCCCAAAATCTACAGGTAGGCACTTCGCAAAAAACACCTCTGTTTTCTTTCAAAAGTGTCGATGTGTCCACGTTGCGCTTTGGGGCGTTTCCTGTCGCGGGCGCTAGGCCTACCCACGCAAGTGAGGTATCATTTTTATCGGGAGACTTGGGGGAACATAGATTAGCAAAACAAGTGCTATTGCCCCTTGTCTTTCTCTACATTTTTTCCTTCCAAATATAGGAGAGTGTGTAAAAAAGACATCTATTTGAGAAATTCCCTATAATTCACATGCTTGTATGGTCACCCCGGAATTCAGAGATGTGCAAATAACCACTGCTCCTCAGCACCTTATCTTGTGCCCTTTTTGGAAATGCAAAGGTTTTCTTGATAGCAATTTTTTACTCTTTATATTTCAGCAAATGAATTGCTGTATCCCCGTATAGAATGAAAACGCACTGCAGGGTGCAGCTCATTTATTGGCTCTGGGTTCCTCGGGTTCTTGATGAACCTACAAGCCCTATATATCCCCGCAACCAGAGGAGTCCAGCAGACGTAACGGTATATTGCTTTCCATAATCTGACATTGCAGGGAAAAGTTACAGAGTAAAACATAGAGAAAAATTGATGTTTTTTTCACCTCAATTTCTATATTTTTCTTTTTCAGCTGTTATTTTCTGTAGGAAACCCTTGTAGGATCTACACAAATGACCCCTTGCTGAATTCAGAATTTTGTCTACTTTTCAGAAATGGTTAGGTTTCTGGGATCCAGCATTGGTTTCATGCCCATTCCTGTCACTGACTGGAAGGAGGCTGAAAGCACAAAAAATTGCAAAAATGGGGTATGCCCCAGTAAAATGCCAAAATTGTGTTGAAAAATTGGGTTGTCTGATTCAAGTCTGCCTGTTCCTGAAGCTAGGAAGCTGCTGAGTTTAGCACTACAAACCCTTTGTTGATGCCATTTTCAGGGGGAAATCCACAAGCCTTCTTCTGCAGCCACTTTTTCCATTTTTTTAAAAAAAAACGAAATTTTCACTGTATTTTGGCCAATTTCTTGGCCTCCTTCAAGGGAACCCACAAAGTCTGGGTACCTCTAGAATCCCTAGGATGTTGGAAAAAAGGACGCAAATTTGGCTTGGTTAGCTTATGTGAACAAAAAGTTATGAGGGCCTAAGCGCGAACTGCCCCAAATAGGCAAAAAAAGGCCTGGCACAGGAGGGGGAAAAGGCCTGGCAGCGAAGGGGTTAAATAGATTTTTTTTTGTTTATGTCAGTCTAGTAAGTTCCGCAAGTCATGCAACACAGGTTAAGTAAAGTTCAGAACATGTTTTAAGCGTTCAAGCAAAAGCAGTTTTTCGGGCCAGCAGTTAATTCTTATGTTAATGGTTCATACTTATAATTTATTTTCTAATTTTTCTATGGAGGCCTTATCACTGCACTGATTGTTAAAAGCACTGAAAGCATAAAGGAATATGCAAGTGCTAAAGGTGTCACAAAAGTGATGTTGCAGTAGCACGGCAATACCAAAGCAGAGACACAGCTCACCAGACTCAATAAAAAAAAGACACTTTTCTTGAAAGAAAAAGGCATTTTGAAAACATCAGCATATCTCTTTATATGATAGATATGTCAGCGCGTCAAACCTTAATAAGCAAACTTACAAGGGGACGCAAAAAGGTCGATGCACCTTTTGACTCACAATTAACAAGTTCTTACCATAGCTCCAGTACATAATCAATAATCAATACACGATAATCAACAATCATTAGATATCAATAACATCAATAATCAATGGAGTCAGTAATTGTCACGGACCATGACCTTTCAGTCATGAATAACCACACCTTTAGTAAAAGTTTAAAATGTTTATTTCTCTATATTAACAATGCTAAGATCATGTAGATTAATCTCAAAATCAAATGAAACACATACAGAAACAACACTGGTTATCCAAAGCGGCCGAAGAAACGCAATCAAATCAAAGCTACAACACGTTCTAAAGTTATGGTGCAAATCAATCAGCAAAGTCAACTGCAACAAGGTTATAACATACATAGAATTCAGCAGAGAAATTTGTCAAACATTAGTTCCTGTTATCATCAGTCATTTGTGTGGATCCTCAACTAACGTCAGATTAGCATCAGCATATTGGGCTTCGTGCAAAACAATTTAGGAACACAAATTTGTAAAAATCATCTAACTATGATTTTATCAAAACAGCGCAGTTGGTACCTAAAAAGGAAAAGCAAATGTGCATAACAATCACATTTCAGGGTATACCTATCCTCAGTATGGATCCGCAAGGCAGAATCAGTCTTCGTCCTCAGGACATCAGTCGATCAGCAAGGCATCAGGCTCTCAATCAGGATAATATGAACCTAATGAGCCAGGTTGCCAGAATGAATAGTCTGCTCTCCTAAAGTTTGAATCTTCTCCCTCTGCGGTGTTGTTATATCAAAGTCACCTAAACTATCCCCTAATTCCCTATTGGTCAGTTAATTGTATGATCACACGCTGTCCAATAAAACTATTATACAAAATCTATGAAATTCTAATATTTCTCCATTCTCATATTGTTGATTGCTTCGTCTTGCTATGCTCTCATCATTCGGTAACAATATTGTTGCAGCTTCTACTCTAGTCAGTATCTTCATTGTTCTTGTCCTGTGAAAGTCAGTCTCACACATATTACATATCAAATGTTGCACTAGCAGGAACATCATCTACTAGTAGTCGGTTCTTACGAAAAGCTTCTGTTATGAGCACAATACAATAGACATTTCACAGTTTAATTCACTTGGTCAGCATTTTTATTAAACGCTAAGAAATACGGCTTCTTCATTGAGGCCTGTCAAAATAGGCCAAGACACTCGCTAAGTTAAGGCCTACAATTAAAAAAAAGCTAAAGCATACTTCATAACCCTCAGTATGACATATTACTGCATTAGTCTAACATATATTCGATATTTCATAAGTATTAATCATTGATTAGTACACTTCGTTAACATTGATAGCCATTCTTCGTGATCACATTTTCAAATGCGTGCATTGTTTTTCTATGTTATTACATTTTCTACATAAACTTATTATTCAAAATACATAAACACTAATCAATAATTTTTATTGGAGCACCTGCACTAGCAGATACAGTTTGGACCACTATCTACTGACCTACGTTTCCTGGAAAGGAATTAACAATAGGAATAACAAAGCATCTTAACAGCATAGCTTTTTGAATGACCGAGGGTGTTGTCTATTTTAGTGCAGGCAACTAGAAACCCATGAAAGCAACACCCACTTTCATAATCGCAGTTTATGGAGATACTCACAATGCATGATAGTGTATTTGATTTTGTAGCTGTACAACCACAGTTCTCCAGCTGTGTCAGCGTAGCACATTTAGCTGGTCCTGGATTTTTTTTAAACAGCAAGTGGGATTCCTAAACTTGCAGTTTATCATTTAAGATTGTACAGAGGGGCTCAAGAACATCAGAATACAAAGGGCTATTGGCTAAAAAGCCAGTACTGACTGCCGACGTATACACCAAAAATTGAACCACCGTGCTTTATATGTATGCTACTCAAACTCATGTTTTAATGTTTTTATAGATGTCTTGCCATGCACATTCCATTGTTGAAGGGAAACTCTCTCTAGGAGAATATATCTGTAAAATGCTGGCATTGAGATAAGATGAAGTTGTAGGGTCGCCCAGCCCTCAAAACCACAAGTCCATACATTATGTGTTGAACTTATGGCCACTCAAGACTTACATTATAACGAACTACAAAATGAGCATTCTGGGGTCTGTAGATTTATATTTATACTAGGAATCACAGTGGAAACTTTGAGTAATCACTTTGCAGGAACCCTACATGTGCAGCAACGTAAGAAGACGTTTATTTGAAGTAGGGGCACCAAGAGATGCAGCAGGTCCAGCGCCAGATCTAGGAGGGTCATGAAGAAGCATGGATGGGCTGCAAAGATGAATGGAAAGCAGCCAGAAAATGCAACAAAGCATTTGGATAATCTGATATTTTAGGTGCGGTCCAGTTCTTAAAATGTTAGTACAATAAACAGGCCTGTAGCCAGACGCATATTTTTAGGGGGCATGGCCCTCATCTCTGACCAAACATTAAGCTGTGCTCCATAGGTGCATTCCTTGCCAAATACTGATTGTACTACTAAAAATCGACCTCCAGAATACAGTGATAGAAGAATATCGAGGACAGAATATCAGAAGCTAAGATCACATGGGAAGTATAGATTTACTCTTACTATCTCCACATTCACATTTATACATATATATATATATACATATATATATATATATATATATATATATATATATATATATATACACACACACACATATATATATATATATGTATAGTAAATCAAAAAATGACACCGTAAATCAAAAAATGACACTGCACTCCCAGGAATAATAAAGTTTGTCCTTTGTTTCAATTACCAGAATGCCTCTTAATAAAACGTATAAATAATCAGCAAAGAAGGACTCATTGAAATCTGATGCAATTTTGAGAAAGACAGTTAGTCGAAATGCGTCAATGGCAATTGAGTGCTTTCTATACACAAAGGAGAAACGTTATTTTTCCTGGGAGTTCAATGTCATTTTTTGCTTTACCATATATGTTGGGGGGGTGATGGTCTATCCCAAAGGCCAGCACCAGCAGTGGGTGCACACTGCCCTGAGACCAATTTGTTTTTTTTTTGTATTTAAGGTGGCAGCTGCGTCCCACACCTTCAACAAAGAGATCTTTATCTATGGAGAAATTGGCTGTGATACACATCGCTGTGTAGTGTACTAACACTGGGAGACTTCGACAGCCTGGAAGGCAAG
This sequence comes from Pleurodeles waltl, assembly GCF_031143425.1. Taxonomy (NCBI): domain Eukaryota; kingdom Metazoa; phylum Chordata; class Amphibia; order Caudata; family Salamandridae; genus Pleurodeles; species Pleurodeles waltl. The sequence goes on along the minus strand of NC_090444.1, from coordinate 1,413,137,408 downwards.
GACTCTCATCACACCATCCAAATAAACCATGAGAGGATATATCCCCAGGATTATATGAGGTATATCCTTTGCATAATTGTTACTTTGGTGTCGATGTGGCCTGTGACCTGGAAGAATTTAGGTCTATGGGCCCAGGAATGCTAAATGTACTGTTGTTGTTAAGAGGCATTGGAGGCAATATGTACCAGATGAGATATATGTGACTGCATTTGGAGGATGGTAAGAGATCGTATGGTTGTAATGCAGTGAAATAATCAATAGCAAAGAAAATTGGACACCAACTACCAGAATGCCTCTTAATAAAACGTATAAATGATCAGCAAAGAAGGACTCATTGAAATCTGATGCCATTTTGAGAAAGACGTTTAATCGAAATAAGTCAATGGCAATCGAGTGCTTTTCATAAACAAAGGAGAAACTTTATTTTTCCTGGGAGTACGGTATCATTTTTTGCTTTACCATATATGTTGGGGTGATGGTCTACCCGAAAACGGCAGCACCAGCAGTGAGTGCACGCTGCCCTAAGACCAATAAGACCAATTTGTTTTATATATATATTTTGATTGGAAGACATGTGCACGTGATCAAGGCTGTAGAGTTCAGCCGAAAAGTTTTGTGTTTTGCTATTAATCTTTCCACTTTATTTGCATTTCCTGACATCCTGAGTGTGCGTCATATATGGACTTTTGTTCGTTGGCTATCTGGGACTACAGGGGGAGCCTCAAGGCCCACCCACGGTCCCAGCTAGCTCCTGCCAGCTCCATGTTTCCTTGATCCAGGAACCATGGAGCTGCTTTAAGTAGCAGCTCTGTAGTTCCTGGAGAAATGTTTTCATGCAGGGAACAGAGATGAAAACTCTGCTTTCTGACAGCAGGACCTGTTTGACAGGTCCAAATGTCAGAAAGCGGATTTGTTTGCTTCTGCTTGGTGGTAGAAGCCAGCTCACATTAGGCCAGGTGTATTGGTTAAAGCATCAGAAGCTATACATTCCACTTGAAATCTCTAATCACCTTTTCTCCACGTGTATCTAGCTGCATTTTAATTGTTTAAGCTCTCTTACTTCCTCTAGTCTCTCCTGATCCCTAAACCTCTGTCCCCACTGCCTCTCTCAACCTTTTCTCCACTACCCCTGTTCTGTTTGCTGCTCCATCTTTATTCAGACTCCTGAATCTCCCACTGTCTTGCTTTTTCAATTTACTCTCCTTTCTTTCTCTCAAACTTCTAAGCATTTCTCTCTTTAATCCTATTCTCCATAGACAATGTGATGGTAATTAAAACTTTCTCTTGTCTGTGATTGGCCATAGCAGCACCTGCCACCTTTCTTTGCCGACTGTGCTTTTTGCTGTTCTCCACTACATCAAGCCCACCATCCTGGGACCTTCTGGAACTAGAGAAGTCCCTTACGATCATGGAACAAAGATGTTAGTGAAATATGGGCATCATATCCCTGCAGCTTATTGTCAGTTCTTGTTAGACAGGATATCAGGCTGTATGGGTTTGGTGAGTTCACCTGCTTTAAGGCAGATGACCGTTGGCGTCCACCATCCACCACACTACCTTCACAGCGAGGTGGACTTCACCGGGTCGTCCACAGTACTGGAAAATAAAATGTTTCTGGTAAAAACACCAGAAACATTTTATTTTCCAAAATCAAAAGTGGGATGTGAGTGAAATACTTCCCCATAGTCTGATTGTTCGTTTTGCTTTGTTAAGCAGCAGGCTGATGTTACAGAGTAAAACAAAAGTGATAGCAGACCACGTTAATGGAATCTGCAGGGATCCAAAAATGTCATACCACAAGCATTCCTACACTTCTCTTGTTAACAATAGTACCCCATTTGTGTACCTGGGCGAAGGTCCTTGAAAGGAAAAGCTCCCTAATCTCCCTAACAGACATAGAAACGTCAGGATTTCTGCCTTGTAAAATGACCCCTTTTTACGATAAGGGCCAGTGCTCAGTCAGCACTCAAGGAAACCTGCCAAGCCCAGACGTTTATGAAAACAAGGTACCTAGGGCAACCTGATGTGGTGTGGCAATCCTGGATTCTGATATCTCTCCTTACCCAGAATGCCCTGCAAACACCAAACATTCACTAAATCACAAATCTTTGTGATTTTTTTATGAAGGAAAATTCCAGAATCTATGAGGATCCCTTAAATTCCCACACTTTTTCCAATGAAAACACTAATCCAAATGTTCAACAAGTAATATGCATTTAGGGCACTAATTCAGAGGCCCTAAAACATCAATTTGTTTGAAATAAACGTGCAACAAAAATGTTTAGTCAGTTTAATGTAAAGCAGAATTTCAAAAGAGTCAATACATTTCAAAAGGCAAATTCATAGTGCACAGATGTTAAATTACAATACATAACACACCATTTGTAATGCAATAGGTCTAGCATTCTCTTGAGTGTGAGCTATTAGCATTGTAAATTCATAACTTTACTTTTCCTGCCACATAAATTGGTCAACCCAGCCTCATAATTTAATCTTTTCTTGCCATAGAATTCCAGTGGCCCTGCGTATAACTAAAGCACTTCCTCTATCCTTCTTCCTCTATCTTAAAACACATATAATTATCATATAAACCTTTATCAGAAATAAACTTCTACCATTGGAGTCTAATGCTCAAAACACCATAGTAAAAATATAATTTGGAACAGATTGGAGGGTGACAGGAAAGAGAGAGTCTGGAGTAAAGATGGAGAGGAAAAGTAGCGCAGTAACAGTGTTATGGGCCCTGGAGTAAGAAAGGAAAATGGTTGAATGGAATTTCGGTAGGAAAACACAACAGTAATTAGAGTTGAGAGAGGTCTGTAGGTCTCTGGGCCCCGGTGCCACTGCACATGTTGCTCCATTGATAACTAGGCCCACAGCCGAGAAAGCTAATGGGGCAAAAAAAGAGAAGCAAAAGGAATACAACAGACAAAAGGAAGAAAGAGAAGGGGTCACAAAGAAATAAAAAAAGGGAAAGAAAGAACGAGAAAATGAACACACAACTAAGAGAAGAAATAGAGAAAATGTGTAAGACAAAAGAAAAAAGGGAAGGAAGCTAGCAAACAAAAGATAAAGAGGAAAAAACTAATGAAAAGTGTGAAAGAGAAAAATTAACATTAGAGAGAAAAAAAGAGAGATGGTGAAAGAAAAAAGCAGCTAAAGAGCCAGGGCATGTATATACTGACACGTTTCCCACATTTCCCTCAGACACAGAATGGGAAAACCACTTACAGACAGTAAAAAGAGGGATTTATAGTAACACCTGAATTGACAGATAAAGATAAGAAAAACACCAGAGGAAGGAAGAAAGATCTAGAAAAGAGGCAAAGCCTGATGAAGAAAAAAGAGAGGAATGAAACAAGGAAAGAAATAACCATGTTTTTGCAAATTTGAAAGAGAAGGTAGCAAGAAGAAGAGGGAAATAAAATAAAAGGAGAGGAGTAGAAATAAATATTTGAAATAAAGAGCAAACCTGTTAACGTAAGAGCTTTAAAGAGAAAAGTGGAGGAGAAAGAAAACATTGAGGGTAAACTGAGTAAAGGAAAGAACGGAGTGAGATTTGTGAAACAGACCCTCTCAAATAAAGATGGCAGCTAAGAATAGATTTAATTGGCTACTCCACATCCTCAAACAGAAGTCAGAGTGTGGAACAGCAGGAGGTGCATTAGCAGAGTTGCATGTGAACCCCAATACAGCAATATTGGAGCACTTCAGATCAGGATTGGGGGTATAGACAGAGCTGTGTCCCGGCCCGGTGCTGGAATAACAGAAAGGCAGCGGATAAGGAATGAAAAACAAAGCAACGTGTAATTCCTGGTATTGGAATAATCGGCACTGCAGGTGAGGGTTGAGGTCCACTGACAGAGTTGTATGTTGGCTGCAGTACTGGAATAATAATAGGCACACAAAGTCAGAAGTGAGGTATGGAGCTATGTGTGGAACCTAGTATTGGCGTGCCAGTGTTGCTGAGTGTTAGACTGGAGGTGCCCGGGTGAAGCTGCGAGTGGGGCCCAGCACGGGAGTGGCATTGCCTCTGAACAACAGAAGTGAAGAGTCCTCAAGAGTGTGTGAGTGTGAGCCTTAGTACTGAGAAGAAATGTGCTCTGAATGTTAGAAATGATGGGTTCTGGCGGAGCAGTGGTAGTTCCCATCAATAGTGGTGTTGGATGTTAGACTTGAGGTGCACTGGCTGAGCTGTGTTTTGCTCTTTTGGGCCCAGTATTGGCTTGGCAGTGGGACTGAGAATTGAACTGTTGTAATGGAACTGTATGTGAGCGCGGTCCCAGTATAGGAAAGGAAGTGGCTTCACTGGGGTAGAACTGATGAAGATGCATCCGATATCCCAGTACTGGAGTAGCAGAGTGTACCGACTGCAAGAACTGAGGTGCTCTGGCAGACAGCGGTGTGGGGTTCCTGGCACTGGCACGGCTCTGAGTATGCAAGCAGAGGTGCACTGATGGAGCTGCACTGGAGGTCCCAGTACTGGAGCAGCAGAGTGTACCGAGTGCAAGAACGGAGGTGCTCTGGCAGACAGCGTACGTGGGGTTACTGGCACTGGAATGGTTGAGGGCTCGGAGCATGTGAACGGATGTACAATGATGGAGCTGCATCCGAGGTCCCAGTACAGGAGTAGCAGAGTGTACTGAATGCAAGAACTGAGGTGTTGTGGCAGATAGCGTGCCTGGGGTTCCTGGCACTAGCATGGATGAGGGCTTGGAGCATGTGAACGGAGGTGCACTGATGGAGCTGCACGTGAGGTACCAGTACTGGAACAGCAGTGTGTACTGATGGCAGAACTGAGTTGCTATGGCAGACAGCTTATGTGGGGTTTTGGCACTGGCACATTTGAGAGCTTGGAGTGTGTGAACTGAGATGCACTGAAGGAGCTGCGATTGGGATCCCAATATGGAGCAGAAGTAGACACTGTCTCTAAGGATTGCAGAGGACTGGTAGAGCTTGGTGCCTAGGCTATAAGCAATTACAAGTGTTCCTCTGGGCATGCACACTTGGTAAAGAAAATCCAAGCTAAGGAAGGGTGGGAACCAGGAAGCTGAGAGAGGGTGCAGAGGGCCCATAAAGACCAAATATGACCAAGATAACATCCTGATTTATAGCCTTGTTTACAGCTAAGCAGGAGCAAGAATGCTATGCAAATAAAAAGGGAAGCTTCCCTCCACAGGAGCAGGAAACAAAGTAAGAAAAACAGTTACCTACGACCAGATAAAGAGGACAAAGCACTTATGATCAGATGAGCCCAATATTGCCATGTTTATTTCAGTGGGATTGGTATGTCTTCCACTTGAGTGGTTCACTGTATGAAGATGATCGATTGTAGCATCCTGGACCCATCTGTCTCAGCTGGTGCTTTGGCTCAGTGGTATGTATTTCAGTTGGTTTCTGAATCAGGTAAAGATGTTTTGCTGTCATATTGAGATTGTTCCAGAGCATTTGGCTCTGTACTCCAGCAACCTGCTTCAGTGGTTTTACAGCCTGAGCTTTGTTTGATGGTGGTTTGCACGATGGCCGACTGCAGTGGATTACCTTCAGTAGGCCTTGTTCTTGCAGGTGCAGATCACTTTCAATATGGTCCTGACTCTAGTCTCCAGTGGCAGCCATAGAAGTGCTTTTAAGTTATAGTCGAGGTGTCTGCGATTTGGCGCCCATGGACAATTAGAGCTTATTATGGTGTATGGTGGCTTGTGCAGATCGTCCCTAGGGTGAAATCTATAGCAGGGTCTTAAGTAGCGCAGAGATTTGGAATCTCTAGCTTGTTGGCTGCAGTCCTGGCTGATTGAGCAGAGCCAATCTAGGGCAATTCCTCAAATGTTCATTCGCTCTTTCAGCCATTTTACTCAAAATGGCGGGCTATTAACTATACATGCCTGTTTTTGAATACATTTGTGTATGTGCGCCTGTGTTCATGTGTGTTTGTGTCACGTGTATCCGTGTGTGTCTTAGTTTCTCAGCATACCTGAATGTGCATTTGTTTGTAGGGTGCGTGAGAGAACGAGATCTCGATAGTTCATTCATTGCTGGTTTATAACAAACGAGTGGTTATTTGCGAGCAAGATTGGACATTGCATTTAAGTTAATTTGGTGACTTCACGCTATACCACCAGAGGGACAATACACTGGTTTTGGAATATTTAGCAACCCAGTGCATTCCTAGTTATTATGTAGTTCCGATGTGCTTCAATTTGAACATTTTGGATGGAATGTGGTGTGTCTGATGACATTCACGCATCTGTTAACATAATGTGTTTGTGAAATTTCTGGACAAGGCATTTGATTGGGGGAGGTGGGGAGACATGCAGTCACACCACCTCCCAGCGTGCCCTCATTTCAGAGGCGTACCCCTGATTCGAATCACCATAACTTCATGGCGCCTTATAAATCGGTGAGATCTCCCTTTTAAACACACCCTTGCTGACCAAAAAAATACCTACGAACACCTGATTCCCCCCACCCCTTGTTGGAGAGAGGACAGGAAGCGATGTAGCGTGTGCAAAACACCCCTTCGCACCCCACTCCTCTCTTACGAGCATGTGTCGAATGAGGGGTTGTGACTCCCCAGAAAGGGCATGTTGCTCAGTTTGGCACGTCCATGTTTATAGCGTAAGTTTGCCTCTTAACCTCTTGCCCCCTGTAGGATTGTCTGTGCCATTAAGTCCCCTTCCCTTGTTAGAGAAATTACGAGGCTGCGTGGATTCCTGTCTCAGCAGGGCACACTTTACAAGGCACAACCTTTTATGACATTTACCCACTGGTATAACGGGAGGCCTGGGTCTACTGACCTTCCTGACTTGTGCACTAGGCCTGGGGTTTACAAAGCACATATATTTTTTTCAATTTATTGGGGATATATATAAAGCGTGGACAACTGAACATAACAACAGGATATGCAGCCAGCATGTGAAAATAGAGAGATATGAAGAGATGTTCACATCAAGAAGTCAAGACGAAACATGAGGTTACATTAAAAAACAAACATTTGCAATGCAATGGGTTTCGCACATTTCCAAGTTAATTTTCATCTTTTGGCAACAGCTCCCACGAACAAAAATAAAAAAAAGCTCTAATGAAGTAAACAGAGCAGAATAAAGAAGGTTTATGGCCCCAACAAAGACAAGCAATGCCCTGTGGGCCATGTCGTGAGTGCTCGCAGGTAGGGGCCCTGCAGGAAGAGAGAGGGCATATGTTGTTTTTATTTAGTAAAATAAGCTTATTTTAGGAACAGTTTATTTAGTAAAACAAGTGCATTAGTAAAATAAGCATATTTTAGGAGGAGGGTAGAGGACAACACTGGAATAATGCCAAAAGAAATGTCAGGGACATGGGAGGAGGTAGGAGGAACAGAATGCTGCAATAAAACGCAGGCAGCTACCAGCCTAAAAGGGAGAACCAAAGAAATGTCATAAATAGTCCCTCACATCAAAAGATAAAGAAACCAAAGTGGAAAGATATAGTACTGGGTCGCTGCTCTGAAACAGAAAAAGGAGGGAGAAAAAGGCAGAACGGACCACTAGCGAGCAAGAATTTTTAAAGGACAGGGCAACAGACAAATGAAATTGCTTTAACCCACAGTATAAGTATACTAAAGGTATACACCACGCCGAACGGTAACGCTCGACCTAAAAATCAGAAAAAGTTGATCCTTGTTCTGTGGGAATGTCTAGATAAGTCAATTATAATGCAAATGTTTTCAGCCTCAGATGCCTTGATTATTGTTTCGGCAATATTTGGCTCAAGCTGATGAATCCTCAGCGTGTTGTTCCTGGCAGAGTTATCTAGATATTAATCTATTTTTCAAAGATAGCTAGTCTGTTATAGCAGCCCTTTGTGACATGGTAGGCTATGTTGGGTCATTTCAGATTCACACTACTGCTAGGTATTGTATTTGTAGCCCTCTGCAGCAGGCACATTAACCTAACAAACTATCTAGCCCCTGCAAACAAAATAAAGATTTCTAGAGCAGTTACATTATCTCACCAGGCTATATTTCAGGCCAGTGTAGGCTGGACTACTGCCGGTCAAATGTAAGTTGTGCCTGACAATTGATGATTCTGCCCCAGCCCAATAGTCTAATCAAAGCAATATGCCATATTCGAATGTGGCTTTTACTGAGTGGACATTGCTTCTGGATGGTTTGTAGGTTTAGATTCTGACAACTACTTATGTATCATGAATAGAAAAGGTCATGAAAGTTGTTGGCTTAAGAACAACATGATTCAGCGCCCTGTACAGTTCAATCATGTCACACACAGCAAATTCTTGTTCAACATATCATATGCAAGAGGTGAGATGGAGATGAGCTAATCCTCATTAGATTATTGGCCTCTCAGCTGTGGCTTTGAACTGTTGCCAGTACTACCTTCCACATTAGCTCCTCACACACAAAACTGTGGCATTCCTCAGGAGTTCATCATATCATCTCTATTATTCACATCTCCCTAATCCTTTTACCAAATCTGATTAAATCATTCAGTTTCACTTATAACAACTATGCAGATGACATCCAAATCATTTTAAAAGTGGATGGTCTGGAAGACCTCTACAATTTAAAACCTGATTGACTGCCTTTGTGCTTTAAATACATAGATGATAAATAACCATCTAAAACTAAGTACCATAAAGACAGAGATTATTACCAACCGACAATGGCAAAAATGCTAGTGTACTGCTATAGGGCCTAATGAACATGAGGCCCCTTCAACAATATCAGGAGAAGACAGAAATCTAGGAGGTGTGATGGATTCAGACCTAAGTGTTATACCACATGGTAATAATATCAAACAGAGTACCTTCTATACAATGAAAACATTATATTGCATACTCCCATACCTTGGATACCATCAGAAACTGCAAACCATGCTCATGCTCGTAATATCCAAGCTTGACTATGCCAACAGCCTATACCCTGGCACACCTACGTTCATCATACACAAACTACAACTAATTCAAAATGCTGCTACAAGACTTCTTCTCCACCTTCACCCAAGAGAAAACATGACTCAAGTCTTGCAGTCACTTCATTGGCTACCTATTGCAAGAAGAGTAAGGTTCAAGGCACTTTGCATTGTTCACAGAGCCTCCAAGGAAAACAACCACTACACCTACACAATAAATTCAAGCAATACAAACAGGACAGGACACTCAGCTCCAGACTTGCAACGCTTATCATTATTCCCCTTACCACAAGAAATCCATACTGCTTTCTCAGTACAATCCGCCAAGCTCTGAAACTCACCACCAGCCAACATTCAAAACATCCAGGAGCACATACACTTCAGAAGACAGTTTAAAACATGGGTATATCCAAGTTCATTATAGAACCACACATTCCACACCTTGAAAGACAGTCACACCCTGAAGCTCAGTCTTCAACTTACCATCCACAGATTGAAAACAACCCAACCATCAAACTCCTTTCGATAGGTAGGTAGGTAAGTTAAGGGGGTGCTGGGTATTATATAGTTATGTATTTTCAGATATAACATTTCTGGCCCACACTAATATTAATGCCATAACACATACAGGTTGACAGACAACTGTAACTTACACCTCTTACACTGAGATAAGACATATCTAATATGAGGGTTGTTTATCACCAGTACTGAGCAGCCAATAAACCAGCCATCACTAAATGAACAGGCAAATAACTGAAGAGATCTGTCCCACACTGCAGATCAATCATACGACTTTAATCTAGTCCATAACTGCAGGTCCCAAATATAGATATACATTATGGCCACTTCTTTGCATCTCAGAATGACACTCAGAAATGGGATGATAGTAAAAATGCACATCCCAGCAGATCTCTCAACTTTTGTCTCCCTACAACCAAGCCAGCTCAGGCCCACAACTAGAAACAAAAATTCTGATTAGACAACCCAACTATTTAAACAGACTATAATCATAAGAAATAACTTAAAGGGAGCTGCAGAGCTGTTCAAAGCTGCCTGCATACTGAAAAGCCACACCTCACCATCCACCACACTGATATGCGCTACACCCCATAACACGATAATCACACCTCAGTGGTCATTTACGCCCAACATTTCCCACATAGGATCACAAAACAAAGACATCACCCTTCCAACCATTCACCCTCCTTTGCGGCGTAGCTTGCTGCCCATGTACGTAAGTGTTTCAGGGCCATACATGGTGTAGTAAATGTTACACAAATGCTCCGGTACAATAAAATACAATATTTAGCATTTGTTTTGATTCTATTAATTCATTGTTTCCATCCCACTTCAGAATGACGAAACAAAATGTGCTTCATTTGTGCTTTCACAACTGCTGATATATGTTGAAATATTTGCACAGTTCATTTACAGGTTATCAATTTTTTTGTTGTGTATTAGGAGCAAATCTACATCCCACAGTTTTTCTTCATGCACTCTGCATAAGTATGTATTTGCCACATAATCTGCAGGTTTTAACAAAACAATCTTACTTCTTGCACAAAAGGATTAAAAGTTACTAAAAATGATGTAATGTGCTGCTGCGCAGTTGGGAAGTCCTTCACAAAAACTGACTGGTCACCTTTCAGTTACTAGTTACTGTATTTGTATATGGAACTAATAGTAATGGAATGACGCTTTTGCTCAGACAGTGCTAATGTACAAAAAAGACAGAAAAAAATTCACAAAATGTGCTGCATTGAACCACATAATTTGTGTTTTTTTGACGCATAATTTTGTCAACCTTGCTGAATAATCTGTCCTTGATATTTTTGTATCATTATATTAGTGGTGTAAATATTTAGAAGTACAAGCGACTGATGAATTTAAGTGATTTTCCTCATTTGAGCAATAACCATAACTCATTTTTTAACTGTGTCTTTTTCACTGAATATAAGGGGATTTCAACCTTCTTAGGCTAACCTTCTGAAATATTTGAAAGAAATTTACCAGTTTTTTGATGCCACCTGGGGATGTACATGTGGTTTGTTAGAAATGGGGTCTTTGGTTGACAGTCAGGTTACCCCCTGTTCAAGCAAGGACCCTTACTCTAGTCAGGGTAAAAGAGAATCACCCTCAGCTAACCCCTGCTTACCCCCTTGGTAGCTTGGCAGAGCAGTAGGCTTAACTTCAGAGTACTAGGTGTAAAGTATTTGTACCAACACACACAGTAATTTAATGAAAACACTACAAAATGACACATCACAGGTTTCGAAAAATAGGAAATATTTATCTAAACAAAACAAGACCAACAGGACAAAAATCCACAATACACAAGTCAAGTGAGCAATAAAAATGCAAAACAAATCTTTAAGTAGTTTTGAACACACACTAACACTGTTAGCGTGAAGATGTGCCTGGAGTGCGTCAAAAATATCCCTGCACGGGCGAGTGCGCATCAAAAAGGGCTTGCGATGCTTTGATTCTACTCCCGAGCGGGACCTTGCGTCGTTTCTCCTTTTGCTGGGTTGGGCGTGTCGTTTCTTCTCTCTGCAGGAGTGCGATACGTCGATCCGGTCAGCACTCTCTAGTCCGGGAAGGCCTTGCGTTGCTTTTACATGCCCAGCGGTACTTGAGTTGGAAATCCAGCCACACGATGATCCAAAAACCACGCAGTGCGGATTGCGATCTCCCAGCCTCCGTCAGCGATGCTGCGTGTCATTTCTCCTGCTCCGTGCGTTAATTCTTGGGTCGCGTTTTTCGGCGAGCATCGATTTTCAGCCACGGAGCTGGCGGCACGTTGTTTCTTCAGCCACAGATCGGAGTTGAGTCGATCTTTTCCTCCACATCGCTCTGTGTGTGGATTTCCTTGTCTTTAGACTGCCAGCTTCTCCTTTCAGGGTCCCAGGAACTGGATGGGCACCACAGGACAGAGTAGGAGTTTCTCCAGAGACTCCAGGTGCTGTCCCTGAGACTTCAAACAACAGGAGGCAAGTTCTAAATCAAGCCATTGGAGAATTCTTCTCAAGATGGAAGGCACACAAAGTCCAGTCTTTGCCCTCTTACTCTGGCAGAAGCAGCAACTGCAGGATAGCTCCACAAAGCACAGTCACAGGCAGGGCAGCTTTTCTTCCTCAGCTCTTCAGGTCTTCTCCAGGCAGAGGTTCCTCTTGTTTCCAGAAGTGTTTCTAAAGTCTGTGGTTTTGGGTGCCCTTCTTATACCCAATTTCTCATTTGAAGTAGGCCTACTTCAAAGCAAAGTCTCTTTTGAATGTGAAATCCTGACTTACCCTGGCCAGGGCCCAGACACTCACCAGGGGGTTGGAGACTGCATTGTGTGAGGACAGGCACAGCCCTTTCAGGTGTGAGTGACCACTCCTCCCCTCCCTCCTAGCACAGATCAGGAATGCAGACTACAACACAGCTCCCTTTGTGCCACTGTCTAGTGTGAGGTGCCACCAGCCCAACTGTCAAACTGACCCAGACAGGGAATCCACAAACAGGCAGAGTCACAGAAATGGTATAAGCAAGAAAATGCTCACTTTCTAAAAGTGGCATTTTCAAACACACAATCTTAAAATCAACTTTACTAAAATATGTATTTTTAAATTGTGAGCTCAGAGACCCCCAAACTCCACATGTCCATCCACTCCCAAAGGGAATCTACACTTTAATCAGATTTAAAGGTAGCCCCCATGTTAACCTATGAGAGGGACAGGCCTTGCAACAGTACAAAACGAATTTAGCAATATTTCACTGTCAGGACATATAAAACACAGTACTATCTGTCCTATCTTAACCATACACTGCACTCTGCCCTTGGGGCTACCTAGGGCCTACCTTAGGGGTGTCTGGCATGTAAGAAAAGGGAGGGTTTAGGCCTGGCAAGTGGGTACACTTGCCAAGTCGAATTTACAGTTAACACTGCACACACAGACACTGCAGTGACAGGTCTGAGACATGATTACATAGCTACTTATGTGGGTGGCTCACCAGTGCTGCAGGCCCACTATTAGCCTTTGATTTACAGGCCCTGGCACCTTCAGTGCACTTTACTAGGGACTTACTAGTAAATCAAATATGCCAATCATGGATAAGCCAACTACATACACATTTTGTAAAGGAGCACTTGCACTTGAGCACTGGTTAGCAGTGGTAAAGTGCCCAGAGTAACAAAAACAGTAAAATCAGAGTCCAGCACACATCAACAACCTGGGGAACAGAGGAAAAATGTTAAGGGAGACCACGGCAAGGATGAAAAGTCTAACATGGTTACAAAAACTAAGTTAAGTGAACCTTGATCAATGATTTATAGTTTATAGGATGTAAACAATTATTAAAAATAGACCTCTTATTGCGTTTTTCATTTTTTATGTTCAATGAAACAATTAGTAACTTTTCCTGACAACACTGCAAAAGGAAATGTGAAATCTATGCAAAATGTACATATTACAAACATGACCAAATACGGGAATTATGCAGGCAAAATGGCATGATAATCCACAAGAGTTAAGTGTTTTCCTCTACAAAATATTCATTACAGGATAGTTTTTGACTTCTTGTCATGAGTAAATATTTTGTTAGTGGCTCGATTGGTACATTGGTACCCATTCTCCTTGACTTGCTCTCCTCACTTAACCAAGCACACTATGTTCCTCCCAGGTATTCTACGTTTTTTTTTTTTTTTTTAATATCTTCAGACAGCCTCTTCCTTTACATTCCACCTTGTCTGTTGCCATACACCAGTCCATTTTGCAGGTTCGTTCCTCAATGACTAGTGCTATATGTCTGTTTGGTAGGGAAACCCATAAGCAACTCCACAAGGTGTGAATGAAAGTTCTGTTTTGGCACAGCCTCAGAAGCTAATTTTGGCATTAGTTCACTCACATATCCACAGCTGTACCCTTATGTAGTACATTCTGTGGAGAATAATTAATTGGAAAAGCGGAAACCTTGTCTTGCTGATAACTCTTGGGATTATTGTGTATGTTTACTATTATAGCCCATTTTCAAATGGGCCTATGTCTTTCTCTCATTTGGCTCAGAGGTCATCCAGTTCTTTGTTTGTTGTGTGTGTTGTGTAACCTCTGGTAGCCTTACCTCTAATGTTGACATGTAAAGTCTTCCCATCAGCCCCTCAATGCATGACCTAACAGCGTGCTTGAGCTGGTAGTATTTAAAGGTGTGGATGTTTTGTAACCTGTATTTAGTTTTCAGTTGTGTAACCGGTACTCAAAGTGTACCAGCTGAAGCTTTATTCATTCAGAAAAACAATGTTACAAAGTCTTATTGTGAAAATGAGTTATTGGTTGAAGGGGGTGAAACATTACTCAAGCCACAATCCTTGTCAGGCTGAACCACGAAAAGTCACTAAATTATTCGGTGCTTAACCCTCGGGTAGCTTGGTACTAAAGCATTCAGGCTTAACTTAGAGGCAATGTGTAAAGTATTTATGCAGCACTCAAACCATAATAAAGTAAAGACACAACAAAAGAAAAATCCCACTCCAACTTAGAAAAATAGAGTACATTTTTCTAAATTATTTAGCACCAAACTACAAAGATCTAATTAGTAGAACCGGAAATATGCAATTTTTAAGGGTTAGGTAAAAATATAGTGCTTAAAACCACAAAGCACCAATTGTTGTTATCTGGTCCTGCTGGACTGGGACAAAGTCACAAGTTCAGGCAGACCGCAATGGAACATGGGCAGGATTGAGGGACCAGGTTAGGCCCATTGAGAATTGTACCTTGATATGGGGTGTTGAACTAGGCAGCGGCGGTTTAGGGGAGTGTTGTAGGGTCATTCATCGAGATGTGTCATGCAGTGTCGGTTCCGATGAGCCATGCGAGGTCCCTAGTCAAGTTGTGTCGCACTGCATAAGTTCAGACGACGGGCTGTGATGCAAGGTTTTCATCGAGTATCACTGTGCTGTGTTGGTTACAATGAAGAGCTGCAAGAGCTGTGATGTAAGATCCTCATGGAAGTGAATCACACTGCGTCGGTTCCAATGAGGAGCTGAGAAGGCTGCATTAGATTGTGTCCTACTGTGTCTTTTCTGATAGGGACCACTGCTGGGCTGGCAGAGAACATTTATCCCCACTTCCAAGGGGCGAGGAATCAGAAGGCACCACATGGGTGTTATGACTCACATCAGGTAGAATCCAGGTGCAGGGTTCAAAGGTGTTGAAGCTTGTTGTGTCCCTGTAGCTCAGAACAGGAGGCCAGCCAACTAACCCTTGGAGTCACACTGGTGGTCCTGGGTCCAAGGTGCAAGTGCTGTCCTTCTTCCTCAGGTAACAGGGCACCAGAGCAGTCCTTCTGGCAGCTGGGCAGTAGAGCAGCAGGGCAGTCCTTCTTGCAGCAGAGCAGTTCTTCTTCTGAGTCTTCCACAGGCCCAGAGATGATCTGAAGACTGCGTCTGAGGGTCACATTCTTTTACCTGGTGGCCAGTTTAAAGTAGTAGAAGCTTTTCGAGTTTTCCCCTACAGAGGTGTCTGTGAAGCAGGGGAAGTGAAGGCAAAAAGTTGAGGTATCCTGCTGAGAGGACCAAGTCCAACACCTGTACTAAACAAACATGAAAACATGCATACTCAAATGAGACAACAGCATACTATGCACTATGTAGCTCTGCTTAGCCAATCATGTAATGCACAGATTTCATCAGACATTTTGGGTACAATGAGTCCACATTATGAGCTGTAAAACTTATATCTTAACTGTACTAAAAAACATCATTTAAGGTGATGTAAAAAACACAATAGTGTTATACAAAATGCTTAACTAGCTGCAAATGACCATTACTATTACAAGATAATATGGCTTCCGGCATAATTTAGAAATTATTAAGGCAGTTTGATTAGTGTTATCATATGTTTTCCTTTTTATAGAGAACCTCAAATAATGTTTTCCATTACTTGTATTTTATTGTGGAGCCTACTACTGCAAAGTCGCCACTTTATAGCACTGTAAGCAACAAGTGTCCCTATTATTTGACCAATCTACCCCTATTTTATCCACCTCAGAAGGATGAAATCCTGATCTGACCCTGCTGGCAATCAGTCAAGTGTCCTAGAAGTTACACATAGATCCCTACACAAAGCACCACTATATGAAAAGTAACATCTACAAACACATGAATGTTATGAAATTAATGGAATGATGCACAGAATGTTTTTTCTTCAATGTAATGATAGAATGCATAATTTCTTTTGTTGACTTTTCCAGTCTTTTATTTTTCATACAGTGCTGCTTGTAAGGAATTGCAAAATCATTTGAGGAACAAATCTATCATGTCACTTCTTATTTTTGATGCATAGGTACATTAGATTGGGAGTCTGTAACCTTTTTATAGTGAAAGTATTCAAGATACCCGTGCTGTTCATTTTCGCAAGGTGTCGGTTACCATAACTTCT
Source organism: Pleurodeles waltl (assembly GCF_031143425.1). Taxonomy (NCBI): domain Eukaryota; kingdom Metazoa; phylum Chordata; class Amphibia; order Caudata; family Salamandridae; genus Pleurodeles; species Pleurodeles waltl. The sequence goes on along the minus strand of NC_090444.1, from coordinate 1,413,121,087 downwards.
TGATTTCAAACCTGTCTTGAGGCCTGAAAATAGCCCAAGTCAATGGTATTAATGATTAAGAATAAACAATTAGAAAAAGCCTGTGGAGCTGCAGGACCCTGTGGAACATATTGGAAAAGCAAACCAACAAAAGCTGATTGTTCAGTTTTGAATGGCCTTGCATGGGCTAGGGCTCTTACTTAGGTGGGCCTGGCCCAACCTCTAGAACCAGGCTTGATTTGCAAAGAGTATTTTATTAAATTTCCCAACTCAGGCCCTTTGTCTCTTTAAAAGCTATATCTCAGCCTGACCATGTACTGAATTTATCATTCTTTCTGTGTCACTATGTGTCTGAGTTATTTGCCTCTCTTCCACCCCCTGGTGTTAGCCTAGACTTCTCAAGATCATTACTCTTAAGGTCAAACTTTTTAAAAGAAGTAACTTAGCTGTATAGTTGGAATGAAATAGTATTTTAGGTTGTGGTGCACCAATGGTAAACAGTATCCACCACAAATACTGCCCAGTGACCACCTACTTCAAAATCAAAAACATGATGAAAGGAATGCTTGAATTAATCTCAGCCACAGGTGGTTGTGCTGGGCATCATTCCAGACAATCGCTGTTTGCCCACTGTGCCATTCTAGACAGAGATCTTATGTAAATGAGTTTTGGTCTGGTTCCAGTAGTGACAGTCCAGCCCGAACCCCTACGTCAAGTTTTCTAAAAGGACTAACTTAGCTATGCAATTGGATTGAAACAGTATTTTAGGTTTTGGTGCACCAATGGTGAACAGTATCCATCACAAATACTGCCCAGTAGCCATCTACGAGCTCTGACCCAGGTCAAAGTTCTCCTAATCTGCTTTTGCCTTTATTCCAGTCTCTGCAAACATGGGAGTGTTTACAAAGTGGCTCAATTCAGAGAGTAAATGATATATAAGCATGCATTAGCAACTCAGGTGTTTCTGGGTTTTCTGTGTCTGAAAGTGCTACCTAATTGATTGGCTGACATGTGTGTGGTTGTGTTGATGGATAAATGCATAATTTAGTGAACTCAACATCCAATTATTCGCCAATTTATCCATCCATGAACCCAGTCACACAATCATTTATTCATACACTCACATATTCATATATAATTTCTCACAGCTTGGGAAAGAAATCTCTATGACGTTTGTGTTATACTGCATGGCAGTTATAACGTATCCCCAAAATCGACCTAACCACTACACCTGCCTTTCCCATTTTTCTAAACAACTTCAGTAAAAGGAGTTTAATGGTGCAGAGATATAATGCAGTTGTTTCACATGCTTTAATTATGACTTGTGATTACAAGCTTCCACTAATTTGGATAGAAACAAAGGCCGCCTGATGTACTACTCCCATTTACAAACCAGGGAAGTGCAACTGTCACACCTACTGATTTGTAAATGATAGCGCAAGTACTAAATTCTATATTTGCTAGAGGTCGCAAAATGACCTACCTAATGAATATTAAATAGGCAGCTCACAATTTGCAACCCCTCTATGATTGACTGTAAATGGAAGGGTGATTGTTTGCAAGAGACATCAGACTTTCTTCCCTGTTTTTGCATTTTTTGAATGGGAAATATTTATTTTTACCCAGCCCATTAAAGGGACAAGTGCTGCAACAAAAAATATTGTTTCTCATCTGCTCCACTGAACCACTGCCTAGTTCCAACGAGGTGGCCTGCACAATTTCAAAAAGTCAATCTTTCATTTGAGAATCACTCACCACCCCATCTTGGGTATTGGTAACTGATGAATGGTTGGTGACCTCTGTTGCAGTCGTAAACCATTGATAAATTCCATTGTGAATGGTAAATGGTATACAGAATTTAGCCTACAGGCTTTACCACACAGTAATTTAACAAACAAGCCATCGCCAGTAGGTAGTTATAGTTAGGTCTGCTTTTCGACAGATGGACTGTTTTTTTGGTTTGCTAATAATGGTGGCCCCAATTGACGATTCTTCACGAAACTTTCCAAAAAAAAAAGTTCATCCACTTCAGCACCATCCAAGAAACTTTGGGGTGATCTGTCAAGTGGGAGCGGAGAAAAAAGGGGAGGTCCAAAAAAGCAAAATTCTCATGCATTTTCTATAGACTACTTTAAGACAGGTTTTAGCAAAAACTGCTGAACGGAATTGCACCAAATAGGGGAGGAAGATAGATCTTGGTCCACAGATTGTGCTTTTTGTGATTTGGTGTAAATGTAGTAGTTTTTGAGAACTGAAGGGTCAAAAATTATTCTATGGTTTGGCAATTGTGCTCGCACGAACCTCTGAGATTATGGCAGGAGGGCCAATTTAAAAAACAGGGAGCTTTATTTCCCTTGGACCATCTTGCTTCCACAGGAGTGAGACTCCCGCGAGAGTGAGCACTCTGATTGGCTGCAAGCCACTTGAGAAAAATGTTGCTTTCAGACTTTACTGGACTGGCGGACCTAATTCCCTATCCTCGAGTTGTTAAAAAAAAGATATATGGGGTAGAGTAGGGATACCCCTACCACAGACGTCATTTAGGGGTTGCCATAGAGTGCATTTTCAACCCCTGACTTGCCTCTTGTGACCCCTAGCACTGCCCTTGTGACCCCTATGCTTAGACATTGCAAAGGCAGTGCCAGAAGCATTATAAGAGGGCTTTTGTTAGCTTTTTGTAAAATTATGTTTAAACTGCAGTTCTGTGAAACAGAACTACGTGTAAACCTAAGGTTACCTTTTTAGGGTCGAGCCTGCGTTGCATGCGCTCACGCATGCGTTTCGCAGCGAGACTCTTCTGTGTTTAGAAAAGGGCTCGGAGCCCTGTCAACTTCACATCAGTGTTTTTTATTGGTTGGTGGGCTTCCCTGATGAAATCTGCTTGCTTTCATTAGTCCAAGGCACGCATACGTCATGCCTTTTCCGGTGGCTAGCACTCCTCCAGCGCAGCGACCAAGTACAGAAAACATGCGAGGCTCGCTGTTTTCCATCGAGCTCGTGGACTTTTTTTTCTCTAATTTACGAGCCCGATCTCGCTTGGCAGAAGTCGAGCGCTTTAGTACTTGATTTCACTTATTCGGGTTATGTACATAAATGCACTTTTGCCCGATAGGTGAAAAGTCGGGTTAGGAGTTTACAACGCGATCAGTTCTAACATGAGCAAACGCGAGACCCGATGCATTGTAAATGCTTGTATTGACTCAGCTAGCAGTGCTGCTCCCCTTGCACCTCCCTCCCGTCGCTGCTTTCCTCTTCGTGTGGGCACCAGTGGCAGTTCAATTCATCTCCATGTCCGGCACCGTCCCGCACCACCTCCAGCCCATCTTTCCATTTTATTGAGATGTTCGTGCTGTGTTGTACACATACAGCGTGTCATCTTATTTTGGAATCAAACATTGTTTTATGTCTCCTGAAGCAGCAGCAAGATTGAAGATGCAGACATACTCTATTTTGAAAACGTTTCTGGCGGGCTCCGTCTCCTGGGACTAGTGCAGTTATTGGTGGTGGAAATGGTTAAGCAAGCCGTCTGCAGTAATCACTCAGAAAACCCAATGAGGAAAGAATGTCGACACAGAGGCTTCATTTTAATTTCACATTAAATAACCCACCCCAAAAAGATACTGCGCTTCCGGAAAGGTTCATCTGATGTTTATCTCTTTAATAATAAAACAAATCTGTGTCTAATATCCTTTTTATTACTGATAAGCAGTAATTTCCATCATTGTATTTCAGCGCCTGGTAAAGGAGTAGTAAGTGCCAAATAAATCCAATTTCAGTTTGTGCCGGTTGTTGACTTTTTCGCGCATGTGCCTCAGTATAAAATTCCCCACATAAGGTACAGCAGAAGTAGTAGGTTTGCTCATTAATACGTACACACAGCTGGTACAGAAGGAGCAAAGCGAACATGGAGTTTTTGCTGCTCTACTATCATCCCCCTTTCTCCACACACACCCCACGCCAAACGTATCAGCAATTTATACCTAGTTTACATACATGCCCTAAAACTAGGACGATTGTAAATAGATTTGTCCACATGCATGCAGACTTGAGTCTTTTTTTTTTTTTTTAAATAAGAACCATATTGCTGCAGCCACCCCCTGCACAGGGTATACCTGATGAGATTACTTTAACAAGCTATACTTACTCTGTATTTATCAATTATAATTCATAATTAAAAAGAAAACACAGACCTTTCTGTTCATGTGGCTAAATATTTAATTAATTTTAAGGAATTTCAGCATTGGTGTCTGTGATTGGACAGTGCTGCAGTGGCAGCATCAGTATGTTTTCATAAATGTCTTCATGCACTGAAGCGTGCTATCTTTCTTAGATGTACGCATCTCCTAGAGTTGCTGCTTGCTTTAAAACAGAAGCCACGCTTCCCTTAACCATCTCATAAGTATGTGCGGTTAATGAAGGGGATCTGCATTCCTTAGATTAGAAGAGCAACTGGGATTCCTGCCGCACACGAGCGAGTTAAAAGAAATGGAAACCAATTATTACTTATGGGCAGGAAATGTCTGTGATGGAACACAAATGAAGGGCCCTGCATCACCATTATTGGTAGCCTGATATGGCATTGGAGAATGAATTGCTGATAGCCAGCACATGTACTATTGCGCCTCTCTGCTTTGCGCTCTCTGGCCATATGTTGTTTCATCCTCTTCCTTGTTTAGGCCGAACGCGCCCGTGCTTTGACCTGTTGTAAGTATTGTGGGCTTTTAACCACACTCACCTCATGCCCATCTTGCAAACTTACCTTGTTACATGGATAATTGTACGATTGCTGATATGTTTGACTGCAAGGGAACTTCTTTTTCCTTTTGGGTCTCTCCTTCGTGCTCATGGCGGCAATGGCGCTTTGAATCGGCTTGCTTGTGTCAAATATTATTTTGCTTTTCATTTTATGTGGCAAGAAAAGTCCAGTTAGGAATTCACAATGCCAATAGCTCTAACTGGAGAGAATGCGAGACCCATTGCATTGCAAATGCTTGTTTGACCTGGGTGACATGAGCTGAGCTGCTTTTGCAGCAGGCATCCCCAGCAGGCACAGAGCACGGTGCCTTTAAAATGAAAAGAACAAACTTGCAACATAATTTGCTGATGTTGGTTGATGTCTCCGGGCATGCCAGAGAGAGGAAAAATATGACAGAGAGGACGGAGAAAAGAAGAGTTAAGAGAGGACGCAGCAGCAGCAGAGAGACCAGAAAAGACGAAGAAGATACAACAGATAGGTGAGACACAGGGGATAAGGTTAGTGTGTGTCTCTGTGTGATCGAGTGTGAGAGAAATAGCTATTGAGAGGACAGAGATGGAAAGATGGAGTTGTATATGTTGGAGACAGAGGCAGGTGTGAAAGGAAGATACACGAAAACAGTTTAAGGCAGGCAAAAAAGAGGCATCTAACAAATATGTAACAAGAGAAAAATGAGAAGGCACAATAGGGAAATAGAGGAAAGACGTGTGATAAAGGGGCTAAAACATGACAGCCAAGAAAAGACATAGCAGAGGGAGGTGACAGGTGAAAAAGAGACAGGTGAGAGAGACAGAGGCTGACAGTAGGAGACAGGTGTAAAAAATGTGCTAAAGAAAGCAAGGTGTGAGAGAGCTCACGTGAGAGGGTAATAAAGAGACAGAAAGAAAGAAGCAACTGTGATGTGAGTGAATGTACATGTGAGAAATAAGTTATAAAGAGGCTGCTAAGAGGGTTTGGGGAAGCAATCTAGAGAGAAGTGAGATAGAGATAAGACGCAGCTGACATAAAGATGGGTAAAGAGAAAGGTGAAAGGATGATGATATATAGAGAGAGGTGAGAAAGATGACAGTGAAAGACGTTTGAAACAGGCAAGAGAAGTAATAAGGAGTGAGGTGAGAGACAAAGGTAAACAGAGACAGCTGAGAGAAAGGGCGAGACTAGTTGCATAGACTTTATTCAGAGGGGCAGTAGGAGATAGTTTAAGGGAAAAAAACTGATGCGAGAGCTTAGAGAGAGGGAGACAGTTGAGAGAATGAGGCTTGATAAAGAGAAAGTAGCTTAGAAAAAAATATCTCAGAGTGGTAGGGAGGATTGATAGGTAAAATAGCTGAAAGAGAGTGGAGACAGGTGGGAACAGAGCCAAAAATGGAGCGCATTTAGAAATAGCTGAGAGGGAAAGACATATGAGTGTATTGATTAAGACACAGATAGATGAGTAAAACATAGCTAGTCGAGAGGGTGAGACAGATGAGAGGAAGATGGTAAATAATGACTGGGAGAAGGAAACAGTAGGGAGGAAGGTGTGAAAAAGAAGTGTGTTGATAGAACGATGACGAGAATAGCTGTTCAGAATGTGAAGGACAGGGTTGATAATGAGAGAAGTTAGAAATAGACAACTAAGAGAGAATGGGGGAGATATAGAATTGTTAATAAACAGGCAAATATGTGACAGTAAGGTAAGAAAGAGATGGCTGAGGAATTGAGACAGGTGGGAGTGATAGAGCGGTCCGTACTAATAATTTACCTGTATTCGGACGCTCTTTAGGCCGATGAATCTTTTGGCTAAGTGGAACTCTCCGTACTCTATAATCGATCAATTTCATCAAATCAATAATCAATAACGAACATAAGCAATACCTTGATCAACATAACACTTAACAATTAATCCAGAATACATTTCGGCGAACCCTGACCTTTCAGTCAGGAATAACCACACCAGTTTATTCAAAGTCAGTGAATTTATTTCCCTATATTAACAAAGCTAGCACGATATAGATGTGTCTCAACACCAAATGATAAACATAAATGAACATTAATAGCTGTCCATAACGGCGAAACAGGTGCAATCTATGTAGCATTTGAATAACAAGGCACTCGATAATAGCAATGCAAATCACTAATACGATAATCTGTAATGAACTAATTGCATACATTTAGTCAGCATAACAAGGTCTCAAATTGCATCGTGCAACAAAAGAATCCTCATCTAACCTCAAATTAGCATCGGCATGTGGGGCTTCATGCGAAAACAATTTAGCAACATAAATTTGGAAAACTCCTAACTAGGGATCTTATCAAAATCAGCAGTTGGTTACCTAAAAGAAACACAATGCAATTGTACAATTTCCTTTCATATTTACCAATTACGATCAGCATACAAGGAAGTCTTCGTCTCACAGGTACCGTTTCTCGATCAGCGTGGGTACCGTTTCGATCAGCATGGGACGGGGCAAAGGGGCAGGTGGACGGGGCAATTGCCTCACGGCGGCAAGGTAAAACTACTACTTCATGCAAAGGGGCAAATCAAAGTTAAAGTCTCTAGGGCAAGAATCATTTAAAGTCTCTTTCTCTCGATTAGAGAAAGCATCAAAGTCTCTTTCAAAATGGCGTCGCAGCAAAGTGGGCCATAATAGCTGCAATGTCCTGCAAAATGGCGGGTATGGGCGATGTCCAGTAATGGCTGTAATGGCTGGTAACCGCAATAATGGCGGATAGTAGCTACTTTCTTCTCGTGCACCTGGTTTAAATAGACAACAGTTCAAATCCAGTAGGGTCTTCCATTGGAGGGTTCATAGGTTGACTTCAAATTGTCCAATCAAAAACGACAGTTCTCAAGCTTTTACTTAAGCATACATTATCCTTGGAGATGGGTACGCAAGTTGCAACATTTTATACCAATTAACTCACTTTCAGAGCTTCCATTGTCCGCACCTGCAGATCGACCTTGGAGTAAGGAGAAAAATATGCCAGGCTGGCACGAAACCTTAAGATAAGCATGTGAACGATCTCAGTGGAAAAGTACAGCTTCAAGCAAAAATACACGTTTAATAGCACATTGGAAAAATACGAGCATCTAAACCGTGAGACCAGGCAACTAGGCCAAAGCCTGCACTAAAGTAATGCTAAGCTAAAACATTTCAAACAAGCAAATCGTAGCACACGTTTATAATTATGTTGGATTAGTGCAATTCTAATACATCACGTTATATAAAGCACGCTTATAAATGTTGGCAAACTACTCTGAGGGCACATTTTGTCCCCGTACAATCTTTATTAGTTCGGTTAAAGTCACACATGATTATTGCAGCACTACGTTTAAGCGTAAATAAATCAAAACCTTCATTTTCTGCTTCATCAGGAGTCATAGGAGGAAGGGATTGTAAAGAGATAGAGTAGCAAGAAAAAGGTAAAATAGCTAGAGGGGGAGATAGGTGAGACAGAGAGGTGGTAAAGGCACAGCAATAACTAAAAAGGAGGCAACTGAAGGAGAGGGAGTGATCAAAGAAAATACAAATACATTTGAGAAGAGCCCCTTGCCATGGATGAGAAAGATGAGGAATACAGAAGCATGATAAAGAGTCAGCTGAGCAAGAAAGAGAGGAAGGTAGGTGTTGCAGTAAGAGGTGATATTGAAAAAGGAGAGAAGATGACTAGTTAGACGGGACAGACAGGAAATAAGAGAAAAATGTAAGGATAGAGTAAGAGGGCTGGAGAGAAAAGTGAGATGAGAAAATAACAGTAGCACCTGCTGGATAAGTTAGGAGAAAGAGACATGCAAGATGGTTGACAAGGGAGGAAAGAGAGATTAGAGAAAAGAGGTGAGAGAAAGACATGTAGAACCTCAGAACTTGACAAAAAAGTGCGCTCATAGCCTGGCACAGTAGTACAGTTCCTTCCTCTATTATGAGATGATGGACATGTACTCTGCACAACTTTATGAAAACAAAGGTAGAGTCCCACTCTGCACCTTGCCAATGTGCACCTTTTTGGACATGTCTAGTGCTACTATAACCATCAAGTATATTCCTAAAAAATAATACTCTATTAGAATACATGCCAACATTTCAAAACATGACAGAGGTAGATATTGAAAAAAAGTGTGGGAATTATTTTCCCCACTAACTAACTATGAAACAGAGGCAATTTTAGGCAGGGGACAGGTGAAATAAAGCCTTTTTTGGCTTTAAAAATCAGGAGCCTTCCATTTATATCGGGTATGCTTGCATGTATGAATCAGGCACTGGTATGAACTGAGAATTTGCATCTGCACTGGGGAGAGTGCTGCAGTAAAAGACAGAACAGAGGTGTAAAACAGAGGCCTGCCTTTGGATGATGCACCTGGGACTCCCACTGACCTTCCATATTCTGTTAGGAGTGCAGTAGTGAAACTTATTACTTGGCCCAATTTAGTGCAAGCCGGGGGGTAAAGGGTTTCCAAATTTGAATGGGGAACGCAACCAATTAAATGAGGGGTTGCCCTCTTCACACTGGACAAGAGTGGAATATGCACCTCAGCTATGGGCATTAAACAAGAGTCTCTACATGCTTCTGCAACACCTTCTATACAACACAAGTGTCTGGGTGAATGGAATGGTACAGAAAATTGATGTGTGAATATTTTGCAATAAAACAACTTAATATCCTTTGACAGTTTGCCAAAATATGTAGTTTGGGTAGTAACATTTTCTTAAATTTTTAAAACATGTAATACAATAAAACAGTTCTAGGTTTGGATGATGAATGTGGAAATGCAGGCCTTGTTTCTGCATATCTGTGGTGGACGGGGCCTTGATTTGAAACTGGACTCTGTCTTGTGCCAAGGCTTCCTTGCATTCAGGGATTGGTTGGTCCCTTGTGAGAGCGTCACTGAATAGATGCCTGATGCATACACAATGGGTCTCACCATGTATGGTATCTGCACTCTCTTTTGAGGAATTAAGATTTATTTCTTTATGTGTTTCATCAGCTAGTGGCTGTGTTACCTGGGGATTTTTCAAAACTATAATAGATCATTTTCAGCCATGTTTAAATTTATGTACATTGCAATTATCTCTGACGTAGATCCAGTATGTCCAAGCAAAGTTCTAGTCACATGGTCTGTGTTACAAAATGTGTTTAGCTTTGCATCTGACCACCTGTTGTAGCTGTGGAGGTGATATCTATGCTTCTAGCTTAGCTCGGTAGAATCCTAGTTGAAATATAGACAGTAACTAAAATAGAGATTTATCTGTTTTTGTAACTGTTGTTTCTTTTCAACCAGCCTTGCACTTATTGTTTGGTATGTAACTGTAGTGAAGTCACTTCTAATTAGGTCATCAGAGTAAAATGTCATGTGACATTACTTCTTGAGATGACAGTGGGTAAATGTCCATATGATGTCACTTCCTAAAGGGGGTGGCCAAATGGCAAGTGATGTCACTTCCGCTACCCCTGGAATTTTGGTGAATTGACATTCATGACTCTGACCCCTAGGTCCTGTGGGGGGATCCAAAAGGACCCCCTCAGGTAAAAAAGAAACAGCAACAAATGCCACAATCTTGCAAGACTCACAAGATAAAAAAAAAGGCATCCTGGCTGCATTTATTCATTAGAAGCCCTGGGAAGCCTACCCCCAGCGCCAAAAAATAAAATATTGGGAGGGGGATGCATGGGCCCACTTCTCGAGCAATTACAGGCCCCAGAGAGCCCACCCCTGGGGCCATGTGAATATCTATGACAGGGGGACTGCATGGCACCCCTCCCTGTGCCTGGAGGGACATTGGGGAGCCCATCTCTGGGGCTGATGTACATTGTTATGAGGAGAGGGCCCTGTGTGCCCCCCCACCGACCTGAGAGGACCCGGAGAGTCTGCCACCAGGGCTGATATTGAATTTTAGGGTATCCCCCCTTCCCAAGCATGTAAAGGCCCCAGGGAGCCCAACCTTGAGGGCAATAATGCAAAATAAAAGGAGGAGGGCCACACACACCCCCTCCCATAAAGGAATTGGTCTTAGGGGTTGGCTCCTAGGGGGCTCTTCAGGCTCAGGGAGGGTGAGCCACACGGCCCCTCTTCCCTGAGCCATTAACAGCCCCGGGGACTCCATCCCCCAGGGCCGGCTCAAAGGCTATGCCCCTGGGTGCCCACCCCTGGGACATGGTTTCCCTCCTCACACCAGCACCGTCAGGGAGACCTGCAGTATATAATGAACGAGCAGCTCCAGCTGCTCATTTATTATTCCCTTTTTTTCAAAAATATATATTGTTGTGGGGGTCCTCGTACCCACCTGGGGCACCCACATGTTTAATTTTATTTTTCACTTTATTTGGGAGCCCTATAATGCCCTTCAAGGGCTGTTTAAACTTTTTTAGCTTGGTGATGTTCTCTGCAGAGGCATCTCCACGCTTTTGTAATGTTGTGGTGAGCTGCAGAGAGTGATATTCACCACTTATAGTTATCTCTAGTAACTATAACTCGTGCCCTAAAGTACCTTTATCTGATGCCCACTATGCACAGTTTAGTCATTAATGATGTAATTTCAAATGTTGCAGTGATGTTATTAAGTATGTGATAGAACATGTCATGAGTGATGTAATATGTGGGATTATTAGCTGCACATGGCAAATTTGTGAGCTATAGTTACTTAGGCATGAGTTTACTAGAGGCAGCTAAAAGTAGCCATCACTAGAATGTCTGTGTTTTTTGTGTTTAAAATATAATGTTGTCACTGAACTTTTCACCTAACTATAATGCCAATTTAACCTTTGCTTTTTAGGTTTACCTTTGGGTAAACATGTGTGGTAAAGGTATTGACTGAAATTCATGGCAAATAAGAAGAGGACACCTATTTCATGTGCTATGGTATTTGTGATTGGTAATTGATCATAAACTTTCTTTATAAGTCAGAAAGTTTTTGTGATTTGTAAAAGGCCTTGGTACATTTTTGAAAGGTTCTTTGTGGACACAAACACTGTGTTTTTGTGATGTGCAGATTTGACAAAACACCTTTGTAGTTGAGGTCCAAATATTTTATCTATATTTTAGTATTAAGTGTTTAACCATACCTTTTAAACTTTGTGTTTCAAACACACCTTTGTGGTGATTAATTATCAAACCTGATACGGTGTGTGGTAGGATGGTGTAATCTGATGTCAAAAAAAAAATCCAAGCATGCTCATAATGTATATTTAGTTTGATTCGTCTGTTTTAGCAAGTTATATTAAATTTCATAGAAAGTGTCTTGCAATATTTTTATATTATCTTCTTGTTAACGGGGTAATAATAAACCTGAAATCATGCTTCACAAAACCTAACAGAGCCTAAGTAATTTAGTTTTCTAAAAACTCGGAGCACGTGAGACCTATGACTTCTGTGCACAGTGATAATCAGCCCTCGGACATGCAGTACATTTTAGGAAAGTTTTACTTGTTAGAGAGCATCGTTTTCAGCCACCAGACCACACCCGCCCCATTCTTCATTTGTCCTCATCAAGTAAATCCCTTGAAAACTCAATATGCCCAGGGCGGTAACTATATTTTATTTCTCGAAGCCTTTGTATTGAATTTTGTAAAAGGATGGTTTGTTATGCGGAAATAGAAGATTTTGAATACAAAAGCCTTGGAGAGACACACATAGCCCCTGGCAAAATTCACCTTTTAAAACAGCTCCGATTATACAAAACCTGTCCTGCCCTTGTCAATCAGGTTCCAGAACACATATAAGGACCCACAACACTTAAAGTGGGATTCAGATCGCCACGCCAGCGGAATTCAACACGATGATTGAACCATGGAAGGCCATCCTCTGCGCCGCCCTCCTATATGCATGTTCCGCCCAGTAAGTATATGAATAATATTTTCAGAGTTTCTTGTTCATGGGATGGGTTCAAACTAGCTGTATGCACCAAATTTAATTTTAGCTTGTGTATATTGCACACGTGCATCCAGCTAAGGCAAGAGAATGAGGTCTGGGGAGGATTGGCCTCTGTTCTTCTCCAGTCTGTTAGAGAGTGAAGGAAAAGCAGTGGCTGGATCCTCCCTTCTCATTTACAGCTTCACAATCTCATTCATGTCCTGTTGTAAACTAAGATTTGAAAATATACAAGCAGAGTTTTTATCAAAGAGCAGTCGTGCCTATTTTAAACTAAGACGCAGTGTAGGTTAACAAATTATTCTGGTGGAAAGTCCAGTAATCTAATTATAAATGGTTTCTGCTGCATTCAGTTGTGACACGTGTTCGTTGGACGTTAGACTGTATATACATGGGAGAGACAATCTGATCAAAAATACCAAATGGAGACAGAGGATTCTGTTAGACACCAGCAAGTAACTCGAAGGTGCAACTTTAATTTACTCTTGAAATGCTTTGTATTCATTACCTTATGTGCTGAGAGTTTCCCCCGCTGTATGGTACCAGATTATTGGCTTCTGACTACAATTGCCTTGAGTTACGGCTACTGGGGGCAACTATGGCACCTTACTCGGTTCAGGGTCTTTAGAAGGAGAAGATTTTGAACCATTTCTCCAAACGGAAAGAACTGTGTGCAGTTCTTTTAGCTCTACAGTCCTTCAAGAGTGTGGTCCGGAACAAAGCAGTTGTCTTGAGGACACACAACTCCAGCAAGAATTATGTGAATTGCCACGGGGGAGCCAGATTCAAGACTCTGCCATCTTTGTCCTTTCAGAAAGCACTTTGGATCAAGAAGAATTTAGTATCCCTGAAGGCAGTGCACATAAGAGATGTTAACAATATAATAGTTAATTCTTTGTGTCTTTTGTTTCCTCGCCTCAAAACCATTCCCTCTCCAGCAGGATCTTTCAAAAAATGTGTCAGCTTCAGCATTGTTTTAATAGATATTTCGGTGAATGTTCATAATGTCCTGCTCCCAAGGGTCGGCTCCAGATCCGGCCTTGTGGAGTCATGCAGGGTTGATGCCCTGATATTTCCTTGTCTGGAGAGTCTTTTTTTTGTCTTTCCCAAATTTCCTGTTATGTCAAGGTTGTCAGCTTCTCTGTTGAGACAGAGGTGAGATAGGGTGCTGGTTATTCTTCATGGCCTGGGAAGCCTTTGTTTTCCTTCCAGTCAGTGCCAGATTTTGTCCAGCCATTAGTGGATGCAGCCTGTTTCTCAATTCCATCTTTTCTCTCTTCCCTTCCCTTCCCCTCCCCTCCTTTCCTCTCCCTCTCCGCTTATATCTCTGGCTGAGATTCAAGCTTTTACCTTCAAGGAGTTTGTCTACTAAAAAAGCATTTGGCCACCATTGGACCCCTCCTAAATGATGTAATGCAGGATTAGTTCTTCGGGAGTGTGACCCATCATTATTTGTGCAATTTCTGACAGATGGGCATGATTTTGCGTTATTTCCAGCTGCCCTTAGAGTCCGGCAAGGACCTTTTGCGAACCCTGCAGAAAATCCAGTCTCTCAAATTCTTAAAGACTTTTAGACACCCGTCCAGTAAAAAAAGGAACACCTCCCTGGTAATTACATCTTCTGCTATCTGTTTCACGGGCATCTACGTTTCAGTTTTAGCAGGAGATTTCACTGAAAATGATGATTTTTAAAACATTGTTTTTGGTGGGTATTTCCTAAGCTAGACGGTTAGGAAGTTGGGTGTCTCAGTCAACCAGCCTTCCTGTTTGAGAATCTTCACTGACTGTGTCATTCCTCAGACAGGTCTGAGATTCCTTCTTAAGCAGGTTAATAAATTCCACACAGGTTCAGTAGTGGTTGTTCCAGCTTTCCATCTTAATCCTAGTTTATTTAAGGAATACATTTCACAATCCTCAAATGTGTGCAATGTTGTTTTTTCTCTGTTGGGATTGCACTGCCCCTGTGCAGCATTTTGTCACCCTATCAGGGGTTTCTAGTCATCAGGGGTTAAAACCTGTTTCATGGATCTAATCTACCATTTCTCTAATTTATGATTTAGGGGTTAAATACTTTTTAGGGGCCATTCGTGGATGGTCCATCAGATTCATGGCTGCTTTTTGGGCTGAGGTGAAAGATGTCTCAATTAATGATATTTGTGTGGCAGCCACTTTGGCTGCCCCTTTGACTTTTAAGAATCGCTATCATTTGAATTTAGGGTCATAGGAACAACTGTCACTTGATAATAGTGTATTGTCTTATGTATTAAAATGAGGTTGAATTATGAGTATGTTTATAACAATCAATGGAGTGTCACTTCATTTCATATGCATTTGCTGTTATTTAGTTCTGTTCCGGGAGCTGTCATGTCTTCAAAGACAAGAATAGGTACAAGGAGGGTGAATGAGGAGGCAATGTTTAGATTACATGGGATAATGCCATTACACTGATTTCTCCTTCCTTATCCCAGGCCTGTCCCACTATTCCCCTTCTGGAAATGCAACTTCGGCTGGACTCCTAGGTGGTCATTATGAGTTTGGCGGTCCTGCTCCTCCACGCCGGTGGTGGCAGTAACACCCCCGACTGCATGGCAGAGCAGGACTGCCAAATTATGACCATGGTGGTAAATTGGCTGCAAAGCAGCCATTTCACAGCCTGTACCGCCAGGGCGGTGGGACCACTGAGCTGAAGGTGTACCACCCTGCGGTCCACCTTATGAGTCTCCTTTCCGCCAGGGATTTCCTGGCAGCAACCCCACCAGGAAATCCCTGGCAGAAAGGATACTGGCGACAAGAATTAATATTCCTGTCGCCAGTATGTGACTCCCCCACCCCCTGAAACAGCCACAGCCCTCTCTCACCCACTGAACCCTGTAGACACCTCCCTCCCCCACCTCCGAACCCAACACATACCCCCCACCGACCATCCACGCATGCACACACCACAGACACACTCACACATCCATGCACACACATACACTTGTCCACAACACCCCCACTGACACGCATTCACATAGATAGATGCACACACACGCACACGAACACGAACACCCTTCCCTCCATTCACACACACTCACACCCCCATTCACGCACACAACACTCAACACCCTGCCCCTCTCCCCCCTCCCCTGTCGGACAATCACCTTTCCTGCTCACAGTGGTCATCTGGGAGGGAACGGGGTCCATGGGGCCTGCTCCGCAGGCACCGCCTCGTCACCACAACACCGACACGCTGATTACAAACTTGTAATACGGCGGGCAGTGTTGTGATGACATGGCGATGCTCGCGGAGCAGCCTCCACTAGACCACCGTCTGCTAGTATGGCTGCTGGCGGCTCTCCACCCAATTTATGACGGTCTCCTGGCGGGCGTGACTTCGGAGGACAACTGTTTTGACCGCCAAAGTCATAATGAGGGCCTTAGTATGTAAAAAAATATTATGTAGGTAAACGTTGCATGTGCTCGGAATGTGCTGCAAGGCGCGGTAGCCTCTCTCAATGATAAGGTCTGTGAGGAGGAGGAGGAAGAAATTGGAGTAATGGGATTTCATAATGGAATTTAAACATCACATGCCTTCCCTTGCACCTATACCACATCTAGCAAATGCTGTACTTGGGAGCAAGTTAAGTAAATAGAAAAGTCATGGGTGGAGTGCATGATTAAATCTCAGCCACTGGTAATTACTCGGGCTGCATCCAAGTCCATCGTTGTTTGCCCACCATGCCACCTCAAATTAGATTCAGCCATATGCAAATCAACCTTGGCCCCCCTCCGGTAATAACAGTCCACACCCACACTGTCAAGCCAGGTCCTTTCTGAACCTGAAGCCAGCAACCCAAGACTGGTTTCACCCTAGTTGTGTCGGGTGCAGCTTGGTTTCATACCCACCCCACATAGGGCATTGCAGTGAAGTAAACAAAAAAGTGATGGGTGGAATGCAATATTTCTAATGAAGATATCAATCGCATGCGCAATGTCCACATGGTGGAGATTTTTTTCACATATGAGGGTCTAATTACATTCATGTAGCACTCCCACATTGCTGTTAGATGTCCAAAATAACTGATAACAAGAGTTCGAGTAGATCTGGAATGCAGGAACTACACAATGACATAATGCAAAATGATGGGGCCTCCTTCCAGAATGTAATGGGGGGCTCCTGAGTTTACCATATCACACAGATGTCCATTGGTCTTGGGCTAAAAGGGGGCTTCCGAAGGGCCGAGGATGCCTGAAGCGCTGGAGGTCCCCTGCACCACTGGGGCTGCAGGGGCCTGTGTTACCCCCTGGAACAAGAAGCCATTACAAGTTATACATCTGTAAATGGAGAAAAATATATATATATTATTTTTTTTAAAACTCTTTTTACTAAAGTACTCGAATGCTCAGAATACAGCTCATGTCAACATTGCCATATGGTTAACAATTTGCTTTTAGATGATAAGGGTATAGTATTTCAAGATGACATTTCTGCAAGTTAGTACATTTATTGTTTGTCATTCAGTCCATCATTAATTAATCATATATCTTCAGAACCAATGTTCCCCATTCGTGCTCCAATGAGTTACATAGCATTACCCTATGACATGTATGTGTTCATAGACCTCAATAGCTATGCCAGTGGGACCAGATTTTATTGTATTTCTTGCTACAGCTCCTGCCTTTATAGATCTCCTGTTCAACTAGGTGACAACAATCTATGCTAAATTTCCATTCTCTTACCGAGAGGGGTCCACTCGCTCCCCATGCTTTGGCTATGTCTCTTTCGGCCACTCCGCTGCTAGCCACAACCATGTTGTTTGGTGTCTGGGACAATTTTTCTCACCCGTGATATTTAGGATGAACCAACTGGCATCTGGCGGCACCTCCAGGCCTGTCACTTGGGTCATCACTGCTGCCACCTGGGACCAGAAGCCTTGGATGATTGGGCAACTCCACAAGGTGTGAAAGAAAGTCCCCACTAGGCCACAACCCCTGCTGCATAGATTAGAGTCACTGCAGCCCAGATGGTGTAATAGGGATTTGGAAAAATATGACCTATGCAAAAGCCTAAGTTGTATAAATCGAAATCGGGCCTGGATCCCCACTTCACGAGGGCTCTGTAGGACTTCCTGCCAGTCTTCGTCTCTAATGGGACCTATGTCTCCTTCCCAGGCCTCTCAGAGTGTAGGCAAAGGATCTGGGGTATTATTCAGTATCTTTTTATAGCTCACTGATACTGCCTTGCCTGGAAGTGGCTCCAATCGCAATCTGTCCTCTAATGGGAATGTATCTGGGAGTGATTCCCCTTGTTTTTCGTGTCTCCTGAGTACATGTCTCAACTGTATATATCTATTTCTCTCTGAGTCTGCCATGGAGAATTCAATAAGCAGCCCCTCAAAGGAAATACATCTCCCGCTCCTCCACACATCCCCCAGCCGCTCTATGCCTATGAGACTCCATCTATTAAAACCCCCCAGTTTACCCACTTTGCTCAATTGGTCACTAGTCCAAAGTGGGGTTGCATCAGTGTGTTCTCCCATCGTAATGCCTTTGTTGCCTCTCTCCATGATTCGGATCATGGCTTGGGTGTGTGGGGGAGCCCTGCCTCCTTTTTCTTCATATATAAGATTGCTCGGTACCCACTTTCTCCCATAGCCGATCTATCTACCCTGTACTCTGGTTTTTCACTGCTTGCAAATACACACTCACCCACAGTGGCCAACTGGGATGCCCAATAATAGGCCGGGATTGCTAGTCCTCCTTCATAAATCCCTCTCTGAGCTGCCCCCATCCCAAAGAAGAATACGCATTTCACTGTTCATTTTATTAAAGAGATCTTTGGGCTCTTGATATGGAGTATTTTGTAAGACGTACAGCAGTCGAGGGAGGGTTAACATTTTGAATAGAGCTGCACGACCCATTAGGGATATCGGAAGCGTTCACCAGTGTGACACATCGTTTTGCAGGTGATCTAATTGTGGGTAGAGATTTCCCTTAAGGAAAGCCTCCGGGCTCCTTGTGATATATATTCCCAGATACGTAAACCCCTCCACGGTCAGGGAAATCCCACAAGCCGTTTTGGCCTCCTGAAACATACGTAGCACTCGTTAGTATGGCAACCACAGTGGAATGATCTTAGATGCCCTGTGCCAAGTGTTGTGCATTGTGGAATCTACCAGCATCTGCCACATGTGTGAATAAATAATCCAGAAGGGAAAGGCTGCTATGTGATATCGAGAGGTATGTAAATTGCCAGGCTTTTGGGTTGCGGTCTCTCCACAGGTCTACCAGTCCCATGGAGTCTGCGAATGATCTCAACTGGCTCACGGAAGTCACAGACCTAGCTCTGGTCTGTCTGTCACATTCTGGGTCCATGGTGTCATTCATGTCTCCCCCCAATAGTAAGGTGCCAACTGGCATTTCCAGCAGTACTGTTCCCAGGGCCTGAAAAGTTTCATCCTGTAGCTTAGGTGGCACATATACTGAGCAAATAGTGTCTGACTGTTCTAGGTGCCAGTCTGTGCCACAAAGCGGCCCAGGGAGCCAGTCCATACATGACCTGGAATGTATGGTGTGGAAGTTTTGAGCAGGATCCCAACTCCCCTTGAATTAGAGGTGAATCCTGAGTGTGCCTGTAAAGTGTATCCCATTCGATTTAGGGCTCTATGTTTAGTGCCTTTTAGGTGAGTTTCCTGAAGTAGGACTATAACTGGGGCTTGGCGTTTAAGATATTGCAGTACTAAGGTGCGTTTAATCTTGTTGCTAAGTCCATTGACATTCCATGTCATGGCCATCAGCTGCCCTCTGTTATTTGTCTCCATGTCATGGGTGTCTGTATGGTGAGTCCCTCAGGCTGCTATGACAACGGAGCACCGCTTTCCCAACCCACCCATTCTCAACACCCTTCCTTCCATATAGGAAGTTGATCCAAGCAAGAAACAATAAAAGATATCAACAATGAACAGTTCCTAATAAAACTTCCCGCTCCCTGCAACCCTGCTTAGTAGGCTTAGAACTACCCCTCCCAACTTGCAGAGCACCTTTCGCACGTTTCCTAATATAAACTGTACTAAGGGTTGGTTAGCTCTGCCTATAGTAACTAAGGGCTTGTTATTGAGGTGTGAACCCCTTTGATGTGTCGATTAGTTGGCAAATGGTAGATATCTACATCATGTGGGCTTAACAAATATACTGTGTGTATCAGGAAATGTAGTCACCTTAAGTCGGGGAGGCTTCAACCCTGTGAGATATATCTAGTCTCCCCTCCCCCCACTGCATCCTGTCTTATCTTTATCACGGGATCTCCTGGGGTGACTCACAGTCCTTTTCTTTCTCTACATCATCTGCACGCTGTGTTGAGGGATCATCAGATCTTTGGATGCCTGGTTCACTCCTCACTGTCTCTCCTCGTTGGGGTTATCTGACTTTCCGCCACCCTTCAATCCAATCCCACGCCTCTTCACGTCAGGTGAAGAACCAGGATTTTCTCCTGTGATTATCCGCAGCATCGCTGGAAAAAGCATCATATATTTGATTTCTCTTTCATGTTGGACTTTTTTAACTTCCTCAAAGCTACACCTCAGATTTAGGATCTGGTGTGTGAAGTCTGGAAAAATTCTAATTTGGACATTTTCGTAGAGTAGTTTGCCATTAGTACGTGCTGCGTGTAAGATGGCGTCTCGGTTTCTGCAATTGAGTATCCGTGCTATAATTGTTCTCTGTGGAGCAACTGGTTTCGGAAGCGGGATCAGTGACTGATGGGCCCTCTCCACCGAAAAGAAGTTGGATAGTCGCTCCGGGTAAAGTTTGTTAAGAATAAGTTCCTCCAGGAAGAGATCCACACTAGGGCCCTCTGCCCATTCCCCTTCCTGCACACCAACTACTCTGATGTTGTTCCTTCTTGCTCTTCCTTCCTGGTCTTCAAGCCTGGCCTCCATGACTGTCTGTTGCTTGGCGAGTAATTGGACATGCTCCTCTAGACATTTAGATGTGCACTGTAAGGCCTGAATATGTGTTTCAGCTTTGTTAACTTTCTCCGTCATCTTTTGAAAGTCAGCTCTTAACAGGGAGACATCTATTGTCGCCTCGTCTAGCTTTGGTTCCAGCGTCTGTTTCATATCTGAGATGGCCGCCTTGATGGTGCTTAATGAGGGTTCAGGTGTACCAGATGGTGTCAGAGATTCCGGGTGTGACCGTTACCCTCAGTACTGCCATTTTGTCCATTGTATTAAGCTGTGCCTGATTTTAGGCCTTCAGTTTGACCATGTCTACCGGGGTGTTCTTGCAACTCGTGGCGGAGGCGGAGGCTGGGGGGTCCCCACTCTCTCACCCCTAATGCCCAAGATTACGGCTGGGGGGGGCACACTGTGTTCCAAGTCCAAAGTTGCTCCCATGCAATGTCCCCCTTAGAAACTTAGCCTCCTCTCCACTATCATCAGGATGGCCTGCACTTTAGACTCTTGCTTAGGGCTGCACCCCAGTCTATTTCTCAGTCCCCTCTCCGCAGGCCCTTCCGATGCTGCCTCATCCATCCACTGACTCCACCCATCATCTCGTTCCCACCCCGGCCTCCCAGGGGCATGAGAGGTCTGGATCTCATCCCATTCAACTCGCCTCTGTTGTTCCACGGATGTTTGGATCTTGGGCTCCCCCACTGGGCCCGTCATCTCCCTTCGGCCATGCGGGGGATTCACGAGGAAAGCTCCCCTCTCGCTGCAGAGTAGGCTACTCTCAGTCCCCCCTTGTGTGGTCTCACCTGCCCTAATGCTCTTCGTCCGCCGCCGGGTCTCAGCTTGGCCTGCGCACCGCTCCCGTTATTGTGTCCTCCAGCATTCCCAAACCGTCTGGGTCTGGGCACGGCAATACCTCTCCACTCGATTTGCCCCATTGTTCTACAACCGGAGTGTGGATTATAATCGGCTCCCCTCCCGCCGACTTCTGACCCTGATCAAGCTTCTCCTCCAAGCGGCTCTCCCACTCTCCTGTCTCTTCCATGGTGTGCCTGCCTCCTCAGTCACACACGTGGCCTTGTCGTGCTCGTCCCTGATCTCAGGGGAGGTGAGGTGGTCTTTTCCCCCGGACGCCTCTGGTAAATCCCCGTTACTTCCGCAGGTGCTGGTTTCAAAGTTTGCACACAGATACCGTAGGATTCAGGCCGGATGGAGGGGTTCAGGATTTAGGCTCACCGCGCTTCGTTAATGTGCGTCCATTTTTGTTGCATGCTAAGCCATACCCCCTAATGGAGAAAAATATTGGTATTTTATCACCTTTGCATTTTGCCTCATTTTCTCAGGTGAAATGTCCGAGGAAAAATCAGGAGTCATTGTTTTCCACTCAAATTTGTCTCTCCTGCTACTGGCCAAATGGGAATTAGGAGCCACTCAAAATAAGAGCCACAGTGTGAGAGAAAAGAGACTTGCATACAGAAATTTGTGAATCAGTAAAACGGTAAAATCTGTGCAATGAGCAGGTATACACCACTCATTCATGGGGTTTTGTCTCTCCTTATAAATATGGCCTTTTGTGTTGCCTACACAGCTATGCTAAAGGATTCCTTCCCATTGCTTTACTGAGCTCTAATATGAAGAGCATTACACAATATGCAGTGCTGGATCTTTCAGGTCAGGGAAAGCAAGAGTGCAGTCTTGGAGAGATAAGTTCTTAGGACTCAGACTGTACATATGCAGTGCTAGCTTTTGTTTGTTATCTCTGCCATGGATAGAATGATTATCGACCTAGGATACACTGGACAAGCTGGACCCATCCCCACCTTTATATCCCGAATGCCATAAATGATTCCAGCTCATCTATTATATCCCCCAAGAACTGTCAGTCTGTGACCTCCTTTAGCTCTTACTGGAAAGGAATAGTACAGTTTAGATTTCGTGTTACCCATTGTTCCTTGGAGTCAGTAGGGCTGGACTGGCCTTTCAGCCAAGTCCCAGGATTGTCCCACCCACCTCCCAGGGCTATTTATGAAAGCACATGAGTGGTTTCCTGGAGTTGCCTGGGCTTCTCGGTCTGTGTGCTGTTCTCCCGCTGCCAGCTCCTCCTGTAAGGCGCTGCACTCTTGCAGTGCAAGCCCTAGGATCGAGCCACCTATCAAGCACTCTACCGGTACCTGTCATCCTCAACTTCTGGGCTTCCAATCAGGCAATGACAGCATGCCAAAGCAAGCCATTCTGCACCCATCCGTACTTGTACCGCACCCTGCACCAAGAACCCTGGTTCTACTAACATCCCCCGTTGCTCAAGGTATGTTCTCAACACCCTCCACTCCCTGTCCCTGGGGGACTGCTGCTGCACCTCTCCTAGGAACACCACAGGCCCTTTTTTTACTGCTGCCACTGTCACTTAACCTGCTACGCTGACCCACCTACACCTGACTGCAACACTCATCCAAGATGTATCCTGCTCAACGAAAGATCCCTCAGCAAGCACTCACCCTAGGTATGGTACTTGGCTCACCACCTCCTCTACACCCGATATCGCTGCAGCCATTCTGTATGGCTGCAAGATCATCCACCATAACCATCCCTACAAACCAGGAGGAGGCATTGCTTTCATCTACAAAGAAACTCTCCAGCACACCACCATCATGGGCAATGATACTCAGCTCATGGAACACATACATTTTCAGATAAACATAGATACCAACACCACCCTCAAAGGCACCCTCACCTACAGGCCACCCAGACCCTTTCCCAGCTTCTGGGACACCAACTCATCACCTCTATAGCCATCAACACCAAACACTACGTCTTTCCTGGAGACCTAAACTTCCATCTTGATGAACTTAACGATACAAACACCAAGAACCTCATGGACAGTATGAACGTCATGGGGCTCAACTAAATAGTTACGAACGTCATGCACATTGCAGGACACACGCTCAATGCCATCTTTACCTCCAGCAACAACATTAAATTTGGCCACACCTCGGAAATCACCTGGTTGGACCACTCCTTTATTAATTTTACCAATGTCACAATGTCTAGCACCCCCTTCACGCAGTCTCAAACCACCCAGCAGAGCCGGTGAAAGATCCCCCAGAAGCCACCTCAGACATCAACTGCACTGTCAAAAACTTCAACTCTTGGCTCATTGGCTGTGCCAACAGACTAGCACTATGCGAAATGCTCTCACCTAAACCCACCAAACAAGCAAAATGGTGCACTCCAGAGCTCTGATCACAGAAGCGCAAATATAAGCAACTCGAGAGATGCTTGAGAACCACTAAAGCCTCCAGCAACAGAATCGCCCTCAAACACTCACTCAACAAATACCACAACGACCTAAAAGAAGCAAAGAAGTTAGACTTACTCACCAGGATCGAATCCAGTTCCAACAGAAGTAAGGAGCTATTTAAGGATTCACCAACCCTCTTGCAGCAGAAAACATCTCACCTTCACAAGAACTCTGCGACTTCCTCGCCGACTACTTTCACAATAAAACATCCACAATATACAGAAACTTCTCATCCCACCCAACCGCCGTCAACACTTTCAGCCTACTCACCCATATTGATCCCCCAACTGTTGCCAACCTCCACAGCTGGAGCCTACTCACCACCCAATCTACCACCAACATCATGAGATCCATCCACTCGGGATCCCCCATGGAACCATGTCCTCAGCTCATGTTCAACGAAAGCAACAGCATCATCGACATCAAACTCACAGACATCCTCAACATCTCCATTACAAAAGCCACTTACCCTGAAGAGTGGAAACACGCCGGAGTCAAGCCACTCCTCAAAAAACCTTCTGCTAACCCAAACGATCTCAAAAACTATGTACCAATCTACCTGCTTCCCTTCTCAGTAAAGGTTATTGAGAAAGCCATCAACCAACAGCTCATCCCCTACTTACAGGACTATAAACTTCTGGATTCCTCTCAGTCGAGTTTCAGGGCTAACCACAGCAATGAATCTGCTCCTATCACTGCAACAGATGACATTAGAGCCCTCCTTGACCAAGAAGAATCAGCCGCACTCATTATCCTCAACCTCTTGACGGCGTTCAACACTGTCTCCCATCGTATGCATATCAAAAGACTCCATGGGATAGGCATTAGAAGAAACACCCTGCAGTTGATCGTCTCTCTCCTTTCTGGCAGATCACAAAGAGTCTCCCCCATTCACCTCTCAACCCAGAGACATCATATGCAGAGTGCCATAGGGCTCTTCCCTCAGACACCCCTCTTAAAGGATTAACACTGACAACAGAAGTCTTCCTATTCGTAAACTTGACCACATCCTGGGACGCCTCTTGGTGGCAAGACGAGCTTGGACTGCCCTTCACCCCAGGAACCTGGGGTTCGTCCTCAACAGTAAACTCAACATGGAGAAACAGATTAACTCAATCTCTGTCGCCTGCTTCCTCATACTATGCATGCTATGGAAAATTTTCAAGTGGCTCTCAGTCACAACTAGAAGAACAATCAATCAGGCACTCATCTCCAGCTGCCTTGACTATGGAAATGCGCTCTACTCAGGGATCTCAGCTCACCTCACAAAACAACTTCAAGTCATCCAAAACTCAGCCGTCAGGCTCATCCTGGACCTCCCGAGAAGAACCCACATCTCCCCACTTCTTAAGAACCTCCACTGGCTGCCTATGCACAAATGTTGTCAATTCAAGATCCTAACCTATGCATACAGGGCCCTAAAACAACCTGGGACCCACCTGCCTTAACCACCGACCCTCCAGACACCTTTGCTCAGCAACACTCTCGCTCACAGCCATCCCCTGCATCTGTCATATCTTCTTCAGAGGTCACACGTTTTCCTTTATCACACCCAAGACCTGGAACAGCGTCCCGCCCCACCTAAGAATGGCTCCAATCCTCCAGGAGTTCCGCAAGTGCCTCAAGATCTGGCTTTTTGGACTAGAACTCTGCAGCCTACAGTGCCTGGATACCCTTATGGGTGACAAGCGTGCTATACAAATCCACTGATTGATTGATTCATTCCATTAGGAATTTCCTTTTGAACTTGAGCCAGTGGTGGCCGGTTTTGAAAAACCAGGACCACTTCTGTTGCCTCTCTTTCACTTTCTCACACTCCCTGAGGTTAATTGCAGCAGGGACAGGACAGTGTCAAGAGAGAAGGAAAGAGAGGGAGCGAAATGGAAAGACAGAAACAGAGGGATCAAGGAGAAGAAGAAAGAGATAGAGCAAGGACAAAAAAGGAGTGGGCTTGTTTTGATCATTTTTCCCAGGGCTGCTTTTGGTTACCCAGTCTGGCCCTGACTAACAGCATGACCAGGCCTAAGAGAAGGGTCCTTTCTCCTTTGCATTCGAGGTTCTTAATGCTCCTCCCCAGGCATTCCTGTTGTGCATCCAAAAATGACATAGTGGTCAGACAGAAAGACCCCAGACACTACAGATTATGATGTTAAAAGACACTTTCTTTAAGATAGTAAACGAGACTAGCCTTTCCATGTCCATGGTGCACAAGTTCAGGAGGCCAGATTTCTGTTTAGAAAAAAGGTACACTTAGTTACGCAGTAATGCTAAAGACAGATATAAATCTAGCACTTGCTGGTCTGCAGGTCAGAGACTCTGATAAATCTCTGATTTCATTATATCCACATGTGTAAAATGAAGAGTTGTAGTAAAAAAAATAAAGCAATAAATAGAACATTTGTTTGGAGCACAAAGTTTCCATCTTCAAATGTATTCGCCTGCAAGTTAAAAGCATCACTGCCCTGTCACAAAAATACAATTGCAAGTTGAAAAACTCAAATGCCTAAGATTTGCTATGGTTAAATGGACAAAGGTATTCAAATGTGCTCTAGCTTACCTAAAAATGCTCTTTCAACATGGTGAATAGTCTTGTGTTATGGGTTCGAGGTGGTGCTAAATTCCTATTTCTGTGCAAAAAAGATTTAGGGCCAAATGTATCAAAGTTCCATTTAGCATTATCTAAATAGCAAATTTTAAGAAATCGCTATTTAGGTAATGCAAAATGGAATATAACAAAATAGTGATTCCTTAATAGCGATTTCTAAAAATTCTCAATTGCTATTATAGAATGAGACTCCATTCGTTCCTATGGGCCTCAAGCCCATAGGTGGGAATGGTTCTGCATTTCCTAATTTGTGGATTCCTATTAGGAATTTGCAAATTAGGTACTGCAAAAACAAGGGTGCTGAGGGCCTAAGGCCCCCCTTGATGCACCCCCCGAAAAAAATGTGTGCCCTAGAGGCATGTGTGCGCTACATGGCACTTTAGAAAATGCATTTTAATGCATTTTTTAAAAGTGCACATGGTTACCACCAACTTGGAGTTGATGGTAATTGCATTTCCTAAATGCCCAGTTTGTTTTTAGGAAATGCTTGATACATGTTCATAGGAAATCGCAAATATAAATTCCCTATTTGGGATTCCCTATTCGGAATCGCAAATTTAGGAAATCGCTAAAAATTGCGATTCCCTAAAATTGGACTGCGATGCATTTCATACATCGCGAAAGGCTATTTTGCATTTGTAAACGGTGGAATCTTGCGATTTTGCACCGTTTGCAAATGTGTGGAACAGCACAGAGACGTTTTAAGTCATGGGCAAAGTGGGGCCTGGCAGAGGGTCCCAGCCTTTCAGGAGGGCCCCCTAATCGAGCCAGCTCTGTTTTACAGAGTGTCTTGCCCTGATGACTTTGAATAATTATCCAACAGATTGTTTAAAGTACCGTTTTCTTTTAATATATTTTTATTGGGTGTTTTACATTTTTCGGAGAAATGTTGTATTTATGGTTCATGCAACATCCATAAACAGTTTTTTTGATCAAAAAAGGACTTCACATATGAGCAATGGGAGGTTGTCACAGATCTTAATTGCTGTAATATCAGTGAACTGCTGCTGTGTTACAATATTGAAAACACAGGCCACTCTCTTTAGAGACATTCAGAGCCTGATTTACAAAGATAACCTTAGGCTTTTGTGTATGTTTATAATTGTTTGCAACTCACAAAGCAATTTTATGAGTAGTATCTTTACAATTGCTTATCTTTATCGTAAAATTACTAGCTGGTAAAATTCCTTTGTGAATTGAAAAAAATCGTAGACTTCCACAAAAGTGTAAGTTTACCCTTGTGAATCAGGCCCTTAGAATTTGGACAGGTGCACTGTAAGTGACCTATCCAAAGGTGACGTACAATATCTTAAATTGGATCATACATTCAAAACTGTTCCGAACAGGGCCCCACTATATACGTTTGGCTCTGTTCCCCAAAAATCCTTATGAAGTCCCTGGAACAGGAGTGTGAAACCTCAAGGTCTTCTATTTTTTTTTTTTAACTGGAGTTGCCCAGATGTCGAAATTCCGAGGAATGCTGTAAATACAGCACCACCTTTAACCCTGTTGACATTTTCTAAGGAAATATGCAGTACATTTCGATCTATGTGGATTTTTTTGAGAAAAAAAAATCTCTTGTGTAATTTTTAATTTTCCAGAGCAAAAGTCGGAATACTAAGTATTTACAACACTCATTAAATACATTAACGCAGGGCATACGTGTATACCAGCTGCAGCAAATGCCTCACACTTTACATGCCACCATATAACTGTCTCATTTTAAATATGAGAACGAAAAAGAACATCTTTTGCAATTGTTTTATTTCTGTATAACTTGGATTTTTTACATCATACAGGTATGTTTTAAAATATACTTTAGGATGCTTTTAATCCATGCTAGGAATGTGAAATAACTTAGAGGGGTTGGAGCAGTTACTTCTGGCGACCTTTTATTGATGTATGAAATTAGCAGTACAACTAATGGCAGTGAATTGTGTCTTGCAGGCCAGTACCATCTTATTACATCGTAACTCCAGGCAGTATTTGCCCTGGCACTAATACAACTGTGGCTGTGCACTGGTTTGGCCGCTCACCCGAAGTTAATGTGACGGCAGCGATTGTGCGTGAAAACAAACGTCTGGTGTCTGTCCAAAAATCATTTAATAACGGTAAGCTGATTATCATTCGAGTTTGACTTTCATGCTGCACTTTGATGTTGAAACTGCACTTATGTGAGGCAACGAGCGCGATATTTTATTCTAGAGGATACACATTATTTTTCCAATAATGAACAAATGAATGAAATAATATATGAATCATAGCATTTTAAACTCTGGTCACTTAACAATTGCACAACCTTCAAAATGTCCAGGAAACAGGTTTTAATTAATAGGCATAACTGGCCTGAATTGCACACTTTAGTAACCCATCCGAATATTGGTTCAGTTTCACCTGCAGAATTTTCAGGTTCCATTCTGGCTGTTCCAGTGGTCCTTGAGGACTGGACCTTACACCCAACCAACACCCATCCAACACAGGTGACACCGGTCAGGTGACCCTGCCAATAACAGAGCCCGAGTGCACTTGCTTGTGGCCAGTAACCAGTCCACTAATCATAGTCAGTGTGCATTATTCATGTAGCAGGTGGGCCCAGGGCCCACGACACCACAATCAATCAGGACCATTTTTGTCTTCAAAATTTTAAAGAAACTCCCGACCCATCTACATCACAAGATAAAAACACGTCTGCAATCTTGCTGTTTTCCTATTTACTCTTTTCTCTTCCTCTCCTTTCCAGTCTCTTCCTCTCCTACCATCCTCTCACTCTTTTCCTACTATTCCTTTCACCCTCCCCCTATGATCCACATTTCTCCTTTTCAATTGTACTTTTTTCCTATTTTTTTTTATTGGAATACATGCTGTATATAGTAGTTGGATGACTGGCATGTGTTGGGAAGATTTTTCCAAAATTTTCCAGTTGTCACTTTGATAGATTTTTAACCATCGACTAACAGAAATCTGGGTGCTTTTGTATTGATGGCTTTACATATGAGACGGAGGACTCTCTGTAGTATTAGGTAGGGAAGCGAAAGGGTCCATACGGAAAACTTCCTGTTAAAAATGCTGTTTTATAAAAGCTGTGGGAACTTGTCACCGGAGGGCCTGGGCCCCAGCCCTCCTCAGGCAGAGATACTATAATATAGACTGGTGAGATCCCACTTAATAAGTGTCATAAGTCAAGTTCAACACGTTATTTATTTGTGAAGTATAGGAATTTGAAGTAAATTTGGAAGTAACAGTTTCTTCTTTAACACATATTAATTCAGCCAGTGTTCATCGAAGTGTCAGCCAACACGTGTTTCGGCCCTTATTGCAATTACGCCAGGGCTTTCTCAAGGCTGTGAAAAATATATGTAAACAAATATAATGAGACACAAGGTAGAACAAATACTAACGAAGGGTGCTACCAAAAATGTGAATAGTGTAGAAGCAGACTGATGGACAGACCATCCTTGCCTGTTGTGCTCCCCAAATAGTGGGAAAAAGATACTAATTGGAAGAAAAACTCTTAATAAAATTCAGAAGCAGATGAATGTTACAATCACCCTAGTTACAGGGATTATTAATCTATGAGTGGTGGGAAAAGACTGCATATATGTTGCTATGTTTACTGCAGGAGAAAGAGGGAGATTAAGGAGTAGGCTAAAGTAGAGAAACCCCTTAAGAAAAAATTCAAATAGTATGAGAAAGTAAATACTTAAAGAAATAAAGAAACACCATAGATTGATATGCAAATGGCAAGCAAATGAAAACATGCTGGCACACTCGTGATTTTAGTAAAATGGAGAAGAAAATCTAGTTGAAAAGGTGACTAAATATAGTGTGAAAAAATATATATAAGAGTAAGTCCGAAACGGTTGCATACCATGTCATATAAAGTAGAGAAATCCTCTGATACAAATATCACAATTGTTGATAAAGATCTGGGTACAAAAATGTAAATAGCATTTAGGAGAACCACTTAGCTAAATCTGATATAAATAATAACTACATCATACATTGGAAGGACCAAGAAAAAACGAATAATGGAGTACGAGATCGATTACAAATCAGCACTTGAAGAATTGGTACAAAGTGAACTGCCACTTCGTATATGAATAAAAGTTCGTAAATGAACGGGGGGCATCAGAAGGACTCAAGTGTAACGAAGGGGGAAAAAACGATTCGGGTCACAAGACGGTTATCTCCTTAAGAGATAGGATAAGACCACAAAGCAACCCTCAGTTCTAAATAAAGGGCTAGCAAATGTAGAAAGATGCTCTTACCGAACTGTGAATAAATATGGAAAAGTCCTTGCGACACGTCCCGCGGTAAATCGCTAAGGACGCGATGGAGATCTCCGCATTAAATAACTGTAGTCCTTCCTCTGGTCGGAAATACAGAAACAGAGGAAGGACTGAATGGAGTGCGAGTGTCATAAGAAAATGGTGCCACCATTTTGAAAAGGCTAAAATGGCACGTAAAGCGTAAACATAAGAAAAAATAATGAATAAAGAGCGAAAAGGAAATAAAAAGACAGAGAAAAAAATAGGAATAAAAAAGAAAGAAAGAAAAAAAAAGAAATACTTATAAAAGATATTGCATGCTGGAGTTTTTCTATGGCTTTGTTGGTTTGATTTCAGCAAAATACTATTAAGTATTTTGGTGCATTTAGGACAAACCACTTGGAGGGGACTTTTTGGCATTGAATGCTTACAAGAGGGCTGATTTTAGATTGGGTGTATAGGCAGTGCTTAATTTGTGAAAAATAAAAAATAAGTGCAGATGCCCACATGTTTTCGCCGCCATTGGTGCTACTGACGTCGACCTCCATCACCATTGGCATTACCCACTGGCTGCATGGACTGTCCCTAAAGCACTGTGTATCACGTGATCTGAACTGCAGTGAGTGAGCCCACCTTTATCAAGTGGGTTTCCAGAGGTGGAAGGAGGAAGTGAGTGAAGGTAAGTGCCGAAATAGGTGGAAAGTACGAGTACGAGCGAGTAAATGTAAATACAGGACACTATAGTGCTGGTTCAAAAGGATAGAGAGAGTTTGTGAGTGAACTTGCAGTCCGAGAGACAAAGTGAATCAAAAGGAGAGTATATAAGTGGAGAAGAGATTTTCTGTGAGTTTCGGGAATACAATGTGTGAGTTCATCATGATATCTGACTTCACGTGACAGCCGTCTATACATTCTGTGACCCTCGTTTTTTAGGACTATCTCAGAAAGGCTGATTGAGCTTGTGCCAAATGAAAAAGGGCACTTCAGTATGTACTACCCTACCCTTGGCTACAAAGTTCTTTTTTTTTAGGCTTAAATAAGAAATGCAACTTTTTGGACCACCTGTGTCACCCCCCTCATATTTAAATTAGCATAAAACATTTCAAGTTCAAACTTTGCTTCAGAATAGTCAAATTTAGCAAACACCATCAACGTAGGACTTATTTAAAGATGTTGTTTCAATGAAAAATTGTATTGCGCCGTAACTATAGTCAGCATCACTATTTGGCATCCTCTGGTACTGTGTGCACTCTGCAGAATATCATGTTACCTTTGCACCATTTGACAAACCTTCATTTAACAGTGTGTTTATACCTAGAGTAGTATTATTTGGGCACCAAAGAATCATCTAATTTGATTTTGCACCAAATTGTGAGAGACAATCAGTTAAAATTGCATTTGCTTTATGTTTGCCACTGATCCATGGCAACTCTTCATTGGGGGTATTTCAACTCTCAAGTTGTGGTTGGAAGCCAGAGAACCTCTTCCCAATCAGATGCTGTTGCTGAGTCCTGGTTTCTTCAGCTGGACAGAACACAGAATGTAGGGGATGCGCAGGAAGCCCTTTGCTTTGTCCAGGGTGTGCAGGTTTGGTCATGCTGGTGGTTTATGTATGTTGCTAATCTCAGGCCACACACGTACCTTCTGGATCTGTTTGGTTCCGAGATGGTCAACATAAAACAACCTTCCTTTTCTACACAAGTAAAAGGGTTTTCCATCCAGACAAATACATCTGGCTTTAGGGCAAAGGAAAGGAACAGTTACATAGAACATCCAAAGAAGAGGGGAATAGCTGCTCTGAATACCCTTGACCCTATGGAGTACCTTACAACCAAATAATTACATACATACAGGAAGATGCAAAACCATGGTCCCCTCCTCTTATTTTTTTCAAACACTACTTATGCATATCACATACCAAAAGTGTGAAACAGTCCTGTCATAACACAATATACAGATGTAGACAGGGAGAAATGGTAAGCATTCTCCACACTTCGGTCCAGATCAAAAAGCATGTACCCCATGACTAATAACCAGCTGCCAATAAATGTTATTCACCATAACTTCCCTGTACACGCATAAAAGGAGAACATAGATATCAAAAGCAATGAACACAGCACAATAAACTGGAAGCCCAACTAAAAAGGGAGATTAATTCAGACCACAAGAGAATCCAAGGCATTACAGTCTCTCTGTAAATCCCCCCACCCCACCTGTAACAAGACTCCTACCTGTTTGTGTGAGCAACCCCTAAACTCACAGAGTGGTTGTTCAAAGTTCATGTAGTGATCCAGCCCCTTAGCCTATCTTTCAAGGGATGGACAAGAAACATTCCTCCAATCTTTGGCAATGTCTCTCTTTACCGCTACTAACTCCAGGTGCAGAAGAGTTGTCTGTATCTCTTAGAGTTGAGGTCCTCAGTGATGTGAAGCAATGTGAGTTTAGACTCTGTGCTTAGAAGCCAACCTAGCAACTCGCTAAGCGGTTTCAACATGCTATGCCATAATCACTTCAACACAGGACAAAACCAAATGGTATGTAAGAAGTCCCCTTCTTCCTGCCTGCATCATATGTAGTCTCGGGTGGGAACTCTCCAAAAGCGGCACATCTTAAAGTGGGTAATAGCAACTCTGTGTAATATTTTGACTTACACTGCAGGGCAATGACTGACACCTGGTGGCTATTCTTCATCTCTCTAATTGTTGTTCGCCAAGGGTCCAAGATCCCCTTTACATTCATCTCTGCGTAGATCAACTGTGTCTAGTGAGTTATTCACTGTAGAGCAATATATCAGAGAAACTGGCTTATGCCCAATCTTTCCCACCTACAATCAAGCCTCCAAGGGATAACATTTAGGATTCTCTTGCAGATTCTCAATGTAGGGGTGAAGGACATGGTAAAGCTGAGGATAGTGGAGAAATTAGTGGTTATGCAAATTAAAGAAGACTTGTAACTGTTCAGAGGAGGCCATATAAGTTCCCACTATCACATCCCCCAGCTTGGAGGCACCTATGAGATCTCAACCCTGAAAACCCAGAAGGGTACCAATGTTTCTCAGTGTGGTACCTAACTGCAGTGGAATCAATCAAGTAAGCCTTCTGCGACACTCCAAATCCCAGGGATTCTCCCTCATAAGTTCCACAACTTGACATGTCACCATTGGAAATGACTGTGGAATAAGGCAGCCCTGAAGATAGTGGAAAAAGTGGACATCGTCCATTGCCCAGCTCCCTGTGGCAAAAACAAGGTCTGACTGCAAAGATTATAGCCAATGATCAGTCATCAAGAGATATGCTGCTGTTATTGTAGGATTGGACATTCACAGCCCCCAGGCCATCATCAAATGGTGATTTATGACATTTACTTATTGCGATCCATGGGGCCCTGCCATTCCATAAGAAGCTCTGAACCAAGAACGTGATACATTTGAAAAAAGAACAAGGTGTCTTAAATGGATAATGTTGCAGTTGAAAAGGAGCTGTGTATGTGACCCCATTTTAAAAACGGCAGCTCTACCTATTAGAGAGTGGGGAAGAGGCGACCAGAACATAAGGACTGCTTGCAACCTAGGGACCTGATTAATAATGTTGTGCTGCCAAACCCTGTGCTCATCCATGGTTATGTAAACCTCCAGCTATTTAAAACCTTTAGGGGCTAATGTCAGTGACACAGTCCTTGTCAAGTCTCTTGGGAACAACCCAAATCATAAATACCAGCGACTTCAGCATAGATGTTGAGACCGGTGAAGCTTATAAAGATATGTAATATTTGAAGGACCTGCACACCAGATTCATTGAGATTTCGCAGAAATATTAAGAGATCATCTGCGTTAAGTGAAATTCTGTCAGAGATACCCATCATCCACCCAGACTCCCTCACAAATGCATTAACATTAAGCCATGCCTAGCGGGCTGAATGGGTAGCGCGAAAAGAAGGGGCAAGGAAGGGGAAACCTGCCTCGCCCGCCTTCTAAATGGTAAATTAATCAGAAAGTTACACACCGATATAAACTCCAGCACACAAACCAATGTAAAGAAGATGGACAATGCGTATAAAAGTAGTACCAAAGTTGGCTTTGCAGAGGATCACAAACCAGTAATCTCAAGCCACTGAATCAAAGGCCTTCTCGAAGTTGACCATGAAAAGTGCTAAACAGACTTGCAGCTGGTCGCCCATAGCCAGAACATTTTGAAGCGTACAGATGTTATGTCTGGTTGATCTCCCTGGCATGAACCCGCACTGGTCATGGTTGATCAGAGAGTCAATCACCGTCAGCAGGCGTGCTGCCAGAATCTTGGTGAGCAACTTCACCTCCAAGCTGATGGAAGAGATAGAATGGTACTACCTGCACTGGTCAGCGAGAGCCCCTGGTTTTGAGATCATAACAAGCCTGACGAAGATCATGTGACAGGACTCCTCCAGTATGTGCCTCATCAAACATTTCTTCGAGTTCAGAGACAGAGTTGGAGGCTGTACACCTAAAAAAAATGCTCCAGAAGTCCAATAGGACGTGGTGACTTCACCCTCTGAAACGTAGATAAAGCCTTGGCTAGCTCCTCCTCTATGATTGCTCCTTCTAGCTGAGCTTTCTAGAAAAATGAAAGCGAGGGTATGGGTAGGTTAGAAACAAAGTGAGCTAATACCAAATGACCTATAGGATTACGTTGAGCATAGAAAGCTGAATAATGGAAGGCAAATTCAGCCAGAACTCATGCGCCAAGCACCATCCGTCGACCTGTGCCACAGATCGTCGCTATATGCGTAGGATATTTCCATTGCTGGCATAACCAATTAAACAATTTAGAGGCCTTGTTAACCCCTGGGAGACTTGACTCTGTGTGGACAGTCCGGCTAACCTTGCCTCTCCCAGGAGAAGTTGACAAATCCTATTTTTGAGATGATTGATACTACACTGGACCTCCACATTGTGGGAGATTCCATCTCCAATAGAGTAACTTCAGGATCATTCCTCTCTAACAAAAGCTGATTATTACAACTTGGCAAGTAACTAATGCATCTACCATGGGTCTGTGCCTTTAAGGCCTGCTAAAGGGTGACCTAGCAAGCAACGAAGCCAACATTCTGAGTAAAGGATCCATCTGTCTCAGTAAGGGCAAGTGTGCGGGATCAATCAGCCACCAATCACCCATATTAAAAGGAGTACCACATTGGGTTTATCTCTGTCCCATAATAGTTCCTAGGAGTCTAATTGTAAAAAAAATGAACAATAATGTAGGTCATCTATTAGGGGACTCATGACACAATAAGGGAAACATAATGGGCTAGACAGAATCAAAAACATAAGAAGTAGGATGTTGCATGGATACCAAGCCGGGGATTTTTGTCCCTATGCTACTACTAAACATTATAGTGCACCTGTTAGCCATAGAGGCTTTATACATTTGGAACAGAAACTCTAAATTAGGGAGAAACCCACCCCTCATTTACCAAAGTACTACTCAGAAATGGCACTTGCACACTGGAGAAATCATATGGCACAGTCAAGTCAGACTAGGCAGTCTCCCTACTGGAGTGAAAAATAAAAGGCCGGTATCCCTAACGTTTGATCAGCTACAACCATCTGTTAATCATGCCATGGCCTGGCCATGGTGATAACATTTGACTGTTGTAGGAAATTGGATTATTAGTTGAGAAGGTTAAAAGCCTAAATCAAATAATAAATCAAATCCTTCTTATGGTGGACTACAAAAATCAATAAATTAACCTGTGCTTAAACCTCTGGTATCCTTACACAAAAGCAGTCAGGCTTAAGATAGAAGAAATGTATAAAGCATTTATGCAGCACACGAACATTTATAAAGTGAAAACACAACACTAGAAAGAACCCAAACCAACTTTAAAAAAAGTAATTTTTAATTAATAAAATGGCACCCAAAATAACAAAAATACAGTCAGTAGAACTGGAGGTATGAAGGTATGAGTTTTTAAAGTTTTAGGTCAAAATAGTGCCAAAAAGCACCACTTGCGATCACAAATTCAGGCTAACCGGGGTGGAGCATGGGTCGGATACAGGGATGAGGTTAGTCTGGCTGAAGAGTTACCTTCTCATGTCAGATGAGAACGGTGGAGTTCACATCAGCAGGTGCAGGAAGGAGGCTTTGGGCAGACGGAGCAGGTGTGGCGTCACAGAAGATCACTGCTGTATTATGAAGAGCTGGTCATCGCTGGAAATTAGCGTTGGTGTTCCATGCAGGCTGTGAGGTGGGCATGAAAAAAAGTTTCACTAGACAGTGATTGTGGACAGTCGTTGTCAGCGCAAAGAGCTCTGGGTGGCAGCCCTTGTGGGCAAGCGAATCTCAGTGCAAAGCGGTCAATTTGCAGTCATAAGGAGCCCAAAACCTCTGTAGTTTCACTTTCTCTTCAGGAGGATCTGACATGAGTGCCAGCCAAGGGTCCAGGTCCTGGGGGACAACCTCTTGAGGATCAGAACCCACTCCATACTGAAAGGGGCTGACCCACACCACACTTTCTCTATGCATATCTTATTGCTTTTTCTGAAGTATTGATGACATACGTGTATACATGTATACATGTCCATCAGAATGAGAGAAATTGAGGACATCACTCCTGTGTCAGGAACTTTCCACCCTTCAACCTTCTCTAAATTTGCTGAGCACAAGAAACCATCTCCTAATCTGAAAGCATTGTACATTTGTAAATACAAATGATTTGTATGCAAAGTTAATGTAGTTGTGTTTACTGACGTTTAATGTCATAAGACCCTCTGTTGTGAGCATTGGTATCGGCTTGTCAAAATGCTAGGAGTAGCTGAAGTGACATCACAAATCCCTTGACCTCAGTGACATCATAGGTCCTCCCTAATGTGTTTTGTTTTGCTGGGCGGTGGCTGAATATATTATTTCACAGCTGGAGGTGCAGAACTGCCCATGCATGAGGGGCCTGTCATTGTGCATAAAGTATCTCAAACTTCCCACAGTATTGGTCCTCACTGGTGTTTTGTTTTGCTGGGTGGTGGTGGACAATGGGGACTCCAGGTCCCATATTACATTGTGCAGGGAGGCACAGAACTTCCTGCACTGTGACCTCTGGAAGGGCCTGTCATCGCTCATAAAGCAGCTTTAGTCTTCCAGCAGTGTAGTCCATGCGTAGGCTGCACACAGGTAAAGCCAGAGCCAAGGACATGCCAATCCATGCCCGCCAGAGCCCGAAGGAGGCAGGACTGGGCACAACCCTGAGATTTCATCTTTCACAGTTGGCGTGTTTTGCTGTTATTGGGAGTAACTTCTCAGTTTGTTGAGTGATTTGAAGAGGAAGAGGAAAGTGGACTCCCTCAATGTGGCTGATAATTGACTAAGGACAAGTGTTGCAGTCTTATCCTTTTTGAACAATGCTGTGGGGGTGTTGTCAGAAGAAATTTTGAGTGCTGAAGATCAGTTGTCTCAAGCACATTTGGAGTCTATTCAACATGGGGGGCAAATGGAGAAATTTCCTAGGGCCATTGTGGTGGAAAAAGCACATGTCTGAGGTGGTTCTTCGGACTGTCCTACCTTGCAGGAGAGGGCTGATTTGTTGGCTAGTGAGATATGCCGTCAAGATCAGGGCAGCATTGAACCCCAAATTGATTGCAGCAGGCAGGGGGCTGCTAGGATGAAAAGCAAAAAGGGGTCTCCATTGTGTGCATCTCAAGCATATAATAAACCAAGTGGGGGGGCAACATGGGGACTCTGGCTCCTGCTGTGACACCTCCACCTGACCTCCGTTCCTTTCAGGATTTTTTCTTAAAGCTGGAGTTACATATTTCAACAACATTTAAAGCTCTTGTTAACCGAATCTCTAAGCTGGAAGGGGTGGTGGAAAAAATGGGAGGAGATACAGCAAGGTCCATTCTTGCTTATTCATGGTATATGACCGGTAATACAGGTTGAAGAAATTAGGGAAGCTGTTATTTCACTGCCATCAGGGAAGGTGCCCTGCACGGCACAGACATGGTCCCCTGTAACTTGTTCAAATTATTGGTGGATCTCTGGGCACCCACTGTGACACAGCATATAAATGCAGCACTCCTTGGCTTCATTCCTACTGGTTGGCACTACTCTGTGATCATGCCCACATTCAAGAAGGGGAAAGATCTGACCCTGCCTGCTTCCGACCAATTTCTTTGGTAAATACAGAAGTTAAGATAATTGGTCAGGTGATCATGGAATGTCTCACTAGCTGGGTCAAGAAGCATGACATTTTGTCCGATATCCAGTATGGTTTAGACCGGGGAGGGGCTTTGGGCTGAGCTGAAGTCGATGAGAGTAGAACCTGCATTTGTTGCATTTTTGAGAGACTTACATGAAGGTTTAATTACTTCAATAAGATATGGGCCTAGTGACTAACTTTAACCTGAGGAGAGGAGTCCGACAGGATGCATCTTGTCTCCTTTTCTTTTTGTTCTACATATTAATCGTCTCGAATCGTTACTTACTGAACATGGCCTGGATGTCCTGAGAGTGGGTGATAGATTTATAACCACTCGCTTATACCCAGACGTTTCTCACATGGTACAGGGCCTTCAGTGTGTTAGATGTCTTTTTCGATTTTATGGACAGTCTTGACCTGTCAATTAATTATAAAAAATCCCATGTGATGTGATGGTGGTGAGCCATAGGAATACTAACATGAAAGAAAAAAAAATTGTTGGAAAAGGTAATCAAATAAGTAGGGTAGAAAATTATTCCTACCTGGGCATTCTACTTGACTCATGCTGGAGCTGGAAGCCACTGACCAAGAAGAATGCAATATGCTTTAAAAGGACCACAGTGGGCATTCTGGAATGTTCTCGATTACTAGGCCAAAAACCAATCAAGATTTTGGGGGAAGCCTTCAGGGCCAAATGCATACCAGTAGCAAGCTTTGTCTGTTTTGTTGGAGGGTATGTCCCGATTAAACAGATCCAGACAGTGGACAATATGGTTCTGAGGGGTCCTCTGGATGTCCCACAGGGTATACCCTTGGAGGTTGCCCATGAAGAACTTGGTCTGGGCTACATTACAGACCTGATACAACTCTTACACCTTTTGCTTTGGTTAAATATTTGGCTGAAGGAGGATTTGAAGCTAAATAAGTTAATTATCCAGGTCTGTCTGGGTCTGGGTAACATGCTGCGCATACCCTGGTTGCAAAACATTCTGAAGAATTTGAAAGAGCTTGGTAGACCAGAACTCTTTAATGAACTGGAGAGAATAGCTAAAGAAGATATTGTGTGGCCAAAGCAGGATTTTTATGCAAGGGCAACAGCGGGCCGTGAGGAATCTGCTTTTGCAAGAGCTATGTCCAACAGTATTTTTGGTGAAGACGGTCAGTGAGATGGAATCTCCTCTTTTTTGGTAATGTCCAGTCATCATCGGCAGTTGTTGATGTATTTTAGACAGGGCATGTTCCATCAGCTGCTGTATCCTAATGGCTGTTGTTTTCAGAAGCCCAATTCCCCATTTGTGTGAGTGTGATAATATTTCTGCCTGCGATATGTTCACATAATTTTTATTTTCCCAAAATGTAACATACTGCGACACAACGCAGTAGGCCGCTCTTGCTGTCCATGAGTTATAGACAGGCAAGACTTGCTCTTTCATGCTTGCAGTTTTTTTTATCAACTCCAGGTATTTGTTTTTATGCGTCTGAATTTTTATCAAGTGTTTTAAAAATGTATGTATGAGGTTCTCTTTCTGCAAGATAAGTGAGGGTTTCTGTATGTGATCATGCTTGATATATTGTTTTATTTTGATGAGTCTTGTACGATATTGTGGTTTCTAGTGATGTTTGTAGTTATTGAGTTTGTATTTGTTTGCTGTTTATTATTAACTGAAAATGTACTGTATGCTTCTCTTCTGATTTTTTTCGTGAAATCAAATAAAATTGTTACTGACTGACTGATTGCCATCATAGGACTTTTGTGTTTGACGTTAAGAACCCCATAATAAAACACAGCAGTTCTTAACACAAATGCTAATTAGAATACATTAGCTGTATTTTAATTAGGATGCTGACATGATATGCCAGGGAAACACTCCACATTTCTTTTCTTTTTACTGGAGAATGTTGTGCTACAAAATGAAAAAAATGAACACAGCTGTGGGGAGGGCAAGAACATTTTTGTGGTAGCACACAAGGCCGCCTAATCAAAACGTACTCATGGCTCCCAACAGGCCCTCTCTGATGATCCTCACATAATTGTCTGGCAACAGCTGCACTGTAAAGCCAGACCATAACAATGTAATCCCATTGGAAGCAGCAGAACATAAACTGTACTTATAAGGACTTCTTATATGTTTTCCTGGGACTTCTTTTGCCACCTCTGAGGCGAGGGTTAGCAGGGAGCTAGTCAGGTGTCAGTACAGTGACTCCTAAAAGACATTCTTGGGTGTGGGACTTGCTCCTTAGAAAACAATTGCATTCATCATATTTTCATTTGACTCCATTCCGTGGCTTGTTTTTCACAAATACTGCCCTCCTAACAGCTGGACCTCCTGCCCCACATTATTTATTTTCTTAGCTTGTTATAATGTTTGGTATATAAGTCTAGCTTCTTACTGGATGCTTCTTCTTTTCCTTTTTTTTTAAAACATTTTTTTATTGATTTTTAACAAACAACTCCTATGAGTGGTGAAGAGCATTGAGCAAAAAGACACAAAGAATGGCAGGTGAACACCATGGCAATAATGTACAGAAAGATAATACAAAAACATGTCACAGCAAGTCTGTCTCTGAGTGCCTCATCCAGTAAATGAACTGTGCATATCCCCATGTACGGCTCATGGCCCTGTTGGACAGGGCTCCAGCTGTATTCCGCTGTATTCAGCCCAATCTTTCCAACTCTTGTGGTGTTTCTGGGGGCATCCCTGAACAAGGTCGATTGGGTGTTCCAAGCTCATACAAAAATCGATGCCTGTGGCCCAGCTCCCGAAAGGCATTTGCTATATCACCTTTTGCTGTTATCAGACCCAACCAGAGCAAATGCCCTCTGATATCTATTGCTTTCCATATCCTTCGTACTATGCAAAAGGGTGAGCTTAAGATCCATTGGTATTTTCCAGTTTCTTCTTTTCTTCAGCCTATTATTGCTTTAAATTATTTTCTGTTGAGAGGATCACCTCTGTAGTGCCCTTATGGTTGAAACGCTATGGACACACATGCAGCTAGATGAAGCAAAACTCATATTTCTCTTGAGGTTGAAATTGTTGACACACACACACACAGTTAGACTCTCAGACCATATATTTTTAGGAAATGTATTACCCAGTTCTGATTTAGATATTTTTATGTGTATACACTGCCTTTTGCTTCTTGTGTTCTTAATTTGAGTACTATTATGATTTTAATTTAGAAGTAAATAAAAAAGCTGTAATTGTTGGTATCCCACAAATGTTTTTCTAAATGAGTGCATAGTGGACCTCTGTGTTTATAATGTTAGTAAACAAGATATCAATATAATAAACATGACATGGGGTTCATTATGACTTCGGCGGACGGTTTTCACCGTCCACCGAAGTCCTGTGGGCAGGTTGCCGCCAGTGCGGCTGGCTACCTGCGTGTCCCATAAAGAGTTACCGGCTGGGTCAGTGGGCGGCCCAGCGTGGAATGGCCTACAGCATTGATGCCAGCGGCAATGCTGTAGTGCGTACGGTGCACCAGTACCTATTACTATGTACACTGTCTGCAAAGCAGGCAGTGAACATCGCGACGGGACTGGCCAGGGGGGGCCAAGTGCATGGGCATGGGCAGTCCTGGGGCACCCTGCATCCCATCTCCACCAGTCTTTAAAAGCAGGTGGAGAGGGAGGTCGTAATCCTCAGGGTGCTGCTCCCCTGGAGGAGAACTGGAGCTGCTGGCAGTCCCACCGCGGCATGACCACCACAGTCATAATGTGGCAGTCAGACCGCTGCCAAAGCAGTCAGACCACCGCTTTGGTGGCAGTCAGACAACCACTGTGACCATGGTGATCTGAAGACTGCCAGGGTCGTAATGACCCCCATAGTGTTGAGCATGGAGTCAAGGTGGGCAAACAAGAACAGTATTAATTATAATGATTGTTGGACTTGGCCCCTTTTGCAGGGTCATCCCCAATCTTTTTGCATCCTTCCTCCTATTTTTTCTGACCTGATATTGTTGGCTTTAGGACTCTGGGCACCTTACCACTGCTAACCAGTGCTAAAGTGCATATGCTTTGTGTGTAAATTGTATTGTTGATTGGTTTATTCTGATTGGCATTTTTTGATTTACTAGTAAATCCCTAGTAAAGTGCACTAGAGGTGCCCAGGGCCTGTAAATCACATGCTGCTAGTGGGCCTGCTACACTGGTTGTGTCACCCAAATGAGTAGCCCTGCAATCATGCCTCTGACTTGCCACTACAGTGTCTCTGTGTGCAGTTTTAAACTGCCAATTCGACTTGGCAAGTGTGACTACTTGCCAGATCTAAACCTTTCCTTTTCATACATGTAAGGCACCCCTAGGCTAGGCCCTAGGTAGCCCCATGGGAGGGTGCAGTGTATGTTTAAGGTAGGACATATGCTGATGTGTTTTATATGTCCTAACAGTGAAATACTGCCAAATGTGTTTTTCACTGTTGCAAGGCCTATCTAATCTCATAGGTTAACATGGGGGCTGCCTTTAAAAGTTATTAAAGTGGAGAGTCCCTTTGGGAGCAGATAGACATGTGGAGTTTAGGGCCTCTGCGCTCACAATTTAAAAATACATCTTTTAGTGAGGTTGGTTTTGAAATTGTGTGTTTGAAAATGCCACTTCTAGAAAGTAGGCATTTTCTTGCTTAAACCATTCCATGAATCTGCCTGTTTGTGGATTCCCTGTCTGGGTCAGTTTGACAGTTGGGCTGTTTGCACCTCTCCTCTGGACAGTGGCACAAAAGGAGCTTGGGTGTACCCTGCATATCCTGATGAGCCATCTGTGCTGGGAGGGAGAGGAGGAGTGGTCACTCACACCTGAAAGGGCTGTGTCTGCCCTCACACAATGCAGTCTCCAAACCCCCTGATGTGTGTCTGGGGCCTGGCCTGGGCAATGCAGGATCTTACAAACAAGAGAGACTTTCCTTTGAAGTTTGCCTACTTCAAAGGCAGAAAGGGGTATATGTAGTGGACCCAAAACCCCTGAAAATCAGATTACTTCTGGAACCATGAGGAGCCTCTGCCTGGGAGAAGAGCTGGAGAAGCTGTAGAGGAGTACTGCCCCTTTGCATGTGACTGTGCTTTGCTAGGTTGGCCGGCAGTAGCTGCTTCTACCTGAGAGAGGACAAAGACTGACTTTTGTGTGACTTCCCACTGGTGAAGAATCTCCAAGGACTTGAACTGAGCTTGCCTCGTATTTTTGAAGTCTCAGGGACAACAAGGACTTCTCTCTGCCAGCACTTGCTCATTCTGCTGAGAGTCCTGCCTGCCAAGTGGTGACCTAACCTATCTCTGGGCCATTGAAAGGTGCAGCTGGTGGGAAAGGACAGAAATCCACGCAAAGATCCCCTTGCAGGGAAACTTTGGACGCACCACCCGCCTTGTGGCTGCTAAACGATGCACCGCCGGCCTAACGGCTAAAATCGATGCTCCACCTGCATTGG
Source organism: Pleurodeles waltl (assembly GCF_031143425.1). NCBI lineage: Eukaryota > Metazoa > Chordata > Amphibia > Caudata > Salamandridae > Pleurodeles > Pleurodeles waltl. The sequence goes on along the minus strand of NC_090444.1, from coordinate 1,413,076,818 downwards.
GGCAGGGAGATCGGCGCAGGGTGGCTTGAGAAACTACGTGTAACACCCGCAGCAGCTGCTAACAACGCAAGCCCTCACGCAGCGTGGTTTCTTGACACTGCGAGACCGGATTTCAGCACAACATCGCTAGGTGTGGAAAATGAACGCGAAGCCTGCCCGGACCCGAGGTGCCTGTCCGGGATTGACGCATCGCTCTGTTGCTGGAGGGAAGAAATTACGCACGCCAACCTGACTGAAGGAGGAACGACGCATAGTGTTGCTTGAGAGTGAGGAATCGACGCATCGCTGGCCTTTTCCAATGCACGCTCGCCCGTGCAGCTTTATTTTGACACTACCCAGGTACTTTTGAGCAATAACAACATTCTCACTGTTTTCTAAGGATTAAGACTCTTAGGGGGTCATTTTGACCCTGGCGGTCCGAGACCGCCAGGACTAAAAGGACGGAAGCACCGCCAACAGGCTGGCGGTGCTTCCAGCCCTATTACGACTGCGGTGGAAGCCCTGCGGTCGCACCGCCGGGGCCGGAGGTTTCCCGCCGTTTTAGCCAGCGGTGATAATCCACCAGGGCAGCGCTGCAAGCAGCGCTGCCCTGGGGATTATGACACCCCTACCGCCAGCCTGTTTCTGGCGGTTTGCACTGCCAGGAAGAGGCTGGCGGTAAGGGGTGTCCTGGGGCCCCTGGGGGCCCCTGCACTGCCCATGCCACTGGCATGGGCAGTGCAGGGGCCCCCTAACAGGGCCCCGGCCAGCTTTTCACTGTCTGCATAGCAGACAGTGAAAAGCGCGACGGGTGCAACTGCACGGCCGCAACACCGCCGGCTCCATTAGGAGCCGGCTCCTATGTTGCGGCCTCATCCCCGCTGGGCCGGCGGGAATGTCATAATGGGGGCCGGGTGAGTGCGGTCGCATTGGCGGCCGCACAGCGGTAGCCGCCCGCCAAGGTCGTAATGACCCCCTTATTCTTTTCAAAATTCATATCTTGACTTGTGTATGTTGGATTTTTGTCATTTTGCTCTAGATAAATATTACCTATTTTTCTAAACCTGTGTTCTGTCATTTTGTAGTGGGTTCACTGGGTTACTTTGTATGTTGGTACAAATACTTTACACATTGCTTCTGAAGTTAAGCCTGCCTGCTCGTGCCAAGCTACCAAGGGGGTGAGCGGGGGTTACCTGAGGGTGTTTCTCCTTTACCCTGACTAGAGTGAGGGTCCTTGCTTGGACAGGGGGTAACCTCACTGCCAACCAAAAACCCCATTTCTAACAATGATAACACTGGGTGGAGGGAAGCACTGGAGAGAAGGTAGCTTCTATGATGCAACATGTCAACAGAGTCTGTCTGGAGTAGAAGAGTTTGGGAATAAAGTGTCTGTGTGTCGACGCTCGAAGGTTAGGAGCTAGAACACATGGAAAACAGAGGCCTAGGTTGATTTCAATTGCAAAGATGAAAAAAGTTAAGATTTAGAGATTCGTTTATTTAAATACATGAAACTTAATTTTTTCAGTGTTGATATTGTTAAAGTTTGATAGGAATGCATTTGATATTTTTAATACAATTGCATTTGATTCCCAATTAGGGCCCAAATTTAAATAGATGTTGTATCAGGTTTGCGTTACTTTTTTTAACGCAGGCCCAATTCAACGTCTGCTGGTTGGCTTTAGAATCCAGAGCAAATTGCAATTTGCCTTGGATTGTAAACCAAAGTAGCATAATGCAGATAAATAGACTGTTTTGTATTACTTTGTGTTAAGGGGGCGTTCCATGGGTGGTGCATAAGTGTTGCAGTAAACCACCCGTGTGTTTTGATGCAAATCCCGATCTACAAAGAATTGTAGATAGGATTTGCGCCAAAACCCTGTGCCTACCTGAAACAAGCATAACAACGAGAAATGTTTTCTTCTCGTTTTTTCCTCCTTGCATATGTCCTGCATTCTATGGCACACATACAAAGAGGAACATGCTTTAAAGTGTAGTTTTTGTACAGGCTGGAAATCCTTCCTGCACCAAAACTATGACTACAGTGCAGACACTCTTGCATTGTAGTGCAAAGGTGCCTGCATTGGCAGGTGTGGCACAGTTCTGCTCTCTCTGTTTCACACAACTTGCAACTCTTTGTAAATCTTACCCTGGAGCGACAAATAGTTTTGTTAGTTAAAGGTACAATTAAAAGTTCCGATTTTACATTCTTGTAACTTTTTTAATGTAAACTGTTAGTTCCTATTGTGTCTCTAGCACCTAATTTTATTATTTTTTTGTAACAGATTCCATTGGCATGCTCACCCTTCCAGCTGTAAGTACTGAATATATGAAGAAGAATCTTTGAGGCTGTACATATGAATTTGAGTTCACCACTGATTATTTCAAAAGAAGATATTCTTATGTTGTTACTTAATTTACCGCCACATTATGAGTAACATATCCCTCGTGTGTTTTATTCATGCTCAATTCTCAAATCTGTAGGTTTTCACAAACCCATGATTTATAATTGTAATTTACATATCATGTTTGCGTCACCTCTCCTTTTTGATGACACTTTCAGTCGTTTTGGACTAGCAGGCCTGTTCTGCCCACAAATGTTTCAAAGAGAATGGAAGGCCTAATTTCCAATGGTTTTTAGTATTTGCAAACTATCTGACTCGGTAAATCAGAGGGTTTTCGAATGCTAAAACTCTTAAATGTATTAAACCCATTTAACAATTCGGAAAAGGTTTTCCAAATTGGTAAATGGGGTTTAGGGAATTGTAACATGCTCTTAGACCGTACACAGCTCAGAGAGTGGTGGTGACTATTCTTTTTATTAGGCGCATGATTATAGTGTGCACAAAAATGAAGGGCAAAAGTAAAACAGTCAAGTGAATAAAATCCAGAATCCTTCCCTCTTGACCTCGCTGATTTCGACTCTCCAGGAGTCACGCTTTACAAGAGCCTTCTCTGTGCTACACTGGTGACCCTCGGAAGAATACAAGAGTCTCTGGGGAACACTTACTACTTTGTTTGTTTGATCCATCACCAACGCCGAATTTAGTGAGCACGTAGTACTTTTCCCACTACGTCAAAAATTATAACAGACCGACAGCCTATATAAGACGTGGAGTAAATGTCATTGCCATACAAGATGTACAAGTAGGTAATAGTACCATAAGTAGTGTGAATGCATGTAAGTATCAGGTAAACATATAGGTAATGTGCATAAAAATAAATACATGAATAAAGTGTGTATGTATGGTATTGTCTAATTGCATATTAATTCACCTCCCTTCTTAACACATGGACATTCATAAAGATCAAAATCCTGCAACTTGGCAGGAAGATTATTGGGATGGGAACACCTGGCTAGGGTCCAAACAAGTCCATTGACAACCATAGTTTGTTCATTTTATTCCCTACTATCTTTGGACTTAGTGATGGAAACCTCATATTCTAGATGTGCCATTTGATCCTAATTAGGTTGAACTGCACTCATACGTGCTGTGAGATTTGCTTTGAAACATCTGTTGTTAACATGGAGTCAGGTTCATCATAACCAGAACTCATGCAAAAATATATCTTTGCTTGAGTGTCACTGATGGGCATCACGCTACTTCTATTCCACAACCCTCTTCTGGACAATAAAATAGATGTTTTCTTTACTTTGAGAATTTTGACAGGTTCAGAAAATTTAGATTTCTCTTTCAGAGTTCTGAAAGGTTTTGTAATCAGCACCCTTCCACCCTCCTCAACAGCTCTCTCCTTCACAATATTTTTCTCATCAAAATATTTACATTGGTACTCTTGTTTCTTTAATCCCATTTTCCTTACATTACTCAACCGTTCCTGATCATGTTCCACATGCTCTTTTTTGTATGAAACAACATTATGCATCCAACCAGGAACCAAGTTGAATCTGGCTTCCCTTCCCCTCAACAAAGTAAAAGGAGAAATACCTGTGGTACATTGTGGAGCTGTTAAATACACCAGACCAGTCATGGCTCAAGGGAGTTACAAGGGACAGAGCGCAAAGGGAGCGGGTTTAGGGGGTAGCTGCTGGGGGGGAATATTAATAACAAAAAACAATAAAATTAAAAAGAACACCTACCTACGTGCTGCTACTCCTCTGTCCTCTTAGCCGGCACTGGATCGCAGTCTGCCCTGCGGCCAATCCTGATGCTGCTTAGAGCGCCCTGACTGGGCACTCCCAGGCAGACTGGGAGCCTGTGGCTGCTCTCTCCAGCCCAGTAACACAGTGCAACAGAGAGAGCACAGTGGTCATGTGTGTTTGGCTGGCCTGAGACGGCCGGCCAAAAAAACATGCGCACTGAGACGAGTGCACAGTGCACTCCCCTTATCCCTGTCATCCCACATGGCCCCACCCCTTTCACAATGAAAGGACTATAAACATAGTTTATTATCCTTTCATTGTAAAAGGTTTGCAGCTTCTGCTCCTGGTAGGGGCACTCTTCCGCCATAGTGGAGGAGCCTCCACTGCACCAGGCCTTTTTTTTCTAGGAATTCAAACACATCCAGGCCTGATGAGTGGGCAGTTTTTACCGCATCCTTTAATAATCAGTTGTTTCTTTCCACTCCTGGAGCATTTTCATTCTTCGTAAGAAACAATGCTCATCAAGGTGAACAGATCGTTGGACCCTGCATAGAGTGTGGTAAAACCCCAATTAAGTTACACAGTGGCCCTGATTCTAACTGAGGCGGGCGGCGGTAGCCGCCCGCCTCGCGGGAACCGCCATATGGTCGCTCCGCGGTTGAAAGACCGCGGAGGCCATTCAGGCTTTCCCGCTGGGCTGGCGGGTGACCGCCAGAAGGCCGCCCACCAGCCCAGCGGGAAACCCCTCCCCACGAGGAAGCCGGCTCCGAATGGAGCCGGCGGAGTGGGTATGTGCGACGGGTGCAGTGCCACCCGTCGCGTATTTCAGTGTCTGCATAGCAGACACTGAAATACTTAGTGGGGCCCTCTTACGGGGGCCCCTGCAGTGCCCATGCCATAGGCATGGGCACTGCAGGGGCCCCCAGGGGCCCCGCGGCACCCCCTACCGCCATCCTGTTCCTGGTGGGAGACCCGCCAGGAACAGGATGGCGGTAGGGGGCGCTCCGCCGCCATGGAGGATTCTAAAGGGCAGCGGAAAACCGTCGGGAGACCGCCGGTTTTCCGCATCTGACTGCGGCCGAACCGCCGCGGTCAGAATGCCCTGCGGGGCACCGCCGGCCTGTCGGCGGTGCTCCCGTCGACCCTGGCCCGAATGACCCCCAGTATGTCCAATGTGGCCATACAAGGACAACTCCAGTCAGAAAATAAAGTTAAATAATTTATTACAAACGTAAGCTCAAAGTCATGTACTTTGAAGAAAAAATTATAAAGATATAGGATCACCAAGGGTTGCACAAGGTGACAAAATAAGTTCAGGCAAACTAACATTAGTGAAGCTAAGCATTCAATAAGAAGAGTACAAAACATTAACAGAATTTTCTTAGATACAGAAATTAAGCTTTGCTCAGTTTTGACAATCATCAAGTCAATTTTAATCAGCAGAGTTAATATTTAGCTGGGTGCAAAAAAAAAATACAGTTATCAGACCAGGGAAATACATGTGTAGGGTGAACACAAACAGGCAAAAGACAATAAGAACAAAAGAGCAAAAATTATTTGGAAAAAGGTGATCTTGGGCAAAAAGCTACTAACTACTGTAAGCAAAAGATAGGAAAAAAAGGGAAAACATCTGCATGTCAGAAGGTTGATGAAGAGTCTTCTGTAGGGTTAGGAGAAAAAAAATCTCTAAGTCTCAGCAGGACTTCTCAAAGGGGCGAAGCAGAGTAAGATACCTCTCCAAGGGGCACAGCATTCAGGAATACATGAAGAAGGGGGTCAGCTTCTCATTTTCGGCAGGGTGCTCAACAATCTGACCAAAGTTCAAGTGGTCAATAACATATTAAAGTTCATACAGCAGTCTGATTCACTCTGGGTGGCAATCCATATTACATTCAAGGGGCATCCAATACAAATCGATCACACGACAAGTTGAAACATCAACACATCTTCCCAGGTCTTTACCTATTTTTTCACAGGTATTTAAATCTTTAATCATTAGAAATTCAATATCTTTTCAATCCATTCTATTAGCCTAGAGTCTATATTACTGTAATAAACAACATGGGAAGCCCATGGATAAGAAGAGACCATGGGTTCAACATATACTTATTAAAGAAACAATGGTCCTTATTTAAGACCTAAAAAAATACATATATGCATGCGGGAGAACAATCATACCCATATGCACAGTCCAATCAACACAAGATATATTTTATTAATAATTAATTTAACCAAAGACGTCAATTTTGACACCGTGACCCCATGCAAATTGCTCATCACATAAATAAGGGCTATGTTGTGTCTGTTTAATTGTAACTTATCAGATACATTTATTTTTGTCACAAATCTGCCTGAGTCTCTTCTTAGTGATCATGTTTTCCCACTTACATTTCTTTGTGTAATTTAATTGTTAATAACATATATCTTGTGTTGATTGGACTGTGCATATGGGTATGATTGTTCTCCCATATGCGTATATAGCTTTTTTTAAATCTCCTAATAAGGGACCATTGTATCTTCGATAATTAGAGAATACATAACATCATAATGTCAGTTTAATCCTTCAAACATTCAGTTTAATGTAAATACCACCTATGTCAAACTACAGTTGAATAAAATGCACATTTAAAATGACTTCTCAGTGTATCTTTTACATTCAAACTATTAGTAATTTGGTTAACATAATGCACAAAATGTCACATATAGATTCGTTCTGTGACATGAGGAACAGCACTAAACTCTTAACTACATCACCAACAAACCATTGGAAGAGGGACTGCACAATACAACCTGCATGCTTTAAGAAATGTTATACTTTCATTGGAAACAAAATGCAAGCTGTTGGCAATTACAATGCACTTGGGAGCCTCCTCCACTTTAAAAACACTTCTAAGAAATTGAAGTTCATTTTTGGTGTTTAGAGCATTCACAAAGGAAAACATATCCATTTAGAAAAATAGTCGATCAAGACAATGAGGAACCTCATGTCTGATCATAGCAAGAGGAAGGGACTGGCAAAGTCCAAGGCAACTTTGTCCCAAGCATTGGAAAGCAATGATACTGGACATAGCGGTTTTGTAATTGACTTCTACTGCATGTCCCATACGAAACACTAAGGACACTCATTGATATAAAAAGCTACCTGCTTGTCCATAAATAACCACCAGTAGTTCTGTTGAATTTTCTTGCAGGTGGCAGATATGACCAGTACCTCTCATGAGCAATTTTTACAATAAGATCATGCATCCCTGTGGGCGATATGAAGAGTTAATTTCTCATGCATAGTCTATTATCACATAAAAGCTCCAGTGAACTTTGAAGGAAGATTTTCAATTCCTCACACAAACCTTTCTCTCTATGCCAACCCTTTTCAATAAAGTCAAACACTTTACACAAAACCAATTCCTTCTCTGTGACTTGCAGCCATTCTTTCGGCGCCACGGAACCCACGCACCCATGAATCGCATCAGTGATTTCAACAATGCACTCACTTTCAAATTGGTTCAGAGATAGGTATTGGTAGAAGTGGCAGGCAATCTGCCTTGAAGTTTTTGTCTCCTTGAATTTGGACAGAAGCCTCAATAGTAAGGCAGAGGCTTTACCCAAACCATTGCCACTCAATAAGAACACCAAAGTCTTGTGACCTGTAAACACATCAAACACTGTTCTGTAGATGTAAGTTTTAAATCTTTGCATTGCCCAAACACATGGAAGAGCTTCTCACTCTATGGTACTGTAGTGGACCTTGGCTTCCTTAAGCATCCTTGAAGCAAATGCCACAGTGTTTTCCTTTCCTGATACACACCAATACCTTTCAGACTGGCGTCCGCAGTGAAAAAAGGTTTACCATTTGGCAAATAAGCATTCAGCACAGGCACATTAACCACCAGACGTTTCACTTTCTCAAATGCTTCATTCGGCTGAGATTACCAAACTTAGAACCTTTTTTTTTTTTTAGCAAGGTTCTCATTGGTTGTACAATTAGTGCATAATCTGAAATGAATCTAGTGTAGTATTCACACAAACCTAGGAAGGAACGTAAAGCATCTTTGTCAGTGGGAGGAGGCACCTTAACTGTGGCTTCCACATTGCTGAATTTTGGCTTGATTCAATCTCCAGATACGGCATGTCCCAACTTGTCGCACAATCAATTGTCATTTCTCAGGCTTAACCATCAAGCCCCTTTCCTGTAAAACACGTAGGGCCTGATTGTACCTCTGGTGGACGGGTTAGTCCGCTACAATGGTGACAGATATCCCATCCGTCGAAATATAAATCCCACTATTTCCTGTGGGATGTAGATTTCGGCAGATGGCATATTTTGAAGGAGTAACCCACCCTCTGAAACCTAAATCAGGCCCTTAGCACTTGATGTAAAATCTCTAGATGATGTTCTTTGGTCTTGGTGAAATTGAGGATGTCATCTTGGAATGTCTGTGTCATTTTCTGGAAGATGCTGGCCACTGACGGCAGGCCAAACAACAACAGAAAATACTTAAATACCCCAAAAGGTGTAACAAAAGTTGTAAATGCTTGAGATTCTTTACTCAGGGCAATATGGTGATGCACCAAGTACAAATGGGAGAAGTATTCAGCGTTCCCCACATTAGCTATCATCTCTTCTATGTATGGCAAATGGAGGCAATCCACAAGAATATTCTGGCTTAGTGACTGCAAGTCAATACAGAGTCTAAGATCACTCAAGCATTTCTTTGTCAAACCGACTGGCGAAACCCAATCAGAAGAGTCAGAAAGTAGAATTACTCCTTCAGAACACAATGGGGGTCATTACGACCCTGGCGGAAGGCGGAGAACCGGCGGTAAGACTGCCAACAGGCTGGCGGTCTCCCCTCATGGAATTATGACCATGGCGGTTACCGTGGTCATCTGCTGGGCGCGTCATGGTCATCTGCCGGTTCTCCGTTCCGCCCGCCGGGCTTGAGACCTGGGTCTCCAGCCCGGCGGCCGTCACTATACTGCCGGCGGTATTTGGACCCGGCTTACCGCCGTGGATTTCCAGTGGTTTGAACCGCCATGAAATCCATGGTGGTAAGCACTATCAGTGCCAGGTAATTCCTTCCCTGGCACTGATAGGGGTCTCCCCCACCCTCCACCCCCACCCCGACTCCCTCCCCTACCACCCCTGCCACCCCCCAAAGGTGGCAGGGCCCCCCTCCCCACCCCGACCCCCAACATCACATCACCCATTCCCACATGACACGCACGCAGGCAGGCACCACCTACACACTCAACGCACACACGCCAACATACATGCCTACATACACACACACAGGCAGACACGCACACCCACATTCAAACATTCACGCACACATCCATACTGACATACCCACAGACATACACGCACTCATTCCCATACACACAACACCCCCACAAGCATACACGCACTCACACCCCCCCTTCACATACACACATGCACACCCCCCTGCCCCCCTCCCCTCACGGACGATTGACTTACCTGGTCCAACGATCCTCCCGGAGGGGACGGGAGCCATGGGGGCAACTCCGCCGACACCACACCGCCAACAGAACACCGCTACGGCGAATCACAGGACGTGATTTGCTGGGCGGTGTTCTGTTGGTGTGGCGGTGGAGGTGGAGCAACCTCCACTTCCCCGCCTCCCGCCAGTATGGCTGTTGGCGGCTCTCCGTCCGAAAAAAGACGGAGAGCTGCCAACGGTCATAATAGACCGAGCGGAAAACCGCCACCACTGGCGGTCTTCCTCACGGCGGTCCCTCGGTGGTCGTTCCAAAAGAACGCCGAGGTCAAAATGACCCCCAATGTGTTCAGAAGAGTTTTCAGACCACCCCTTACATTCAGCTGTATGGGTTACACTTTATGTAGCACAGGCAAAGCATTCTTCTCTAGCACAGTTTTATGTATGAAGCCCCTGACAGCCCCAACCTCATTCCTGAAGATATTTGGAAACTTGAAAATGACTGCTTTAAGAACATCATTATCATCAGAACTAATAGACAATATAGGTAAATACCCAAAATAATAGGCATATCACATTCTAGATGCAAGTGAAGGCCTAGTTTGGCTAGGTCTAACCAACCCACAATGTTCTGCCTTTTAACCCCCACATAGACCTTGTTCCAAATCTGTCTTCCCGGATATTCTATATTAGCTTGGAAATATCCCAACAAATCTGTATCTTGCTCCCCAAATGCTTTTGGGCTAATATCTGGTTTATTCAATTTCAATGAATCAAACAACATTTCATAAAAGGTGGTGTCTGCCAAAATGTTAACTGGTGAGCCCAAGTCAGCAATCACCATTATACCTCGACCATTATTAGTCACTTGACACAGAGGCCCTTGATTTTCTTTCCTCTTCCTTCAAAGTCAGAAGTGTCAATTGTAAGACAAACATTGGTAAATGTATCCACACACTCTTGCATGTTTCCGTCTTCACTCAGACTAACACTGGCAATTTTGACCTTGTCACCTTCACCCATATTTTTACATACTGCTTGAAAGTAACCAATCTCCTGGCACTGGTTACGTTTCTTGCCTAGTGCTGGACAAGAAGTTCTGTTTCCTTAGGGTCCCTTGGAACCACATCCAAAACACATGCACTGATTCCTTCTAGGCCTATCATTTTCAAATTTCACTGCACATATTACTGTTACTTGTGAGACTTAGCTAACTGGAGATGAACCCTCCTGATGTGAAATAACCTGTGTTGTTACAATAGACCTTTATATACTTTTAATGATGTCTATAGTTTCCATTCGAGAAGGGCCCCTACATGTCAGCAAGCGCTCCTGGACCATTTTGGAAAAACAATTGAACACAAATTAGTCTCTTATGTATATGTCTATGTTATTTTCAAATTCACATATGGCAGCCGTGCTGCAATATATTCCTCTACAGACTATTCACTCGGTTGTTTACATTTGAAGAAATCATGTCTCTCCAAAATCACACTAGACTGCTTCTCAAATTGCTTTGCATGTCTTGCTTTAGACTTTCAGTACTCATTCCATGCTTTACCTTCCTGAGCTGGTGCTAAGAAAATGGGTAAAGTGTCAAAATTCCCAAAGGATTAAGAAGCAATGCTAATTTCCTGGATGGATGGTAATTGCTAGTGTCAATAGCTGCAAGGTAATTCTCAAAAATGCGGATCCATTCTCTCCATTTGTTGTCTTGTTCCCCCGCTCTTTGAAAAAAAAGCAGATGGTTGTATAGACCCTTGTACTGTTCCCATAATGTCACAAATTAATGCACCCTCCTGGTAGCAGAAGCACCACTCAGGGACATAGATAAATATCGGGTGCGGTGTGTTATCTGCAAAGCATCTTGTCAGGCTGTGCAAAACACAAGGGACTATTTACTTACACTTCAACACACATATACAATGAGTTCTGAGCGCAATTCAATGTTGTGTTATATTTCAAATGTTGCCTGTAAAATCCAACAAACTACAAAAAGTACTCTGGGTTAAAGGCTCCCCAGCCCAATCAATATGGCAATATATTCCATTAATATCACCAGTGCAAGTATCATCAATGAAGTAATTTGGGCTAAAGGTCTTCAAGCCCAATCCAAAGTGGGCTTGCTGTCAGCAGCAGCATGTGCTGTTCCTGCAAAAATAAACAAAAGAACACATGGAGTACATGTCATTACTATACAAGATGTGAAAGTAGGTAACAGTACCATAAGTAGTGTGAATACAGGTATCAGGTAAACATGTAATGTGCATACAAGTAAATACATGAATAAAGTAATACAATGTGAAATGTAATGTTGTCCAGCTGCATATTACACAATCCTGTTGATTCTGCTCGTCTTCACCTTGAGTTTCCCAGTCTAGCAAAAATCCATTGTGTTTTCACCTCATGTGCCCCAGTAACCCCCACACCCTCCCAAGTACAGCCAGCTGGTTTTATGAAAATCATTGCGGTAAAACAAACACTCACCTGGTACTGTGGTCCCGGAATTGGGCCACAGCTGTCTGGGTCATAGGGCCTTACTCCCTCAGGCTTCCAGGTGTAAGCAGTTGTTGATTTTGACCCATGTTGTCCTGTTGAAGTTATCACCAACCTGGGTGTCTCTCGATCTGTTCTGGACTGCTCCGGGCCACGGATAACCTCTCTGTCTCTCGGGCATCCTCACGCACATTCCACATTCATCTCTTGGCTTCTCCTTCTTTAATTTTGAGGCATTATGTAGTGACCAACTTGAAATCCCCATGTACACCTCCCTTTTCAATGCTGAGGCATTCTGAGGCAGCCATCTGTGTGCCTGATCCATGACCCTCCCAGAGAAACCATTAGGATTTGCTATTTGTAAGGGCCATATTAAAGGCATCCCTTCCAAATACAGATTCCTTATAGTATGTATTAATGTTTTGCAATCGAAATCTGGTTGCAAAACATTATTATTAATGTATTTTTATATACACCCCCTTTTTCCTTTAGGAAATGTACCTTCTATCTTATGAATACTGATGAAGTAGATCGAATTGTGACTGACAATTCTATATTTTGTGACCCATCCTATTAGTATGTAGGCCAGTCCATAAAATACCCATGCATTTGGTAGAAGTTGGTGCACACATTACGACCACTTTCACAGAATCCATTTTAATGCATTTCAAGTAAGAAATCAGAAGTTGTGAACCGTTATTAGTCACAATTTATGTTTTTTTTATTAGGAACCTATGTACATGAGGCCCATTATTTTTAGTTTACTTGGAAAATGGGAATTGTCATTATTGTATTGTGTTTGTAATAGGCACTGTAAAGAGTTATGAGTCAAGCTAAATATAAAGAAAACAATATCCAAGGGGAGCAGATTTTAATATAAAGGGTACTTTATTAAGTAAAATAGAAAAAAATCCCTTTGCCTCTAATGGGAGAAGAATAGGGAAGTTCCTTAGCCTTAAGGTGTGGGCTTAATGTGGCACAAACAATGCAGTGAAAGAGGAATAGATTTCCCATATCTGAGTGAGAAAAGCAGTATGTAATTCCTTATATTTGGTGCTCCCAACATCTAAACTATTGATGTACTACCTACCACTAATTAAGTATTTTGGCATTTTACCCCAACGAACACATAAACTTGTGGCAAACTCTAATTTGAGGTGAAAATGTTAAACAAATGGGCATGTGTTGCACAGTTGCATTCCAGTAGGAAGCACTTGAGATTACCTTTAGTTGACAGGATGGGCGAGGCCCACATGGAACTTCCAGAATTGGCACATAGTGTGACCCACACAGGGAACCACTGCCCATAAATACCTTTCCACTTGCAGAGTATAGGACACAGAGAAAACATATAGGCGGTCATTACAACATTGGCGGTAAAAGCTGCTTACCGCCATGCAGAAGACCGCCAACACACCGCCGCGGCCGCGGAATTCCGCCACAGCTATTATGACCCACATCTCGGAATCCGCCAAAAGTCAGACACCCACACAAGTCCGCCACACCAAAGGTCAGTGATAAACTGGTGAAAACAAAACCTCCACCGTCACGCCAACAGAAATACGCCCACACTATCACGACACACAAATCCATCTGCAGTATTCCATTGGCGCTACACACCGCCGCGCTCAAAATACACACACTCTTACAAAACATCCCCACATTGGACAATTCAAAAATACACACACCTGAGACACATACACACACCACTCCCACACACCCATTACAATATAGAACACACACCCACATCACCCACAAACCCCCACAACAAAAAATTCAGAAAGAAGGCCAGAGAGAGACACCACCGTCAAGAACAACAGCATCCACAGGCACACAACACCATCACCCACACAACTTCCACGCATCTCACACAACACACCACTACATATCACCACACTTATCACCACACACTCCACCCCACACATCACCTACACCACCCCATGGCACGGCAAAGACACCCCAGGTTCTCGGAGGAGGAGCTCAGGGTCATGGTGGAGGAAATCGTCCGGGTAGAGCCACAGCTATTCAGATCACAGGTGCAGCACACCTCCATAGCTAGGAAGATGGAGCTGTGGCGCAGAATAGTGGACAGGGTCAACGCAGTGGGACAACACCCAAGAAATCGGGAGGACATCAGGAAGAGGTGGAACGACCTACGGTGGGAAGGTGCGTTCCGTGGTCTCAAGACACCATCTGGCGGTTCAGCGGACTGGCGGCGGATCCCTACCTCCTCCCCCACAACCCACAACTAACAACATGGGAGTAGCAGGTCTTGGCGATTCTGCATACTGAGGGCCTCGCAGGAGTAGGTGGAGGAATGGACTCTGGTAAGTCAAAGCTTTACTATTACATCACCCACCCTACCTGCATGCTATCACATACCCCCACCCTCACCCGCAGCACCCCAACCCCTCACAAATGTCACAACATCACAAACCACCCATCCCAACACCAAGCCCCGCATGCAACTATAAAGCATGGACACCCATCACCAAAGCATGGCCACTGCACATACCCATACACCCCCTTAAACCACCATCACACAAGCTCCCACACAGGAATGCTAGCACTGGGGTACACGCTCACCCACCCATTGCACACCAATACACACACAGATTTAATAGACATCCTTTTATACCCCTGCAGGACCCCTACCCAACATCACCGAACAGGAGGGTCCACACATGTCCACACCACCAACAGAAGAGGCCCACAGTGATGACAGCACCTCTGTCCAACTGGATCTAGATGACCAGCCCGGCCCATCTGGGACCTCGTGACAGTCGGTTCCCCTCACACAGGCACAGGCCACCACAGACCTTCCCCCCTCTTGAAACACCAGCACAGCACCCACCCAGCGGCCCATACCTCCGTCCCCAGGACACGCCAATCAGCTGTGTGTCCACCACTACAGGGAACCCAGGATAACCCACCACCCCAACAACAACAGGGACCTGGGGGCAGTGGTAGTGGGCACACGGTCCAGGGGACGGAGGCACGGGAACACAGGGGAACTGGGAGGGCTGCCATGCGACAGGGGGCGGACAGGCCAAGGGAACCCACTCTCCACGAGGCCCTCTCCTCCATCATGGGAGCATACCAACACCCCCAGGAGACGATGGCAACGGTACTGGCCAAGTTTCAGGAGACCCAGCGCATGCAGGAGGAACAGTATATGGGCTTCAGGGAGGAACTCAGAACCATCAGCTCCACCCTGGGCACCATCGTAGGAGTGATGAAGGAAGTACTCAACATCAGGAGGGACACTGTGGCACTACAAGGGGCCCCTGACACCAGCATGGACGATGAACTGCCCACCACCTCCGCCGGCGCAAGTGGACAAGACGCCCCGCAACAGGACCACCACACCAGCACCCCACCCCCTGCAGAGGGAGAACCACCCTGCAAATGGCCCCTGAGATCCAGGAACAAGACAGAGAACGATGCCAACACCCCCGCCAAGAAGTGAGACCACCCTGATTGTCATCCTACTGTCCCACTTTGTCACCCTGTCCATAATTAAACTGCCCCAGCTCCACTTCCTATGCCCATATGGGCAATGCACCTGTGAGACTAATAGACTGGACTCTTCCATGGACACTCCTCCGCCATCACCCCTCACCATTTCACTACCCCCTCCAATATTTAGCATTTAAATAAACACACATAAAGCACAAAATGATCTGGAGTCTGTCTGTGATTTTGAAATCGTGTATTAGCAATTACAGTGACAAAATGTTTTTGAAATAGTAATGTCAACATACCTATGTCACACAGCTCTAGTCCATGAGGAATCTAAGCAGATGCCACACAGTGGGACCCACATCTGTGAAACCGTAAGGGAAAGTGACAACTCAGTGACCATACACTGGGTGAAAACGACAGACAGGAGAGAGGTAGTAGTGTTAAAGTACATGTAGTAGGCAGGATTGTATTCTTACCTATGTCTCACTGGAAATATTGCTGGATCACTGAGTCCCTGTTGTGCATGTCTTCTTCCTCTGCTTCCTCCTCATCACTGTCCACAGGCTCCACAGCTGCAACAACACCGCCATCTGGACCATCCTCCTGCAGAAAAGGCACCTGGCGTCGCAAAGCCAAGTTGTGAAGCATACAGCAGGCCACGATGATCTGGCACACCTTCTTTGGTGAGTAGAATAGGGATCCACCTGTCATATGGAGGCACCGGAACCTGGCCTTCAGGAGGCCAAAGGTCCGCTCGATCACCCTCCTAGTTCGCCCATGGGCCTCATTGTAGCGTTCCTCTGCCCTGGGATTCCTCACTGAGGTCAGTAGCCATGACAGGTTGGGGTAACCAGAGTCACCTGCAAATGGTGAGGGGCAACTGTTAGACACACACTAACCTGGAGGGATAAACCCAGGCCCAGACAACCATTCCCACTGTCTTGCTTCCAGGTGCTCACCTAATAGCCACACACAGTGCCTCTGGAGTTGACCCATCACATAAGGGATGCTGCTATTCCGCAGGATGTAGGCGTCATGCACTGAGCCAGGGAACATGGCATTCACATGGGAGATGTACTGGTCTGCCAAACATACCATCTGTACATTCATAGAATGATAACCCTTCCGGTTTCTGTACACCTGTTCACTCCTGTGGAGGGGGACCAAAGCCACATGTGTCCCATCAATGGCACCTATGATGTTGGGGATATGTCTCAGGGCATAGAAGTCATCTTTCACTGTAGGCAAATCCTCCACCTGAGGGAAAACGATGTAGCTCCCTATGTGTTTCAGCAGGGCAGACAACACTCTGGACAACACGTTTGAAAACATAGGCTGGGACATCCCTGATGCCATGGCCACAGTTGTTTGAAAAGAGCCACTTGCAAGGAAATGGAGCACTGACAGCACCTGCACTTGAGGGGGGATTCCTGTGGGATGGCGGATTGCTGACATCAGGTCTGGCTCCAACTGGGTACACAGTTCCTGGATCGTGGCACGGTCAAGCCTGTAGGTGATTATCAAATGTCGCTCCTCCATTGTCAACAGGTCCACCAACGGTCGGTACACCGGAGGATGCCGCCATCTCCTCACATGTCCCAGCAGACGGTGCCTATGAAGGACAACAGCAAGCACAGAGTCAAACAACTCAGAGGTACGTACCCACAGTTTACCCAGAACACCAATCATACACAAAAGGTGGCCTGTATGTGTGTTGAGCCTAGGCCTAGGTCTGTGTGACGCAGTTGAAAATGAAGCCATGTGGGCCCCTGAAATGGCAGCTGCCTGACCTGTAAGGTGGGACAATGGGATGTGAGGTAACTGCGCTGGCGTTGTACACCGTCGCGGTAGGAGGTCGAAGACTGCAGCGCAATGCTGCATTGGTTAACATTGGACCCTATGGGTCCCAGGAGCCAATGACGATGTACTCCGGCGGTGACGGTACGCACCGCCACAGACGTGACCGCCATTTTCTATCACTTCAATCACTCGATACCTGATCTTCTACAAGAGAGGAGCTACACTGCAAGTGCTGCTGTGACCTTGGTCTGGAAGAGACAATGGCTTGTGCGTCTGGGGATAGGGCCCCTGCCTTCACATCGGAGGAGTTGGAGAAGCTTGTGGATGGGGTCCTCCCTCAGTACACACTACTCTACGGTCCTCCAGACAAACAGGTAAGTACACAGGGAGCATGTTGTATGGGCTATGCCTGTGTGAAGAGGGCTGGATGTAAGAAGGAAGGGGGCAGAGTGCTGCGTGCATGAAAGACGGTAAATGCATGTGCCACATGGCAAGGGTAGGGATGGGGGCCAATCACTTTGACAGTGCAGTTGGTAATGACTTCTCTTCTTCCCCTGTACATTTCATGTAGGTCAGCGCCCACCAGAACAATGATATTTGGCGTGCCATCGCCAAAGACGTCCGGACCCTGGGGGTCTACCACAGACGGAGCACCCACTGCCGTAAAAGATGGGAGGACATTCGCCGCTGGAGCAAGAAGACGGCGGAGGCTCAGCTGGGGATGGCCTCCCAATGTGGGAGGGGTGCCCATCGCACCATGACCCCCCTGATGTTCAGGATTCTGGCGGTGGCCTACCCAGAGTTGGATGGGCACTTGAGGGCATCACAGCAGACACAAGGGGGTGAGTACACTCTCATTCTGCTGACTTTGCGCGCAGTGGAGTTGTCTGGGTGGGGGAGGAGGGCTGTGGGTTTCCCTAGGCCAGGGCGAGTTCCGTAGGCAAGGCCCCTCCGTAAGGCAGGCCATGTGGCACCCCAGCCTACCTCAGTAGACTGCCAAGTACAGCTATTCATGCCCCTGTGTCATCTATGTGTGCAGATATCGTCCATAGCTTTGTAGGCCATTTCCCAGGAATTGAACAGTGGAGCCCAACAGCGCGGCGTAGTGCAGGGGGCTTCTGTGTCTGTCTTGTCCTCCAACGGTAGCGGTAATCCATGCACTCAAAATGTCTTTCTTCTGTCGTCCCCCCTTTTTGTGGTCTCCTTGTTCTTGTGTACATTAGCATCATCAGGCGGAGGAGCAGTGGCACCGGAGCACAAGGGAGCTGCATCCAACATGGCCCTGAAGGGCGAGACTACGGATCCAGAATTCACCAGTGGGACGGAGGGTGAGGGGAGATTCACGGCGGGAACAGGAGCTGAGACCAGCGACACAGACACGTCCTCTGATGAGAGCTCCATTGTGGTGGCGGCAACATCTGTGCCCCCGCATCTACAGGTACAGCCGCCACCTCCCACCAGCACCGCCCTCCCAGCAGCCCCTCAGCCTTCGCCCCGTGCCCGCTAACCCAGGAGGGTGGGCATCACCTTCACCCCAGGCACCTCAGGCCCTGCCCCAGTCACCCCTGCTTCCCTCAGTGAGGAGGCCATTGACCTCCTCAGGTCCCTCACTGTTGGGCAGTCTACCATTTTGAATGCCATCCAGGGTGTAGAAAGGCAGTTGCAACAAACTAATGCATTCCTGGAGGGCATTCATTCTGGTCAGGCGGCCCTTCACCGAGCTTTTCAAACTCTGGCCTCAGCACTGATGGCAGCCATTGTCCCCGTCTCGAGCCTCCAACCTCCAACTTCCTCCACCCAGACCCAATCCCCTGTACCTCTGCCTATCCCAAGCACACCATCAGACCAGCATGCACACACGTCAATACACAAGGGAAGCTCAGGCAAACATAAGCACCACACATCCCACAGGCACTCACGCAAGCAACACACACATGCAGACACACCAACATCCACTGCCTCTACTGTGTCCCCCTCCTCCTCGTCTCCCTCTTCCCTCCCAGTCTCATCTATACTCACACCTGCATGCACTACCTCTACAGCCACTACGTCCCTCACCAGCACGCCCACCAGCACACCCCGCTCACGTGCAGTCACCACCCCCACTACCATTCACACGTCCCCTGTGTCCTCTTCCAGTGTGTCTGTGACGCCCCCTCCCAAGATACACAAACGCAGGCACACACCCACTCAACAGCCATCCACCTCACGACTTCCTCCAGCGCATGGACCTGCACCCAAAGTCACCAAACGTACACTTCCTACTACCACCACCTCTTCCTCCACTCCCAAACCCCCTCCAGCTACCCGTCCCAGTGTGTCCAAAAAACCTTTCCTGTCCAGCCTTGACCTTTTTCCCACACCTCCACCTCCCCGTCCATCTCATAGGTCCCGAAGTAGCACCTCAGCCACAACATCTCCGAGACAAGTGGTGCCTGTAGTCACCGGTATGTAGAGTGCACCGGCCACCAGGACAGCCAGTGTGACACGGAGCCACAGCACAGACAGTCCTCCACCTGTGAAGCTCAGAAGTTGTCCAGTGCCCGGCGGGAAAGGGGGAAGACTCCAGCCACCAAAGCTGCTCCCAGGGTTCCCGTTGGGAGTGTGGAGTCAGCTGTGACACCTTCCAAGGTGGGGAAGGGCCACAAGAAACCCGGCAAGTCTGGGAAGAGCTGCACAGTGGAGAAGACCGCCATCATCCCAGCAGCCCAGGAGGCCACCACCAGCCCCAGTCCAACTGACCAGGAGGGCACCGCCAGCCCCAGCCCAGCTGCCCAGGAGGGCGCCGCCAGCCCAAGCCCACCACCAGCCCCAGCCCAGCTGCCCAGGAGGGCACTGCCAGTGCCAGCCCAGCTGCCCAGGAGGCCACTGCCAGCCCCAGCCCAGCTAACCAGGAGGTCACCGCCAGCCCCAGCCCAGCTGATCCATGAAGGACCACCAGCACCAGCCCCGCTGGGCCATGAAGGACCGCCAGCCCTAGCCCAGCTGCCCAGGAGGGCACCGCCAGCCCCAGCCCAGCTGATCCATGAAGGACAGCCAGCACCAGCCCGCTGGGCCATGAAGGACCACCAGCACCAGCCCCGCTGGGCCATGAAGGACCGCCAGCACCAGCTCCCTGGGCCATGAAGGACCGCCAGCCCTAGCCCAGCTGCCCAGGAGGGCACCGCCAGCCCCAGCCCAGCTGATCCATGAAGGACCGCCAGCACCAGCCCCGCTGGGCCATGAAGGACCACCAGCACCAGCCCCGCTGGGCCATGAAGGACCGCCAGCACCAGCTCCACTGGGCCATGAAGGACCGCCAGCACAAGCCCCGCTGGGCCATGAAGGACCGCCAGCACCAGCCACGCTGGGCCATGAAGGACAGCCAGCACCAGCCCTGCTGGGCCATGAAGGACCGCCAGCACAAGCCCCGCTGGGCCATGAAGGACCGCCAGCACCAGCCCCGCTGGGCCATGAAGGACCGCCAGCACAAGCCCCGCTGGGCCATGAAGGACCGACAGCACAAGCACCGCTGGGCCATGAAGGACCGCCAGCACTAGCCCCGCTGGGCCATGAAGGACCGCCTGCACAAGCACCGCTGAACAGCGCACCGCCATCTCAAGCACCGCTGCACAGGGCACCGCCAACTCAAGCACCGCTGAAGAGGGCACCGCCAACTCAAGCACCGCTACCCATGAGCGGCAGGGGCACTGACGCAACTGGGTCCGTCACGGGGTGAGTGATGCACTCTGGGCACCAGTCCCCCTCCAGAACCAGTGGAGACATCCATCCACTACCTCTGTCCTTCACAGGATGAAGCACTCTGGGCACCAGTCCCCCTCCAGAACCAGTGGAGACTGTTATCCACTTGAGAGACTGTGGCTTTGCACTCCCCAAGATGCAGCAGTGGGCAACCCACCCACTGTAGAGACTTGAGAGACTGTGGCTTTGCACTCCCCAGGGTGCAGCAGTGGACAACCCACCAACTGTAGAGACTTGAGAGACTGTGGCTTTGCACTCCCCAGGATGCAGCAGTGGGCAACCCACCAACTGTAGAGACTTGAGAGACTGTGGCTTTGCACTCCCCAGGATGCAGCAGTGGCAAACCCACCCACTGTAGAGACTTGAGAGACTGTGGCTTTGTACTCCCCAGGATTGAACAGTGGGCATGTGGCCCTCTCGTGGATTTGGCGTTGTGCACTCAAGTGGCTGAGGTGTACCCCATTTCCCTCCCCCTGAGGTGCCTGTTTAGTTGCTGTCTGATGCCCCTGCAGTGTTCTCTCCATCATGGTCGGGGATTTTGTGTGGGCCTCGCCCATACCGTGTGGTGCCAGTGTTCCACGGACTTTCTTTGTACAGTACTTGGACTACTATGCCTGGTATATATATTTTGTACATGGTGTATATATATATATTTCTGCCTACTTGTTTGTAATATATTCCGATGGTTACACTCATTTTCTTTGGTCTTTGCATTCTTCCGGGGGGGGTTTGGGGGGTGTAACTGTGATGTATTGATATGCATTAGTGTGTGTGTTGTAGTGGGTGGGGGTGGGGTGTTGCGTGTGTGTGTCCCTGTTTTTTGCCTCCCCCCTCCCCTGTGTCGTAGGTGCAGTACTCACTGTGGTCTTCGCCGCCGGCGTTCGTGTTCCTGGTAGAGGAGCAGGAAGACTATCGCAGGTAGAATTTGGAGTTCCGGTTCCATGGTGTCCTCGTTCTTCGTGGGTTGTGTAGAGGTGAGCGTTTTCCCTTCTAAATTCCTGTTTCCACTGTGTTTTTATCTGCGGTGAATCCGCCCCGGAAAAGGTGGCGGATTGGCCTGTCATAATAGTGTGGGCGGTACATTATCTCCCGCCTGTCTGTTGGCGGTGACCGCCGCTCTGTTTGTTTGTACTGCTGTGGTGGTCGGAGTGTTAAAGTGGCTGTCTTTGTTGGCGGTTTCCGCCACAGTCGTAATTGCTATTTTTTTACCGCCGGCCTGTTGGCGGTCTTACCGGCGCTTTAACACTGTCCGCCAGGGTTGTAATGACCACCATAGTGCGGCTGCACTCCAATGCCAACCAACATTAATGATGTTCAGGTTTTTATCTTGGCTTTGATTGTTATTCCTTGCTTTCTGGTCTCCCATTTCTTAATGATTCTGTAGGTTTATGTTTTACAGTTAAAGTTACCATAGGGCTCTATGTTATCAGAGACACAATTTCCTGGAGTTTCCTTTAGCAAGGTAATGGATCTTAAGAAGGTGTAACATTGGGTTGTTTCAAGTGACCCAGTTGGACTAATACAACTGAAGCAGCTGAGTCTTGTTAATGTTCTATATTTCTTTATTAGACGATCCGGGTACAGAAGCGATACAGGTACGTCCAGCCTACTTCGACTCCTATCTACATCGCCAACATTCTAATCTCATTACATAGATAACATTTCAATGCCTCATCTATTACGCTAACATTCCAACAACACTACACATCTTCTTTTAACGAAACAAAAAAATAAAACAACTATCAATATTCCTAAATACATAATTAAATATAGTAACTAATAGAAACATTTCTATTCTACATTGCTATACTCCAAACTATGTTTTATAAAATATATATGCCATTATTTTGCATTTGTAAGCATAAACATAACTGTTATACCTGTATTCCATAACTGTAACTGCCTGTTAAATGTCTCCAATCACAAATATAATCATTATTAATTTAGTTGTTTTTTTCAACATTCTACCAAGTCTTCCAATTCATCCATCACTACTTTCATTCCTTGCCACATTTGAAGTAGACTCCCTCCATTTTGCTCTGAAACTTTTTCAGAATTTTGTGGAAATTTTATTGCTTGGTTGAATATATTGAATTTGGAAACTACTTCTTCATCTGTCAAGTAATGAAGCGTCATCTTTTTCTCTTCATTGTTCTGAACTATTCTCTTATTACATAAAGATAAATAATTTATATGTCTAACCTTCCTATTGCTTAATAAGGCTGCATTGCAAAACACTTCCTCTACTCGAAGTTTGGAAAACCTACTATGCCCACTTTTAAGGACTCCAGTTCTTTTTACTCTTACCATATTTTCTGCATGCAAGGTTGTTGCTTTGTATCCATGCTTTGTAAGATAATACTCTTTTACATAGATTTTGCTTTTTAATCCTGCTCTCTATAATTTCGGGATCCCACTCCACTCTTCTAGTCTTGGGCCTCCAAATAATATTGTCTTTAGAAAATGTTCTACTACCTCTCATCACTTGAAAAGGACTATGTCCTGTATTGACACATGGGACAATCCTAAGCGCCCAAATAGTGCTGAAATATTCAATCTCCCAATCCTTATTATTATTCTTAGCTAGTTGAATGGCTCCTTTAATTACTCTATTAAACCCCTCAACTGCAACATTACCTGCTGGATGATAGATGGCTGTGGTGTTATGGTTAATTCCATTACCTTTAATAAACCTTTTAAATGTTTCAGAGATTAATTGTGTTCTGTTACAAGTGATAATGAATTTGGGCAATCCGTTTTGTAAAAAAATCTTGTCAAGGAACTTAACAATTGTTTTCAAGTCTACATTCTCAACTACTTCCACTTCTAGTGATTAAGAAAAATGATCAACAGCTGCTGTCAAATAATTTTGTACTGCTCTATCCGAGATTGGACAAGGTATATCCACACTTATTTTTTTTCCCATGGCATCTCTGGCATGCTGACAGGGAAAAATGGTGGTCTAAATGTGACTTGTTTTTCATCTGAATTCTCACAGAATATGCAATTCCTGACCTTTCTCTCTATAGCCAACCCCATTCCTGGCCACCAGTACAATTCCTTCATGCTGTTTTTCTTCTTAGCAGCACCTACATCAAGCAATCTTGATCTTAACCCTTCTGGTACTATAATTCTGCCATTCCTTAAAACGTTATTGTTTTCCACTGACAATTCCTGCTTTAATTCCCCAAAAACTTTCAAAGCATCTGGTTATTTATTATTTTCTGGCCAACCTGCTGACATTTTTTACTTTGACTTCTGCTAAAATGGGATCTTCATTATATACGTTGGACCATTCCTCATGTAAAATGTTGTTGTCACTCTCCTCAACATTTGCTACACTATATTGTTTAATGTGTTCCTCAGGGGCATCAGTAATTGGAAGTGGTAATCTACTTAAAAAATCTGCTACTTTATTTCTCACACCCAACATATATAGCGCTTGTAATTTCACAGATAATCTAGATAGACGCAGTGATACACTGTATAATCATTTGTGGATAGTTCTTTGGTAAGTGGCTTATGATCACTCCTTAACACAACCTCACTTCCACAGACCAACAGCCTCTAATGCTCCAATCCCCAAACACAAGCTAAAGCTATTACCAAATACAATTCTTCAGCAGGTGTCAATGAACGTGAACTGAAAACCACCACACATTCTTTGTCTTGCTTGCCTTTTTGTGTGAGTACTACCCCTATTACTCTACCACTGGTATCAGTGGTAACTATTGACTTTAAGCTGGGGTCAAAACCTGGTAAAGGTATTGCTGTGCATATATCCTATTTCACTTATTCAAATTCTTTCTGACAAATGGGTGTCTGTGCAAACATATTCTTGTTCTTGAGAAGTTGTCTGATGTGGTACGTTTTACTCAAGAAATGCTCCACAAACTTCAAACAAAACTCCACAAGCCCTAGGAAAGCTCTCACCTCATCTTTGTTGTTTGGTACTGAGAATTTGTCAACAGCATCTAACAACTCCTTCTTTGGCCTGAGACCGCTCACAGACACTTCATGATCCAAATATGTCACACTGCATTTAGCTGATCTACATTTTTTTAATTCTGCTGTTAAACCTTTAGCATTCAAAATATTCATCATCTCTCTAACAGTTTCACCATGTTCTTTTTTGTTTTTCCCATAATTAAAATATAGGGGGTTATTCTAACTTTGGAGGAGGTGTTAATCCGTCCCAAAAGTGACAGAAAAGTGACGGATTTACCACCAGCCGTATTACGAGTCCATTATATCCTATGGAACTCGTAATACGGCTGGTTGTATATCCGTCACTTTACCGTCACTTTTGGGACGGATTAACACTCCTCCAAAGTTAGAATAACCCCCATAATCTTTAAAGAACATTCCATTCTTAATGTCCTCATACATATTAAACATTATACGGTTAAACATAGCAGCTAAGAATTTAAGCCAAACAGGACCCTCACAAACCTAAAACATCCAAATAGAGTAATAAATGCAGTGAGACTCCTGCTTTTCTTGTGCAGACACACTTGGGGGTAAGCTGCAGTAAGGTCAATGGCTGTAAACCACTTAACTCCATTTGTGGCTGATAACATTTACCTTATTTGTGGCAAAGGAAACTGCTCAACAATGATATTTCTGTTTTGATCTCTCATATCCACACACAGTGTAAGTTTTTCATTAGCTTTTTTAGCAATGATCAATGGAGAAACACATTCTGACGCTTCTACTCTCTCTATAATTGTTTCTGCACACAATTTTTCCAATTCACACTCAACTTCTTCTTTTAAGGCTAAAGGTATATGCCTTACTTTATGCACACATGGTACAGCACCTTGTTTGAGCATGATTCTGTGTTGAAATTCTTTTAACTCACCAATTGCTCCAGACAAAACTTCTGGATATTCATTTAAAATCTCTTGTTTAAACACCAGTTCACTTTACTGGTCAACTGAGACATGATCAGTACTGTTGAGATCTAACACAATTCCGAACTCTCCTTGATTCTACCAACCTAAAACAGAGGGTCCTGTAACAGCAACATGAAGTTTACATTTTGCCTCTCTGTTTTTAAATTTGAAAAGGAACTTCCTAATACTAACCATTTTTATATCTTCTCCAATGAACATATTTGGGCACATGTTTGTAGGTCCCAATGTGTTACCTAAGATTGGAACCAATTTCCCTTTCTATACTTTTTCATTCACCATGATATAAGGCGACGCAGAATGAGCTCTAACTGTCATTGTCACACCACCTATTGAAATCACATTTAGGGTTTTTCCTTTGTTGTGCACATACATTTAGTACATCTTCGTCTACACTCAACACACATATGTTTATGTCTTCTTCCTTTGATCCCACTAAATCTGATATAGATTATTGCATAAGGAGATTCACGATTTTCTCCGTTTTTCTTCTACACACTTTTAGAAAATGACCTACTAATCCACAACCAGAGCATTTTTGATTCCTCACTTTGCATCTTTTGTCATTTGCTAGACGCCCTGTGTTGCCACATATAAACCATGTCCCCTTAATGTTTTTGTACAGTTATTTCTCTTTCTTTACTGTTTCTCTTAGGTCATGCTTTCTGTACATTATTGGTTTTCTTAGCATGTGATTTGGCCACAATACTTTTATCATCTTCATCTTCAGTTATATCTTTCCTTTTAGGAAAAACTGCTTTTGCACAGTACCTGTTAACTCAGCTTTTTTTTTTTTTTACAATGTAAACCACCTCTTGAAGTGTTGCTTCTTGCATAGTACATAATTTGTCTTGCATATTAGGATTTGTGGTATGCATGACTATTTGGTCACAAATCAATTCATTGCATAAATTTGAAAATCTACACTTTAGAGCCAAATTCTTCAGTCCTGTCACATAGTCTCCATAGACTCATCCTTTCCTTGTTTTCTATGAAAGAATTTGAAACGATCAATAGATAAACATCTTGTGGCATTAAAATACAAATCTAAGGGCCTTCTTACGACCTTGACGGAGGGGTTTCCTCCATCACAAATGTGACGGACATACCGTCTGCCATATTATGATCCCATTAGATTCTATGGAGATCGTAATACGGCGGACAGGATGTCCGTCACGTTTGTGATGGAGAAAACCCTCTGTCAAGGTCATAATAAGCCCCAAAATCTTCTAATGCATCTTTATAAACATCCGTTTGACCCTGTTGCCTTGGTTTTTTCCTTATACAATTAAAAACTTTTAATCCAGCAGGTCCTAAACAATGTAACAAAATTCTCTTTTTCTTATCTGGTGTAAATTCTTCCTCATCTTCAGAAGTGGAAATTTAATTTTCAAAATATTCTTTCCAAACACTCCATAAAAGGACAGCTTCCCCAGTCGCAGGTAAAAATGCTTCTGGGCATGATCAATTCTGCACATTGCCAGTTGCTAATTATTCAGTGTGATATTAAGATTTTAAAAATATGATATACTTTGAATAAAACTGGCAATATATTGAGATAAAACGTGCTTGTCGCTGAAGGTAATGCCATTGTAACACTACTGTTTATATAACTGGCAACTGTGCTGGTTACTGAATACTACGATAAACATTTCATATGGAGTTAAAGCGTGCTTGTTGCTGACCAACTTGAAAGCATGCCTGTCGCTGAAAACAAAGCACAGGCAATTCAAATGGAGATAAAGGCCCTCATTATGAACATGGCGGCAATCACCGCCAACCGCCGTGGTGACGGTGAACAGAATACAGCAAGTGGCGGAAGACTGGACACTCCCGAATTATGATGCCAAAAGTCAAACCTCCAAAAATCTTGCAACCTCCACCCACCACCTGGGCCTATGATGGCGAAAAGGCAGTACACCCCACCCCGCCACCGCCATTCAGATAAATCCTCCACCCACCAAATAATGATGCACAAATCACTGTGGCGGATAGTGGATGCCGAACGACCATTGGTGGTACAGACCGCCACAGCCAGCAATGGGACCCACCAACAACAAATGCAGATATTGGCAACTTTGAAACCCACACACCTGACACACATCCACAACACTATAAACCACTCACATACACCCCCCACAATCCTTTGCATCGCCAATAGCACGAATGAGACTGACAACACAACACACATACACAGAACACAACAGAAAAAAATTCATATGCACAAATATACCACCAAAACACACACAAACCCCAGACACCCTTATAAGCCACACACATAACCACACAACAGCACCCTCACCAATACACCCACAACACCACCCCACAACACACACCATGGCACCCCCTAAGCACTCCCGCTTCACAGATAGGGAGCTAAGGACCATGGTGGACAAAATACTCAAGGTTGAGCCCCAACTATTCGGGGCACAGGTGCAGCAGACACCCATTGCCAGGAAGATGGAGCTATGGCAGACGATTGTCAACAAGGTCAATACAGTGGGAAACCATCCACGCACAAGGGAGGACATCCTGAAGAGATGGAACGACCTGCGCGGGAAGGTGAGGTTAGTGGCATCCAGGCACAACATCGCGGTACAGAAGATTGGTGGAGGACCCCCACTTACACCCCCCACCTACACAGACTGGGAGGAGAAGGTACTGGCTATCCTGCACCCAGAGGTCCTCACTGGACTCACTGGAGGACTGGACTTGAGTAAGTCAACTACGATACCTTAACAGTCACCCCACCTATAATGCATGCAGCACCCCACCCCTCGCACTACCACCAGGACTCCATCCCCACCCAGTCCACAACACCCACATCCAGTTACCCTGCATGCCCACAATCCCACTAACAGGCCCCCTATCCTGCCCCCTGTGCACAATCACCTACCCCTGCAAGGATTCACAGTGGCACTACAGCACCCACAATGCACCTCCACCCCCACACAAAATGCAAAGATAAGTACACAAAAGGACCCTGCATGCCATGGCAATACAAGCACAAATTAGGGCAGAGCTGTGCATCAATTTCTGAAATAGTACATGACACATACATGTCCATTCCCCCCCACAGGCACCACCACCCATGCCACCCGGACGGAAAGGCCAAGGAGTGCCAGCGCCTCACACGGAGACAGAGGCCCCACTCTGGAGAGGGATTTATGGAAAGTGAGGAATATCCTGGCCCGTCACACAGTCCTTGACTGTCACCCTCCAGCAGCCCCACCCAGGATACCACTGACAGCCCTACCACCCAGCCAGCCAACATCAGCTCTGGCCAAATGACCCCACACCAGTGTTCCCCGGCCACAGACTGGCAGCCCACATGTACAGAGCCCAGAGTCTCCATCCACCAACAGGCAGGATGATGAAGGACCCAGAGCAAGTGGGACTGCCAGACCTGTGCAGGGGACAGAGGCACAGGGGCAAGGGCCAGTGGGAACGCATAGTGGCACAGGGGGGTTGCCAAAGGATGAATGCTGCAGCCCAGAAGGTTATTTCTGAGGTCCTGGGAGCATACCACCATACCCAGGACAGGATGGGCCTGTCCACCTTGGAGCAGAATCAAAGGTTGCAGATAGCACACCACCAAGAGGCCATAGAGCAATGGAAACAGCTTAATGCCACCATGGCCACCATTGCAGGGGTTCTGAAGCACCACTAACCTAGCCAGCCTTAGACCTCCACCACCTGCAAGCCCCTACCACTAGCCAGGACACTATCCTGCCATCTACATCTGCAGCAGCTACTGGACTGGTGGCACTGCCAGAGGACACACAGGAGACCAGCACCCCTAGCCCTGCAGCCCAGCTATAGTCACTCAAACGTGCCCTCAGACATGCCACTGGAACACCAGCCAAGACCAAGGCCCCCGCTAAGAAGTGACTCTGCCCTGAACTGTCTCCCTTGTGTGCCACTGTGCTACCTTGTTGATCGGCCACTACCAACACTCCATCTACCAATGGACACATGGACCAAACCCCACTGCCACCAACAGCTGAGCACATGCACCAGAGTATGGATATGCACCATGAGCCCACTCCCTATCACTGTACAACGATATTCCAAATTTGTGTCAATTAATAAAAACACATATGCATCAAATCGTATGTCCCTTGCCATTATGATTTAAAAATTGTGAGTGTGCATGCATTAGCCATTCAATTTATTATTGATACCTTTATTGCAGGAGGGGATCCCACGCACTGTAGTGTCTGAAGTAAGTCACAATGCACACAATATTGGGTTCCCTGGCACATGCCACTTCAGTACTCAGTTAACAGTGTCAATGACTATAGACACCACATTGCCAATTACATAAGTCAGACTGAAACTATGCAGTGAAGACAACAGCATCATTGAACTGTACCATAGGGTCACTGGAAGTATAGGTGGATCAGCTGTATCCTGGAGTTAAGATCTTCCCCTCTTCTTCCTCACCATCATTCTCATCCCCTCTCTGAGGTTGCTGGGCTGGTTGGATAGCACGAAGGGGGATATCTTTCCTCACAGCCAAGTTATGCAGCATGCAGCATGCCACCACTATCTTACGCACCTTGTCAGGGACATAGCACAGGGATCCCCCTGAGAGATAGAGGCAACAAAATCTAGCCTTCAGGAGACCTATAGTGTGCTCAATCACCCTCCTAGTACGTCCATGGGCCTCATTATAATTAATCTCTGCATCTGTCCTGGGATTCCTCACAGGTGTCAGGAGCCATTGGAAGTTGCGGTAGCCAGAATCACCTACAAACGTGGACATAAACAGGACCATAATGAACTGACTGCTCAAACATATTGGCTGGCTGTTACCTATGTACAGAACCATTGTCATGCACACTCACCTATGAGCCATCCTCTGTCCCCTTGTAGTTGTCCAATCAAGTGTGGTACACTGCTGTTTCTCAGGACAAAGGAATCATGGACTGAGCCTGGGAACCTGGCATTGACATGTGATATGTACTGGTCAGCAGTACACACCAATTGTATATTCATGGAGTGGAAGTTCTTTCGATTTCTGTACACCTGTTCATTCACTCTTGGGGGTATGAGAGCTATATGGATTCCATCAATGGCACCTATCACATGTGGGATGTTAGCAAAGGCATAAAATCCAGACTTGATGGCAGGAGGTTCAGCCCTTAGTGGGAACTGGACATATGTCTGCAGGTGTTGGACAAATGCACCCAGGAATTTTGACAGGATGAGGCTAAACATTAGCTGTGAGACCCCTGCACCCATGCCCACTGTCACCTGAAATGAGCCCGTAGCCAAAAAATTTAATACAGATAGCACTTGCACTTCAGTAGGGATGGCATGCTGATTCCGATTAGCGGTCTCAGTACAGGATCCAGTAATGTACAAAGGTCATGGATTGTAGCACGATTGAGTCTGTAGGTGACAATTATGGGATGTTCATCCATGGTTTCCAAATCAACTAGAGGTCTGTACACAGATAGGGTCCTCCCTCTCCACATGAGTCTGTACCTATGGGAGAGGAAAGAACACATATGAAGGGCACACATACACCTACAACACATGATGTTACTGTATCAATGAATGTGCGACACGTAGGTTACACACACAAATGCTAAGTATTAAGTACACCGTCAGGCACGTGTGCAGAGTCAACTCTATTGTAATGTCATCCCAGTGTGGACACATTTCCAAAGATGGGTACATGTGAGGATCAGAAACTCATGTCAGCAAGCGACTTAGGTCGGAGACTAGGAGTCCCTGAATGGGGCTGTGATAACGTGGTGGTAGCAAGATGGCAGCCTCCTGCCATCCAGGTCTGATGGAGTGGAAGTGACATAATTCCGCTGGCGGTAGTCGTCATGGCGGAAGGCGGTGTTCACTGCCGTGCACCCAATCATTGGATTACATGGTTGTCAATGGGAAACCTGGGCCTATCATGCTTGCTGCCGGCAGTGACGGTGCACACCGCAGCGGAACGTACGCCATGTCGTAAGACCCTTGCCACTTGACTCATGATTCCTGTGCAGGGCAGTACTCCACTGCATCTGCTGTTTTGTCCTGACTCTGGTCCCTGAGATGGCACGAGTCACAAGGGAACGGGCCCGGCCTTCACCATGGAGGAACTAGAGAAGCTGGTGGATGGGGTCCTACTCCTGTATGCCAAGTTGTATGGGCGACCAGAGGAGCAGGTGAGTTGGCGGCTGTCATCCTTGGATATGTGTGATGGTGGCGGATGCCTGTATTCATGTGTGTTCGATTTGTGACTGCCCAGCCATAGACTGTCTGCCATGTACTGTATGTGAGTTCGTAACATGGATTTCTAAAATGTCCGTTCCATAGGAGACGATATGTCATCTGTATTAGGACCACACATACTGACGTCTGTTTTTCCTCTCTGTGTGTCCCATGCAGTTCAGCACCCATCAGAAGAGAGGACTGTGGCACGCTATAGCCAAGGAAGTGCGGACCCTGGGGGTCTACAACTGGCGGAGTGCCCACTGCAGAAAATGGTGGGAGGACCTGAGGTGCTGGGCCAGGAAGACCGGAGAGGCCCAGCTGGGGAAGGCCTCCCAACAAGAAAGGGGTGCCCAGTGGACCCTAATGGCCCGCATTCTGGCAGTGGCCTATCCGGATTTGGATGGACGCTTGAAGGCAGCACAGCAGCCACAAGGGGGTGAGTAACAACACTGTTGTAATACTTCTTGGATGGATGTGTTTGGGTGCTGTGGTATGTATGCTTTCTAGTGCCAGGCACTCGGACAGGTGTGCTCCTGCAGTCCTGCCCCCTCAAAGACTCGGGATATGTGAGGGCATGTTTGAATGGTCCCAATAGGCCCATGGGGGGTCCCCTTTCTGTAATCTTGGATGCTTTTTGGGCTCATTGACTAGTGGGTGCATTCTCCCCCATGTGTGTACTCCACGCAGTTTATCAGGTCCGTGTTTCCTGTGGGTAATGTGGTGTATTCTAGGGTAGTGGCCACTAGTCAGCGGCACAGTCATGACTATTGTGGTAGGTGCTGCATGTAGGTATGTGACCTAGATGGGAGTGTGTGTGACCCAGGGATGTACATTCATTCAGGTATTTACAGAGTTCTCCCATGTTTTGTCTCTCTACCCCTGTGCTCTTGTGTCCTTTGTGTACATCAGCATCATCTGGCGAGGGAGCAGTGGCACCGGCGAGTGGGGATGCAGCAGCCCACGGTTCCAAGGAGGCAGAGTCGGTGGACGCCAAGGGGACCAGTGGGTTGGAGGGTGAGGGGAGTACCACGGGGGAGGCAACTACCACTGGCGGTAGTGACTCTGATACCTCCTCCAATGGCAGCTCCCTGGTGGTGGCGGACCCTACTAGGCACACCTATTCTATGTCATCTTCCGCCACCCCTTGCATCTCCGCCCTCCCAGTTGCTCCCCACCCAGTTGCCCATGCCCGCTCACCCAGGAGGGTGGGCGTCTCCTTTGCCCCGGCACCTCATCCCCTGCCCCATTCAGCCTTGCTGCCCTCACAGAGGAGGCTATTGACCTCCTGAGGACCATCTCTGTAGGGCAGATAGCCATTGTGAATACCATCCAGGGGCTAGCATCCCAGATGCAGCAATGCAATGCCTACCTGGAAGGCATTCACGGTGCCATGTCTGGCCTGTAGAGATCTTTACGGCTCTGGCCTTCTCTTTGACGGCAGCCAGTGTCCCTGGTCTTTCCGTCCCCCCCACCACCTCTACCCCTTCCAGCACCCCACTCCCTTCACCCATCTCAAGCATACGTCCAGACAGCCATGCACAGAGATCAACACCCAAGAAGCACACAAAGAAACATAAGCACCACACTTCCCACCACAGGCATGCACACACCCAACATACCAAATCAGAGACAACAACATCCACTGCCCTCACTGTGTAAACCTCCTCCCCTCCTGTCTGTCACCTCACCATGCACACCGACAAGCTCTGCACCCTCATTCACTGCTGCTGCCCCCATTCTTGCAGTCACCACAACATCTGACATCCAGACATGCACCCCAGACACAACACCTTCACTCACCACAACTCCATTGACAGACACTTGCAGCACACTTACCAGACTTGCAGACACCCAGACAACATCCATGTACACTGGCAGCCTGTATTGTCCCACTGTGTCCACCCCCCCTCCTCCCAAAACACTCAAAATTCTCAGACATCCACACATCAACTACACATTGGCATACTTTACAGGCACCTACATCCGCATCCGGCACTCCTACACCTGGTGCAAGCACTCCGTCAACCTCCACTCCCAGACCTGTCTCAAAATCCCCCCCAACTGCCCCCAAGAAAATTTTCCTCTCCCATGTTGACCTGTTTGAACCCACTGGCCCACCCTGTCTCGTCCCTAAACGTGCCCATCTCTTTGCAAGTCCACCCCTTCCACGTCCAAGTCCATCCCAGTCTGCCCTTCCCATTTCTCTGCCCCTTCCCCAGGGAGGAAGGAACCCCATGTTGCCCCAGGACCCCCTGCCACCCCCCGGTCCAAGCCCACTCACTCCTCTTCAAAAGGCAAGACCAAACACCCTCCACCTCCCAAACCTAAACCCAAGCACCCCTACCAGACGTTAAGTCCCCACCCCCGCCACCCACTACCCCTTTTCCCTGAGGTGCCTGGGTGCCACATTGATGTCCCTTTACAGTGGAGTACCCTGTGCCCATGTGGGAGTCAAGTCTGGCCTATTTTGGCCCTTCTGTGTATTTACATTGTACTGGCCATTGGCCTAATTTGGACAATCATTTTTCTCATTTTAATACACTTTGAGTGCCCAGTGGTGCTGTTGGCACCATATGGTGACGTTGTTCATCGTTTCACTGTGGGGGGGTGGTGTGCACATGTGTGTACTTTGGTGCAGGTCTTTGTTGCCTTGTGTGGGGTAAGTACATCTTGTTCTGGTGTGTATAGTGTGGGGTGGTGGGAGGGGTTGGGAGTGCGTTGCAGGGTGGGTGCGGTGGGTGTATAACTGTGCCCTTCCTTTCCATGTGTACTAGGTTGCGGTATTTACCGTCGTCATCTTCAATGGCGGTCATGGTCGTGGAGGTATGTGGCAAGGAGCAGCACTGGCATTATTTCCAACTCTCTCTCCATGTCTGCATCAGCATGTTGTGTGTGCCTCCGGTGAGTGTTTCCTTTAATTTTGTTTGTTTGTGGCGGTGGTTCCCGCCCAGGAACTGACGGGGGACTTGTGCTTCATTATTTGGTGGACGGGTAGGCCCATTCCGCTGGCCTGTGGGTGGCCTCCTCCATCCATGTCGGCACTACAAGGATGGCGGTGTGTGGATGGACTGCTACTTGTTTCTCATGTGCTTCATTATTTGGCGGTCCGGACTGCCAGCTTGTTGGCAGTAGTTACTGCCACCGCCGGCGTGGCGGCATTTCCCTCCATGTTCATAATGACCACCAAAGTGTGCTTGTCGCTGACCAACTTGAAAGTGTGCTTCTTGCTGAAAGCAAAAGACAAGCAATTGTTATGGAGTTAAAATGTGTCTGTCACTGATAACATGCTTATAATTGTTCATCTGAGCTTCAACAAGCAGGCGTTAAAGTGGATGTGTCGCTGATAACTAAACAGTAATAGTGCCTGTAATTGCGCCTATAAGTCCGAGGCGTGGTTATCGCCAGAAAGATAGCTCTTGCACTGTAACTGTGACAACTGACACCAAAAGATGGCCGACGTCCGTGTGCTGCACTATTTTCTATAGCATGTGCACTTGAATTTATGTCAGTTATATGTGCTGCCTCATAACATTTGCTGAAAAGACACAACAAAGCATGTGAGTACGTGATCATCTCGGAACAATACAGCCGTCAAAAACTGTCATCCCCAGTGTGCTAAAGTAAGTTGAAAATGCAAAGTACCAGAATTTGTTGATTCAGATGCACTCGTTTTAACCATAAAGTGCTGATAACCGGAATATGCTCACTGGTACTCAGCTGTGAATAAAATACTCTGCAATGTTCTTCTGAAAAGCGTGCAGAAATGTAATGTGTAAAACATAGGTCCCATGTAGGTTCCTCGTGTCAGGATCAGTACATCTCATCACCAAATCTGTAATGAAGTAGCTTCGGCTTGTTGATGATCTATATTTCCTTATTAGAAGATCCTGGTACAGAAGCAATATAGGTATGTCCAGCCTACTCAGATTCTCTCCTCAGACTCCAATCTACATCGCTAACATTCCAATCTCATTACATAGCTAACATTTCAATGCCTCATCTATTACGCTAACATACCAACAACACTACACTGAGCCGCAGGTTTTTTTACCGCTGGTGTCTCAGGGTCCCCGTACTGCATGCCTCTCAACTGGAACCAAATATTCCCTTTTAGTACTTGACTCTCAAAGTAGTGAGGCCGAGCAGGCCACAGTTCACTCAGCAAAGGTACTGTGGGTTGTTGACTCTTAACTCAGCAATGGAACAAACAACACTTAATAAATCACTGTGCTGTCACTGCTTTTCCTAGAGAAAGAAAAAATACTTTATAACACAAACTACTCAATACTAAGCATATTTACAAATCTATACAGGAGTGAAGGTGGAAACACCTCTGGTGCCTTCCTCGAAAGGGCATTATACCCATCAGTGGATGCACACTAAAGAAAAGTTTTTACTGATTGATAGCACGTCAGAACCTTGATAAGTAAACTTACAAGGAGACACGCCTAGGCCGATGAACCTTTTGACCACGTTTGGAGACTTCCCAGTACGAGATATCTTTCTGGCATCACAAATTCAATATGTCAATAACCAAATCAATGTTCTTAGTAACTAATCAACAAGTGAATCAATAACATTCAGTATGAACCAATAAATGAATACACCATGACCTTTCAGTCAGGAATAACCACACAAATCTAGTTAAGTGTTAGGATATTTATTCCCTATTGGTTACAATCTAATAATCATCTCCGTTAATCTCATTAGCAATCAGTCTCATTAGGAACTCTTCAGATTTATCATTAAAACACAATTTATCATTGCTTAGAGAATATTCATTAAGGATTAACACATCATTAATAAGAAGCAGCTTAGCAAAGTCTCAGTAGTGCAAGATTCAACAAAGCAAGAACTCAGTTATTTGCCTATTTGCGTCCGGTATTTGTGAACAAATGAACTAACCTTGAATTAGCATCAGCATGTTGGGCTTCATGCATAACAATTTAGCAAACACAAATTTGGAAAACATCTAACTATGGCCTCTATCTAAAGAGCAGTTGGTACCTAGAAAGAAAAGGCAAACAGACAAGTACAATTTTCATCAGATAGCTACCCCTCCAACGAATCAGCAAACAGCGTCAGTCTTCGTCCTCAGGACATCAGTCAATTCACCATCAGCAAAGATAGGACAGGACAGAGTCTCAGTATGGCAAAGCTAAGGAATAAGGCTCTTCCCTCATATGGAGGAGAAGTGAGCATCTAGTAAGAATTGAATAGAGAATGGTTTAAAGTACCAGGAAGAACAAACAGCAAAGTCTCAAAAGAATGGCCTAAGTGCCTCAGTAAAATGGCAAAGTATGGTTTGGAGTGGAATGTCTAAATAATGGCTGATTTCTCTTCGGGTTATGCGGTTAAATCAAAACTGTTGAACTAGCCCTTAATTCCCCATTGGATAACATTTGGTGCATCATTATCTCTGTCCAATAATTCTCCACGCATTTCACTAGAATTTTCCACAGAACACAGTTCTCATGTCGTTGATTGGCCCATGTTATTGACGTCTTTATCGGTTGGAATGTCAGGTAAGAAAAGTTACACTTTACGCTCCCGTCAGTAGTCCCATTGTTTCTCCTACTCTAGGCAGCCTTGCACCTGTTACAAATTACATTGTTGCATTCAGCAAGAATGTCTCCTTGAGCAAGTCGGGTCCCATGAGAAAGAATTTCCTACGGCTACACACACATCTAACTTCTGGAAAAGTACAGCGTCGTGTACTTCAGGAAGACAAGACATTGCACGTTAGGAAAAACACAGTTTAATAAGAGACCAGGCAGCTAGGCCCAGACCCTCGCTAACTAAGGCCTAGTAATTTAGTTAACAAACCACTAATGTATGACTCTAATTATAATATGGTAATACAAATTCAAAACATTAGTACATTATTAATTCATCATTAATAAGTTTCATTAGTCTTCGTATACATTGTTAGCCACTCCCCGTGGGTACATTTCAAACGCGTGCATTATTTTCTACGTTAACACATTTTCTATGGAGCTTCATTACACAATATATTGCAAGATTTTCATGTTAATATTGCTTTTAAAAGACACTCCAACAATCCCTCCTCTGATGACTCTTGTCATCACACAAACCTTACCCCTGAAATTTTACATCTTAAAATTCTCTTATCTCAATTTCCTCTCTTAATCGTTCCCCCTGTGATTTTGCCCTGAATAATTTTTCCCTTTGTTTTTCTTCCCTCCTCTTATTATTTTTCGCCATTTTGCAATTTTATTCTTTTACTAATTTTACATGCCACCCACAATCCAAATAAACAAGCTATAACAATCAATATCCCCTGTATTATTTTAGACAATATCACATACAAAATACTACTAAACCAATTTCCCACTGAATCAAGTCCTTTCCCAACCTTTTCCCAAACACCTGGTTCTTTCAGTTCCTTCAAACCAACACCCAAACATTTACAACGCCTACTCCCTCTATTATCTTCTCTAATGTTAGCCATGATCTGTAAAGAATCAGAAAGTGAAGGATGGTTAATTCAAACAACAACAGAGGACAGTTAGATTGAATTTTCTTCTCACTTTTTTTTTTCCTCAGCAAAGTCAAAACAAGCAAGTATTTACAGCTCTCAGTTTCTCTCCCCGGATCCTTGTCATATCAGGTTAGCAGCTTGGCAAATCCGGTTTCAAGTGTCCATTCAGGTTATCAGTGTCTCAACCGATAAATTCTCAGTCTCTTTTCTCAAAATGTTCTCTTCCTCTATTGCATCTTCGACACCTACCTTTCCCTTTTTCACTTGCAATTCTGGCCACTTATCTTCTTTCAGTGTCTCTCTAGTCTTTGATCTTTCTTGTGGCAGCCCTTCGTCCCCCTCTGACTCTATGGTGTTTTCTCTTGATGGACCTGCAATTTGCTCAGGAGGAATCGGGCCACTCTGACTCTCTTCCACCTCAACTCCTTCGCCTTCTGGGTCTGTCAGAGGCTCTAGCTCATTTCCGTATTCATCTGCTTCTGGGAAAACCTCCCTCTGATTTGGCTCTCCTACTGCCTCAAATGGGATAGGCTCACCGTCACCCCTTTGGGTCTCTTCTTCTTCGTCTCTTACTGGACTGACCAAGCCGTCCTCAACGGGCTCTCCTTCTGTCTCAGTTCCCCTTCGATCACTCTCCGGCCCTGAGACTTCCTTCTCTGTTGTTGGTACTTTCAACAACTCAACTTCCTCATCAGTTAGACACGTCACCTTTTTCGTGTGACTGGCATGGCTCCAATTCGGAATTCCCGCACACTTCACAGCAGTAGTAGTTGTTAATATCAATTGATATGGCCCCTTCCAACGTGGCTCCAAACACGACTTCCTTACGTGTTTCTTGATGACAACCCAGTCACCAGCTTTCAGATTGTGTCCTGGATCATTTATCGGTGGCAGGGTGGTAGCTTCCACCTGGTGAGAAAAAGAGCAGACCACATCAGCCAGACCCTTTCAGTAGTCCAACACCATATCATCTGTGATATTCACAAGAACATTTGCAGGCACTGCTGGCAGTCTCATAGC
Source organism: Pleurodeles waltl (assembly GCF_031143425.1). Taxonomy (NCBI): domain Eukaryota; kingdom Metazoa; phylum Chordata; class Amphibia; order Caudata; family Salamandridae; genus Pleurodeles; species Pleurodeles waltl. The sequence goes on along the minus strand of NC_090444.1, from coordinate 1,413,037,125 downwards.
TCGGCCTATGAGAATTTCATGAGGGGACAGTCCTGTTTTCTTGTTAGGTGTATTTCTCATTGACATTAACACCAAAGGCAATGCATCGGGCCACTTCAAATTTGTGGCTGCTCACATTTTTGCTATTCTCGACTTCAGGGTACCATTCATCTGCTCCACTAGTCCTGATGCTTCAGGGCGGTAACTACAATGCAACTTCTGCTCAATGTTCAATGCTGCACTGTTGGAAAATGGGTTATTGGTAGGGCAGGTAGGTACCTACACCTAGCAACAAGCCACTAACCTCCACATAGGTACAGTTAGGTCTCAGTAAATTAATCCCAGCTCAACCCTTGGTAGCTTGGCAACGAGCGTCAAGGCTTAACTTAGGAGACAAAGTGTAAAGCATTCAAATATCACAAAACAGTAATTAAATAAAACACAGGAAATAGTTTAAAAATCCAAAACCAATTTATAAAAATAGTTTATATTTTTATCTTTAAAATGACACTAAAACGATTAAAATCGGTTCAGGGGAACCGGAGATATGAATTTTTAAAGAATTATTACTTTTCTAGCGCTTAGAAACAAAAAGCGCCAATCGGGTCATCTGGTTGCACCTCGACCGGGGCAAAGTCAAACTTTCAGGCCGACCGCGATGGAGCCCTGCTCGGCTACAGGTCGCGGGAGGCCTCGGTTAAAAAGTTACCTTCTGACTTAGTCTTTATTTTGAAGTTTTTCTTCACCGGGACGAACCTGCCAGTTGAATCCGACCTCCTGGAGCCCTTGTCCGGATACGCGATGTGGGTTTCCTCGGTGGAGACTTTTACCTTCGGACTTAGTCGTTTTTTCGAGATGAAAATCCTTCGACCGGGGTAAACCTGGATCTTGATCCGACGTCCATGGAGCCCTTCTCGGATACGATGGCTGGGAGGTCCCGGTCAACTTTTTACATTCGGACTTAGGGCCTGATTCTAACTTTGGAGGACGGTGTTAAACCGTCCCAAAAGTGGCGGATATACCACCTACCGTATTACGAGTCCATTATATCCTATGGAACTCGTAATACGGTAGGTGGTATATCCGCCACTTTTGGGACGGTTTAACACCGTCCTCCAAAGTTAGAATCAGGCCCTTAGTCTCTTTTTTGGATGTTTTTCTTTACCGGGACAAACCACGAAGTCAGGCCGGGTCGCGGTTGAGGCAAGCCGGCTAGAATTTCCGCGGCGGGTCGGTCCCTCACTGGAGTTGCACCTGGCGCAAACTCCTTTTTGGCCACTGGACAGTGGTCAGCTGGTCGCTTTCTTCAGGAGTTGGTGCAGGGGACTCTGGTTTAGCAATTTTTCACCTGTAGCAAACAGGGAGTCCCTCCTTGAACCAGTGGAAGCCAGGCAAAGTCCTTCTTGTGGTGAAGCCCAAGTGTGCAGCTGGTGCAGTCCTTCTGAGTGCAGGGTCCAGGTGCAGGCCAGGGGTCCAGCAGGGCAGTCCTTCTTCTTCTTTAGTTCCTTTCTTGTTGAATTCTGGAGGGGATCTGAGGCGTGGGTGCAGGTCTGCCAGTTTTATCCTTGCTCCTGGGTGAAAAGCAGGGGGGCCCTGGTTCTCCAAACAGGGACAGGGTCGTCCCCCTGTGATGCCCACTTCCTGGGAAGTGTGGCAAAAATCCATCCCAGAAGGCAACAGTCTCTAAAAATCCAACATGGATGAATCTGATTTTTGGAGGTTACATCTGGCTGAGCCCACCCACTGGTGTGGCTAAAAATCATAAACACACCCCTCTCCTGCCCTCTCCTAATCTAATCAAGGGGGCACCTAATTGTCTGGGGTTGCAGGATGTGGGGGTGTTGCTGGGTGCTGCAAATGTCCTTCTCTGCCTTTGAAGACCAGTTTGGCAGCCCTCCCCCTTCCTGCCTCACCATCTGCTGAGGGGAGATTCTCTCCCCCAAGCACATTCCTTTGTGTGAAGCCAGGCCACTTCACACCTAATCAAGGCAGCCTGGCAGAAGCTGCTGCAGGCTGGCCAATCAGAGCACAGCAGCAAAAACAATGCAGAGCTGAAATTGGCAACTTTTTAGGTAAAGTCTAAACTTTTTACCTGGACAAGTTATATTAAATCCAACAACTGGAAGTTGTGGGATTTATTACAACAATCAATTTGATACCAAATTCTTGGTATGTAACATTTAAGGAGACTTTAAAATTTAAAATAAAGTCTGCCCATTCTAGCCTATGAAGGCCATTTACTTCAATGAGGGAAAAACGAATTTGGCTGTTTTTACCTCACCAGGGCTTATAAATCTATTTTTATAAAGTCCCTGCTTATAGTTACATGGCACCCAGCCCTAGGGGCACATAGGGCACACCTTAGGGGTGACTTATATGTAAAAATAAGGTAGTTTAAGACTTTGGAAGTACCTTTAATTCCAAAGTCGAATTTGCATATAACTTTAATTTAAAAGCAGCCAGCAAGGCAGGCTTGCTTTTAAAATGACACTGGGCACCTCAGCAATGCACCTAGGTGTGCACCACCTATGCTGTGGTCCCTAAACCTACATGCCCTACCATATACTAGGGACTTATAGGTAGGTTAACTTAGCCAATTATAATTAGCCTAATTTGCATATCCATTTTACACAGAGCACAGGCCCTGGGACTGGTTAGCAGTACCCAGGGCACCATCAGAGTCAGGAAAACACCAGCATAAAGAGGAAAATGGGGGCAAAAAGTTATGGGGCCTCTGCAATCAGCCCTAGTTTCTCACATGCACACAATAGCTTCGTTGTTGAAGTGACTTCCTCTATCTGATTCTAAAGAGATCGGAAACCCGAAACGTGGTATAAATTCCCTAAGCAGCAGCTTCGCTACTGTGAGACTGTCATTCCCACGTGTAGAGTATGCTTCAATCCAGTGACTAAAGATACACACAATCACCAACACATATCTCAAACCTCCACACTCAGGCATCTCAATAAAATCCAATTGCATTCTGCTAAATGGACCTCCCGCTCTCCCAATGTGGCTCAAATTCACCACTGTCCCTTTCCCCCCATTCATCTGTTGACAGATGATACACCTATGACAGATCACTTCTGCAGCTTGTCTGAACTTCGGGTTAAACCAATCAACTTTGAACAACCTGATCATGGCATCCCTCCCAATATGTGCTTGACCATGGTAAAACCTCGCAAATTGTGATAGGAGACTGTTCGGCAAGACCATTTTCCCTTCATCTGAAATCCACAAATCATCTGGTCTTTGTACACATTGCATCCTAACCCAAGAACGCTTCTCATCTTTGCTGGCACATCCCTGCAACAATCTCAATTCTTCTAACATGTCAATCACCCTTAATGCGTGACCTGCGCGTGTCTCCTTTTCTGTTTCAGGTAAAAATTCCCACTGATCCTTAAACGATACACAGTTCAATGCGCAAAACCTTGTGACTTGATTTGCTTATCCATTTCCCATTGAAACAAAGTCTTGTGATTTCAGGTGTGCACTGCATTTCACCACGGCAATTTCATGAGGTAACTGAATCGCGTGCAACAACTTCTTAATTCTTTCACCATTTTTCACTGGCGAACCGGAAGAGGTCAGAAAACCCCTCTATGGCCATAGTTGGCTAAAGTCGTGGACAATTTCGAATCCGTATCGGCTGTCAGTATAGATAGTCACTCTCAGCTGGGCAGCGGCATGGCAAGCCCTAGTAAGAGCAACCAATTCAGCCACTTGAGCAGAATATACTCTTTGAAGCCAAGACGCTTCCAGGATACTAGAGATCGTACATACAGCATATCCGGCTCTCAGGACTCCTACTGAGTCTCTCAGACATGAGCCATCGACAAAGATAATTTGGTCATTTTCTTCCAATTGTGCATCTTCAGTATCAGGCCTCGGTTTGGTACACATTTCTGTTACCTCAAGACAATCATGTTCTACATCTTCAACATTTTCAACTTCTGTATTTTCATTTGGAAGCAAAGTTGCTGGGTTCAACACTGTACATCTTTTCAACATTACATTTGGTGACCCCAATATAATTATTTAATATTTTGTCAATCTGGCATTCGTCATGTGCTGCGTTTTGGTACGGGTCAACAGGATCTCAACTGAATGAGGGACCATGACTGTTAGAGGATGTCCCATAACTATGCCTTCGCACTGCGTGAGGCTTTGACCAACTGCTGCTACTGCACGCAGACAACCTGGTAAGGCTGCTGCAACTGGGTCCAAAGTAGCTGAAAAATATGCTACTGGTTGGTTTACACCTCCATGGACCTGTGTCAGGACAGACAAAGAACATGCATCATGTTCATGACAAAACAGCACAAAAGGCTTCGTGTAATCAGGCTTACCTAAAGCTGGAGCCCTGCACATGCTCTCCCTTAATTCAGTAAACGCCTTAATTTCTTTCTCTGTCAGCACTATGACACCTGGCCCTTCCTTAACCGTCAGTCTCACCAAAGGCTTGGAGATGACTGAGAAATTCGGGATCCACTGACGACAGTAACCTACCATTCCCAGAAACATCCTAACATCTCTCCGTGTTGTTGGGGGATTCATCTGTAACAGTGCAGTTACTCTTTCCCTGGATAACTTCCTTGACCCTTTCTCAATTTGATGACCCAAGTACTTCACCTCTTTCTGGCAGTATTGCAATTTCTTGGGGGACACCTTGTGCCCGTTCTTCCCCAAGTGGTTTAGTAAAGCAATCGAATCATACTTGCACTCATCCCTCGTTTTGGATGCGATCAACAGATCATCAATGTACTGCACTAGAGTCGATTGGAAAGGCAATTCCAGCTGCTCCAAATCCTTCTTCAGTATCTGATTGAATATGGAAGGTGATCCTGAAAACCCTTGAGGAATTCAACACCAATTGTAAACCTTATCCAGGAATTTCAAACTGAAGAGAAATTGGCTGTCCTCATGAAGAGGCACAGAAAAGAACGCTTGGGACAAATCAATTACTGTAAACCACTCTGCATCACATGGAACCTGGAACATAATCACAGCTGGATTTGGCACCACTGGGCAGCATTTCACCACTATGTCATTCATCTTTCTCAAGTCTTGTACAATTTGAACTTTCTCACAAGGCTTTATTGCATTATTGGTGAATTACATGGACTGCTCATCACTTCCTTCAAGACTCCCTGTTTCACAAAGTCTGCAATTAATTGTGCAAACTTTATAAGGACATCTTGTGGTACTGTGGTACCTGGAGAAACACAGCGTTTGGCTTCACAATGACTTTAACTGGCTCTACTCCTTTAATCAGTCCTACTTCTTTTCCTGTCAAATCCCACACCTTCTCTTGGCCTGTTCCCTGCAAGTCTGCTGGGAGATCAGCCACTGTGAACATCAGGAAGAAGTTAATCAGAGGATACTCCTCATCTGTAGTCTCTGTTTCAGGCTCTGAAACCTGCTCATCTTTCCCTTCGCAATCACTGTTTGTCTGAACCTCAATCCCCTCATTCGAACAGGTGATTGAACACCTTGTCTTGCACAGTAAGGGCCAGATGTAGCAAAGAAACATTTTGCGATTTGTAAATAGCGAGTCATAGCGACTCGCTATTTGCAACTCGCAAAATGTTATGCAGAACGGTGTCTCAGACACCGTCTGTGAGTCGGTATGGGCTCGCAATGACCCACCTCATGAATATTCATGAGGTGGGTCGCAAATTGCGGCCCCATACCGACTATGGGCACTCGCAAACATGGAGGCCTGCTGTAGTCAGCAGACCTCCGTGTTCGTGACTGCTTTCAATAAAGCAGTTTTTTTTTTTTTAAGTGTAGCCCGTTTTCCTTAAAGGAAAACGAGTTGCACTTAAAAAAAAAAACGAAACCTTTAGTTTCGGTATTTTTTCAGGGAAGGGAGTGGTCCCTTGGACCACTCCCTGCCCTGAAAAAATGTTTTTGGGTCCAGTCACAAACTGGAAGGGGTCCCATGGGGACCCCTTCCAATTTGCGAGTGGGTTACCATCCACTTGAAGTGGATGGTAACTGCAACACCATTTGCGACCGCATATGCGGTCGCAAATGGTATTGCATACCACTAGGAATCGCAAATAGGAAGGGAACACCCCTTCCTATTTGCGATTCTGAAATGCATTTTGCGAGTCGGTCCGACTCGCAGAATGCATTTCTGCATAGGAAAATGCGATTTGCAACTCGCAAACGGCAGTTTTTGCCGTTTGCGAGTTGCAAATCCTTTCCTACATCTGGCCCTAAGTCTCTTCCCAGTAGGCCCTTTCTGATCTACCTCTAAGGACGCTGCAAGCCTGCACTCCTCACTATCTGAACTCTCATCCGACCATTCATCGTTTATTTCATTCTCACCACGCAATGGGAACTGTTGCACTGTGTTATTTTGACTTATTCTTTGACCTGTGACCTGTTGAGGAAGCATCACCTGTTGCTGTTCCATTGGCTCTAAAGGCACTTGCATTTGCTGTCTAGGTACCATAAGAACCTGCTGTTGCATTTGTTGCATCTGCATCTGCTGTAAACGTGGCACCTGCACCTGCTGCATGGGTTGAAAACCCTGCATCTGATTCATATTATTTTGAAAGTTCAAATTAGGACTTCTCAGCCTCGGTCCTTTCACATTTTGGAATGCACTGACATCATTGCTTTGTTGAACAGCACCCTCCTGCACCATCATCGGGCACTCCTGCTTCCAATGTCCAACGACCCCGCAAGCATGACAAGTTAACATCTTCTTCATCCCCTGCACATTATTTTGAACCACTACTGTGTTCAAATCTGGACTTCGATTCACAAAACCTCTGCGACCTCTGCCTCTCACTTGCGCCTGAAACATCCCGTTTCCTTGCGGCTGTTGCACCATCTGTTGTAGACAACCTCCCTGCATCCCTGATTGTGCTGCCTTAATTTGCATCACCATTGCCTTCTCCTTCAACTTTCTCTGCTTCAACTCAATCTTGTCACTACAGTACTTCGCATACTGCAACACCTCGTCAATCGGCTTCGCTTGCCAACAAATCAAGTGGTTCTTAATCATCTGACTAATCTCAGGTCTCAACCCTTCAACAAATCTAAACACAAGGTGATTCATGTCCTTCGCCTCAACAACCTCTGTACCGCTGTAGTGCTTAAACACTTTCATCAACCTCTAATATTAGGCATGAATTGACTCTTTGGCTTCCTGAGCCGTCCGATCAATCTTTTGCCAATCAATATTCTTCGTCGAAACTCTCTGTTTCCGGAATTCAATCACCTTATAGTAATATTCCATCACCTTAGGAGACGGTGCTCTTGTGACTCTATCCCTTGCCGGTTCCGCGGTTGGCCAATCCACTCTTCTCTTGCACTCAAGCCACAAATCAGCCAGAACTATGATCTCAAAGAGAGTATTCAGGTCTTCCCAGAGACATTTCGCAAGCTTCACAAACCTGTCCGTCTGCTGATACCACTCTACTGGCTTCTCCCTCAGCCTGGGAAAGTCATTGGTAAATTACAGAATATCACCTCTAGTCCACGGCACATGGACAAGAACCCCTCCAGCCGTCTCTCTCATTGGTAACATCGTTACCGTACCAGCATCCTGTACGGCTTTTGCTGGCTGCTCTAAGCAGTCGCTTTTCCTCTTGTCTCTTTTCTTCACCCATCTGCCTTCCCATTTCTCTATGGCTCCCCAAACTTGTGCACTCTGCAGTATCTCTTTAAGGTGTGCTTTCATCCCAGTAGACCTCATGTGTTCAAAATCCTTAGGCTCAAAGTCTAACCTGTAACTCCTTTTCAGATGTTTGGTATTTTCTAAGTCTATTCCATATTTATCTGCCAAATTTGCCAACCTCTGGTGCACCCTGCTCACTTCTTTTGTTATCTTTGGACACAAGTATCTCAACTCTGCTTCCATGTATGACTCTAACCTGTTCACTCCCATGCTCCCTTCAACAAGTTCATTTGCCTCCATTCCCAACCTCACAAAATTCAGGTACTCTTCTCCTTCTGTCCTCCCTGCTGCTGCAGGAGTAGATTGTGGTGAATTTAACTTGTCTAACCAGTCATTCAGCTGTTGGGCTGTCAAACCTTTTAGTGAGATATTCCCAGCCTGCGCTATAGGTGTCTGCGGCATGTTCGCATTTGAGATCTGCGGTGTCAGCAGTCCCAAACCTGATTGTCTCATAGCATCCTGAAGAGCCCCAATTGGGCTAAAGTCTAACAGGGACCTAGATCTCTCGAATGTCGGATCCACTGAAGTAATCCCTTGAGAGCTCCCTACAAACCCTTTTCTTGTGATCTCTACTTCCTTATCCCCTGATCGCATACACTAGGCTTCGCCTGCGCATACAATGGTACTGGCTGACCAACTGTAATGGGCAAGGATATGACAGCTGGCGTCTGCCTGTTTCCCAAAACCTGTGGAGTATTAACTCCCATATTCTGGTTCATTACTGGTGCCATGGCTGACTGCGGTCCTGTGACCGAAGTGTAATTCGGAATCTTTTGCTGCTGTACCTGGGGCAGTAAAGGTGGAGTTGGATCAGTCTGAATTAGCTTTGGTCTCATATATGCCGGCTCTGACGGCACCATCAGATTTGTTGTAGTCTCTAAGATTGGGACATTAGGGTAAAGCCTCTGACCCTGCGGTGGCTGCAACTGAGATTGCATACTTTGAGCAGTGGACCCACTAATACTACTCTGCACCGGAACTGGTGTGGAGACAGGACTAATCTGTACCGGATTCGTTGTCACTTTGTCTTTGGTCAAACCGGCAAGGCATGTACTAGGTCTGTTGTCATCTATTACAGATGGCGGTGATCAGGCATTCAGTAACTGATTAAGGAAGTCATCATCGTCTGAGTCATCCATCTCTGACCAGGGCTTCTTAGCCTCTTTGTTTTTGGAAGGACTTTTGTCAGTCTTACAAGTGGCTTTCCCCCTTTTGTCTTCACCTCCTTGAGCGATTTGCTGGAAACATTCTTATTCCGTCTATTGTTTCTCTCCTCCAAACTCTCTGTGCACTATCCCACCTAGCCTCCGCTAGCGTCTTTTCTGCTTTCCTCATTCTCCTCTCAAATTTCTGTTGCTGTTGTCATATTGCCATCAATTCCCAAATTGCTAATGACTCAAACTGTGCTGGCCTAGGAGGTGGCTTTAGCTCATTTAGCACCCTCCGCAAATTTTCCAAAACCCTTATGTTGAACTTTCCGTGCTCCGGAAACATCAAACACCCTTCTTTCTCTGTCGCTTTGCACCATTGCTTTTGTCAAAGACATGGCGCAACACCCCTTTCCTCCATTACGGCATAAGCCGGTGTATCTTCTGGCGGTGTAACTTCCCCTACATTCGCAGTAATATATGCATCTCCCCTCAAAGCGCTCTATAAAGCCTTGAAAATTTTAATGTTTGTGTCTTTTGTTTCGTTACAATCGAATCAGGAAGTGACTTTAATTCCCAGAACTCTCTTCGCCTACCTTCTCAACCAATTGCCTCTCACGGACGGCTGCCAATCCGTGCGCGACCCTTCTCACTAACCGACCTATCCCAGCACGGCTCCAATGACGTCACACTCACACACACTGCGGCTGACAAAGTCTTGTGGCTTATCTTCCTCACTCTCGATTCACACAAAACTAATGCAATATATTGCGAGCACCAACAAAAACGCAAATTTGCCGGTTTACTACAGGAAAGGGTAACACAATCGCTTCAGAACTTTACAGCGATTTTGCTTAGCCTCGGCCGCTACTCTCTCCTTCTCAGATCCCGCACTCACAAGCAAAATTTGACCAGCAAATGTAACTCTCGACTTGTTAATGGGTTGTTCTAGTGCACTTTAAAACTCACCAAATCTCCATCAAAGTTTTCATTCACTCACTTTGGCTCATACTCGACTCCTCGATTTCACCATCGATCTATTAAACCGCACAATTTACAACATAAACCAAGTGTCTCATACACTTATCAATATACTCCGGAGTCTTAGACCACGCCGGGTCCGTACATCACCAACAACCACATGGACAATTTGTTAGCACAAAGCACCACACTCACATGAAGTTTGCCGACTTCACTACTCTCATACTGTGGAGTACGCACACTCCTACTAAAACATCACCATTTGGACTCAAATCCTCACAGACTTCACAATTCACCTGCGGTACGCGTAAGCTGTGCAAGCGCAAACCCTACTTCATTCACACTATCACTAGAATGCCAGGAACATACTCAAACTCCCTTCAGCAAGCTCCGAGATTCCGGGAAAGTCATTTGGGACTTAGGGGCACATCATCTCTCCACATTGCATCATTGAAAAATAAAAAAATTCCCAAAACCCAATTTTCTGATACACCTTGCTTACTTCAAAACTACGCTCATCAATTCATCAATTCCTACCGGACTGCTATGAACTGTTATCAAACCGCAATATTTCACACTGGGGCCCCAAAGGGCCAAACCATTACCTCAGCTACCAAAAACATATAGCGCGTCAGAACCTTGATAAGTAAACTTACAAGGAGACACACCTAGGCCGATGAACCTTTTGACCACGTTTGGAAACTTCCCAGTACGAGATATCTTTCTGGCATCACAAAAGCAATATATCAATAACCCAATCAGTATTATTAGTAACTAATCAACAAGTGAATTAATAACATTCAGTATGAATCAATAAATGAATACACCATGACCTTTCAGTCAGGAATAACCACACAAATCTAGTTAAGTGTTAGGATATTTATTCCCTATTGGTTAAACTCTAATAATCATCTCCGTTAATCTCATTAGCAATCAGTCTCATTAGTAACTCTATTGATTTTTCATTAAAACACAATTAATCAATGCATAGAGAATACTCATAAAGCATTAACACGTCATTAATAAGAAGCAGCTTAGCAAAGTCTCAGTAGTGCAAGATTCAACAAAGCAAGAACTCAGTCATTTGTCTATTTGCGTCCGGTATTTGTGAACACCTTAACTAACCTCGAATTAGCATCAGCATGTTGGGATTCATGCAAAACAATTTAGCAAACACAAATTTGGAAAACATCTAACTATGGCCTTTATCAAAAGAGCAGTTGGTACCTAGAAAGAAAAGGCAAACAGACAATTACAATTTTCATCAGATAGTTACCCCTCCAACGAATCAGCAAACAGCGTCAGTCTTCGACATCAGTCGATTCACCATCAGCAAAGATAGGACAGGACAGAGTCTCAGTATGGCAAAGCTAAGGAATAAGGCTCTTCCCTCATATGGCAGAGAAGTGAGCATCTGGTAAGAATTGAATGGAGAATGGTTTAAAGTATCAGGAAGAATAAACGGCAAAGTCTCAAAAGAATGGCCTAAATGCCTCAGTAAAATGCCAAAGTATGGCTTGGAGTGGAATGTCCAAATAATGGCTGATTTCTCCTCGGGATATGTGGTTAAATCAAAACTGTCGAACTAGCCCTTAATTCCTCATTGGATAATATTTGGTGCATCATTACCTCTGTCCAATAATTCTCCACGCATTTCACTAGAATTTTCTACATAACACAGTTCTCATGACGTTGATTGGCCCATGTTATTGACGTCTTCATCGGTTGGAATGTCAGGTAAGAAAAGTTACACTTTACGCTCAAGTCAGTAGTCCCATTGTTTCTCCTACTCCAGGCAGCCTTGAACCTGTTACGAATTACACTGTTGCATTCAGCAAGAATGTCTCCTTGAGCAAGTCGGGTCCCATGAGAAAGAATTTACAACGGCTACACACACATCTAACTTCTGGAAAAGTACAGCATTGTGTCCTTCAGGAAGATAGCACATTGCACGTTAGGAAAAACACAGTTTAATATGAGACCAGGCAGCTAGGCCCAGACCCTCGCTAACTAAGGCCTGGTAATTTAGTTAACAAACCCCCAATGTATGACTCTAATTATAATATGGTAATACAAATTCAAAACATTAGTACATTATTAATTCACCATTAATAGGTTTCATTATTCTTCGTATACATTGGTAGCCACTCCCCGTGGGCACATTTCAAACGCATGCATTATTTTCTACGTTAACACATTTTCTATGCAGCTTCATTACACAATATATTGCAAGCTTTTCATGTTAATATTGCTTTTAAAAGACACCCTCCAACACAATTCAGTAGCCCCCTAAAATGTACGCTGTACTCCCTGAGCTTGAGGCACCTCTAATGGTCTGCACAACATGAACCATAAAAGTACAATACCCCCTATGGCCCTAACACAACATGCAGTGTGCTTTTTTTCAAACATCAGGCCTATTGGCTTTGTCAGCTTGTCAATACATTAGTAAATGCAGAATTATAACTCAAAAACACAGTATGTGCAGTGATTCTCTGTGCATTAGGACTGTGAGAAATGTGTGTAATTTGTTTTCACCTAATTACATGAAATGTTGCCAAATTACATTCAATTATGTGTAATATGTGAAATATAAACCTGTCATTTCACACTATATTTTACCATGACATGAGGATGCATTTCATGCTTAAAAAATAATGCTAGAAAAAAGCACAGCAAACAACAGTCACTTGTGTTCTGTTGTTCCTTTGCATTTACAGTACATTTTTACAGCAAATGATACGTAATGAATCAGGGTGGCATATTAGTATGATTTTGTGAATTCTGCATAAAAAAGTGTAACCTGAAATTCTTTTAATTACTTGAATGATGCCATCTTAATTTTAATTTTGTCCATTCCAATTGTTAATGTTTTTACAGTAATTACGAATTTCAATGTTCCATACTGTGCAGTGTTTGAGCCTTTTTTATTCCTTCAGGCTTGTTGCAAAATAACTATAGGACCTAGAAACACAAAGGTCCCTGCATGATTTAGTTCTTGAAACTAGAGATGCCCCCCCCCCCAGAGTCACAAATCCACCTTCATGGTAGTTTTAGGGTGACACTTCAGATAACAAGCAGACTCACTTGGGAGGTGTTGGAGGGCCCTCCGCTACTCCCCAGTAGGCCACAGTCCAAATCAACCTAAGGTGGGTGAGCTGAAGTGGACACCACCTTTTAAATTTCTCCATCTTTGTTTGGTAGGAATTAGGCCTCTAGGGTTAGGGTTATGCCCACATCTCAGCGGAATTGGTCATAGAAAGGGTGTAGTCATCCTAAAGGTGGTCACCTCATTGTCTAACACCTTGCACTCCCTGTAACGCCCCTAAATTGAGTATTTAGTTGGCACCCCTTAACCCTAGAACTCAGATCCTGATGACTTAAGAAGAAAAAGACAAAGAAAAGTCACACCTGCAGAAGAGGAAAATAAGAAGCAATTGACCTAGTAACAACCCTCTGGCCTGCCTGCTGACCTTGACGGACTCTGACTTCAGAAACCCAGGAGAACTCCCTGCCTTCCATAAAGACTCAAGGCTCCCATGAGCAGTGGATCTGCTCTGTAACAAAGTCTACTGAAAGGACTCTGCAGCCTTCAGAACAGCAAAGACCTGACAGCTGAAGTGACCACTGCACCTGACGTCCATGACCTGAGGTGAAGCCAACCAAAGATACCAGCAGGGTTCCCCAGCTATCCAGAGCCTGAGTCCATCAAAGTCTCACCCATCTTGGACCCCTTCAAGTCTCCTGCAGGCTCTGCATGCGGCCCCCCTCCCAGGCAGCCTTGTGGTGAGAGAAAACCCTACACTTCCAGCAGACACTGCACCCGTCGCCCACAACGCAATCTGAGGTGGGTCATTGATGCCTATAAGGTCCCCCAGCTCCCCTAAGTTCCACTCCATGCTAGTTGAATGGCTGCTGGAATCCTCAATGACTCCTGCAGCTTCAACACACAGGACCCTCTGACCCCGAGTGCTCCTGAACAGAGAAACCCAGTGCCTAAAGAGTATCTGTTGAGGAATTGTGTACAGGAGAAGTTACAGCAGTACCTGGTAGACCAAGGTCCACTTTCTCCTCAAGAGTTGGGGAAGAAGGCAGACCACTTGTTCAAGTCAAGGGTGGCCAAAACCTCCGCTGGTGGGGGAGAACACAAAAAGGATGACAAAAAGCGCCCCTCAAGGGAAAGAAGATAGCCCGAACAAATATAAAAACAAAAAGTCTTCTAAAAGTCCCCAAAAACCTGCACAGGAGGGTCGGCCCGAGACTCCACACATTCCAAGACTGGGTACAAAGGGAAAAACTGGGATTTAAAAAAGTCTTGGTGTAATGACTGCAAGGCTCTTGGACACCAAACTGGAGACCAGCCCTCTCCCCACAAAAGGACTGCCTCTAGCACACCTTCAGTAAATGCAGTGGTAAGTACCCAGATGGGATTTCAAGTAGGCCCTGAACATGTCAGTGAGCCTACTGAGGAAACTCTAGTTTTAGAGAGTGGGGTAGATGTTGCTGTCATGGCTGTCTGGCTCAGTAATCTGGAGAGATATAGACAACAGCCACATAATAATGGGATCAGGGTTGAAGCACTGAAAGACATCAGTGCCAGTGTCATCATGGTGACTGAGCAACTGGTGTCCTTAAATCAATATTTGACTGGTGGAACATATACAGTTCTCAATGCTGATAATCAGGCTAAGGTCCCATGGCGATGGTATCCTTAGAAGGGGGAGGGGTGACTGGCCAGAAGAAGGGGATGGGATCTCCTGTAATGCCTGTACAATGTCTGCTAGGCAGTGATCTAGACTCCTCAGCATGGGCTGAGGTCAAAAGAAAAACCCATGCAGCCATGCTCGGTATCCCTTTTGAAAAAACAAAAGCACAGAACAAGGCCCAGTGTGAAAAAGTAGAGTTTGAGTCTGGAATAATGGCCCAACCTACCAAGAGGAAAGGCAAAAGGCCTGGGAAGACAGCTTTCAACCAGACGCCAGATCAGGTCCCCTCTCCTCAGGGAGAAGAGATGTCAGCCCTAGAGGTAACTGAGCCTCAGGAGCTTAGGTCTTGCACCTCAGAGCTCTTAGGACCAGGGGAACCCTCTAAGGAGGATATGTGCCAGGGAGAGAGAACCTGTCCCACCATGAAGGACTGAGACAACAAGCTGCTGATCAGGAAAAGGGAGATATCAGTGGCTCCCAAAGGACCTATTGGGAGGAGGGACTACTGTTCACTGAGGCCAGAGACCCCAAACCTGGTGCCACAAGGAGAGAGATAGTACCTCGGAGGTTTAGAGATTTTCTACTCACTTTGGCCTATGAAAACCCCCTAGCTGGGCATCTTAGCCAGGCTAAAACATGGAGGAGGTTGGTGAACCATTTCTACTGGCCAGGTATGTCCCGGAAGGTGAAGGACTTTTGTAACTCCTGTGCCACCTGTCAAGCCAGTGGCAAGACAGGTGGCCACCCAAAGGCCCCCTTAATCCCACTCCCAGTGGTTAGGGTTCCCTTTGAAAGAGTAGGGATTGACATTGTTGGTCCCCTTGACCCTCCGACTGCATTACGAAACAGTGTCACACTGTTTGTAATGGATCATGCAACCAGGTATCCTGAAGCAATTCCCCTGTGGACTAATACTGCCACTGCAGTGTCTAGGGCCCTCGTTGGTATATTTACCAGAGTAGGCTACCCAAAGAAGGTGGTGTCAGACAGAAGTACAAACATCATGTCTGGCTAACTGAAACGCATGTGGGCTGAATGTGGTGTGACCTATACATTCAGTATCCAGTGTCACCCATAAACCAATGGCCTTGTTGAGAGATTCAAGAAGACAATTAAAGGAATGAATGGTGGACTCCCTGAAAATGTTAGAAGAAGATGGGATGTCTTACTTCCATGCCTGCTTTTCGCTTACAGGGAAGTGCCACAGAAGGTAGTAGGTTTTTCCCCCTTTGAACTTCTGTTTGGGCATCCTGTAAGGGGACCACTTTGTCTTGTGAAGGAGAGATGAGAGAGCCCTCGCAGAGAACCCAAGCAGGATATTGTGGACCATGTGCTTGGCCTTCATTGCAAGATGGCTGAGTACATGGAGAAAGCATTTAAGAACCTTAAAGCCAATCAAGAGCTCCAGACACTATGGTATGACCACAAGGCTGCACTTGTGGAGTTCCAACCAGGGCAGAAGGTATGGGTGTTGAAACCTGTGGCTTCTAGGGCCCTCTAAGACAAGTGGAGCAGACCCTACCCTATCCTAGAAAGAAAAGGGGAAGTCACCTACATGGTAGACTTTGGGCTCTTGCAGGAGCACCAAAAGTGTCATCCATGTAAACCGTCTTAAACCCTATCACGACAGAGATGACCGTGCTCATGGTCAGTGATGATGGACAAGAAGCTTAGAGTGAACCTTTCCCTGATCTCTTCTCCAGCAGCCCAAAGGATGGCTCAGTAGAAGGAGTGGTCTTTTCAGACACCCTCACTGGTCAACAGACTGACTGTAAGCAAGTGTTTCAGTAGTATGCTGAGCTCTTCTCCTTTACTCCTGGCCAGGCTACCTGGAGCACACATGGCAAGGACACTGCAGACAGCTTACTGGTCAAAGATAACAATTACAGACAGTCTAGTCATGGCAAAGAGAGCATCAAGGCTGAGGTCAGCACGATGCTGGAATTGGGAGTCATTGAGCGCTCTGAAAGCCCCTGGGCCAGCCCAGTGGTTTTAGTCCCCAAATCTCATTCTGAGGGTGGAAAGAAAGACATGTGGTCTTGTGTGGACTATAGGGGTCTCAATGCTGTGACAAAAACAGATGCTCATCCAATTCCTAGGGCTGATGAACTATTTGACAGGTTAGGGGCAACCTCAGTACTTTTAATTTCACATCAGGGTACTGGCAGGTAGGTCTGACCCCTGAGTCAAAAGAAAAATCAGCATTCTCTATTCTTGATGGGCATTATCAGTTCACTGTTATGCCCTTTGAACTAAAGAATGCCCCTGCCACCTTCAAAAGGTTGGTGAACAAAGTCCTGGCTGGGTTGGAAGACTTTAGTGCAGCATACCTAGATGGTATTGCTGTCTTTAGCTTTACCTGGCGGGAGTACCTGATCCACCTTGGAAAGTTCACTGAGGCTCTGAGAAGTACAGGCCTCACTATCAAGGTAAGCAAATTCCAGATAGAGTAGGGCCAAGTTGTAACCTTGGGCCACCTTGTAAGTGGAGGACAAGTTCAACCACTACAACCCAAGATCTAGACAATTCTGGACCGGCTAGCTCTGACAACCCAGACTGAAGTCAGGGCATTCCTTGGCTTGACTGGGTACTGCAGGAGGTTTGTGAAAGGATGTGGCACCATTGTGGCCCCTCTTACAGAAATGACCTCCAGGAAAATGCCAAAGAAAGTAAACTGGACAGTAAGATGTCAAAAGGCCTTTGACACCCTGAAAGAAGCAATGTGCTCATCACCTATTCTTAAAGCTCCAGATTACACCAAGCAGTTTATAGTGCAGGCAAATGCCTCTAAACCTGGGTAGGAGCAGTCCTATCCCAAATCAATGATGATGGCCATGACCAACCTGTTGCTTTTATTAGCAGGAGTTTACTCTCCTGAGAGCAGCTACCTAGGGCCTACCTTAGGGGTGACTTACATGTAGTAAAAGGGAAGGTTTGGGCCTGGAAAGTGGGTGCATTTGTCAGGTTGAATTGACAGTGCAAGACTGCACACACAGACACTGCAGTGGCAGGTCTGAGACATGTTTACAGGGCTACTCATGTGGGTGGCATAATCAGTGCTGCAGGCCCGCTAGTAGCATTTAATTTACAGGCCCTGGGCACCTCTAGTGCACTTTACTAGGGACTTACTAGTAAATCAAATATGCCAATCAGGGATCCCCAATCATAATCACAATTTGCACAGTAAACCCTTGCACGTTAGCACTGGTCGGCAGTGAGAAAGGGTCCAGAGTATCACAATACAGCAAAAACAAAGCCCATCACACAGTCCCAAACTCAGGAAGAAGAGCAAAAAGAAAGGGAAAACCACGCCAAGGATGACAGGTCTAACACCCATATGCCACTAAAGATGTGGAATCCCATGCTTTTTGGTGTTTTCAAAATTCTACTGCCAAATGATGTCCAACTATGATCGGTTTTCTAGCATTATAAATAGGCTCTGTAAGAAAGAAAACAAAGAGAAATAATTCTACAGGGACACTGCTATGAAATCAGCTTTCCTTTATCTTTTACTTAAGTTCCCGCCCTGCATCACTCCAATCCTTTCAAGAAATGTATTGTTGAAGGTGGTGCCTCTTGAAGAGCTGTGGATACTACTTTATTGATGATACAGGAAGATGACAATCAAGAACATTTCCTGTTTTGAGTGAAAACTGACTAAACCCAATAAATGCAACCAAATGGTGGGGATGTAGCTTAGCCATCACTCATGGTGGCCGTATCTTAAGTGCACTCCTAGCAGCAGCCACAATATCCTTTGACACAGTGCACTCGTATAATATGCAGAGAACCCCCCCCACAAAGTTGCCTCTCCTCTCGGATCTTGTGGGTGCTTCTCCGGTAGCCGTGGCTTAGGGAGCGCCAGAGTGGGCTCGGAGGCTGGGGAGGGCTGCATGGCGCTTCATTAGGCCATCTGCTTGGTTGAGTTGTGTGACTGCCGTGACGGGCCAGAGACCAGAGTGGACCTGCAGTGGCAGCGCAGGGGGTCTTCTGGCACTTGGAAACACCGGAGGAGAATTGAGGGGCCGCAGCAGCCTGGAGGCACTGTGGGGGCCAAGTGACATGGGATGCAGCCCGCCCTTGGCCTGATGTTTGTGGTGTGCCCGGGCTCATCGGCAGCCCTGCTCCCCTCAGAGGGGTGTACAGCTGCGGTAGGCCGCACTGTTAGACTCATCTCATCAGGGAGAGTGCCCTCCTGAATGAGGCCCACAGTGTGTGCAGAAGCCGGCGGTCCTGGAGGAGTGTGGTGCTTGGGTGGCCCACGCTCACCATTGGGTCCTGACAATGGAGGACCCGGGAGACATTGGGCTCCACAGGCTTCGCCAGCACCGACCCTGCATACATGGTATGGAGTCCTGTGCAGCATATAATCAGTGATGGCAGCTGGACCCCGCCTGTTACTGCAGCAGTGGGTTGTGACCCTTGGAGTGCTGGCTGGGCCCCTGAACTGAACTGGGACCCTGAGACTGATCTGTATTAGCATCTCAGTGGGGAGGATGTGCTGATACTGTGGGGCCCAGCTGGGTGACTCTCCACAAGCCAGGTGGAGACCAGTACTGCTGAGGACCCTGAGTGCTTGGTCAGCTCCCTGCTGCCAAATGTATACCGCCCGTGGAACGCAGAGGGGTGGCGCTGCCTGGGCATTCTGATCCCCCATGTAACAGCAGAGAGTACAGGATGACGATGTAACAGTCAGCCTGTACTCTCTGCTGTGGGTTGGAGGAGGCATATCTGTGGAATCAGCCCTTGACACCACTGAGCCCCATATCGAACCCTCTAACCTTGCTTGAATAATCGCGCTTGCCCAAGTGGATTATTTTGGGGTTCTGCTGGGTCACTTGTGCCATCAGTGGGGCCACCAGTCTGGAGACTCTCATCCTGGTACCAGCCATCATGACAAAGGATAAAATACCTACTATGGCCAAGGAGAGCACTCTAGACATGTTCGCTCACCAAAGGGGTAATACTCCACAGCCAGCAGCTGATAACCCAGTATAGATGTGCAGGACAATGCAGCACTTCTTGTAACTGTCACCCAGTCCCAGGATATGCTTGATGCCAAGATAGGAGCAGTCGGATCGGATGTCACCTTAGTTTGACAAGATCTTGGGCAAGCAGTTGAGAGGCTCATGGAGAATGAAACTAGAATATTGGGGGTAGTGGATTCAGTCACAGCCTTACAACAGAAGGTTTCCAACTTGATGACAGTGACTAAGGAGCTTGTGGCATGGGTGTAGGAAGCCAATGGTCACGCATGCAGGAAATAACCTGAGATTTATTGGGTTTCCACCGGGGTGAGAGGGCCCATCCATGGATGTGTTGTTATCCCAGTGGCTCTGGTCACTGCTGCCCGTGGACACTCTTTCAACTTGCTTTGTTGTAGAGGGCAACCACCAGGCGTTGCTCAGACTGGTCATCGTTAAAATACTGAACTACATGGACAGAGACACTATCCTCACGTTTGCCAGATCCCAGGATAAACTCATGTGTCAGTCGTGCCACATATTGATCTTTCCAGACTATACATGCCTCGTTCTGCGGCAGCGCCAGTCTTTCACAGCAGCTAAGCAGTGCCTAGGGAGCTCAAGCTTCAATATATACTATTTTATCTTGCTCAGCTGTGAGTGGTATTCAACTCCCAAGTTCATTTCTTTGACTCCCTTGAGGAAGTTTTTTGCTGGACAGATGAAAAGCTTTCACTTAAACCACACACCCCACCTCACCTCAACTCTAACTCATCCCAAGGAGAGGCTAGACAGCACCCCACTAAGACACGATTGAAGCAAAAACAGAGATCAAGATCCTCCTGGAGGTGTTCCCGGAATGATGGGGTATCCAGAGTCTGTCTGCCAGTGGGCCCTCTGGCGGGTCGCCCTTGTGGGCCCTCTGTTCTTCCTCAGTGGGGGGGGGGCAGATATGTATCTTCTGTAGTGTGATTTGCATCATGTAGTGTGGTCACATAGCATTCCCACCACCCACCACAGAGTCAGTTGGTTCACATACACTAGTAGGGTTTAACTGTTGAGAAGGGTAGTTGTTGGGTGCAGCATCCAAAGTCCCTGTTCGGGGGTTTCACTGTTTTTTCATCCGGGGATGTTCCTCGGTTTGCTTGCTTCCATGTTGCACACAGGGCAGTACACTACCCACAACTGCCCCAGTCTTTGGGCACATCCTCCCCCTTCCTAGACCTTAGGCATTCGACATGTGCCCTGAGTACTTACTGGGTCTTCTCCGAGTTATATCCTGGAATGCCCAGGCCTACTCGATAAAATTATAGGAGGGGCTGTCCTGAGGCATACAAAGAGAGTGGGGTGTATGTACTGTTACTGCAGGAGATGCACCTTTTGGGCACCAAAGTCCCCTGCCTTGCCCGGTATGGATATGATAAGTTTTACCATTTGGGGTTCACCAGTGGCTCCAGGGGCTGATGTATCCTAATACAGAGAGGGATCCCCTTCAGGCATGCTAGAACCTGGCCTGACCGTCTATGTGATTGTTTCCAGCTCCCTCTGTGGGAGACCTCTCACCATTGGCTGCTTTTATGTCCCCCGCTGCTGGGTGAGTCATTTTTTGCTGTGGTGCTACATTTATGGGGAGACCTTCCAGAGAGTCTACCTATAATTGGAAATGAATGGAATGCTGTTATGGACCCCCACATTGATAGGTGGTGCAGCAGGAACGGGGCCATAGACTTTGGAAAATTCACACTGACCTCCTTCACAGCAGCTCTCGGTCTTACAGATGTGTGGAGGGCCCATCACCCTTCAGATACTACATACACATACTTCTCACAAACTCATAGATCCTTTTCATGCCCCAATAATTTTTTCATCCCCAGCATGTATGCTCACAGAGTGGTGAAAGCAGATATCCTAACACAAGGTCTGTCTGATTACTCCCATATTGTCCCCCATATTCGAGTAGGTCCCCAGAGGCTGAGATTTCGTGGCACATCTCCCTGTGGCACCTACAGAACTCAATATATACACTGCATGTCTTTTGGTCCATTGAGGATTATTTCACCCTCAATTTGGCCATGGCTCCCACAGCTACCACACTTTGGGAAGTCTTTAAGGCCACCCTAAGGCCACCCACGTGGTGTAGATATCAGCTTATGCGTCCGCAGGAGCTCTGCTGACGAGAGCAAGCCCTGACCAATCTTGAGCTCCAAATAGGATCCCTGGAGTGGTTGGGCAGGATTCCCAAGGAACACACAGCTCTGCAACAATTGGTGTGGGCCCAATAACAATAACAGCACATACTTCTGGACGAGGCCAAATTAACTTAGCAAGCAGCCCAATGGCACCTGTATCAATAGGGGGATAAGCCCAGCAAAACGCAACATGTGCTTTGTTAATCAACTTGTGGGCCCCCCATAACACTGGTGATTGGAGGTGGCTCAGTGTCTTGCCTCCTACTATGAAGCACTGTACGCCGGTAGAGGGTTCCTGTCATTTGCCCAGATCGTTAAGTTCATCACAGACCTTACTGTTCGGACTCTCTCAGACAGGGCCTCCTTGGAGGAGAATATCATGGTGGACAAGCTGGCCTCAGCCCTGTTAGAGATGTGGATGGAGAGGGCCTGGGACCAATAGTCTCCCTTGTCAATTTTTAAAGCCCAAAATGTCACAACTGGGTGCCCTCTTTTGAGCCTCCTTTAAGCAGCACTCCGTGTTGAGCCCCTCCCATTGGACTGGTGCCAGGCTGAGATAGTGGATTTTTGAAACCGCGTAGAACCCCTGAAGAGTTGGTGTTCTACCACCCGTTTTCCCTCCTTAACACAGAGGTGAGACTACTTGCTAGAACGCTGTCTTGTTGACTCATAAAGCACATACAGGACCTGGTCGATCCTGACAAGCCCGGCTCCATGCTCCATCGGGCCACGCAACATAATTTCCATTAGATTCATAATGCACTCGCAATGGCGAATTGCCTCAAGAAGTCAGCAGCCCTGCTGCTAGTAGATATGGACAGAGAGTTTGACTCTGTCTAATAGGATTATCTCTTCGCCCTTCTGCAGAGGCTAAACTTTGACCTAAGTTTCTGTTGCATGTATGCCTCCTTTATACAGACCTCTCTGTGGCAGTCAGAGTGGCAGCTGTGGTGTCAAGGCCCTTCTTGATTGCTAGGGGGATGAGGCAGGGGTGCTCACTCTCTCTGCTCCTGTTCACGGTGGTGGAGCCTCTTGCCATATGGATTCAGGCTAGATGCTCAGGTATGCAGATTTGAATAGGGACCTGGAATTTCTGATAGGATCGCTCTATACACCAACGACATCCTCTTTTTCCTTACCAAGCTGGAGCTCACGGGGCCCTGCCTTAGATAGCCAGATAGACTCTATCCTAGGATGTTTCCTATAGGGGATGGAGTAGCCTGGGTCGCTCTCAAGACATGTTGTCAATTGACCTGCCGCAGGAGCACCTTCACAGCTGACATTTATGCATACTACAATGCCTCTCACCTTTTGGTCAATAATGACTGGTGGTATGGGCCCCAGGACGATCCTGCATATCCACTGGAGTGGTGAGCTATGAATGACACACCCACCACATCCTATCTCTATGGCGGGGGGTGGGTAGGATTTCTGCCATTGGCCACTTGGGCAATCCTGAGACTTTGTAGGAGTGCTGTGTGGGGCATGGGCTGCTGGGACCATCTGACGGAGCAGACACCCCAATGGGTGGGCTGCCTGTTACCTCAGGTATCCCGGATGGAGGATTTTCGACCTTGAGATCTCATCAGGATTTCCACACTGGGTGACATTAGGCAGGGCACTGTGTTTAAATCATATCAAGACTTGTAGTTGGAATATCAACTCCATTGGAACCAATTCCACCACTACCTCCAGGTCTTTCGCGCCCTCAACCCCAATATAGGCCACATCACAGACCCCCCTGAATTCAACCCCCTTGAAAGGAAGTTCCTCTTGGGAGACCTCGAATTGCATAAAATCACATAATTTTACCAAACCTTGGCCTCTAACATCACTGATACACTGCCTGGGATACACTGCATTAGACAAATAATGATTGGAAGGAGGCTCCCTGGGGCACCTAGGGAGTCTGCGGTGTTGACACGCCTTCGTCTTTTCCAATTTAAATATTTATACAGGGCATACTACACATGTCACCATCTATGGCGCATGGGTCTGGTGACCTTAGCTCAATGTCTCCGCTGTGGTGTTATGGAGGGTACTTTCTTACATTCATTATGGAGCTGTACAGCAACAGATGTGTTCTGGCAAGGGGTTCTCTCCTGTTTGGGTGCTGTCCATTCATGTGTCTTATCAAAAGATCCCAAGGTCGTCCTTCTACATATCACCTAGGGCATTGGGGGAAATGGGAATAAGCGTGCTCTCCTGTTCTTAAATCTTACCCTCGCAAAAACACAATCTCGCTAAACATTCGAAGGCCGGCACCCTGCCCCGCTCACCACTTGGAAAAGGGGAATGGACCACGGTATGGGGCTGGAGGTGGCTGTTTATCAATCCAGGGGTTGCCCTCAGAATCATTATAAAATATGGCAAAGATGGGCTTGGTATTGTGGAGGAAAACATGACGCAGGGGCTGATGAAGACATTCGGGGCCACAGCCCATTTGATGGGGATGGTGGCCTGACTACAGATATCTAGACACTGGCTGTTGTACAGACAATTATGGGGGTTGGGTGGAGGGAGGACTGACCTGTTCAAGTTGTTGGTTTTACTCTTTATTTGTACATGTCTTATTTTTCGGATCCATTGTGCTATGTATTCGTCCTGCTGCATATCCTTCTTGGCCTTTTAGGTCATGTATGTGTACTAAATCCAATAACGTTTTCTCTGAAAAAAAACCAACCAAATGGAATATTTGCTTTTCTGTAGAAACATGAAAAAACTGTATTTTGTTGCACTTTTACTGCTTTGGTGCCTTCTGATATTAAAGTGTATACGTGCACCCTTTACCTTGAAACACTTTCCTGTGGTGGATGCCCAACAGGTGGCATGTAAGACACAAAAACAAATAAGCATTAGCCAAAAATGTAACATAAAGTTAATTGATGCTGTGAACTGCCCAGGCAAATGTCCCAGGGCATCCTGCACTTCATGAACTGTCTTTTCTACTTCTGCTGCTGTACATTAGGAGAGTTTGCTGTCACCAGTGATCATATAGCCAATAGTATACCTATTATTTCCTTAGCATACTCTACCTTTGATTAGGAAGAGCAAAAGCATGCTAATATCAGATAATTCTACCATAGTTACCAGATCACTCCTTTATTGGTATTAGGAGACAATAAAGAGAGCAGTGTGATGCTGGCTTGCAACAATAGAAAACTGAGCACCCAGCAATATGTAGTTCATGTCCTAAATAGAAAATCTTTAATATGTTGACTTTGTTTGAAGGATAGAGCAGCAAAAAGGTTTGTTAAATGCTCACCATTAATTTTGTATCCGTTTTAATCAAATATTTTTGAGGTACAAACACTTTTCCATCCATTCACATCCTGGACATGCTGTGAGACTGGATTGGTCAAAAGAGGAGTTTGGGTGCTGAGAAACAAGACAGGAAGGGAGGACAGGAAGGAGCAAATGAAAAGAGGCTTGTAAGACCAAGGTACGAAGAAGGGAAGTAGGAGCAGGAAAGAAGGAAGGAAGATTTGACAATAGGAATGAAGGAAAGAAGGAAATTAAAGCCAAATTCTTAGTAAGCAGTCACTATCCCTACGTTTCTTATGTAGGAAAATAGAGTAAACACTAAAAAACCTCAGATTTTCAGAATTTTTGAAAACATGGGAAACACTGAAAAGCCTCACTGGAATTGATAACAAATAGAAACAGGAAAGTTGACCTATTTGTTAACTTTCTATAGTTTATTTTCCTGTGAATTCAATTACTCAGGTCTGGCGATGGAATGTCTGGCTATAAAACATGCTTGTGTAGAATGTAGAAACATTTTTATTGATACTCAAGAACCTTTAGTAATTAGGATGACCGCCTGCCAAGTTTAACGCCCTACTTGTAGTGTCTTAGTATACCAGTCCATGGTCTTATTTCTCTTCTCAGTGTGACTTTAACATCACCTTCATACCTGTTTCAAAGTATGTATTGGTAGATGCCCTTTCTCAAAATTACCCTAAGCCTCCTACTGAGATTAACATCTTATTGCATATCATTGAATGGTGGGAGTTGAACAGACATTTCTTGATAAGGTGAAGAATGACCAACCCAAAGTAGATCCTTCAGTTCTAGAATAATTGTTGCCAAATATCTCATTGACATAGTGTAGTGGCATATAGTTTCAGCATTAAGCCTCACTTATTCCTACAGAAAAGTGTTATCTCTGGACACACAGACATCAAGTTTACACTTGATTTAGTATTAAGGTCTTTCAGTTCACTATCCGCGAAGATAGATGTTAAAGAGTATGCAACCTCTTGTCCAGTAAGTTATCAAGACAAGGTGCAACATATTAAACCTTTTGTATACCTGATTCTTCTGCCAGTCCTACCTCAATCTTGGCATTCTATATATATAGACTTAATTGTTGCAGTTCCTTCTTCTAATGAATACTGACTCATAACGGTAACTGTGGATAGCTTTTTTTAAAGGGCCCACTTCTCTCCTTTCAAGGCAACTCATTCAGCTGATGTTATAGCTGATATTATGGCTGATATTACGGCTCAAAGTAAAGCTTTATCCCAGACATTTTTATTTCATGGTCTATTTCTACCAATATTATTGCTGATCAAAGATTGCAACACCACCACGATGTTACCTTTCTTCTGCTTACAAAGGCTCCTTCCTCATGTTTTTACAGATTCTCGCTTTGTGGGTACTGTGGCACTCGCAGCCATGGATTTAATGATCAATTAAAAGAACAAAGACTCATCTCCAGAAGTGAAAGGACATTATGATCAAGACAGCCACTACACACATGATTCCTTCCTGCTCAATATTTACCATTCAATCTAAGACCACAATTTCTGGGGGTATTTTTTTGTTTTCAAACAAATCAATCCAGTCACTTCCGATCTTTAATTGCCCACCTCTTGGAAGATCCTGTTTCTCAGCTTAAACCGCATGTGACTGAGCCTCTTCATTGTTCCTGGTCATTCTAGGCATAAAGTGTGACGCTTAAATTTTTAAAGGTCACTTACAGTTCATAAGTAGTTGGAAGGACTATTCTCCCTGAATGGACTTGGTTAGAGGATTCTGTTCATGTTCCCTCTTTCCTTCAAGAACTCTGTATGCTTTTCCTGGTACATGCAGTGTATTTTGTTATGCTGCTGCAGGCTTGAAGGGCCTGCAGTTGCTCTATGGCTTACGGTCACCAATTTTGTGTGACTGGGGTTTTCTCCAGATCATTTTGATGCAACCCTTTCAGAGAGGAATGATCTTACTGTCTTCTGGTAAAGATTTTCAAGGAACTTCAGCAACAGCAGGCACTTTTTTTCAATTTTGGCATACGCGCCTGGTCTAGTCCTAAGTAAACTGCAGGCAGCTCTCACTCTACCACCAGAGAGGTACGTATTTCAGACTGTTCATGTGCACATGTGCTGTATCTAGACCTGCCCTGACACCTTTGTGAATGGGGGTGGAAGAATCATTTGAGGGCACTCTTTCTACCTAAAGTCCTTTCTGATGGCAAAGTAATTCTTGCTGAAGTCTTAACCTAATAGTAACTTACCAACCTCACCACTTAACCTTTCCTCCAACTTGGTGATTGGGTATTTTAAAACCTCCCCAGCTACAGTAAATCTTTGACAGTAGGCTTTATTGTACACCTTGGATTAGTCAATTGTAATGGCACCAACCAAACCTTGATTTCCACTGGTGTGCTACATGCCTGTCTGCGTGCCCTTCCACCGCAAGCAGCCTCTCTGTCCCTGCGTCCCTCACATTCCCACCTTGTGGCACACAGTCGGTACATGTGCCCCTATCAAATTTCAAACCTGCACCACCCTCCTCCACATCTGCTCACTCTCTGCATATCTCAAATACCCTGTAAGAATCCCTGTGTGCTCCTGCCTGTCCTGCAGATCCTCTGTGTGTCCCCGTGGCCCATTCAGTCACTGCAAGCGAGCATTCTTTATGTTCCCCGCCTCCCCTTTTTGTGGCCCCTGCAGCTTCTCTGTCAGTCCATGCATCATGCATGTGCCCTCTCTTCCTTGCATCCACACTGTGTGCCCCCTACATACCCTCTGTGTGCCCCTGTCCAGCCTGCATTCACTTTATATCACCCTACCAAGCACCTGCTGGCAGCCCCTCTGTGTGCTCACTACTGGCCATCCAGCACATTCTGTCCGCCCCACTATGCTGCAGCCCTGCTGTATGCCACTTTGCCTCAACCCATCACCAACTTCATGTGCTCCTGGCCCCCTATTGCTCCTCTAAGTGCTCTCAACAACCTTTCAGCATGTGTGATGCCTTGTCTCTTCATTCATGTTCGTGCCTCTCCAGTGCCCAGAAGCCCTTTATGTGAGTTACACCTACCCTTCTATCCCTGCATGTGTCGCCATGCTCTAGCTTTGTAACCTCTCTGTGTTTTCCTCCAGCCTGCATCATTTGCAAACCTGATGTAGGCTTCTCTTCTACAATCATTTGTACAGCTCTTAGGACCCAATCTTATCACTATCACTATTTTATCTCTTTCATCTGGATGTGTCCCCACCAAGTGGAAGGCAGAAATAGTCACTGTCATACTTACAAAGGACAACCTAGATAGTACAATAGAAAACTACTGTTGTTGTCAGCCCTCTGCAAAATTACTGAGCGCGTTGTAGCAAAGCAGCTAACTACATACCTAGAAGACATAACTGCCCGGACCAATGGCAACTGCAGTTTCATCCTAGCTGCGAACTTGGACGGCCCTTGCATTCTCTCTTGACAAATTAAGGATCATTTGGGTTCAGGGCAATTCTGCCTCTCTGATCCTATTCAGCCTTTCTGTGGCCTTTGATATGGTCAACCATTCCATACTTGGGAACCATCTGTCAGAGATTGGCAGCAGGGGAGCAGCAGCTGCTTAGGTCTCCTTCCTTGAAGATCTCACCCAGTCCAATGGCCTACCTTCTTATCATTACAGCATTCAGGCAATTAACTGCAGGGTATCTTAGGGCTATTTACTCACTCAAACCGTTCAATATTTATGTTTGTTCTCTTATCCACTTGATCAGATCTTTTAGTTGCATTGATCTCCCTGATGCTCACAAAACTCAATTGATAATCCATATAGATCCCTTCATTTGTGATTCCACAACCAGACTTACTGCAAGCTTGCATGAAGTTCATATCTGGATGTCGTGCGACTTTCTTTATTTTTAGTGCAACAAGTCAGGGATCTTGTTATGTGGGTTTGACGTATAGTGGTGGCAGAACAGCCTTTGGCCTCTGAGCTTGGGAAATGGCCCGTTTCCACCAAGAAGGTTAGAGCCTTGAGGTTAAAATAGGCCAGGACCTCTCCCTTTCAGTCCAGATCAATGCTGTGTCTGCGCCACACGCCTGCCTACTACAACTGCTGGGAAAAGCTCTCCTTTTTCTACACAATCATCTTATTCTCAGGTCGTTTTAACATGCGTTTTTGTCAAGGATCAGTTAATGCAACACCCTGTACCTAGGCCTTCTAGAATCCTTCTAAGTCAAGCTTCAACGGATTCAGAATCAGCCAGAGGAAAAAGTCTGCAAATTGTGAAAGTGTTATCACATCACTCAGTCACTTATCACACTACACAGACTACTCTAGCTTCTGATCAAGCAGATGTTTGTTTTGAAAATGTTCGGTCCTATGCACAGAATGTTTAATGAAACAAGAAAAATAACCTGTCCCAACACTTCACTCCCTACACTCCTATGACAACTATAAGCTCAAACCCAGACCTAATATTTACCATCCCCCATGTGCAATGTGCTCATCTGTGTGGCCACTCACTCCAACTGTTTGGCCCCCAACACGCCTTCCTTTTGATATAAAAAATATTCACTCATTTATCTCTTTTAGGAACTTAAAGTACAAGTCAAAACTATTGTCATTTCTCCCAGTGTTTATGGACATCTATGGCTTTATTACATACAGTGCCCCCCCCCTCCCCCGGCCCCCGGGGTCAACTGACTTGTACACCTGTTTTCTTCCCCTCTGGGGCACTGTAGTAAGGCAGAAGGGGCTGATAGAGCGGGAGCACATATAGCACCGGTTCTATCTTAAGAAAGTATTGCCTAATTTGCATGAGGGCATGGCCCCATGCAAATGAGGACATTACGTTGCCTCTGCACCTGCACCAAATTACTGATGCAGGCACAGAGGCAAACAGGCCCTTAGGAGCCATATTGACAGTGTACCACAAAAAAGTGGCACATTGTTAGAGCACTGCCTGAGGCCTCCGGAGGAAGCAAAGGGGGTCCTATGGATCCGCATACATTCTCCTGCATATGGGAGCAGTTTTTACTGCACAGTCTGCAGTGGAATTTCTGTCCCTCTTTTAAGTGCATGCAAGTTGCTGCTTGCACAAAGAAAGGCAGACAGACTGTTTCAAACACCTGGTCTGCCTTTCACTAATGCCCTGGTTTAGGGCAGCATGAGTTTGCGGCTGCCCTGGGGACAGCACATTAATTGTAATAGGGCACCCTGTTCCTGTTTGCGCCTGGCACATGTTTAAAGATGTGCCATGGCACAAACAGAGACCGCTTGCTTGTTATGTAATACGGGCCCTGGAGACAGTTTTATTAAAAATTGAGCCTTGGGATAGATTGGGTGTTTTTTAACACCTTGGAGTTCCTAGACTAATTTTCCAAAATGAAATCTCTCCTGATGTTCACAGATATTGAGGGATTAAAATAAACGCGGGTGGGGAGGGCATTTAATATAAACTGCCATGAGGCGGGAGCTTTAGTAACAGATTAATTTACAAATCAAATAAATTATCTCAGTAGTGACATGCATTTCACATTACAGATAACATGAATGACACGACCATTGGTGCAGTATGAGCTCTTGGTTTGTTTCAAAATTTTATATTTAAGATGGGGTTTGAAAATCTTTTATTCTTTACTATAAATAATGCGAGTTTATAAACATTGGATATTGTGTGTGAATTATGGTTTGCATGTGTGAGCGATAGATAATGGAGATAATCGAAAATGGGGAATTTCCGGGTGTTTCCGGTTTAATTATGCATTTTTAACTGCACTTTAACTGTGTTTTTAAGTGGGTTTCAAAGGTCTTTTAAGCATACCATAACTTGTTTTGATCAAAGCTAAACATAACTTCATTTTACATGTGTTTTTTGTTAATTAAATATTGAGAATGTTTCACTGGTGGCTGTGTGAATATATGCGGTGGTGTGTGGAAGGGGTGGTAAGGAATGATAACGCTTCTTTATTGTGTTGAAGCATACTCCCTGCTCAGTATGACCCTCTGCTGTGCACTGTCGGGGCTGACTACAAGGCTTGGCTAACGCCCTGTGTAAACCAACCTTGTGGCAAATTACTGCTGCACGTATTCTTTGGTTTCATGCATTCAATCAATCTCCAATGCGAGCAACCACTAACTGTACATGGAGTTTGCAAGTTAAACACACTTCTGTTATCTTATCTTTCAGGCAAATCCATCAAATGTTCCAAAGTTGTCAGAAAATGAAAACTTTTTTGACCCGACCCGTTTGAGTTTAGTAACAGTTCTCTATCTTTTAGTTTACAGAGATGTTTTATTCATTTCGTCAGCTTAGTGTGGGACAAAGCAGGAGATTTAGTACCTGCTGTTACATGAGCGCTATCCCCTAACCAGTACAAGAATGAGATATGCTTATTTTGCTGATTTTCTAAGGGGGAAAGGTTGAGTTGGAGCTGTAGGGAGTTGAACCTGTGATCTGCAGTTTACCTACAATAAGCTTGGTGTCTCCATTAACCTACTGGCTTGGGAACGTATTACCTGTAGGGCAAACATCAATCTGTATAGCTGACTCATTGATCAAGTGCTAGGACAAGGACTTGGTGTAAAAGACCTGGCATACAAAGTGCCATTCATTGAAAACACAGGAGTGCCTGGAGGTTTCACATGCTGGAGCATTTTCATCCTTCTCAGTAATCAATGCTCATCGAGGTCAATCGATCTTTGGACCCTGCATGCGATGTGGCAGAACCATTATCACAATTTCAGTTTCAACCCAATTAAGTTGCACAATATGACCAATTTGGCCATACAAGGAAAACTCTATTCAAGAATAAAGTTTAGCTGTTTATTACAAACGTAAGCTCAAGGTCATGTAGACAACTCTCAAGATAAAGTTGTGAAGGTACAGGATCACCATGGGTTGCCCAAAGTGACGAAACAAGTTCAGGCAAACTAACATTAGTAAAACTAAGTATTCAATAAGAATAGTGAATTAATGAATGAATAAATTAATGAATGAATCAAAACGTATAAAGCTTGTACGTCCACCAATTGCAGCTATCAAGGCACTAGGACACAGAAACATCAAGAACACACTTGCAGGGAAATAATGATAAACAATTCACAGACCCAATATCACAATACAGGAAAAACCACTGGAAAATATTCAGCCAGCACCAGGCACATGACCCTAACCACCGGAAACCACAAAAACTGGTGATCCTGACTCCACCTCTCATTAGTGCCCTCTAAACGTCTTTGGGGAACAACCTAGTTTTTAGAGTCTTCCTGAAGTTGAGTAGGTTTTTCTCTCTGCTCTAAACTTGATTGGTAAGTCATTCTAAAGCTGGGCAGCTTTGACCCTAAAAGACCTACCGCCTACTCTCATTTTCTTCCCTTTTGGAATCTCGATCTGCTTAGCAATAGCGGACCTCAGAGTTCTCCTGGGACAATAGAAGGTGGACATCTTTTGTAGCAGGACTGGGCCTGTTCCGTTAACAGCCTCATATACTATACAGATGGCTTTTAACTTAATCCGGTCATTTAAAGGCAGCCAGTGCAATGCCCTCATAGCTGCAGTTGCAGAGTCACTCTTTGTCAGATCCAAAGCCATCCTGGCTGCCAATTTTTGTATCCTGAATAGTCTAGTGAGAAGATAATCTGGTACTCCCAACATCAGCAATAATGCAATCTACTTAGAATAATGCTTTGCACTGTTAATCTCCACGAGTATGGAGTAAGAGCAGCCAATTTTCCTGAGGTTTGTCAAGAGACCAAAACATGTAGCCGCAGTTTTATCAATATGCTTTTCTAACGTCAATCTGTTCTCTACTTGTACACCCAGATTCTGCACTGATTATACAGACTGAAAATTCACTGAGTTTGACCCTAGCCAGAAATTGTCCAGTAGCTCACTAGGGACCATAGCACTAGAACAACACAAAAACTCTGGCCCAGATTTATGACAAAGTGGTGCTGCATTTAGTGCAGCACCACTTTTCTTGAACCCTTTAGCGCCCCCCTAATGCCACCCTGTGTGCACCGTATTGAAAATATGGTGCACCATGGCGGTAGTCAGGGGGACTAGCATCATAATTTTTGATGCTAGTCCGGTGCTTTTCAGGACTAGCGCCAAAAATGTTGTTGCTAATCCTGCAAAACACCCAGAGGCCCACTGAACACAATAGGAGCCTCTTTTTAACGCTTGCACTAGCAGGTGTTAAAAAATGCTGATAAAAATGGTGCAAAAATGGCTCATAGATTCCTTTGTAAAATTTGTAAGGGCCCCCTAGTGCTGGAACGCCCCCTTGCATATATTATGACTGGCACAGGCATAATGTGGTGCAAGGGGTTACACAGTGGCACAATCCAAGCAGTAAATAAGGAACAGACTTTTTGCCCTTCCAAGCCACATTAGTGTAAAAAAAATGATGCTAATGTGGTGCAGGAATGGCTCTAGGCCACCATAAATCTGGGCTTCAGTTTTTTCCTCATTAAATTTTAAGTAGTTGTTTTTTAACCATTTCGTCATTTTGGCAACACAAGCGTGGCATTTCTCCAAACACTTGGGATTATTTTTCTCAGAAGAAACAATAAGCTGGGTGCCATCAGAATAATTCACAAAACAAATCCCAAACGACCTGTTTAACTGCAGCAGAGGACAAATATAGACATTAAATAGCAAAGCCTTGCGGAACTCCCTGCTCTAACTCTTTGATTGTGAATTGGTAGGGCGGGATCGAAATAGTTTATGAGCTACTCATAAGAAATGGTTTAAACCATTCAAGGCAGGTTCCTTCATTCCCAATTTCCTCCAGTCGACCTAACAGTAGCTGATGGCTGACGGTGTCAAAGGCTGCTGACAGGTCTAATAGCAGGTGAACAGCCCTTTGTCACCATCCACCGTCATTCTCAACTCGTCCAAAAACAAGAGTAAGGCAGTTTCTGTACCATGCATTGGGTGAAATCCATTTTGCTCTTCTTCCAAGATGTCATGTTTTACTAAAAACTCTGTAAGTACGACACTCATATTTTTCTCCACTATTTTGGTGGGTTAAGGGAGGAGAGATAGGGGCCCATAATTGTTCAGCACATTCAGATCCTCAGATACCTTTTTCAGCAAAGGGGTTACTAAAGCTTTTTTCCAGACCTCAGAAACTTTACCTGTCTCCAGCGATAGATTACAAATTTGATGCAAGTAAGGAAATAATTCCTCCTCCCTGTCTTTCCATACATGAGGGGGCAACAGATCTAGTGCAGAACCTGATGAAACCTGAGACCTCGTAAGAAATAAGTTCTATCTTATTCCATTTTGCAGTACTTTCCACTGAGTGACTCTCCTATAACGTGGGGCCATGTCATTTCCTGTAATTTCAATCCCTGCTAAAATAGCTTGGATTTTCTCATGCAAGAACTGAGAGAGTTTATCACAAAAATCCTTAGAATGATTTATAGCCTGTGCCACACAGTTAGGTTTCTTTAAGCTCTTTACCACTTTAAATCTTTTTGTGCTTATTTATTGCTTCCCTAATGATATGTGAGAAATAGTCTTGTTTTGCTTTCTTGATTCCCAATTTGTACTCCTTAAGAGCTAGCTTCAACAAATTTTTATCAGATTCAAGGTATGCTCTTCTCCACTGCCTTTACAGTTTCCTTCACACCCTCCTTTTCTCCCTCAGAGAGTCTGTGAACCACGGCTCCAATTTCTTGCCTTGTGGATGCATCATTTTCTCAGGTATAATCAAGTCTAGAGCTTGTTTAAGCATATCCTGAAATTGATTATAATTAGCCTCCAATGAGCGTTTATCAGACATGTCAAATATCCTGCTGTCCTTTAGACTCTTAAGCTTGTGCCAGGCTCTCCCACTTATTTTTATAGATTCATTAGGTTCCTTGATCTCCATCCATGCATGA
This sequence comes from Pleurodeles waltl, assembly GCF_031143425.1. Taxonomy (NCBI): domain Eukaryota; kingdom Metazoa; phylum Chordata; class Amphibia; order Caudata; family Salamandridae; genus Pleurodeles; species Pleurodeles waltl. The sequence continues at coordinate 1,413,002,333 of NC_090444.1, read as the reverse complement.
CCAGTTTATTTCAAAGCCAATCAAAACATGATCCAACCAGCTTACTGGGGTTGTACTAATTGAGTGGATCAATGTTGGTGAGGAAAATATTAAATCCAGTATGTGCCCTCCAGAATGTGTGGGGTCTCTTACTAGTTGGTTAAGCCCCGCCATCTCACATATGGGCAGGAGTTCCCTATCATGTAGCCAGTAAGAATCCACAGCCCACAGGTTTGACAATGATCAATTCAATTCAAATCAGCAGAGTTAAAATGTAGCTGGGCACAGGGAAATCCTACAATTTCCAGCTCAGGGAAATACAAGTGTGGGGCAGAAATAGTGTGGGCAAAACACAGAAAGAACAAAAAGGGAAAAAAGAATTTGGAAAAGGGTAATCCTGGGCATAAAGCTACTAACTAAGGTGGGCAAAAGATAGGTAAAAAGGGAAAAAGTTAGCATTTCAGAAGCTTAATCAAGAGTCTTCTGAAGGGTTAGGAAGAAAATCTTTATGTCTCAGTGGGGCATCTCAAGGGACAAAGCAGACAGGAAGATACCTCTCCAAGGGGCACAGCATGTGAGGTTCTTTGTCAGCACGGCATCTGTCTGGGTTCGGATTGGGACTCTGATGATCTTCTGACCAAAGTCCAACTGGTCAATGACATATTAAAGTTCATACAGCAATTTGATTCACTCTGGGTGACAGTCCATATTATGTTGAAGAGGCATCATCCAATAGCAATCAATCACACGACTCCAGGTTGCAACATCGCCACATTTTCCCAGGTCAGTGATGGGAACATCATCCATCCATGTAGATCCACACAAGTTTGAAACAATTGTATATAATGTCAGTCTACAGTTCAGGATGTTCTACATGTAAGGACACTGTTTCACTTCTCTCTATGTCTAAAACATTAGGGTTCTATTACCAAAGCTCGTCTTCTCATGGAAACGAAGGTTGAAAGAAAGTTCACATTATGAAAATGAATCAGCTTTCTCTGCACAGTCACGGAATACAGGCCTAGCAGGCCTCACTTAAGCTAATGCAAATGAGTTAGAACCATACATTTGATTAATAGGTTCTATTATACACAATTTCGATGTGCAAACGTATAAATTCAACATTAATAACTCTTCATTATTATACATGTTACAGTTACTTTAAACAAAAGGACTCTGATAATACATTCCAATCAATATAACACAGAACTGCATTTCTCTACTTTTGAAAACATATTTAAATCAGTAATCTTTAGAAATTAATTATTATTTCAATACACACTATAAGTCTAAGGTCTAAATTACATTGTAATGTCAGTTTAATCCTTCAAACATTTAGTTTAATGCAAATACTACCGGTTTCAGACTCTATAATTCTAAAGAATGCACATTTTACAATCAAACTATTAGTACTTTGGTTAACACAATGCATAAACTGTCACATATGTATGACTTCTGTGACAGGTGGGACAGCACTAAAATCTTGATTACATCACACACATGGAATAGGGCACTTGGGCCGTATTACAATAATGGCGCACTTTCACTGTTTGTGCGACGGAGCACCTGAAAACAGGTGCACCAGGAGCAAACAGGGAAAATACCCCCTATTATAGTTAATGGCCTGCCCTCAGGGCAGCCATGAAGTCACTCTGCCCTGGGTTCAGTGAATTCAAGTGTAACACGGAGCAGCTGCTTTAAAGCTACTCTGTGTTTCACAGTGCAGGTGACACCTGTACGCATTTTCAAGAGGGATTACAGTTTCCCTTGCAGGTGGCTGCAAGAGGATGTCTGTGGGGTCCATGTGACACCCTTTTTCCCCTCTAGAGAGCTGCTTTTAGGAGAATGCACTGAAAGTGTTTGTCCCCAAGAGGATACTGCTCCAAGACCTGCACCAGCTGTTTCCTCTATAACCCCAAATGAAGTGGGCTGAGTGTCATCGGTTTTTATCAAAGGCAGCATGTGTGAAAGACCCTATCCATTGGCATAGCAAAGGCAGGGAATTCTGCTCCTTTAACATTTAGCTACTGTGTGGTAATAAGCTGAATAATGCATAGCTACTCAATATGGCTCGTATAGGTCAAATCAGCAGAATCGTTTTTGAATTTATCGTTGAACAAGTTCAGAGCGCTTAGGTTTCCCACATCCATGTGTGAGTAGTTCATTCAGTCTAGGATCTGGTACTTGTAGACCGGAACACATAACATGATAAACAGAACTAAAAGTACCACAGTTGAATGAAAAAACCTTGACCAGGTGAGCTGTTCGCCCATGGAATTGAGAAAATTGAAAGTGCTGTAAGTTGTTCCATGGTAAACTTCTATATCTCATCGAGATTCCACTTTGCAGTCTGGTGTGTGTATTTTTGTAGTTTTTATTACTATCGGTACCAAAATGCAAGGAAAAAGGAGGGATTGGTGTGCTATTAATGTCTGGTAGGGCAAAATATAGCTAAGCAGGGGTGCCCATCTTTTGTAATGCATTCCAGTCACACACGTAGAGGGGCAAAGACATGCTGAGCAGGTGAGACTCTAAGCCAGGGTTCTCCAAAGAGTAGCTTGTGTGCTACTGGTAGCTATCTGTAAGTAGCTCTCGTGAGTGCAGCCCAGCCTACTAAATTAGAAACGTTTTATCAGATGAGTTAGTACATTTATGCCAGAGCTGAGAATGTGCATTTGAGATGGAAATGTGTATATTTTCAAAACTCATGAGCTGATGTTTGCAGAAAATGGCAGATTTTTCAAAATGTATTTAAAGCTGATATTTGAGCCGTTAATTGTGTTATTAGGGAGACCAGCTACTAATATTATTGCCTTGATCATTGCAACAATGGATGTTTTGTATTACCCATAGAGAGGTATTCCAAATTGACAAATTACTTTTACATTAGTACTGGCAACCCTATCGGAAGTGATCTATGCTAGTAATCATGCATATGGTGGTCATTAATGTATTCTTGCCTAAAAGGATCCCTTTTATAACACTAATAATATTAGTAGCTATGGGTGGTTTTCATTGAACAACAGTAAATCTTGTTAGAGAAAAGGTTGACACCCCTGTTTTAAGCTGAAGTGAAGAAACAACCAGATGCAAGAAGGACACTGAGCGGACAAACTTCTGCCAAAAGATGGGAGAGGTGGCAAGGGCAAGAGGAATGCTGGGAATATAGGTTTGTGCTGAGAGGCTAAATGAAAATAGAATATTGCATTGACCTGTTTGAGCATTGAGATTGCAGAAATGCAATTTTATGAGTAGGCACTTCTATTGAAATAACGTGCCACTGAAACAAATATATATTCATTGGGACATTGTCCTGAACCTGTCAAATGTATTATTCTCTAGGAGTTTGTCTCCACAATTCGAAACTCAGCTTGCCGCGTATCACTAAAGTGATGCACTTTGTTGATGTACTGGTGCTACAAACCAGGCCAGGGGCATCGGCTCTAGAGAACCTTTTTAATATGCACAGCATCTATATTAAGCACGATCATTCAATAATAAGAAATACGTTATAAAATTACCTAGGGCAGTGGTTCCCAACCTTTTGACTCCTGTGGACCCCAACTTTATCAGTACTGGAACCCAGGGACACCCACTGAATCATTATTGGAATCCGAGTACCCCCCCAATGAATCATTACTGAATGATGGGGACCTAATCTCTTAATATTATTACATTTTCTAAACAGTCACGGACCCCCTGAGGAGGCTTCACAGACCCCCAGGGGTCCCTGGACCACATGTTGGGAACCACTGACATAGGGGATGTCCCTCCTTCTCAGTACTTAATTTGGGTCGGTGGTTGCCGGGTGCAGTGGGGTATGAGGCACCTGCTCTAATTTTTGAGGACTGGCCTTTAGTTTTCTTCTTTAGACATTCAACACTAGCAAGTGAGGGATTAACACACAAAGCGGAAAGAGGTACGAAGAGAAGGACGGAACCACGGTCGGAAAGGGGGAAAGTAGGACCCTGCAAAGGTGAGATAAAGGAACAGGGAGTGTCTGGCAGTTAATGAAAGAGGCATGAGATGGATTTAAAATTACGGAGCCTTGTATTCGGAGCACCTACATTTAATTGTACCCGCACAGGTGTGGGAGCAGAGGTTTGGTCACTGGCACTCATTAATTTACAAATGAAGTACTGCTCCTTCTATACCATCTCTTACTAATGAATGTCATTTAGAGGTCCCCAGGGGTCTCAGCTGCGACCCCCTGCCTTGCCTTTCCATATACTGCCTTTGCGACCCATGGCCTCAGAGGTGGCAAAATAAGAACCAGGAGCACAGGGGCAGCTCGTCCTTGCAAACGTCTGTTGGAGCTCCATTTTCATTCTTTTTGTGTCAGTGTTGTATTACACTAATAGTGAATAATAAATTATTCACAATTAGTGTAATGAAGAATGGAGTACAATTAGCTGGACTATGACCCTTACTGGCATCTGAGGTAAGTAAAAGTACTATTTATTAAATGTATGCTGTGTGCGTGCCTGCGGGTGAGAATCTGTTTATGTGAAGGAGCGTGTGTATATGTAAAAGTGTGTATATGTAAGCAAGTGAGTGACTAAAAGTAAAGATCAAATGACTTGTGACGTCACTTCCACTACCCCTGGCATTTTGGAGAATTGAGGTTCATGCACATTTCTCCCATTCACCTATCTATCCCTCCCGTCCTACCATTTCTTTATCCCTCCATCTTGTGCCTCCTTACGTTACTAAATTCTACCCTACATTTGATCCACCTATAATTTGTTATGAACCTCAACACAATATTAAGGATTGGTCAAATGTATTTTATTACCTTTCGGTTGTAAGCGGTCTATTCGGAGATGGCTTAACAATAAATGTTGCAAGCTTTGGACAATCCTCCACTTCATCCTCAAAGTTGATTTTGCATGTTTTTACGGGGGTGAATTCTCATCTGCTTCTATGCACCTAAGGCCAGGCCATGACATATAGAAAAAAGAATGCTGTTTGCTGCAGATTCACAGTGACCCAAGGATTCGTCTGCTCCTTTTACCATACATTTCCTCTTGCCTAAAAGCCAGTGTCTGCAAAGATGAAAGCATTGTATATAGAGCCCTGTGTCAAAAGAAAAGGGCAGGAATGTGCCATATCTACAAGATATGGCACATTCCTGTCCTTTTCCCCTGCAGTGGTGCACAATGGACAGCCATGTGACAATTCAAGCACCCTTGCGCCGTGGTGCAAGGGTGTCTGCAATACGGGGATGATTGTTTTTGTGCAAGAAGGGACAGCTTTCTGCACGAAAGCAATCACGAGAGGGGTTTTCCTCTTTCTATGTGTGCTGCAGAATGGATAAAATGAGGAGAAATAAAGATTTTTGCACTTCCCTTATGCTTCCTCTAGGGAGGTGTAGGCTTTTGACGCATTCCCAGGTTTACAAATCCTTGTAAATCTGGAAATGCTTCAAAATCCATGGGTGTTGCATGGAAACACCCACTGCAACACCCATGGAACACCGCCCTGTCGCAGGGTGAGTCATGCAGTGACTTGCGCTGCTTTGACTCAGTCCATATTTACAAGGCCATGAAAAGCCACACTAGGTGGCTTTACGTGGCCTTGTAAATATGGCCCTGCAGTGAGTACCGCCATGCCACCACTAAAAGTGACATTCTGGTGGTGCAAAGGGCCTTGCAAATATGGCCCCAACTATTTGAGGTCTGTCTCCAATTTTTCAATATGACCGAAAAAGTAAAAGATCGTGTTGCAAAATCTGCAGTTTCAGGGGCTGTAGAATGCCCTGTTTTATGAAAATTAATTAGACAGGTCTCTATTTGCGACCTCCTTCGATTGGCTATAAACAAAGTGATGGTGGACTGTAAGAACCAGCAGACCACCATCCCTAAATATGCATTCCCAAAAGTGGCACTTATTTCCTTTAAAAGCTGTCCATGTTCCTTAACTGAAAAATGTTTCCTATTTGGGGACCCGCCGGTGGGAGTAGGAAGCGGTCGGCTCTACCTGCCCTGTAGTATACATTATTCCCAAAGAGAGGCTATCCAAGGGGGACAACTTGCCATTTGCAAATGGGTTACCAGACCCACTGAGGAGGTGGCAACTTTTCAATGGTTTGCAACCACAACTGCGGTCACAAACCATTGATACATCTCACTGCACAATTAGGATGGAACATACCTTTTACGACCCTTCCTAATTGTGGTTCAGAACGTGTCAACAAACCCATTTTGCGAATGTGAAAAGCTTTACCTCCTCACAAAAGGGGTTCAGTAGATAACAGAAGTGGTTTTATAGTCATAAACCCTATGATTTTGCAAATCCAGTGTGTGCCACCAGAAAATGACCTTGTACATCAGGCACCAATTTATTTGGATGTAAGAATAGACATGAGTTAACTAGTGTGAATTAGCACAGAATTAGGGATGATTTGTACAGGTCAAACTAGGAACACTCACAAAATTGCACATTATAGGATTCATTAGGCGTGGTATGCAATAATGGTGTCTTGGGAATTAGTTTGGATGTAGTTGCTGTCATGCTTTTTTGTGCCACATAATAGGTTGTTTTTCACCATCCTTTGTATTACTAGTAGTCAGTTGTCAACATTTTAGTACATCGTAGAATGATAGCCCCAGACATTCAACTGTGCACATGAAAGACGCTTCCTATAGCAGCTATGTGTAAGGCCAGTTTGTAACTTGAACTTTCATGGGACTTGTTGATAAAATATTTCATATGTATTGTTGAATGAATATGTCTTCTTTTGTACGGTTTCTATGTTGTTTTATGGCTTTATAGAGCCACACATATAATATAAATATTCTCCTGTAAGTCAAACTTTAATATTGCTTTGTTCATTTTTTATCACCAGATTCCTGAGAATTCCACAACTTCTTTATATTCCTTACTTTTTACCGGATCAGCAGAGAATGTAACATATTTCACCACGGAAGTCTACGTGTTGCTGAAGTCCAGAGTCTCAATGTTTATTGAGTTAAATAAGTCTTCCTACAAACCCGGGCAGAATGTGAAATTCAGAATAGTCTGCCTCAGTCAAGACCTAAAACCATTCAATGGACAAGTTGACATTCTTGTTCTGGTAAGCGTCTGCTGATAACTGAGCAGAATGTGTCAGAGTGTGTATTTAGTGTCAAAATGTGTTATGTAGCAGATCAGAGTGACATATAACCTACACATGTCCAGTTATGTGTTTGAGGTACTTCTGTTGCGATGTCCCTTTAGGTTACCTGGGACTGCAGATATGTTTTTAGTACATCTGGGAACTGATAAAAAATCAGAGGTGTATCTTGAGGGGGAGGAGAGGGGTGTTACTCCCACCTAATAAGTGAATTTTCTGATAAATAGTCTGGTACAGATGCTTCCAGGTGGGTATGGTGAGATGTCTGCCAGACTTCACCAGGAATGTTTACATACATTCAGCCAAAAACAGATACACACTCTCTCCTTCTCAGTTTTTAAAGTCATCAAAAATATTGGTAATTTTACAAAATATTATTTTTTCCCTCACTTAGGGCCAGATGTAGCAACAAACCAAATTGCGAGTTGCAATTTGCGAGTCCATCCGACTCGCAAATTGCAACTCGCAATTTGGTATGCAGTACGGTGTCTCAGACACCGACTGCGACTCGCTATGGGGTCGCAATGACCCACCTCATGAATATTCATGAGGTGGGTCGCAAATTGCGGCCCCATAACGAGTATAGGCACTCGCAAACATGGAGGCCTGCTGTCGTCAGCAGACCTCCATGTTCGTGACTGCTTTTAAAAAATAAAAGTCGGAACCGACTCGCAATATGCATTTCAGAATCGCAAATAGGAAGGGGTGTTCCCTTCCTATTTGCGATTCGGAGTGGAATGCAATACCATTTGCGATCGCATATGCGGTCGCAAAGGGTATCGCAGTTACCATCCACTTCAAGTGGATGGTAACCCACTCGCAAATTGGAAGAGGTCCCCACGGGACCCCTTCCAGTTTGTGAATGGACCCAAAACATTTTTTTCAGGGCAGGTAGTGGTCCAAGGGACCACTGCCTGCCCTGAAAAAAAACCAAAACTAAAGTTTTTTTTTTTTTTTTTTAAGTGCAGCTCGTTTTCCTTTAAGGAAAACGGGCTACACTTAAAAAAAAAAAAACTGCTTTATTGAAAGCAGTCACGAACATGGAGGTATGCTGACGACAGCAGGCCTCCATGTTTGCGAGTGCCTAGACTCGCTATGGGGCCGCAAATAGCGACCCACCTCATTAATATTAATGAGGTGGGTCATTGCGACCCCATAGCGAGTTGCAGACGGTGTCTGAGACACCGTTCTGCATACCAATTTGCGAGTTGCAAATTGCGAGTCGGAATGACTCGCAATTTGCAACTCGCAAATTGGATTTTTCCTACATCTTGCCCCTTGTACCTACGAGTAATCTATAGTGTTGCATTCAACTAAAATGTTTCTATCAGCAAGTCGAATTTCATGAGAACGGATCTACTACAGTTACATTCAGCTTCTAGCTTTGGAAAACAAGAGTTCATGTCCTTCAGCAAGTCAGCACACTGTACGTTAGAAAAACACATTTAATATGAGAGTCAGGCAGCTAGGCCTCGACTCATGCTAACTAAGGCCTAGTGATTTATTAGCAGCAGTCTAACTTATACCCTTTTTAATATTAGTGTAAAATCACAATTTAATAAAACATTTCATGATTATTGATCAGTTTCCTTAGTCCCCGCATATATTGGTGGCCACTCCCCGTGGGCACATTTTCAAGCATGCGTTCAACAAAATACATTAGGACATTTTCTATGCAGTATTTATTATACAGTAGTTCATAAACATTTCATATTAATATTGATTATATAAGCTATGCTCTCTCAGACCCTTCTCTGATGACACTTGTCATCACATGAACCTTTCCCTTTTCAACCTTTCACTTTTTGCATTATTCTCATTTCAACATCATCCCCTTTGTGTGAGCTTTCCCAAATTTCATGGAATATTTTCTCCCTTTCATTTTCTTAATTTCTTTTATTTCGTTTTGTCAGATTTCTTTTAATTCTTTCATTAACTTTACATGATAACCATAATCCTAATAAACAAATCAGGACAATCAATAGACCCCCTAATATTTTTGCAGGAACCCCGTTCCAAATACTACTAAACCAATTCTCTACTCTGGTAATACCTTTCCCAACCTTTTCCCAAACTCCAGGTTCCTTCAGATCCTTCAAATCTGCACTATCTCTTGTTAAGTTACTAAGCATATCTCTAATCTTTTTGTTGTGACCTTGTGTTGTCTGGTATGAACGCACAACAATGGCGCTCGTTAAGCATCTTACAGACTCCGCCACTCTTTGCTAAAAGAATGTCTACAGCAAGCCGATTTTGAGGAGTCATAGCTCTCTCTGCAGCAAGTTCAGTATCCATCAGGAGTATAGCACCTGTAAAATTTGTCAGCATGTTATCCACAATAGTAGACAACTTTCAAATCTTTATGGAGTTTAAAATAACCCCTACTGAAGGAATTATGGCTCCAAATATGTCACCTATGACAGCAGCCGCTGTCTCTCTCTTTTGTCTAGCATGATGTAATTCAGACATTTTAGGAATTTGCTTTAAGTCATCAATCTGGTAGATCTTTGGAAAAACTATTCCCAAATAACATGTCCCATACCATCCCTTAGGAAGGCGGTAATAAGCATTGAGTCCACATATATAATAGATCCCAGGGATCGCTGGAACCTGTCCATTTAACATGAATGTCCATTTACTCTGAAACAAAAACACATGTCTGCATTCACTCGTTCCCACAAATAGTGTCATGCTCAGATTTTGGCCTATATATACAAAGCCTACCTACGTGCAGTGCATCTATAGCTAGTTTGCCGTGTGTATTTATTGCGGTGTAAGCATAATCATTTGCAAGCGTGCGTTTTTCTAACCCTTTTTCTAGCCTTTCCTTCAGTGCTTTGCGTCTATCATCAGTGGGATTTAAGAATCTCTTTTCTACAGGTGTTAGTAAACAGGTTAGATTATTGCGGTGCGCATAAGCTGTCCCAAATGTCAAGGTTGGCTCAAAGAAACCCCTAACTAATTTTATGCTGTGCTCCTTAGCTAATTTATTTAGAAACTCAATTACAGGCAAACAAGAAAACACTACATCTAAGTTAGAGTAGAAGTATTGCACATGTTCTTGATCATAGAATCTTGTCAACAGCAAACTACAGCTTATCCCATATGTTAAAGGCAGACTATGATAAGTCACCCCTTCTTGTACTGAGGAAGGAATCTTTGTGCACACATAGCAATTTTTCGCATCCATTGTGTCAACATACTCATTCAGCAAGCGATAGAAGACATTAGTAGAGAGTTCCCCTTTTGAGTTAGTTCCCTCATGTAAGTATTTCGAATCCCGCTCAAACTTTTCCTACGGTGTTAGTGTAGCAGTTTCAGAATTTGAAACATTGTTAGTCACTTTCTTATCCACCAATGGCATTCCCACAATCACACCTATAATTATTATTGCACATATAATACCTAGAATGGCACTCAACCAACCACACATCCTACCCTTTTTATTATTATTATTTTTTGTGTAAATCATGATCTGTAAAGAATCAGATAGCAAACAATCAACTTGAGGACGATATAAAAGCTCTTTTTTTTTTTTCTTCAATGCAAAGTCTCTTTCTTTCAGAAAGTCTTTCTTTATCACTCCAGGACCCTTTTGTCAAATCAGGTTTAGTAGCTTGTCATAATCATTTTTTTCAGAGTCAATTCAGGTTAACAGTGTCACATCTGGTAATTTATCAGTCTCTTTTCTCAGCTTTTCAGATTTCAATTTCAATTTCAATTTTAGCACAGTCTCTTTCTAAAGTTGAACTCAGGTGCCGTAGTATTAACCTGGTACTTCTCGATCAAAACAGAACGCCAAGAATTCTTGTTGCCATTCAGCTGATGTTGCATATGCCCATTCAGGACCTGTGTAACTTCTGCTTGCAACTCTTTTTCTTTTCAGTTTGCGTTCACTCTGTATCTCTCCTTCACTGAGGTCTTCTTTTTTGGTTGTGTCAACTTCTTCCTCTATTGTGTCTCCAGGGACTGCAGCTTGTGGCTTCGGCCAATTATCTGCTTTATGTGTTTTCTTTCTGCTTGGCTTTTCAGGACGTTGAACAGCTCCCTCCTCTTGTGCTATGGTGTTTTCTCTTGATGGATCTGCAAGCAGCTCAGAAGGAGTCAGAACGCCTTGACGTCCCTCTGGCTCTTCTCCTTCACCTTCAGGGTCTGTTACGGGCTCAACTTCAAACCCAAATCCGTCTGCTTCTGGGAGAACCTCTCCTTGTCCCGGTTCCCCTGCTGCCTTGGCTGAGATAGGCTCACTGTCAACTCTCTGGAACTCGTTTACTGTTTGAGGGACTAAGCCATCCTCAGCGGGCTCTCCTTCAGTCTCAGTTCCCTCTTGAATACTCTCCGGCCCTGAGACTTCCTTTTCTGCAGCTGTTGTTTTGGACACTTCAAGTTCCTCATCAGTCGGACACGTTATCTTCTTTGTGTGAATGGCATGTATCCAATTAGGAACGCCTGCACATTTCACAGCAGTAGTAGTTGTCAGTATTACTTGATATGACCCCTTCCAACGTGGCTCCAGACACGACTTTCTTACGTGCTTCTTGACAACAACCCTGTCACCGGCTTTCAGAGTGTGAGCTGGATCACTTATAAGTGGCAATGTAGTAGCCTCCATCTGGTGAGAAAAAGAGCGGACCACATCAGGCAGACCCTTGCAGTAGTCCAACACCATATCATCTGTAATATTCACAAGAGCATTTGCAGGTACTGGGGGCAATCTCATAGCTCGACCCATTTGAATCTCGTGGGGAGATAATCCTGTTTTCTTGTCAGGTGTGTTTCTCATTGACATTAGCACTAAGGGCAATGCATCTGGCTATTTCAGATTGGTAACTGCGCACATTTTCACCATCCTCGACTTCAAGGTACCATTCATTTGCTCCACTAGTCTTGATGCTTCAGGGCGATAGCTACAGTGCAAATTCTGCTCAATGTTCAGTGCGGCACACAAGAGCTTAATCACATCATTGTTGAAGTGTCTTCCCCTATCTGATTCTAAGGAGATCAGGAATCTGAAACGTGGTATCAACTCCCTAAGCAACAGCTTTGCTACTGTGAGACTGTCATTTCTACGTGTAGGATAAGCTTCAATCCAGTGACTGAAAACACACACAATCACCAACACATACCTCAAACCTCCACACACAGGCATTTCAATAAAATCCATCTGCATCTTGCTAAACGGACCTCCAGCTCTCCCTATGTGGCTCACAGTTACCACAGTTCCTTTTCCTGCATTCATCTGTTGGCAGATGATGCACCTGTGACAGATAACCTCTGCAGCTTGTCTGAATTTCGGATTGAACCAATTGAATTTTGAACAACCTGATAATTGCGTCTCTCCCTAGATGTGCCTGACCATGGTAAAACCTGGCAAACTGTGACAAAAGTCTGTTTGGCAAAACCATGTTCCCCTCCTCTGAGACCCACAAGTCATCAGATCTCTGTATACATGGCATTCTCTGCCAGGAGCATTTTCCCTCTCTACTAGCACGTCCCTGCAATGATTTCAACTCGTCTAATGTGTCAACCACCCTTAATGCAAAGTTTAAGCATGTTTCATTTTCAGTTCCAGGTAACAATTCCCATTGATCTTTGAACGATATACAGTTCAATGCGCAAAACCTTGCGACTTGATCTGCATAGCTGTTTCCCATTGACACAAAGTCTTGTGACTTAACATGAGCATTGCATTTCACCACGGCAATTTCAAGAGGTAACTGAATCACATGCAACAATTCCTTAATTTTCTCACTATTTTTCACTGGTGAACCAGAAGAGGTCATGAAACCCCTCTGTGACCATAGTTGGCCAAAATCATGTACAATTCCAAATCCGTATCTGCTGTCAGTATAGATAGTGACTTTCAGGTTTTCAGCTGTGTGACGTGCCTTAGTAAGGGCAATTAATTCAGCCACTTGTGCAGAATACACTCTTTCGAGCCAGGAAGCTTCTAGAATACCGGTGATTTTACACACGGCATATCCAGCTCTCAGTACTCCTATTGAGTCTCTTAAGCATGAACCATCAACAAACATAATGTAGTCATTTTCTTTCAGTTGGGTATCTTTGATGTCAGGCCTTGGTTTGGTGCATAGTTCTGTTACCTCAAGACAATCATGTTCTACTTCCTAAGTATCATTGATGTCTGCATTTTCAATAGGAAGTAAAGTTGCTGGGTTCAATACAGTACATCTCTTACGGGAAACATTGGCTGACCCCAGTATGATTGTCTCGTATTTAGTCAACCAAGCATTTGTCATGTGTTGCGTCTTGGTTCGGGTTAACAGAATTTCAACTGAATGAGGGACCATTACTGATAAGGGATGTCCCATCACTATGCCTTCACACTGAGTGAGGCTTTGACCAACTGCTGCAACTGCATGCAAACAACCTGGTAAGGCTGCTGCGACTGGGTCCAAAGTAGCTGAAAAATATGCTACTGGGCGGTTTGCACCTCCATGGACCTGTGTCAAGACAGGCAAGGAGCAAGCATCACGTTCATGACAAAACAGTAGAAAAGGCTTTGTGTAATCAGGCATACCTAAAGCTGGTGCCCTGCACATACACTTTCTCAACTCCATGAACGCCTCCATCTCTTTCTCGGATATGGTTATGGTACCCGGGTCATCCTGAACTTCTTTACCTGCCAACTTCACCAAAGGTTTAGAGATAATCGAGAAGTTGGGAGTCCACTGACGACAGTAGCCCACCATTCCCAAAAACATCCTGACATATCTCTTGGTTGTCGGGGGATTCATCTGCAATATGGCTGTCACCCTCTCTTTGGATATTCTCCTAGACCCCTTTTCAATTAGGTGACCTAAGTACTTCACCTCTTTCTGACAGTATTGCAGCTTCTTTGGGGACACTTTATGTCCATTCTTTCCCAAGTGATTTAGTAAGGCAATTGTGTCATACCTGCAGTCATCTTTTGTCCTGGACGCAATCAACAAATCATCAATGTACTGCACTAGTGTTGAACTGAAAGGCAGTTCTAACGACTCCAAATCCTTTTTCAGTATCTGATTGAAGATGGAAGGTGATTCAGAAAACCCTTGAGGAATTCTGAACCAACTGTACACCTTGTCCAGGAATTTGAAACTGAAGAGAAATTGGCTATCCTCATGAAGAGGTACCGAAAAGAATGCTTGAGACAGGTCCACAACTGTGAACCACTCTGCGTCACATGGAACTTGGAACATAATCACTGCTGGATTTGGCACTATAGGGCAACACTTCACCACAATCTTGTTTATTTTCCTCAAGTCCTGCACAATTTAAACCTTCCCACAAGGCTTTTTCAGACCCATTATTCATGAATTACACGGGCTACTCAGCACTTCTTTCAAAACCCCTTGTTTTACAAAGTCTGCAATTATCTGTGCTACCTGGATGAGGACATCTTGTGCCATGTGGGATTGCGGTACCTGTGGAAACACTGCATTTGGCTTTACCTGTACTTTAAACGGTTCTACTCCTTTTATCAGTCCCACTTCTTTTCCTGTCAGGTCCCATACTTTTTCTGTCACTGTTCCCTGCAGCTCAGGTGGTAAGTCAGTCACTGTAAGCATCGGGAATAGAGTTATCAGAGGGTATTCCTCATTTGCGGTCTCCGTTTCTAGTTCTATAAACGGTCCATCGTCCCCTTCATCATCATTGTTTGTCTGCACCTCAGTCCCATCTTTGGAACAGGTAATTGAACACCTCGTCTTGCATAGCAAGTCTCTTCCCAGTAGGGATACGGGACTCGAATCACAGACTACAAATTTATGTAATTCCTGAAAGTTGCCAATTTCAACTTGAACTGGGTCTGTAATCAGGTTTGTCAGGACCTGATTTGCTACTCCTACCACTCTTATGGTACGCCCTGAAAGTGGCAATTTCGGAACCTCTGCACTTCTGACTGTAGAGCGTGTAGCTCCTGTATCAACTAGGAATGAAACTTTATGTTCCATCACCTTTCCCTCTGCATAGGGACCCCTCTGATCGACCTCTAGTGACTCTGCAAGCCTCCACTCCTCACTTTCTGAACAATCATCCGACCATTCATTGTTTATTCCATCCTCACCACGCAATTGGAACTGTTGTACTGTGTTATTTTGACTCATCATTTGGCCTGTGACCTGTTGAGGAAGCATCACCTGTTGCTGTCCCATTGGAGCTAATGGCATTTGCATTTGCTGTCTAGGTACCATGGGAACCTGCTGTTGTACTTGCTGCACTTGTGCTGGTTGAACACCCGGCCTTTGCATTTGCTACATGGGCTGTAACCCCTGCATCTGAACCATGTTACTCTGGAAGTTTTGATTTTGTCCCCTCATTTTTGGACCCCGCACATTTTGAAATGTACTGACATCATTGCTTTGTTGAACGACACCATCCTGCACCACCACTGGGCATTCCCGCTTCCAATGCCCCACGCCCCCCCAAACATGTGACATGGGGACACCGTTTTCATCCCCTGCACATCATTTTGAACCACAACAGTATTCAAGTCTGGACCTCGATTCACAAAACCTCGACCCCGACCTCTCGGTTGTGCCTGAAACATGCCATTCCCTTGCGGTTGCTGCTGTACCATCTGCTGGATTCCATTTCCCTGCATCCCTGCCTGCACTGCCTTAATCTGCATCACCATCACCTTCTCCTTCAACTTTCTCTGCTTCAATTCAATCTCGTCACTGCAGGTTTTTGCATACTGCAACACCTCATCAATCGGCTTCGCTTGCCAACAGATCAAATGATTCTTAATCATCTGGCTAATCTCTGGCCTCAACCCTTCAACAAACCTGAACACAAGATGATTCATGTCTTTCGGTTCTATGGTCTCGGTGCCACTGTAGTGCTTGAACGCTTTCAACAGTCTCTCATAGTAAGCATGAATTGACTCTTTGGCCTCCTGTGAGGTTCGATCGATTTTCTGCCAATCAGTCACTTTCGGCGACACCTTCTGCTTCAGGAACTCAATCACTTTATGATAATAGTTCATCACCTCCTCAGATGGTGCTCCAGTCACCTTGTCCCTTGCCGGTTCTTGTGTCGGCCAATCCACACCTCTCTTGCACTCAAGCTATAAATCGGGTGGAACTATAATCTCAAACAAGTCCTCCCAGAGACATTTTGCAAGCTTCACAAACCTGTCCGTCTGCTGATACCACTCTATCGGTTTCTCCCTCAACCTGGGATAATCATTTGTGAATGATAGAATGTCACCTCTACACCACGGTACATGGACTAGAACACCTCCAGCTGTTTCTCTCATTGGTAAAATTTTTATTGTCCCCGTGTCTGGTGCGGCTTTAGCCTGCTTTGGTTCAGGGCCATCGCTTTTCTCCTTTTCACTTTTCTTTGCCCATCTGCCTTCCCACTATTCTAAGGCTCCCCAGATTTGCGCACTTTGCAGTATTATTAGATGCGCTTTCATTCCGGTAGAAAATCTAATCTGTAGCTCCTTTTCAGATGCTTGGTACCCTCAATATCTATGCCATATTTGTCTGCCAGGTTTGCCAACATTTGGTGCACCTTACTCACTTTTTTAGTTATTTTAGGACAGAGATACCTCAATTCTGCTTCCATGTATGACTCTAATCTGTTTACCCCCATTGTTCCTTCCACTAATTCCATGGCTTCTACACCTAGTCTCACAAAATGTAAGCATTCGTCTCTCTCTGACCTCTCTGCAGTCACTGCAGTAGTCTGCGTATTGTTGAGCTTTTCTAACCGCTCATTCAACTGTT
Source organism: Pleurodeles waltl (assembly GCF_031143425.1). Lineage (NCBI taxonomy): Eukaryota > Metazoa > Chordata > Amphibia > Caudata > Salamandridae > Pleurodeles > Pleurodeles waltl. Next base: position 1,412,985,503 of record NC_090444.1, on the reverse strand, counting down.
GCGCGGAAAAGCCTTGCAACAAAATGTTTCCTGACTGTGTCAATGGTGTCTGTGCCGTATTTGCACTCATTGTTTGTGGGGCCAACACACTTAACCCTGCTTGCCTCATTGTCTCCAAAGGAACCCCAATCGGACTGAGGTTTAACAAAGACCTGAGTCCTTCTGCTGCCTGTTCTCTTGGTGTCATTACTTGGGTGAGTTTCTGTGAACCCTCCTCTTATTGCCTCTTTAGTCATTATTCCTTGATCGCACATGCCAGGTTTGCCTTGCGCATACAGCGGTACTGGTGGACCAACAGTAATTGGCAACGATGTAGCAGTTGGGGACTGACCAACCCCCAAACCCTGTGGAGCATTAAATCCCATGGCTTGATTCATCATTGGTGCTGTAGCTACTGATTGCGGTCCTGCAACGGCATTGTAACTCGGAACCAACTGTTGCTGCGGCTGGGGCAGCAATTGCGGAGTTGGCTCAATCTGCACTAGCTTTGATCTCGTGTATATCGGATCAGGTGGCACCATCAGACTCGTATTTGTCTCTAGTACTGGGACGTCTGGATAGACCTTCTGTATCGGCGGAGGTTGCAACTGTATCTGCGTGTCTGGTGCAGTGGGTACACTGACACCATTTTGTGTCAAAACTGTATCACTTGTCTGCACTGTATTTGTAATTCCTTTACTCTGTGCCGGATCCTCAGGACCCGCACTAGTGCTTAGAGCCGTGTCATTTATAGCATATGGTGGCGGACGATCATGTAACAACTGATTAAGGAATTCTTCATCGTCTGAGTCACCTTCGTCTACCCAAGACTTCTGCGTCTCTTTTATTTTGCTAGAGCCCTTGTCTGTCTCACAAGTGGCTTTCTTTCCCTGTGTCTCATCTTCCTGTGTTATTACTGGGAGCAATTTAAGTCAGTCAGCTATTCCCCTTCTCCACATCCTGCTCTCATTGTCCCACCTAGCCTCAGCTAAAGTCTTTTCTGCCCTTTTCAGTCTTCTTTCAAATTTTTGCTGTCTTTGTCGTTTGGCCATTAAATCCCAGATTGCTAACGCCTCATACTGAGCTGATCTCGGAGGCGGTTTTTGTACACTTAACATCCACCTCAAATTCTCTAAAATTCTAGTATTAACCGTTCCATGCTCTCGAAACGCTAAGCATCCCTCTTTTTCTGTTAATTTACTCCACTGCTTCATCCAAAGACATGGTGCGACTCCCTTTTCCTCCATTGCGATATAAGCTGGAGTACCTTCAGGCGTTGTGGTTTCCCCCTCACTCGCCATAATATATGTATCTCCATTCAAAGCACTCTTTAAAGCCTTGAAAAACTTCATTTTTTGCGTCTTTTATTTTGTTTAGAATCTAATCAGGAAGCGACTTTAATTCCCAGAACAGTCTTCACCCACCTTTCTCAACCTATTGCCTCTCACGGACGGCTGCCAATCCGTGTGCGACCCCTCTCGGCAACTGACCTATCCCAGCGCGTCACCACTGACGTCACACTCACACACACTGCTGCTGACAAAGTCTTGCGGCTTGTCCTCCTCACACAAAACTAATGCAATATACTGCGAGCGCCTTTAACCACAAAAACCCCAAATTTGCCGGTTTACTACAGGAAGGGTAACACATTCGCTTCAGAACTTTACAGAGATTTCACTTGAAGCCTCAGCCGCTACTCTCTCCTTCTCAGCTGCCGCACTCGCAAGCAGAATTTGACCCGCTAATCCTACTGTTGACTTGTCAATGGTTCGTTCTAGTGCCAAATCTCCATCGAAAATTTCAATCACACACTTTGACTCAAACTCGACTTGTCAACCACGCCCGATTGACCTATTAAACCACACAAATTACAACATAGACCCAAGTGTTTCCCACACTTGTCAATATACTCCGGAGTCTTAGACCACGACGGGTCCGTACATCACCAACAACCACGTGGATAATTTTTTTGGGCACAAAGCGCCACACTCACATGAAGTTCACTGACTTCCCTACTCTCATACTGCGGAGTACGCCCACTCCTACTAAAACAACATTACCTGGCCTAAACACACATAACCTTCACAAATCACCTTCAATATGCATAAGCTGAGCATGCGCAAATTCTACACCACACACATGCTAAAATGCCGAGAACATTCCCAACTCACTTAGGCAGGCTCCGAGATTCCGGGAAAGTCATGGGGAATTTAGAAACACATCATATCTCCAATTTGCATTATCTTGAAAAACAAATCTAAACAATGATTCCCCGTCCTAGAGCCCCCAAAGGGCCAAACCGAACTCTGCTACCAGAACTGTTAACGCGTCCCTGATTGAAGACACCTTAGGACGAGATAGCTAATCAGCATGTCAATCAATAGATCAATAATGTCATCAATATTCACCAGAATAAAACAATTCAAGATAGTCAAAGACATTAATAAAACTCAGTGACCACCATGACCTTTCAGTCATGAATAACCACACCAGTTTAGTAAGATTTAGTGATATTTATTCCCTATTGATTACAATTCTAATAGCAAATGTATTAATCTCAATAGCAAAAAGCTCATCAACATTGTCATAATTTGGCAACTCGAATAAGACTTTATCAAAGGAAGAATCACAATTATTAGAACATAACATGGCGTCATCATAGGTTAACTTTAGCAGAGTATCATTAACGCGTCAGTTCAACAAAGCATGGATTCAGTCATTTGTCTATTTGCGTCAGTTTAGTGAACCCCTTAACTAACCTCGAATTAGCATTGGCATTTTGGGCTTCATGCAAAACAATTTAGTAACACCAATTTGGAAAACATCTAACTAGGGTCTCTGTTAAAAGAGAAGCAGTTGGTACCTAGAAAGGAAAATCAAACAGACAATCACAATTTCATTGTCATAGTTACCCTCCGTATTTGGGTCAGCACTCAGGTTCTGTCTTCGTACTCAGGACATCAGTTGGTTCGCCATCACACAGGAACTCAGTTCAGCAGGAAGGGCGAAGTGTACTTCCCTCATAAGGAGGTAAAGTATAAACGGGCAATCTAAGGGCAAGGACGGTTCTAAGAACCAATCTATCAAGTCACCAGGCAAAGTGACAAAGTTTCTGGATCATCACAAATCGCATCAGCATCTCCCCTCGCTCTATCTAACGTTGCTCCCTGTGTCAAAGGTTTTTATCCCTTTTTCGTTGTACAGTCCCCTAAAAGTTCATTGGTTAATGAATTGCACCCCACTATCTCCCTCCAATAAGGATTAAATTAGCTCATCAAATTTGTCACCCCATAACAGTTCTCACGTAGTTTATTGGTCCTTATGATTGACGTCTTCAGGGGTAGCATGTCCGGTATGATTTCATCCTCTCGTGGTCCTTTGCACATCTTCAGTCAGTGGCTCCATTGTCTGTACCGGTTTAGGCGACCTTGTACCTACGAGTAATCTACAGTGTTGCATTCAACTAAATTGTTTCTATAAGCAAGTCGAATTTCATGAGAACGGATCTACTACAGTTACATTCAGCTTTGGAAAACAAGAGTTCATGTCCTTCAGCAAATCAGCACACTACGTTAGAAAAACACATTTAATATGAGAGTCAGGCAGCTAGGCCTGGACTCATGCTAACTAAGGCCTAGTGATTTATTAGCAGCAGTCTAACATATACCCTTTTTAATATTAGTGTAAAATCACAATTTAATAAAGCATTTCATGATTATTGATCAGTTTCATTAGTCCCCGTATATATTGGTGGTCACTCCCCGTGGGCACATTTTCAAGCATGCGTTTAGCAAAATACATTAGGACATTTTCTATGCAATATTCATTATACATTAGTTCATTAACATTTCATATTATTATTGATTATATAAGCTACGCTCTCTCACAGTCTTTGACTGCATTCTACCCAGTGCCTGCAAACCAATTTGCTATAAGATCTCTGATATTCTGATTCAATGAGATATTCCACTTGTGATGGACGGTGTATCAGTCTATCTCTAAATTCAAATCGTGTGCTGTGCATTGTGTTTGCAAGTATGGAAGCGGTTAAACTGCTAGCTTCGCTATCACTAAGGAAATAATGTCCTCATAGACGCGCATCCTTGTTAAGGATACACTGTTCTCAATAACCATAAAATAGGGGCAGGTCACTTTCTGACTAAGCCAAACATAGGATGGGTTAGGACTGTGTGTTCTACGTTGGTATTTTGTATTTTTTTTTTTCTTCGTCATATATTGGATGGGCCTCCGGAAGACACGTTTTGCAAAGGTATCTGCATCGTGGGACTGTTGTTTCTCAAGTAAGTTAAGGACACAATGGAAAGCAGGAAATACACAAAGAGAGGAGGAGGTTGGGCAGCGAGTGGTAAAGATGAGAAGGGAATATGACTAAAAGAAGGCGCACAGCTTTCTCTTTTAGGCGGGTCACAAGTGGTGAATAAAAGTGACTTGGGATATGGCTAGACCCCGGTCTACTGAAACTTGGAATGTAAATATCCTATTACATAATACACCCATTGCGCAAAAAAAATAAATGTTGGGCTGTTTTTATATATTACAAGAAATGCCCATACATTAGCAAAAATCTGATCAATCCTGATAAATTGAACTACGATTGCATCTTTTCCCTTCCAGGAAACTAATGGAGGTGAATGACCAAAATATCAAAGATAAAATATCATGTAGCAAGAATATCAAGGACAAGAATGTTGCAGTTGCCATTGGGTAGTTATAGTTAGGACAATGTTTCCATAGAAAAAGTGTTTTTTGACTTGCCTATATCTTTTGCATAGTTTGGCGAATCTTCACAAAATTCTCAAAAAAAGTGCGCTGGTGATTCTTTTTGCACACAGAAAATTTCTGGGTGATCCGTCAAGTGGGGACCAAGAAAAAAGGGGGGGTGCAAAAAGTTGTGTTTCTCATGTTAATTCCCATAGGACCTTTAGAGATGACTACAGCCTGAACCACTGGATGGAATACCACCAAATTTGGTAGAAAGCTAGCTTTCAGTATGCAGATTACACTTTTACTTATTTGGTGTAAATCCGATCAGCAGTTTACGAGAATACAAATTTGTATATCTGGGCTCGGGAATAATTCGCAAAAATTCACAATTTTTTGTAAATATGCATGTGAAAAGAAGCGTTGCATGTGGCTGACCGCAACCTGACTAGAAAGTTGCGGCTGCCCTCTTATTTCAAGGGATATATTCCCTGGGGGGTGAAAATCCAACTTGAAAGTTGCTTAAGAGGTCAGGGTGATGTTATCCTGACTGCAGGGTTGTGATATAAGTGTGTTTTCGGGGCAAATTATAGGTTTAGGATACATTTTTGTCACGTGCGCGGTATTCACGAATATTCGTAAATATGAAACATTTTTAAAGAAAAAACACAAACTCATTTATACAATAATTCATTCACTCATACATGAACTCTGAGACTAAAGTGCCCACTCACACACCTAGTCAGACACTCATGCACCCACTCAGACCCACTCACAGGATCACCCACCCACTTTCAGACCCGCTACTACATTCACAGAGTCACTCACAGACCCACTGACAGAGATAGGCCGTGTGCCCAACCTGCACTGTGCCCAGCCAAAAGCTGTGCCTGGCGAGGGGTTGGGTGGTTATAAGTACTTGGCTGCAAGGCCTGGCTACAGGCCAGGCCTTGCGACCAACCCCCCGTCATGCACGGCCAAATGCTGTGTGCGGCGGGGGTTGGAATGAGGTATAGTAATTAAAATGTATTCACATTAAAAAAAATGGAAATTCACTGACAAAAAACAAAGGTTACAGGTACCTTAGGGTGTGTGTTTTAGTTACTTGAAAGAACTGTAACTATAACTGATGAATTTCTATGGTTTGTACAAGTAAATTCAGAACCTAACTATAACCTCACTGTAACCTTTGTTTTTTCATTAAATATATATATATATATATATATGGAATAGATATATCTACATATATATATATATATATATATATATATATATATAAACAGCAAACAGGCTCCACTTCTAAGCCTCCAGGAGCACTCTTAGGATTCACAGCCACATTAATTTCATCTCCCCAGCATGACGCGTTTCGGCGACCTGCCTTTCTCAAATGCCAGTAGTCAAAGGACATTTAAACACAGGTGCTTAAATACGTTTCTTTCATTGCTTTCAATCATAGTACTTGTGAGTGAAACAGGACTTCTATTCCCCATTAAACACATAGCTAAGAACTCCGCCATCATGTCATGTCTTAAAAGTTTTTTACATAGTCCCAGAGTGCTCCTGGAGGCTCGGAAGTGGAGCCTGTTTGCTGTTTATATTTTACATGCTTGCTGCTCGCATGAAGGACACACCCATCTGAAAGTGTTCAGTAACATTAGCAGCAATTGTGAAATGATATATATACAAATGTATATATATATATATATATATATATATATATATATATATATATACATATAAACATAGAAAGAGCGTTTTTTTTTTGCCAATAACTTTAGGTTGCAGGGTAACAATGGTTACAGGGATGGTATAGATAGGCTCACATTTTAGCCAAAACCATAGAAACTCACCAGTTGTAGATGGAGTTATCTCAAGTAACTGTGACTCGTACCCCTCCATAACTCGCGTCCTCGCCTTGGGCTGCTAATTACCCCACAAATTACAGTTCTTATGACATCTTTGATAACATCATTGATATTATCACTGTAATATTTGCAGTAAATATATTGATCAGATAACTGTGCACGGTGGCGCTCCCACAAGCTGGGAGTTGCTTTTAACAGCAGCTCCCTAATTGCAGAGCAATGTTTTCATCTGGCTTCCCCGCATGCATGTTTGCATGCAGGGAAGACAGATGAAACCTATGCTTTCTGCAACAGTCTAACACTGTGGCTCAGTTAAAATCTGGTAGTCATACCTCTGAACAGTACCACATTTTCAAGGGTACGGGAGAGCAGGGGTGTAACTGACACCGTTGCACCCCCCACAGTGTGTGGGGAACCGGTCTTCTATGTATAAAGGAGGGCCTCTGCAGTTTGTCAGTTCGAGTGTATGAGCATCATTAGGGGTCCCCTGACCATCGATTAGAGGGGCCTCCCTAAGGTTTCCTTATGCCACTGTGCGAGAAGGGTGCCCACTGCCCATGTTCCTTTTTGCTGTAGTGATTGAACCATTTGCAGCAGTGGTCGGAGCAGAAGGACAAGCAAGAGGGATGTTAAACAATTTCTATGTATGCAGATGGCCTTTTATTACATTTGAAGAACTTGATACCAACATTAAACATTCTAATGACATTTGGGGAAATCTCTGGTCTGAAAACTAACTAGACTAAGACATGTGCCTTCCTACTTGTGCCAGATAATGTAGAATTGACATTAGGTAACCATGGGATCGAATGGGCCCCCTAAACTTTGCAATTTTTGGAAGTAAATATACATCATAATGTGGAAGAGCTCAGGGAGGGGAACTAGGGAGCTGCCCTGGGAGGCAATGTGGTGTTTTGATGATCTCTTTCCCTTATGTCAAGATTTACCCTCACTAAAATGATTATACTTCCCAGATTACTCTACCTCTTCATAAACCTGCAGATGTGGTTGCTGACTTGCTGTTTTAAGCAGGTTGAGTAATTGGTCAGGAACTACTATGGGATGTGTTAGACTTTTCATCCTTGGCGTGGTCTCCCTTAACTTTTTGCCTCTGTTCCCCAGGTTGTTGATGTGTGCTGGACTCTGATTTTGCTATTTTTGTTACTCTGGGCACTTTACCACTGCTAACCAGTGCTAAAGTGCAAGTGCTCCTGTTTAAATTATATGTAAGTGGTTCATCCATGATTGGCATATTTGATTTACTAAGTAAGTCCCTAGTAAGGTGCACTAGAGGTGCCAGGGCCTGTAAATCAAATGCTACTAGTGGGCCTGCAGCACTGGTTGTGCCACCCACATAAGTAGCTCTGTAATCATGTCTCAGACCTGCTCCTGCAGTGTCTGTATGTGTATTTTTACACTGTAAATTCGACTTGGCAAGTGTACCCACTTGCCAGGCCTAAACCTTCCCTTTACTTACATGTAAGGCACCCCTAAGGTAGGCCCTAGGTAGCCCCAAGGGCAGGGTGCAGTGTATGGATAAGGTAGGACATATAGTAATGTGGTTTATATGTCCTGACAGTGAAATACTGCCAATTTCGTTTTCACTGTTGCAAGGCCTGTCTCTCTCTCATAGGATAATATGGGGGCTACCTTTAAATATGATTAAAGTGTAGATTCCCCTAGAGAGTAGATGGACATGTGGAGTTTGGGACCCCTGAACTCACAATTTAAAAATACATCTTTTAGTAAAGTTGATTTTAAGATTGTGAGTTTGGAAATGCCACTTTTAGAAAGTGAGCATTTTCTTGCTTAAACCATTCTGTGACTCTGCCTTGTTTGTGGATTCCCTGTCTGGGTCAGTTTGACAGTTGGGTTGTTTTTCACCTCACACCAGACAGTGACACAAAGGGAGCTGGGGTGTGATCTGCATTTCCTGATTAGCCATCTCTGCTAGGAGGGAGGGGTGGAGTGGTCACTCTCATCTGAAAGGACTGTGCCTGCCTCTGACAATGCTGTCTCCAGCCCCCTGGTGTGTGTCTGAGGCCTTGCCTGGGCAAGGCAGGATTTCACAAGAAGGTGTGAGTCCCCTTTGAAGGAAGGTGACTTCAAAGACTAAAATGGGTATAAGAAGGGCACCCAAACTTACAAACTTTAGAAACACTTCTGGAATCAAGGGGAACCTCTGCCTGGAGAAGAGCTGATCGCTGAGGAACAAGTGCTGCCCTGCCTGTGACTGTGCTTTGTGGAGCTTTCCTGCAGTGCTGCTTCTGCCAGAGTAAGAGGGCAAAGACTGGACTTTGTGTGCCTTCCATCTTGAAGAAGAAATCTCCAAGGGCTTGATGTAGAGCTTGCCTCCTGTTATTGAAGTCTCAGGGATAGCAAAGACTTCTTCCTGCCAGCACCTGGAGTCTCTGGAGAGACCCCTACTCTGCTCTGTGGTGCCCTTCCAGTTCCTGGGACCCTGAAAGGAGAGGCTGGCAGCCTAAGGACAAAAATACACGCACCGAGCACCGTGCGGAGAAAAGATCGACGCGAATCCGATCGCGGCTGAGAAAACGACGCGACGCCGTCTCCGCAGCTGAGAAACGACGCCGCTGGAAACGCGACCGGAGAATCGACGCCCGGAGCAGGAGAAACGACGCGCAGCATCGCTGACGAAGGCTGAGAGATCGCAACCAGCGCCGCGGGACTTCGGACCGTCGCGTGGCTGGCTTTTTCGACGCGCCTCGCCTCGCCGAGCTGTTTTCGACGCATATACCCGTGCCGGGTTATTTTCGACGCACACCGCCCGTGCGGGGTTATTTTTGACGCAAACCAGGTACATTTACACGCTAGCAGCGCTAGTGTGTTGTTACAACTACCTAAAGACTCTTTTTATTTTAAACCTTTTAAAAATCATAACTTGACTTGTGTATGTTGGATTTTTGTCGTTTTGGTCTTGTTTTGTCTAGATAAATATTTCCTATTTTTCTAAACTGGTGTTGTGTCATTTTGTAGTGTTTTCATTAAGTTACTGTGTGTGTTGGTACAAATACTTTACGCCCAGCACTCTGAGGTTAAGCCTACTGCTCTGCCAAGCTACCAAGGGGGTAAGCAGGGGTTAGCTGAGGGTGATTCTCTTTTATCCTAACTAGAGTGAGGGTCCTTGCTTGAACAGGGGGTAACCTGACTGTCAACCAAAGACCCCATTTCTAACATTGGTGACCAGCGGTCGGGATTTGGACTTGTATTTGTACTTGACATACAGTAATTAAGTGTACACTACTGTTTTGATCTCAGACCACTACGTGACCACATACTACTAGTCTTGTGATTTTTGTTTTTTACTTGGACTGTTTTTCTCTGCATTCAGTTTCTTTTTTTCACTGATCCCGGGATAGACTTTGCTGAAACTTCATTTGAGAACTTGCTTTTCTGTTTTTGGAACTGTGCATATTTTTTTAACCTCTCATCATGTCTCAGTCTGGAGATGCCCTAGCTGAAACTGCTTTTGATTTGGAGAAATTGGAGAGCTACAAGGTGGCTCAGTTGAAGCAGTTTTGTAGGAATGTTGGCTGTCCCATTGAGAGCTCATCCAAGAAGGATGAGCTGCAAAAGGCGCTGAGGGCCTGGGTGGCAGCCAAAGCAGCTGAGGGGCACACAGAGGAGGAGCCAGAGGGGGAAGAGGAGTTGCAAGTCACTCACACTGATGTAGTGGGTGGGCCTGCTTTGTCTCAGGGGAGAATCTCTAGGGCAAGTAGCAGTGTATCCTCCAAGGGTCTGACACCTGAAGAGTTACAGGACAGACAAGCAGAAAGGGAGTACCAATTGGAGCAGAGAAGGCTAGCCCTTGAGGAGAAGAAGATAACAATGGCTCATGAGCTTAGCTTGAAAGAGATAGATCATAGAAGCCAGTCCAGTAGGGATGGTGGCAGCAATTCTACAGTGCAGCCTGAGAGAAGGGTACACATCCCAAAAGACCTTGTGAGGGATTATAAGAGGGAGGATGATATCTACTTGTGGTTCAAGGGTTATGAGTCAGCTCTCCACATGAACCTGGTCCCTGAAGCTCATTGGGGGGCAGCCCTGTGGAAGCATTTTGAGGCAGAGGGGAGGGACACACTGACGGCCTTAGGGGATGCTCAGAGTCTCACCTACCCTGCCATGAAGGAGGCCTTACTTACCAGGTATGGTCTCACCCCTGAGCAGTACAAAGAGAAGTTTAGATCCTACAAGAAAAAGGAATCCCAAACATGGTTGGAATGTGTTGATTCTTGTTGCAGGTCACTGGATGGTTGGGTGAAGGGCAGTAAGGTAAACACGTATGAGGGGCTTTACAATTTAATTGCTTGGGAGCACTTGTACAGTTTATGTTTTCCAGAGCTGCGCCAGCACCTCATTGACAGCAAGCTGACTGACCCCAGGAAGCTTGCACAGGAAGCGGACCGCTGGGAGAGCACCAGGGTCCAAAAGAGGTATGGGGGAGACCACGCCAAGGGTGGGCAGGGTCCCTCTCAGAAGAAAGGGGGGGGTAAGGGCAAACAGGATGAGTTCTCTAAAGGGCCCCAAACTGATTCCCAGGGTAAGGATTCCCAACCCCCCAGTGAAAAGAGGCCATGGTTCTCCAAAGGGAAGCCAATGGCAGGTGGTCCCCTACGTAAGTGCTATTCATGTGACCAGGTGGGTCATGTGAGGGGGGACCCCAAATGCCCCAAAAGTACACCGGCACCCACTGGTGCACCGTCCCAGGGTTTGGCCAGTGTAGCGCTTGGGGAGGAGTTGGTTTCAGGTGGGTGGGAACCAGCAGAAATGACCCTTGTCTCACTAGGGGACAGTGAGATGGTCCAGAGAAACCTAGTGCCTGATAACACTAAGAAGTACAGGCAATGGGTGACCATCAATGGACAGAGGGTGGAGGCTCTGAGAGACACAGGAGCCAGTGTGACTACAGTGAGGAGTCACCTGGTGTCTGAAGAGCAGATTGATCCCCGGGTACTTCACCAAGTAGTTGCAGTAGACAACTCTGAGCGCCTCTGCAGAGTGGCGCAGGTTCCCTTTGAATGGGGGGGGGTCTCAGGTTCCTGGAAAGTAGCTGTGAGTCCAACCATGCCTGTTGATTGTTTGCTAGGCAACGACCTGGAGGATTCCCCTTGGAAGGAGGTGGAACACAGGTCTCACTTGGAGATGTTGGGTCTGCCTGGGTGGGTATGCGTATCCACCCGGTCTATGGCAGCCAATCAGGGTAGTCAAGAGCCCCTGGAGCCTGAAACAGTGGGCCAGGGGACCGCCAAGAAGAGGAAAGGCAGGAGGCGCGGGAAACCCGCCCCAGAAGTTCCCACGGTCCGGGAGGAGGCAGAGCCTGAGGGTGATGCCCCGGAACCTACAGGGGAACAGGTGGCTGAACTGGGGGAGGTCCCTGAGCTGTCGCAGTGGCAGCAGGAAGGGGGACCCACCAGGGAAGTATTCTGCACAGCGCAGAAGGAATGCCCTACTCTTGAGGGACTGCGGCAGCAGGCTGCAGCCCAGGCGGCTGGCGGAGCGCCAGGTACTCACCTGATTTACTGGGAGGATGGCCTCCTGTATAGTGAGCCTAAGGTTCCTGAGCCGGGGTCAGCTCGTATGCTGGTGGTACCCCAGGGCTTCAGGACCTTCCTACTGGGTTTGGCTCATGATGTGCCTTTGGCAGGACATCTAGGGCAGGACAAGACCTATAAGAGGCTTGTCTCCCACTTTTACTGGCCCTTGATGAACAAGCAGTCAGCTGCTTATTGTAGATCTTGTCAGACTTGTCAGGCAAGTGGCAAGAGTGGGGGGAAATGCAAAGCTCCCCTCCAACCTTTACCGGTAGTCAGTACTCCCTTTGAAAGGGTAGGAATTGACATTGTGGGGCCTCTGGATCCCAAGACAGCCCTGGGCAACAGGTTCATCCTGGTCTTGGTGGACCATGCCACACGGTACCCAGAAGCTATTCCTCTAAGGACGGTCACCGCCCCCGTGGTGGGACGTGCCTTGATGGGGGTTTTTACCCGCATGGGGTTCCCCAAGGAGGTAGTATCTGATAGGGGTACAAACTTCATATCCACTTATATGAAGTCTCTGTGGAAGGTGTGTGGGGTAACCTACAAGTTCACCACCCCTTACCACCCCCAAAGTAATGGTCTGGTTGAGAGATTCAACCGCACCTTGAAAGGCATGATTCAGGGCCTGTCAGAGCCCTTGAGGCGTAAGTGGGACGTCCTCTTACCATGCCTTCTGTTCGCTTACAGGGAGGTGCCTCAAAAGGGACTTGGCTTTAGCCCCTTTGAGCTCATCTATGGCCACCCTGTGAGGGGACCGCTCAGTCTGGTGAAGGAGGCTTTGGAGAAAGCTCCTAGTAAACCACCCCAGGATGTATTTAGCTACATGCTGGCACTAAGAAACCAGACTGCCCGCTTCAGGCGTCTCGCTCAGGAGAACCTGGAAGCAAGCCAGGAGGACATGAAACGGTGGTACGACCAGAATGCCACTCTGGTTGAGTTTCAGCCTGGACAAAAAGTGTGGGTCATGGCGCCAGTAGAGCCTAGGGCTCTCCAAGATAAGTGGACTGGGCCTTTTGAGGTGGTGGAAAGAAAGAGCGAGGTCACCTATCTGGTAGACTTGCAATCCCCCAGGAACCCCTTGAGGGTCCTACATGTCAACCGCCTCAAACCCCACTTTGAGCGAACTGAGCTATCCATGCTCCTAGCGACAGATGACGGGGTGGAGGAAGAGAGTGAGCCTCTTCCTGACCTCCTGTCTGCAGGAGAGAAAGATGGGTCTGTGGAGGGAGTGATCCTCTCCCCCTCCCTGACTGAGGAACAGCAGAGGGACTGTCGCCACGTGCTGGGACAGTTCGCCTCACTGTTTTCCCTGATCCCAGGAGTCACACACCTGTGCACACATGATGTGGACACTGGGGACAGTACACCTGTTAAACATAAGGTTTACAGGGTGACTGACAGGGTGAGGGCTTGCATTAAGGAGGAAGTCTCCAAAATGTTAGCCCTAAGGGTTATTGAGCACTCCAGCAGTCCTTGGGCCAGCCCAGTGGTCTTGGTCCCAAAGGCTACTGCTCCTGGTGCCACTCCAGAACTTAGGTTCTGTGTGGACTACCGGGGTCTCAATGCGGTCAGCAAGACTGACGCACACCCCATCCCCCGAGCTGATGAGCTCATTGATCGGTTAGGAGCTGCCAAGTACCTCAGTACGTTTGATTTAACATCTGGGTACTGGCAGATTGCCTTAACTGAAGGGGCAAAGGAGAGGTCAGCATTCTCTACCCCCGATGGGCACTTCCACTTCAATGTGATGCCCTTTGGGATGAAGAATGCCCCTGCCACCTTTCAGAGGTTGGTCAACCAGGTGTTGGCAGGACTGGATGAGTTCAGTGCCGCCTACCTGGATGACATTGCTGTGTTTAGTTCCACATGGGAGGAACACCTGCAACACCTCTGGAGAGTGTTAGAGGCCCTGCAGAAGGCAGGCCTCACTATTAAGGCGAGCAAGTGCCAAATAGGGCAGGGTTCTGTTGTGTACTTAGGACACCAGGTGGGGAGTGGCCAGGTGGCACCCCTACAGCCTAAGATTGACACGATTCTGGCTTGGGAGCCTCCCAAGACCCAGACTGAAGTGACAGCCTTTTTAGGTCTCACAGGATACTATCGGAGGTTCGTTAAGGGATATGGTACCATTGTTACCCCCTTAACTGAGTTGACTTCTAAGAAGCAACCCAAGAAAGTGATCTGGACAGAGGCTTGCCAGAACGCTTTTGATGCCCTGAAGGCTGCCATGTGCACAGCACCGGTGCTGAAGGCACCTGACTACTCCACGGAGTTTGTTGTACAGACAGACGCCTCAGAGCATGGTATTGGAGCAGTACTCTCACAGCTGAATGAAGAGGGCCTAGATCAACCCGTAGCCTTCATTAGCAGAAGGTTACTACCCAGGGAACGTAGGTGGAGTGCCATAGAACGTGAAGCGTTTGCTGTGGTCTGGGCACTGAAGAAGCTAAGACCCTACTTGTTTGGGACTCACTTCCGAGTTCAGACCGACCACAGACCCCTCAGATGGTTAATGCAGATGAGGGGTGAGAACCCAAAACTGTTGAGGTGGTCCATTTCCCTACAGGGGATGGACTTTACGGTGGAACATCGACCCGGTACAGAACACGCCAATGCTGATGGTCTGTCCAGGTTCTTCCGCCTTAGTGATGAGAACTCCCATGAGGTTGGGTAGTTGCTCCCCACTTTTAGCTGGGGGGGACACGTGTTAGACTTTTCATCCTTGGCGTGGTCTCCCTTAACTTTTTGCCTCTGTTCCCCAGGTTGTTGATGTGTGCTGGACTCTGATTTTGCTATTTTTGTTACTCTGGGCACTTTACCACTGCTAACCAGTGCTAAAGTGCAAGTGCTCCTGTTTAAATTATATGTAAGTGGTTCATCCATGATTGGCATATTTGATTTACTAAGTAAGTCCCTAGTAAGGTGCACTAGAGGTGCCAGGGCCTGTAAATCAAATGCTACTAGTGGGCCTGCAGCACTGGTTGTGCCACCCACATAAGTAGCTCTGTAATCATGTCTCAGACCTGCTCCTGCAGTGTCTGTATGTGTATTTTTACACTGTAAATTCGACTTGGCAAGTGTACCCACTTGCCAGGCCTAAACCTTCCCTTTACTTACATGTAAGGCACCCCTAAGGTAGGCCCTAGGTAGCCCCAAGGGCAGGGTGCAGTGTATGGATAAGGTAGGACATATAGTAATGTGGTTTATATGTCCTGACAGTGAAATACTGCCAATTTCGTTTTCACTGTTGCAAGGCCTGTCTCTCTCTCATAGGATAATATGGGGGCTACCTTTAAATATGATTAAAGTGTAGATTCCCCTAGAGAGTAGATGGACATGTGGAGTTTGGGACCCCTGAACTCACAATTTAAAAATACATCTTTTAGTAAAGTTGATTTTAAGATTGTGAGTTTGGAAATGCCACTTTTAGAAAGTGAGCATTTTCTTGCTTAAACCATTCTGTGACTCTGCCTTGTTTGTGGATTCCCTGTCTGGGTCAGTTTGACAGTTGGGTTGTTTTTCACCTCACACCAGACAGTGACACAAAGGGAGCTGGGGTGTGATCTGCATTTCCTGATTAGCCATCTCTGCTAGGAGGGAGGGGTGGAGTGGTCACTCTCATCTGAAAGGACTGTGCCTGCCTCTGACAATGCTGTCTCCAGCCCCCTGGTGTGTGTCTGAGGCCTTGCCTGGGCAAGGCAGGATTTCACAAGAAGGTGTGAGTCCCCTTTGAAGGAAGGTGACTTCAAAGACTAAAATGGGTATAAGAAGGGCACCCAAACTTACAAACTTTAGAAACACTTCTGGAATCAAGGGGAACCTCTGCCTGGAGAAGAGCTGATCGCTGAGGAACAAGTGCTGCCCTGCCTGTGACTGTGCTTTGTGGAGCTTTCCTGCAGTGCTGCTTCTGCCAGAGTAAGAGGGCAAAGACTGGACTTTGTGTGCCTTCCATCTTGAAGAAGAAATCTCCAAGGGCTTGATGTAGAGCTTGCCTCCTGTTATTGAAGTCTCAGGGATAGCAAAGACTTCTTCCTGCCAGCACCTGGAGTCTCTGGAGAGACCCCTACTCTGCTCTGTGGTGCCCTTCCAGTTCCTGGGACCCTGAAAGGAGAGGCTGGCAGCCTAAGGACAAAAATACACGCACCGAGCACCGTGCGGAGAAAAGATCGACGCGAATCCGATCGCGGCTGAGAAAACGACGCGACGCCGTCTCCGCAGCTGAGAAACGACGCCGCTGGAAACGCGACCGGAGAATCGACGCCCGGAGCAGGAGAAACGACGCGCAGCATCGCTGACGAAGGCTGAGAGATCGCAACCAGCGCCGCGGGACTTCGGACCGTCGCGTGGCTGGCTTTTTCGACGCGCCTCGCCTCGCCGAGCTGTTTTCGACGCATATACCCGTGCCGGGTTATTTTCGACGCACACCGCCTGTGCGGGGTTATTTTTGACGCAAACCAGGTACATTTACACGCTAGCAGCGCTAGTGTGTTGTTACAACTACCTAAAGACTCTTTTTATTTTAAACCTTTTAAAAATCATAACTTGACTTGTGTATGTTGGATTTTTGTCGTTTTGGTCTTGTTTTGTCTAGATAAATATTTCCTATTTTTCTAAACTGGTGTTGTGTCATTTTGTAGTGTTTTCATTAAGTTACTGTGTGTGTTGGTACAAATACTTTACGCCCAGCACTCTGAGGTTAAGCCTACTGCTCTGCCAAGCTACCAAGGGGGTAAGCAGGGGTTAGCTGAGGGTGATTCTCTTTTATCCTAACTAGAGTGAGGGTCCTTGCTTGAACAGGGGGTAACCTGACTGTCAACCAAAGACCCCATTTCTAACAGGATGGATCTTGAATGACAGTCTTGTTAGAAGCACTTAAGAGGCCTATTATGGAGGGATGCTTGGGCACCCCTGATTGTGAACTATATTTCTTGGCCACGCACCTGCCAGTGGTTTAACAAAGGCTCTAGCAGACCCTGCTCAGTACACTGCCTTGAGAGCTCCTGTGTGAGTTCTGAGGGGGGTACCTCCATGTAGTTCTCAGGTTGCGTTCCACCACCGGTGTAATGATGCAATTGAGCTATAGATGCTGAGTGCAAAGAAGAGCTTAGCCAACTAGGCAGGGAACCCAGTCATGGCGCCTTGATAGTCATACTACTGGGACCAAAGTGCAAAGTACAGGTGTCTTATCCATGTGGCTGGTTGACACTTGTTCGGTATAAGTCAATAAGGACGCTCAATGAAGGACCACACGCCAATTACTGTGCAGCCACTGAGCAAACCATCTTGTACTACCTGAGGAAGGCAGAAGCTGAAACGTTGTAGTAGAAATATATTTTTGTTCTTTAATGAGATCATCTGTTTGAGTTACTTCTTTCTTGGATATTACATTTTCTTGTGGCTCTTTGTATCCTTTGGGATCCAGATTTTTGCCCTGGCTGGCTGTTGTTTTCTTGTGATCCTGCATCTTCCAGTATATATATATGTATATATATATATATATATATATAAATATATATATATGTACACTACAAAGAGCATCTATGTATACATCTGAGCAAAGAGTTCATTGACAGATATAAGCTTGGAATAACTGTATACCAAAATGTGATACACTACGATGTTCAGGGAGCAGAATATTAACGAGTTGAATACTTCAGATAAGCTTTGATTTACTGCACACTAAAATGCATATTTCAATTACTGTGGCAGACTTACACTACGATGTTCAGTAAGGCAGAAAAACTATAAACGAGCTGAATTTCTCAGATTATAAAAACAGTGCAAGCATAATAATCAATCATAATAATAGAGCAGAGTAACAAAAAGCCTTTCATCCCTGGGTGGAACTTAACTTAGTCCACGAATGCTGGGAAGCCCTCTACTGCCCGCTTGGACCTCTCTCCCCCTCGAGCGTCACAGTCTTGGAACAGCAAAACAGGGAGCCAGCTCTGGGTTTGAAGATGACAGTTTCATAACTCCATCTGCGAGCTTTAAATTCCCTCACCCACCTTTCAGTGTTTAAATAACCTTAAGCTTGGATTCTACCCCCTTCCAGTATTTTCTAGCTATGTTATCAGTATATGTCTCTTGGCTGCCTTGCCATTCCCTGGCCAATGTTTTCATTCCATCTTTTACTGTGGTCTCGTTCTCAAGGTTGAGACTGAATCTCCTTCACAGCCTGTTTCCCACACATGCAGCTGCGAATAAGTTTATCTACGGAATGTCAAAAGAAAACAAGCTTGAAAGTGAACATCGTCAATTTCTTTCACGTTGCTCTGGCTTCGGCAGGCATCACGCTCATCTACACTGTTCAAGCTAATTAACCCTTTGCGTTACAATGTCTTCCGCACCTTTCCCTCTACTGATCAACAGGCGTAATAATTGCTTCTTGCCACCGTACTGAAATAGTAATGACGCTGTGTCAAAAAGGCATTAGGCTGTCATCTGTATGTCCCAGCCTTACTTTTGATTGCACCCTCCACCCCATGAGGATTCTTCCTTTCATACTGCAACACATATGATGCAATGGAGTGAGTCCTGGTTATCACAGGGGCATTGTTACTCGACCGGATAGATTATTCCACTTGAGACACTAAGTGGAGAACTTAGTTCGTCCCATGGGCAGTTCCTAAATTATGATGCCCAGATGCGAACATGTAGGGACTTATGGAATATGGTTATGTACAAGCTTCTGCAACATAATTTGATTAACTCCCCATAACAGTGGGAGCAGGCAGTAAATTAGTATCCTGGTTTTATAAGTCACCAAACAAAATGGTGCGAAATAATCTTGCCTACTTTAAGATTTGCTGGGAACTGAATATCGGGTTGGAAATAGGAGACACAGAATGGGCAGGTATCTTAACATACACACAGAAGGTCTCAAAGTATACCAAATGTAGGTATATTCAATTAAATTGTCTTCACCAAGCATACTTTTTCTCCTGATAAATAGGTGAAGTATTTGAGGGTGAACCTGAACTGTGCCCCTATGGCATATCTGTCCTAGCAGACCTTTTCCATGTGGTGTGGAGCTGCCTCTGGATTGCAGTGTACTGGGAACAGAAAACACAGCATCAAGGGGAAACGCTAGGCAGGGAAGAACTGTGTAAAGTTGCAGCATCCCTGTTGGGTATGTTCCCGCTCCCTAAACCCCAAAAAGTAGGCAATAGATTACTGGAGTTGGCACTTATACTGGCTAAAAGATTAAAAGCTTTACCATGGAAAGTGGGTGGAGGTCCCTCTGATGCCAAATGGTAAACAGAAGTTGAGCGTTGGGCAAAGCCAAAGGAAGAAGCCCTGAGAAGGGAGGAAGCATGTGGGGTGCACAAATGCCCAATAGCCCGCTTATCGTAACGTATCCACAAATATGTGGAATATTATGCCATTCGAAAATAGACATAGTATGGGACACTCAGGGAAACAAGATATGCACATTACATCTACGAAAAAATCCTGGTTAGTAGAAAACATAGGAACTGCCTAATGAGAGTAATTTGCTGAATATGCATTAATTGCTATTAGCCCCGCCAGACTAACCCAAAATAACTGTAATGTAATTTACCACCTCGATTTGAAATGTTCGTATAGTTTATGTTGCAGTTGATGAGAACATCATATCTTGCGGTGTAATGAGAACTGTCATAATTTTGACAGTTTGAATGATGTCCAGCTCTAGATTTTGTTCTGCAGGGACAAATGTGAATAACAAAAAAAATTATAAAAAGTACAAAAATGTACACTAACTTCACTACAATAACTGGCTGAAATCCACTTCGTAGTATGACCAAGAAGTGACAGCACAGTCCTCTCAGAACTCTGCAAATAATAAAGGTCCCACCATGGCCATTTCAATCTTCTTCCAAGACTCTCCTGGTTTTAAGGGATCATTCTTCTATGTTTACTCTTGTACAGCAACCACAATATAATAAATGCTTTAGTAGATTCTTCTCCATTCTGTCCATTTTTGGTCACTTTCTGACTCTCACTTTTATCCGACTGTGACCGACATGTCCTTCTTGTGATAAATTCATCATTTTCATTCAAAGACTCATGGGACGAATCCAGCATATACCTCAGAGTATTCCTCCCTCAAATACACTTAGTTCACCTTGTACTAAAGAGTCAGCTTTCAGTTCTTCACTCAAAGATCCCAACATTTCACTGCCTACTCCTTAATTTTAACCAAAAATCCTTCCTCCTCCATGCCCCCGCACGCAGTCTCCACAGAGTTAGTGATGATACTGTACATTTTGTATCCCTCCAAACAGGTAATTTTGAAAAGGCAATCAGCTGCACTATTCTTCACGCCAGCCACATATTCTATTCTTATGTCTATCTACTTACTCTTGGAATAGTTTTTTACATGCCTTTATATATGAATGAATTAACTAAATGTTGGGACAGAAAACGTCCCTTGCATGGTGACGGATGTGTACCCCAGCCCTGAGTGCCCCAGTTTTTGGATATCTGGATCCTTGGTAGTGATTTTTGGTCATGAGCAGACATGCATCATGCATTACTCTATGACATGGGCCTGTCTCATGGACTGCGTTCTGCTAGACTGGGATGGTATAAAGGTATCGTTCAAGGGGAAGCCAAACATCGTTAGGTCTAGAGTTCAAAGACATGAGTTCCCAGAAGGTAGCAAGTTGCACCTGACAGTACACTACATTCCTCGGCCAATCCACTGCAAGAGGCAATGCGCGTCTACCCCATCGCATCACCACTCTGCCCCTAGCAAGCAGGAGGAGTATCGCTGTCAGTTGATGCAGTTCAGAGGGTACCCTCTTAATATAACCCAGCAACGCCACTGCAGGTTTGCACTCAAGAAGGTGTGCTGTGATATCATAAATCATTGCATATATTTCAGCTCAGTAATCAGAGAATCCATGAAAACTCCAGGCAAGGTACCAAAAATCAGCAGTGTGTTAGAAGCACCATGCACATCTCGTATCGGCAGCCAGGCCGATTCAAAACAATTGCACAGGAGTGTGGTATAGATGATGAATGCATGCATGCCTGAGCACAGTGATCGTGCCATTGTTCATTGGTGAGGGGTGGTGCAATATCTAAGTACCATGCAAGCTTGCCCTTCGGAGTGCCTTTTGGTGCTGAGATCTGCATACCTCCATAGAGCCCCGTTATCAACTTACAAGGGGATGGGGTAATCAGAGTCTCCTCAAGCACCTGCAACGTGGGCGGTGCATTCGGACATGAAGTATAAATTGCACAATGTGCGGCTTGCAATTGATAGTATGTGAGTGTGTCAAGTAAATTGCTGTCGCATTCCAGTAGGGCTTGCTGCACTGAGGGAAAATTGCTGTCAGGGTATATGGTGCCCATAGTTCAATTTGCACAGATCATCAGCAATGGAGACTGTGGGCTGTCCAGTGAGCGGCACAGATGGAGCAAAGAGATGCTCGAGGGTGCCTGGGGGTCATGACCTTAAGATTCTGGAGGGGCAGGGCACAACAAGATCAGTCTCAGGAGCTGTGTGAGCAGGGAACTGAATGGGGAAGAGCCAGTAGTGCACAAAGTGGGCCTGTGCACAAACGTAATATAGGTCCATTTGTACCGTGCCAAGCCTACCCATGTCAAACTTCAGGGTCAGGACTTCCCAAGCAATGCGCTGCAGTCCTCCCAACCAGGCCAGTGAAATGAGGCACAATTTAAGCTGTCTATGGAAGTGTTTGGGAATAAAAGTGGTAGATTGATGAAGAGATATAAAAATTTGGGAATAATTACCATTTTTACGATAGCTAAACAGCCAGTCAGCGACAAGGGGAGTGGATCCATCTCTCAAGTCTCTCGGCCAGCTATGTAAGCAGTCATCCATAGTTGCTTTTCCATAGCTCATCAACGTCTCTACTGAGCCACACCCCAGGATACTTGACAGTGCCCTCTGCCGAGGTAAGTGGGAATTCCGAGGTGAAAGGAAGTGTTGCATCAGTCTGTGGAACGATTATCAACTTCGCCCAATGTATCCCAATATCTGACATCCCACCAAAGGGGTTTACTCTTTATAGAATGTCGCAGTGAAGCCATCAAGGCGAGGCACCTTTTCTGCAGGCATGTCATGGATGATACTGATGACTTCTTCTGTGAAGGGTTCATCTAAATACTGTTCATGACTATCATCAAGCCATACGAGTTGAATGGAGTCAAAATAGGCTGAGAAGTCTTGGGACTCTGGATTATAGCGAGTCTGATATTAAGACGAGAAAAATGTCAGTCATGACAGATTGTACAATTTCCGTGCCAGTGTGCAAGTTAGAATGGTCATCATGAATTTCTGCTACATAGTCGCTTGACCAAGGACTGCATCAGTTGGGCCAACAATCTGCCCTGTCTGTCACTCACCCCAGATCGCCTGGTGCACGCCTCTCTACCAAGGTAGTGCATCACTCTCTGTGCTGCCTCTTAGTATCCTGATATCTTGCTACGGATGGATGCAAGTGTAGTGGTGTGGTGATCGTTAAAGAACATAAGTTTAAGCTCCCTAATTTCTTTCTCCAAATGCACAAGATCGGCTCGCAGAGAGTGGAGCACACCCGCCCGCTCTGCTATTAATTCACCTCTGACAGCAACCTTGAAGGCTTCCCAAACAGTAGACTTTGAGGTCTCAGCCTTGAAGGCATGCCAAAGAGTAGACCTTGAGGTCTCTGGATTGTCATTGTGTTCAAAGAATTCCACTATCGCATTTTCTTCCTGGAAGACCTGGTCTCTCAGGGCTCCCGCGGGAGCTTTCATGAGAAAGTACAGGGAAGTCAGGGTGGAAGCAAAGGATCCAGAAGGAGAGGGGCATGGTCCAAGAATATCCTCAATAGGTGGGAAGCTTGGACTGTCCAGGACAGTGCATCTTGCAATGCCAGCCTAGGTCTGTGTCAAAGTCTATGCATGACCACGTGGATTGTGCAGTAGTTATGCACATACTCTTCATCTGATCAGGGTGCTGGGACCACCAGAGATCAGTTAGGGTAAAATCATCCATAATTGTTTGCAGTTGTGCCGCTGCACGCGGGTGATGAGGATATCTGGGATTACTGGATCTGTCTATATTTGGATGAAGCACAACATTGAAATCTCCCCCACAGAGTCACCCCAGGGTCTAGTGGCTCAGCCAGCCACCATACATCAGTAAAGAACTGAGGATTGTTGGAGTCAGGCCATAGACAGAGATAAGTTTGACCGGATACTCTAACAGGATACCAGACAGGAGAACATATCTGCCCTGTGTGTCACAAATAAACCACTGCATGTGCCATGGAAGACATTTCCTGATGAGGATCACTGTCCCACGCCCGTAATTGGAATTATAAGCTACATGTCATTCTCCAATCTACCCAGAGCGCAATTGCGTATGTCTCTCCTCAGTGAGGTGAAGTTCTTGGAGGGAACAGATATCTAAAGCATGTCCTTGCAGATAGGCGTGCCTTGCGGCAGTCATTAAGACTCTGGATATTCCAAGTAGGAGCTTTAATGGAAAGCATGTGACATTTTGATGCTGGGATGCTGACGTATTGTACGCCTGCCATGTTTGTATATGTGAAGGTTAATAGACCCATGTGCTGAGTGACAAAAAAAGGTAAAACAGCAGGAATACTTAGCAGCCAAATGACTACATCAAATACCCAAGCAGAGAAACCCCACCCACCACTCACTTTGGCCCCCAAAATGGGCCAAATGAACAATGCCCCCTGTATGAGAAAGTCCCAAACAACAATGAAAATAGTCATTAGTACGGCACATCCAGCGGGGGCAACCTAGGGGACTGGCTATTTCCAGCTCGAGCAGCTATTTGGCTGGAGAACACAACCGTGGAAACATCCAGGCCCACCAGGACTTAGTGGAGTTGGTCAGTTGGCAGCAGAAGCTGGGAATAACGGTGCTGGATAGTGGCTTAGGGCCAGGCCCACAAGGGTGACCCCATGTTCTGATTTATCGCATCCATCCCTTTTCAGTTGCCAAGTAGAGTCACCCGAGGGCAGACACATCAAGGAGGGGGAGACCAGTTCTACAGCATCAGGGAATAACATATTGTATTTCCTCCTGTCTCTAGGTAACTAATATATAATCAATCCGTGTCACTCAGATGTGCTCCATCACACTCTGCGCCCTCCATGTGAGTTTCATCTGTCTTTAGGGGGATTAGCTTGGCAAGCTATGGAAAGATGAGAGTTTTGCCAGTATAAGTGATTTATAACTTTGCAGGGTAAAAGAGTGAGTAGCTGGCATCTGTGCATTGGAGGGCATGTTTAACTGGCAGAAAATCTGTACGTGCTGACTGCACTGACATTGTAAAAATCTGGGAAGATAGAAATCTCAGATCTCTGGTACTGTAGAAGTCTCCTTTCTCTTGCAAGATGCAGGGCCATAAAAACATGGGCAATGATGGGGTTGGGCGGGGTTCTAGGAGGCAGCTGAGGGACATGTAGGCTCATTCTACCAAAAGCTTCTAAATCTTCATTCTTATTTCATATTACTTCTAGTACCTTTTCCATCTGCGAAAGCTTTTCACTATCTGCTGAGCTTCGGACGTACGGTGTTCCAGTTGGCTGAGGCGGTCATCATGCTTGTCGACCTTTTCTTTCAGTCTATGGAACCGGTCAGAAAGATGCCAATTTTGGATCAATTGCCACTAAACTCTGCTTCAAGTCCAGAAACATGATGTAGTATCAGGGTGTGGGGACACCTCCCGACCTCAAGTGGTGTCTCCCGCATGTCTCTACACTGCGACTCCTTAGCGCACGTTTGTTGTTGGTTCTCAAAGGAAAGTTTGGATTGTCTAGTTTCACCTTTTCCCATCCTTGTAGCTTAGATGCTTGCTGCACAGTAGGGTTAACCAGTCTCTCAGGCCCACTGCTCTAGGCACAATATTGGTAGCAGGGGAGGATGAACATCAGGCTCAGAGTGCTGGAGTGCTGTAAGGCTCAAGGGACAACCACCTCACCAACCAGGGTGGTATCCGGTCATCCGTCACCCTCAACTCATTCACAATCAAGCACTCTGGCTGTCCAGGGCCACCCAAAGACACCGCCACACCACCCTGGTGGGCCACAAGGGGCACAAGCAGGTCAGGGAGGTGCCCCTGGTTGATGCAAGGATAAGAGAAGACTGACCAGTGCAGGTGCAGAAGATGCCCCAAGTACCAAGCTCAGAGAGGTCGTAAGAAGGCCACTGCTGAGACAGGCTGCACATCCACGGTACATCCCATTCCCCGGGGGCGCCAGCAGGTCTGAACAAATCTCCCAGCGCTGAAAATATCAGTCCACCAGTCAGAAGGATTCTGCATAGAGCACGGAGTTAGCCAGAGGGGTGGAAGACTACTCTGCAATCCAGTTTTGTGCACTGTTTGTGGAGCACTAGTTATGCAGACAGGGCTAGAGAGCAGCACTAGCCAATATAGTGTAAGTAGCAACCCTCACTTAGCCAGCACTGAAGGTCACATGTGTGTCTAAAATCACCGTCTAGTGCTCTCTCTGCCCGATCAGCGTGGCGCAGGTGTGCCATGTGTTACTGTGCAGAGTAAAGTATGGGTTTAGTTTCCCATGTCCGTCCAAGGTTCCATCCTGCCGCACTAGGGCTCACAATTCTCCAGCTGTCCTCACTGCAGCATGGCGGCGCCAGGAATCTCTCCACGCCAGTTAGTTCCCTGCCTGCTGACAAGCTTACTTAGGTCCGGATAGTTGCGGGCCATCTCTCGTCAATATGCAGCAGGGGAACAGTGGCGAATCCAATTGCGGCATGGTTAAATCACCACAGTGCTCGTCTAAGTGGCTGCAAGCAGCAACAGCAGTGATATGGGCCAAGTCAGAACCGTGCAGCAGTCCCTACATCGTTGTTCTCATGCCAAACAGGTGAATCAAGATAGAATTAGTGCAGCCCAAAATGGGGAAGCATAAAATAGGCCTGGAGTGTTGGATGCCCCCTGAATAGCCGATAAAGGGTGGATTACTGTCTCTGGACGGCAGAGCCTCAGCAGAGTGCGTCCATCTTGTGGACATCTTCAGTAGTCCTTGTGATGAAACAGGGCAGAGGTGGCAGTTTACCTCTGTTGTGGGAAGAATTACGAGGCCCCTGGAGCTCAAGTGAATATTGAGAGCTGGTGGCCATGTTAATCTGGGATCAGAGTCATTAATTGGAACTTGTTGGTTTGGCCGTGCATGTATTTCTCCCTCAGCTCTGCTCCATTCTTTGGAGTTCATTCCCCAAAATTATGGCAACTCACTGCAATTTACAAACTCTTATGAACCTCTGTTCTACCCTTTATATCATGCTTGAACCTTCTCTCAATGAGAACATTCCACTGTGCACATCGCACTCTGCAACCACACTGTAATTTTTAAAAGCCTTCGTGCCTAATAAAGGATACTTTGAGGCCCTATTTATACCAAGCTAAGGGAAAATGGTTCAGCACTGAGCAGTGGCTAAGGAAATTAATTCAAATTCACTGAGATCAGCCTCTAGAATATATGTATGCAGCTGGAAAACCAGGATAGACAGGAAAGACCAGGAAGGACTGGGAAGGTGATAAGTCACAGAGGAACAATAAACTCCTTCCGTACACTTTTATCAATGGTGGAGTCAGGTGGAGCCTGGGCGCCCAGGCAGGCTGACGATTCCTGCAATTTAAAATAGGGAGCAGTCTGGTAAGAGAGCTGTGGAGTTTGAGGCCCAGCATAGGGAGGATAGTGGCACTACCAAAGTGGCCCTGCTAGGTGAGGATGTGTCTTATGGTGCTGGTACGACCTCTACCTCCACATTCTGTCTGCCATGTCATCTCCCTCTGAGAACTCGTCCACCCACCCTTCCACTGACCAGCCGCAGCCTGACAACAAGACATTTGAATCCATCAGAATACTTAGAAGGAAGTTACCAAGCCACAGCAAGGCAGCAGCAGATGGCCAACAGTGGGGAGAAACATCTACAACCTTCTCTGACAGTGAAAAGTCTTCGGGTCTAATAAAGAGCTGAGCAAGGCCATCTTAAGTCCAATAAACACAAATCATCACTCATTACCTTTAAGCCTCATTCGATGCAATTACAGTATGTAACAAAATTGCTGAAACCTTCAGCAATGGTCTGGATAATGATCCAACACCAGCCTTCTATGCAAAAGAGAGATGCAGGACCTGTTTCTGCTCAAGGCTGAGTGGGGACTTTGCACCTCTAGGCGCACTAACCAGTAGCTCAAACCAGCACTTTCTACAAACCTGTGCAGGAATTGATGAATTAGAAGGCATAAATATAGGATGAAAAGAAGGGTTACGAACATCGTCCAAGCCCCACATAGTCAACAGGAATGACCCCGCAAGAGAAATTAGTATAAGCCAACCAACTTTAGTCTAACATGACATAATAACAGGTGCTAAAATTCACACTAACCAATCTGTTGTCCCTTTGACTGTACACTTAGAGACAGAGACTTTAACCCCTTTGCTGCCAGGCCTTTCCTCCCTAAGGTGCAAAGCCTTTTTTTGGCTATTTGGGGCAGTGCACGCTTAGGCCCTCATAACCTTTTGTCCACATAAGCTACCCATGCCAAATTTGTGGCCTTTTTTCCAACATCCTAGGGATTCTATAGGTACCCAGAGTTTGTGGGCTCCCCTGGAGGAGACCAAGAAATTAACCAAAATACATTTTGTTTGTTTAAAAAAATGGGGAAAAAGGGCTGCAGAAGAAGGCTTGTGTTTTTTTCCCCTGAAACTGGCATCAACAAAGGGTTGATGGTGCTAAAATCACCATCTTCCCAGCTTCCAGGAACAGGCAGACTTGAATCAGAAAATCACATTTTTCAACATAATTTTGGCTTTTTACTGGAAAATACCCAAGTTTTACTATTTTTGTGCTTTTAGCATCCTTCTAGTTAGTGACAGAAATGGGTGTGAAGCCAATGCTGGATCCTGGACAGCTAAACATTTCTGAAAAGTAGACATATTTCTGAATTCATTTAGGGGTCATTTGTGTATATCCTACACGGTTTTCCTACAGACAATAACAGCAGAAATATAACAATATTGAAACTTAGGTAACAAAAACAGCTATTTCTCTCCACAGTTAACTTTTTCCTATGATGTCAGATTTGCAAATGCATTATACTGTTATGTCTGCTGGCCTATTTTGGTTGCGGGGATATACAGGGCTTGAAGGTTCATCAAGAACCCTAGGTACCCAGTGCCAATAAAGGAGCTGCACCTTGCAATGGGTTTTCATTGTATACCAGGTATGCAGCAATTCATTTGGTGAAATATAAAGAGTGAAAAATAGGTATCAAGGAAACCTTTGTATTTCCAAAATGGGCATAAGATAAGGTGTTGAGAAGCAGTCGTTATTTGCACATCTCTGAATCCTGGGGTCCCCATACTAGCATGTGAATTACAGGGCATTTCTCAAATAGTCGTCTTTTTTACACATTGTCCTACATTTGGAAGGACAAAATGTGGAGAAAGACAAGGGGCAATAACACTTGTTGTTCTCTTCCCAATAACAATGGTACCTCACTTGTGGGGGTTGGTCCAATGCCCTCAACAGGAAACGCAACAAGGACACATCACATTTTTAAATTGAAATCTGTCGTGTTTTTTTGGAAAGTGGCTTTTAGCTCAGACGGCACCTAGGGAAACCTGCCAAACCTGTGCATTTTTTAAAACTACACTCCTAGGGAAATCCAGGATGGGGTGACTTTTGGGGCTATCACCAGGTTCTGTTACCCAGAATCCTTTGCAAACCTCAAAATTTTGCAAAAAAACACTTTTTCCTCACATTTCGGTAGCGGAAAGTTCTGGAATACTGAGCGATGCCACAAACTTCCTTCCACTCAGCATACCCCCAGGTCTCGGGATAAAAATGGTGCCTCGCTTGTGTGTGGGTAGGCCTAGTGCCCACGACAGAAAATGCCCCAAAACACAACATGGACACATCACATTTTCCCAAAGAAAACTGCCCTGTTTTTTGCAGATTTTGGCCTCTAGCTCTGCCGGCACCTAGGGAAACCTACTAAACCGGTGCAATTTTTTGAAAACTAGACACCTGGCGGAATCTAGAATGTGGGGACTTGTGGGGCTCTCACCAGGTTATGTTACCCAGAATCCTTTGCAAACCCCAAAATTTGACAAAAAACACTTTTTCCTCACATTTTAGTGATAGAACGTTCTGGAATCTGAGTGGAGCCACAAATTTCCTTCTACCCAGCATTCCCCTACATCTCCCGATAAAAATGGTACCTCACTTGTGTGAGTAGGCATAGTGCCCGTGACAGGAAATGCCCCAAAACACTATGTGGACACATCAAAATTACCAAATACAAAACTACCTGTTTTTGCTGGGGGAGGCACCTGCGTTTTTGCCTTTTTTGGCTCAGCAGCCATCTAGGGAAACCTACCAAACCCAGATATTTCTGAAAACTAGACACCCAAGGGAGTCCAAGGAGGTGTGACTTGTGTGGATCCCCCAGTGTTTTCTTACCCAGAATCCTCAGCAAACCTCAAATTTAGCTAAAAATATCACATTTTTCCCACATTTCTGTGTGGGATCACTGCAAGGGCACACATTTCATACCACCCAATATTCCCCTCAGTCTCCTGATAAAAATGATACCTCACTTGTGTAGGTGGGCCAAGTGCCTGTTACAGGGAAAAGCCAAAACATGTCAAAATTGAGGGTGAACCAAAGTGGGTCCAAAAGGGCAGTTTGGAAAAAAAACGTTTTTAGACTGACAAGTGGGGCAGAATTTTTATCAGTATAGATGTGATAATGCTGGTTGGTAGGAATTTTGTGGATTCCTGCAGATTCTGGAAGGTTCCATCGTGAAAATGTTTGAAAAATGTGTGACTTCAAGCAATGTTGGAGGTTTGCAGGGCATTCTGGATAAGAAAATGGTACAGGGTGCATGTGAAGCACACCACTCTGGACTCACCCAGATGTTTAGTTTTCAGATGTGTCTAGGTCTCATAGATTTTTCTATATGGCAGCGTCCCAAAGTCCAAAAAGTGCAGCCCTCACCATTCGAAGTGGGACGATTTTGGGAGTTAGACAGGCTCTCATGGCTCAAATATAAAACCAAAACCCGAAATAATCAAATGTCCTCTTGCTTGCTGTTGGGATAAGATCTTTTAGTGTTCGGGGGAGAGATGAAAGACTGTTACCACCTTCAATTGGGCTGGGGCACAACCATGGTTATGCCCATACTGGTTGGTAGCCACCACCCCACTATTTTTTTATTTTATTTATTTCCCTGGCATCTAGTAGGCTTTATGCCCCCCTGGGGAGTGGATCGGGGGTACTTATCCGATCTGCTCACCAGTCGGCAGAACAACTGTGTCCCCATTTATTTGGGGAGGGGGTATAGCCATACCCCTTCCCTCTTTTTCAAAAAAAGAATTCTGCCCTGGTGTCTGGTGGGCTTTCTGCCCCCCTTGGGGTCAGATGGGCCTTACAAGAATAGACCGATCTGCCCCCACGGGGGGCAGATATGGCCAAAAGTAATGCGCCCCCATGGGGAGCGACCCTTGCCCAAAGGGCTGCCCCCCCCAAACAAAACACACACACACCAATCCCTGGTGCCTAAGTGGTTTCTGCCCCCATGGGGGCAGATTGGCCTAATATAAATATGCCGATCTGCCTCAATGGCCTAAAATACATTTGCCCCACAGGAGAGCGACCCTTGCCTAAAAGGTCACTCCCCATCTGTAAAAAAATAAAAATCCCTGGTGCCTAGTGGTTTCTGCCCCCCTTGGGGGCAGATCTGCCTATTTAAAATAGGCCGATCTGCCCTCAACAGGGGCAAAAGTGGAATAAAATAAATTCGCCCCCCAGAGGAGCGACCCTTGCCGAAGGGGTCCCTCCCCTTGAGTGAAACTGATGTAAAAAAAGAACCCTTGGTGTCTAGTGGTTTCTGCCATCCTTGGGGGCAGATTGGCTTAATAAAAATAGGCTGATGTGCCCCCAAGGGAGCCAGAAATGGCCTAAAAAAAATTGCCCTCCCAGGGGAGTGACTCTTGCCTAATGGGTTGCTCCCCAACTCTAAAACATTTTTTTTTTATTATCCCTGGTGCCTAGTGGCTTATGCCCCCCTGGGGCAGATCAGCCAAATTAAAATAGGCCAGGCCTCATAAATAATCACCCCCCAGGGGAGGGACCTTTGCTCATGGTGGCGCTCCCCTCCATTGTTTCTGTAAAAAAAAAATCCCTGGTGTCTAGTGGCGTCTTCCCCCCCAGGGGCAGATCGGCCTAATTAAAATAGGCTGTTCTGCCCCTGGGGGGCAGAAATGTCCTAATAAATAATTGCCCCTCAGGGAGCGACCCTTCAATGTTTTTGTAAAAAAAAAACTCCCTGGTGTCTAGTGGGTTCTGCCCTCCCTGGGGGCAGATCGGCCTAATTTAAATAGGGGTTGATCCCCTCTATTGAAAACAAAACAAAACACAAAATCCCTGGCTGCAGAAATGCTCAAGGAGACATCAAAGGAAAGGAAAGGCCTTTCCTCTCCTTTGATGCCTCTGCCTTCACCCACCCCCCGTACGGCGATTCTGAGATCCAGCACTATGGGTGTGGCCTCTGATAAGGTCAGCACGCGATCGCATGCTGACATCAACAGATGTCACTGGGGTAGGTGAGGGGGGCCAGGGGTGGAAGTGGAAGCGATTCCCCTTCTATCTCTGCCCTTGCCCTCGGTGGCAGCGCTAGTGCTTCCCCCAAGAGCCGGTCCCAGGACGTAATGGTTACATCCATGGCACCTTAGCGCCGCACCACTGGACGTAACCATTACGTCCATGGCAACCAAGGAGTTAATCCCTGACAGTAAGATGGAGCTGAACCATGATCTAGGCAACCACTCAACAACTTGCCTCCACAATTTTGAATCACAAATAAAATTGCAAAATAAAAAATATTGGAGCGGACCCAAAAGCAACAAAGTGTGAAGCGTCTGAGCCCTGTCAATCTGCCGACCCACTTTTCCATCACAACCTCTCAAGATGCGATGGGCAGAGCACTGCTATGGCAGTCATCCAAAATGAAGCTTCAAATTGACTTATTACAGTCACTGACCTTATGTTTAGCAGATATGGGCACTACATTGAACTTCATTGAAACCAAAATTCAGGACAAGGTGGAAAAAGGCCCCTCTCTGTGCACTCCGATCACTAATAAACTAAGCTCACTCCTGGAAGTCCTATCAGATGTGTTCGCAATATTCAAAAGCACGATCAGAACAACTAAATGTAGCAACCACTCAGCAGAAAATATTCTCTTCATGAAAAAGGAGAAAAACACTAAATGAGTTTTACCTCTTTCAAGGAAGCAAGGGAGAGCTCCCATGAGCAATTGCAGGAACATAGACTTCTCCTGCAAATCAACAGTCCTCCAATCCCAATAGCATTACACATATCGCTCCAGCCGTTGAGGGCGACAATCAGAAGGCAGAACTCTCCCCAAATCAAAACACTCTGCCACTTTTGTGAAGAGCAAAGAAAAAACTAAGGAAACAACTCGAGTAAAGCTCAACTGCGAAAAGGGCAGCACTAGCACTTGCAGAACGCGAGCCATACAAACCCTCAAGCAACCCTCAAGTAAGTGCTAAGCTGTTTTTCTGTACCCAATATTTGGACAAAGGGAGAACACAGAGGCCAAACAGAGAGCACCCCCATTAAAGCACACGCAAGACTGATAACCCTCCTATCATTACCAAGGAAAAAATAGATGTAAGCACTCAAGTTGAAGTTAATAAAGAGTCAAGCACTGAGACCTCTTGACTCCCTCGGAACAGGAACAGCAACATACCCCCACCATCCAATGGTCAGCCATCCTCTCAAAACAGTGTTGGAGTGAACACAGCTCCACCAATCACTCAGGGTCTAATAACCACTAACACATCAACGGGCCCCTGTGTAAGGCTACCAAAAACAAGAGTAAAAGAATCTTCAGCCGACATTGTTGAGCTTTCGCTGACCCCAGGCTATTACATAAGAGGCCAGCAAGAAAAACTTAAAAGGAGGAACATCCTACTTTTGCTTAAGCATGTTCCATCCCTAACACAGCTGTGCAGAGAAGACCTTGCCTGGGTTAGGTTCCAAACATGTACTGAAGATACTCACAAGGTAAAAGTATTAAGTGAAAAGGATGTTCCTACAAAAGGACTGTGATATATCAGGCAGACCTTACTGCTCTCAAAGCCCACACCCTTCTACTAAACATGGTGGAGATTTTAAATACAGTGGAGGGTCTGAGGTGGACCTCAGGACTTACTATAATATTTTATTATAATTATACTATTTTCTTAATACATAAAGGAATTAGCCATCAGCAAGCACCAAGTCCAGCGAGCCCTGGTGTAGGAAGGTAGCCTCTTTCTAGAATTGTTACCCCCCACTTTTGGCCTGTTTGTGAGTATATGTCAGGGTGTTTTTAGTGTCTCACTGGGATCCTGTTAGCCAGGACCCCAGTGCTCATATTGGAAACCATATTTGTCAGTGTGTTTTGCCTGTCACACTGGGACCCTGCTAGCCAGGACCCCAGTGCTCATAGTTTGTGTCCTGAATGTGTATACCTGTGTAGTGCCTAACTGTGTCACTGAGGTTCTGCTAACCAGAACCTCAGTGTTTATGCTCTCTCTGCCTTTAAATTTGTCACTATAGACCAGAGACCACTTTTACCAATTTCAATTGGCACACTGGAACGCCCTTATAATTCCCTAGTATATGGTACCTAGGGGCTGCAGCATTTCTTTTGCCACCCATAGGGAGCTCAGACAAACCATTACACAGGACTGCCATTGCAGCCTGAGGGAAATAACACACGTTATTTCACAGCCATTTTCACTGCACTTAAGTAACTTATAAGTCACCTATATGTCTAACCTTTACTTGCTGAAGGTTAGGTGCAAAGTTACTAAGTGTGAGGGCACCCTTGCACTAGCAAAGGTGCCCCCACATAGTTCAGGGCCATTTCCCCGGACTTTGTGAGTGCGGAGACGCCATTACACGTGTGCACTACATATAGGTCAATACCTATATGTAGCTTCACAATGGTAACTCCGAGTATGGCCATGTAACATGTCTATGATCATTGAATTGTCTCCCCACACCAACTCTGGTATTGGGGAGCCAATTCCATGCATCCCCGGGGCTCCGCTATGGACCCCGGGTACTGCCAAACCAGCTCTCTGGAGTTTTCTCTGCAACTACTGCTGCTGCCACCCCACAGACAGGGTTCTGTCCTTCTGGGGTCTGGGCAGCCAAGTCCCTGGAAGGCAGAACAAAGAATTTCCTTTGGGAGAGGGTGTTACACCCTCTCCCTTTGGAAATAGGTGTTGAAGGGTAGGGAGGGGTAGCCTCCCCCATCCTCTGGAAATGCTTTGAAGGGCACAGATGGTGCCCTCCTTGCATAAGCCAGTCTACACCAGTTCAGAGAACCCCCAGTCCCTGCTCTGGCGTGAAACTGGACAAAGGAAAGGGTAGTGACCAATCCCCTGTCCATCACCACCCCAGGAGTGGTGCCCAGAGCTCCTCCAGTGTGTCCCAGACCTCTTCCATCTTTTATCCAGAGGTGTGAGGGCACTCTGGAGGCCTCTGAGTGGCCAGTGCCAGCAGGTGACGTCAGGGAGCCCTCCTGATAGGTGCTTACCTGACTAGGTGGCCAATCCTCCTCTGAGGGCTATTTAGGATCACTCCAGTGGGCTCTTCCTCAGATAACAACCTGCAAGAATTCACCAGAGTTCCTCTGCACCTCTCTCTTCGACTTCTGCCAAGGATCGACCGCTGACTGGTCCAGGACGCCTGCATGGTGGTGCATGCTTTGGGGGCTGCCTTCCTTCATCTTGCACTGGAAGCCATGAAGAAATCTCCTGTGGTTCGACTGAATCTTCCCCCTGCTCCAGCACGCACCAAACTTCAGCGTCACCGGTACTCTGGGACCCCTCTCATCCCGACGAGCGTGGCCCCTGGAACACAGGTGGTGGACCCCAGTGACCCAGACTGTCCAGTGGTCCAACTGTTCAAATTTGGAGGAGGTAAGTCCTTGCATCCCCTCTCCAGACAGTAATCCTGTGGACCGCGTGCAATGCAGCTACTAGGGCTTCTGTGCACATTTCCAAGAAATCCTTCATGCACAGCCAAGCCCAGGTTCCCAGCACTCTGTCCTGCAATGCTCAGCTCCCTGAGTTGATCTCCAGCTTTGTGGGATGCTCTTTTGCAGTGTTGAGATGACTGCTGTGTTCCGACTTCTCCAACCCGTGTTCAAGGACTTCTGCAGGTGCTACCTTCTTGTGCATGGCCTCTCTACGTTGCTGAGGGCCCCCTCTGTCTCCTCTCCCAAGTGGCGACATCCTGGTCCTTCCTGGGCCCAGGCAGCCCCCTTTTTCTTCAACCGTGACTCTTGCAGCTAGCAAGGCTTGTTTGCTGTCTTTCGCCAAGCACCTTCCATTGTTGCAGAATCTTCAGCTTCTTCTACCTGGAGGCAGCCATTTTACACCTCCATCCGGGGTTTAGTGGGCTCCTGCCCCCCCGGACACTTTTACGACTCTTGGACTTGGTCCCCTTCCTTTGCAGGTCCTCAGGTCCAGGAATCCATCTTCAGTGCTTTGCAGTCTGTTGTGGTCTTTGCAAAATCCTCTATCACGACTCTAGTGTGTTTCTGGGGAAATAGTAGGACTTTACTCCTACTTTACAGGGTCTTGGGGTGAGCTATCTTGGACACCCCTAGTGTTTTCTTACACTCCCAGCGACCCTCTGCACACTACACTAGCCTAGGGGTCCATTTGTGGTTCACATTCCACTTTCATAGTATATGGTTTGTGTTGCCCCTAGGCCTTTTGCATCCTATTGTATTCTACAGTGTTTCCACTATTTTCTAACTGTTTACTTACCTGATTTTGGTTTGTGTATTTTACTTACCTCCTAAGGGAGTATATCCTCTGAGATATTTTGGGCACATTGTCACTAAAATAAAGTACCTTTATTTTTAGTAACCCTGAGTATTGTGTTTCTTATGATATAGTACCTATATGATAAAAGTGGTACAATAGGAGCTTTGCATGTCTCCTAGTTCAGCCTAAGCTGCTCTGCTATAGCTACCTCTCTCAGCCTACGCTGCTAGAACACTACTAATCTACTAATAAGGGATAACTGGACCTGGCACAAGGCGTAAGTACCATAAGGTACCCACTATAAGCCAGGCCAGCCTCCTACACCTGCTGGCTCATGAATGAGTGAAAAACTCAAAGGTCTGCACTGGATGTTAAAGCAAAGAGAGCACTTCACAGAATGAAAGTATGGCAACTGAAACGTAAGAAAGTTGACGAAGAATGGAACAAAATCTTTGACCTGTTGCAAGAGAGAAACCAAACCCCGTTTCTGGGAGTACCTAAACAAACTAAACAATTCTTCTCAAGCCAGGGAACATGGAGTGGCAGAGAGGGACTAGTAATCTATGTAAAAAACATATATACCGATCAACAAGCCAGAGGCCAAAACATCAACTTGGCTGGGTTTGCCTCTGACCAACTAGATCAACTAACCAATTTCATCGCTGAAGCTGACTTAACAAAAGCAATAGGGAAAATGAGGAGAGAGGGTGCTCCTGACTCCAACAGCATTCCTGCTGAAACAATCAAATCAGCGCATGACTTTTTGGCAAATCTACTGGTCCCCCTCTATAACCAGTCATTTATAACAGCAACCATCCCCAACTCTTGGAGGGGCTATATCCTCTTTCCAATGCACAAAAAGGGAGATCGCTCCAACCCTACCAACTATCAGTTTATAGTCCTACTAGGTCTGGAATCCAAGGCTTATGCCCAAAAATTGTCAAGGAGAATGCTACCCTCCCTTTCTATCAATCAGGGTTCAGGGCTGCTGCCTCAACTGATAATAATATCACATCTCTTGCCCATCTAACACATCGTGCCACTGGGAAAAAATAACCACCACTTT
This sequence comes from Pleurodeles waltl, assembly GCF_031143425.1. Lineage (NCBI taxonomy): Eukaryota > Metazoa > Chordata > Amphibia > Caudata > Salamandridae > Pleurodeles > Pleurodeles waltl. The sequence continues at coordinate 1,412,948,452 of NC_090444.1, read as the reverse complement.
TCTGCTGTTTCATGGACTACAGAGCTGCATTTAACAGGGCTACTGAGGGATGCTATGGAGAAAACTACAGAAATGGGGGGCTCCGTCCCAATGTTTAAAGGCAATAATATCCTTAAATCAGGAGACCTGAGGTTGTACAGAAACTGTTCCTTTTACTGCAAACAACTCTGTGTGTGCTGGCCTCCAGCTTTTTCACCTGTGCACAGGTGAGTCGGGTAAAGCCGTAAAAGATGTCAATGTCATTACACCAAGGATGGGCACATCCAGCTTGTGGTGATGGATCACAAAAGATCAGGCCTACAAAGAGCACTTAATACACTTCATAGATATAACGACATCAACAAACTCCAAATCAACCAAGATCAAACAAAACGTATCATCTTTGGCAAATATCCACAAAAACAACACATGTATTGTCTGTTTGGGGAGATGTAAATTACCACTAAAACCAACTATGACTACTTAGGTGTTTGGTTTTCAGCAGGGGCCAAACCAATGGTACACTTAAGGTACCTACGATCCAAGGGAATGGTTCAGTTTTTGGTATAAACGCCATAATAGCCACCTCATGAGCCCCACAGGCTAACCAATCCCATGAGTACTAAAGGCCAAATTATTACCATCACTAAACTACGATCATCAAGACTTCGTAGGTGTGCTATCCTTATTGCTGGACTCCATCCAATGTGCAGCCTACAAGACAATCTGCATATACTGTGGCACGTGTGCAAGACAAGGCTAAAATTAGTTAGGCCTCGTTAATCAAGAAATAGAGAGCCAAGAAACTTTACTGAAATATTACGTCAGGATCATACATGCATCAGAGAACCCCCTTAAGGCTCGGCTCAAAGCGATATTCGAAGCGACCAACAACCAATGGCACGAACTCCTTGTCCTATCGACCAAACACTCACAAACTGAAGCCAGCGCCCTCCAGCGCACTGACATATTCTCAGCTTGGAAGAAAAGGGTGAACGTGCAGGTAAAAAATATCTCTTTGGAGCAAGGCATGTGTAATTCAAGTAGTTCTATGGATACAAAGGCTCTTAATCACTCTCACACAGCAGGGAAAGCACAGCTCTATCTGCACCACGCAACAGGAACTCACACCGCCTTAAAATCCTAGGTTTGTGCTTCCTTGGTCTACCAATAATAGACTTCAGTCCTTCTAGGGCAAGAGTAGGCAAGGGCAGATCATGTAGGCGGTTCAAATACTGCAACAAATCCTAGTACCATCAGCTGTGCTGCAGCCCTATAGGTAAATATTGACGTGAACGTAAACGTTTGCTAATCCCTCTACTGCTGGCCCAAGGTTATACGCACCTGCAAAGCAGCAGTGAATCTGTGCTTCTCTCAATCAGTCCCAGTGATCTTATCAAGGCTTATGAAATATACTGAAGCCATACTTTCAGGACTGAACTCCATGACAAGTCCAAATGGCCAAGCTGTGCACATGCTACCAACAAGCCAGTGTGGCACATCAACAGCAGGTTCAACCAGTCAATTTGTTCAGTTAGAAAAGCTTGCTTAAAAATGTAATAATGGTTCTTGAGGTGTCTCTTTGATGAACATCTCCTTAATATTGTATCCGTCTTTGTTGCACTTCTGAGCATGTGCATTTTCTCCACAGGGTGGGTGAACTGTCAACATACAGCACACTCCTACATGCACTCTTACATTACTGCACTGCCAAGCACAAGCACTAAATTATTCTATTTTCAGTCATTGTACTGATATTTTAAAACACATACAACGTATATAACTTTATTTCCTTTAGCTGTGCAATCTCATACGAGTTATTGTTACAATAAGAGAAGTTGCTTTTTATTTATTTCGCTAATTTTAATACATTTCTAATTTAGTCACTATTATTAGAATAACTTTAGTGAGACTGTGCCTTGAAATTCAAGACTTGTATGTTTTTATCATTTAATGATTTTAAGTAATCGATCATGAATAAACTAAAGTAAAGTTAGCTACATTACTGTACCTACTCTCTAGCTACGCTTCTCCATATATCGACAAACTCCTCTTTTTCCACCTTTTTAACACTTGGCTTATTATTCCATCATGCTGCTCCTTATCAAACCCATAAATCAAAATGTCATCTTGCAAAACTAAGACTTGCTCTAAACCTTTCAATCCGTTTTTCACAATACATTTGATGCAGACTCCCACTATTGATAATTCAATGGTTTTTCTAATAATCTGAATGGCCCATGAAGTGTTATGAAGGATGTCAATGGGCAACTGTCATGGGACAATTTGACTTTGTGATACGAAGAAGAAAGGTCTATCACACTAAACACTCCGGCATGATTAGTTCTTCCGTAATACTGGGAAAAGGCGTATGTCCACCCAAAATATTCATAATAAAAACCTAAAGGTCATATTAAAAACCTAAAGGTCATATTAAAAACCTAAAGGTCTACACACTTGTGTATACTACTTCTTCCACCCTTACGTAATAATTCTGAAGACTGTATTTCTTCAATTACTCCATCGTATTTCAGCCTCTCTGGGTTTTCTTCTGGGTTCTCATCGTTAAATGTGGAACTTTCTTAGGTTTGTGTACTACTGGTCTATCCCAATCTTTCAATATGTCTATATACTCAAAATCTTTTATTAAGATGAAAATTTTGTTGGACAATTCTGGAACCTCACAACAATGCCTCTGTCGTCTTTCACGTGTTTTATCAACATCACTTGTTAAGGTGCATTTGGATTCAAGGAAATTCCCAAATCTTGGGTGACACCACCCTAACATATTATCTCCTGTTTTTGCAACATATACGTTGCCTATTGTGTCTGTCTCCCTAAACCTAATGGTCATAGGGACAGACCCAATCAGATCGATTGTAGTACTTCTGTACCCAAATGGGTTTTTGTCTGGCTCACAGAAGTCAATGGTATCCTTACTAAATATTCTTTCCTAGTTTTTTTCATTCACTGGAGCAGTGGTTCCCAACCTCTGGTCCGGGGACCCCTCGGGGTCCACAAAGCCCCCTCAGGGGATCTGCGACTGCTTAAAAAATTAAATAATATTAACACATTAGCTCCCCAGCTTTCAGTAATGACTCAGTGGGGAGTCCCTGGTTTCCAATAATGATTCATTGGGGGTCCCTGGGTTACACTAATGATATAGTGGGGGTCTGCAGAAGTCAAAAGGTTGGGTACCACTGCACTAGAGTGTAGGGCAGTACTGATTTTGCACTCAGGTATACTGATTTCTCAAGTGTCACACTCATCATCTACTTTCTTGACATCAACAACTTGTAATGTTTTCTTTTTCACTTCCAAATCCATAGCGATTTTACACAAGCATAACGTCCCTTCTTCTAACATCCCCTACACGAGGACTTCTTTCCATAACAGTTTGGACTATTTGCCTTGTGCAAGTTACCTAACATCCATATTTTACTTTACTTTACTGATCTGTCTGTTTCTTTATTCACCCATCACATTTCTTCTTCACCCTCCTCCAATCGGAACAGTCCAGCCTGAAGTGCCAGGCAAAGTGAGCATATGACCCACATCCAGGCATACACTTGCCACTTATGCAACTTGGCTGGACTGTTCCTATTGGAGCAGGGCCAATGCTGATTTGCACATATCTGGTTCCAAGCTGAGGTGGCATGGTGGGCAAAAGAACAATGGACTGGAATGCTACCTATGTGATTGCCAGCGATTAGACTTATTGTGAGCATTCATTCCATAACCTTTTTTTTGCTTGATATTCCCAAGAAGAGAATCCAAGATGTATATGCACCCAGAGAATCAATGATAGGCTAAAGATATGCACAAGTGTGACCGACTTGAGGAGGTTAAATGTCAGACACTAAAGGCAAGGAGCACTGAATCAAGGGGATCATTCAACAAGGGAAAACCCTGTAGAAAAGGCTACAGTGAGCACTAAGGAAGACTAATGAAATCAAAAGTAATGAGCCCCTGAAGAGCTCTGGAGTTGAGGACCAGGGTGCTACAAAGACCGTTATCAAGCCATTCTTCAGTGAAATAGCAGATAGGAGAAATTGAATCAAGCCCGATGGACATCCAGAAAGATGTGACAGACCTGGAGGATTGGTGTGTGGACCTTGAAAATACAAACAACAGAATAACACTGGATTAAGAACAGGGGCGGGCACAGATTCTGCTTTTATAAGTGGTGCACATTGTCCTGCAGGAAAAACATGAAGACCTAGAAGTTTTGAAGAAACAATATTTTCATATGAAATGTTCTGCCAAACATGGTAGTTAAGGACATTAGGAAGTATATTTAAAAATGTGCCAGATGACCAAAAGAACAGCTTATTAAGATAGACAGCATGCATAAAGTCACCCCATGATTGTAAAAGAAACATACTGAGCAGACATACGGTGCAGTCTCCCGAACTACATGAGAGGATAATGGGTGCCCAAGAGGGGAAAGGAAGTGTGCTTCAAAGTTCCTCGAAAGTAAACAGCCCTAGCGAACAACTCTTTACTGACAAGTGTAAAAAAGGAAATTCATGACGGGAAGAAAGATACCCAACAACTCCAGAGTGTCAGTGGAGGAGCTCAAGTGAAAAGCAAAATGGAGAAATGGAAAGCCAATGACACCAGTGACCAGGAATGGACTTCAAAAGTGACAGAGGAGTTCATCTGCCCATTTAAAAGGGAAGTTCATGGAGGGAGTCAATACTTAGTTATAGTGACTTGGGTAAAGGCGGGTTGTGATCAGACAACCACTTGATCACTCCAGGTGAAGCAGTAGAAATATTCTTTAATTACTAGTAGTTAAGGTGGGGGAGTGGTTACTGTATTGTTTGTCTGTTAGGATTGTTAGTTGAAGGAAGTTGTACAGGAGGGGTGGGATGGTTCAGGGGTAGGGAACTCCCAAATAAGGGGGCATATATGCCTAGGGCGTGACTCAGACAGAGTAGCAGGGATAAATGCAGGGATACACATTATAGTTGAGCACTGATAAAATGCAATACCTAGGTTGCAACCTACAACTTTAGAAGCTTTAACACACCTGCAAAATGGCTGGGCATCTTACATGAGGTGCCCTTTCTGGATGCAGACATATGTCTGCTACAAGGAACTAATTTATTGGAGAGTGACCAGTGTCACCTCTGATCAAAACTCTCCCCTCAATAATACTTCTCATCAGCACATAAGAAGGTGGCAAGGGCGAGCATTCTAATTTACAAATTATGTCTATTCACATTGAATTACTACCAAAGAGACAGGTCTGGTAGGTGGGTGGTGATATGAGGGAGTCACTTAAAGACACACCTATTACCCTGACATCCGTGCATGCATTAGATAGAAATAATGACGTTTTCTTGTGAACAAGTCCCATACTCATAGAGTGGGAAAAAGAGACTTTAACATAGTGATAGACCAGAAGCAAGACAAGACTCAAGGGTGGTTGGGACATGGTTAAAGGAGGCTGAACTGGTAGACATATAGAAATGCAAACACTCACTCTAGATAGAGCTCTCCCATTATTCCGCAGCTCACAAAGCTACCTACATTTAGATCATACACTAACAGACAAATGCTTACAGGTCAAGGATGAGAAGCATGACCTGTACACTTGTTAGATAATGGCGGCATGATCACCTCCTTTCTGTTTTTTATGTATTGTTTTTTAAGCCATAGCTTCAGCAATAGAGTAAAGTAAAGTAGAGTAATTCTACACTGCACCACCCATGCCTGGATCTTCAGGAATATCAATAGAATCATCAATGTTAAGCACTGCCACACCACATGTAAGAAATCGGTGTTCGGAAGTGGGCATTCGGGGCAGTAAGATTTGGGAGCAGTCTTGTGCACCAGAGCTACTGCAGCATGATTTGGTAATATGCAGGTAGTGTAGTTGTATCATTTGCAGGTGTGTAGGTACGGCAATTTCACAAGGGTCATGCAGACTTCTCACCATTCATTGTCTTCCAGGCTGCCCACTCACTGCTCCCACCTGTGCTGGAGGGTGTTAAGTGCTTCTTGGGGATTGCAGACCAGGGTAGTGGTAGATCTGGGAGATGCCCCCAGGGCCCAAGTGTCCAATCAGCAGTTTTGCCTCCAGTGGGCTAAATGTGGGTAAATCGGTGAGATCTGTGGGGTGAATTGTGAGCGCATCTCGGAGTTTTAAGCATTTTTTAATTTGAGTATGTTGAAGTCTGAATACAGACTGCAGGTACTGAAAAGAGCACATGTGTGGCCCGGTCCAAAATTCTCCCAATGTAGTCACCACAATCAAGTCCCAGCCTCTGAAGCCCTCCAGTTATGTTGTGTGGCTGAGCGAGTGGTGTCACCAGAAGGGAGTCTGGTGTATTGTCCTGGACTAAATCTATTGGCTGCCGCCAGACAAGAAAGACCACCTTAATAACTTCCTGAATTGTGGAAGGGTAAGGGTCGACCATATAGGGTGTGTATAATGTTATTAAGTCCAAAGTGGGCCAGTGCCAGGTGGTATGCCAGATCACTCTAGCCCTCCAGTCAACCAGTTATTGATAACAGTGAGTTTGGAGGCCCAGCAATATAGTAGGATCGCCTGCTTTCACACCTGGGGATTAATAAGGGAGTTAAAGGGTCCTAGAAGCTAAACAAAGCGCTTTTCCGAGATCAGTTGGTGTCTGACAATGGCCCTCATTTTGAACATGGCAGCAATCACCGCTCCGCCGGCGGTAACTACTTCCAACAGGCTGGTGGTCCGGATCGCCAAATAATGAAGCACATGAGAAACAAGTAGTGGTCCATCCACAAACTGCCATCATTGTAGTGCCGACGAATACGGAAGAGGCCGCCCACAGGCTGACGGAAAGGCCCCACCCGCCTAACAAATAATGAAGCACAAGACCACCGTCAGTTCTGGGGCAGGAACCACTGCCACGCAAAGCGTTGCGAAAAGAACCAAATAAAAGGAAACACTCACCGGAGGCACACACAACACGCCGAAGCAGACATGGGGAGAGTTGCAAATAATGCCAGTCCTGCTCCTTGCAATATACCCCCACTGCCATAACCAACAACGAAGATGACAACGGTAAGTACCGCAACCTAGTAAACATGGGAAGAAAGGGCACAGTTATACACCTAACCACCCCACCCACCCTGCAACGCACTCCCAACCCCTCCCAACATCTCAATCCATACACACCAGAATAAGAGGTACTTACCCGACACAAGTCAACAAAGACCTGCACAAAAGTACACACATGTGCACACCACACACCCACAATGAAACAATGAACCACATCTACAAATTGTGCCAACAGCACCACTGGGCACACAAACTTTAATCGTACATCCACATGGTAATGTTCAAATAAGGTCACTGGCCAGTCCATGTAGAATACCCTGAAGGGCCCAAATGTGCCAGACTTGACTCCTACATGTGCACAGGGTACTCCACTGTAAAGGGACATCAATGGGGCAGTCAAGCATGTCAGAGAATAGTGGCAGGGTGTGGTGGGGGTGGGGACTTACGCCTGGAAGGGGGGCTTGGGCTTACGGTTGGGAGGTGGAGGGGGTTTGGGTTGGGCTTGCCCTTGGAAGGTGGGGGAGGGGGCTTGGACCAGGGGTGGCAGAGGGACCTGGGGTAACACAGGTCTTCTTCCTCTCTGGCGAAGGGGCATGGGAATGGGAAGGGCGGACCGGGACGGACTTGAACGAGGAAGGAGTGGACAGGGCAAGGAGATGGGCACGTTTAGGGACGAGATGGGGTGGGCCAGTGGGTTCAAACAGGTCAATATGGGAGAGGAAAAGTTTCTTAGGGGAAGTTGGGGTGGATAAGGAGGAAGGTGTGGGTGTGGAGGTAGAGAGTGCATGTACCAGGTGTAGGTATGCTGGACGTGGATGCAGGTGCCTGTACAGTATGCTGATGTGTGGTGGCTGTGTGTTGAGTGGGTGTCTGGGAACATTTGAGTGTCTTAGGAGGAGGGAGGGTGGACAATGTGGACAAGACAGGCCGCCAGTGTAAATGGATGTTGTCTGGGTGTCTGCTGGTCTGGTGCGTGTGCTGCATGTGCCAGCCAAAATTGTTGTGGTGAGTGCAGGTGTGGTGTCTGGGGTGGATGACTGGATGTCAGATGTTGTGGTGACTTCAAGAATGGGGCCAGCAGTAGTGACTGAGGGTGCAGTGCTTGTGGGTGTGCATGTTGAGGTGACAGGGAGGCCGGAGAGGTGGACACACTGGGGGAAGTGGATGTTGTTGTGTGTGCTTTTGTATGTTGGGTGTGTGTATGCCTGTGGTGGGAAGTGTGGTGCTTGTCTTTCCCTGTGTGCTTCTTGTGTGTTGAGGTGTGTGCATGGCTGTCTGAAGGTGTGCTTGGGTTGGGTGAAGGGAGTGGGGTGCTGGAAGGGGTAGAGGTGGTGGGAGTGGGGACAGAAAGACCAGGGACACTGGCTGCCGTCAAAGAGGAGGCCAGAGCCTGAAAAGATCTCTGTAGACCAGACATTGCACCATGAATGCCTTCCAGGTATGCATTGCATTGGTGCATCTGGGATGCTAGTCCCTGGATGGCTTTCACAATGGTTGTCTGCCCTACAGAGATGGTCCTCAGGAGGTCAATAGCCTGCTCCGTGAGGGCAGCAGGGCTGACTGGGGCAGGGGATGAGGTGCTTGGGGCAAAGGAGACACCCATCCTTCTGGGTGAGCGGGCACGGGCAACTGCGCGGGGAGCAACTGGGAGGGCGGAGATGGCATGGTGGGTGGCGGAAGATGAGAAAGAATGGGTGGGCACACTAGGGTCCACCACCACCATGGAGCTGCCATCGGAGGAGGTATCTGAGTCACTACTGCCAGTGGTAGTGGCTTCCCCTGTGGTACTCCCCTCGCCCTCCAACCCACTGGTCCTCTTGTGCTCCGCTGACTGTCTCCTTGAAACCATGGGCCGCTGCATCCCCACTCGCCTGTGCCACTGCTTCCTCGCCAGATGATGCTGATGTACACAAAGAATACAAGAGCACAGGGGTGGGGAGACAAAACATGAGAGAAATCTGTAAATAACTGTATGATTGTACATATTTGGTGCACACACAACCACATCCAGCTTACATACCTACACGCAGCACCTACAACAATAGTCATGACTATGCCCCTGACTAGTGGCCACTATCCCACAATACAACTCATTTCCCACATGACACACAGACCTGACGAACTGTGTGGACTACATACATTGAGGACTATGGCCAGCCAATGCATCCACTAGTCCATGGGCCAACAAAGAATCCTGCAGTACAGGAAGATCAACCCCCCATGGGCCTATTTGGTTCGCCAACATGTGCCCCACACCCTATCCATTCCTTTGGGGGCAGGGCTGCAGGAACACACCTGCCAGAGTGCCTGGCACTAGACAGCATACAAACTACAGCACCCAAACACATCCATCACAGTAGCATTAAACAGTGTTGGTACTCACCCCGTTTTGGCTGCTGTGCTGCCTTCAAGCGCCCATCCAAATCCGGATATGCCACCGCCAGAATGCGGGCCATTAGGGGGGTCTGGGTCCGATGTGCACCCCTTCCTCGTTGGGAGGCCTTCCCCAGCTGGGCCTCACAGGTCTTCTTGGCTCAGCGCTGCAGGTCCTCCCACCACTTCCTGCAGTGGGTGCTCCGCCGGTTGTAGACCCCCAGGGTCCACACCTCCTTGGCAGTGGTTTGCCAGATTCCCCTCTTCTGATGGGCACTGACCTGCATGGGACATACAGAGAAGAAAAACAGACATCAGGATATGCCTATCTGATACAGCAACATGTCGTCCCCTATGAGACGGAAACTCCACAGGATCATTTTAACAACTCACTAACAGTACATGCCACACAATGTATGCCTGTGCAGTTACAAATCGTGCACACATGCACACAGGCATCCGCCACCATCACACACATCCATGCAAGACAACCACCAACTCACCTGCTCCTCTGGTCGCCCATATAACTGGGCATACAGGGGTAGGACCTCGTCCACCAGCTTCTCGAGCTCCTCTGTGGTGAAAGCTGGGGCCCGTTCCCCTATGACTCTTGCCATTGGAGTAACCAGAGTCAGGACACAGCAGCGCACTCAGTGGAGTAATTGCATGCACCGGAATCAGGAGCCAAGTGAAATTGTGGTGATGACATGGCGTACGCTCCATGGTGGTGTGCAGCGTCACCGCCGGCGGCGATCATGACAGGCCCAGTTTCCCCATTAACACCTAAACTAATGAATGGGTGCACAGCAGTGAACAACGCCTTGTGCCATGACAACTACTGCCAGTGGAATTATGTCACTTACACTCCTTGATATCTGGATGGCAGGAGGCTGCCATTTTGCTAGTGCCACATACATAATACCTGGTCAGGGCCTACAAATCCCAGTCCTTAGTTGCCTGCCCACATGAGTGTCTGTTCCTCACATTCACCCATCTCATGTAATGTATCCACACTGGCATGCCATTAGACTAGAGATATCTCTGAATACATGTGCCTAATGTTGTACATCATACATCGCTTGTGTGTCTAACCTATGTATTGCACTACAGTTATTCAGTCACAACATGTTTTGCATGTGTATGTGTGTCCCTCATATGTGTTCTTTATTCCCCATAGGTACAGAGCCACGTGGCGAGGGAGGGCCCCATTTGTGTACAGACCTCTTGTTGATTTGGATACCATGGAGGAACGTAACATCATTGTCACCTACAGACTCAATCGTTCAACAATCCATGACTTATGTGCTTTACAGGATCCTGTACTGAGACTGGCTAATTAGAATCAGCATGCCATCCCTACTGAAGTACAAGTGCTATCTGTACTCCATTTTTTGGCTACGGCTCATTTCAGGTGACAGTGGGCATGGGTGCAGGGTTCTCACAGCCAAAGTTTAGCCTCATTCTGTCAAAATTCCTGGATGCATTTGTACAACACATGCAGACATATCTCAAGTTTCTCCAAAGGGCTGAACTCCCTGCTATCAAGTCTGGATTGTATGCCTTTGCTAACATACCCCATGTGATAGGTGCCATTGATGGAACCCACATAGCTGTCATTCCCCCAAGAGTGAATGAACAGGTAGACAGGAACAGAAAGAACTTCCACTCAATGAACATACAATTGGTGTGTACTGCTGACCACGACATATCACATGTCAGTGCCAGGTTTCCAGGATCAGTTCATGATTCCTTTGTCCTGAGGAACAGCAGTGTGCCACACATGATGGAACAACTACAAGGGAGCAGAGGTTGGCTCATAGGTGAGTGTGTATGACACTGGATCAGTATATAGCTGACAGCCAGGCTGTATGTAAGTAATGGCAGTTTATTCAAGTCCTCTTTCGCCCACTTTTGCAGGTGATTCTGGCTACCCCAACTTGCAATGGCTCCTGACACCTGTGAGGAATCCCAGGACAGATGCAGAGAGGAATTATAATGAGGCCCATGGATTTACTAGGAGGGTGATTGAGCGCACTCTAGGTCTCCTGAAGGCTAGATTTCATTGCCTCCATCTCTCTGGGGGATCCCTGTGCTATGGCCCTGAGAAGGTGTGTAGAATAGTGGTGGCCTTCTGCATGCTGCACAACTTGGCTGTGAGGAGAGCTATCCCCCTTCTAGAGGAGGAGGGTGCTGTACATCCAGACCTGGAACCCCTGAGAGGGGATGAGAGTGATGGGGAGGATGAAGGGGGGAAGATGTAAACTCCAGGAACCATCTGATCTGCCTATACTTCCAGTGCATATGAGGTACTGTTCACTGATGCTGTTGTCTGCACTGCATAATGTTCGTCTGACTCATTTGCTTGGGGATGTGGTATCTGTAGTCATTGACACTGTTACCTGAAGACTGAGATGGCATGTGCCATGGAAACAAACATGGTGTATATTTTGACATACTCCAGACACTGTTGTGACACATTCCTGCAATAAAGGTATGATTATGGAATTGACTGGCTACTGCATTCACACTTACAATTGACTTCTCATAACGACAGGGGACATACAAATTGGTGTAGATGTGTTTTATTACGTGTCACAATTTCATAGGTGCCCTGCACAGTGGTAGTGAGTGGGCTCATGGTGCATATCCATACCAGGTACCTGGGCTCAGCGATTGGTGGCAGTGGGTGTTGGTCCATATGTCCCTTGCAAGTTGGTATGTTAGTATTGGCGGGTCTAGATGGTAGCACAGTGGCACACATGGGAGATAGTTCAGGGCAGAGTCACTTCTTAGCGGGGGCCTTGGTCTTCGCAGGTGTTCTAGTGCCATATCTGGGTCTGAGGGCACGTGGCTGGTGCTGGGCTGCATGGCTAGGGGTGCTGGTCTCCTGTGTGTCCCCTGTCAGTGCCACCAGTTCAGTTGCTGCTGCAGATGTGAATGGCAGGTCTGTATCCTGGCTACTAGTACGGGCTTCCAGGTGTGTGGGGATCTCAGGCTGGCTAGGGTAGTGGTGCTGCAGCACCCCTGCAATGATTGCCATGGTGGCATTGAGCTGCTTCCATTGCTCCATGGCATCTTGGTGTTGTGCTATCTGCAGCCTTTGATTTTGCTCCAGGGTGGCCAGGATCTGGCCCGTCCTGTCTTGGGTATCGAGGTATGCTCCCAGGACCTCAGATACCACCTCCTGGGCTGCAGCATCCATCCTTTGGCCTCCCCCCTGGCCAATGATGCCCTCCCACTGGGCCTAGCCCCCGTGCCTGTGTCCCCTGCACAGTTCTGGCAGTCCCACTTGCACTGGGGCCATTGTCATCCTGCCTGTTGGTTGGTGGAGACTGTGGCCTCTGTACATGTGGTCCCCCAGTCTGTGGCCTGGAGACACTGGTGTGGGGTCGTTTGGCCAGAGCTAATGTTGGTGGCTGGCTGGTAGGGGTGTCAGTGGTATTCTGGGTGGGGCTGCTGGAGGGTGACAGTCCAGGACTGTGTGACGGGCCAGGGTATTCCTCACTGTTCATACATCCCTCTCCAGTTTCCTGAGTGGGGCCTCTGTCTTCGTGTGGGGTGCTGGCACTCCTTGGCCTTTCCATCCGGGTGGCATGGGTGGTGGTGCCTGTGAGGGGGAGTGGACATGTATGTTACATGTACAAAATCGAATAAGGATGCACAGCCCTGCCCTATTTTATTGTTTATTCCCCTGTCTGGATATGCAGGGACCTTTTGTGGGATTATCCTTTCATTTTGCATGGGATGTGGAGGTGCATTGTAGGTGCAGTAGTGCCATTGTGAATCCTTGCAGGGTTAGGTGACTGTGCATAGGGGGAGGGATGTGGGCCTGTTAGTGGGTTTATTGGCATGCAGGGTGACTGGATGTGGATGTTGTGGCCTGAGTGGGGGTGCGGTCCTGGTGGAAGTTCGAGAGGTGGGGTGGTACATGCATTACAGGCGTGTGGGTTTCAGACTTGCCAATGTGTGCATTTCTTGTTGTTGGGTCCCATTGCTAGCCGTGGCGGTCCGTACCACCAATGGTCGTTCGACATCCAATATCTGCCACAGTGATTTGTGAATCATTATTTGGTGGGCGGAGGATTTGTCTGCTTGGAGGTGGTGGGATGGGGTATACAGCCTTTCCGCCATCATGGGCCCTCGCAGTGGCTGGAGGTTGCAGGATTTTTGGAGGTTTCTGTTTTTGGCATCATTATATGGAGGTGTGCTGTTCACCGCCACTGACGGTCTTCAGTTCACCGTTGCCATGGCGGTCGGCGGTATTTCCCGCTATGTTCATAATGACCACCAATGTTTGTCAAAGCAATAAAGATTACCTCATGATAAAGAAAAATGGGGAGGTAGGCAGAGCAATTCGGTGGGACACACTTAAGACAGTGGTGAGATGGTACTTTACAGCTGAGGCAGCATGCCTGAATTAGACGTGGGTGGAAGTAGCAAAGAACTCAGACAGAGCTAGAGGAGGAATAAAAGGAACACTAAGCAACAAGTTTACGAAAGGTTTGGAGATAGATCATTGTATTGAAAAGCCAAATCAAGAAGAGAGAAAAGGATAGGGCCCATCAAACCGTGGCAAAACTGTATATAATATACCTTAAGGATACCAGTAACTCAGGTTGTTTGTTATCAAATACATTTATTGACAGACAAGCTAGGAGGCATTGGGTAATAATTAAAATTAAACCAAGGACACTACTGATGAGAGAAGATGCAAAATCAGAGCGGAGCAAGGACACAGATATATAGAGGTGATGATACTAACTGAAGGGAAGCAGAGGTCCCACAACATTCATAGGAGGCCCTATAAGACATAGAGGTGTGAATAAAGAAGGAAAAGATATTGGAAGTGATAAGACACTAGGACCCAACTGTCTTTGGCTGGGTTCTATGAAGCCTCCATGCTGTCTTCATTGGTAATATTGATTTTTGTGCTAATCAGTACATCTAACACATGGATGCTGCCACTCATGATTACGGAAGCAGCCTCTTCCCTCATACTAAAGCCAAAGAGTTGTCTCTAGACAGTGCTTGCTACTGGCCTTTATTGTTCAAAGCAATTGACAAAATACAGGTCTCACATGCTGGTCTTAGTTCATCCTAATCTTGCTGGATTTATTCCAGGCAGAAACAGATCACACAATATGAAAAAGGTGCTGTGCCTCATATATGTTTCTCGTAAGGGTGCAAGGAGGATAGTTCTGTCATCAGATGCTTTGTCAGGGTGAACTTGCTTTCCTGAAGGACACGTTGAAGCAACTGGGCCCAGCTGAGGGGTATGTAAGATGAGTCATGACAGGGTACCGAACTCCCTCAGCCCGTCTCAGACTGAATGATGCTCTGTCCGGAAAGATGCAGATAAGGGGCCAGATGTAGCAAAGTTTTGCGAGTCGCAAACGGGCTGAATCGCAATTTGCGACAGTGCAAAATCGGAAATGGGATGCAAAAAGCCCATTTCCGACTTGCAAAAAGCGATGGGACCCGTTTGCGAGTCGCATCCGTTGCGACCCCATTTTGCGACCCGCAAATACCAAGTCGCTTTTTGCGAGTCGCAAACCTTATGCAATTGCAACTCGCAAATTGCGACTAGTCGCAAAAAGCCCAGTTTGCATGTCCCATTTACCACTAACTCATAGCAGGTGGTAACCATTACCAAAGTATAAAAGGAGACCCAGAATGCATCTGGGTTACACAAGATGGCGGAGATATACCTGATAGCAGTGAGAAGGAGAGTCCACGCAGCCCAGCAGAGGAGGAGGAGGGGCCACAGACAGGAGAAGATATATAGAACAAGGCAGACTCTTTTTCAGCAAACTGAGGAAGAGATCTATGACAAATACCGCCTTAGCAGCGCAGCCATACTAGAATTAATAGATTTACTCAAACCACAGCTAGAACACCAGACTCTGCGTGGCTGCGCCATCCTTTTGCATGTGCAAGTGCTATGCTCACTGCACCTCTTGGCCTCAGGGAGCTATCAGGGGGTCATTGCTGTGGCAGGTGGGGTATCCCAAAGTGCAGTGTCAAGGTTCCTCAGGGCATTCCTAGATGCCTTAGTCACGCACATGTCCCACTTCATATACTTACCAAGGAATGAGGCTGAAATGAACAGCACCAAGCTGGACTTTTACCGCATTGCCCACTTTCCCCATGTCATAGGGTGTGTAGATTAGA
This sequence comes from Pleurodeles waltl, assembly GCF_031143425.1. NCBI lineage: Eukaryota > Metazoa > Chordata > Amphibia > Caudata > Salamandridae > Pleurodeles > Pleurodeles waltl. The sequence continues at coordinate 1,412,932,881 of NC_090444.1, read as the reverse complement.
CACACATTCAAATATGCCCCCCTGCTAATCTAGAACACCTTTTCCGCAACAGAAAGTGTACCCACTCACTCAATATTCAGGTTGTTTGTGACGCCCATTATGTCATCACGGACATTGTAGCTAAGTTTCCAGGCAGTACCCATGACTCATACATTTTTAGGCATAGTGGGATACATCAACGCCTGGAACGTGGGGAATTCGGAGAAGGTTACCTCCTAGGTAGAGCCACAGACACTTGCAGACATACACACAGGTCACTGTGCACGACAATCTGGACTTCCTAACAGTGTACTTTTTGTGCCCAACAGGTGACAGTGCATATGCTCTTAGGCCTTGGATCATGACTCCGTTTTTAACACCCAGCAATGATTCAGAGAGGCAATACAACAGTGCACATAAGAGGACCAGGAACCTCATCGATCGCACCTTCAGACTCCTGAAGGCAAGATTCAGATGCCTCCACCGCAGTGGAGGTGCCCTCCAATACACCCCCATTACCGCATTCAAAATTGTGGTCGCATGCGCCATCCTCCACAACATAGCCACCCGACGTGGGCTACCTCTCACCCCTGCAGACCCAGATCCTGATGATGAAGAGCAAGAACAACCACATCGCCATCATGGGGATAGGAGTATAGCTAATCAAGGCAGACTGAGAACGGAACACATTGCAACACAATATTTTGGACGGTACGTGTCAACTCCCACCATACTCACCTATTGACCAAAAACTCCATTTGTTAAGTGGAACAAAAATAACTGTTTTATTAGTGCATTAATGAAACTATTCACAAGTACTGATTGTCCATGGGCATGGAAATGCTAACCAGGCATGTGGCACATTCACGTCATGTGCCACATTTTATGGTCCAGGGTGATCTCTAAGACCTTCTGCCCCTCCTGCCAGCCTGGCTGGTCCCTGGTGCTTCCATGGTGCTCTGCCTGCCACTCCTGAGCACCCTGCTGTCAGTGACAGAGACACTGCTCACTGTCGAGCCCTCCTCACTGTCCTGGGGTGTTTCCCCTGTGCCCCTAGACATTTCCCGTGTCTCCATCATTTCTATAATGTGGGTCAGACGTCCCAGGCCCCTAGCCACATCCCCAGCGAAATGGCCCATCTCCACTTTCAGCCCAACTGTCCTCCTCGACAGGCCTGTGGTGTTCATGGCGAGCCTGCCGATGGATGTGCCCATCCTGTCCAGTCTGTGCATGAGCTGACGATCCCTGCGCCGCCCACCCTCGGCCTGGGCCAGTAGTCCTCCCGCCAGTTCCCTCATGGCAAGGGCAAGGTCCCCAGTGTTATTGCAAATCATGTCCATCCTTGTGTTGAGGTGCTGCATGCTGGCATGGTTATTGCGCACGAAGCGGTGCAGCACACCACTAATCCTCCCCAAAATTCTATTCTGTAGGCGCTGACCACGCAGCAGATGTGCCTCACTGGTGCTGGGAGGAAGTAGCCCGGATGCAGACTGCAGCCCTGATGGTATGGACCTGCGACACCTGCGCAGCGGTGGCTGCCCTGTGCTTCCACCTGTCTCATCCCTGCCTGTTGCTGGGGCAGCCTCTTGTGGAATTGTTGCAGCAGGTGTGGCTACTGCAGGGATGCTGCTGACCGTGCAGGTGGGGGTGCTGGCGGGTCCTGCGGTGTCCTCATGGGCCTGGCTGCTTGGAGTGTTGGTGGTGTCTTGTTGGAGACCTGTGGGACATGGGGAACAGACTGTCAGTGTCTACTATCTATTGCACACTTCATAATAAACATTTGCCTATGAACTGCCTACTTGACTACATTTCCCATAATGCATCATTCTGGCATTTGCTACCCTGAAATGGAGCTATCTTGGTTGTGCATGCCCCTGTGTACATGGTGGGTGGGGGTATGGCATTGATAGGGGTACAGGCATATCACATGGTACTCACCGGTTGATGTGCTGGGCTCTGAGGTGTCCAGGTCCCCAAATCCAGACACTGCCTCCTGCTCCAAGGTTTCCTCCACCCTTTCTTCCAGGGGTGTGGGTGGTGGCACAGACGATGGTCCCCCTCCTGTGCCTCTCATCTCCCGGAGCCTTTCAGCCACACTCTCCTTGGTCCGGGAGCGGAGGTCATACCACCTTTTCTTGATGTCGTTGATGGTCCTATGGCTCATCCCCAGGGAATTAATCTTGTCCTGTATGTCCTGCCACAGCTGTTTCTTGGTGGCTTCAGGAACATTGAGGGCTGATATCCCAAACAAGTCATCATAGTGCTGACAGCATTCCTCTGTCAGCACCTCCAGCTCCCTCTCAGAGAATTTCAGCTTCTTCTTCCTTGGTGTTCCCTCCATGGCAGCTGCTGTTTGTCCTGTGTGAAATTCGGCAGTTATAAAAGGGTGTGGTCCTCCCTCCTCCCAGGTGTATTAGTAAACTTCCTGGCTGTGATGTCATCATCATGTGCCAGGAAGTGTTTCCAGAGTGTTCTGGAGTGGTTTCTGGAGTGTTCTGCTGCACCTGTGATCAATTTTCAAGGTAATCGCAATTTGCGACATCTACTCGCTAATTGTGAGTTCGTGTTTTGCACACTCGCAAAAAGCAACCTCGCAATCTGCGGACTCGCACACTGCGTTGCGAGTCCGGGTGCGAGTCGCTATTTCGGCACGTATATTTTCCCTGCATTCCAATTTGCGACTCGCATTTTGCGAGTCGCATCAACTCGCAAAATGCGAGTCGCAAATTTTTGTTTTGCTACATCTGGCCCAAGATGCCTTATTGCTGCTAATCTGCTCTATTCTTGGAACCCATTGCACAGCAAGCATGAGAGAATGCAGTTTCTACAGGCATAAATCTAGGCCTGTAGAAACTGGCTCTGAGTTTGGGATAATGTTATTGGCAGATCTTTGTTTCATTATCCTTGCCAACTATGACAGAGCCACAATAATTTCATGTCTGTCAGGCTATACGAATGTCATGCCATGTCAGGCTTTAAGATCAATTTCTCTAAATCTGAAGGTCTTAATCACTCATTAATCTCGGCTAAAATGCAACAGCTGGCTTTGATCACACTGTTCCAGTGGTCGGAGGCAACCAACTATCAGACATAATGTTAGCCAATAAAATGTCAGTGCTATTTCATTGGTGAGAAGAAAATGTTTGTGCCTCCCATAATCTAATATACCTTGTTTATATATTGATGGAAGACAATCAAGAGCAAAAACATCTGTATTTGGAATACATAAGGCAGGTGAAAACAATGAGAGTATAATTCAACCAAGAGAAGATGGTCCATGGTTTCCTGATGTGTGGAAATATCTTATTGAATGAATGAGAGGGTAAGCAGATGTGGTGTGATGCCTGACTGTCCACTCGCTGCCCAATAAATAACCATCAGAAGTTCAGTGGTTGCCAAATCACCACTGAAATGTAAAGTTCTATATCGCCAATCATGAGGGTGTTACTTAGCGTCTGGGACCAAACAGGGACTAGGCTGGGGCTGACTGCATTCCCTTCCCCTTTTTTAGACCCATATGAGGAAGCCTAGAATTCACAACAAACCAGGAGTTCGGGAGCTGTAGGATGTGGAGGAAATTAGGTTGTTGTCCAATTTGTGACGTGCTTGAAAGGGACAGTGAAATCATTTGCACAAGTGAAAGAGGAATATGGCCTCCAGGTGGGAGAATGCTTTAGATATTGCGTCATTGGGTAATGAATCCCCCAGTCAAAAGCAGCGCTACTAGACCACTGACACAATCTCCTAAATTCCTCATAAACCTGAATATAAATGCCCTGGTAAATTATGATAGTGAACAGTGATATTTGGCTTAAAAGAGCAAAGCTTGACAGGCTTGCCCACAAGAAAAAGGGACTACACAGACAGGTAAGATGGAGCAGGCTTGTCTCGTGTTGGACTCAAAAGTCCAAGAGGACCTTCAGTTGAGCCACAGCTCGAGCCAGCTGAAGACGTCAGTAGCTCGCCCACCTCTACTTTGTAACAGATGGTTCATCCTAAAATTTTCCTACCACAATGGGCATTCAAAGCCTCAGCACATCCAGGCAGGATGATGAAAGAATCATCTATCACCTGTAGTTTCAGCATCAGATATCTTGAGACATGCTACATTGATTTGCTCACAGGAGCCTTATCCTAGGACTCTTCTGATCTCCTGATCAGAGTCTGTTTCCTCTCCTCTGTGCAGCTCCACCTGTTGCTGCTGCCTCTGATGTGAATCAAACTGAGAGCCTGCCTGACTCTTCGAGGCCCACCTCTACATGCAGGCACAACTCTGTACCTCATCCCTGGTAGCCATCTGTCTGTGTGTGTGTCTTTTGCTTTCTGTCATCTATACTACTGCCTGTCTCTTTTTTTTCTTATTCTGCCTCATTTTTATCCTTTTTTACTTTTGTGTCTTTTCCCGCTCCACGCCATCTATCCCAGCTGCTGCTGCCCCTGCGGCCCCAGCCCCTCCTTGCGAAGCACTTTCCTGCCCTTCAGCCTCCCAGCTGACCGGATACTCCTGCCTCCCTCCCCTCTTAATAGTGGCTGCTGCATAATGAGAAGGCAACTCCTCTGACCTGGTCAGCGTCTGCCCACTCCCCTCTGCGCAGCTCCACCTGTTGCTGCTGCTGCCTCTGCTGCTAATCGAACTGAGAGCCTACCTGACTCTCAGGCCCATATTTATACTTTTTTAGCGCCGCATTTGCTTAATTTTTTGATGCAAAATCGGTGCAAACTTACAAAATATAATTGTATTTTGTAAGTTTGCGCAGCTTTTGCATCAAAAAATTATGCAAATGCGGTGCCAAAAAAAGTATAAATATGGGCCTCAGTTTGGGGCCCACCTCCATCCGCAGGCACCCGCCTGCACCTGATCCCTGGTGGCCTAGTGGCCATCTGTCTGTATGTGTCTTTTGCTTTCTGTCAGCTATGTTTCTTCCTGTCTCTTTTTCTTTTTCTTATTCTGCCTCCTTAATCTTGTTTTTCAACTTTTTTACTTTTTGTGCATTTTCCTTCTCCCTGCGCTCTGTCCCTGTTGCTGCTGCCCCTGCAGCCCTCCCCTTCATGTGAAGTGCTTTCTTGCCCTCCCGCCTCCCAGCTGACCAGACCCTCCACCTCTCAGTGGCAGCCCTGCGCAAGGGATGCACTACTGGTGCACCAAAGGCGTACCAAAGGCAAGCCCGCCTGCGTCCATCCGCACCTGGACCTTGCCCAATGCCACGAACCCTGGACCCCTCACCATCCATCGCTACAATGCAGAGACCTTCCATGTGCTGAACACAGGATGCTCCACTGTCTGCTGTCTCCTTTCTGACTGAAACACGGATTAACCCGGGATCAGCACCAGACATCTCCATTCTCAGCTATTGATCTTCAAATGCACCAACACCCTAGAGCCACTCCGAATGACCTCAGCCCAACACAACCTCAAGAAAGCCAGCTGGTTCTCCCCCACATTCCAGGTGTACCTGCAGATGGCTAGAAAAAAGATGGAGAAACAGCAAGTCCTCAGAAGACCTCGCGGCCTCCGATTCCGCCATCAAATCCCCCCCACTGCCTCATCAGATAGACTAGGAAAGCAGTCCTGCAGGACTGTATCAACGCCACCACACACAACACCAAAGAGCTTTTCGCTGTGGCGAAAGAGTTCACCAAACCCCAATCAGGAACTGCAAACATCCCTCCATCTCAGGACCTCTGCGACAGACTAGCCACCTTCTTCCATTGAAAAATCAAGGACATCTATTATAGCTTTGGACCCCAAGACCCTCCGAGCCCACCAACAACCCTCCAGCTCAGATTCTCTGAGCCTTCACAAAACTTGCACTGCTGAACCCCTCTCACCACGGACGAGAACCACTCCATCATGAGCAGCAATCACTCCAGAGCCCCTACTGATCCCTGTCCTCACCACATCTTCAGCAAAGCCAACACCTTCATTGCACCCGAGCTCCACCACACTCTTAACTGCTCCATGGAGATGACTACCTTCCCCGAGGACTGGAAGCACGCTGAGATCCACCCACTCCTGAAGAAGCCCACGGCTGACCCCCCCGGACCTAAAGAACTACCGCCCCATCTCTCTGCTGCCTTTCCCAGCCAAGGTCATCAAAAAGGCCATCAACGCACAGCTCTGCAAAGACATCGAGGACAACAATATTCTGGACATCTCCCAATCAGGCTTCAGGAGCCACCACAGCACGAAGACCGCCCTCTTCGCTGCTACAAATGACATCTGCTTGTTGCTCGATTGCGGCCAAACAGCAGCCCTATCAGCCGCCTTTGACGCAGTCTTCCAACACACCCTCTGCTTCAAACTCCATGCTGTTGGCATCTGTGGAAAGTCCCTACAGTGGTTACATTCCTTCCTGACTGGCAGAACACAGTCAGACTCCTGCTGTACCTGTCAGAACCTGCGAAGATCATCTGCGGAGTAACCCAGGGCTCCTCCCTGAGCCCTACACTCTTCAACATTTACATGGCCGTGCTTGCGTCCATCATCAGGAACCACGGATTGAACATTATCTCCTATGTCGACGACACCCAGCTGATCATCTCACTGACTGAAGACCCTAAAACTGCCAAGAAGAGTTTCCACAATGGGATGGAAGCCATCACCGCCTGGATGAAGAAAAGCTGCCTCAAGCTCAACTCTGACAAGACCGAGATCCCCATCCTGGGACCCTCCACATCAGCCTGGGACAACTCCTGGTGGGCTGCTACTCTTGGCACCACCACCCCCACTCCAACAAACCACACATGTAACCTCAGCTTCATCCTGTGTTCATCGCTCACCATGCCCCACCAAGTCATCTCTGTTGCATCCTCCTGTTTCCACACACTCCAACTTCTCTGGAAAATCTTCAAACGGATCCCAAAAGACTGCTGCAAGACAGTAACCCATGCCCTGGTCAACAGCAGACTTGAATATGGCAGCGCCCTCTACGCCGGCACCACCCAGAGGACCCTGAAGAAAGTACAGCACATCCAAAACACCTCCGTCAGACTCATCCTGGTTGTCCCCACTGCAAACACATCACCAGAGACCTCCCTGGCACATTGTGCAATTTGCATCTTTATTTCCTGTATAAACTCTCACTGAATGTAAATGCAGCTCTACTTCTTATACGTTGGAGATTTCTCACCATATTCTGATTTCCCGTCAGGTGCAGCTTTAGAAGTCTTTTGTAACATACAAAAATGCTGAAAATAATAAACCAATCCAAATTGGGCACGATGTTTGTCATAGATTATTCACTGATTGTGTGAATTATGAGGATGGTGATGTTAATGGCTCCATGATAAAGAACCAATCAGCCAGAGCTGGGAGTCTAGACGCCAAAGGATGTGTAGTCCAGGATTTTTTTTAATCCAGACCAATTCCCTTGTGGTTGTGGTTCAGCGATTGTCACAGAGTCAGAAACCCTTCTGTCCTGAACAGTAACATCTACCAGCATGGGTACTAGGACCAATAATAATTCTGAAAAAACGACCCTGGTCTCCCTTGGCGAGTATGCTTTCCAAAAATAAGAGTTCAGTAATTAATAAGAGCTGTCAAACCCTGTAGTATTGAAAATTCAAATTACGTAGTCTTGTGATGAACATAAGTGCTCAAAAGACAAAATGTGGAACGGAGTCTGATGCGACGCAAGAATTAGATGTGCACATGCACTGCTGTTTTCACACTCGACATTAAAGAGTTACTGTCTATTACTTAAAGAACTAGTGATGAGGCAGCTGCACTTATGTGAGTGATAGAGAGACACTAGGAGGCCAAAATAAATTGAGATCTGGCATTTCTCAAGTGGATGTTTGCAGTGGTTATCTGGCGTCAAATCAACTTTGAGATGTATTCATGGCAGCACATTTTTGAGTCAGAAGAAATTTTAAGTTGGTCTAATGTTGAAGAGAAATACTTGTCCTGCTAGAGTGGGATGTGTTCAGAGGTGCAACATTTCAACGAGATTAACTCTGCCAACCAGAGCTTGTGGGATTAAACACTGTTTTTTCACACTGTATTCTTGCTGTTATAGGAGTTGTTCTGCTTTATTTGCAAGGATGAATCAAAACTGTGGGAACTTAGGGCCAGATGTAGCAAAGGTTTAGCGACTCGCAAATGGCGAAAAACGCCGTTTGCGAGTCGCTAAAGCCACTTTGCTATGTTGAAATGCATTTTGCGAGTCGGAACCGACTCGCAAAATGCATTTCCGAGTCGCAAATAGGAAGGGGTGTCCCCTTCCTATTTGCGAGTCGCAATGCGATGTAATTCCATTTGCGACCGCGGTCGCAAATGGACTCGCAGTTACCATCCACTTGAAGTGGATGGTAACCCCTTCCCCTTTGTGTCTGGCATACAAAATTATTTTTCAGAGCCGGCAGTGGTCTAATGGACCACTGCCTGCTCTGAAAAATACCGAAATGAAAGGTTTCGGTTTATTTTTCAAAGTGCAGCTCGTTTTCCTTTAAGGAAAACGGGTTGGTACTTTGAAAAAAAAAACCTGCTTTATTTAAAAGCAGTCACGGACATGGAGGTCTGCTGACTACAGCAGGCCTCCATCTCGGTGAGTGCCCTGAATCGCTATGGGGTCGCAAATTGCGACCCACCTCATTAATATTAATGAGGTGGGTCTTTGCGACCCCGTAGCGACTCGCAGACGGTGTCTGAGACACCGTTCTGCATAGCAAATTGCGAGTTGCAATTTGCGAATCGGAAGGACTCGCAAATTGCAACTCTCAATTTGCCTTCTTGCTACATCTGGCCCTTACTCTTGTAAAACCATTGTTCATGCTCTCAAAACACGCTTTTTGTTTCAATTTACAATAAGAACAAATTGATAGGACTATATCGTCTTCGCACTTTTGCTAACCAATATTTGGATGTTTACAAAGGCATGTTAAAGTATGTAAAAGAGAATAGTGGAATTTTCCGTGCTTATAAATGCTTTTAGGAATGGGCCCGTTTGTTGTACGTTCAGACAGTTTTGTTCTCATGTTGCAGTTTGAGGTTTCCGCAGTTTCTTGCAGTGCTAAATGAAACGTGGCCTAGTTGTGCTATTTTTGTTTACAGAAGTGTTATGTTTTGGCCCGTACAGAAAGCTTAACCATATTGCACAATTATTGTTTTCTGTCATTTTCATTTACATGTTGCTTTTCCCTTAGAGACTCCTAATTTGTGTTGTATGGATTTCACACTTCTTATAGAAACTTTGCAACGTTTATACTATTTTGCGACGCACGAACTTCTTAAGTGCTAAAACTGTTTTGTGATTGTTTTTCCAGTTTATCTCTAAATATGTTTTGCGCAATTAATTTAGTATTCCAGTTAACTGTCTACTAAAGTAGTGGTGCTGCTACTCTAAGTATTTGTCAAATTCTCAATTTTATTATGCAGGACCCTTCAGGTAATCTGATCCAGCATTGGCTGTCAGTGCAAACATATCTGGGAGTTGCTTCCAAAGAGTTTTTGTTATCGGATATCCCTCAATTTGGAGTCTGGGCAATAGAAGTACATTACGACGTAAGTACCCCCACTAGAAATGTAACGTTCTTGTTCTAAAGTGCACCAATACTTTGCTTTACCATAGGAAAAGAATAAACAATTGAAACGTGAGAAGTGGCTTCAAACTATTTTTCTCGAAAATGATTTATTGTTTTATAATATAAAACAGGGCATATGTTTTTGTTGTTGTTAAATTTAGGTTTTGCCTGCACAGTGCTTGTGAAATATATTTAAAAAATCTTAAAAGGGGCTTAGAGTCCACCCATTACTTACCTTGACTTGCCATTAGCTGGGTCCTACGTCACTCTCATTTTCTTGTTTCTGGTTGTTTGCACCTCCTCCTATTTTTCTTGGACTTCAAGACTTTGTCTTGACAAGTGGAGCCTGGACCAATCACTGCTTCTAGTGGCCTGTGTGCTTTCATTGCAGGCTCCTGCAGGCATCCTTTTTTTTTAACACTTTGGGCCCTCTCCTTCCCACTGCCCTACTCCAGCTCTCTTTCGTTTTTTTAACCCACCCTCCTCCTGCTTTTAGCTGGTTTTAAACCCCCACCCCCTCTCGTCTCTGGTATTTTTAAATCCCCCCATTTTTCTTGGGCTCAAAACCCACCCATCATTTACCTTGACATACCATTGGCTGGGTCCTACGTCACTCTTGTTTCCTTGCTTCATGTTGATCAGTACCACCTCCTCACCTCCCTCTTCCTCTTGGGCATCAAGTCTTCACCCTGCCAAGTGGACCCTGGGCCAAGTACTACTTCCGGCGGCCAGTGTGCTGCACGCTCCTGCAGGTACTCTTTTTTTCCTTTTCAGGCCATCTGCTTCACCCCTGTCTTCATCCCACTCTCTGCTGTTTTTTAAAATCCCCTCTCTCCCATCTCTGTTATTTTACAATCCCTCGCTCCCTGTTGTTCTTTCAAAACCCATCCACTCTGTTGTTTTTTCAAAACCCACCCCTGCCTTCTGGTAATTTTATCACAGCCTCTCACCCTCCAGCTGGTTTATGTAGTGCAAACACAATACAAAGCATCGTCATCACTCGGCATGAGAGCTAAACATACCTTACACACGGACTTACCAAGGTCCTTAAAATTGTACGCACAGAAGCTATACTTTGGACGGGACCTCTTCCCTTAAAACCATTGATTACTATTGATGTGTAACACATTGGATGGTTTCTTCAGGTTACACTATACCTACACAGGTACCATCGACACCTGCGTCTCATGGATACTCAGCTTACCTACTAGCCATATAGCCTTGATAAAGTCACGGATGTGACAAAACACGTGTTGGCTGTGCCTGTTTGACTGCATTTCTACTTTTACGAAAATCTATTCCAATAAATGACTTTCTGGAACACCAAGAAGAATACCGATCATTTACGTTCACAGTTTCTACATGTAGGGCCAGATGTAGGTAGGCTTTTGCACCTCGCAAATGGCGAAAAACTCAGTTTGCGAGGTGCAAAAGCCCTCAAGCGATGCAGAAACCCATTTTGCGAGTCGGAACCGACTCGCAAAATGTGTTTCCGACTCGCAAATAGGAAGGGGTGTTCCCTTCCTATTTGCGACTCGCACCGCGATTTAAGTTGATTTGTGACCGCGAAAGCGGTCGCAAATCAACTCGCAGTTACCATCCACTTGAAGTGGATGGTAACTCATTTGCAAAGGGGAAGGGGTCCCCACGGGACCCCTTCCCCTTTGTGAATGCTCACAAAATTATTTTTTCAGAGCAGGCAGCGGTCCTATGGACCACTGCCTACTCTGAAAAAAACCGAAACAAAAGGTTTCGGTATTTTTTTCTATTTGCAGCTCGTTTTCCTTTAAGGAAAACGGGCTGCAAAGAGAAAAAAAAAAACTGCTTTATTTAAAAGCAGTCACGGACATGGTGGTCTGCTGTCTCCAGCAGGCCACCATCCCCGTGAGTGCCTAGACTCGCTATGGGGTCGCAAACTGCGACCCACCTCATAAATATTTATGAGGTGGGTCTTTGCGACCCCATAGCGAGTCGCAGAAGGTGTCTGAAACAACTTTCTGCATCGCGAATTGCGAGTTGCAATTTGCGAGTCGCTTTGACTCGCAAATTGCAACTTGCAATTTGTGTTCTACCTACATCTGGCCCGTAATCTCTTACCTGTATTTTCTTCAATCGATACATTGTATGTGAGTGCTGTGGTCACCACTGTTCTTCACAAAACAAAGCACATTTAACACATTTTTCCATTGTGTAAGAGCGAGTGGTTAAACCAGTTAAAAAAAACAGGAGTGACTCTAGACAGTAGTCAGGTGGGGCAATACTGCAACCAAATCTAAGACAATCGGTAACACTATGCAACCCACCCACCTACTCTGGATTTCATTTCTCAGGACACAAAGAACTGGCAGAGGACTGGAAGAGGTATCTGAGTCTGCATATTCCAGCATGCATCCTGCCTTTCTATGTGACAAGAGCCCCTGGGATTCATTTGCTTCAGAACAGAAAAGATGAATTGAGACTGGGATGTAGCCTCACAATACACCCAGATTTAATCATTATAGAATTCCTGTCATACTATGAGGGCATGCACAATCGTAATAATAAACAAGCATTGGCACAGCCAAGAGGTTTTGCTTCTGCAAAATATATTGGTTTTGCCAATGTTTTTTAAGATTTTGCATTAGAGTCGCTAGCTGTAGTACAACATGGCTTAAAGTTTTTTTTTTTTTTAAAGGGACTGTGATGTGGCCAACACTGATTATGTCATAGCACTATTGTTTTAACTTTAAGCTATGCTACACGGCAGCTCCTGCTGTGTGTAACATGTCAAAGAAAATTTCCAAAACCAATAGATTTCATAGAGGCGAAACCTATTGGCTTTGCCAATGCTTGTTTTTGTTAATTTGGCATTCTAAATAAATATTTTGTAGCCCGACAAATCTACACAAGACTGAGTTTTAGACCTGCAAACTCACATGATGCCAACCTGAGTCACACGCTTTCGTCTCTCTTCACATGGTCACCCAGTGAGGAGCCAAAATCACAAGGTGACAGACAAGAGGAGGTGGAAACCGTTGAAAAGTGTGGATTTCCAACTCCTCTTTGGAAGTTGAAAGCAGTCGATGTTCATTAAGAGGTGTAAAAAAAACACTTCAGGACATTGGCTGCAGATCCAGCAAACATTTGTGCCTTTGTTTTATTGAAGGAGGCACAGGACAGACGGGCCTCAAAAGTAGTTCACAGCATAAGCAGCGCCCCCTCCAAATCCCGCCCCACTCTAACCCAATTAACTGTGTTTACAAGTTGGCAGGGCTGGAGTTGTTTAACACAAAAGCACTGAAAATGTCAATTGGATTGGAATGCAAATAAAAACAAAAATTACATAAACACATTACATACCGACATGCACCTATTTCCACAGACGAACAGAAATTTTACACATATGTACATGAAGTCATCCATGCTTACACAGACAACATATATTGAGGTAGCCATGCATACGCAGACTACAAAAACATTGAAGCAAACTTACACACACACACAGGTACAGGCACAGTGAGACAACACTCATACACGCATTTGTTGATAGACATCCAAGGGTTAGTGCTGGCCTGATTCACTGAAACACTTCTTTTGCAAACAGATTCACACCCGTTATCTTTCTTTGAAAGCCTGGTGGCGTAAACTTTAACTCGTCCTCTAATTATTTACGGATATTATCACCTTTTACCCCACGTATCCGAATTACGAGTTTTGCAGCTAACTGCTATCAACGCACTCCCGTAATTTTCCCAGGTAACTTTCTATTAGGTACATCCTGCTGAAATTTAACTGGGAGAAAATGCCCGGTAAAAGAGGGACGTGTTTTTTGTGCAGTACACACTAAATCCACATTATGTACCCCATTTTTTTGCAAACCTCATTATTATAAGTGACAATAATGGAACTCACCTATGCATACTCACAAATCACCGGATTCTGTTTTATTTTCAGGGAATACATGTCTCCAAGCAGTTTTCTGTGATTGACAGTGGTAAGTAAACATGAAATGTGTTTGTGAAAGTATTGTTCTCGTCGTGGGGCCTGATTCACAAACCTTTTTCTTAGAATAGGTCTGTTCCACTCCGGAAGAGTACGCTCAGTTTGAAGACCATGAAGACCAACGTCGTGGTTTAACAGTAGTATAGTTAATCTATATAGAAGGGCCGAAAGACGAACCAAATCACGTTGCCTGGATTAGCCTTGTTAATGTTGACTGTGCCTTACTCCAGGTTTAGGTGTGATTTACGCATGCACGATAAACTTTGTGTTCACTATAATACACAAATACTCACAGAGAAAGCTTTGTGAACCAGGCCCTCCGTGCATTCATATTACGTGATAATTAGCAGTGCATAGCAAGGTCACAAGTTATAGTTACTTTAGGGCACGAGTTTTAGTTACTTGAAATAACTGTAACTGTAACTGGTGAATTTCAGAGGTTTTGTTCATTTAAAAATGTATGTTTTAACTGCCTTTTTGACCTAAATAGGGTGTCCTTTTAAAGTTTATTGTTTCAGTGAATTTCTAAGATGTTTTAACAGAACAATAATACAGTATTACTATTCTTAACTGTAATGTCACTTTAACCTTTGTCTTTTTTCAATGATTTCCGATGTCTTTTTTGATGTAAACTACAATATTAATTGCTGTGCGCAGAGTGTGGTTGGGCACAGAGCTTGGGTCCAACCACTCACTGTCGCCCAACCATACTGTCGCCCAACCCCACCACTGTTCATGGTTTGGGTCCAGGGCCCAGCATGTGGCCAAGCACTGCCCCCATCCTCCATGAGCATCCTACCCCCTTCAGTGAACAGCCTTTGTCTGTGTGTGGTGTGCTGTTCAGTGCCAACACACCGTTGGCGCCCAACCCTACCTGCTGTGCACAGCTTATGGCCCACCCTGAACACCCACATCTTTAATATTTGTTGGCCACCACGAGAGAGCCACAGGGCCCCCACAACCTCTGCGGCTTACTTCAAGCAGCCACATGTTAGTAAATACACCTCCTTGTATTTTATAGTATTTTATGTGCTTGCCAATAAAGATAATTTGCCCAATATTTATGGGCTTTTGATGCAGGGCAGCTCACCAAGTCACATTAAGGTGCTACCCTGTGTCAAGTTTGGCTCCTCCATAAGCATGGAGGACGTCAAACCCGCAAGCAGCACCTGCTGCAAATCGTTTCACAACTGTGTTTATTATCCCTTCCTTCTGAAAGGGGCAAGGCATTAGGGATGACGAGCAGAGGGGAGTGCACTGTGCACTCCCTTCAGAGTGCATGTGTGTTTGGCCAGCAGTTTTGGGCCGGCCTAGCACACATATGCACAGTGCTCCCTCCAGCCCAGCAACACAGTTTCTGGGCTGGCGAGAGCCTGAACAAGCTCTCATTCAGCCGGGGAACGTCCTGGCTGGGAGTCTGTGCCTACGTGGAGCAGAGGAGCAGAGGAGCTGCGCAGCACGGAAGTGGAGATAATTGTTTCTATTTTATTATTGTAAATGTTAATTATTACCCCCCCAACACCCACCCCTTCCCCAAGCGCCACCCGGCCCCCAGGAATTCTCGCTGCCCTGCACTAAATGAAAAGGGCAGGAATGCACTGTATCTATGTAATACTGCACATTCCTGTACTTTCCCACTGCGCTGGCGCCGTTTTCGCTGTCTAGCACCAACACAGGCACCCTTGCAGCATGGTGCATGGGTGCCTGCGTTGCATGCAGGGTTATTTTTGTGCAGGAAGGGACACCTTCCTACATAGTAATAATCCTGGGAGGCATTTTCTTCTTCCGATGTGTGCTGCAGAATGCAACAGACATAGAAAAATGAAAAAACAAAGGAGAACTAAAGATATTTCTCCTCATTGTGCCTCCCCTGGGGAGGTGTAAGGTTTTGGGGCATCCCCAGGTTTACAAGTTATTGTAAATCTTGAAATGTGTAACAATGAATGGGTGTTGCGTGTGAACACCCACCACAACACCTATGGAACGATACCTAGTGCATAGTAAGACAACGCAGTGATTTGTACTGCCTTGCATATTTATGAGGCCATTCAAAGTCATGCAAAGTGGCTTTGCGTGGCCTCATAGATATGATGTGGTGGTTTGCTCTGCAGTTGTATCATAAAACGACAGCCCAAGGAGTTCATAAATATGCCCCACAACTGTTGCAACCAGATTCCTGTTGCCAGAGTTGAAATTCAAAAGCTATGCCTGGATATCAAAGACTTATGTATTCAGAGAAGAATTGTGGGGTAGCATTGTATTTACCTATTGACAATGAGAGAAGCAACTTTAAAACTCATGCCAAGTGAGAGCAAACACTAAGGGCCTCATTGTTGAGGCCCTAACGGCACACTGCGCTATTGGAGCATCATTTAAAAAACAAATATTGTTATTTCTCCCTGTTGCGCCACTTTAACAACAACCCTGAGGTGGCATAGGAATCTGATGCGTTCCCAGTCTTGTAAATCTGTGAGTGCATCAGATTCCATCGGATTCCATGGGTGTTGCTGTGGGAACACCGACAGCAACACCCATGGAACGCATCTTTCACGTAATGTTATGCATGAAAGGGGTCCATGTTTTCCAGGCCATGAAAAGCCATGCCAGGTGGCTTTGCTTTGCCTTGCAAGTATGGGCCAGCAGACTGCGCCACCATAGTGTTTTGTAAAGATAGTCATTAGCCAATCAGATAATGTCTTTTCATAGTATGTACTGCTGCATACTGTAGAGTTACCGCAATATGCCTGGAACTATGTATAACAAAGTATTTTTAGACTAATGGCTTTAACACTATTTAAAGACTTTACACATACTTTCCAAAAATGACTATTTACACCCAATAATCCATATTCCTGCTGCATTTAATCTACATCTGTTCATCCAGTTTCTCTCTCCATCTTCACTCTCTGATTTTCCATTCTATGCTGCTCCACTCCATGCTACTCCAGTCTAAGCCACTCCACAGTATACTCCACTCTTTGCCAAGCCACTGTGCACTGTATGCCACTATAGACTATGCTATCCCACTGTACCCACTACACTGTACTTAACTCCACTGTATGCCATCCCACTCTATGCCACACCACCCTATGCCACTCCACTCTACACTACTCCACCCAATGCAATTCCACTCTATGCTATTCCACTGTACAAAACTCCACTGTACCCCACTCCACTGTACGCTATTTCATTCTATGCCACTCCACTGTATGTCACTTCACACTACACCTCTCCTCTTACCCCACTTCACTCTCTGCTATTCCATTCTCTGCTGCTCCACTCCATGCCACTCCAGTCTAAGCCACTCCACTGTATGCCACTCGACTCTACGCTATTCGATTGTACGCAACTCCACTGTATGCTCCTTCACTCTACACTATTCCACTCTACGCCACTTCACTGACTGCCATTCCACTATACACTATTCCACTCTACTCCACTCTATGCTATCCGACTGTATGATAGTAAACTCTACCTTACTCCACTGTTTGCTAGCACTCTATGGAATTCCACTCTATGCTACTTCACTGTACTCTTTTGTACTCCACTCCTTGCCACTCCGCTGTACGCTATTGCACTGAGCACCTCTCCTCTCTACTCTTTAACACATCTACTGTACATTATTCCACTCTATGCCACTCCACTGTACCCCACTCCAGTCTGCGCCTCTCCACTGTATCCCACTCCACTCTACACTGTTCCACTGTATGCAGCTACACTCCACGCCACCCAACTCTACGGTATTCGATTCTGTGCCACCTCACTGTACACCACTCAAGTGTTTGCTATCCACTCTATGCTACTCCTCTGTACGCCACTCCACTCTACACCACTGCACTGTTTGCCACTCCACTCTGCACCACTCCACTGTAGGCTATTCCAGTCTATGCCACTTGACTCAACGCCACTCCAGTCTATGCCACTCCACTGTTTGCCACACCACTCCACTCCACGCTACTCAACTCTGTGCTATTTCAGTGTAAGCCCTTCTATTGCACTCCATTCCTCTGTATGCCACTCCACTCTACATCACTCCCCTGTCCGCCACTCAGCTGTAAGCTATTCCACTGTATGCCACTCCACTGTACACCACTCCACTGTAGGCTATTCTACTGTACACCACTGCACTTTACGCCACTCCACTGTACCCTACTCTACTCTATTCCACTGTGTATAACTCTATGTCACTCCACTCTATGTTATTTCTCTCTATGCCACACCACTCTATGCCATTCCACTCTACTCAGCTCCACAGTACGCTCTTCTATTGTATGCAACTCCACTCTATGCCACTCCACAGTACGCTACTCCACTCCATGCTATTTCATGTACACCACTTCACGCCTCTCCACTGTACTCCTCTTAGCGACAATCTACTCCATTCAACAACAGTCTACACCCCTTCACTCTACCACACTATACTCCACTCCTTCACATTCCACTGTACACTAATGTACTCCTACTGCACTGCACAACACTTTACCCCACTGTATGGCAATGTACAACACTCCACTCTACACTGCTCCAGTCTTCTCTACTCCAATCTATGCAACTCCTCTCTACAAGACTACTACACACTGTGCCACTATACCACACTGTACTCCTCTCTGTATCCCTATGCTACACTTACCAATGCTCTACTCCACTCTTTGCCCCTACACTCCACTCTACGACATTTTGCAACACTTTACGACATACCACTCCACGGTATTGTACAAGATGCCACTCCAATTTATGATAGTGTACTTAACTCTACGCTACACCTGTGCACTCTAGTGCACCCACACCATTGCATTGTACAACACACCACTGCACTCTTAAACTTTAGTCCACTATATGCTACAGAACCCCACTCAACTCCACTCTGTTGTACTCCACTCTATATTACTATACTCTACGATCCTACACTGTATGACACTCTCCTCCACTGTGCTGTACAACACCCCACCTAATGACACTCCACTCGATGACACTATACTCTAAGATTTGGCATACATATTTACTTAAAAATACAACACACCAAATCACTGAAAAAAACAAAGGTTAAACCTTTGTTATAGTTAGGAAAATGTTATTTATTCTCTCTTTGCAAACCATAGTTAAACTGCATAAACATTAGGAATACTATAGTTATAGTTATACCAGAAATGTATAAGTTAAAAACCACCGTATTATAACTATAACTCGTCATTCTACCATGTACTGTGTTCTCACAAATATTGTCATCTGGGATGTTATAAGTGTTGGAAATGCTATAATTTTAGATGGTGTAAATTATTATATAATGTGAAAGGGTATAAGCAGTGCATGGATAAGGTGTGAAGTATAGTTAATGTATTGTGGCTACTGAGTTCAATACACTGTGTATGGAGGTATGCTAGTTATAATAATTTAATCTGCGATAGGTCTAAAAACATTTGAATATTTTGTAAGTCAAAGGGACATAGAGGGTTACAACATTCGAAGATGCTGCTGAGTATAACTGAAATGTGTTTGAGCAACAATATTTTTCTGTTCAACCATCAAATATTCCAACAAACATGCAGGACTGCAATGGGAATGTCCTTCTCTCCTAGCTATGCCAATCTAACAATGGGCTGGTTGGAGAGGGAAATAGCATGGGGTGAAGAGTATGAACCACACTTGGAGAAACTCATACTTTGGTTGAGGTATATAGATTTCCTTTTCATAATCTAGAATGGGACAAGTGAAGAGTTTCTGATATACTTGAATACATTAACTATCAATGAAGGTGGCATGAAATTGACATGTACTATGATTCAAACAGTTGGAATATTTGGATGTGAGTGTTTATATAAAAACAATCTGATAGATACTAAATTACATAGGAAACCAACAGCAACAAACAGCATGCCACATGGCACAAGTTTCCATCCAACAACTCATAAAAAGCATACCATATTGAACAATTTTGAGAGTGAGACATAGTTGCTCAAATGAACTAGAAATAGAGAACCAATCTGAAGAAGGCAACAGAGATTCCTTAAGAGAGGATAGCATTTGAAGTACACAAAACAAGGAGCAGAAAGAGCCAAATCCATAACTCGTACACAAATCTTGGTTCAGAGGAAGAAAAATTATATTTAATGTGAACAAGAAAAAACAACCATCAGACTTATACTCACATATAGCAAAGAGAGCCAAGAGATTTATAAACTATTCAACAGACACTGGAATCTTATGAGCAAAAATCTACATATATGACAAACAGCGGGTCCAAGACCAAGGATCACTTACAGAAAAGCACAGTCCCTGAAAGAGAAGTTGATTAGAAGTAATTTCAATGACACAAAGTGACATATGTGACTGGATAAAGAAAAGAGTGGAATCATGAAGTGTAACAAATGTAAAGATTGGAAAAAAGTCCTAAGAAATCAGAGACTTAAATATTCAAACAATAACTATCACTCAAAGAATTCCGTGTGAAACACAATTTATAATATCAGTCATTGAGTGTGAGTTCTGCCTCAAATATGTTGTTAGGACTATTTGTTCTTTGAAAAAGAGGATCTTGGAGCACAAAAGGGTGGTGCAGAACAAAGACACTAGCTATGCCATTGTCAAACATTACATACAACATCATGATAATAATTGGAAAACTATGATATGTTATGGCATAGCAAGCATCCAAAAGAAAGTGAGAGGTGGAGATCGGATAAAAACACTCTGCTGCCTGGAATCAAGATTCATTATAAGACTAAGAACCACAATCTCATATAGTTTGAATGCCAATGACGAAATGCGTGAACATCTCTGAAAAGAGCAATGGATTTTAACCCACACATTAGCCAACAAATCATGATCAGTTAATTAGGAAAAAAATTGAAGTAACAATTGAAAAGAAGTTTAACTGCTATAATTTTTTGACATAGAGACTTCTGGGACTTAGTAATCTGGTGAAAATCCATGATCAACTACCTTCATTTACTAGAGCACTGATCTGATAACATCATGAGTATATATGGATTAATGACTGTAATCTGACTCAGACTGGCAAGAAAGTCTAATACTGTGCAATACAACATTATCAACATAGCCAGTCATGGTATAGTTGCAAAAACGATTCATCGTAATAGTACTGAGCCAAGATTGTAATGCTTAACACACGCATTCATTATGACAGCGTTAAACACAGAACTTGGTTGCAACACAATACTAATGTGAATACTACATTGAAATAAGAAGATTGCAACAAGAATGTCCATAAACTGTTTTGTTGACTCATATTATTAGAACTCGTTTTATTTATGTAATTTTTTTTTTTTTCTAACAGGACTGCAATTGCCATAATGCTCCATAATGGGCAGGACAGGCTGCTGTATATATAGGAGCCCTAGATGATTGACTCACTTACTGTGAAAAATACCTTAGAGTCGAAATGCATTGGTGTTTGTCATGAGATTGCCTGACATTAAAATGTAAGATATTTTGAGTTCCTGCAGTGCAGTGTCTGTTTTTTTGGTTACAAAAATAATTTTGGAGGGTTGGTCTACCTCAAACGTTAGCACCAGCAGGAAGAGTGCACTGTGTTTTGACCAAACTATATATATATATATATATAGCCTGTTATCTTCCATCACTGTTTTGCCAGATCTTCACTTTGGTCTGGGCTGCCATCCTCCTTTTCCCCTTGATGCCTCTTTGCTTCTCTCCTTTCTTCTTGCTCCATCCAGTCTAATCCCCATTCCATTTTTCTCCTATGATCCCTGCCTTCCTCTCCTCTTTCTTCACTGCATTCTTTCTCTTTTCTCTTCCCAACCATCACTTATTCCCTTCTCTCCCCTTCCTCTATTTTCTTTTTAACCACTCCAATCACTTACTTCGCCCTTTGACTTGGTAAAAATAAAACACAACATGTTAGAAAGCCTAACCTGAGTTTCATGTACAGTTGCAAGCAGCACAGCAAAATATTCAGTCAAATCAACTGACCTGAGTTCTCTTTAGAAAAAGGTAAATTGGAAGATAATGTTAAAGTACTGGACATTTATGGCAGTTTATATAGGTTTTCTCTCAATACAAGTCTATGGATCCTAATCACCTGATACTAACAGGCCGGATCTTCTCCCAGAGGACAAATGAGACACCTTTAAGGAGGAGATAACATTCATAAATACAATACCCAAGATCCTGCTTTGAGATGCCTGGAATGGAAACGAGGTTTCACTTTGCAGAAAAGTGCAGATTTCAACCTTGAATAACTTGGCTTCTGTTCTACTACAGCCGTGAAGCTTAGCTAGCATATTGTAGGCTAATAAATACTTCAAATCAATAAGAAAGACATTAATATTGTATTATAAAATATATAGTTACATGCGTCTTATACAGAAATATAGAACAATAATTTTGTTATATATAGGAATATATGATTTTGTTTTCACAACCCCCCTTTTTCTTGGAAGAGACATTCTATACAACAATTCAATAGAAAGGAATCTTATTGTTTCCTTTTTTACTTCTTCATTGGCATTTTCCTCTTCATCCTCAAAAACACCTCAAGAACAGTAAGTGTAGAAGTATTAGCAGTGCTTTCATTTGTGCGGGAGCATTGGATGAAGCACATTGTTAGTCTTAAAATTGCTCTGTATATAGGAAGTACAATTAAAATGGTTGCAATAATTAATTCAAATATTTTTGTTCCTCAGGGTCTAAAGCAAAATCATGCCCACTCTTTATCCTGTGTAGCTTTCTGACACTTTCCTCTAATTCTTTATCTGTTTATGTATACTAACAGAAGTGATGGGATTATGGGTGCAATATTCAGAACCTGCAATAGCGCAGACTTCCCATGGCCTCTATAAGGTAATCTTATGCCATCTTATTTTGAATTAACATTCTGGCATGGGTGTCTAGTTCGTCTGTCACTAACCCAAAAGTTATTGTGATAGAAATAGCAATTTTTTCTGAAATCTCTGTATTTCTTTTTATTTAATTTAAAGCAACAGTCATCCGGTACATGGAAATTAAATCTTAAAATAACCTATTATTAGTTTAAATAGCCCACCTACCCCTTTTTCATTCTAAGGGATGATCATAATGTCTCATAGAGGGAACAATGTTTCCTGGATAACAAGTCCCAGTACAATCTAAGGGCACCCAAAGGTGGACTTGTGACCCGCAAATGAAATATGCATGATTTCCTTGCGGGAATACAGAAATATTTACTTCCCGATACTCACAAACAATCAAGTTTGGCATGTTGCCCTTCAATGGATTGTTAAACTTTTCAGGGCCTGGACAGGAACGGGGGAGATTTTAGTATTCTCTGGCAGTCTATAAACATAGTGGAAAGATGAAGGCAAGCGTCATTTAAACTGATGGGTACTGCTGTCAAAGGAGTGCCATTCCCCACATTATAGGCATGTATCTGCAAATCTAGCAGAAGGAGAAGTAATTGTAATTAATTAATTATAATATATGCAAGTTCAACCCCTTGTTTCCTAAAATGATGAAAGCAGTGCTAATATATGTAACACATTGGTCCCACCTCAGCAAAACAATCAGGACCATTATTATTTTTCAAAGTAAATGCTTGGTCCCAAGAAGGTACTAGATCGGTCATATACCTGCGATCTGACTTTAAACATAACAACACTAAAACGCCTCAATAGGGGAATATATGCACAAGTAACACATGACATCAGCATGGTAACTATGCACGTTGGCTTTCCGCCCCCTGTGCATCAGGAAAACCTTGGTAGTACATCTACTAAACATAGGTATTAAAACTCCTTGCTTTATTTAATCTGCTCCTACAGGTGTTTACCATCCTTCACTTCAGTTTTTAGAGGATACTGGGTTTCCTGGACAGCTTTTTCTTTAGTGGTTCCATAGAACAGATGATTCTGAAATTGGTGGCCCCTTTAGACCACAATGTGGATGGAAGCTGTAACAGCAATCCAGTTAAATCAAGAGAAAAAAGTAGACTTACCTACTTCACCTGGGCAACATAGGCTCTCACATAATAGCACAACTGGTTTCTTGTTGTTGAGGTATTTTGAGGGAATTCTGAAGTTTTTAGAGCTGAGCAGCTAGCACCCATGACAATAAGCAAGTAGCATTTGTACACGCAATGACACCAATATCAGAGAGCCATTTCAAACCTACTTGAATTAGGTTATACAAAACGCAATCAAAACGTATAGGTCTGTCCAACAATTCAGGGCAAGTGTTTTTGGACTACCTGATGGAAGTCAGACTGATAAAGGAGGATTAGCACTTCAAGAGCAATATTGGGGCAGACTTTTTTCCAATGCCCCAACTCGCCACAAGAGAAACAAGAACCTCCTGATCCCAGGACCTCTCCGTAGCCACTCCCTTTCCTTCTTCCAACTCTTCTGTCTCCCTGCCCTCCCATCACTCAAACTGTGATGGGTTCCACATCCCATACATTTGACTGTCCATTGCATATTTGTTTAGTTTTTAGAATATTACTTTTTATTCAGCATTTTATTTATTTTTCTCTTGTGAGGTCACACAATTATTGGTGACCACCACAAGTTTAGCCAACTTCTTAGTCTGACATCCAGTGCAAATTGTTGTCCAATGGCAAGCAACTCACATTTGATACCAACCCCTGTAAAAAACAGCAGCTGAAGATTCCCAAGCCATCTCTTTTGGACAGACTGTGCCTGAATGCCTTTCAAACACATCCTTAAGTCGTTTGAAATAATCAGCTTGTGCCCCAACCCTATTTTGTTTGCGGTTTGACATCTTTTCCAATCGGTTTTCAATGAGGACCTCCACAATCACATTCTACAATCTATCCTTCACTGAGCCATCAATTCCAGGGGCCACTCTCAGCCATGTTGCTTTCTCTACCAGTCTTTCTCTCATCTCACTCAGCACTATTAATCTCAATGACTGAGTCACATCTGCCCAATTGGGTTTCTATTCCTCAAACACACTGCAGATCTTGTCAGAGCTGGGTGAGATTTTCCTGAATATTGGGGAATTTTGTTCTTGATACTGATTAAATCAGACAGGTGGGACATGAACCATAATTCTGTATCCAGCAACATGGTAATTCATGAAGGGTGGAAGAGTAGGAGAGAAAGGACCCTCATCATCTGCATCACCTGGAAGGTGAAAAGTGGGACCCTTATAGACAGCCATACTGCATTCTAGGGTAATAATAAGACTTCTATTTTTGTTGTTTTCTATGTCCCAGGATGAATGTGTGCATACTCTAGACCAATCCACAGTAGTGAAATCAGCCTCCAATCTCATCACTTTACTGCCAACCAGTTGCATCACAGCACTGGCTTGCCTTGTACATCCTTGTGCTCCAGCCAGCGGTGGTCCTGACAGTGGTCCAGCCAACGGTACTCCATTTCTGGACACAGCTGCACTCCCAGCCCCAATGGCCAGTATGGGGAATATGTCCAACAGATCCTCCTCTTTAGTGTCCTTGCTCTCTTACTCCTTCTCTTGTGGTTCAGTGATCTGAGGAAATAGATATGGAAGAAACAGAACAGTTGGAGCACAAGCCCTAACTCAGGCCTCATTGTGTCTAATATGGTATTTAATTTCTCCTGGGTATCTCTCACACTTCAGACTTAGGACTCATGGTTATCTTTGTGTACCACCTCATGCCATATCTTATTTTTGGGATTCTTAATTTCTTCTGTACATTATGTAATGTCTCTACATCGAATGTACCATGTTCAGTAAAGGACTTCTTCTCGTTAGTGAGTCCCACCACCCTTGTAAATATTTGAATGTGCCTTTACCATATTGTTCGTACATAATCTTATGCAGGAGTCTCTTTAGGTGGGGGAATCACCAATGCTAAGATTGCCTGCTCCCATATCTGTCCCTTACAGTTCACTCACACCCGGTTAACAGGGAAAAGGTCTGCATAACTCTGCAGCATGTGCCTTAGTTCCTTTAGTTGCCTAAAACTGCAGTTTGTTGTGAGCCGTTAGGAAGGAAAGAACAATTTCACTATCATATCAAGATTCCACCTCTATCCCAATTCGTGGGTCTCCAGAATAATGTTTGCTATTTTCAGCACTACCCAAACAATTAAGATTAGTTTGAAGATGCCCATTGTATTATGCACAAATTGTGCCTTCCTATCATGACTGCATGGGTTTTTCAGCACTGATGATGTTTGGTCCCATGTGTAGCTTCACCCAGTGGTTGTCCAACTCTTTCCTATGTTGAAGTTTGACACACAAGAATTGGCATGATAGGTAGGCAGCAGACAATATTGATCCTGTGTGAATGTCGATGCTGACCGCATAAACACTAAAGGCTGCCTACAGCAGAGGGACTAGGCTACCGCTAATCCCTTGGAGGGAATTAAGGAAGGAAACGGCAAATGGGATAGGGTTGCATAAGTAATGTTTCTTCTAACTGATGTTATAGAGTGAGGAGGTCTCACAGTGTTGACATGAGTGTTGAAATGAGTCAATGCTGACCACATAAACACTAACGGCTGCCAACGGCAGAGGGATTAGGCTCAACAGCAGAGACCCTATGTATGGTGGAAAGAATGTATTTAAGTGACAGCTATGTGACGACAGTGTAGAAAAAAGGTTTTGATTGAGACATATGATCAGAAGGAGAGACTGATATTTTGAGATACAATACATGTGTTTGCTTCAAATGACAAGATCATGTTTTGGACAATTGAGTGCATTTGCTACACAGGAAAAAAGCTATTATTTTGCAAAAAATGGGTGTACTTGATGCAACTGACAAGCAAATGTTTTGAAAGAAAATGTGTGCTGTATTGAAACATGAAGTGCTTTTGCTGTTTTAATGACCTGCATGCAATAGTAGGATGTATTAGCTTCTTTATTTGATGTGAATTGACTAATTTAGTCGTAGTTTAGATGGGGAGGTCTGTTTCATGGAATACTTCAATTAGTACAATATACTCCTTGTTTGCATTATTTCTTTATTTACAAAATATATGCTCAACATATATATTTATCGGTATACATTTTACATTATACATATTCCAAATTACAGTATACTTTCCTGTTATGAAAACAATCAAAATAATCACAATTCAATAGAAACCCAGGTATTACATAATAATATGCCCATTAGTAGCTATGTGAAATAGGCTGTCTGAGCATTTCCACTGGCATGAAGTCAATTTGTCCATGTTTCCTAGAATGTCTTTCAGTGGTTTCTCTACACCCTTTCCTTCTTTCCAGGACCCAGAGTCTGAGAACTTTCCCTTCCAACATAATTGAGTTCCATTGGGTGCTGCAGACAAGGTCAGATTGCTGCTTGCTGGGCTCCTGAAGTACTACCACTGGAGCAGAGGGGTTTGCAGCACAGACAACTGACTGCAGATTTGTGTGAAAAAGTACACATCACATATGAACCCTGGCCTTCTGCCTTACAAAACTAAAACCTCACTATACAAAGATCGCCACCTATGTAAAGTACCCCTACTCTTAACTACTCTTAAGTATCCTTCTCCCAACAAAACTTATGGCCTGATTTAGATCTTGGCAGACGAGTTACTCTGTCACAATGGTGATGGATATTCCATCTGCCGAAATATAAATCCCATTAATATCCTACGGGATTTTTATTTTGGTAGACAGGATAGCTGTCACCACTGAGACAGAGTAACAAGTCCCCCAAGATCTAACTCAGGTCAATTCTGTAAGTTTCTACTTCCGCCTGTGGTAATCTTCTGCAGTTGAGACCTTTAACACTCCCCTCCAATGTTATTGCATCTTTTAACCTCTAACTACTT
The DNA here is from genome assembly GCF_031143425.1 of Pleurodeles waltl. Classification (NCBI taxonomy): domain Eukaryota; kingdom Metazoa; phylum Chordata; class Amphibia; order Caudata; family Salamandridae; genus Pleurodeles; species Pleurodeles waltl. Next base: position 1,412,905,655 of record NC_090444.1, on the reverse strand, counting down.
TAACCTTCTAATGAACATTTAACTTCCTGCCTTGGCCAAGTGTGAGCTTGTCCACCTGTTCTCATTCAGACTGAATTGCTGCTGTCAAGAACAATAAACTTAGCTAACCCATGCCAACTTATCGGCCAACTCCTACCCAGAAAAAGGCCCTGGCTAGACCTTTTCTGGACCCCCCACCCCCCTGACGCTCAGTGATGAATGTTCAAAGTCTTAGCCAACACCTCTCTCAAATGCAACAAATACAATTTCATACCATATTTCTCTACAACTAAATAGTTCTCACCTAAAAGCCAAATTAGCACATCCGGCCACTTCCCTTCTACAATGAGATTGTTCAAACAGGGCACAAACTCCCTTCAACGCATGCCCCCTTTGCTATGCCAGCACATTTGGAACTTGCTGGAGTCGAGGCGCAAACCTGCACCGTGACTTCCTGCTACGCTTGCATCTCCACCCACTTTACGATGAATGACCCACAAGCCATAAGAACAATGCTGGGTCCTCCAAGCTGGGTACTGAATCTGAAACAACAATTGAAAAATGGCAATTGTTCAACAACCCCACTTTCCCCCCGAACATAACATTAGAAACATTCAGAAGAGCATCTACACAAACCCAGAACGATTTCCCAGCTCCAGCCTCTTCTACCCGCTTCTGTCACCATTCCTACATGAAAGGAATGTGTCTTAAAGCCTCTGGTGGCAACCCCTAAATGTCACAGTACTTTGAGCAACACAGGGGACAGTTGAAATTTTGTCCCCTGCTTACTGTCCACATGTTGGAAAACTCTCCCCACGGAAAGGTAAACCGGACCCAGAGGTAGGCACCCCACTTATAGTGCAGAATCTGTCTACTCTGTGATCCTGAAGAAAAATCATCCTATCCTGCCCCCTCTGATCTGTCTTTGACCTATATAGCAACACTTGGAGTCCTGACGCACACTGGCTTACCTCACCCCTAAGTACACATCAACTATCTCTTCAGACACCCGAAGTGCACCAAATATCTCCATGTCATCAGTGTGGTGAACAGCACCATTTCATCCTCCTCTGGCAGATTACCACAAAACCGCCCCAAAGTCAGTGGCCTCCTCTTCGGGCCCTTCATGACCGGCTTCCCTGACCCAACCTTCCAGCATACGTCTCCCCAATTTCACGGCTGATATAGCTTAAGCCTAAAGAAGCTTTTCCATGAAAGCTATGCCTTGTAGTTTTCCCGAAATTGTAACCTTGGACTGCCCTTTGTTGAATAACGACAACATGAATTGCACTACATTTTTAGTCCTTGCCTATCCCTCCTGCCTTCTCTGTGCCCCACTAACTAGGATATCTGCCCCAAGCTTGACCATATGCCTTCCTCATAGGCACGGCCAACTATTCAACTACCAACTGGAGCATCGTCTGTCACCTACTGTCCAAAGCTCCCATGGCATCCAAGTCCTGACTCTGTCTGCCTCTGTGGCCCGCCCAAGAAATCTCTCCCACTATGAACAAGACGAAGCATCTGTAATGTCATTATCTACACCACGTATATGTCGAGCTCTAAATACAATGTCAAGCTTCAGACATTTCAACACAAAAACCTGCAGCAGTTTCAGCACCTGTACATCTCTGGCTGACTGTATATTTCCCACCTGTACCACTGACATGTTGTCAATTAGAAACATGATTTTCTTGTGTGCCAACTGCTCCCCCCATCGAGTCAATGCCACCACGAGGGATAAAAAATCCAAAAAGGCAATACCCTACTCCACGCTTCCAAGCTAGTAGCCATTCCACTGCAAACCTCTTTCTCTGACAATTCAGCTCAAATCCAATCCCTCCCTCCTGCATGTTAATGTAGAATCACCAGATGAAGACAGGAATAATAGTACAAACGTTTATTTAGCGTCTCCTCTCTCCACGCCAGTCTGCTCTTCTATCTTGACAGGTTAGAATGCCTGCATCGCAACGTTCTAGCGCAGACTCTTTCTCTCAACGGAACGAATGTTCTATTAAAGAGTACAGGAGAGGTGAGTAGGAGCTGTAACATTACATGACATATCATGTCATAACAAGTAGTGTTAACTAAAAGAGGATAAACATAATAATGCTAATTATAACACCACAGCGTCAGAAAATATATGTGCATCCCATTCCACCTCTTTCATGGTCATCAGAGGCACTCTGTTGTATGATTCGAGGAAGAAACGGCACATCCAAAATCCTTCTTGGCCCCTGCCGACAAACACATATGGTGATGCAGCAATGGCAAGCCAGCCAGGGACATCCCCAGCCTCTTAAACAATGTTCTCTTTGCTCTCACCACCCTACATTGCCCCAGTAGCACCTGTACCTCCTTAACCGTTGCTTGGCTTTAGCTAACATCGCGTCCAGCTGCAATTGTGCTGTGATTTTCTTCTCCTCTGGCTGGCGGGCTTTCATCACTCCCAAATAAATTGCAAATGCCAAGAATGACAGCACCGTAAAGGGCCCCATTGTCTTCTCCATTGCTAAAGGTACTCCTAGGTCCCCCATGAGCTCTTGAAAACTTACCAGCAGGTGCTGGCAGTCCATGGAACTGGGGATATCCAAAAAAAAGGAAGCCATCAAGATAGTGTGTGAAGTATTCATGTCCCGTGCAACACGAGAACAGCCATTGCAGGAAGGTACTAATATGTTCAAATAGAGCACAAGATATTGAATACCCCTTTGGGAGAGCCTTATCAATGTACCATTGTCCTTGAAATTTGAAGCCCAGCAGTTGGAAACCGTCAGGGTGTACTGGCAATAAGTGGAAAGCCAACTTGATGTCGCTCTTAGCCATTTGCACCCCTTGTCCTAAGCTCTCCATCAAGGATAGAGCCACTTCTACTGAGGAATATGCCTCTGAAACCTGATCATCTGAGATGAAGTCATTGACAGGTAAGTGCTGAATCAACCTGAATTGCCCTTTCTCTTTCTTTAGAACCACTCCACTAGGGGACACAGACAAGTTTTCTATAGGCCAGTCACCAAATGGGCCAGCCATCCTGCCCTCCTGAATCTCCATCCACAACTTGCAGTTCAACACTTGCCTGTGTGCTCTGACCCATTTGAGATTGTTAGCCCACCTACGCACACTTGGGCCTTCATATACTAATCTGAACCCATTTGAACCCTTCCTTCAATAGCCTGGCATACTTCATCTGACCATAATGTGCTAGCCAAAATTCCAGCCACTCCAAATTAATTGATGTACAAGCCCTAACAACCAGGCCCCTTGTGCACCCTGTCTTGCCCTGTAACCTGCAGACTGACCAGGTTGCTGAGCACCTGTGGGCCCCTGCTGTTTCTGCCTCCATCCTGAGTAGGAGCTTGGGTGTGCACCCACCCCATAGGAAAGATAAGGGCATGTCTGCTGGCACATTTTAAACATTTAGGCTGGATTTTGCAATAGTCCATAGTGCAGAGGCCTTTATTAAACTCCCAGCAGGCTCTTGTTCAACAACTCTGTCCTTTGCCTGTTGCCCCCAGCCCTCCCGAGGCTGAACACTGTTGAAAGGGCCAATACACTATGGTAACCCACTGGCAGTAAAAAAACGTTTTCCCTAACTTGGATGGCCCCATTGTATGTTGTCAAAGGTCAGAGTTGATCTCACCCCATAGCCTGTGAGCGCAAAACTTGTTGCCAAGTATAGCCCCATAATTAATTTTCTCCTTTCTAATAACGTCTGTTTACTTAAAAAAGCGCCACATACCTCTCTGGATATTTTTCGCAATATATACTGGAAAATTAGCTGTCCAGTTTTCTATGGTCAAGGGCACTTAAGACTGCTTGAATAATTAATATTTTTCCTCTTTGGCCATCAACTCTTTATGCAGCAGCTTCAGCATTTCAAGGTACTCTCCTTTCATATGCTTTCCATGGTAGTGAGCCTGTGGTGTGCCCCCAAAGCCTTGGACACCCCCCATGTAAGGTAGGTTTTGAATTTTCAATTCCCTGCTTTCTGGGCCATCTGACCTCCCTTCAGCTTGGCCCTCTTTGCGTCCCCGCAAACTCTCTTATCTGCCTTCTTGCTCGGTGGCCCTTTTGGCCCCTGTCTTTCCCTTTCCCTCCTGCATCATGCTCAGTGACTCTTTGCTTACTGTCCCCCTGCCCGCTCACTGAATCAACTTTCCCACCCTTGCCATGTTCCTCTTTGCCTACCCACTGTATTCTCTATGTATAATCCCCTCCTCAATCGGGTCTCCACAGTCTCTTGTGACTCCCTTGCATGCACACTAATTGGCACTGTTATGGCAGTGTTTGCACCAACCCTCCCATCCTTACCTGGCACAAAGGTCAGTGTCCATTCTGGAGCCACACCACCTCACCAGCTGTCCCCTTCTTTCCGGCACAACGTGTCCTCTGTATCACTGCACATCAGCACCTGAGCTCTGAAAAATACTTTATTTAGACAGGTTAATTTTTCCCCTCTTTCTTAACCTTCACCATGCTGCCACTACCTCATCTTCTGTGGCTGTGGCTCATCATCTTCCCACACTTCACCCTCTTCCAGACTGTCCTCACCTTAATAGAGCATAGTTTCCTTTAATACCTCTTACCCTCTGCAATTTGGGCATCCTTCACCACCCGCCACTGTGAAAGTGCGTCACACCTTACAAATGCACTGTGGTCCAAGCTGTGCTGAGGGGCAGTACCATGCCAACCCAACCTTTCTGCTGATGTAGGATTCCACATCCCATATTTCTTGGTGCTCGGGGTTGCACTTAATCCTACTGCTTGTTGCACCACTGAGGCCACACTGGACCTACTTGGGGCAGTGATCATGCTGTCAAATGCCGCCTTCTGGTTGGTCACATCAGGCCCTGCCTTCTCTTCCAGTCGGGGCAGCAGAGCCACCCTATGCTGTCCTGAGTCTGCCAAGTCTCTGAATGAGAACAGTTGTCATTTATTTATAAATACAATTCCAGATAATTAATGTAGGTAGGCCCCGATCTTGCTTGAACACAATGTGGGCCAGTGACTACATGTCCAGATGTCCGGCCTGAGGGACTCGTGGTTTGCTGCGCATGCTGTGTGTATGCTGTGTTCTGATTGGCCAAGTGTTCCTAACTGCATGTGGCATCTAACTTTATGGTGTTGTGGGAATGCATCCACCTATCTGGTCATGTACATTTTATTGGGGCCCATCTCTGTGGACCATTGTGGTGTTGCTGCGCCTATCTGTGGAATCTGATCTGAGTTTTCCTGTATGTGCGGTTGTTTGCCACCTGTGACTTGTCAGTCAGTAACAGCAGGCCTAGGTCTCAGAGCCTGTCTGACCACGTACGTAGGTTTAAAAGAGAGTTCACGACGGGGGATCTAATAATGTTGATGTTAACTAATTTGTGTATATAAATGCATCGCTTTGTGCATCGACATTGGTGACTCCAATATTAACATTTCCCCCTCTAGTTGAATTTTCAACTACAATATTAAATCCATGCATCATGATAGTCAGATTGTCAGGAGCTTGTTGTCCCTCTTGCCCAGCTACTTGTAGCCTACCCAGTTTGATCACTGCGTATTTTCTGCCAGAAACCCCCTCGTGCAGAAATCCATACAAAACAGTAACATGATGAAAATGGGCAACAATGACGTGCACAGACCGGTCAGTCACCGGAGGAGAACCAGTTTGTGGACCACTTCTGCTGAAGTGCATGTCCCTCTTCGTGCATTTCTTTCTGTAATCTGGGCAATACTTGAATGGTGAGCTTTAGAGTTCCATTGTCCATGTCATTGCTAGGTATGACAGTACAGCAAGATGCACTGATCTTTGCACATACCCCACCTTCCAATGCAGTCATCAAGTCCAACACATATCAATGTTGCATCACCATGAGGCAGATGGCTCACAGTTCTTCCTTCATTGCATTAAGGCCGAGCTCAGTACTGTTCATCATTTTGAGCATTTCCCACCAGGTTATTTGCAACCAGTGGGCATCCGCTTTTGTCTGCAAGGTGGTATGGACCCTACAGCTGACACTTGGGCATCAATGAGCAGTCTAAGTTCTTCTTGAATGTCCTTGTACTGAGCCTAGCCAAAATAATCAGCAGTTATTTTCTCTCAACAGTGTTGTTTTCTTCCTGAGCGGTTGTTGGTATAGTTCTGACAGATCTTCTCTGGGGATGATCAGGTTTGGGGTGTATATGGTGACAATGGAACAGAGGACATGCCACCTGGGGACAAGGTTGGTGTAAGCAAACTAGCCGCATTGTCAATGGGTGTCCATCAGTGTGGAGGTGCCCCATTGCATGTCGGGCATGTGCAGGATATGCCACAGTTTTCATTCTAGCCCAACAGAATTGTTCCTTTGCCTCTGAAACATAAAAAGTACATTGTGAGTTTCTGTACAATTAGGGGTTGCCCCTACCCTTCTATCCACATGTGCCTATATATCTCAGTGTCCCAGATCTCCTGACACGGGGTATCCACGCTGTTATTTAACCCTTCCCTACAAGACCCATTTCCCTATGTATCATTGAGATGGATTGCCCTCCACTGAAACTCCTTGCTGGGGTTCACTTGTTGTTAATGAAGGCAGATCCAGATACATTAAAGACCACCCTGGGACCACAGATGGAAGTGGGAGTGGAAATGTTTGTGCACTGGTTAGGTGGTTTAGCTACTTCCAAAAATCTATTTTCTGAAAAATCTCAGGGACAAATAGTATTCTCTCCCATAGCCCCCTTTCTGCACCTCTTGCCTAGCTCATTTTGGATATCGCTAGGCTCGGTAAGAAGGTACAGAGCTGTGGGGTTGGTCTTGTAGCGGGTCAGATTCACAACTACCCTATGGGGCTCTATCTCTTATTAGTTTGTATTTTGGACCTAATCCTACATAGGTAGAGATGGCAAAGGAATTCAGTTTTTTCAGGGGCTACCTCTTGGGATAAGTAAAGCCTATAAGTAAGCCGATCTCAGTGAACAGACTTAACATGACCTGGTTGATGTCTGGGAACCCATGGTGGTCATGAGCTGATCCTACATGTCGTGTTAAAGGGTGAGGTGTAGTGCCTGTGGAATGCTAGTGTTGGGCCCTGTGTAGTTATAGGTGACATGGGAGAGGTCCCTATGCAAGCGCTGTGATGATTTTTAATGAGACTACATTAGACAAGCCTGCTTTTTTGGAATGCATAGATGCGGTAGCACCCTAGTAAAGAGAGAATGTAAAAATGCATTAAAAAAAACTTGTGAAACATTGTAGGTCTAGTGATGTTTCTGGCAGAGATGTCCGTAATCTTCTGGAGATGGGAGTTTCTTGAGTGCAAATAGTTCAAAAAAGTCTTTGAAGTGAGATGTGGTTCGGGATCCCGTTGGGGATATTGATGTGGAAAGTTCATTGAGTGGTTTGTGGTTCTTGATCCGGTTGGATGTGAACGTTCTTGGACTTAGTTGGTGGTCCTTGTTCCTGTTGGGGTACTGGTATAGCTGCTGAGAAGGTGATGACCTGCTGTAGAGGTGATGCACTTAGCAGCTGGACTGCAGACCTGCTGAATGAGAGCCATGTTTGGTTGTTATAAAAGAAAAAACACAGCTATATTGAAACCCTCTAGGGTTTTGTGGTGGGGCACACCCTTCAGAACTGGTGCCATTTGCACACTTGGGGCCAAAGTGGCCACCCTGGGGCAGTTTTCCTTAGTTTGTGCTGGACCAACTTAGCAGTGTCTCTCTGGGCTTGCTCCTATTTTCCTAGTTCTGAATATGAAAGTGCAATATGTGTGCTTATATCTCTCACCAGAGATTGGTGTCTAGCCCTACTACGCTATCCAAACCGCTTTGTATGTCAGTGGGTAGCCCCTTTTTGAGGATTTTGTAAAAGAAGGCAACTTGAGGGCCTGTATCGGTCCATGGCTTTTCTGTCTCCTGTTCCCACCGTTCTCTCATCCTGTCTAGAAAGTCTGCTGTGGTCTCCCCGGCTTTCATGGTCTCTGCCATCAACCCTCCAATGTCTGTGCAGTCAGGGAACATTTTACGGATGGCTGTCCATATTTGGTGCCAGTACGAATTGAATGCGGCCCGTCATGCTTCGTGTTTGTCAGCGTGATTGATGGATGCAGACTCGGGTGAATACTGTATTAGTATGTGCACCGATAATGCTGCTCAGTAGATTTTTAACATTGCCTATTGCTAGGGTTAATCCTGCGGTGTTCTTCTTGAAGCATGAGATCCATTTCCTTGCCCTGTCCAACAACAGCAGCAGTTTGGCTCATAGCCCTTCCTTGTCCATCTGAGCCCAGTGCACATAGATAGTCCCTGATGTGACCTTCTTTAGTAGCAAGCATATTCACATTTTGGGCAGCTCCACTGGTTTTCCCTCGCCATAGCGTTCCCATCTCCTCAGACAATCCTGCATATAAATGCTTTATAGGGAATTCCATGATGGATTTGGGTAGGTTTTTTTTTGTTTTAGGGGACCGTTACTCTTTTTAGTTTTTATGCTTTTAGGAGATTTTAAGTTATATGCATTCTAACTTTTCTGTTTTTAAAGGATTTTTTAAAGTTTTTTTAAGTTTTATTCTGGTAACGGGGAAATGTGCAAACGGGCATCACCAGTTCTACTCTGATAGTGGGAAATATATACACAGGGATTACTACTTCTAATAGGCTCAGCATTATTCAGAGATGCATCATAAACAATTAACAACACAAACATCCATGCATATGAAGGATCACAACCTAGGAACAAGTGCAATTGGTAATTCAAATTAGCCTGAAATTTGGTGTAAAAATAGCGAGCCTTACTTTGACATCAAATAGCAATTTGTAAGAATACACAATGTCTCCACAGCACATTAAGGCATCAATAAAACATGATACTTAAGGCAAAACACAAGTACATGAATGTAACTGTACAGCACATCGAGTCATCAACAACCACATCACTCAAGACAAAGCGTAATCACATTAATTTACCTGCATCACAATATCAGAATTACACCATTCCAATTGTTAGATAGAAAAGTTGACAAGGCACAAAAAATAAAGGGGGACTGTCTGTCAGAGATACCTTAGCCTGATCCTAGCGCATTGTATCCTTTGACCAGGAGAAACTCTTCACAGTGCTCCAGACTAAGTGAGCCTGATAATCTTGTTGATAACAGCTCCAGGTCGAAGAAAACAACAATTGATATGGAGAAAGGAAGGACTTGTTGTGCCACGGCGTGCAGTGCGAGCCGAACATTCAGATCAGGGCACGGCGCACGGCACAGAGACTCGCGCGCCCCCAGTCTATCATGCAGCACACGAGGCCCCAAATTGGGCATGGGGCCTCGTTTCTTCATAGCGCGGCCCGCATTCGGGCATGTCTAACCCTACCCCACTCACCTGCTATTGTTGTTCTTTTTCTTTCTGTTGCCCTCATTTGTGCCTCCCTTTATGTTTTTCCTTCTTTCCCATCATTCCCCTCTCTTCCCAGCATGCTTTGGTTCCCTACTTTCTATGGCTCCTTGTCCATTACCTTCTATGTGTTTTTCCCTATCTAATATGGTGTCCTTGCACTTCCTGTTGGTCGCTTCCTGTTTTTGGGTATTTAAGGGCTGTGATTCTTTCACTCCTTGTGCTGCAACACTTTCTGTTTGGATGGTGTCTTCGCTCCTTCTTCCATGTGTCAGATACTGGTTCACGTCAGTTCCAGTGTTTTTCCTGTTCTTTTTTGATCTTGTATTTACTTATTGATTTTTGCTCCTGTTCCAGGACATTTCCTTTTTGGAGGTTTTTTTCCCCTATTTAGGTTTTTTTTCCTCTGGCACTATTTCTGAAGGACACGGCCTGCCCTTGGCGTTCCTATCACCTGCAGCACCGTGGCTACCAGAAAGAGTCACGCCTACCTGGGCCAAGGCCGAACATTCAGGAACAAGAACCTTGCCACTCGTTCAGCGGACTCCAGGTTAAAGCAGCGCGTAAGTCGTGACAGGACTAGCTTCAACAATCATTGGCCCCTCTTGGCCAAACAGAAGCTATGCCTAATCTCCTGGATCCCAATCGTTCTAGTTCCCTAATGTCCAAATTACACCCTAGGTCGCACCCAGGGGTCCTGCATACCATATGTGTCTCTCCCAGTGGTCTAAACGAAACACCTCTCACTTCTTTCAGATACTAGCAGTGTTAAATACTGTCTGTGTCATTCCCAGAGGTCCAAGCGATCAGCAGCCCAAAACTAAAAGAAATAATATAAATCTTCCTTGATAATCAACAAAAGATGACTTCAGAGTGCTATGCGGATATGTTTTTTTTCCTAGTTTGCCATACGACAAATGCTAGGACTAAGGCTCTGATGTAGTTGTAATGACGTAACATGGCTCCATGCCAGAACACTGGGCATGGAACCAGCTTGTTCTGAGGTTCTGTGATGCAGGGTTCTGGGGATGACAGTTGATATGCTGGCTGTTGGTTGAGGCTGTAATAAATACCTCCTACCACATATCTTCATCTGGTGTGGATTCACATTATTACACTGGCGACGAGGATGGGATAAAAAGGAACCCAGAGGAAGGGACAGCCTCAACAACAACAAAGAAGGAAGAGCTTGGATTATTTAAGAGAAAAACGGAGATAACTTACAGAGACGTGCTGGGAGAGGATCGAGCGTCTTGCAGCATGTTCTAGCTTAGAAAAGTGTGAAATTGCGGTTGTAGGGGCTTTGTGGAAAGCTGTTTGAACATTTACTAAGGATCAAAGTGGTCTCTGGATGCTTCACGACGTCAGAAGGTCAGTGAGCAATTGAAAAAGGACTGTAAGCTGTGGGAATTGTTGGCGGCCATCTTGAGTGTGGTGAAAGGAGAAAAACAAGCCTGATTGACTGAAGAAAATAGACTGGATGTTTGGTTGCGGCCATTTTGAGTGAGGAAAACGATCCGAGATTGCTCAAAGAGAAAGCAAGCCCAACTGCCTGAAGAAAACGGACTAAGAGGGTTATTCTAACTTTGGAGGAGTGTTAATCCGTCCCAAAAGTGACGGTAAAGTGACGGATATACCACCAGCCGTATTACGAGTTCCATAGGATATAATGGACTCGTAATACGGCTGGTGGTAAATCCGTCACTTTTCCGTCACTTTTGGGACGGATTAACACCTCCTCCAAAGTTAGAATAACCCCCTAAATGTTTCGTGGCGACCATCTTAGATGAGGAAAAAGGAATTTTTTTTTATTTGTAAAAAAATTTTTTTTACAGCGCAATTGTTGGAGGACATCGAAGAAGAACATCGACGGTCTATTGGAAGTTGAAACTTAGACAGAGACTGGATAAGGATCACTATATTGGTTTGTGGTCACGGGAATATACATTTCTTTGGAAACTTTATTGCACTTGTGGAATACAAGTATTGGGCGTTGTAAAATGAAGTAAACTGAAAAGGTCGTCTCTGCGGTGACAAACACACCTGAAGACCTGTGTTTGATATAGCGGCATCGTGCTGGGACATACGGTGACTGGGAAACCTTTTGGACTTTAAGTACTTTTAGCAACTAGTAGGGTTTGGAATATATTGTGGGGAAGAAGTGTTTTACACCTATTGTGAGTATGCAGAATGTTACGGCGCCGCCGTTTTTCTTGTCAGATCCAGGAGAACCGGTTATTAAGTGGAAGAAATGGAAAAAGATTTTTGAGAATTATGCCAGGGTGTGTGGTACGAATTTGAGTGGTGAAAGGAAGCAGGCACTTTTGTTACATTGTTTAGGAGTTGAAGGACAGGAGGTGTTGGAAAATCTACCTCCATTGTCGCAAGCTGATCAGAGGGGGTTGAATGAATATGAACTATGTGCAAGACAACTAGATTTACATTACTTGCCAAAGATTAGTACTATTATGGAAAGGTACCATTTTGGTTTGCGGGAGCAAGGGAAAGAGGAGAGTGTTGAAGAATATATTACGGCGTTACGGAAGTTGGCTTCAAGTTGTAAATTTGGGGTGTTGGTAGAAGAAAGGATTAGAGATCAGTTTGTGCTGAGGTGTTGCAGTGATTAAGTGAGGGAAGAACTCTGGCTAAAGGACGAGCCACCGTTGGATGAGGTTGTTAGTATTGCAAAAAGGGTAGAGCATATGTTAAAGTGTGTTGGAGAACTAAGTAAAGCACATAAAGAAGACAAGGTCAGTGTAAAAGCACAAGAAGTGGAGTGTCAAGTCATACAAAAAGATGAGAAGGAAAAAAAGTATGAGGGTGTCCGTGAGAAAGGTGTTGTAATTGAAAATAGTGCAGAAAAGACACAGGGGAATAGGAGGTTTGCAACACCTTTTCAAGGAAATTGCTACAGATGTGGAAGATTTGGACACATGGCTAATGCAAGTGAGTGTCCTGCTAATAGGATTACTTGTAATGTTTGCGGAAAAAGAGGACATTTTGGGAAAAATTGTAGGATGAGGAATAGGAGAGATTCTAGATCAGAAATAAAGGAAGTCAGTTTTCAAGTTAGTGAGAGTGAGGTGGAACATCCCTCTGAATGGGTTTTGGTGGGGGATGTTAGAGTCAAAATGAAATTTGATTCGTGCTCTCACATCACGTTTCTCTCAAAGGATCTTTTTATGAAGAATTTTCAAGGAAGGAAGAAACTGTTCAAACCTAATATTAAACCTACGGGTTATGGTGGGTTGCCAATTAAGTTATTAGGTTATTTTGATGACTGCATTGAGTACAATGGTAGGTTCACTGATGCTAGGATTTATGTTGCTGAGAGGGGTGATAATTTGTTGAGCTGGAGTCATCAAGCACGTTTGGGTGTCATTCTCAATCCTAATGCACATCCATCTGTTCAGGTACAATCTATTGAGGGTGACGAAAACAAGTTTGTGAGAGCTTTTGGTGAATTGTTCAGTGACACCTTGGGGTGTTTAAAGGGGTACAATCACCATATTAAGTTGAAACAGGGCGCAGTACCAGTTGTGGCAAAAGTTAGACGCATTCCCATTTGTGTCCAAGACGCTGTACAAAAAGAGATAGATAAATTGTTGTCCACTGGTGTTATACAGCCTGTAGAGGCAACGGAGTGGTTAGCTCCCATTGTTGTGGCACGTAAACCATATAATGAAATCCGTCTATGTGTGGATCTTCGTGCCTTAAATAAAGAAGTGGTGGTTGACAAGTTCCCACTTCCCAATATTGAGGAATTAGTATCATCGTTGGATGGTGCTTGTTATTTTACCACTCTGGATATGGCATCAGCATACCATCAGGTTCCGTTGAGTAAAGAGTGTCAAGAATTAACGGCTTTTATTACGCCAATGGGGGCCTTCAAGTTTTTGCGTATGCCGTTTGGGCTGGTTTCTGCGGCCTCAGTATTCCAGAGGATTATGGAAGATATTTTTAAAGGCATTTCAGGCGTAAAGTGCTACCAGGACGATGTATTAATATGTGGGAGAGACGTGAGAGAACATGATGAGAGGGTGCATGCTGTGCTTAAAAGGATGCTTGATGCTGGGTTATCTCTTAGGCGAAGCAAATGTAAATTTGGAGTCACTGAACTGGACTATTTGGGTCATCATATTTCACGGCAGGGGGTGAGTCCTAAAAAGGATTTGGTGGACACTATCGAAATGTTAAAAGAACCGTGTACAAAAGATGAGGTTTCTTCATTCTTAGGTATGGCAGAATTTTATAACAAATTTATACGAAATTTTGCAGATAAGACAGTAAATCTAAGGAAGTTGATGTGTAAGAATGCAGAGTTTGTTTGGACGGAAGAGTGTGGTACAGAATTTAAACAAGTAAAAAATGATCTCAGGAATGCACCAAACTTACAAGCTTTTGTACCTGGGAATCCCACTTTCATTGTTACTGATGCAAGTATAAAGGGGCTGGGTGCTCTTCTTTTTCAGATCAGGAAGGGCCAAGAGGTGCTAATAGCTTGTGCTTCAAGATGCTTGAAAGGGGCAGAGATAGGGTATTCTGTTATAGAGAAGGAAGCGTTGGCAATTTTCTGGGCCATAAACAAGTTCAGAAAATTTGTGTTGGGATCTTCTTTCGTAGTCAGGTCTGATCATAAACCCCTGAAAGACATTTTTGAGAAGAAGGGTTTGGACTCAATTTCCTCGAGGATCAGGAGATGGGTCATTTCCTTACAGGAGTATAACTTCATGTTTGAATACATTCCGGGAAAGACAAATGTAACGGCAGACTGTCTGTCGAGATTGGTGGAGGTGGTAGGGAATGATAAATCTCAGGATGAAAATGATCAATGTGATGCTGAGTGTGGCATAAGAGTTTGTGATGTTACGCTGGGGGCTGTAAAGGAAGATGAATGGAGGGATGAGTTGCAAAAAGATAGTGAATTGTGTTCTGTGATGTCTCTTTTGGAACAGCATAAGTCTCGAAGTCTGGTTAAACCTTGGTCGTTAGTTGCAAATGAGTTAGCCGTTGTTGATGGTATTCTAATGAGGGGCACAAGAATGATTCCCCCATTGAGTTTGAGAGAAGTCATCGTGAACATGGCTCATGAAGGGCATATGGGCATTTCTAAAACCAAAGAGCGCATCCGTCAGGATTTCTGGTGGCCTGGATTAAATTTGATGGTGGAACGTACTGTTAGGGAGTGTACACCTTGTCAAGCTAGTGATAAGGTGCTCAAACCAAGATGTTCACCTATGGTTTGTAGAAGTTTACCAAAAAGTCCATGGGATGAATTAGCTATCGATATTGTGGGGCCTTTGCATGGAGAACATCAGACTCCTTACCTGTTGGTGTTGCTGGATTTGTATTCACGATGGGTGGAGGTGAGTTTGGTGAGAGAGATCACTTCTCAATCTGTGATCAGTTTTTTAGAATCTGTGTTCAAACGCAAGAGTTTTCCTAACTCTATTCTTTCTGACAATGGTCCGCAGTTCTGTTCTGCTCAGATGGAGGAGTATTTTGTAAAATGTGGAATTGTACATAAAAAAAATGCGTTATATCATCCAGAGGCGAATGGTGCTTTGGAGAGATTTAACAGGACTTTAAAAGAGAGTATACAATTAGCAAAGGTAAACTGTTTAGATTGGAGAAAAGAACTGCAGGGTCGTATAACAGCTTACAGGTACACTCCTCATGCATCAACGGGGAAGACTCCTTTTGAACTGCTCAGGGGAAGGTCTCCAAATACTTGTTTGTGTCCTGGCTGGATGGTTGCTGGGAAGGGTTTGAAAAACAATGGTATTGGGGAATGGAGAGACAAAGAAGTGTCTCTGCAAAGCAAAAGGAAGATTTATGTTGATAAAAGGAATAATGCGAAAGTTACAAATTTTGAGGTTGGAGATAAAGTAAAGGTCAAAGCTCCTGTTGGGTGTCAAAATTGGTCAAAATATACCTCTCCAAAAACTATCATTAAGCTGTTTAAAAATGCTGTCAAGACGGATGATGGTCGCATCTGGAATCATAGTCGTGTAGCACATTTTGGGGTGTGTGGTGTGGCCGACAGGAGAGATGATACTTCTTATCATTTTCCCTCTGACATTGATTTAAAGTCTGATCATACTCGTAGGAGTGTCAGAACACGCAGGTTTCCTTTACATTTGCGTGATGTTGTGTAGTTCTTTCTACCCTCTTTTTCTTTCTGTTCAAATGTGTTTTTGTTCTCATGTTACTTCTGTTCTAATGTAAAGAGGAAGAAGTGTAATGATGTAACATGGCTCCATGCCAGAACACTGGGCATGGAACCAGCTTGTTCTGAGGTTCTGTGATGCAGGGTTCTGGGGATGACAGTTGATATGCTGGCTGTTGGTTGAGGCTGTAATAAATACCTCCTACCACATATCTTCATCTGGTGTGGATTCACATTATTACAGTAGTCTCTCACCCTTTTGACAGCAGCTTCAGGACGGACCTCTGCCTTGCAGATTCAGCAGCACTTTCAGTCAATTGTGGCGTCTGCTCACCTTCCTTGATGTGCAAATGTGAATCCGTCCGGGCGGGTTCCCCTTCCTTCGCTTGCAGTCGGGTCCAAGGAACCAATCACCTCCTATCTGGCTCACCAAAATGTTGCTCGAATGTGGATTTACCTTAAAAAACAAAAGACAATAGGCGTCTGGCACAGCAGGAGCAGTTTAATTAAACATTGTAGCCAGGAGAGCAGTTACAGAACTGAGGTCTGAGAACTGTCTCTTGATGTACATTCATTTGCAGTAGGTTTTCATACATTTCTCTGATTACCATGAAGTAATAAAAAACATTCCTTTCTTGGTAAAGAATGCAAACAGTTGTCATAGAGTCATAATTAGAGTTCCAGATAATTAATGCAGATGGGCCCAAACTTGCATGGACAAAAGGTGGGTCAGTGAGTACGTGTCCAGATGTCCTGTCTGACGGATGCAAGGTTGCTGTGTTTGCTGTGTTCTGATTGGCTAAGAGTTTCTAACTTCATGTGGCACCTTTTGGGACCAATCTCCAGGGACCATTGTGGTGTCGCTGCGCCTACCTGTGGGATCTGATCTGAGTTTTCCTGTTTGTGCTGTTGTCTACCAGCTAAGTGTTATCCAAACTGTGACCTGCCAGTCAGTTACCTCAGGCCTAGGTCTCTGAGCCTGCCTGACCACATACCTGCGTGCCAGAGTTGATGGAGAGTTCATGACAGGGAAATCTAATAATGGTGATGCAACTTTGTTCACGTATATGAATGTATCACTGTGTGTATCAACATTGATTACACC
The DNA here is from genome assembly GCF_031143425.1 of Pleurodeles waltl. Classification (NCBI taxonomy): domain Eukaryota; kingdom Metazoa; phylum Chordata; class Amphibia; order Caudata; family Salamandridae; genus Pleurodeles; species Pleurodeles waltl. The sequence continues at coordinate 1,412,889,039 of NC_090444.1, read as the reverse complement.
TATATTAACAGATGAAAACATAATGAGGTGTAAGAGGACTCCCTAACTGTGCCCGCCTATGTTCCCCTGCATTGCTTCTTGAATCAGGGTTAACAGATGGTTCTTATTCAATCACAAACCGTTGTCTTTACAGATTGTTTGTTTTTAGGCCCGCACCCTGGATAACTCTCTTTGAGATTTATCCTGGGCATTTGTGTCAATCCACTAAAATGCCATTGGTAGCTGAAGTGATATCTTACATCCTGTGATCTTAATGTCATCACAGGAAGTGATAATATGACTTTTGACCAAAACTCTTCCCAGGAAGTGATGTCACATGACCTTAACCCTGATAACATCACATTACTTTGATAATAATTGCTTGCTTAACATAACAAAACAGCTCAGACAAATGTCTATTTTAGATATTATCTATTTTAAGGTGCAACATATTATGTCAAGGGAAAATTTATTTGATTTGTAGGAAGCAAGCAAAGTGAGTTAGTCTAACATCTTCTAAGTAGGAGAAGGTGGTGTAAGGGTTTCTCCCTCCTAGAAACGTTAAGAAAAGAAATGATTCTATTAGTACATTCTGAAGCCCAGTTTTCACTTAAATATGCTGAAAAAGACATAGGCTATGAAATGGCATTCATTGAATATTTTAATACTTTCATGGTGTGCAAGGTTTATGAAACCTGGTGCCCCCGTGAGTATATCCATTTTGTTTTTAAAATGCCTTATGGGTACCCCATGTGTCAAAAATTACCTTTATGGCTAGGGACAGATTTTTACCCAAACATTATACACACTACGTCAGTGTCAAAAACTTGCTAATACTGCTGTCTGTACAACGGCTGCCCTTATGTCAAAAGTTGTGCATAGTATGTCAGGGACAGCATTTTGTCATGTTTGCTCCCCTGACAGATGCCACAGTTGACCTCCCTTATGCCAAGAACTGCCTCCACTGTGATAGTGCCAGCATTTTGTTTTTTGTGGGCCACCAGGTAGAGCCCCAGGGTGAGCCATTAGTGCTGAGTATCAGAACGTCCATTTTGTCAGCATTGAGTCTGACGCAGGTATCTCTCATCCAGTTGGCCACATTAGTCATGCACATTTTGAAGTTACTTTTGGTGGTGTTTGTGTCTTCTGAGAGGAACAGGATGAGTTGGGTGTCGTGAGCATTAGGGATGATGTTGAGTCTGTGGTTCTGAATGATGTTTGCTAGAGTAGTCATGTACACATTGAAGAGAGTGGGACTGAGTTAAGAGCCTTGTAGGACTCCACAGATGTGGTTCTGAGGTGAACTGCGGGAGCTTGACCTGTTGCGTTCTTGTGGTCAGGAAGGGGGCTAGCCACTTTGGATTCTGGTTTCGTGGAGTATGAGATGAGTGTGATGGAAAGATCCAGGAGGATGAGTGCAGCAATATGGCCTTGATCTAGTGTGGTCAAATTGTGTCTGCCTCTGAAATGAGAGCAGAATTGGTGCTGTGGTTGCTGCAGAAGTCTGTGTGCGAGTTGTTCAGGAGTTTGTAGTGTTCATGGTAGTCGCAGAGCTGACAGTTGATTGCCTTTCTCAGACTTTGGCTGGGAAGGGGATCAGGGAGATGGGTTGGTAGTTACTGAGAATTTTAGGGTCTGAGGATGGCTTCTTGAAGAGTGGGGTGACTTCCACATGTTTCCAGGTGTCCAGGAAAATGGCTTTAGAGATAGAGGTGCTGATGATGGTTTTGAGTGCCATGCTTACTGTGGGTCTCCCTAGGTTGAAGACGCATTGTGGGGTATAGGTCTATTGGGACCCCTGAGTGGATGAATGCCATTATGGCCGCTATGTCTTTATTGGTCAGCTGGGCCCACTCTGTGAGAGTGATGACCATAGTGGTGTAGATTGGAGGTGAGAGAGGGAGGGTAGGGTGTGGTTGAGGGTTGAAGTTCCTGTAGATATTTTGTTGTGGAAGATGTGAGATAGTTGGTTGCAGAGTTGGGGTGATGGAGTTGGAGGTGGCTGCCAAATGGGTGAATTCCTTCACGGTGGAGAATAGTTCTTTGTATTTGTTGTTACTGGCTTTAACCCCCTGGGTCAGAGATTTTTTTTGTTCTCTGTCAGTGTGTGGTGGTAAGTCCTCGGTCGGGTCTTGAAGGCATTCTTAGAGGGGGCCTCATGTGAGGTTTTCCATTTTCTTTCTGTTTACATTGCCTCTTGGACTGTCTGAGGCTGTCAGTGTACCAGCTTGCTTGTTTGTTTGTCCTCTTTTGGTTGGTGTTTTTGAGGAGTGTGAGGATGTTGGTGCTGGTGGAGATCCATTTTTTTAAAGAGTCTATGTTGCTGTTGGTGTCGTCGGAGAAGGTTGGAGCGGGAGCTGGAGCTGGAGGGTATTGAGCCAAGCAACTTTGGTCACATTCCTCCAGCTTTGACTAGGGGTGCATAACCCTGAATTGGAGATGGTAGGAGCTTTTTCTGTCCCTGAAGCTCGGATCAGGAGAACAGTCAACTAGCTGTTGGAGTCACTCTGGTAGTCCAGGGATCAGCAGTAGAAGAGGGCCCAAGCAGCAGGTCAGAAGTCTGAGGGCTCAAGGAATGCGGTATACAGCTGAGTGGTCCTCCCTGGTGAAGCAAAGGAGTGTTCTGAAGCACACAGCAAGCCACAACTTTAGGCAGTCCTCTGAAAGTCCTTCCGCAGGTCCAGAATGTGGGCTGCAGAGTAATCCGAGGCAATTTGTATACCTGGTGCCTCTTTGAAATACCAGATGTTTCTAGAAAATTCCCTTTGAAATGCTTGAGGTTTCCTGACTCCCCTGCCCGGCTTCAAGTTAGCTGCATGGACAAAGCAGGAGTGACACATCATTTGTGTGAAGGCAGAGGGCAGTCTATTCAGTTGCAAGTGGTGCTGTGCCCATTTGCCCCCCTTTCCTGCTAGTTGATGTCCCATAGTAGCACACCTAATCATTCTATTGTGTGGCTATTTCGGAGGATTAAATTAAGCCCACCTGTTAGCAACATCCAGTCATGTAACCCAGGAACAGGCTGCAGGCACCAAACAGGGCAGGAAAATGCCAACTTTCTAAAATTTACATTTTTAAACTTGTAACTTAAAACCTGATTTTACCATTAAAGAGGATTGTTAATTAATTAATTAATTTGTCAGTTACCAAACACAAAATATTCACCTGTTCCTAATCAAAAAATCCCACTACTTAAATGTAATAAGGCATCCAAATATTATCCTGTGGGAGATGTAGGTTACACAGTAGTGAAAAACAAATTTTTGAGTTTTTCACCGGAAGGACAAGTAAAATGTATGAGTACTTGTCCAACTCTGCCCTGTGGGCTAGCTCGGGCTTACCTTAGGGTGACATATATGCAATAAAAGCTGCATTTAAGGCTTTGGCAATCAATAGTTTAAAACTGCATTCCGGCTACAGTGGCGAACGTGGGACTTGTTTTAAGGTGCTATTTAAGTGGGTGGCACAATAAGTGCTGCAGGCTAAGCAGCAGCACTTAATTTACAGGCCCCAGGGTACATAGTGTACCACTTTAGTAGACACTTAAAAGTAAATTAAATATGTCAATCAGTCATAAGCCAATCTTACCATGTTATAGGGAGAGAGCACAAGCACCTCAGCATTGGTTAGCAGTGGTAAAACGCACAGAGTCCTAGAGCCAACAAAAATAAATCCTGCAATATGGGAGGAGTGAAGGCAAAGCGTTTGGGGGAAGACCACCCTAAGGTGGACAGGTACAACAGTAATGTATCTTTGAAATGTAAAAACAGAACACTTACTATAAGTCAAAAGTAGTGAACGGAAGGCAGAAATTTTCGTACTTCTGTTTTTAGACCCTGCCTGTCCTCAAAATGCCCACTATTCAAGGATTGACTGCATGCCTACAGTCCCCAATCTTGTTCTGTCTCCTTCAGTGGGGACCTGGTTTGCCTGCTCTTTGAAGTAGTAGTGTTTCCATCACTTTATTCAGACCCTCCTGATCTGAGTGCATTTGATGTGGCATTTAGTTTGCCTTTTTAGAGGTCGGCAGACAGGTGTCCTTTCTGTCGGGTCCCTACTTGTATGTTGTTGCTGAGACTGCCATCTGGAGCGTGTTTGTTAGAAATGGGGTTTTTGGTTGGCAGTCAGGTTACCCCCTGTCCAAGCAAAAGCCCTCACTCTAGTCAGGGTAAGTCACACACAATCCAAGATTATCCTGTGCCCACCCTCTGGTAGCTTGGCACGAGCAGTCTGGCTTAACTTAGAAGGCAATGTGTAAAGTATTTGTGCAATAAATCATACAATACCACCATATAGCACCACAAAAATACACCACAGTGTTTAGAAAAATATAGAATATTTATCAGGATAATTGTAGGTCAAAAGAATAAAGTTGCAATGGGAAATTGTAGAGCTATCACTGAAAAGTGATATAAAGGGGGTCATTCTGACCCCGGCCGGCGGCGGAAGCCGCCGGCCTGGCTGCAACCGGCAGAATACCGCTGCGCGGTCAAAAGACCGCCGCGGGTATTCTGAGTTTCCCGCTGGGCGGGCGGGCGACCGCCAGAAGGCCGCCCGCCCGCCCAGCGGGAAACCCCCTTCCATGAGGATGCCGGCTCCAAATGGGGCCGGCGGAGTGGAAGGGGTGCGACGGGTGCAGTTGCACCCGTCGCGATTTTCAGTGTCTGCCACGCAGACACTGAAAATCTATGTGGGGCCCTGTTAGGGGGCCCCACGACACCCGTTCCCGCCAGCCAGGTTCACCGCCAGAACCAGGCTGGAGGGAAGGGGGTCGGAATCCCCATGGCGGCGCTGCAAGCAGCGCCGCCATGGAGGATTCCTTTGGGCAGGGGTAAACCGGCGGGAAACCGCCGGTTGCCCTTTTCTGACTGCGGCTTTACTGCCGCGGTCAGAATTGCCCATGTAGCACTGCCAGCCTGTTGGCGGTGCTACCCCCGGCCTCCACCCTGGCGGTCATAGACCGCCAGGGTCAGAATGAGGCCCAAAGTGTCTTAAGTCTTTAGAATATAAACAAAGTCTCTTTCAAGCACAAGTACCTGGTTTGGAGTGGAAAAATCTCCTCAGAGGGCCACAAAGGAAGAGGTGCGTGGAAAAAGGGTGTGTGCGTCGATTTCTCCCCAGCACACACGGACTTGCGTCGTTATTTTCCACACGGGAAAGTCGTGCGTCGTTTTCCGGCGCGCGGACAGTCTCTTTCTGTGGATCGCGGGGATTACCAGAGGTCCCGGTCTGTGCGTGGATTTTCCTGCTTGTTTTCCGGCTGCGCATCGTTCGGCGGGGCTGCGCGTCAAAATTACGATCTCACGGCGGGCTTCGCGTCGATTTCTCCTCTAGAGGTCGGGCGGCGTTGTCCTTGCGAAGCCGTGCGTCGGATTTCCGGTCGTCCCAAGAGCGTCGCGTCGATCAGTTTCGGTGTGCGGCGTTTGTCTCGCTGCGGAACAAGCTGTGCGTCAAACTTTTCGGCACACGGAGCGTCCAAGTGAAAAAGTGAAGTCTTTTTGGTCCTGGGATTTCAGGGAACAGGAGGCAAGCTCTATCCAAGCCCTTGGAGAGCACTTTCACAGCCAGACAAGAGTTCAGCAAGGCAGCAGGCCAACAGCAAGGCAGCAGTCCTTTGTAGAAAGCAGACAGGTGAGTCCTTTGAGCAGCCAGGCAGTTCTTCTTGGTAGGATGTAGTTTCTGGTTCAGGTTTCTTCTCCAGTAAGTGTCTGATGAGGTAGGGCAGAGGCCCTGTTTTATACCCAAATGTGCCTTTGAAGTGGGGGAGACTTCAAAGAGTGGCTAAGAAGTGCACCAGGTCCCCTTTCAGTTCAATCCTGTCTGCCAGGGTCCCAGTAGGGGGTGTGGCAGTCCTTTGTGTGAGAGCAGGCCCTCCACCCTCCCAGCCCAGGAAGACCCATTCAAAATGCAGATGTATGCAAGTGAGGCTGAGTACCCTGTGTTTGGGGTGTGTCTGAGTGGATGCACAAGGAGCTGTCAACTAAGCCCAGCCAGACGTGGATTGTAAGGCTCAGAAAGATTTAAGTGCAAAGAAATGCTCACTTTCTAAAAGTGGCATTTCTAGAATAGTAATATTAAATCCAACTTCACCTGTCAGCAGGATTTTATATTACCATTCTGGCCATACTAAATATGACCTTCCTACTCCTTTCAGATCAGCAGCTACCACTTCAATACTGTATGAGGGCAGCCCCAATGTTAACCTATGAAGGGAGCAGGCCTCACAGTAGTGCAAAAACGAATTTAGGAGGTTTACACTACCAGGACAGGTAAACTACACAGGTACATGTCCTGCCTTTCACCCACACAGCACCCTGCTCTAGGGGTTACCTAGGGCACACATTAGAGGTGACCTATATGTGGAGAAAGGGGAGGTTTAGGCTTGGCAAGTACTTTTAAATGCCAAGTCGAGGTGACAGTGAAACTGCACACACAGGCCTTGCAATGGCAGGCCTCAGACAAGGAAAAGGGGCTACTTAAGTGGGTGGCACAACCAGTGCTGCAGGCCCACTAGTAGCATTTAATCTACCAGCCCTATGCACAGGGAGTGCACCTTACTAGGGACTTATAAGTAAATTAATAGTCCAATCAGGTATGATTCCAGGTTACCATGTTTTAAGGGAGAGAGCATATGCACTTTAGCACTGGTTAGCAGTGGTAAAGTGCGCAGAGTCTAAAAACAAGCAAAAACAGTGTCCAAAAAGTGGAGGGAGGCAGGCAAAAAGTTAGGGGTGACTACCCTAAGGCTGTCAGGTCTAACAGTGTTCATGTCCTTCGTTGCTACATTCATATAGTACAGATAATTTGCCTGCTCATCTGGTTAAAAAATCCTGTTGTCTTTCCATCCACTGTAGTAATCATGACTGCCAGTGTCAGTGGTCTTTATTTAATGCTTCTGCTTTTTAGACTAAGACAAGGTCCTTTTTTGAGTTTTAGTGACCGTTTTCAGGTGGTCAATTACCAAGTTTACAGTTGAAGTTGAAACCTCTAGTTTTAACACATGGTGAGGACAGGGGTCCATTGGAGACCCATATGTGGTTTTCAGGATGGCCGTTCCGGAGTCCCCAAGAGGAATAGGCTTAAATACGTAGAATAGTATCGTTCAGCTTCCTCCAATTACTGCAATCAGAATCTGAGGTGTCAGCCTCTTCTGATTATCAAATGAGGTATAGATGTCAACCACCCTCTTAGAAAAATAATTAGAAACGCTGTTACACAAATTCTGGGAAAAGGAAATTTTATGTTGGCTGGGCGCGGGGGATAAAAAAGACTGACCAATCTTGAATATATCCTTTACTTTACTGTTAGATTTATCAATCAATTTATCAATCTGGCCAGCCAAAGCCTGAGGCTGGGTATGTTTGATCTTTTTATGGTAACATTTTAGTGGTGCTTTATAAGCTATCTTCATCATAAAACTTCCTCTACAATTGTTTATAAGCTGTGTTCCCTTCTTGAAGCAAAGGAGTGAACCAGAACACGAGGGATGTTGTCTTTTTGTTGAACCTTTTTTCAAAAGGGATAACTTGTCAATGGCCTGTAAAAGACGAGGTCTGAAAGAAGAAAACACCCGCTTCTAAATTCCCCCTGCGATGTAACCCAGCTGGATCTTGAGCCTAAACTAGATTGTTCTCAGTATTGTTGTTCCAAGGAAATGTTAGTATAATTGAGAAGAGGATGTTCTGGAAGATTTCAGTTAACACCATTGACAAAAGGTCCCAGAGAATGGTCAGATCGGGTTATAGTAAAAGGCTTATCAACGGCTAAGTCTGAACAGTTAGAAAAAATGGATCTAAAGTATGACCTCCTTTGTGAGTAAGGCCAATCACTTTTTGATGAAGATTGAGCTCCTCCTTTGCTTCCTGTAGTGTGAGTGCAGCCCTACATGTTGGATTATCAACATGCACATAAAAGTCACCTAAAATCGTGAAATTAGAAAAGTGTAGCAGAAAAGGAGTAGCCGCATTAGCTAGCAAATACCCAAACTTTATTCCATAACCGGCAGGACGATATTTTAAAGCTCCCGAAAACCATGCGCTAAGGGGCAGCTTATTAGAAAATAGAAGCCCCTCCACTTAATCCAACGCCTCAAGTATCAGTGTGGCAAAGATGACTGACAAATAATAGAGATTCTTCCACCCTTTTGAGTGTACTGATTGAGATGAAAAATGCTTGAGCAATATTCAGACCAGAAGATTCACCCAACCAAGTTTCATTGAGAAATAGTATGTGGGAGATCATTTTCTGTTTGTCTTTGAATATAGCATCCTACCAAAGTTCAACAACATAATCCTACCTGGCCCTCGATTTTAAAAAAATGGGCACCCTCGATGTAGACAAAGAGTGATAGAAATGCACAGCGATAGTGTGGGCCAAATAGTTCAGTATATACTGTACGGCAAAGATGCATATGTGGAAGGCAGGTGAAGTGCTGTGCACTTAGTGAGTGGAGGAGAAGTGCTATATAGACAATGAATAGAGGGGAAATCAGTGGGTTGTTAGACACTACATATCCCTAGTGGGCCAAACTACAACACAAGATTATGTTTATGACTCAATTCACAAAGACAATATTAAAGCTGTACATGCAGATTTACACCTATGTGCAAGTATAGGTCTAATACTTGCGAGGATTCATAAACTGTTTCAGGAATTTTCATGGATAGCTGGCCCAGGCTCAGGTTCTATGTGAGTCCTTGTGTAAGTTGTGTGACATTCCTACTGTTATGCTGTTCCTCCTGTGCAGAGTTCTGTACATTGGTGAACTCCACACAAACGGAATAGGATCTCCGTGGTGAATATATTTTTCCCCATGGAGAAACCCCTCCCCCCTTCGCTCTCACTAAATCTGGAGCCTCTCCAGAAAGGCATTTACACCAATCCTCCAGCTTTTTCCTCCTTGGAAAGTGGAACAAGAGATGTTTGTGAGTGCTCACAAATGTACTGTTTGTTGGTGTTTACAAACTTTAAAGCCTAACAACGCCTTGAAACATCAATTTTTCCATCTCTTGAGTGGGCTTTTGGGTGTAAAAAAGGTACGTTTTGTCATAAACATATGTTTACTCCTGAATTTACCTTTGTGAATAAGGCTCTCAGTGTTTTTAAGCTTCCTAAATACAGTACAACTATAGTAGTACTGGCCAAATAAATGCCCTGCCTGAAGTCTAATGATCTTTCTGGGTGTGTTAGAGCAATGGGAGACAAATACATCATGAGTTGAGTAGATAGAAGGCGATAGCTACCAGCAGCATGGCTGTAGTAGTGGGGATACTGTTGATGTGGCAGTAATGATGGTAGTGGTGATGGTGGTAGTGGTGGTGCTGGTGGTGTAAGTGGTAGTAGTAGTGCTGCTGGTGACAGTGCTGGTGATGGTAGTAATTTTTTTAGAGGTGGTAGCAGTGGTGATGGTTCTGAAATGTTACCATCACCCTGGTTTTAGCATTTAGGCAATAATTCTGTGTATCTCTGCTCCGCCCACAAAGCCCTCACCAAGGTCCCCTGCATCCAGAAAACCACAGCCGGAGGAAGATCCTTCTCCCACATAGCCGCCAAGACTTGGAACACCCTCCCCATCCACCCCAGGCAATCTCCCACCCTGTCTCAGTTCAGGAAGGACCTCAAGACCTGAATCTTAGACTGATCCTTCCGCCCTCCTACTTCCTTCCCCCAGCACCTTCAGACCCTCACGGGTGATTAGCCGTGCTATACAAATCCCATGATTGATTGATTGTGTATGAAAAAAGCAGACTACGCTTATATTACCAAAGGAATCACATTAAAAACATTATGGTTATTAGCATCCATGGTACTAACATGGCCTAAAAGAAAGTGCCTCCGCAAGTTAACTAACACCACAACAATCCTAGATCACACATGGTGCACAGAATGAGGTCAATACAGAGGGGAACTACTCCTTACAGAAGCAATACTTCACAGCACTGTGAACATAATACAGTAAGGAAACATATAGTTCATTTACATAGTACTCTGAACAGTTAAACAACAGTATCACAAGAGATCAGGCAAAGATTATACACAGAGAGGAATCAGAGGGAACAACATGTCAGCAACGTTACAACCATGGCTTACACATAAATGTAACTTCGCAACTACCCATCTAATATTGTATCCAAGATCACACATGGAGTGTGGAATGAGCCTCCGGACAGACAGCCACGTCTTGAAAACAATTAGGGGAAAGTCATTTTAAAGTGGTTAGTAATGTTTTTACCTGGTGTATTTTTTGGTTGTACTCCAACTTGCCTCCTAATTTGGCGAAGAACGTGTGAGAGTATGGCATTCGTCATTATCATCGCGTGTTGCAGTGCTCACTGGGGCGAGGCCTGCTTGGCACTAAGCTTGAGGTTTCCTATACTAAAACTGAAGTGTCTATCTTGACGAGATTGCTATGTAGGCTAGAAAAATGATCACTAACCTCACAAAGTTTGCAGGGAAAATACAGAGATAATTTCGAAGCTTTTATCAATACAGTGCAAAGTATGTATTTTACGACAGAGTTAAAGCACTGATTTCAAACCATGTTTTCATTAAAATTTGAGGAACAAAACGTGCACTGCGCCGTATTGCATGTATAGCTATCAGGCTGCCCAGAGCTGTATGAGATTACCCCTGATAACGACCAATTTGATTCAAATACCTTCTAATATTGGTCGTATGGGGAATGTTAAAGGATGCCCAAAGAGATAGACTAGTACACCGCCTATAGAGAATAAATGGACAGTGGCTTACACGTGTTATTTGAGTCTGGTGTCATCTGATATTTGAGGAATGTTTAACCTCCACTTCTGGATGTAGGGCATCACAGTTCCACTTTAGGTGCTGCTACATTCTTAACAAAGGCGAGCAGAGGAATTGTATTTTAGAGAACCTCATTTATTATTATTTTTTCACCATGAAATAAGAAATGCTTAATGCAAATGCAAGATAGTTTTATTTCTGTGTTGATCCTACAATTTATTGTCTCCTAATTATTGCGTTCCAGTAGTTTATTCCCTTTAAACTGAAAGCTAAACTAAACTGTATCCATTTTGCTCTAGTAAAAACTTCTATGACCTCGCTTATTTCCTGTTGAGGTTGATATGTTGCGGCATAAAAGAACTAAACTCCTATCTACAAAATCAAAATGAATCAAGCATTAACGATATCAATAGACCTGGCTCTAAAAATTATATGTATATAACATGGGAATTGATGTGTTTGCGTGGAAAAGAACTATAGAATAATATTACTGTAAGTGCTCGGAACAACTTACTCGGCCTATGCCCGGGCCGTGCTACTCTCGATACGCCCAGGCATCCCCTTCCACGTCCTAAATACAGTTATTGATCACAATAGCAGATACGTGTTTGTTGAGGGTCATTTAGAGGCTCCTAGGATGCATTTACGCCCCTAAATCGGAGCAGACAGCATGTCTTATCAGGGGTGCTAGCCCAATGGGTGGGTATACCGTGGATACGGAGCGGCGACTATAATAATGTCCTTGACTTTTTACTTGACCGTTCCCATCCCGCACTTCTTCACACCCCAGCTCTCCACTACTCCCATAAATTCTCAAGTTGGGCCCAACAGTGGATCGTGCTGGATTCATGGAGAAACTACAACTCACAATTATGCCTATACTCTCATTACTCGGTTCTTCGTGACCTTTATGTCCGCTTGGACTATTTTATGTGCTCCCAATACCTCATTCCTTGACTTCTCCACTCAGACTACCTGGGTAGGGTACTATCAGATCACGCCGCACATATAAAAGATATTGACTGGGGTGCTTCTCACCTGGAAGTTATCCAAAGTTAGCCACAGACACCCTAGATGACACAGTGTTCTGTGACTCCCATCTCACCCACATAACCCAGTACTTCGAGGCAAACCATGACACGGCCTCTACTCGAGCCGCCGAGTGGGATGCCTATGAAGTGGTCACAAGGGGCTTCTGCATCCAAAATATAGCCGATGTTCATAGGGAGCTGTCCAGGGCTCTTCGAGATGCTGATGAGGTGGTGACTGCACTCAATAACCGCCCTCTTGCGGTTGATACAGCATGTTGTGCCCTTGCAAATGCCAAGAGGCAACAGGCCACCATAGTGGAGCACCTCCACTGTTCTAACTTTACTGAATACACAGCCTGATTACATGCCTCAGGAGACAAACACAGTCACCTACTAGCATGGCAGGCCCTATAGGAGATGCACGCTAACCCAATCACGGAAATTGCCCTGGACATGGGCCCAATTCGAGGTCCCAGACTGCCCTACTACAAGGGTTTGGCTCATGCAATACAGAAAACCTCCCTCCCCACCTTCAGGCACATTTAGACGCTTTCTCACCCCCTTAACCTACCATCCATTGATGCGCTTGAGTGAGAGGAGCTCAACGAATTCATCACTATAACGGAGGGAAAGAAGACAATACATGACCTAGTCCGAAATAAGACCCCAGGGTTAGACAGGCTCCTAATCAAATATTATGATCGATTTTTGGTTAGCCTTGCCCCTCTCTTAGTCGAGATATGTAACAAAGACCTCACCACGGGATCTCTCCCGGCCTCTCTCTAAGACTCTTTTCTGGTATCCTTACTGAAACTTGATAGGGTTCTTACTCACCTATCCTCCTATCGCCCAGGGGCCATCTTGGGTGCTGACTATAAAATACTAAGCAAACTTCCTGGTGGACCAGTACTTGAGGATACTCCCAGCTCTCATTCATCCTGATCAAAATGGATTCGTACAAGGTTGCAGCACGTCAAATAATACCAGATGACTCTTTCATGTGATGGACCAAGCATCATTACAGTATCTATAAGCAGCATGCCTCATACTCAACTTGGAAAAGGCCTTTGATTCTTTATCCTGGGAGTACATCTTTGCAGTCCTACAGAGAGCGGGTCTAGGCCAACACCTGCTGGCTTATGCTAAACTGGTCTACACAAAACCGTCCTCCAGGGCATGCATTGTGCATTTGATCTCACCCCCCTTTCCAATAGGTTGTGGTACATGCCAGGGGTGCCCTCTCTCCCCCATCCTATTTTCAATCACCATGGAACAATTGGCCCATTGCCTTAGAGCAGAAGGCCTATGTTGGGGGATACCTCTGGACAATACACATAGCATGTTGCTCTATGCAGATGATTTGCTTTTATGTATCCATGATGCATCCACTGACACATCTTCGCTAACAGCCACTTTTGGAGACCTTGAGGGTGCGGCAGGACTCCAGGTAAACTGGAAGAAATTGTGTGCCATCCTGCTCTGCCACTCACCCCCCAACAGTCAATCTGAATGGGTGACATGACACTAACCTGAAAGACAGCAGCCCCCTGTTATCTAGAGGTCAGATTATATCAGTCCCAAAATGACCTGTTTGAAGGCAATTTGAAGCGTGCCTTCACAGCCCTCAGATCTCAAGTGCATTTTCACAGCAGCTTCCTCTTGCCCTAATGAACAAGATAACATTCTCCAAGATTATAATTTTCCCTCGTGTCCTATACTAGTTAGTTAACTTGCTGGTGTCCCCTCCCCCCCAGCCGCTTCATCCACAATCTAGATCATTTGCAAGGGGACCTGTTTTGGAACAATGGGAGGCATTGTGTAGCCCTACAAAAACTTCAATTGCTGATCGGTCAGGACACCATCTTTCAACACCAATTATTTGAAGGCAAAACTCCAGTAGGTCTCCAGATCGTTGGCGGAAAAAAACACCTATGAAACCACCACAAGAGATGGCCCTCTCTCTTCCTACATAATACGCCAGCTCATAGACCCCACTATCAAGCCACACTGCTCTTGGTCCATACACAGGTGGATCGCCCGAAAATGTCTAGCGAGGGTTTTTCAGCTGAAAAGGAAGGTCATTCTACCCACCCCAAATATCCCTCTATAGCAGTGGTCTTCTTTTTAATGCCACACCCCCCAGTAGAAAAAACAAATCATTTGCCCCCCCCCTCTGAATACTTCACAATTATTCTGTTAAATGGACAATGTTTAAATATTTCTACAGTTATTTGAATATTGAAGTTATGTTCTGTTACTTTTTTAAAAATGCAATCAAATAAATAATGCCAAGCATACTATTCTGGTCAAACAGGCCTTACCAACGTGTAAAAGTATCTACAGTGTGATGATTAAAAGTGGTGGTAGGTTGGGGGTTTCAAAGAGTATTTAGAGTCCCTTCTCTTTTGTAACACACTTCCAGGTTGGATATAAATGACAAAAATTGTTAGTGACGGCCCATTACAGAGAGGTTTAATGCTGCACATTTTGTTTAGCTTAATACAAAGCCATTTTATTAGCATAATGCTTCTTTTGACCAGAGCCTGGCACCCCTCCTGGGATCACTTGATGCCCCTTAGTTTGAAGACCTCTGCTCTACAGGGCCTGCCTTGCCCCCTAGGCTCGTTCACGACCGACCAGCTAGTGGAATTGCGTGCACATTCAATAGACACAGGAGGAGACCTCTTCCAAGATGATCAGGCCTTCACATTCGACAAGATTCGTCAGGATTATGCCATTCCTCCAGACCAGTTCTTCACATATGGGCGGCTCCTGGCGGCCATGCGTTCCCTATGGGATGCGCTGGACGAGGACCCGCTCGTACATGGAGTCAGACATACCCTATACCTCATGGGTTGTGGGTGACATCTTATCACATGGCTCTATAAAGCTATCAGGGAACATGTGGAGACCCGTCTGACACATCTCAGGCACCTCTGGGAGGAAGACCTGACAAGACCATTATATGACTCAGAGTGGGTCAGAATCCTGGAACCCTCTAAAACAGTTTAACGGAATACGTGCTCTAGTAATATTTAGTACATGATTCTATACAGGGCATACCTCCCTCCCTCCCGACTCAATCAAATGTTCCCCACGGCCAACCTCACCTCCCATAATGTCCCACCCAGATCACCGATCTCCAACATATGCTTTGGTCCTGTCCCAGTATATCACACTTCTGGCATGATGTACACACCTCTATAGCCATGGTCACTGACCTCACTACATTAAATACATGGGAGGCCACTTCTCTAGACATCTTCCCCAGACAGAAACAACATAAAGTGCAGGTGCGCTTCGCCAACCTTTCTCTCCTATTGGCCAAACGTCTCCTAACCATGCACTGGAGAGCCTCACACCCTGAGGCTCTCCCTGAGTGGGGGAGGTGCTGACCCATTAAGAGAAAGCAGAAAGCTCTGTGTTGCATTGGGAAGAGGCCCGCCATAATGATGGGGCCCTATTGCTGCAGCCTGGAATGTCATGCTTATGCAATTCAAGGCGCTAACCAAGGAAAATCCCCCATCCACTCTACTGAAACCATGCTGGCCCATAGTCTTTGGCACCCTCCAGGGACTATTAAATACAGTAGCCCACGACTTAACACAATTACAGCCCAGATTCCCAAACCTGTCAGTCAACGCAGCAGTTAAAACTGCTGCACCGCATTGCATGACAGGGAGAGAGCAGGAGAGTGTCATGTTCACAGATATATGGTGCTCTTCTCCCCTTTCCCTAGTACCAGCGCTAATTTTTGCTGCCATGCGCCACGCACACACCCTTGCAACATAGTGCAAGGATGTCTGCGTGAATCTAGCATAGGATTTTGTACTGGAAGGGTAACCTAGTACAAAATCCTGTGCTTAGACTCACTTTAAAACGTTTCCCACTTTGCATGTGTGCTGTATAGTGCAGCACACATGCAAAGTCGGAAAAGAAAACATTTCTCCATTTAATGCTTGCTTTCAAATGGTATTCATTTTGGGTCTAAAACCCTGTCTATTAATGTTAGTTGTAGGAAGTTGGCTCTCTATGTACTATTTCAAAGTAAGAAATAGCATGCACAGAGTCCAAGGGTTCCCCTTAGAGGTAAGATAGTGTCAAAAAGAGATAATTATAATGCTCTATTTTGTGGTAGTGTGGTCAAGCAGTAGGCTTATCAGAGGGTAGTGTTAAGCATTTGTTGTACACACACAGGCAATAAATGAGGAACACACACTCAGAGACAATTCCAGGCCAATAGGTTTTTGCATAGAAAAATATATTTTCTTAGTTTATTTTAAGAACCACAGGTTCAAGATTTACAAACAATACTTTAAATGAAAGGTACATCTCTTAGGAACTTTAGGAACTTTGAATTAGCAAAATAGCATATGCAGTTTTCACACAAATGACATATAGCTATTTTAAAACTAGACACTGCAATTTTTAACATTTCCTGGTGGAGGTAAGTGTTTGTTAGTTTTGCAGGTAAGTAAACCACCTACGGGGTTCAAAGTTGGGTCCAAGGTAGCCCACCGTTGGGGGTTCAGAGCAACCCCAAAGTTACCACACTAGCAGCTCAGGGCCGGTCAGGTGCAGAGGTCAAAGTGGTGCCCAAAACGCATAGGCTTCAATGGAGAAGGGGGTGCCCCCGTTCCAGTCTGCCAGCAGGTAAGTACCCGCGTCTTCGGAGGGCAGACCAGGGGGGTTTTGTAGGGCACCGGGGGGGACACAAGTCAGCACAAAAAGTACACCCTCAGAGGCACGGGGGCAGCCGGGTGCAGTCTGCAAACATGCGTCGGGTTCACAATAGGTTTCAATGGGAGACCAAGGGGTCTCTTCAGCGATGCAGTCAGGCAAGGGGGGGCTCCTCGGGGTAGCCACCACCTGGGCAAGGGAGAGGGACACCTGGGGGTCGCTCCTGCACTGGAGGTCGGATCCTTCAGGTCCTGGGGGGTGCAGGTGCAGTGTCTTTACCAGGCTTCGGGTCTTTGAAGCAGGCAGTTGCGGTCAGGGGGAGCCTCGGGATTCCCTCTGCAGGCGTCGCTGTGGGGGCTCAGGGGGGTAAACTCTGGCTACTCACGGTCTCGCAGTCGCCGGGGAGTCCTCCCTGTCGAGCCGGTGGCATCGGGTGCAGAGTGCAAAGTCTCACGCTTCCGGCGGGAAACGTGTGTTGCTTCTTTGTTGCAAAGTTGCAGTCTTTGTGGAACAGAGCCGCTGTCCTCAGGAGTTGTTGGTTCTTCTAGATGCAGGGTAGTCCTCTGAGGCTTCAGAGGTTGCTGGACCCTGTGGAACGCGTCGCTGGAGCAGTTTCTTTAGAAGTGGGGAGACAAGCCGGTAGAGCTGGGGCCTAAGCAGTTGGTGTCTCTGTCTTCTCTGCAGATTTTCAGCTAAGCAGTCCTTCTTATTCTTAGGTTGCAGGAATCTATCTTGCTGTGTTCTGGGAGCCCCTAAATACTCAATTTAGGGGTGTGTTTAGGTCTGGGGGGATAGTAGCCAATGGCTACTAGCCCTGAGGGTGGCTACACCCTCTTTGTGCCTCCTCCCTGAGGGGAGGAGGGCACATCCCTATCCCTAGTGGGGGAATCCTCCATCTGAAGGTGGAGGATTTCTAAAAGTCAGAGTCACCTCAGCTCAGGACACCTTAGGGACTGTCCTGACTGGCCAGTGACTCCTCCTTGTTTTTCTCATTATCTGCTCCGGCCTTGCCGCCAAAAGTGGGGCCGTGGCCGGAGGGCAACTCCACTAGCTGGAGTGCCCTGGGGTGCTGTAACAAAGGGGGTGAGCCTTTGAGGCTCACCGCCAGCTGTTACAGTTCCTGCAGGGGGAGGTGAGAAGCACCTCCACCCAGTACAGACTATTGTTACTAGCCACAGAGTGACAAAGGCACTCTCCCCATGTGGCCAGCAACATGTCTGGTGTGTGGCAGGCTGCTAAAACTAGTCAGCCCACACTGGTAGTCGGTTAAGGTTTCAGGGGGCATCTCTAAGATGCCCTCTGGGGTGTATTTTACAATAAAATGTACACTGGCATCAGTGTACATTTATTGTGCTGAGAAGTTTAATACTAAACTTCACAGTTTTCAGTGTAGCCATTATGGTGCTGTGGAGTTCGTGCACGACAGACTCCCAGACCATATACTCTTATGGCTACCCTGCACTTACAATGTCTAAGGTTTTGCTTAGACACTGTAGGGGCATAGTGCTCAAGCACTTATGCCCTCACCTATGGTATAGTGCATCCTGCCTTAGGGCTGTAAGGCCTGCTAGAGGGGTGACTTATCTATACCTATGGGCAGTGTGAGGTTGGCATGGCACCCTGAGGGGAGTGCCATGTCGACTTAGTCATTTTATCCCCACTAGCACACACAAGCTGGCAAGCAGTGTGTCTGTGCTGAGTGAGGGGTCCCCAGGGTGGCATAAAACATGCTGAAGCCCTCAGAGACCTTCCCTGGCATCAGGGCCCTTGGTACCAGGGGCACCAGTTACAAGGGACTTACCTGGATGCCTAGGTGTGCCAATTCTGGAAACAAAGGTACAGGTTAGGGAAAGAACACTGGTGCTGGGGCCTCGCAGGCCTCAGCACACTTTCAAATCATAACTTGGCATCAGCAAAGGCAAAAGTCAGGGGGTAACCATGCCAAAGAGGCATTTCCTTACATTAGTGAATAGGGTTTTGCATCACAAAGCATGGGTGGTTGCATGGGAATGCCCATGTACTACTCATGTAATACCCCCTGCTGGAAAGTAATGCAAAGCAGCTTTCTGCACTGCTTTGAGTTACATTTCCATGCAAACCAATACAAATACCAATTTTCTCTGGTTTGTTAATCCCCCCAAAAGTTTTGCATTGGGTTTACATTACAAAAGTAGCATAAACCTGATGCAAAACCTTTCTCTGTGATTACTCAATTCTCTTCCTCCCCTCCCCTCTGAGGGCCTTTTTGAGACATATCAAAATGAGTAGCAATCAGACATATATCTCTGCATCAGCCCATTCTCACATCCCCTGTTGGCCCCCCGAAACACCCCACAGTCTGCCAATTCTCCAAATCTAACACTGCTCCTCTATATCACAATTGCCCGTACATTGCCTGATTCCTCTCTCCCTTAACTCTACGTTCTGTCCCCCGTCTTAGTCTTCCATGCCTGTTGTTGGAAGGTTCCGAAAGTTACATATTGGACCCCTACTAACATTCTAGGATATGTAGAACGAAGTAGAGTCACAATGATACTATGCAGAGGACAAGATTGCTGTAGATTAAAGGGACAGGTGGAAGTTGCACTGTGGCGCCAAACCCAAAAACCCATGTTGGGTAATGACTACCCTCCTTCCATCTGTATTACTGACAGAGAAAAATAAAATACATTATCTAGTTATCTAAGACACTTTAGTAACATTATGTCATGTGTGTGCTCCTGAAAGTTCAAGCTCAGGTACCTGGATAAATAAACAAAATGATTACAGCTGTGTGGAAAGCAAGCAAATTTTTGTGTTTTTGAGTAAGTGCACCACTTCTGCCCAACCAAAACATGTTCTCCTGGCTCCAAAAATGTGGGTCAAACCAAAGCCCCTCTCCTGGTGATTTTCACGTAATTGTCTGGTGACAGCTGCGCTGTCAGGCCAGGCCATTAAAAAGGCAGTAACAACATTTCAGAAAACAAAAAAATCACATTTGCCTGTGCTGCATCTGTGTTTTCTACAAAAGTAATGTGGAACACTTCATAAAGGGTCAAGGTGAGCCCTGTTGCCATAGGCAAAAGTGTTCAAATATGCCCCATCACTCCTCCCGTTTCCTCTGTGCATGGGCACAAACACAACCAAAACCACACACAAAACCAAACCAGTATGTTACTTAATTATTTAATTGACACACATATTGTACCACCTCTAAGACCATTAGGAATAATACATTTGGCAAGCTGCATTCAGACTTCTTAGATCTTAACGAGCAAATATGTTGGAAGACTGAACAGCTGTCACTGGAAATGCAAAAACAACCAGGTGATGGATGGAGTGCTTGTTTTAATCTCAGCTGCTGGCAGTCATTCGGGCCGATCCCAGTCCATTGTTTTTTTGCCCACCATGCTACGTCAGTTTGGACCCAGCCATATGCAAATCAGTCTTGACCCTGCTCTTCATGGGAACAGTCCAGCCCAAACTGCCAGTTCAGGTCCTCCTTGAAACAGAACACAAGCAACCTAGGAACAGTTTTAGCCTAGTTAGAGCTCTTCAGTCAGATATAGTTTGGTTCTAGTGGAATAGTGAGTCCTGGACCTATGTTTAGGAATACCCTCCACACTTAGGGCGGCAAGTGAAAAACCAACAAGGTGTTGGATGTAATGATCGCATTAATCTCAGCCACTGGCAATCTCTCGGGCTGTGTCCTAATTCATGATTTTCTTGCCCACCATGCCACCCTAGTTTGGACCCAGCTATATGCAAATCATTCTTGACCCTGTTTCTCATGGGAACAGTGACGCCCAACTGCCAGCCCAGGTCCTCCCTGAACTAGAACACAAGAAACCTAGGATTTGTTTCACACTAGTTAAGGCTCTTCAGCCAGGTATAGCTTGGTTCCAGTGGAAAAGTGAGCCTGGGGCCCACATCTGGGCATACCCTGTGCACTTAGGGCAGCAGATGCAAAAACAACGGCCCTCTCTACAGGCTCACCAACAAATGTTTGCCTTCTTCCTCCTGCATTTGCTGAACTTTTGCTTGCTGGTCTTATGACTCTGTGCACTTTTTCATTGCTAACCAGTGCTAGAGTGCATGTGCTCGCTCCCCTAAACATGGTTTGATTGGCATGAACCTGATTAGCATATTAAATTTACATGTACGTCCCTTGTAGAGTTGTATAACACATACTCAGAGCCTGTAAATTAAAAACTACCAGTGGGCCTGCAGCAATTTTTGTGCCATCCACTTAAGTAGTAACTGCAGCTTGAAGGTAGTGTCCCACTGCCATGTCTACCTGGCATATAGAACCTCCTGGCAAGCCTTAAACTCCCATTTTACTACATAGAAGTCACCCCTAAGGTGGGCCCTAGGTAGCCCATAGGGCAAGGTGCTGTAAATTTAAAACGCAGAGCATGTACTTTTCAGTTGTACATGTCTTAGTAGTGAAAAGCTCCTAAATGTGTTTTCTTACTTCTGAGAGGCTGACCCCTCCTATAGGGTAACACTGAGGATTCCGTATTAAAGTTAATAAATTGTAATTCCCTAACCAGAAGTGGTACATGTGTCATGTTTGGTATCTATGAACTTGTAATAATAAACCCACTTTAACGGTAAAGTCAGATTTATTATTACAAGTTTAAAAATGCCACTTTTAGAAAGTTGGTATTTTCCTGCCCTTAGACTTCTGTGCCTGTAACCTGCATTAGGTCACATGACTGGCTGTAACTGACAGTTGGGACTTTGTGAATTCACCCCAGACAGTCACACAATAGGGGTGCCCTGGTGACCATTTTTGAAAACTGAGGACTTCCTATTTTGAACCTTAAACTTTAAACTTTGGTATTACCCAGCAAGAGAGAAGTGCCGGGAGTGGGCTGGTTTTATGCTCCAACAGGGACTGGGAGCCTGTGCCTGCTGTTCTCCATGCAACAGCATGTAGACATCTAAGTGCACATGGAGGTTTGGCCGTCCTAAGGCAACTGACCAAACCGACGTGCGCACTTGCAGTGTCCTGTGCCCACCACTCCTCCTGCTGCTGTCAAAGGATGGCCTCGCCTTCAAGACTCAGCTCTGGCTCCGTCATGTGAAATAAAATGATACTAAAGCAGTTTTGTTAATTGCTTTATTGTCATTTTATGTTACATGTTTTTATATGCTGGCTCCAGCAGTGGGGTGACGCTCCTCCACCATAACGGAGGAGCCTCCATTGAAAATATGTTTGCTAGGGGCTCGCAAAGTCATTGCACTAGAGTGGGCTGGAAATTGTATTGTGTTTTCACTTTTTGCCCGGTTTGTGTGCTGCATAAGTACTTAACATATTGCCTCTAAGTTTAACCTGACTGCTTTCTGTGCCAAGCTACCTAGGGTTAAGCACAGGTTACATTTGTGACTTTTTGTGGTTCACCCTGCAAGGGCTTGTGGCTGTTGCTTGACCGGGGCTCAAACCCCAGTCAACCAGCAACCCAATTTCTCACAGTGGTGTATGGAATGCTGGAATTAATCTCAGCCTGTGGCAATAACTTGGGCTGCATCACAATCCATTGTGTTTTTGCCCACCATGCCAAATGTCAGTTTGGATGCGGCCATCTGCAAATCAGTCCTGACTCTGCTCTTATGGGAATAGTCAAGCCGGAACTGCCAGGCCAGGTACTACCAGAACATAGGCAACCTAGGACTGGTCCACCCTAGTTAGGGCTCTCAGCCAGAGTAGCTTGGGTCCTTGGGGCACAATGAGCCTGGGAACCTTAGGGTGACAAATGCAAAAACAAGTTGTTTGATGGAATGCTTGAATTGATCTCAGCCACAGGGAATTGCTTGTGGCTGCATCCCTAGCCATTGTTCTTTTGGCCACAATGTCATCTCATTTTGGACCCAGCCATATGCAAATCATTCTTGACCCTTCTCCTCATAAGAAAAGTCCAGCCTGGCCTGCCAGGCAAGGTCCTCTCTGAAGCAGAACACATACAACCTAGGAACGGTTTCTCCCTAGTTAGGGCTCTTCAGCCAGGTATGGCCCTAAAGGCAGCCTCTGCACAAATTAAGGAAATGATAGTTTAGGAAGTTAACATGATTAGGATTTATTTTACAAGATCATTATGTCGGTGTAAGGTAGGCATAACATGATATATGAGATCTGTGATCATACTATGGTGGTTATTCTAACTTTGGAGGAGGTGTTAATCCGTCCCAAAAGTGACGGAAAAGTGACAGATTTACCACCAGCCGTATTACGAGTCCATTATATCCTATGGAACTCGTAATACGGCTGGTGGTATATCCGTCACTTTACCATCACTTTTGGGACGGATTAACACTCCTCCAAAGTTAGAATAACCCCCTATGTTTTTATTAGCACTCTGAATGACACTTCTGACTGAGTGCAATATAAAAATCTACAATTTCAAAGAATATTCTCACACAAATAAATGTGTAAAGATCATTTAGATGTCACTTCACCTAATGAAAATCATATACTTCATTACATTTAAGGGAACAACTGAGCTCAAATTAAAACATTTAAAATTAAAGTCAGCTTGGCGAGCACATTTAAAATGTGAAATGTTTACTAACATTGAGTAAATAAAACAACTACTTCCATGTTTTAAAGAGTTTAGCGTTAGGTGTCTTTGTTGAGGTGAAAGCAGTACTTATGTTGTGCCTATGATTGACTCAACCAGCACTTATCTCAAGAGACCTCTACCATCACTGAATCGGTCACAGTTTACCATTCCCTTAACTTACAGAAGCAGGAGGCAGCTATTGGTTTTGTCAATGTCTTTTAGCCATGTTGTATAGCAGCGTTGTAGCACTTTTTTCTTGAACTTCAAACATGTTGCACAGCAGCCTTGCTGTTTCACAACATAGCAAAAAGATGTAATTGCAAACCTATTTGCTTTGCCATTGCTTGTTTGTGGCTTGTTGCTGGAGAATGGTATTTGAAGTCTTTTCTAGAAGCAAGTACCTTCTCTGCTGTACTTTTACCTCTACCTGCTTTCATGACAGCACAAGAACTTGAATTATCCCCAACCTCATCCTCATACTCGCAGTGCAGTCGTGCTGGTGAAAGGGAACATACATGGCAATTTTTTAACTCTGGCCATTTACTCTCACACTAGACTGAAGTGAAGTGCCCTCTTACAGCAGCATTCCTCACTCATATGCCTGCCTTTCACCAGTGCCACCAGCAGTAGAGATGTTTGTAACCGTGCTGAATTACGTCACGGCACAACCAGCAGGAGCATTGTTAGAAATGGGGTCTATAGTTGGCAGCCAGTTTGCACCCTGTCCAAGAAGGGACCCTCACTCTAGTCAGGATAAGGGAGATACCCACTCAGATAACCCCTGCTCACCCCCTTGGTAGCTTGGCATGAGCAATCAGACTTGTCTCAGAAGCAATGAGTGAGGCATTCGCACATAACACACAGTAATACAGTGAAAACACCACAAAAGGACACCACACCAGTTTTAGAAAAATAGGCAATATTTATCTATATAGAACAAGACCAAAACATAAAAAATCCAACATACAGTAACAAAGATATAAATTTTGCAAGAATTAACTCAAAGATACTGTTCCTTGAAGTCGATAGCTCCACCTGGGGCTATTACGGCATCGTGATTAAAAAAAACAACAGTTCAGGCTGGCCGCAGGGCCCAAAGAAGCGCTTTCCAAGCACTAGGAATATAAAGAAATGAGACTCCTCGTATTTTTGGATGGTTGCAGGGGTCAGGGGCCACAGTACCCTGCCCCTGGAGACAGAAGAGGGGAGGGAAGCACAGGGCTAGCAGGCCCAAGAACAGGCCATCACAAGGGATGCAGATGGTGGCATTTCATCCTAGTGATCAGACAGGTCACAAGTCAGCACAGCAGCAGCAGTTCAAGGTGGGTTCTGGTGAGTCTATTCAGCAGTGTCCTGTGTCTAGTTTCAGAAGATGTCCCAAGAATGTCTAAATTGTGACTGAAAATCCCCTGTACTTATACTCAGTGTACAGTATTTTTCACAAAGAGAGGGTTCCAACCAGTTACAGCTGGTTCTGGGAGTGCCCCTTCTCTCCTCCAGCACAGGCTCCAAACATCAGTTGGGGGTGAACGACCTTATTGTGTGAGGCCAGGACACAGCCTTTACAAATGCAGGTGTACCTCGTCTCTCCCTTCTCTCAACCCAGGAAGACTATTCAGTATGCAGATGCACCTCTCTGACACCTCCACCCTCCATGTGTACAGGCTGTCTGAAAAGTATGTACAAAGCCCACCTGTCACTGTGCCCACACATGGATTGGAGTCAAGCTGCAAAATACCAGAGTCATAAGCACAGAGAAATGCTCACTTTCTAGAAGTGGCATTTCTGTAAGGATAATAAAAAATCCACCTACACCAGTAAGCGGCATTTCTCACTACCAGTACAACCATAACAAACATGCCTGCTCTACCCCTCATAAATCAGACAATAACCCCTACGCATTATGTAGGGCATTTCCAATGCAATCCTATGAGAAGGCAGCACTCACAGCAGTGAGAAACCAAATAGTCTGTTTGTCTCTACCAGGACAGGCCACGCTACTAGGCACATGTCCTGTGTTCTAAATACATGGCACCCTGCCCATAGTGCTAGCTAGGGCCTACCTTAGGGGTGACTTACATGTAGTAAAAGTGGAGTTCTGGGTCTGGCAAGTAAATTTAGATGCCAGGTCCCTGTGGCAGAACACTGTGCACACAGGCCTTGCGCTAGCAGGCCTGAGACAGGATTGAAAGGCTACTTCAGTGGGTGGCGCAAGCAGCGCTGCGGGTCCACTAGTAGCATTCAATTTACAGGCCCTGGGTATAAAGAAACCACTTTACAAGGGACTTACAGGGAAATTAAATATACCAATTAGGTATAAGCCAATCATACCAAGTTTACAAGGGAGAGCACATGCACGTTAGCACTGATCAACAGTGGTAAAGTGCCCAGAGTCATAACGTCAACCAAAAAGGGTCAGAAAAGTAAGAAGGAAAAAGCAAAAAGTTTGGGGAACGACCCTGTAAAACGGCCACTTCCAGCAAATTCTATACATCACTCTGAATAATTTGTAATACTTTAAACAATATATATATTTTTTTACTTTAGATGGGATTTGTTTAATTAAAATTCGGAACAATAATGTGTATTTTATATTTTCAATGAATTGAATATGTAATTTAAAATTATAACAGAACTGTAGGTTTTTAAAAAATGTGTTCTACATTTAAAGCAAATGTAGTAAATTTATTTACATTAGTTTTTCACTTAAACATTCTTACTATTTTTTTCAAGGTCAATAAACGTTTTTACTTTTCCCTATACTTTACCACAGGGAGATCTCTGCCCCTGGGGGAAGTGCAGAACAGGTTGTACTTGTGGCAGTTTGAGGGCCCATAGTGGGACAGACCTCAGGACACCACTGAAAAATGACCTCAACCACCACTACTGTATCTGTACATATGAGAGACACAGTACTCCAGCAAATGGGATCCATTTTATGTGTCCTTGGCTTAGCATTGAAGAAGATGGAGGATGAGGATAACTTCCCCAGATGGTGGTAGTGCATTGGCTGCATTCCTGTGGAAATAGTATAGAGATCCAGAGATGGAAGTGACCAAGAGGGAGAGAGTGCTGCCTTTAGAAATCCCATGAAGACTTAGTCAGGTGCTGCTGATTAGGTATTCCTAAGTACTTTCTTTTGGTTGATAGTAGGGATGAGGGTTTGGACTGCACTTTCTGATGTTGAAGATGAGGACACTTTTACTGTATCAGGAAGGCTCATGACAGCCAAGTGTAGAAAACTCACTCTGTGCCCCTATTGTGTGCTCTTCTGCTTTAAGCCAACCTTAGTGGTCCCGGCTGTACGAACCATTCCTTTACATAAAGGCTGTGACAGGAGAGATGCCCGTGAATTACATTTGAAAGGAAATCAACTCAAACCGGTTCTGAAGCAGGAGACAGTGATCTACTTTCCCTGGCTGGAAAATGCTTTTAGAATTGGGATCCAATCCACCCAACTTTATTACACTGCCAGGTTCTTCACGAGCAAGTAAGGGTGTGCTCTTGAGACTACTCTAGGAGTCGCTGTATCTGTCTGACAGCTATTCTTCCAGAGGTGAGTGGACATCACCTGAAGACAGCACGTTCTGCTAGAAAAGCTAAGGATCTTCCTAAAGTACCGAAAAGGTTGAATGTCTTCTAAGAGAGGCAAGGAGTGTGCCTGGTACTGCAGGAAGAGACACTGTCCAGAAGGAGAGGCCCAGCATGTTTGCAGTTTGTGGAGCACCCCAAGGAAGCTGAAGACCTACTGCACTGGAAGGACCCTTACTGTGAAGGGACCTCCCGAGGCTCTCTGTGCAGTTCTTGAAGGACTGGCATAAAAATGTGAACTATGCAGTTTGCCATGGACCAAGTGGCTGATGCTTTCGCTGCCAACAAGGGGAAATGCCAGCGTGGAGTCCCTGAACAGCTCCAGGCTGCAACTGCCCCCAACACCACATGAGTTTTTAACCCATTAAACCTGAGAGTCTTTTTGCAGCTGATTCTGGTGCTGCTGAATAAAGCCGCCTCACGGAGCTCACCACTGCAGATCGTCAGGCATGCAGCAACTGCTGCAGTAACTTGTTAGGAATAAGGCCACACCAAAAGGCTGGAGCACCACCCACTCCCACTCCCACTGTAACTTCCGGACAGCCAACGATCATCAACGGATTATCCCAGGACTTAACTGCACCCGAGGACAAGGATGACTGGCATGTACAGACAAGATTTGATTGATACTTTTAGTCTGAAAGCCATTATGGACATTGAACTGAGTCTCTCCATTAACTTGTGAGTCTTTTTTAGCAATCTTCATTTGAGCCAAACCCCTGCCTATGGTATGGTGATAGTAAGAGCCTGACTATAGTGGGAGAGAATACGGGTACTTGGAAGGTAGAGGGAGTCGTGTGTCTCACTGTGTGACGTAGTAATTAGATTGTTTAGTATTTAGTCCGCTATGAGATTAAAAGTACTTTCTTTTTTCAGAAAGATAAGCACTAGGGAGGACATGATCTTATTGTGTCTGTTATTTAACTGTTGATTCCTGAGCTCTTGCCTCCCCATACTACCCACTTGGTACACATATGTTTAGTGTGCATCGCTTTAGTCACCCTTATCTTTAAAGTTGTCTCTAACTACTGACATAACGCAGGGCCTGATTCACAAAAGTAAACATAAACTTTTGTGTAAGTTTATGATTGTTTGTATTCACAAAGGTATTGTATTAGTAATATCTTTACAACTGAGGAGTCTCCGCACATAAAACAATAGGACAGTCCTATCTTTTTGTGTGCTGAGACTCTGCAGTCTTAAAGATACTAGTAGTAAAATACCTTTGTTAATAGCAAACAATTGTAATCTTACATAAAAGTGTAAGTTTACCTTTGTGAATCAGGCCTTCAGAGTATTAATATCCATGCTGCATAAATCAGTACGTAGCCTGAATATCACTGGGTCAAATCTTTATGGGCCTCCCTCAAAAAATGGCCAGTAAAATTAGTTCCATTTAGCTTGGTACCAAGAACATCTGTTAACAGTACCCAAGGGACAATTTGGTATGCAAAGTATTTTATATAAGTACATTAAATATTAAACCTCATAAAATTGATCAAAGCAGTCTGGGCCTGAGGGACCTATGCTTTTGTTTATTTATCACTCTTAATTATGCCTTCAATCTACATGAGCGGCATCTTTTCAGAAACATGTTTTTTTTTGTTTCATGATTTTTAATCTGGGCTGGGTTTTGCATGGACCATATATTCAATTCACTTGTGATAAAACTCCTATTTCTATTAAAGTTCCTCCACTGAAGATCATTCTCAATTGGCCAAAATACTGACAGTGTTAAGTGGGTCGAAGTACATGTTTCAATTGATAAATGTAATAGTAGGCTGTATTTCCTTTCAAAGCTTTCTAGTGTTGTTTTACATGCAGTTATGTTTATGTGTAGCCGCTACAGTGGCAAACATAAAGCGTGCAAATCAGCAATTGATGCCTGAGTACATCCCTGCTATCATTGCTGTCTGTTTCCTCCCGCTGCCTCAGGCTGTGCCCTATGAAACCCTGGCCAGATATCCCCAGACCTTCCCCCACACCCAGCCTGCTCCAAGTGGGTTTTCGACTTCCTCAGGGTTTAAGAGGCAGGGAACAGGAGCCACCATCTCACTGCATCCTGAGCAATGAGGAGTCTTAACAAAACATGTCTGCCAGGCCTGGGGCCCTGAGGCCCATGGTTCCTTCTTCGTTCCACCTTCATGGTGCTGTTGCCTGCCCAAGGGACAAGGCAGGAGGAAAGAATACTGAGGACTCACGATTGGACCTTCACACTGCCTGCAGCTAGGTTGGGCTGGAGACATGGGCTGTGAAATTGAATGCCTGTTTGCATGTGAGTAGGTGTGCATGTGCTTGTGTGAATGAGAATGTATTTGGCTGTATGTGTCTTCCTGAGTTATGTGGCTGTATAAAGGGGGATTGTTTATGGGGCATCATATTGCCAGCCCCCGGCATAACAGTAATCCAACCTTGATGTAAAAAAAGTTCTTGCCAACAATAAAGATCTTTCTTGTATAATAGAACCAACCTTGATATAATAGGCATTCCTGGCAGTATTTTTGCATTCTGTGGAATTATAGTGACCCCATCTTGACTTGGGGGAATAATTGTTAAAATGTAGTTACTCTCAGGTATAATGTTGGCCCATCCTTGACAAAGTTGGCATGCTTTGTAACATTGATTCTGTCCATAGGATAATGGAGGCCCATGACTGACATAGTGGGCTTGCTTTGGAACATTGTAGCTAAACTTGGCTTTATGGGGGTGAAAATCCCTGCCATTATATGGACTTACATGTTATTTGATCGTGCTGAAGAATGGGCACGAAAAGTAGAATTTCAAGTATGACTCTATTACATTTAAGTACCTGGTGAAAATGTCATTTGGCGACCAAACACAAAGGCGGTCATTCCGACCCTGGCGGTCATGGACCGCCAGGGCCGGGGACCGCGGGAGCACCGCCAACAGGCTGGCGGTGCTCCCAAGGGCATTCTGACCGCGGCGGTACAGCCGCGGTCAGAAACGGAAAACCGGCGGTGTACCGCCGGTTTTCCGCTGCCCTGGGGAATCCTCCATGGCTGCGCCGCCATGGGGATTCCGACCCCCATACCGCCATCCTGTTCCTGGCGGTTTCGGCCGCCAGGAACAGGATGGCGGTATGGGGTGTCGTGGGGCCTCCCGTAACAGGGCCCCACCATGATTTTCAGTGTCTGCCATGCAGACACTGAAAATCGCGACGGGTGCAACTGCACCCGTCGCACCCCTTCCACTCCGCCGGCTCCATTCGGAGCCGACATCCTTGTGGAAGGGTGTTTCCCGCTGGGCTGGCGGGCGGCCTCCTGGCGGTCGCCCGCCAGCCCAGCGGGAAACCCAGAATACCCGCGGCGGTCTTGTGACCGCGCAGCGGTATTCTGGCGGCTCCCGCCGGCCCCGCGGATACCGCGGCCGGCTGGAGTCAGAATGACCCCCATAATCACTAAACATGAAAAATTGGCATTTATAGGCAAAAATACTGCTTTTGTGTACATGTAAAATTTTTCCTTTTCATCTAAAATGCACATTTTGTTTTGCATGCATTTACTTCTTTTCAGAAACTGACAAGCAGAAACATGACTGGATTTGAGAATTATATTTCAAGCTCATATTTCGATATTTGAGGGCTACACCATGCAGAATTTGAGATATCTATTGCTTTGTTCTTTTTTAGGTGCCAAGAGAGCACTTGCTCCTATTACTGTCGTTTCATCACATGTGAGAAAGCATTTCATCATCCAAGTTAGAAATCATTTCAGGAATTCAATATTTCTATTTGGGAAATTAGTAAAAGCCTAGTGGAACCTGTCTGCTTGCTGATCCTCATGTAATTAAGCAGTAACATTGCTGTATCAGCCTTTAGGATGTGTATACAGATTGCTGTCTAAATTATGTGATATTTTGCAGCTCATAACATTTTATTTTTCTACCCTATCTCTTCTAATGTTATTGTTCCAATATATTCTGCGATGATTAAGAATCTGTTTAAAAGGGAAGGATAGAAATTTAAAGCAAAACTATATATTTCTTGCTATATTATAGGCCATGTGAAATTACACAGTCAGAATGTTTAACAGCCTGTAATACTGTGCTTCAGACTGAGAGGGAACATAGTGAAAGGAATGCAAAGAATGCAGCACTCTTAGTCTGAGTAATACATTTATCAAGGCACTTCCCAAGTTTCATACATGGAAAGAATAACATGAGCTTTTATTTCAAATGCAGCAATACACATGCAATTCTAAAAATAACCACAGCAGTAGAATAATAATCCCAGAAACAAAGAAAATTCAGTACTTCAATAACTTAGTCTATATATATATATATATATATATATATATATATATATATATATATATATATATATATATATAGACTACGTATTTATGCATGCACAATGCACAGCTAAAAATAAGAATTAAAAATGCATCACCATGGGGCTTGACACCGAGTTCATACGTTTTGTCTGCCAACTTCAGGTTGTGGAACTCTGGACAACCGAGAAAAAGGAGACTACCCGCAATGGGATTATTTTCTGAGCAAGGCGTCCCTTTTAGGATGAGTTCCTTCTTCCCAGCTGTCAAGCTCCCACTTTATATACTTTAACTTAAGAGGAATGTTCTAGAAACCCCTCTCCCATTGAGTAAGTTGTGAAATCCACATGTTGGCTATGTCAGGTCAGTGTTGAGAAAACACATATCAGACTGGCCAAATCTCACAGTGTTTTTCCAAGACTGACTGTACCCTGCTCTATCATAACATTCTCAGCATGATACCTGCTTATTTTCTGCGCTTTCCCATGTTTTTGTTCCTTTCCCTGCTGAAAAGAGTAAAAAAAAGGTTAATAAGCTGGGCACCGAAAAATACCTGCGCCACAAATGTGCACAAAATGAATCCAGTGGTCAAGATGGAGCTGATGGTTAAATACAGATAGCATTACAGATATATAATAATACACAATACGGGTGTATATCAACTGTTTAAGTTTTACTGGAAAAAAACACAGTTTTGTCATCATTCTTTAAGACTTTTTCGGGATGGTAGGTCCCAATAACTTCTACAGATGGTAAGGCTTACCTGGCATCCCACAAACTTATCTGAAAATCGAATAACTTTTTCTCCGGATTTGTACTTAATTCATGTGAATATTGTATTGTAAAATGCATTATTTGGCCCTGTCTCAAAAAGATATTGTAGTATATACCACTAAAATTGACGAGCTAAAAGTTAGGATCACTGCCTAAGCCTTATCTCCTAGCCAGAATCGAGGTAGGTATGTACGCTCTTCTAGTTTAAAATTTCACTATCCACGCTGCACATTTCCATTTGTATCAGAATACCATTTGCACTGATAGGTCTCTGGAGTAGAAATACCCAGTATAAATTGTGTGCTTTAACCTTTTTTCTCTTTTTTTCCCTTGGTGCTTAACAATACCTTAATTACTACATGGTGTAGTCCTTTGACCTGGTCCATGTTAAGTGAAAAAAAGAAAAAAAATACATGAGACTACCATTATTTCATAGGGTGGTAGTGTAGTAGGCACCCAAAGGGCAAGATAAGTGACATTCCTGACATACCAAAATCTACATAGACAAGGTTTGGACCAGCACTCACTGTGGGATAGAGATAGGTAGGTAGAATCATTAGAAGTAGAATTTTGTTGTGGGATGGAACTTAGAACATAGAATAATGGCACCATGTTTCTAGGAAGGTCGGTTGGCTCTGGCAGTTGAAGAGTCTGTGTGAGGATTTTATCATTTTAATAAATAAGTAATTCTCAATCCTCACCTGTGTTGAAGACCTTCATCTTTCTCAACAATCGTGACAAGGAAAGGACTGCGCAATGCTAGCAGATGGCGTGTCATTGCCGAAGTTTGGAGTGTGTGATCGACTGAGTCTGTATGCTGATGTACATCTGGTGCTGGAGTCCTAAGGAAGCTCTTTTCTGTTTACCGCAGTGTAATAATGACGGGGTCCTTTCCGTGGGTTATCAATTTTAAAAGCCTTTCCTCTTCCTCTCCTAGTATTAAGTAGGCTAGGGATGCTTGTTTACTGGGTATATGATCAAAAGGCTGTTTATTATCTATTTCTCATAAAGAGTTGCATGTACACTCTCTTATAAAGACTTTTCTCTTTCTCAGGTCTGTATTCCTTTACAACCGTCATCCCCTCTTCTTCATTTTTAACCTCAGAAGTGAATGAGTTTCCTCCTTCCAGACAGGGGTCCCAGGCACAACAGTAGTATGGGCCTCAAAGAAAAAGAACATACAAATCAGTTCAATAAACCATTCGTTTTTATTCCGTTAGATCCCTTCACCAAAGTGCAACATTTCTATAATGTGAGGTCACCCGTGTGTACTACATCATTGAATACGGCTGAATTCATGCATCAGGACTTTTACTACTTGTGTTTGTGGCCCAGAACGTTGCCCACCACCCTTTTACACCCTCGCTCTTCCCCAGTACTTGCCTAAAGCCACGGCCCTCCTGGACCATGGCATCGGGGTCCTTAGCCTTCTCCTCCCCTTGGGGACAGCTGGGACAGGCGCTCTTACCAAAGCCTTCTTCCACACTGAAGCTGCTTCCTGGACTCCAATCTTCAGGCGGTACTTTGGCTTCCTCCACTAGAGACACTCTGCTCCTCTCGTCTGGTCCTTGTTCCTCTTCTTTCTTCTGCCACACCAGTTTCTGTGCCGCCTCCTTAACTCTTTGTGTTGTCTTCTCACAACCGCCTCATGGTGCTTCTTCCTCCTCTGCGTCACACGTACCTGTTCCAAGGGCCGAAGTGCCATTTGTAGCTGCACGGTTTGCTTGTACCCAGTTCTCAGGCTGAAGGGCTAGTATGGGAAAACTAGTTGAATAATGGAGCTTTGTGGCTGCAATTCTGAAGTTCTCTGGAGTCAGCTACTCCATACCACAGTTCCTCCCTCATGTAATGGACTGGAGGGCCATTCAGCCACAGGGCAGCATGACATATAGTCCATAATTGCCTTTAACTTTCCAGGGACATGAAGGACCTGAAAAAAGAAGGGCTGTAATGCCATAAACCAACAAAGTATTTTCTAGTTTGTGCCTCTGTTCTGGGCCAGCCATGTAAGAGGGGCATGATCAGTTACCAAATAAAAGATATGTCTTAGAAGATAATATTGGAAGGCCTCAGCAGTCCATTTGAAAGTGGGGCACTCTTTCTCAATAGTGGCATAGTGTAATTCTCTAGGATACAGTTTGTGACTTTTATATAAGACAGGTTGTAAATTTCCATTGCTGTCTGGTTGTGACAACACAGCGTTAGACTCTGGCCTGAAGCATCGGTCTTTAGTATGAATGATAGGAAGAAATTAGGGCACAACAAAAGGGGGCAACTACATAATGCTTCTTTCAATCTGGAAAAAGCCTAGTCTTTGGTTTGTGCCCATTGAAGTTGTTTTCCGTGTGTTTTTTTTGTTAGGAGACCTGTCAAAGGGCTTGCTATGTCTGAAAATCATGGAAGCAACCTACAATAATAACCTACGATTCCTAAGAAAGACCAGACTTCTTTCTTGTTTGTAGATCGTGGAATGTTTAGGACTGCTTCAACTTTGTTAATCTGGGGTCGAATGATGCAATTCTGGATGGCTTACCCTTGATTGTGTTAGCGCATCCAACCTTAATAAGTATACATACAAGGGGACGCAAATAGGTCGATGAGCCTTTTGACTCGCAATTAAGATGTTCTTACCATAGCTCCAGTACATAATCAATAAGCAATCACAATAATCAACATCAATAATCAATGGAGTCAGTAATTGTCACGCACCAAGACCTTTCATTCATGAATAACCACACATTTAGTAAAAGTTTTGAATATTTATTTCCCTATATTAACAATGCTAAGGTCAAGTAGATTAAT
Organism: Pleurodeles waltl; assembly: GCF_031143425.1. NCBI lineage: Eukaryota > Metazoa > Chordata > Amphibia > Caudata > Salamandridae > Pleurodeles > Pleurodeles waltl. The sequence goes on along the minus strand of NC_090444.1, from coordinate 1,412,854,593 downwards.
CTCAAAATCAAAGGAAACTCATACAGAAACAATACTGGTTGTCCAAAGCGGCGGAAGAAGTGCAATCTAATGAAAGTTTGAACTACAACACATTCTAGAGTTATGGTGCAAATCAATAGCAAAGTCAGCTGCGTCATTGAAATGAAGTACATGAAGTTTAGCAGAGAAATGTATCAAGCATTAGTCCCTGTTATCATAACTCATTAGTGAGGATCCTTAACTAACGTCAGATTAGCATCAGCATGTGGGCTTCATGCAAAACATTTTAGTGACACTATGACACAACACCAGTTTAGAAAAATAGGAAATATTTATCTAGACAAAACAAGACCAAAACGACAAAAATCCAACATACACAAGTCAAGTTATGATTTTTTAAAGGTTTAAAATAAAAAGAGTCTTTAGGTAGTTGTAACACCACACTAGCGCTGCTAGCGTGAAAATGTACCTGGTTTGCGTCAAAAATAACCCCGCACGGGCGGTGTGCGTCGAAAGTAACCCTGCACGGCTGTGTGCGTCGAAAACAACTCGGCACGGCGGTGCGTGTTGAAAAAGCCAGCCACACGACGATCCGAAAGTCCCGCGGCGCAGGGTGCGATCTCTCAGCCTCCGTCAGCGATGCTGCGCGTCGTTTCTCCTGCTCCGGGCGTCGGTTTTTCGGTCGCGTTTCCTGCGGCGTCGTTTCTCAGTTGCGGAACCGGCGTCGCGTCGTTTTCACAGCCGCGATCGGATTCGCGTCGATCTTTTCTCCGCACGGCGCTCGGTGCGTGTATTTTTGTCCTTAGGCTGCCAGCCTCTCCTTTCAGGGTCCCAGGAACTGGAAGGGCACCACAGAGCAGAGTAGGGGTCTCTCCAGAGACTCCAGGTGCTGGCAGGAAGAAGTCTTTGCTATCCCTGAGACTTCAACAACAGGAGGCAAGCTCTACATCAAGCCCTTGGAGATTTCTTCTTCAAGATGGAAGGCACACAAAGTCCAGTCTTTGCCCTCTTACTCTGGCAGAAGCAGCACTGCAGGAAAGCTCCACAAAGCACAGTCACAGGCAGGGCAGCACGTTTTCCTCAGCTATCAGCTCTTCTCCAGGCAGAGGTTCCTCTTGGTTCCAGAAGTGTTTCTAAAGTTTGTAAGTTTGGGTGCCCTTCTTATACCCATTTTAGTCTTTGAAGTCACCTTTCTTCAAAGGGGACTCACACCTTCTTGTGAAATCCTGCCTTTCCCAGGCAAGGCCTCAGACACACACCAGGGGGCTGGAGACAGCATTGTCAGAGGCAGGCACAGTCCTTTCAGATGAGAGTGACCACTCCACCCCTCCCTCCTAGCAGAGATGGCTAATCAGGAAATGCAGATCACACCCCAGCTCCCTTTGTGTCACTGTCTGGTGTGAGGTGAAAAACAACCCAACTGTCAAACTGACCCAGACAGGGAATCCACAAACCAGGCAGAGTCACAGAATGGTTTAAGCAAGAAAATGCTCACTTTCTAAAAGTGGCATTTCCAAACGCACAATCTTAAAATCAACTTTACTAAAAGATGTATTTTTAAATTGTGAGTTCAGGGATCCCAAACTCCACATGTCCATCTACTCTCTAGGGGAATCTACACTTTAATCATATTTAAAGGTAGCCCCCATATTATCCTATGAGAGAGAGACAGACCTTGCAACAGTGAAAACGAAATTGGCAGTATTTCACTGTCAGGACATATAAACCACATTACTATATGTCCTACCTTATCCATACACTGCACCCTGCCCTTGGGGCTACCTAGGGCCTACCTTAGGGGTGCCTTACATGTAAGGAAAGGGAAGGTTTAGGCCTGGCAAGTGGGTACACTTGCCAAGTCGAATTTACAGTGTAAAAATACACATACAGACACTGCAGGGGCAGGTCTGAGACATGATTACAGAGCTACTTATGTGGGTGGCACAACCAGTGCTGCAGGCCCACTAGTAGCATTTGATTTACAGGCCCTGGCACCTCTAGTGCACATTACTAGGGACTTACTAGTAATTCAAATATGCCAATCATGGATGAACCACTTACATACAATTTAAACAGGAGAGCATATGCACTTTAGCACTGGTTAGCAGTGGTAAAGTGCTCAGAGTTGAAAAGCCAACAGCAACATGTCAGAAAAAAATAGGAGGCAGGAGGCGAAAAAGACTGGGGATGACCCTGCATAAGCAAAAGTCCAACACGACCCCCTACCAGCCTAAAGCCAGGGGAGAACAATCAATACCTTGATGTACTTCCCTGATTGGGGCGATAGAACAGGGACCCAGGCCCACAACAGCAGGGGCATGTTCCAGTTCTACGCCTTCCTGACTCCAGTTGGATCCCTCTGTCCATACTCTCAGGGCCCACTAAGCTAACCCATGGGGAACCCTTCTCCACATCTACAGACACCATCTGTGCAACACCTAACTTTACTTTGCTCACAGATGTATTGCAATGGGCAGATAGTACCACCAGGGCCAACACAGTGGTGTTGCCCACTCCACCCCGGGGTGTGACTCTCGTCCTCCCCCCCCCAGGGGCAACTCTGTCCACCAGGACAGCAAGCCACAGTGGCCCCAGACAACTGTCAGGGATGAGAGCCCGACCTCAGGCCTCTCTAACCACTGTGACTGTGGAGAGTGGGGGGTGGTAGCCCCAGGTGCCTGGCACCCTTTGACCACTCTCTCTTCCACCAGGTCAGGGATGACAACCTGACCCTGGTCCTCCCCTCTGGGGCTCTGTAACCTCCCGGCAGACGCGGCACCCCCAGAGTCAAAAACTGTCAGGGTGCTTGTAGAAGCAGTCCTGCACAATTCTTCCACCAGTGCAGGGATGTTAACCTGCAACTGATCCTCCAACCTGGGGTCTGTACCTTCAGGTTGGACCAGGGCCAGGGGTGAGGCTTCCCTCCCCCTGCCCTCTCCTCTGGGGTCCTGGACCACCCAACTAGGAGTGGCCCCCCCAGAAGACAACATGGTAGGGGCACTGTTAGCAGTAGCCCCTTCCTCCAGGTCAGGGGGGACACCCTTAACCTGGCCTCCCAATCCAGGGTCTGTACCCACAGACTGGATCACTGCCTGGCAAACCAGGACTTCCTGGGGGGCATACCTACCCCCTACCAGGTCAGAGTTTACCCTCTGAACCTGGTCATCCAACCCAGGGTCACCACCCTGCGGTTGAACCACTGCCTGGCACACCAGGACTTCCTTGGGAGCACACTTACCCCCCATCAGGTCAGAGTTTACCCCCTGAACCTGATCATTCAACCCAGAGTCACCACCCTGCGGTTGAACCATTGCCTGGCACACCAGGACTTCCAGGGGGGCACACTTACCCCCCTCAAGGGACATACTGTCCCGAAGGGTCACACAAGAGTCTGGCTGGCGCAGGTCTCCTGACCTCTGCCCATCTGACAGAGTCTGGATTCCCCCCAACCCAGAAATGGTCTTACCAAGGTCATTCATGGGGGGCTCTGCTCTCAGAGCTGACCCCTGACCCTCCAGGTTCTCCACTGGGGTCCGCAACCCCCTCTCAACCCTCTGTCTGGACTTCTGCACCCCCTCACTAGGAGTGGTACTGCCAGACACCAGAACTGGTGGGACGCTGGCTACAGCCGCCCCCCCAAGTTCTCCTGACACTGTGGGGTCTCCCTCAACAGATGGCCCTATGGTACAGGCTAGGCTCCCCTCCTGGTGTTCCCGCAGGGAACCCTCCAGGACCTGGGACCGGATCTCGGGCACCTTGGGCCTCAACCCATCCCCATTCCCTCTCCTCTGAGACTGGACATGGGGTCCCTCACCCATCCCACTACACTGGGACCTACCTGGGACACTACAATCCTTCCCTACCTCACCTGGTTGGGAACTACCTAGACCACTCCTCTCAGGAGCGCCCCCAAATGCCTCTTCAGACTCTTTGGTACTCACCCAGAAGTCTGCCTCCATTGTAAGCTCCCTGGGGTCAGAGAACTCACACTCCACCTGGTGTTGGCATAGCTCTGGAAAATAAGGACTAGACATATGCTCTCCAGCAATTACATCACTCAGCCCCTCACATGAATTAACCAAAGTACCCTTCACCCAACCATCCAGTGACTCTGCCTCGAAAAAGCACCCCACATCACCCTCCTGAGACTCGTGAGACAGTACCTGACTGTCCCTGACACTCAACCCACACTCTTCTGGGATGTTTTCACACTCCATAACCAGGACTTCTACCTGGGGGGAACCCCTCTCCCTGTCACTCTCACCTAGAGTCAGTAGAGTGTCCCTCCCACCAGTAGGAATATGACTCCCCATGCCAGTTCCCCAATCCACCTCAGGGACCCTGTGCATCACTGGAGCTACCTCATACCCCTGAACCTCCTGGCGTGTGTTAACTCCCTCCTTCAAGTAGGGCACCACCTCTCTGGGCATGTGCACTTCTGCAGCATCACTGGATATACAATTGTTGCTGCCACCATTCCAGCTGGACTCAGCCCTCATGACTTCCAGCTCTTTCAATTTAAGCTCGTAAGCATAAATCATTTTTTTAATCTCTAAGTTCCTCCTCCTTTCTTCCAACTCCCAATCGAGCTTTTTAGCTCCCATTGGTACTCCCTCTCTGCCTGTCTGTCCTGTAACTCTTCAGGAGTCAGACCCTTGGGTGACACCCTGCCACCCCTCCTGGGGACCCTCCCCCCAGGCGTAACAGGTTCCTCCACTACACCACTGTGTATCCTCTGCACTTCCCCACCCATATTCTCCTCCTCTGTGTGCCCTCCAGCCTTCTTGATTGTCACCCAAGCCCTCTGTGCCTGTTGCAGCTCCCCCTCCCTGGTGGAGCTCTCAGTGGGACAGTCAAGATCTTTAAGGAACTGTTTCAATTGAGCAACTGAGTACTCCTTCAGTTTCTCCATTTCAAACACAGCTCCAGCTGTTGCATCTCCAGATTGAGACATGATGGTCACAAGTGCAAAGTTCCAAAAGGCAGAAAAAATAATTTCCCAATGAAGTAAAAAAAATCAGTCAAGGGATCAGCAAAATCATGGAAGTAGAATAAAAAGAGTCCTTAAGAGAAAAATCAAAAGATCACCAAACAAGTAGTATGTGGTCACGTAGTGGTCTGAGATCAAAACAGTAGTGTACACTTAATTACTGTATGTCAAGTACAAATACAAGTCCAATCCCACCGCTGCCACCAATGTTAGAAATGGGGTCTTTGGTTGACAGTCTGGTTACCCCCTGTTCAAGCAAGGACCCTCACTCTAGTTAGGATAAAAGAGAATCACCCTCAGCTAACCCCTGCTTACCCCCTTGGTAGCTTGGCAGAGCAGTAGGCTTAACCTCAGAGTGCTAGGTGTAAAGTATTTGTACCAACACACACAGTAACTTAATGAAAACACTACAAAATGACACAACACCAGTTTAGAAAAATAGGAAATATTTATCTAGACAAAACAAGACCAAAACAACAAAAATCCAACATACACAAGTCAAGTTATGATTTTTTAAAGGTTTAAAATAAAAAGAGTCTTTAGGTAGTTGTAACACCACACTAGCGCTGCTAGCGTGAAAATGTACCTGGTTTGCGTCAAAAATAACCCCGCACGGGCGGTGTGCGTCGAAAGTAACCCTGCACGGCTGTGTGCGTCGAAAACAACTCGGCACGGCGGTGCGTGTTGAAAAAGCCAGCCACACGACGATCCGAAAGTCCCGCGGCGCAGGGTGCGATCTCTCAGCCTCCATCAGCGATGCTGCGCGTCGTTTCTCCTGCTCCGGGCGTCGGTTTTTCGGTCGCGTTTCCTGCGGCGTCGTTTTCACAGCCGCGCTCGGATTCGCGTCGATCTTTTCTCCGCACGGCGCTCGGTGCGTGTATTTTTGTCCTTAGGCTGCCAGCCTCTCCTTTCAGGGTCCCAGGAACTGGAAGGGCACCACAGAGCAGAGTAGGGGTCTCTCCAGAGACTCCAGGTGCTGGCAGGAAGAAGTCTTTGCTATCCCTGAGACTTCAACAACAGGAGGCAAGCTCTACATCAAGCCCTTGGAGATTTCTTCTTCAAGATGGAAGGCACACAAAGTCCAGTCTTTGCCCTCTTACTCTGGCAGAAGCAGCACTGCAGGAAAGCTCCACAAAGCACAGTCACAGGCAGGGCAGCACGTTTTCCTCAGCTATCAGCTCTTCTCCAGGCAGAGGTTCCTCTTGGTTCCAGAAGTGTTTCTAAAGTTTGTAAGTTTGGGTGCCCTTCTTATACCCATTTTAGTCTTTGAAGTCACCTTTCTTCAAAGGGGACTCACACCTTCTTGTGAAATCCTGCCTTTCCCAGGCAAGGCCTCAGACACACACCAGGGGGCTGGAGACAGCATTGTCAGAGGCAGGCACAGTCCTTTCAGATGAGAGTGACCACTCCACCCCTCCCTCCTAGCAGAGATGGCTAATCAGGAAATGCAGATCACACCCCAGCTCCCTTTGTGTCACTGTCTGGTGTGAGGTGAAAAACAACCCAACTGTCAAACTGACCCAGACAGGGAATCCACAAACCAGGCAGAGTCACAGAATGGTTTAAGCAAGAAAATGCTCACTTTCTAAAAGTGGCATTTCCAAACGCACAATCTTAAAATCAACTTTACTAAAAGATGTATTTTTAAATTGTGAGTTCAGGGATCCCAAACTCCACATGTCCATCTACTCTCTAGGGGAATCTACACTTTAATCATATTTAAAGGTAGCCCCCATATTATCCTATGAGAGAGAGACAGACCTTGCAACAGTGAAAACGAAATTGGCAGTATTTCACTGTCAGGACATATAAACCACATTACTATATGTCCTACCTTATCCATACACTGCACCCTGCCCTTGGGGCTACCTAGGGCCTACCTTAGGGGTGCCTTACATGTAAGGAAAGGGAAGGTTTAGGCCTGGCAAGTGGGTACACTTGCCAAGTCGAATTTACAGTGTAAAAATACACATACAGACACTGCAGGGGCAGGTCTGAGACATGATTACAGAGCTACTTATGTGGGTGGCACAACCAGTGCTGCAGGCCCACTAGTAGCATTTGATTTACAGGCCCTGGCACCTCTAGTGCACATTACTAGGGACTTACTAGTAATTCAAATATGCCAATCATGGATGAACCACTTACATACAATTTAAACAGGAGAGCATATGCACTTTAGCACTGGTTAGCAGTGGTAAAGTGCTCAGAGTTGAAAAGCCAACAGCAACATGTCAGAAAAAAATAGGAGGCAGGAGGCGAAAAAGACTGGGGATGACCCTGCATAAGCAAAAGTCCAACAATCACAATTCGGAATATACCTATCCTCAGGGTGGATTACCAAAGCAGAATCAATCTTTGTCCTCAGGACATCAGTCAATCAACAAAGAATCAGGCTTCAGCATCAGAAATTAAAAAAGGGCAAAGTCATTAAGCTTTAAGGTTAAGCACATCTCTAGTAAAGACGCATAAGAAAGCAATACCTTTCAGTCAGGAAAATACGGTCTTCTCTCAGAATGGGTGAGCGCATGAA